>NC_136067.1:85177283-86377283 GCF_964261635.1 Lissotriton helveticus | reverse complement strand
GTTTACCATGTGTGGTAGAAGAGGCCAAGCGATCCAGTTGTGGGTCCAGATACACATTTAAATCTCCACCCCAGATCACTAATGGCGTCGATAGGCTAGCTATGCGCCTCCAGACATCATTATAAAATTCAGGGACTATGTTGGGGCCATAATTGTTTACAAACAGAATTGTCTGCCCACCCAGGCATCCTTGCATCAGGAGCAGCCTTCTGTGATCATCTGCCTCGATGTGTGTCAAGACAAAAGGTGTTCCCCTTCTGACTAATATCAATACACCTCTGGAGTATGCAGATTATGAAAACACTGCCCTAACCACCGCCCATCTTTTCCCTACCTTGTGCTCTGTGTGTTTTGTGAGGTGGGTCTCCTGTAGAAACGCCACCTGGATATTATGCGTAATCAAATATGCTAGGATATGTATTGTCTTAGGATTGTTGAGTCCCCGCACATTCCACGTAATAAGTTTAGTTAGGGAGCCAGTTTGTGCCATTTCCTGCGATTGGTTATCCAGGATACCCGCCATATTGCATTGCCCCCAATGTTAGGCCCACTGACCAGTCATATACCTTGCCTGTACTGCAGTCGCAACGTAACTATCCCCGGTAATCCACCCCCACCCACTTCAGCATACCCAACGTGCTAAAGACAGTCCCAAACAGCCCTAACGTGCCTACACCAGAAAAATATCCCCATTGACAGTTTTGGGGTACTCCCATGTGGGGGCACTAGTGCACATAGTCTTTGTCACTTACACAATGTTTCAGCAATGCTCTGTCCCATCCTTGGCAAAGTTCAATGCCATTGCGGTCATCTGACATGGCATGTACCATTTGAGCACCTCCATGACACGTGCTAGTCCACTACGTGTGGTAACTGCAAACACAACAATGATGGACAGAATGTGGATCAATGTCACACATTCACCCCAGTCCAAAGATCTGGGCCCAAATCCATCGTTTTTCCACTCCACACCACCCTGGGTTAGACAATGGCGATATGCAAATCAGCGCTGACCCTGTGCCCCATGGGAACAGTCCAGTCCGAACTACAAAAGCCATGTCCTTCCCAGAACGGAAACAAGCATCCGAGGACCGGCCCGGTTTCGAGGTAACACCTCTCTTCAGCCCGGCTAGCTTGATTCCAGTGGTGTGGAGTAACTGGGACTCACGTCTGAGCATCCCCAGTACACTTAGAGCGGTAACTGCAAACACAACAATGATGGACAGAATGTGGATCAATGTCACACATTCACCCCAGTCCAAAGATCTGGGCCCAAATCCATCGTTTTTCCACTCCACACCACCCTGGGTTAGACAATGGCGATATGCAAATCAGCGCTGACCCTGTGCCCCATGGGAACAGTCCAGTCCGAACTACAAAAGCCATGTCCTTCCCAGAACGGAAACAAGCATCCGAGGACCGGCCCGGTTTCGAGGTAACACCTCTCTTCAGCCCGGCTAGCTTGATTCCAGTGGTGTGGAGTAACTGGGACTCACGTCTGAGCATCCCCAGTACACTTAGAGCGGTAACTGCAAACACAACAATGATGGACAGAATGTGGATCAATGTCACACATTCACCCCAGTCCAAAGATCTGGGCCCAAATCCATCGTTTTTCCACTCCACACCACCCTGGGTTAGACAATGGCGATATGCAAATCAGCGCTGACCCTGTGCCCCATGGGAACAGTCCAGTCCGAACTACAAAAGCCATGTCCTTCCCAGAACGGAAACAAGCATCCGAGGACCGGCCCAGTTTCGAGGTAACACCTCTCTTCAGCCCGGCTAGCTTGATTCCAGTGGTGTGGAGTAACTGGGACTAACGTCTGAGCATCCCCAGTACACTTAGAGCGGTAACTGCAAACACAACAATGATGGACAGAATGTGGATCAATGTCACACATTCACCCCAGTCCAAAGATCTGGGCCCAAATCCATCGTTTTTCCACTCCACACCACCCTGGGTTAGACAATGGCTATGGATTTGGGCCCAGATCTTTGGACTGGGGTGAATGTGTGACATTGATCCACATTCTGTCCATCATTGTTGTGTTTGCAGTTACCGCTCTAAGTGTACTGGGGATGCTCAGACGTGAGTCCCAGGCACTCCACACCACTGGAGTCAAGCTAGCCGGGCTGATGAGAGGTGTTACCTCGAAACCGGGCCGGTCCTCGGATGCTTGATTCCGTTCTGGGAAGGACATGGCTTTTGTAGTTCGGACTGGACTGTTCCCATGGTGCACAGGGTCAGCGCTGATTTGCATATCGCCATTGTCTAACCCAGGGTGGTGTGGAGTGGAAAAACGATGGATTTGGGCCCAGATCTTTGGACTGGGGTGAATGTGTGACATTGATCCACATTCTGTCCATCATTGTTGTGTTTGCAGTTACCGCTCTAAGTGTACTGGGGATGCTCAGACGTGAGTCCCAGGCACTCCACACCACTGGAGTCAAGCTAGCCGGGCTGATGAGAGGTGTTACCTCGAAACCGGGCCGGTCCTCGGATGCTTGATTCCGTTCTGGGAAGGACATGGCTTTTGTAGTTCGGACTGGACTGTTCCCATGGGGCACAGGGTCAGCGCTGATTTGCATATCGCCATTGTCTAACCCAGGGTGGTGTGGAGTGGAAAAACGATGGATTTGGGCCCAGATCTTTGGACTGGGGTGAATGTGTGACATTGATCCACATTCTGTCCATTATTGTTGTGTTTGCAGTTACCGCTCTAAGTGTACTGGGGATGCTCAGACGGTAGTCCCAGGCACTCCACACCACTGGAGTCAAGCTAGCCGGGCTGATGAGAGGTGTTACCTCGAAACCGGGCCGGTCCTCGGATGCTTGATTCCGTTCTGGGAAGGACATGGCTTTTGTAGTTCGGACTGGACTGTTCCCATGGGGCACAGGGTCAGCGCTGATTTGCATATCGCCATTGTCTAACCCAGGGTGGTGTGGAGTGGAAAAACGATGGATTTGGGCCCAGATCTTTGGACTGGGGTGAATGTGTGACATTGATCCACATTCTGTCCATCATTGTTGTGTTTGCAGTTACCGCTCTAAGTGTACTGGGGATGCTCAGACGTGAGTCCCAGGCACTCCACACCACTGGAGTCAAGCTAGCTGGGCTGATGAGAGGTGTTACCTCGAAACCGGGCCGGTCCTCGGATGCTTGATTCCGTTCTGGGAAGGACATGGCTTTTGTAGTTCGGACTGGACTGTTCCCATGGCGCACAGGGTCAGCGCTGATTTGCATATCGCCATTGTCTAACCCAGGGTGGTGTGGAGTGGAAAAACGATGGATTTGGGCCCAGATCTTTGGACTGGGGTGAATGTGTGACATTGATCCACATTCTGTCCATCATTGTTGTGTGTGCAGTTACCGCTCTAAGTGTACTGGGGATGCTCAGACGTGAGTCCCAGGCACTCCACACCACTGGAGTCAAGCTAGCCGGGCTGATGAGAGGTGTTACCTCGAAACCGGGCCGGTCCTCGGATGCTTGATTCCGTTCTGGGAAGGACATGGCTTCTGTAGTTCGGACTGGACTGTTCCCATGGGGCACAGGGTCAGCGCTGATTTGCATATCCCCATTGTCTAACCCAGGGTGGTGTGGAGTGGAAAAACAATGGATTTGGGCCCAGATCTTTGGACTGGGGTGAATGTGTGACATTGATCCACATTCTGTCCATCATTGTTGTGTTTGCAGTTACCGCTCTAAGTGTACTGGGGATGCTCAGACGGTAGTCCCAGGCACTCCACACCACTGGAGTCAAGCTAGCCGGGCTGATGAGAGGTGTTACCTCGAAACCGGGCCGGTCCTCGGATGCTTGATTCCGTTCTGGGAAGGACATGGCTTTTGTAGTTCGGACTGGACTGTTCCCATGGCGCACAGGGTCAGCGCTGATTTGCATATCGCCATTGTCTAACCCAGGGTGGTGTGGAGTGGAAAAACGATGGATTTGGGCCCAGATCTTTGGACTGGGGTGAATGTGTGACATTGATCCACATTCTGTCCATCATTGTTGTGTTTGCAGTTACCGCTCTAAGTGTACTGGGGATGCTCAGACGTGAGTCCCAGGCACTCCACACCACTGGAGTCAAGCTAGCCGGGCTGATGAGAGGTGTTACCTCGAAACCGGGCCGGTCCTCGGATGCTTGATTCCGTTCTGGGAAGGACATGGCTTTTGTAGTTCGGACTGGACTGTTCCCATGGGGCACAGGGTCAGCGCTGATTTGCATATCGCCATTGTCTAACCCAGGGTGGTGTGGAGTGGAAAAACGATGGATTTGGTCCCAGATCTTTGGACTGGGGTGAATGTGTGACATTGATCCACATTCTGTCCATCATTGTTGTGTTTGCAGTTACCGCTCTAAGTGTACTGGGGATGCTCAGACGTGAGTCCCAGGCACTCCACACCACTGGAGTCAAGCTAGCCGGGCTGATGAGAGGTGTTACCTCGAAACCGGGCCGGTCCTCGGATGCTTGATTCCGTTCTGGGAAGGACATGGCTTTTGTAGTTCGGACTGGACTGTTCCCATGGGGCACAGGGTCAGCGCTGATTTGCATATCGCCATTGTCTAACCCAGGGTGGTGTGGAGTGGAAAAACGATGGATTTGGGCCCTGATCTTTGGACTGGGGTGAATGTGTGACATTGATCCACATTCTGTCCATCATTGTTGTGTTTGCAGTTACCGCTCTAAGCGTACTGGGGATGCTCAGACGTGAGTCCCAGGCACTCCACACCACTGGAGTCAAGCTAGCCGGGCTGATGAGAGGTGTTACCTCGAAACCGGGCCGGTCCTCGGATGCTTGATTCCGTTCTGGGAAGGACATGGCTTTTGTAGTTCGGACTGGACTGTTCCCATGGGGCACAGGGTCAGCGCTGATTTGCATATCGCCATTGTCTAACCCAGGGTGGTGTGGAGTGGAAAAACGATGGATTTGGGCCCAGATCTTTGGACTGGGGTGAATGTGTGACATTGATCCACATTCTGTCCATCATTGTTGTGTTTGCAGTTACCGCTCTAAGTGTACTGGGGATGCTCAGACGTGAGTCCCAGGCACTCCACACCACTGGAGTCAAGCTAGCCGGGCTGATGAGAGGTGTTACCTCGAAACCGGGCCGGTCCTCGGATGCTTGATTCCGTTCTGGGAAGGACATGGCTTTTGTAGTTCGGACTGGACTGTTCCCATGGGGCACAGGGTCAGCGCTGATTTGCATATCGCCATTGTCTAACCCAGGGTGGTGTGGAGTGGAAAAACGATGGATTTGGGCCCAGATCTTTGGACTGGGGTGAATGTGTCACATTGATCCACATTCTGTCCATCATTGTTGTGTTTGCAGTTACCGCTCTAAGTGTACTGGGGATGCTCAGACGTGAGTCCCAGGCACTCCACACCACTGGAGTCAAGCTAGCCGGGCTGATGAGAGGTGTTACCTCGAAGCCGGGCCGGTCCTCGGATGCTTGATTCCGTTCTGGGAAGGACATGGCTTTTGTAGTTCGGACTGGACTGTTCCCATGGGGCACAGGGTCAGCGCTGATTTGCATATCGCCATTGTCTAACCCAGGGTGGTGTGGAGTGGAAAAACGATGGATTTGGGCCCAGATCTTTGGACTGGGGTGAATGTGTGACATTGATCCACATTCTGTCCATCATTGTTGTGTTTGCAGTGTCCACTACGTGTGGCAATACCTTAATCTCAATACAGTCCAGTTTCATAGTATCTCATGCCCTCTATATCCTTCTGTTCTGGCATCACATGCTTAAATTTGAAAAATGTTACCTCCTATGTTTCAATGTTCATACTGGTTCCATCTAGCAGCGTGGTCTTTTTATTGTTCCTCTTCATCGGTTCTGTCTGCTGGCTCTTGTCGACTTTTTTTTAGTGACCTGGCGTACTCCATGGCTGATTTCGGAGTGCTGAACTGCTTGGTCTTCACGTCCACCTCAATGTGTAGCCAAGCTGGGTACAGCATTGCGTAGAGGATGTTTGCTGCCATCAGTTGTTTCTTTACCGGCTGGAATTCTCGCCGGGCCACCTAGACATCTGCAGTAAAATCTAGATGGGCAGATCATTACATTTGTAATTTATGATTTGCTTCTCTCTCGCCATGCGCAAGACCGAATCCCTGTCCCTATAATTAAGGAGTCTTGCCATGATCGCCCATAGTGGGGCCCCTAGTTGCAGTCTCGCCGCCAGTGACCTATGTGCCCTCTCCACAGTCAACATCCCGTGTAAATTCTCAGGTCCAAAGATGTCTTTGAGCATGTCCTCTACTTAGAGCGCCAGAATGCGCATGCTTGCTAATTACGGCAGGCCCATGATTCTGAGGTTATTTCGCCTCAACCTTGCTTCTAGGTCCTGTTTCTTGGCCAGAATTACAGCCAGGACCTTCTCCATGTTGAGGGACATGGATGAGACGGTCTGCAAGGGATCCTCCGTCTGAGATTAGTTTTTCGGCTTCTCCCAGCCTGGCGCCATGCTTGTCTAATTTAGTGGACACGTGATCCAACCTTAAATTGAGTGCGTCTATTTTGTCAACTATAGACGGAAACTACTCTGCATGGTGATAATAGCAGACTTGAGGGAAGTAGCCATTTCCATCGGCGTGTCTTGTTCTGACTCCGACAATGCCCGCTGTTGGGACCTGCTCGGTTTCCTCATCTCAAATGTGAGGCGTTCTTAATTCTTGTCTGTTTTCCCCATTTTGGTGTACCCAACGACCCAATGACCATACAGTCATCCTGTATTGTGGGTGTAGGGATTAAGCATGAGCGGATTTGCGGATTTGCGGATCGTGGATCCACAAAATCCGCAGATTTTGCGGATCTGCGGATTTGCCCTGATGCATGAGTCACTGATTTTGAGCTTCAACTAGTGTAGTGTGTTTATATAGGGACCTATATCGATACTCCTATTTCTGACCCTTGTCCGGTTAATAAATCACTAGTATCCATACAAAGGCACAGAAACCCGTTTTCAGATTAAGTCATAGCGCATGCTATCACATTAAGCAAGCACTATTCCTCCAGCCCCCTATAAAGCACACCGAGTTCTCAAAACAAATCAAACCACCAGCAGACAAGGGAAATCCCCCGCAGCTATTGTTTTGATTTCGTTCGAGAACTCCTGTAAAGAATGTAAGAAAGACCAGTTCTTATGACATCCTTACTGACGTTTTATGTCCATCCTTACGTCAAACTCGGCACCTTCCAGGTATAAATATATCGACGCTGCCCTAAGCAAACGACACGGTGGTGATGAGCTTGGAGCAGCGCTACTTGCCGGAGAGCCCAGCTGATGCAGGAAGCCCACGGACGCTGCCCCTCCCTTTTGACGCGCTGAGAGAGACGCTGTCTTTTCTCCTGCCGAGAAATCCAGCCTCCGGTGTTTCCGGCTTGCCCTCGCGGGTAACTGGGATACCGAGTCCTGAGAAAGAGATACCAGCCCTCCTGCCTTCTAAATCCCAGGTACTGAACTGACTAACCCCTTACAGAGAATTCTTGAGTCAGATTCTTGGCAAACCAAACTTAACTTAAACTGCTACTTACTTACTCCCTCCCACGTATTAGGCTCAGGTCAGGTACACCGGGGTAGGCGTAGTTAGAAGCACCAGTTGAGTACGATTAGTCAATGTATATATGTATGTATATCTTTTATCCATTTTAAAGTATCATATGGCTAAGAAACCATATCAATGCTTTTACAGTATTATTTTATAATCCTGCTTTTACTGTATGCACTTTACGTAACCATAAGTATTGCAATTGTAGCGATTCATTTCTCTTGTATGAGAAAAGAGACTGATCAATAAATAACACCTTTTTATTGAACACGCCCGTCTCTTCTTTTCTCTACAATCTGGTGAAACTAAGTATGCACGTATTGACTGAGTAAAATAGTTGTCTTTTGTTTTCACACGACTCTAGAGATATACTCTTGATTAGGGGGAGTAAAGTTGTCATGTTCTATGGTTGTCAGAAACTAAATCCCTTCTTGTCTATCCAGGGAGGTTAAACTCCTCCTTGCCTATTCGAGAAAGTTTCTAGTGAACTCTGAGCTAGCTGGCACACAAAACTTTAAGTCTAATATCGTCAGTAGAAGACCTAGTTAACCTCTGTCCTACGTCCATACTATTGAAGATATTATTCCAATGCACAGAACCTATTGGGATAATAGTAACTACACTACTCTAGTTCCAGCGACAATGTGTGTGTACTATGCAATCGCCCGAGGGGCGCAGCGGTCCCTTGGGTGAGCTGTCCATCATAGTGGGTCAATGGCGGGAAGACGGTGCCCACCGCGAGTGTGTGGGCGGGACTTCCATGCGAGTGCACAATGCCTCTTGTGTGTATAAAAGATCTGAGACCGATCAGAGCAGTAGATGAAGAGACAGACCCTCCTGGTCACAGGAACAGCAAAGGGATTGCGCTCGTGAAAGTCAAGGATGCAAAGGCCTCTATCCAGCATCACAGCTGATTTTCGACGGTAGATTTGGGAAGAAGGCACACCTGCCCAGCCTCGATGACTCGCACGATTGTTTTTGGGCTGATGCATGAGTCACTGATTTTGGGCTTCAACTAGTTCCAGCGACCATGTGTGTAAACTATGCAATCGCCCCGAAGGGCGCAGGGGTCCCTTGGGTGAGCTGTCCATCATAGTGGGTCAATGGCGGGAAGACGGTGCACACCGCGAGTGTGTGGGCGGGGCTTCCATGTGAGTGCACAATGCCTCTTGTGTGTATAAAAGGTCTGAGACCGATCAGAGCAGTAGATGAAGAGACCGACCCTCCTGGTCACAGGAACAGCAAAGGGATTGCGCTCGTGAAAGTCAAGGATGCAAAGGCCTCTATCCAGCATCACAGCTGATTTTCGACGGTATATTTGGGAAGAAGGCACACATGCCCAGCCTCGATGACTCGCACGATTGTTTTTGGGCTGATGCATGAGTCACTGATTTTGGGCTTCAACTAGTTCCAGCGACCATGTGTGTGTACTATGCAATCGCCCCGAAGGGCGCAGGGGTCCCTTGGGTGAGCTGTCCATCATAGTGGGTCAATGGCGGGAAGATGGTGCACACCGCGAGTGTGTGGGCAGGGCTTCCATGTGAGTGCACAATGCCTCTTGTGTGTATAAAAGGTCTGAGACCGATCAGAGCAGTACATGAAGAGACCGACCCTCCTGGTCACAGGAACAGCAAAGGGATTGCGCTCGTGAAAGTCAAGGATGCAAAGGCCTCTATCCAGCATCACAGCTGATTTTCGACTGTAGATTTGGGAAGAAAGCACACCAAAGGGCATGGTGTAACTATTTTACGATGGCGCCGGCAAGCTGCCAGCGCCATCCTAAAATAGTTACTAAATTAGCTTCAACAGGAAGCACCTGCTTTATTTTATCTATTAAAGCTTCCTGTTGAAGCTAACTTAGTAACTATTTTAGGATGGCGCTGGCAGCTTGCCGGCGCCATCGTAAAATAGTTACAACAGGCCAGGCTTCAACTTTTGCCCCCGTATCCGCCGCTCGCTAGTGTAGTTATGGATTTGCTGCGCTTGCTATGATCCTCTTCCCCTCAGAGGGCTTCTCCTGCAGGCCTGGTGTGTCTACAGGCCTTCATGAAGCCCAGGCTCTCGGCCCAGTCCCAACTGCGCGCTGCATTTGTGACTCACCAATTGGCAGATCTTATCTTGGGATGCTGCTAACGGAACAGATCCCAAGCGCAGACCCAAACCCCATCTGTTCTGCTATTTCGGGTTCTCACCACCGCTCTGCAACGCTGTCCGGCTGCTACCTGTCCACTCCAGCCCGTCGAGGCAACTGCCGCCTTCTTCCTCGCAGCTTCACCCATTTACATCTCACCACTAGTTATGTCACAGCTGTAGGGCTCACCGCAGCCCCCGGCAGCCTTTGAGATTTCCCAGTTCCCAGGATCTCTTCACTCCTCGGTGTGCTGTAAGCATGGCCCTTCCTTACCATGTTCCTCTACCCTAGCATGTAACTAGACAACGCACCCTTTTTAGACCTCACATGCAACAGCTCATGCATGCGCTCTCGCTTGTGAAGGGTATTGTTCACAATAAAGGGCTTAGAGCCCATTTATTACTTAACATTTGTTGGTTTCATTGTAGCTCTTCTTTGCTGCCTCCTAATTACCAGGCGTCGCTTCGTCTTCTTTGTGTGGCGCATGGACCAACCACATATTGATTAAACTCGCTGCTTGTGCTGGGATTCATATAGTATTTCTTCACCAGCTACACTTTTATTTACATCCTTTAAAATATTTTATATTGCTTATCACTGTCTTCTGTGAATACCAAAAGTAGTAAGTTTAGGATTTTGTCTTAAGTTAGTTCTGTGAATCGGCCCCACATACTTTGTGTCTTGGCCTTGGTCAGAGGACCAAGGGCTTGGTACTCAAGCAGGGAGTAGATGTGCTTGGTGATTCCCAAGCGGGGCATAGATGTGTTGGTGAGGATCTGTAGGGGTTACACTCAGCCTTTAACCAGTAATGGTTGAGTGGCCGGCCTGTTCTCTCTACCTGCCGGGCCCTGGTTGTGGCTGGACATTACAGGGAGTGCGGAGTCTAGGGCACTCATTGGACAGCATTGCTTGCGCTTCCCTGGGCCATATCATTTAGCATATCGTTTAGCATTAACAAATGGCTGTTTGGTGACCACCATGGTCCACTAGTTACACTTGAATTGTCCAGTATTGAGAACCACAAACTAATGAACATTCTATATGGGAGCTTCATTACACATGTCCTCCCCTTGGTCTCTAGGTTGACTTTTCTGTGTTGGCACAAGTCTCTACGATTTACCAATAGCTTGGTCCCACCGAAGCTACTCCTCTGTGAAAGGGCACCTGGCTTCCTCATATTGTCCAGCTCCCTGGGTCCACACAATGGGATCTTATTGGTATAGCTACAAGGGGTGATGTTTGGTCACACAACTATATTAAATCATTCAAAGCCTTTAAGCAGGTATTTTCCCTAGCCACATCACAACGTTTTCATTACCATTACAGTATCCAACAGTACAACACATTGGAGATTACATTTATTTTGAAGTAACAGGGGAAAAATTGAAGGGGACGTGGCTGAGCACGCAATGGTGGCGGACGTGCCTGGGTAGAGCTCCGTGAAGGACTCCCCTACCACAGGCCATTTCTCCGTTTAAATTGCCCATCCTTGCCTGTAACCGCTGGCGAGTGTGTGGGAAGTGCCCATCTCTCCACTGTCTGAGTTTGAGACTGCTGGCCCCTTCCGAGCCGCCCCGGCGGAGAGAGACGCTGACTGCCCCGCCTGTGGACGCTTCCCGCCGGCAGGGAGAGGTACCTGAGGCCGGAGATCCTGCCGGCCGACTAGGCCCAGTGGTGGTGGGCATCAGAGCCCATGCTTGAGACCCAGTGTGGGGCCTGCGGAGCCGAGGTGGGATCGTCACCCGACTGGCTGCTGTGAGAAAGGGCCTGAGGTCGGGGACCGCTGACCGCGAGTCCCCAGAACACTGGCGCGGCTGACTCGGGCCTGAGGGCGGCGGCGGAGTGACCCGCAGTGCGTTCCCCCTACCTGGCGAAGGCCGGATTTGCCTGCTTGCCTCGCTCTGTGTGGCTGGACTGTGGACGCGACGCCCCCCCCGGAGATCGCTTCCGGTTGCGGCTGGGGGCTGCCTGAGGCCGGGGACGCGGCCTGCCTGCTGGGACCTGTGGAGGCGCAGTGCGCTGGGAGATTGATGGGCGCCCGACGCCTCGGCTGAGACCCTGCCGGGACCCACGCTTGGCGGTGGACGGTCACTGGCCTCCGCGCTGCGGCAGGGGCCCGGGGCCCTCTGTGTACTGAGTCAGGGGTGGCGAGTTACGAGGAGTGTTGCGCTTGCCCCCCCCCCCTCTGTCCGCCTGGTGAGGAGCAACAAGACCAGACTCTCACGTGCGCTGTGGCTGAGGTCGACGACAAAGCTGAGTGGACGACAGCGCTGGGACCCACTCGTGCCTTGCCCTGCTGCTTGCTCGACCTTGGCGCTAGTGCGCATTTTGGGGCACCTCAATACATGGACCCCCCGCCCTGTGCCCGGGTGAATACTGAAGGGCTGCCCGGACATTGAGCCATGGATATGCTCGGAGCGCTGCATCCGGGAAACGCAACTCCGTTGAGGCCTTCACTTGAACGAGGTACTTACCCAACCACACTGAGGTTTCCTTTGCGACGCTGGCACTCAGGCGCCCGAGCGCAGGAAGGGCTGCCGGATATGCGAAGAGACTGCTGTGTGTCCTGAGGGACGGGAGAGGGGCGAAGGGAGCTGCGAACTGGTCCCCCTGTAGTGTTGCAGTTGCCGCCGGCGGTGTCAGACGGGTGGACGCCTGGCGGGTAAGATCACCCCTCTTGGATTGCGCCCCCCCCCCTCCACGAGATCCTTCCCCCTGGTGTCGGGTGGCGCGGCTACCTCTCGTTTGCGCCTGAGACGTGGCACGGTCGCCTTGGATTTGCACCATCTTTTGGCGGATCCCGCTCCCTCCGTGGGCTCTGTCCGTGGCGTTCCTACGGAGCACAGGCGACTTGAGTTCCTTACAGCTTAATAGCGTCACCCCCTCGGTGAGCTGTTCCCCCGTGAACTGTGTGAAAAGACTCCTTCACACCCACACACGACTACACACTGTGGAGCCTCTCATGTCTTCAGGACCTAAAACAAGAGCTGTGACCGGTGGCGCACAGGCGAAGGGCAAAATGGCGAAGCAGGTGGAGCAAGACCACATGGCCTCTAAACTGGACACGATGTTGGCAGCAATGGAGAGGCTGGAGGAGTCGATGCAACTGAACCGCACCTCCTTAGAGACTTAAATCGACAGTGTGGCCATAGATCTGAGGCACCTCCGGGCTGACCACAGAAAGCTCTCTGAACGGACGACCACCCTGGAAACCACAATGACAGATCTGACTCCCAAGATCACCCACATGGACAAACATGTCCAGGATCTTCTGAATAGGGTGGAGTTCCTAGAAGATCGCGCAGAGGATGCGGAAGGCCGGGCTAGAAGGAACAACATCCGCATAGTGGGCCTGCCGGAGCGATGGGAGCCAAGAGAAGCGCCAGAACATGTGGAGCGATGGCTCAGAGCCATTCTTCCGAAAGATACCCTCTCGCAGCACTTTGTTGTGGAACGAGCTCATCGCGTGCCGACCCGTCCTCCCCCTGAGGGCTCCAACTCGAGGCCAATGCTCATCCGTGTGTTGCACTATCGTGCTCGCGACACTATTCTACGCGAAGTCAGGAAGTTATCTGAAGTAAGGGTTGACAATGAGAAAATTATGTTCTTTCCGGACTACACAGTACAGGTGGAACGTCAGCGACATTCATTCTTGGCAGCGAAACAACGCCTCCGTCGCCTGGACCTCAAATATTCCTTGCTGTTCCCTGCTCGCTTACGAGTCATAGCTCAGGACAAAACACACTTTTTCAACACCCCGGAGGCGGTTGAGGCCTGGCTCGACTCGGGCGTTGACACCGAACCTGGTGGGATGCCCCCGAGGACGCACCGCGACAGAGGACTTCGACGGCGCAGGAGACCCTCAATGGCACACTCCTCACATGCAGAAACAGATGTGGCCCCTACTCCTGCACACCGGCAAACTGAACAACAGGAGGCCCTCCGCATGGTGGCGGAAATCAGTGGATCATTGTCGGGAGACCCCACCCCGGGTACTAGCCCTGACCGACAGGTGAGCGATGATGAGTACCTTTACGGTTTGCCGGACTCTCAGATCTCGGGAGATCTTCCAGATGTTACACCACAGACCGCTGACCTGCTCCATTGACATTGCTTTACTTCACACGCCCTACAATTGCGATGCACAGCTACATCTGCGGCTGATTGTTGGATTCTGCCCAGCCCGAGCACTGCAGGAACGTAGCACGCACCAGTCCCCTTCCCCTGCCCAGTGGCCACTCACAAGTTATAAAACAATGAGCACACCAATGGACCTGAAAAGAGGGTGGTATGTAGAGGAGACACCAAGTCTTCCACCCATGAAAGATCGATAGGACACAGCTCCTTCCCTCACCTTCTGCACCTGCAGCAGACAGAAAGAAAACAAAACTCTTCTTATACTGCAGGTTCCCAATTCCAATGACCATGCACTGCCCCAACACACACTACCCCTCTTACCCGTGATAGTGCAGGCTTTGCTTTGTTCAGGTACTGGGCAATCCAAGTTTCACACAATATCTCTAGTCGGATTGCCAGTCAGGAGCTATTAATAGCGGTGTCCTTCAATTTCTGACTTATGGGCATAAGGGGAAAAAAGGTCTTATCCAGGTACAGAAAAAACGCTATACCGGACAAACAAAAAACCCCTTAGTTAACAGTTTAAAAGGGAAAAGAACAGGGAAAGGGGATCGGCCTGCGGCACTCGGAAACGCCGAGGCTTCCAAACATTCAGTTGCTCGGCCCTTCGCGGAATGACCCAAACGTCACTTCCGCTAATAACGATGTGAAAAGTGTCTCAAAAAAGGACGCCGTACGCGGTAAACATTAGTTACCAAAGCGTTCCTTCGTACAAACAAAAAAAACAAGGGCACAGCAACAAAAACGAGGAAACACAGCGAACGGGAGCCCCCGCACACTAAGGACACAACAAAAAAAAGGGGAGCTGGGTTAGGAAAACCGAAGTAAGGGATCGGAAAGGGAATCAAGAAACGGGACTAAAAACTAACTAACTAACTAGGGGCAAGACAGGGGAAGAAAAGTCTCTCACGAGCCCGTGAAAGAAAATCAAATCAAGGAATCCAAGGCAACAGGAATCCTCAACAGCGGTACACAGCAACCAGGGAAGCAGGATACCAGAATCCTCACAAGGGCAATATCAAGCACTGAGACAAAGGTAGGACAACCTTTTATCCCTCTGCCCCAGATCATGTGATGTCAGTACATGGTCATGGAAATAGGACTAGCCCCCAAATCCTAACACTGATGTTCTACAGGATCCTTAGGTTGCTGAGGTACTGCTGGGGATGCCGTACTGGTGCGACGGCAAGGCTCAGATTTGCTTGCTGCGAGCTTGAGTGCCGAGCTTCTCACTTGTGCTCGGCCATAGTTGGTCCCACTATTGGTGAGTTCCGGGACTGTACAGAGGGGGTGGACGTACCCTCCCAAAGGTGAGTCCCTATGTGCGCCCCGCCTACCACAGCTGCCGATTACTTGACTTCCGGCCTGCTCGAGCTGGCTGCCCCATGCGCTGGATCTTTTCACTGTTGATAGGCTAACTAACAATGACTTCCTGTGGTGGGGAGTCTATACCCTCACCCTAATTGCATGAACCCTTGGTGCATTTAATACTATTGTCTCAGTGCATCCCCCTTGAACTTACGGACTGTTTGTGCTCACTTGAGCGTTTGGACGACAACACGTTCCGTTGTTGTCCTTTTGGAATTACGATTATGTTTCCCAAATTTATGAGACTGATGTTCTTTTTCTTACCTTTTAATGTGTGCTTGAGGGGCGGTGGGTCCATGCGGATGTTACAATGGGCGTGGTATGGCAATGTGATCTGTTGTGCGGCTGGTGGGGGTGTTGCGGGTGGGTGGTGGGGGCGGGGGGTGGGCACTCGGAGTTGTAATGTCTGCTGTTAAGTTTTCACCTGGAACGTGCGTGGCATGCACACCCCCTCACGCCGCTACCAGGTATACTCATATCTCAAGCAGCACCGGGTGCAGGTAGCACTGCTACAAGAGACACACTTGACAGAACAGGAGACACACACACTGAGCCGCAGGTGGAGGGGACAATTGTATGCTACTGGCTTCTCGGCTTATGCGCGTGGGTCTTTGATAGGGATTCGCCCAGGGGTTCCCTTTGCACTCACTCAAAGTATGCTAGACACTGAGGGCAGATATGTGATACTTCAGGGTAGACTAGATGGACAACAGATAGGGGCATACACAGAGGCTATGACTAAGACTGAACAAGGACGTTTTCTTACGCGATTGTCGACAGCCCTAGCGCCATGGCCTGGCGTCCCACTCTTAATTGGGGGCGACTACAATTGTGTACTAGATGTCCAGCTGGACCGATGGTCTCCCCCTTAACGGGAGCGCCGATGATAGGAGCCTCGCGAGCATTCGCCGACTGGGCGGCGCAATGGGATCTCCGAGATGCCTGTGGCACTCGTAATCCCAACACTAGGATTTATTCCTACTATTCGGGTGCACATGCACTACACGTCAGACTTGACAGATTCATGCTATCCAATGACCTGCTACCTCATGTCACGGACTCCAGCTATTTAGGTCGCACTCACTCGGACCACAACCCTCACACTCTTGACTACCTGGGAACGCCCACACCCCCCGATCCCCACGTGGCGACTCCAGCCGGATGTATTACTAGACGCCCCATTCCGGGAAGCACTCTCGTCTCACATTCTACAATATTTTGAGGATAATGCTGACACTGCGTCTACACCACAGATCGAGTGGGATGCGTTCAAAGTGGTCGTGCGTGGTCGTTGTCTGGGCACGCAGGCGGGCATGAGACGCCAGGTCGATAGGGATTTGACGAGGGTGGAATCTACTCTACTGGATGGCGAGAGAGAGGCAGCGGAGGGCGACAATACGAGACTAGTGACGGCCCATGAATACCATGCGCAACTTCTGGACAGATTGAAGAACTTGAATTATGCCGCGCACGCACCACGCTGGGGACAAGCCGGGAAGGCTCTTGACTTGGCTGATACGGAGGGACACTCAAACATTACCGGTGATGTCGATCCGTACCACACAAGGCACTGTGGTGTATACACAGAGAGCCATACACGAGGCTTTTACATGTCACTATGTGGATTTGTACCGCTCCCGATTGCGAGCCACTGATGTTGATATCTCCGGGTACTTATCGGAATTGCCACTGCCTACGGTCACCAATGCACAGCAAGATGACCTAGGCGCGCAGCTTGCAGCGGAGGAACTCCGGGCTGTTATATTCTCCCTTTCTAACGGTAAGACCCCAGGCCCTGATGGCTTGCCTGCGGAGTTTTACAAGGCCTACTCCACTGTTCTTATTCCCGAGCTTCTACGAATGTTTAGGGCGGCGATAGAAGATGCCGCTCCCCCACCCACTCTTAACGAGGCGAACGTGATATCGCTTCTGAAGCCTGGTAGGGACGGGCTCAATATGGGATCTTACAGGCCACTTGCCCTCCTTAACATAGACTACAAGATCCTAGCGTCTGCACTGGCTCAGAGATTGGCGTCTCTGGTTCCCACACTAGTACACACTGACCAAAACGGCTTTGTCCCCACCCGCAGCACGTCTTATAATATTAGGCGGCTGTTTCGTGTGCAGAGTTTGGCTGTATCCCGGTGGCCGCGATCGGGGTGTGTAATTCTGGATCTTGAGAAAGCGTTTGATTCAGTGGAATGGCCTTACCTCATGCAAGTACTGGGTAAATTTGAGCTGGGAGCGGCCTTCCTCCGTATGGTGGAACTCCTCTACTCTGACCCTGTGGCGCGGGTGCGCACGGGAAGGCTCTTCTCTGACCCGGTCTGAGTGCGCAGGGGCACCAGGCAGGGTTGCCCCCTCTCCCCCCTGATTTTTGCGCTAATGATGGAGCCCTTGGCTGCGCAGTTGCGTACTTCCGGCGCGGACTGGGGTATTCCCCTGGCTGACGGAATGCACTCGGTGTCATTATATGCCGACGATCTACTGATTTACGTTAGAGACCTGACCCGTTTTCCGTGCGCGCTCACTGACATCTTTAGAGACTTTGGAGACGTGTCGGGACTTTGCGTTAATTGGGCGAAGTCGTGACACCCCGGAGTGTGACATTGTGGTAATGGACGAACGGCTCCTTTGGTACCCAACCGTGTTTAGATTTCTGGGGATCCAGATTTATCGCGACTCTGCTGATCTGTTGGACGGTAATCTCACGAGAACGATCTCGTCACTTACAGCTCAGGTGTCCTTTTGGACCTCTATCCCATTAAACGTCCCCAGTCGCATTACACTGGCAAAGATGATCGCCCTACCCCAGTTGCTGTACTTTTATGCAAACCTACCGGTCTATGTCCCTGCTCGCATTTTCCGCGAACTGAAAACTCTAACCAGACGCCTGATATGGAACAAGGGGCGCCCCAGGGTTGAGTTGAAGACTCTATATGCTGCGACGGAATGCGGAGGGTTGGCGGTACCCAATCACGAGCTTTATTATCTAGCGGCGCAGTTGCAGTGGGTCACTTACTGGCTGAATGGGAAGAACTTGGGAGATACTGCCTCGGACGATGCGGTTATGACAGTACCTCAAATACACGCGTTATTTCATCCCTTAACCAAGACCCGCTGCCCTGATCAACTGCACCTTGCGGTGGCGAGACGGTGCTATGTAAGGAGTTTGAAACTCACGAGCGCTAGCAAGCCATACGCACCTAACCTGCCACTACTGGGTACACCCTGGGAAGGGGGGACACCCAAGGGGGCCTACGTTGAGCAGCTGGGTGGAAGCGGATTTGGAGAGCCTAGGTGACTTGTTTGAAGATGGCACCCTACTTCCTTTTGCAACTCTAGCGGACAACACAGGCCTACCGGCTGGGCAATTCCTGACACACGCAACACTTCTATGTATATTGACGCAAGCATGGGGAACGCTACTGGAAGAGCCCCCCACGCATCTGCTAATTCAGTATCTGCATGTGATGGGGAACGGCTCTCACGTGGTACACTGGCTCGCCCAGGCGCTACATACGCACACGCAGTTCTCACCACAGCGGCTGCGAGACAAATGGACAGCCGATAGAGGCCGGGACTGGACTGACAGGGAATGGGCACAGATACTTGCCGGGACACTAGACATACCGCGCAACGCGCGTTTTAAGATTATACACTACTACATCGTGCACCGTGCCTATCTGTCCCCTGACAAGATCAATAGATACTTCGGACTTACCACATCAGCGTGACCCAGATGCGGACTTGTAGATGCCCAACTCTTACATGCACTCTGGACATGCCCCTCTCTGCATACCTACTGGTTTGCAGTATCGGACACCTTGACAAAAGCAACTGGAGGCAGCCTGCCACTTACATGGGAAGTCTGCTTGCTAGGCTTGTTCAAAAGAACGAAACAGACAAAAGTCAGAGAGAGGTTCTGGGACCTGGGGCTGGTCACTGCGAAGCGCCTCATTACTAAGAGCTGGAAGAGCAACGCACCCCCTCAGGCGATACACTGACGTAATTCGTTTGACAACTGGGCAAGGGCGGAAAGTGTAGCGTTGCATAGAGAAGAGACAGCGGGACTTCACAAGTATCCTATAGCGATAGACTGGGATAGCACCTTGATGGCCTATCGTCATGTGTGCCTACAGAGTGGCATTGTTTGAACGCTAGTGCCACTCACTCCTTGGTCCCGAATGAATGTATGCGGCGACCCTTGACACGTCTTCTTTGATATGGCAAGATTAATCATTTTCCTTTGCATATGTTTAATGTTGTGATATGTCAAAACAAAAAATGCAATAAACATATTCAAACAAAAAAAAAAACCAGGGGAAAAATTGAATTTCCAGATCATACCAAGCGCTTGTGTTCGACCTCCCAGACACCTTGGTAATGCTCAGACGGAAATGGTAGGTTGACCTTTGTGAATCTGATGATGAAGAATGGTCTGAAATTATGATGACCCTGCATTTGCTGGCCATCTTTTTCCACTTTCACCGTATTCAGTTAAAATACCTTCACAGGTGGTATTATTATACCCAATGATACTCTAGCATATGGGGAGGGTTCAACATCCCAGTTGCATCAAATCATATTCTCCTAAGGGCACCTTTTGTCACATGACATTGACATGTTCCATGGTGATGGTGCACTGGTATAAAATAATCTCAGTCCTTAGCAAGGTGATAGACAAAAAAAGCTTGAGCCTACGTTAGCAGTACTGGGCCTGATGGATGAATAGGGGGATGGGGGAGACACCTTTGCACTTTGAGGCAATCAGTTTCCTTGTGGCCCACAGGGAAATTGCTTGTCACTGTAGAGATGCCAAAGCCCACCACACTGGCCGAATGGAAATATGGTATGGAGTTTTATGCAAAAGGGGAGAAACTGGTGTACAGGGTCCTTGGTGCTATGAAAAAGCATATGAACATTTGGAGTGGGTGGTGGTATTAGTCACAACTGTAATATGTATTCTCCTGTTCCATGGCTTCCGTGGGCATCCCCCTGCCTTGAAAATAGGTTGCGCCTGACCCATGCACCAATCAAGACCCGCCTTCCAGGATCCCAGCTTGGGTGGAGCCTGGGTCTTCCATGCCTTAGCTATGTCTCTTTTTGCCAACGTGAAGCCCAAGAACAACAAATGCCTTTTATACCGATTACCACCAATTTCTTCTGTGACATGCAGTAGGGAGAGCTTTGGGGATAGGGTTATATCCAACACTTCAGACATACAAGTTGTGACTCCCCTCCAAAATCTATAGAGTGCAGTGCATTCCCAAATTGTGTGTATGAATGTGCCCTATGCGCCATCACAGCACAGACAGGTAGGGGAGGGTATCAGTCCCGCCCTCCACAGCCTATGTCTGGTAAAATAAGCGCAGTGAATATACTTTAACTGGATAAGCCTTAAGGGAGAAGCTATTGCAGCGCCCGAGGCGATTCTAGCGACTCCCTCCAATTGTCATTATCAAGGGGGCCAAGATCTGCCTGCAATTTCTCACAGAGTGAGTCTAATGTGCTGTAGAGATTGATCACCAAGGATTGATATATCTTTTTAACCTTGTGGTCTCCTAAGTCACCCATGAATACTTTAGCTTCTATTGGATTAAACTCTGGTGGAGATTCTAAGTGCACAATATAAGGGGATAGAGCGTGTCGAAATTGCAGGTACTTCTAGAATTGTGAATGTGGCATACCTAATTCCTTCCTGAGCTCCTGGCAGTACTTTAGGGAGGTACCACCCATAACGATTTCCAGAGTAGAAAAGCCAATGGCATCCCAGTCTCGAAACCCTGACAGGGTGGACATCTGGGGAAAAGACCACTATGCCACAGGGGCGTCTCTCCCGTCTGTCGTGCCCAAAACCCTATTCTGTACAATGGGTCTTTCCATACCCCGAAAAAAACACGTGTGGCAGACGGGAGCCGTCGAAGCTCCCTTGGTTTATGTAGCAGTAAGTGAGGTAGTGTGTCGCCCATCCACCACTGTTCCACTCGATACACCTGGTCGCTTCAATTCCCGGCTGAGTTGCTTCCTATGGGCTGACCGAGCCGCTAGAGTTGCATTTAAAACATGCTTTAACCCACGTACTGTGGGGGGATAGCCGCTCCTGACATCCAATCGTATTATGCAGCATCTCATCTCTTGTTTTTGAATGATCATGGTACGGGAATCATCTGGCCTTGAAAGAGATGCATCAGCATGGTGCAAACACCTCTAGGTCATTGTTTTATTGCGTTGTGTTAGGGCTGGTGTGACATCAAGGTTCTTCAAAAGTGGCGTTAAAAAAGAAGGGGATGTTGTTACGGAAGGGTGTCTTGTCCATTCGGCCCAAAACATTATTAGGGGCATTGTGACGACTGAGACATATGCTACTTTAGGTCTTGTATTCCAAGAGCTGAGTTACTGCATAGTAAGAATGTATATCCGCTAGAGCAAGTTGCTAGTAGAGTATGCTCTGTAGTGCTGCAGTACCTTACTGGCCACTCTGTTTGTTTTTCTGCCAGATAAACTTATCACAGGCTGTCTATAACTTCTAGATCTTGTTTGGGAATCAGTGCCATTATTGCCTGAAAGAGGTATAACAAACGTGAGAGGATGTACATTTTTAGTGTGTTCAACCAAACCATCCAAGAAACTAAATGGCTGAAGAGATGGCTAAATCATATGTAATTTATTTCAGTGAAGAGCATGCAATCCTCTGCTTCTGACCTAATGGAATTTACAGATTGATTCAACATGGTTGGACAATTTAATATTGAGGTATTCACCTATTAGAGGAGTACTTGTCACAACACATCCCTCTCTAGGTGTAGATAGGGATCTTTCTGATCTGGAAGAAACACCAGGGATCTGGCTGGACCAACAGGCGTGAGACATGTCATCCTCACATATACATCAACACAATCTTGGTTCAAGAAACCCTCATGATAGCTCCCATTTTATTGTGTTTATCTCTGCCAAGGGAACCCCCATATTAAAACTAATTATGTATCCCTTAGACTGTTTTAATTCATTTGGCACTTTAGTTGCACTCACACACACGTTCACCATTATGTCGGAATACTAAAAAGATCTCCGACAAGAGTCCTCTCGCGGGCCCGTAGGGCACTGCAGCTCCAGCCTGACGAGGAGCAAGCGCATTGATAAACCGTGACATCCATTTGGATGTGTGAGGACACTAAATATTACTCATAGGGATTGCCTTGGATTATTCACTTTCAACCTTGTTTTACTCCTTTTTCTTTTATAAGAACTGTACCTTCTGGATTTATTTACTATGTATTGGTCACTTTTATCCCCATTATTTGATATTTAGATATAATGATTAGGAATCCTGTGACCTTTCTGTATTGTTGCATAAGTTCATAGTTCCTCTAGTGGAAGTCGCTGTATCTACTAATGTCAGAAGGATGTCATTGTAATTAAATGTATTGTATGTGCTATCCCCCACGTGGCATTCCCTGTACCTCAGGGGTTTGTCTGATGAGTAGGGCTAGGGGTTGGATCTAGAGGGCAAATGGAAGCGGGGACAGGGGACATCCCTTCCTGTCACTCTTCCCAGAGTCAGTCTATCAGATCAATCAATCAATCAATCAATGACACTTATAGAGCGCGCTACATACCCGTAGGGTCTCAAGGCGCTTGGGGAAGGGGGGGTGCCGCTACTGCTCGAACAGCCAGGTCTTCAGCTTCTTCCTGAAGGAGAGGTGGTCTTGGGTCAGGCGCAGGTCGGTCGGGAGGGAGTACCAGGTCTTGGCGGCCAGGTAGGAGAAGGACCTTCCTCCTGTAGTTGCTCTTCGGATGCGGGGGACGGCGGCGAGGGCGTGGTTGGCTGAACGGAGGTGGCGTTTGGGAGCGTAGAAGTTGATCCGGCTGTTGAGGTAGCTCGGGCCTTGGTCGTGTAGGGCTTTGTGTGCGTGGGTGAGGAGGCGGAAGGTGATTCTTTTGTTGACGGGGAGCCAGTGAAGGTCTCTCAGATGTCCGGAGATGTGGCTGTGTCGTGGGATGTCGAGGATGAGTCTGGCTGAGGCGTTCTGGATCCGCTGGAGTCTCTTCTGGAGCTTGGCGGTGGTACCGGCGTAGAGGGCGTTGCCGTAGTCCAGTCGGCTAGTGACGAGGGCCTGGGTGACGGTCTTCCTGGTCTCGGTGGGGATCCACCAGAAGATCTTCCGTAGCATGCGTAGGATGTTGAAGCACGCCGAGGAGACGTTGTTGACTTGCCTGGTCATGGAGAGGGAGGAGTCCAGGATGAAGCCCAGGTTGCGTGCATGGTCTGTCGGTTTGGGTGCGGTGCCCAAGGCGGGGGGCCACCAGGAGTCGTCCCAGGCGGAGGGTGAGGAGCCCAGGATGAGGACCTCCGTCTTGTCCGAGTTCAGTTTCAGGCGGCTGGTCGTCATCCACTCGGCTACCTCTTTCATCCCTTCGTGTAGGCTGGCTCTGGCGGTGGCGGGGTCGTTGGTCAGGGAGAGGATCAGCTGGGTGTTGTCGGCGTAGGAGATTATGCTGAGGTTGTGTTGGCGTGCGATGGCCGCGAGGGGGCTCATGTAGACGTTGAAGAGGGTGGGGCTCAGAGAGGATCGTTGAGGGACGCCGCAGATGACTTCGGAGGCTTCTGACTTGTACGGTGGTAGGCGGACTCTCTGTGTTCTTCCGTCGAGGAAGGAGATGATCCATTCCAGCGCCTTGTCCCGGATTCCGACGTTGCTGAGGCGCTGTACTAGGGTGCGGTGGCAGACAGTGTCGAATGCCGCGGAGAGGTCTAGGAGGATGAGGGCCGCTGTTTCTCCGTTGTCCATCAGGGCTCGGATGTCATCGGTGGCGGCGATGAGGGCGGTCTCGGTGCTGTGATTGGCTCGGAAGCCAGACTGTGAGGGGTCGAGGGATCCATTCGTCTCGAGGAAGGCGGCCATCTGCTTGTTGACGGTCTTCTCGATGACTTTGGCTGGAAACGGGAGGAGCGAGATGGGGCGGTAGTTTTTGAGTTCGGTGGGGTCCGCTGTTGGTTTCTTGAGTAGAGCGCTGAGTTCGGCGTGCTTCCAGCTCTCAGGGAAGGTGGCGGTGTCGAAGGATGTGTTGATGATGTCTCGCAGGTGGGGTGCGATGACAGCGTCGGCCTTGTTGAAGACGTGGTGAGGGCAGGGGTCGGTCGGTGATCCGGAGTGGATGGAGTTCATCGTGCGGATGGTGTCTTCGGTGCTGATCGGGGTCCAGGCGTGGAGGGTGGTGGTGGGGGGTGGTTGTTCGGTCCTGGTGTGCGTTGGTTGTTTGTTGAAGCTGTTGTGTATGTCCGCGATCTTGTTGTGGAAGTAAGAAGCGAGGGAGTCGCAGAGGTCTTGCGATGGGGTGATGTCGTTGTTTCCTGCGCTGGGGTTGGAAAGCTCTTTCACGATGTTGAAGAGTTCCTTGCTGTTGTGTGCGTTGTTGTCCAGCCGGTCCTTGAATGCAGTTTTCTTGGCGGCGCGGATCAGCTGGTGGTGCTTCCGAGTGGCCAGTTTGAGGGTGGTCCTGTTGTCCGGTGTAGGTTCCCTTCTCCAGACTTTCTCGAGGGCTCGGCAGTTCTTCTTGGAGCTCTTGAGTTCGTCGGTGAACCATGGGGCTTTCTTGCTGCCGGGTCTGCTGGGCGGGGTCCTCAGCGGGGCGAGCTCGTCCGCGCAGATGCTGATCCACTTCGTGAGGTTCTCGGCGGCCTGGCTGGGGTTCGCTGAGCTGGCAGGAGGGTGCTGGCTCAGGGAGGTGTCGAGCTGGTCTGCTGTGATCTTGTTCCAACTTCTGCGGGCGGCCTGTTGCTGGTGGTGGTGGGTCGTCGTTCTCTTGAAGGCTAAGTGGACGCAGCTGTGGTCCGTCCAGTGGAGTTCTGTGGCGTGGCTGAAGGCGACGTCTTTGCTGGATGAGAAGACGGCGTCGAGTGTGTGTCCGGCGAGGTGGGTGGGGGTGGACACCAGCTGCTTGAGTCCAAGATTGGCGAGGTTGTCGAGCAGGGTGCTGGTGTTGCGGTCGTTGTTGTTCTCCAGATGGAAGTTGAGGTCCCCCAGGAGGATGTAGTCAGCGGAGGGGAGGGCATGCGGGCTGACGAAGTCGGCAATGTCCTCGCTGAATTGTGTGCGTGGTCCCGGAGGTCGGTAGATCAGGGTGCCTCTAAGGGTGGTGTTTGGGTTGGTGTGGATCTGGAAATGCAGGTGTTCGGCGCTGGTCAGGGTGTTGTCGGTGCTGGTCGTGAGACGGATGGTGTTCCTGTGGATGATGGCGATGCCTCCTCCCATCTGGTTGGCGTTGCGGTCCCTCCGGACGATCTTGTAGCCCTCTGGGATGGCGATGGCGATGTCGGGGGCTGAAGAGGCGTTCATCCAGGTCTCCGTGAGGAAGGCAACGTCAGGGGCTGTGGCGTCTAGGAGGTTCCAGAGTTCGATGGCGTGTCTGTGGACGGAGCGGGTGTTGAGCAGGATGCACTTGAGGTGGGTGCTGCTGGTGTTCGACTTGGCGGGTGCTGGTGCGAGGCAGGTCCGGATGCAGGTGAACTTGCAGGCGTGGCAGCTGAACGGTCCGTGGGAGCGTCGTGGGGTGGCTTGGTGGCAATCTGGCAGTCGGCCGGTGTTGAGTGCGATGAGGGTGGCGGCGGAGTACGTCAGGCGGGTCGGACGGGGTCTTCTTGGACCAGGGGTCCTGGCACTGGGCGCGGTCCAGGCGCGGACGGGCGCAGACGGGCTTACCTTTGGCGCACCTTCGGCGCACAATCGGCGCGCCCGCTGCGCGTCAACGCTGCGCGTTCGCACGGTCGCCATATAAGGCGAAGTGCGCGGGTGGGAGGAGCAGCTGGGAGGCGGGAGCGGGGAGGGAACAGAAGGAAAAAAGGGGCGGGGTCAGCGGTGGTGGCGGGAGGGGGGAGCGGGGAGGGAAGACGGAGGGCGGCGAGATAGGCGGGAAACCAGGAAGGAAAACGCAACAAATACCTAAACAATACAGGCACAAAGGAGGTCAGAACGCTAACACGGACACAAAAGTAAGGAAAAAATACAGGCACAAATGAAGGTCAAAACAAAGAAAAAAACAAACAGCAGCGGAGTCAGCCGGCAGCCGGCAGCGAGGCAGCGAGGCAGAGGGCAAGGCGATGGGGTACACACGCAGCAGCTGGTGGCCGTGCGGCGCGGGGGTGTCCCACAAGTGGGTCAGTTTCAGTTCACTAGAATTCTTGCCACTGGGTTGTGGTAAGTGATCCATGTACTTCTTTGCTTGAGGGGTCCCATACCTATTTTAGATTTAAATGTATTTATTTTCAGAGTTTTATACAGTGCAAACCAGACCCTTACAGGCATTCCTATTATAACAAGAGGTAGTTATTATATAAACGAACAATTATATACATAGAAATAAATGTATACAAATTTGTATACATACGTAAGCAAGTAGAAGAGAGAGACTACCCCTTAATCGTTCATAAACTCTGCCATGGACAGAGTCCTATAGGTGTCTGGATAATGCATATAGGTAGGGAGAGGAGAAACAGCTCGAAACTCG
Source organism: Lissotriton helveticus (assembly GCF_964261635.1). Classification (NCBI taxonomy): domain Eukaryota; kingdom Metazoa; phylum Chordata; class Amphibia; order Caudata; family Salamandridae; genus Lissotriton; species Lissotriton helveticus. Next base: position 86,350,576 of record NC_136067.1, on the reverse strand, counting down.
ATGATGTGGATGGTGGCGTGGAAAATACAGAATGTCACACAGGCATGTAGGTGCCGCAATTGAGGGAAGGGAGATGTGACCTCAGTGTGAGACAAATCTATTGGCTAGTAGCAGTTTTACTACTTTCCTAAAGATGGAAGTGGAAGGATTGCATCTGGTCTCCGGAGGGAGGGTGTTTGAAATAGTAGGTGTAATTCCGGAAAAGGATCGATTGTAGGTTTTCTTTTTGTTGAATTTAGGAGGTTTAGTCACACAAGAGTCCGTACATCTAGAAGGTCTGTTTCAGTCAGATAGAGTCAATTTCTCTGACAGGTAGGAGGGGGTGTTGTGGTGTAGGGCTTTGTGTGTCACACAGGCAATTTGGAGATGGATAGTTAGCTCCTTGTGTATGGTGCTCCCTATGTATCTGAGTCCACAGGGGCATTTGAGGCAGTAAACTGCATGTGTAGTCTGGCATGTCATAATCTTATTGATCATTTTGTCTGATTTCAAGCCTTTGATTTGGTATGTTGACACTCTTTTGCTGAAGGCGCAAGCCTCGCACCTTCCGCAAGGAAAAAAACCTTTCATGTCTTTGAGAGTTCCCTGTCTTTTAGCAAAAGAGTGTCAACATACCAAATCAAAGGCTTGAAATCAGACATTATGGTATTCCTTTAACATCTTTCCTCACAGGGATTTATGCTAAAATCTCCCAAAAGCACAGTGAGGTAAATGACATCTACTCCTCTCTGTAGCCATCAAGAAATATCAACAAGGTGTACATATGCTCTGTGTTCCTTTGTCAGTGGGAACTATAAAAGTTTAGTATCACCAAAATTTGTGTCTTCGAAAAGGATAATAATGCAACAACCAAATTGGGTGAGCCCATAAGTATCCCGGTCATTTTTCACTGTAAAGAGAGCGTTATCGATGTGATAAAACCACCATTGGCTCCACTAATTGAGGAGGAAGTGGGTTGGGGAAAGAAGGATTAAAATACAACCAGGATAAATTAGTTTGTAACCTCCAAGGTTTCCTGGAAACATAAAATACTGTATTGTTTAATCCAATCAGAGTGGTGCATCATAGTTCCCAGTCCACAAACCCTAAATGTTCCAAATTAGAAACCCTGGAAAGGGTGAAGGTAAGAATGGAGTTAAGCTATCATTAGCTGCAACAGGAATGCCCGAATTAGTTCTCTCAAGTACTTAGAGTCTCAAGCCTGCTAGATGTGTGGTCATCTTTTCCCTTACTTAATCTAGGGGATCTGATTTATCTGCTCTCCAGATAGGACTGAGTAAAATTGCACCTTGAATGCAAAATAACTTGCTCAGACTAAATGGAGATAAAACTGAGGTTATGATTTTAGGAAAAGAGCAAGACCTCTGAGGATCGCAACATTGGCCCACTGAAATGGGCTTTCTACTGCAGCCGGTATATCAAGTTCGCAACCTGGGTATCATCATTGACGACCGCCTGTCAATGAAACAAGAAATCACTAGGGCGGCTGCGACTTGGTTTACCATTCTGCGATGGTTGAGCAAAATTCTTTGGATGATACACCTCTCTGTTCAACGTACTGTGGTTCAGGCCTAGATTACGTCCAGGCTTGACTACGGTAACGTTCTATACTTAGGCTCTAATAAAACCATAATATGTAGGCTACTGGTGGTGCAAAAAGGAGCAGCTAGGCTGCTATGTCAGGTACCCAGGATGGTGTGGGCTACCGACTCTTCACAAATTACATTGGCTAAAAATGGAGAACAGTATTGAATTTAAGGCCCTGAGCTTTATGTTTAAAATTCAATCGGTAGCAGCCCCATAATAATTGCAATCTTTAATCCATCTGTACACTCCTCCTTGTCTTTTGCGTTCTGCTGGACAGTCTAAGTTTGTTATCCCCAGAATTAAACTGACCAGGGTGAGCGGTAGGTCCTTCTCTTTTTTGGAAGCCTCCCAATTCTCTTCCTATCTTTAAACGGGAGGAAACTGTCCTTAGTAGTTTCCGTAGACAAGTGAAGACCTGGCTGTTTAAGCAGTAATCTCTACTTCCTCTTTTTTGTTCTACCTGCAGGTGCCGGGAAACCCTTGGGGTAGCTGTGTGCCTTATAAATTTAAAATAACATAACATGTGTGAACAGTAAGGTTAGCAGGAATACCAAGACCCCAATATCTGCTTGGGGCAGAGAAGTTAGAAGAGCCCTGGGTCAGATGAAGGGGCGACTCTGGATTACTGAAGGGGAGCTTTGAGCAAGAGAAAGCTGTAGCATTAGCCACCCTGTCAAATCTCTTGATCAAAACTCACAACAATGCAGCTACCCTCAAAAGACTTCGGATCCGATCCAATCCACCAAATATGTCTGACCACATTTATGTGATGAAAAAGGAAACAAATCCACACCACCAATATGTCAATTAAACCAATTAACTACTGTATTTTATAACAGAGAAATATTTTCTGTGGACCCTTCTTTTAATATTGTGGCATTAACCAGAATACGATCATATAGTGGGCAGTCAGGTGACAGTGGAGAGTTGTGGTGCAGCGGCCAGGGCAGCTGACTTCGGAGCACAGTGTTCACGGTTCGATCGACTCTGGGCAATAGCTCACTTAATTTCCACGACCGCCCCAGCGTCTTGAGACCTGTAGGGTGAGTAGTTTGCGCTTTACAAATACGGATTTACATTTTCTTTTTACATTTAATGTGCAGGAATTCATAGCCGAAGTTAATCGAGGGGAATGCCCACAACTAGAAACAGCCCCACCCTTCACCTGACCAACATTAAATTGTCTTTGGATATAACATGTGATGGCCGCTGTAACACCAGGGACAAACCTTGGTGCTTGGGGTACCAGGGTGGGGTGAGTAATGCTGGAGTGCAGTGCCAGACCTCGGTCCTGGCATATTATAAATCCCTCTCCTAGATGATGCAGGCCAGCTGACATTAGAGCAATCTTCTGTCAACGGTGTGACTGCCCCAACGGTGAACAGAGTTGGGCTTAGTATAATCAGTCAAACCTAACATTGCCTTTTTAATTGCAGATAAACTTTTGTTACAATCCTCATACAAGTTCTTTACAAATACTTCCAATTTACCCTAAAGTTGGTTTAAGAGAGCTTCAATTGGATTACTAACAACACACTCTAGGCCCCCACTGCTTCCTACACATGCATTTCCATTGATTCCCTGTTCGGTAAATCTTCTTTTTCTATCTTTCTGAGGACCAGCAGCTGAGATACATTCAAAACATCAGCATTAACCTGATGACCATCAGCAGTTGCAGTTACTGCAAAGGCTCCCCTGGATGGCTGAACAATTTTCTTAACAGCGTTCACAGTGTTTATGTTTGGTGTAGACGGTATATGCAAGTTACTAATTTCAACAATTCCAGTGCTAGGGATGTAATGTCAAGGTCTGTGTTCATGCCACATGACCTAATTCCTCCTCTTCTGAGGTAATTTCATCGCCTATGGCACCTACTGCCGAGGTATAGAAGGACATGGAAGGGCACGTTTGGCGTCTACCCTTAAAGTGACAAAGTTAACGATAAAATTGGAAGTGGAGCTAGTAGCCATGGTCTAGCTCGTATTGATGTCTGTGGAGAAAGTCAAGGAGCAAGCAACATGGATGGCCCAGTCTGGTCTTGTTTGGCTGTGGATGGATGCAGAAGGGCCCGATTTTTTTGAGTACTTTAGTGTGCCGCCCTAAGTAGGATGGGTATGCCAAGCACACAGTGTCACTGGACAGTCACTGGAACCTCACTGATGAGCTCTAACCAGTGTGAAACCGGTCCTGGGTTGCTTGTGTTCCGGTCAGGAAGAACCTCGCCTGCCACTTCGGGCTGGACTGCAACCACTGGAACAAGGGCAAGACTGAGTTGCATATGTCTGTATTCAAACTGAGGTGGCATGGTGTGCAAAATAACAGTGGACTAGGATGTGGCCCAAATGAATATCAGTGTCTAAAATTAATTCAAGCATTCCATTAATCACTTTTTTGTACAGTTTAGTGTGTCACCCTAAAAGGGATGAATATACCCCAATGCGGGTCCTGTGCACACTGTATCACTGGAACCAAGCTATACCTGGCTGATGAGCCCTAACTAGGGCAAAACCGGTCATGGGTTGCTTGTGTTTCAGTTCAAGGAGGACCTGGCCTGACAGTTCAGACTAAACTGTTCCCACTGGAGCAGGGTCATGGCTGATTTGCATATGGCTGGGTTCAAACTGAGGTGGCATGGTGTTCAAAATAACAATGGAGGATTGAAATGTGGGGCGAGTGATTACCAGTGGTTGAGATAAATTAAAACATTTCATCCATCAGTTTTTATATTCTTTGCCACTCTTGGCTCGGTCATGACCTGTGCCACAGAAATCCCAGCATGCTCTTGCAACAGCATTTAGCTTCCCTGTCTTCTTCACAAGGTGATGCAAAGTAGTGTGAGCTTAGATCTCTAAAAGCCCCATAAAGAGAGTCTCCTGCCATGGGAATCCCAGTGCACTCTAAGAGAGCTACGATGCAGCCCGCCTTTTTTATTCTTTCTAACTTCATTTTTATTTCAATTGGCATAAAAAGTATGGTACATGCAAGCTTTGTAGTCAATACATAATATGATGGTAGCAAGCAAATCATGGGACCGCTGGTTCAGTGAGCCCTCATGTAACACAGTAGTGTAAACCAGTTCTGAAGTTTCTGTCAATTCTGTGTCTTACTTTGCATTAGCATATCTTTCACCAGATTACTATCCTCAATTACAACTAGAATCCAACTACTGCAGAGCTAGGCCCCCCAACCCCCTTTCTGTGGTCCCAAGTGGTACATAGTTCCAATACAAACAATGTTTCAAAATACATCAAATTCATGATGGGGATCTCAAGTATGTCTTTGACAAGGATGCCAAGGGACTATGGGGTAATCTCTCAGTAACATTCTACTGCTATTGTTAATTTCATGACTGGGATATCACCTCATATCACAAGGGCCCCAGTCCATTAGCGACCGATTCATGTGTGCCGCCAACTATCTAGGAGGCATGCTAGCCATTGATATTTCATCCTACACCTACATTGCTGCCAGTAAACCCTCCAGTGCAAATTTAAGGGATCCTTTTCATTTTTTGGCTTCACTGAAGAGAATGATGCTACCTGATAAGCTCCATCTTCCACCTTCCCCCACCTACTGACCCACAGCCGATTTCCATTTAAGCGTTATTTCTCTTTTGGCCACAATCAAAGCCAGATCGATTAACTGAGTTTTGAGTTTTATTTAGCCTTTCGTGGATACAGACCCAACAAACACTTTGTTGGGGACTGCTGTATATTTTGATCCGTGGCATCATGAAGGATAGTAAGAATTTCCACCCAGTATTCAGAAAGATGTGTGCATTTCCAAACTATGAGAAACATCTACACCCTCATAGCACGACATCTGGGACATGTAGCTTGGGCAGGTGGGAAAAATGGGCTCGATTCACAGAAGTATTCTGAGACAAAATCCTAAACTTACTACTTTTGGTATTCAAACAAGGCATTTAGTAGTAGTAAAGTTAGGATTTTGTCTTAAGTCTGTCCTAAGTTTGTCTTAAGTTTGTCTTAAGTCTGTCTTAAGTCTGTCTTAAGTCTGTCTTAAGCCAAACTTACTATACACAAATCGGAGCTAAGGGGGTAAAAAAGAACAGGTCGCCCCCCACTCACGGAATTCAACACAAGAAAATACCTGTTCTATCAACTGAATGAACTGCTATAAGCGTCCACCATGCATTTTTTCAGTCACACAGTTTTGTGTGACAGGACAGTGGATCAATATCTCCCATCAGTCATGCGGTGACTTCAATCACTTGATTTTCTTAAAAGCCTAGTGTGTGTGCTGTCTCTCCCTGTATAACCCACCCTCTAATGTGAAGAAAAACTGAGAGGAAGGAATAGTGTAATGATGAAATAAAAGTGTGAAAAAAGGTGAGAAAAAGTTGACAGTGCCTGAAAATCAATCCCACTGAATCTTGCCCGTCAACCACGTCTGAGCAAACCCCTCCAACTTAGGGCAAACATTGCAAGCACAATAGGATGATATATCAATCTGTGAATCTTTTCAAACATTCACCCCCAGTCACTATTAGATCTGGATTAAATGTTTCATCGTTCTTTTGCTCATTTTGCCACCCCAGTTAAGGCCCAGCCATATGCAAATCAGTCTTGACCCTATTCTTCATGAAAATACTCCAGCCAGAACTGCCAAGCCAGGTCTTTCCTGGACTGGAAACAAGCATCCTAGGACCGGTTTCGGGGTAACACCTCTCATTGGCCAGGCTAGCTTGAATCAAGTGGCAAAGTGAGCAAAGAACCCACGTCTGGGCATACCCTGCCGACTTAGGGCAAACAAAGCAAACACAATAAGATGATAGACTGAGCGCTAACACTTTTCAGACCCTCATCCCGAGTATAAAATATGGGTTAAGTCCATCATTGTTCTTATGCTCACTTTGGCACCCCAGTTCAGACCCACTCGTATGCAAATCCGGCTTGACCCAGTTCCTCATGGGAACAGTCAAGCCCAAACTGCCAAGCCAGGTCTTCTCTGGACTGGAAACAAGCATCCTGCGACTGGTTTCAGGGTAATGCCCCTCACCAGCCAGGCTAGCTTAAATTCAGTGCCAAAGTGAGCAAGGAACCCACGTCTGGGCATACCCTGCCAACTTAGGGGGCAAAAAGCAAACATAATAAGATGATGGACTGAGCACTGAAACTTTACAGACATTCATCCCCCAGTCTTCCCTGGACCGGAAACAAGCATCCTGGGACCGGTTTGGGGGTGGCATTCCCTCATTAGCCAGGCAAGCTTGAATCCAGTGGCAAAGTGAGCAAGGGAGCCACATCTGGTCACGCCCTGCCAACTTAGGGAGAACAACGCAAACACAAGAGGATGATGGACAGTGAACTGCCATTTTTTTCTGTTGTGGGATCACTGCACAGCACACATTTCCCACCACCCAGGTTTCCCCTCAGTCTCCCGATAAAAATGATACCTCACTTGTGTGGGTGCCCAAAGCAGAGTCAGCCTAAAAACGTAAGGAAAAACAAACTGCCATTCTGGACCCACTTTGGTGTCTACTCAGCGCTTCAAGTTTTGAAGTTATCTGCTTGAAGCACCCACACAAGTGAGGTATCATTTTTATCAGGAGACTGAGGGTAATGCTGGGTGGTAAGAAATGTGTGCCGGCACAGTAAACCCACAACTTTTCACACAGAGATAGTCCCACGAGCACTGAAGCAGTTAAATTGAAACAAGGCTCATTTCAGTTTCACTTTTAATGTAATGACGTCAGCGTTCACCATCTCCTGAGGCTATGAAAATAAAAAGTAAATCCCTCTACTATTTACAGCACAGGGAGTTCACAGTGGTGTGCCGAGGACATAACAGTTACGTCCTTGGCACACCAGCACCAAAGCCAAGGACGTAACCGTTATGTCCTTAGCACCGAATGGGTTATTGGCCCTGGACAACTTTATGTTGTTTAGAAGATGTCTCAAAGTTCCAATGTTATAAAGTGTAGCATCAGGGAATGCCTGTGAATTAGGGTACCATTTTGCAATCATAGACAGAAATTACTTGACATAACCATCAGACAGAATTAAATGGGTTACTGCGTTGGAACACATTACAAGTTAGTGCCACTGAAATTGAAAAGTGAGGCCTGCGTTGTACTTGCTGTGGGACAACACTCAGGCAGCGCCTCACTGATGAGGACCACGTTGTGCTCCCTGTGGGATAAGACTCAGGCTGCAACTCACTGATGAGGACCACGTTGTGCTCCCTGTGGGACAAGACTCAGGTGGCACCCCACTAATGAGGACCACGTTGTGGTCGCTGTGGGACAAGACTTAAGTGTCACCTCACAGATGAGGTCCAATCAGACTGAAAGTGGTCTAGGCGAGGTGTGTTCTCAGCTAGAGGGTAACTTGCCTGGGAGTTCATTAAGGACAAAGGAAAGTTGAATTATAATGCAACCCAAGAAGACACCAGAGGCTTTAAAAGCATTTCAAACATCACAGTTGTGTTTCAGAATAATGTATCCTACTCTGATGTACTATTAAAGTGACATTACTTTTCTGTTAGATTTCATGCGCTATAGATCTTTCTGAAGAGAATTGGTTTATTAAAAAGTACAAATAACAGGGGGCGTGGCTTAGCCGGCAACGATGGCCGACGTGTTGAGCGTGAGCTCCGACCAGCCACCACTTATCCTGACGATCTATCCTGGCCCTGAGCATTCCTGCGGGCGCAGCTGTCTTCTGTAAGGCTGTACTCTCCGGGGGCACATTCCGGTCCTGTGTTTGTGGCACAGGGGGCTCCTGGCGGCGAGCGCAGCCCCTGAGAGGCCTGCGGGGCCACCGGTCGCCGGGACCTCAATTTCCTTGAAGCCGGAGGGACCCTTCAGGGTCGGCGGCTGTCGGGAGGATGTGGGGCGGGCAGTGGTGATCGGCTGCTTGCTCCTTGCCCTTGGAGACTGGCGCGCCCCTGGTCCTGGCAGGTGTGGAGGCGAGAGAATGCTGGGGACCGGAGACGGGGCGAGAGGGTGCCAGGCTGGGCGGACAAGGCCCCGTTCGGCAGCGGCTGGGAGCTGTGGCTGCCATTTTGTGGTGTTGTGTTGGTTCCGACGTAGCCGGGCAGTGAGGACGGGCCCACAGCGTCTCCCCTGGAGGACGCCCCAGGACTGGAGCCTTGACTGAAGGGGCCAGAGGATTGCTGGTGCTGCTGGTGGTGGCTGCTGGTGGACTTGGAGGCGATCTACTGGCTGTGGTGAGCGGTGGGGGATTGGGGGTGCGGCTGGGGGTTCTGCCTCTTCCCCCCGTTACCTTTTCGCTTGGGCAGCAGCGCTGTCCCCTGGTGGTGTGGCTCGGGGGTCCGTGACTTTCGGATAGTATCAGCTCCCGGGGCGGAGGGGCCTGATCCCGGCCTCAACTAGCAGTGTGTGTAGTGACCAACAGAAAGTAACTACTCACACACACCGCCAGCCGAGCGCCAGTCCACCCACACCACCATCCAAGCACCAGACCATGCACACCGCCAGCCAAACACCACTCAGCGCACACCGACAGCCAAGTACCACTCCACACACACCGCCAGCCAAGCACCACTCCACGCACACCATCCAGCCAAGCACCACTCCACAAGTGGGTCCGGCGATAGGCGCTGCGGCTCGCAGTCTCAGGCTCCAGATAATGCGGCGCTGCTTGCAGCGATTACACAGTCCAGGGTCATGTTGGACGCAAAGATCGGAGTGGTGGGGGCAGATGTCACGCTGCTCCGCCAAGACCTGCGGAACGCTGTGGAGAGAATCACCGGAGCGGAGACCCGCATCTCCGAAGTGGAAGACGACGTGACCATACTAAAGAAAAAGGTGGCGGCGATGGAGAAGATACAGAAGGGCCTGGCCACGCGGGTGAAGGCCGCGGAAGGACGGGCACAGCGGAGCAACCTGTGCTTCGTGGGGTTCCCGGAGGGTTGCGAGGGGGACAAAGTGGAGCGTTTCCTGGACCAGTGGCTGGAGGGTTGGCTCCCTCTAGGTGCTCTCTCCCATTGTTTTGTGGTGGAGCTGGCTCACCGGGCCCTTATGCAGAAGCCCCCTGTTGGTTCGCGCCCAAGGCCGATAATAGCCAAGTTCTTGAATTACTCGGACCGCGACGCTATCCTGAGACAGGCGAGAGCGAAGGCCCCTCTCATGTACGGCAATGCCACTATCCTCATCTTCCCGGACTACACGAGGCTGGTTCAGCAGCAGAGACAATCTTTCCTGGCCGCCAAGGCCCGTCTCAGAGGCATCCAGCTTCAATATGCCTTGCTCTACCCAGCGCGGCTGCGTGTTATATACAAGTCCGGCACGCTGTTCTTTGACTCCCCGGAGGAGGTGTTTCAATGGACATATGAAACAGTGAAACTCAGAGTTAATGCACTCCCGAGTGGTGAATCGGATTCCTCCTCGAGTGGGATGGCCCGCGAGGGCCTGAGGAGTCAGCGGCGATGCCATAGTAGATCGGGGCTCGGGATCTGGACGTGCTTCGCGCGCGGGTTCGGCGCCTCCGCAGCCTGGCCTGGCCTGGAGGGGGAGCAGCCACACGGGGCGAAATGAAGTCTGCAACTTTCATATTGACTTATGTGTTTGTATTCAGGATGCTCAGGTGCAATGTATTTGTGCTGGTTAACTGCCTCGTCGGAGTGGGCGGGAGGGGGTGACGACTCCCTTGTTATGGGGAATTCTCAGGGGATCCATTGGATGGGGTGGTTCTTGGTCCCCCATTGGGGGCTAGGCCAATGGGGGCTAGGCTATGGAGCCTCTGGCTGAGTGGGTGCGCATCGATGCCCAGCTCAAGGGCTTTCGGTGGTCCCCAGGGCTCACCGACAAAATAGCGTTCTATGCCGATGATGTGCTGTTCTTTCTCACGGACTTGGAGCGGTCGGGCCGCGGCTGCTGGGCATCTTGCAGATCTTTGGCTAATCATCTGGCCTTTATGTGAACCCGGGTAAATCAACACTGTGGACTCTGGGTGGACAACGGCCGGTCGGAGATTGGGCGGCTGATCTGCAGCTGGCGACAGGGGGTTTGAAATACTTGGGGGTTTACTTGTCGGAGGACGCGGGCGTCTCCCGAGATCGTGACCTCACCCCGGTTTGGGATCGCACTCGTGAGGACATGAAGGCATGGGCCCGTATGCCACTGACCATCTACGGGAGGTCAGCTATATTCAAGATGGTGGCGCTCCCACGGCTCGTGTACCACCTGCAGAATCATCCACACCCGGTTCCGCCTCGCTGGTTCCAGCAAGTCAACTCAGCCCTGGGTGGGTTCCTATGGGAGGGGGGACTGTACGGGTGGCGCTGCGGACGTGTTTCTTATCGACCTACACGGGGGGCCTTGCAACGTCTGATATACTTTCTTACTACCAAGCAGCACACCTGCTGGTCTTAAACGATTGGTGGTATGGCGACAGGGGGGATCCGGCCTATGCGGTGGAACGCCACTTGATGGGCTCGGCGTCCATTCATACGCTGTTGTATTCGGCGCAGCTTCTGTAGGGTCTCCCGTCCGTCACACAAGTAGTTTTCACTGTCTGGCGGCAAGCGCTGTGCAGAACAGGATGGTGGAACGTACTCACTCAGGAGACCTCTTTCTGGCACAATGGCCGCCTGCCCCACTTAGAGGCCCTACGGGGCTTTGGGGGATGGGACCTAATAGGCATCTCCTCGCTATGGGACCTAATGTCGGGTTGCACCCTGAAGTCCTTTCAAAACTTGCGGGACGAATTTGAGATGCCCCACTCCCAGTTTTTTCGGTACCTACAGTTCCGATACGCACTGATGCCGTATCTGACCGACATTGAACACCTCCCAGACTTTATCCCGCTCGAGGCCACGCTGTTTATGGGGGAATTGCCAGTCAAAAAACTCTCCCGTGTTTACCAGACACTGGTTCGACATTGTACCTCTGACCTGAAGAGACTTAGGGCTGCGTGGGTGGATGTATGACGTTACAACGCATACTTTTACATCGCATGCCTTTACAACGCGGTTTTTACATCGCATACCATTAATGCTTTTAGGCGCTGGATAGTGATTTATTTAATTTACTATTCCAACTCCCGTCCCCGTGGATAGTAGGGAAGGTGTTGGATAGTATATTAAATACATTCCCTACCCTAGAGCGCCCCCCAGCGCTATGCGTTGTAATGGTTTGCGTTGTAAAAGTTGCGTCGTAATGGTAGTGCGTTGTAAAAGTTTCGTTGTAAAGGATGTTTCCCGCGTGGGTGGGGGACGTGGGGGAGCTAGAAGAGGAAGACTGGGTGGAGGCCCTGGCGAATGCTAGGGGGGCAGCAATCTCCTCACGCCTGCGATTAACACAATTCAAATATCTGCATCGCACCTATTTCACCCGGGAGCGTCTATGGAGGGCGGGTATGATAGACTCCCCTGATTGTCTGTGGTGCGGGTTGGAGGTGGGCACACTTCTACACACCACTTGGGGGTGCTCAGCGCTACATAGGTTTTGGACCGGGGTCTTCCGGTGTTTATCGGAGGTTCTCGCTTGGGAGCTTTCTAGGGACCCGAAACTTGCCTTACTACATGTCATGGAGGGGGTGGGTGGTAATCGGTATAAACGCCACCTATTGTTGCTTGGCCTAACATTGGCAAAACGAGACATTGCTAGAGCTTGGAAGGCGCCCCAGGCCCCGCCCTTGGCTGCCTGGAAGAGTGGCATGGTCTTCTGCATGGGGATGGAGCAGCCCATCTTTCTGGCCAGGGGGTGCCCCTGTAAGCACTTCAGGATATGGAAGAGGTGGGCCGACTACAGGGGGATGGATTTGGACCTCCCACCTGAGAGTGATGCCCTTCTGTCAATTTAACAGCTGGGGGTTGTTGATTGGGCTCGGGTGGTGCTCTGATGGTATTGGCATGTATTCACTGTATGTATTGACCTTTCTTTGTTATTTAGTGAACGGCAGCAGCGCATTTGGGTAGGGGGGGTTGGTGAGGGGGGGGGGTGTTGAGATTCCCTGAAAACGTCTGACGATGTAATTATTGTTCAATGCTGTGTGCAGCAGACTCCGGGTTACGGAGCTATGCATTTTTTGGAGTGTGCAGACAAATAAAATTTGTTCAATTAAAATCCACCCAGCCACAAATTCTAGTTCAAATTATCTGCAGCTAAAGACCACTATGTGACGACATTGCAAACTGAGGCATAGCCCACATTGGTGAAACTGTACTATTTGCAACCAATTATTTTGCTCAAACAGCACACATTGTGCATGTTTGAAACAGAAAACAAACTGTAACATCATCGTAGTGTGCCGGCCAGCTCTGACCTCCCACTCTTTGAGACGGCTGTGCAGACTAATTGCTAAGAGTGCGCAATGGTGTTCACTTTTCACACAGTACGAGCACACCTTAGGTACTTGACTTCTTTTCAGGTTTGTTTCACAACCACAGATCCAAGCTTCCTGGGTGCATGTATGTCTACATTCCAACTGGCTTAAGGTTCCAAAGTTCCACAAGAGTACATCTAGAGGATCTAGCAGTTGCCCTGGTAAGTTGGACCTCTTTGAACGATAAAATCTGCCATGAAGCTAATTTTAAGTCTTTCCTGAAAATATGAAGACATGGCTTTTCTAGCCTATTAACCTTAGCCATTCCTTCCTGACTCAAAACCTGCCTCAATTTGGATATCTTACTAAGAGAGCCAAGAATTAAGAAACTGTTCAGGAACGTGTCCTACACCAGAATAATTAACATAACGGGCTAAACCAGTACAGGGATTTTCTTGGCATTCTTAGATTTATAGTCCTAGATTTACAGTTGGATAAACAACGGTGCAAGTTCCAGATTAGAAGAAAAAAAGCCTGGCAAGGCTGCACAGACTTTCAAACAGGTTGGGATCCTCTGCTGTGTTTTTCATCGCTATTAAGAAAGCTGTTAGCTTTTATCCCTTGATCAAATGTCACATGCCTCATTCCTAAGCTATATGTTTACCAGTGCTTGTTTTCAGATGTGTTCAGGGCCATTGGTTCAAGTCAGATGAATCATACCTTCAACTACCAGATAGGGCTGTCAGATAGATACTACCCTGTATGAGCTTATACATGAATCTGATACCTTCGGGAAGTTCTCAGGTTATGAGATAAATAAAGATAAAACGAAGGTCATGGCTTGGAATATAGCTAATCAGGGGGAAGTTTATGAGACAGAATTAAGATACCTTGGGATTACTATACCTCAAGACCCTAGGAAAACAGTGAATCTATGTAGAATTTCAAGGGAAGTTGATATTCTCTTAAAAAGATGGCAGAACATACCATTATCACTATATGGTCGTGTTAATTTAATTAAGATGTGTGTTCTCCCAAAATATACTTATGTTTTTAATAAGATACCTTTGGAGTTTTCAAAAACCGAGATCCTGAAAATCCAGGGTAGAATTTCTTCTTTTATCTGGATAGGAAAGAGGATTAGACTGTCCTGGAAAAAACTTAGACGCAAATTCTCACAGGGGGGTATGGGCTTACCTGACTTTCTACTTTACTGTTGGGCTTATCAACTACAAAACGCTCGGATGTTACTGCACTCCCCAGATGATTCCTTGACTGGTATTATGTTCAAAGCCATGTTGGAGGGGGTAGGGGAATCTGGTTTTATGTATAAATTTGGTTCCCCCAAATTCTACATAAAGGTTCAGTTGAAAACACTGGGTATGGCAGCCAAACTTTGGTTGGATTGTCGACTCTGTCTGGGGCTTTCTTATTACAGCGAGTGGGCCCCGGTGTGGGGCTCTCCTGGAACGCCGGACTGCCTTTTAGACGCCTTAGCTTACCCACTAAAAGCGTCAGGAGTTTTAGTATGGGGGGGGGATCTGTTACAGGACAGGAAATGTCTTCTAGGACTTTTGGAATCAAACCACTGCTGGAACTTTGTCCAGATTTAAGCACTACCAGCTTTTGTCATGGTGTAATTCTCAAAGTTGGTTGTGTAGTCTGGATGATGATATGGAGAATGACTTGCAAAATCAAGCCCCGATGAAGAAAGAAGTTGCCCTATGGTACACCTATCTTCTGGCGGCAGCAGAAAGAAGAATGGATAAGCCCCACCGGGTCTGGGAGAATTACTTGCCAGGCGAAGATTGGAAGGAGTTATGGCAAGTATCTATTGACATGCTTTATTCAGTGATTAAATCTGCTGCTCTCAGAAGAAATCATTTCTTCATATTCCATGGGATATACTGGACTCCGGTAAAGATCTCTAAATTGAAGGGTGGAGGTGCAGCAAGCTGCTGGAGGTGTGGCTTCCAGAGTGCGGATGATGTCCATATATTCATGTCCTTCCCCATAATACACAAATTTTGGTTGGATGTCGGTAAGACCATCTCCAGGGTTCTGGGTCTAGAAATGGAGGTAAGCCCAATTCTCATTTTCTTTGGTGTGGCGGACATGCTGGGTGGGGTACGACCTCAGTCTGGGTCCCAATGCAAATTGGTGTTTTACTTGATATTGATGGCAAGGAGGGAGATCTGCCTGTTGTGGCGACAGGAAACGCCCCCTAGTTGGAATGATTGGTGGAAGTCTGTTAAATATTATCGAGCCATAGACCAGAGGGTTAATCTTTCAAGGGGCAGGTCTGACTCCGGGTTGTTCTGGAATTGGTTGGAATAACCCCCCCTTCCCCCAAGTAGAGTCTAGATTATAGATCATGGATTAGACCTGGATTTAGGATATTTCCAATGATTAACACCTCTGGGTCAGCTCAAGTTGAGTATAAACGGGTATTTCCCATTTAGAATGTATCAGCTGAGACTAAGTATCCACCAAAAGCTATCTGCGCCAGTGGCGGGACAGGTCGAGAGGTGGCAGTAGCTACGGAGGTCATATGAGGAAAAAAAATGCATTCTTTTTAGCTCTTGGAATATAAAATCAAAGGAACAAATGTAAGATGAAAACATACTAAAGGAATGTTAAAGTTGTCTATACTATTACCAAATGGTTTTCAAAGCAAATAAAGCAGTTCGCTCTGTGATAAGGAAAACACAATGGATTTTACATAAATTGTTATTCCAGTACCTGCTCTTGGCCATCCAAAAACCAGCGAAACTCAAAAACGGGCAGCATCTTTGCACGAGATAGATAACTGCTCCCCAAGGAACATTGGAATGTCATTTGAAAGCCTGGCACCAGAGTTTGTATTCTGTGGTAGTAGGTAGCATGGACAACTGTCCATCAGAACTTAACAGGTCACTCTACACGCGCAGACACACTTAGCATGTGGCCTCACAAGACATTTATTTGAAGCAGAATGGACTGAGTAGCTGAGCACTTTGTGTTGTTTTATTCCATAACACCCACATGTTTACCTGCTGAAAACTAGCACAAAACATGATAGCTGCTCTAGGCACGTTTTCCTTAACCAGATGCCTCCACAGAAAGACGGCAACGCCACGCTGGGTCTGGTCGAATTCCAGATTCTGTGGAAGAAGGTGCAGCATTGGAAGGTAAGTTTTCTGGCACCAGTAATCATGCTTATGCTTGGCTGCAAAATAATACTCAATAACTGGAAGATTTCAAAGGAAGTTTCTGACAAAGAATGGTTGTCCTTTCTCAGAGTGGCGGGTAATACCTCACTACGCTCTTCGCTCTGGCGTTCTTCACATAGGAAGCAATGGAAATCCCTTGAAGCCTTTCCCTTTAAATATGACCCTCCCTGAACAAAACGACCTCACAGGAGTTTGATGCATACATTTTATTGTCTCCATAGATGATAACCAGTACACAACTACTTGTTTTAGGACATTCTCCCTATAGGTCTCTTTCCCGAACATGCACCCTCTTATTTGTCCCTTCACTTAGGGAACGTAACACATTGGACAGACTTCACTTTATCCTCATAATGGCTTTAATATAATACCATATATACGATATGGGAAGATAGGTGGGTTAGCTGATGTTTGGATATTCTAGACTGACATCGAGATTGTACACAGGATGTGTAATTATGAATATTATAATAATGTACTGGATGCTCTGACATTATATAGTTGACGTTGCTTATTCACACATTTATAGCTCCAAATGTATGTCTATCACACGACCTCACGGTCAACCTACACAAACGTGTCGGCAACAAGGTCCAACTGTGGCTTCAAACTAACCGCAAATCCATTTGTCACTTCATTTGTAACTTTCTTTTGTAATTTCCTCCTCTTTTGTAATTCATTCCTTCTTTTATAATTGTAATTAACTATCATTTATAATCTCATTTATAATTACTTATCATCTCATGCCAGTTTGTGTTTTACTTTATTTCTACTTCTGTTCTTGTTTTTATTGAAAACCCCCCCAAAAATTATTTGAAAAAAGAAAAAGAAGTAATCATGGGGCGAGGGATGGTCGGTGTCTAGAGAGCAGTGCACAGGGAGAATGTAAAGTGGCCATAGACAGAGTCTAGGCTTTCTGGTTTCATCAAATCTAGCTGCATCATTGTGAATGCCACAAGATGGGAGGCCTGGCATGGTGAGCTGTTGTGACCTTGCAAAGGCACAGCCACGTCTGGAGAAGCTAGAGACGTTAGCTGTGAACTAGACACAGTGTCTGACATCACCTCAAGCACAACATTGGCTGACATTCATGGTTGTTTTCACTTTCACCAGCCCACCAACTTGGTGAGGTGGTACATTACATTCCTTCCCTACTTTCACATTTTCCAACACAATGAGCTTACAGTATAGCAGGATTGAAAGTGATACAGTTAACCAAATAAACAAAAAATATTATTGATACATAGTTACCCCACTGTCAGCCTCAGCTGTAGGGCAGCAGCGCCCGGCTTACACCAGGAAGTCCATCAGGTGGGACGATATTGCCAGCTTACCTCTCAGGCGATACTGGGAGTAGTTACTGAGTCATGACCTTTCCTGGGAACAAAGTCTATCATCTCTGCTCACTGGCGGGTGCTGCTGGTTTGGGCTAGGTGTTGTAAGCAACTCACTACTGTGTTGGGAGTGGTCTAGCAAGACAATTCATAGAGGTGAGGGGGAACCTTCTTGAAGAATGAAATATATTGTGTGACTTCATTATCTCCTTGATGAGCAGTGACCATTGTGCCTTTGAGGTGTAGTACGACCCACATATGTTGTTCAAAGGGCAGACAGAATTTGCTGCCAGGGTGTCGGTCCTGGATGTATACTGAGTCACCTGGTTGGATCTCCTATTGATGGGCATTCTGTCGTGCACTGGAGTGTTCAATCATGATCTTTCTTCTGTTGAGAACCTCACATCACACATCATCAATGGGTTCAGGAATCAAGGTGGGGGGATGGGGATGGTGTCAGCGACAATGCACTCCATGCAGGCATATCCAGGAGCTTGACCTGTTGTTGTGTGTGGGGGGGGGAGGGTAGTCTGTACTCGTGCAGGAATCCATAAATGGCTTTCTCCACGGGTTGGTGATCAGTGTGGGCTATGAGGACAATCTTGTTGAGGGTCTGCATAAACCTCTCCACTTCTCTGTTGGCTTAGGGCCATCTAGGTGTCACTTTCCGTTTTGTGCATTCCCCACGACTTTAGGTAATCAGCAAATTCTTGGCCATGAAATGGAGGGTCATTATCAGTCTTCACAACCTTAATTATCCTGTGAGTATCAATTACTTTTTCCACTTTTGCAATGGCTTCTGACCCCGTCTGAAATCCTGCTATCTCCACCTCCGGATATTTGGTATAGTCATCAATGATCACGAAAGCATATCGTCCATCGTGTAGATGGCCAAAATCAAGACTTGCCTATTACCAGGTGACTTTGGGTCCTTCTTCTGTGGTTATCGGAAGGTGTGGTTCTGAACGACCTGCTACTTGACACTAGTGGCACAATCTTATAGTGCTCTCCACCATTTTGTCCATCCCCGTGACCCAGACTTTGGCGTGTAGTCAGCTCTTCATCCTAACTATGTCTTGATGACTATGGTATGCCAATTGTACAACTTGAGAAGTGAGGCTCATCAGTATGACCGGCCCAGACCCAGAATACACAAATTTTGGGCCCCAGAGCACACAAATTTTGGGCCCCAGAGCAGATACCCAATTTCATACATTGACAATTCTTGTCAAACGTGGAGGAGCGATTCAAGCACTTTCTGGCGAAATGTCTTTTTAGACCATCCCAGTCGTTAGAGCGGATAGCTGCAATCACTGCCTGTAGACATTCTTTGTCTTAGGTGGACTGTCAAACGCCACTGGGAGTCGGCAAGACCTTTCAGCAACATATCTCACATAGACTTCCGTTGCTTCTGCTTCTTCTGCTTCCTCAGAGGTGGCAGCATGGGGATGGCATGAAAGATAGTCCGTGGGGTTTGAATAGCCTGGTCAATATTCAACTTGATAATCATATTCTTGGAGTTGTGACAGCCATTTCTTGATACAGTGCTGCAGTTTAGACGCGGACTCATGAAATAAGGTATGAGTGGCTTATGACCATGGAGACATGAAATGGGTGACCATACATAGAGATATGGAAATGTCAACAAGTTCAGTGTATTGCATTGGCCTCTTGCTCTATTTGTGAATAACATTGCTCTGTCTCTGTCAGGGATCGACTGCCATAAGCTACTGGGGTCCACCTGTCATCTGATTGCTGCATTAGTAGCCCCGAGGCCATGAGGGCTTGCATCCACCGTACGTTGGTGGCTTTTTTAGGATCAAAATTGGATAGAGTCGTGTCCGCTGACAGCATTTCTTTGGTTTGTCGAAAGACCATCTCTGGTTCAGGACCCCAATGGCATAGTACAGTCGACTTGGTGAGCTCTCTGAGGGGTCAAGTGAGGACTGTGAGGTCAGGGATGAACTTACCACAGAAATTAAACATGCCAAGAAAAGTTCTCACTTTAGTGATATTGCGGGCGCCTGGGATTCTTGCACACCACACACTTTTCCAGGATCTGGGGCAACTCCATTCTCTGAAAACGTATACCAAAGGAAGCTTTGATCAGTTGTAGCACTTCTCTGAGATGGCTTTGTTGTTCTTTCAGTGACTTACGTGAATGAAGATCTCATCACTAACATTAACGCCAGGGACGACTACGAGCACCTGTCTTATGGAGTTTTGAAAGATTTTCGCCGAAATAGAGATTCCAAAGTTGAGACCCATGTGCATTTAAAACATTGTGAAATACCTGGAGTCAGGATGGCATGGTAGTTAATATCCCGAACAGGGATCCACCTTCGAGAACCATTTAGCACCACTTAGCTTGACCAGTATGTCGTCTACCATAGGGTTGTGTTGTCGTTCTCGCTGGATGGCAACATTGGGTAGTCCCATATCCACATGTATGCAGACCTGCCCCAGTTGTTTTGGCTTCCTGGCCACCACAATCGGGACACCCACGGAGTGGGTCCAGTCACCTTCTCAATGATGCCGGTCCTTTCCAGCTTCTCCTGCTCTTCTTCCACTTTCGGTCTCAGGTGGAAGGCTATGCAACGGTGACGTAGGGCCACTGGTTGGATAGATGAGTCTATATGTACCTGACTTGTCTGTTCTTTAGGCATCCATTCCCTCTGAAGACAGTGTTGAATTCTTCTAGAATGGTCAATAGTTCCTCCTGAACTTAAAAAAAAAGGAGATCAATCCCAGTGCCTCTGCGGTCGCTCCACTGACAAGCATGCCGTGGCCTTCTTCTGCCACGTGCACTGTTGTGTCTCCCTTGTTTCCAAGATGGGATACCGTGGACTTAAAATAGCCAAGGAGGGGGATTGGCGACTTCTGCCCATATGCAAGACTTTGATTTTTGTTTTATCTAGTGGGGGTTGGTGGGCCATGGTGTGGTATGTGGTAATCAACATGACTTCAATTGATGCTCCTGTGACAATGGTGGTGGAGATTGGCTGGTCTTGAGTTGACACCACAGGAGGCAGCGATGGGTAGAAGGTGGAGTACCTTCTGCAAAGACGTAGTGGACTGAGAATTCTTCTTAATCATCATCCATGTCTTCTTGGCTGTCAAGCTAATTTAATACCAAGTGGACCATTTATTTTGATGATCTACAAACCTTTGCAAAGTGGTTATGTTTCCCACACGCTGAGCATCGTTTGCCTTTGGTGGGTTAGTCAGTCATCTTGTGTGAGGACACTCTGGAGTATCTGCATTCCTTTTTCCTGTCTTGGGAGCGTCTTGGAGGATTCGGTGCTGGGCAAGTCCAGGTCACATTTACTTGTTCTGTTTTGATGGGTCAGTGTAGTGCTGCTTCCATGTGTGAAGCTCTCATCTTTCTTAATTCCTTGGACCGCACTAATGTCAAAATTACTCACAGAGATTTCCCCGAATCTTGGAAAATTGTTCCTTGTAGCTTCGTGGAGTAGCACCCTTATATGATCTAGGTGCAAATCTCTTCCTGTCCATCCTAGAACCCACACATGCTTGCAAATTCCATCATTTGCTGTGGAATATGTCTATAGACTCCTCTGCTTCCTGGTGGGCTTACCTGAATACAAAGCATTCATATTCTTTTTTCGCCATTGGCTTGAAGTAAGCATTGAGTGCATTCAGCAGAGAAGTGTAGGTTTTTGCCGTTGCTTCCAGGAGGGTTTTATATATTCTGTGAATGTCCTTCCCTCCTATGGCTATCCACCTCTCGTTAGATATGCCAGCCTCCTAAAAGTAGAATTGTATGAGTTCTGTCCAGTCTATCAAATTCGACTCTACAGTCAATGGTCATCCATCAACCACAAAAAACTCCATCGTCGGGATCGAAGTCACGGTGGGCGAGAAGTGAGGAGTCACCCTCCTTGAGCACCTCGCAGCAAGAGCACTTTCACTGATGGTGTAGGGACAGCCACCTGACCGTGGGAGCCAATAGGTGGTGTGTCGACCCTTCGCAGAGGGAAGCTAGGTAAAAGACAAGCCGAGAGCTGCGCGGCCAGCACCAGGTAGAGTTTGAACCTGATTTCTGCAGCTGGATATTGATTGTAGTGAATGGCTGTTAGATAAGTGCCCTTTGTGTGGTTGTCTTTGTTTTGTTTTTTGGATGCAGGAGGCAGGATTTAAATTCTGTCCCCACCAACCAGATAACTCTGACAGGGTTCTCTTCTGGGGTGTGTGTGGGCCAAGCACAGTCACCGCACTTGGCTAAGCAGCATGGGCCAACAGAGCAGAGAAGACCTTGTGGAGCTGCACAACACAATGAGGGCACGTGGGACAGTCAAGTTCCAATGGTGCCTCTGCCACATGGTCAGGGCAGCAGGCGTGACACAGCCAATGAGTCAGTGACGGGTAGAGAGGCCGCAGCAACACCACGCAACCTAGCAGCACTGCGGGACACGAGACAATAAGTCGAAAACTCATGCAGAGCAAACTGCAGGCCACCAGCAAACAGCACAATTTGACCCCCCTACTGTGGAGACTGGTAGCGGGTGCGTGCGGACGTCCTTGTTAGCTGTGAACAAAGCAGCAGCACATCCTGCAGATTCAAGAACCCTCGGACGCTCCCGTGTGGTGAGGGCAGGCGAACTGGTGTTTGGCGTGGTTCATGACCATTCTTGTTGCCAGAGTTGGGTTGGCCCTGTGCCTGGTTGGGTGTAGACCTGATATCGAAGGCCTATGAATAAATGACAAGCCACACAGAGAATATGGTCTCAGGCAATGCTACATGACTGCTGAGCATCCCCGCCTCTGTTTTATTTATTGGAGTCCCATCATCATAAGGGACCCCTCAAAAAACCAGCAAGTTCATCGGTGCTTTTACTTTGGCCACCCCACCAACTTGTTGAGGTGGTACATTACAATCGCTGTCGACATCACAACTGGCCGACATGCCTTTGCTTCTAATGGTGCAATACCATAGATGAGACAGGACTCGTACTACTGGCTGGTTGGCTTTTGTTCCACGTGCCATTTGTTTCCAGCTGGCAACGTGCCTAATTTCTTGTCTTGCTTTTATTATCTATGAGCTAGGGTGGACTGGTGCCAGTGGGGATGATTTGTAGCTGATAGCAGTGGTGCAGGAATAATTTTCAGAGTGGAGGTGCGGCCATCAATGTTATATCACTGAAGTCGTAGGGTTTTTAACACCTTGGGTGCTCATGACGAGCTGAGCTCGTCATGAGGCACAGTGGCGCTGTGTTCATGACGAGCCGAGCTCGTCATGAACTCCGCAGAACGCCCACGCGGGAATAATTCCCCTGCTGTGCTGAGCGTTCCATGGAAACGGGCGTGGTCGTGACGAGCTCAGCTCGTCGTGAGCACAGTGCCACCACGCTGCATGACAAGCCGACCTCATTACGAGCACCATGGCGCCGCGCACGGCCCCTCCCAGCACCGCGGGGGAATTAGCCCCGCGGCGAAGGGAATAAGAGTCCAGGAAAAGCGTAACAATAACAAATGTATTCAGCAGGAGAGTGATGAGTATAGTGTATGTAACTGGTGGTACATTTTGGAGAACATGGTTACAAATATATTACTAAAACATGGTTTGGTAGCGTAATGTATTTTATAGACAGCAACTTCTCTATTCGCATGGCTATCACATTTTCACATTCAGTTTTACTCATAAAACTATCGAGTGCACATACAATAATGTGTGAAAATCGTATATTATCAAATATTTATCATTTATGTATCACCAAGAGAGTATCTTTATTTCTTTTTATTCTCCTAAAATCTTTGTTTTCATCACAATTCAGAATTTAAAAAAACAATAGCTCCTGTGGTTTCTTAGTGGGTAATATATATTGAAATATTTAGTCGCTTTACAGTTATTTAAATGTTGCTGTGTTTTAGAATAACATTGACATCCTACTCCCTTTCCTTCAACACTCCCTGTGCCCCAGTAAGACTGTCCTATAGTTCAGTCTACAAAATACTCTCACTTTGGAGTCAAAGAAAGAAAAGTAAACACGAATCTCTCTGCTAAAAGAATAAACAGCAATTTGTCAGAAGACATCGCCTGACATTTAACCTCTGCCTTTAAAAACGAACAATAAATATTGTAAGATAAAAACAAAATGTAAACAACTCTTGATAGCATATTCATCTGAACTCCAGCATGGCTATTTTGGGGGTGATGCAGCACTCATGCATCCCTACATCCAGCTCCTAATGACTGGTAGTTGTGGGGGCAGGAGGAGGGTGTGGAGTTAAATGTCAGAAGGAACTTGGGGGTAGATTTACAAGCCCCTTGCGCCGCTTTTACGCCGCCGTTGCGTCACTTTTGTGACGCAGCAGCGGCGCAAAAGATGTACACTGGTGCGGGGTATTTACAACGTTTCTCATCTTCCAGATGCGTCACGTTGTAAAGCCCTGCGCCAGAAGAGGCGTACCATCGCAGGGAGGCGTTCCGACACAGGAACGCCTCCCAAAAGTGGCTGAGTCAAATCTACAAGATTTCACTCAGTCACTTTTGGGCCCATGCTGCATCAAAACCCTGCGCCTGCTTGAAGCAGGCGTAAGGATTGACGCAGCATTGTGCACATAGGGGCCCCCTGATCATTGCTGGAGCTGCGTCGCGCTTGCGTCGCAACTCCAGCAATGCGCCGCTTTTACGACACAGATGCGTGACGCATCTGTGCCGTTTTTGCCCCAGGGTGCGCTGCATTGTAAATGCGGCGCATCATCGGTGGCGGAGCTGCAGCGCACAATTACTGGCGCATCCCTGCCAATATGCAGGGATGCGCCAGTAATTGTAAATCTGCCCCTTGGAGAGGAAGAGGGAATATTCCTCTTGCTACGTTTACCACAGACCACACCACAGCATGTTATCTGACCACACATTCCTTTTCTTTTCAGACTATCTTCCTACAGCACGACCTGGATAGATCCGGCACCATGAGCTCCTACGAGCTGCGAATGGCCCTGGAGGCAGCTGGTGAGTGAGGTCGGGTACAAGGAGTGGGGTACATGAGACAGCACCGTGGCAGCTTGTTTAAGACATGGGCAAAGAGGGCAATTGCAAGGCTCCCGCTAAGAAGGTGAATTTTCTTTCTATTTGACCACGGTCTCCTCTCTGTCTCTATCACAGCCCTTTGCCCTCTCTCTGTCCACCTTTACCTCTGACTGTTTCTCTGTCCAGGAACATCTTAGGTAATTTTGGGGCACTGGACAAGACAGATTTCAACGGTTTTGTGTGATCCAGTTTCTAAAATTTTACATATACATATATATATCAGGTGACTGGCAGGCTCAAGCGGTGAGATCTGTTGTGGATATTCATTTTTATGTGAAGGCCTCGCCCGACTTTGGTACTTTGTTAAAACTGTGCTGTTAACGGAGTTGGAGACTGACATACACAGAAGCAAAGATAATATGTTTGCCTTGGACCTGCCTTAAATGTATAAACATATTAAATACAACTTTGGAACAGGATGTCTCTGTTGCGCAGGTCTCCAAGACACTGGGATTATATGCAATTGGATTTTCGCAAACTTTGAAACTATGAACAGCTGAGTGATGTCAAATAGGCGTATGCCTTACTGAATGAGTCTCTTCTGCCATGCTTGATCCTGGAAACCTTATTTATGTATTTTTGAGTCATTATGGGACTGGTATGATTTAATGACTTTAAGATACTTTCATGGCAATCAACATGTTTTAAAATGTTCATTTTCCTATTTGGTGGCATACTGTGAGTTTTAATTGGAAATCCTAATGTGTTTATTGAAGTCCGTTTTCAAAATTGTGAGCATGAACCACACGTTTTGAAGTAGGAGACACAAACTGGTCACCTCTGCTTCTTGAATGAAACATCAAGGCTGGGCTGTGTGTGATCAATAGGTCTATAGTAGCCGGAAACTGCAATATAATTGTAGTCTCCTGAATGCCAAGAATATATTCTGCAGCTTGGGCCCATGACTCTGGCTCGGGGCCTTTAATGGCCGTTATAGCCTTCGTGAACAGACTGTACTGCTATATATTAGCTGCCTATATGCTTTGACTGCAGACGTTAACTACTACTTGCCTGCCTTCTAAACCTTTGTACTTAGTGTGAAAATATGGAGCAGGAATATGAGGTTGGCAGGTACAAGGGTCTACATGTTGGTGGTGGGAGAATAACTTCATACCGTGAACAGTCAACACTACCTAATTACTGTTTTGTACTTTTTAACTACTTTTTGTATCACTGTTTAGGACACATTGGTGCGTTTTAAAAAAGAATTCCCATAATGTATTTCTCACTACCCAAGCAATGACTTACTTTCCTTTGATAAGAAATATTAATTGCTTTTCTTTTCTTCTTTCTGGTGTATGGGATTTTTTCAACATTAACCCCCCCCCCCCCCCCCCCCCGTATTTAAGTTTTAAAAATAGGGAGCGTGCCCAAGATGGCGACCAAGTAAGCCGCATCTTTCGGAGCTCCAGCAGACCTCTTTGCATTTGCGCTACATTAACTGCAGGGGCTTTTGGTGTCGCATCAGCCCCCCTCCACCTGCAGGACAACTACCTTGCTTACTGGGCAAGTAGGCCGCCGCCAAAGGACAGCAATTCCCTGACCCCGGCAGCTGCTTTTCGGCCCAGCACAGAGTAGTGGAGACGGCTGATGGGTTGACTTTGTGGTCTTCAAGCAGGATATAGCAACAGAGATCAAGGAGATCATAAGGTATAGGGAAGATGAAGACCAGGGAGTGGCATTGTTGAAGCAGGGACAAGACACTTGTGAGGAGGAATTGGATGGCCATCAACTGGAGTTTTCTATAAGGCCTTCAGCGCACAGCAAGTACCCGTATTAGTGCGGCTCTTTAACACGTTTAGTATGATCAGAAAACTGTTGGGAGTCTATGCACCTAGCTGCTATTACGGTTCTTCCTAAGGCAGGATCACAAATGCTGTATGTCTTACCGTCCAATCTCACTTTTGAATGTGGACGTAACATTTTTTACAAGTGATTTGACCTATAGATTAGATTCCTGTGTTCAAGGTTTGGTTGACCCCGACCAAGCCGGATTTATCCCGGTGTGAGGGTGTAGCGACGACACAAATCGGCTGTGCAACTTATTGGATAAGATGCAGGGTTCACAGGTGCCAGCCCTCCTGTTGTCGACTGATGCCAAAAGGCCTTTTATCAGGTCTGCTGGCCCTGCTTACACATGGTCCTGGAGAGAATGAACATCGGCCCATGACTTCCTCAGTGGGTCTACTCTTGCTACTCTACCCCATGAGCCAGGGTTCGGGTGAATGAAATATTGTTGATGTCCTTCGCCATTCCCCAGGGGACCAGACAGGGTTCCCCTTGTCATCTTTATGTTTTGCGCTTTCCATTGAGCCCTTCGTGGAACGTATCTTGGGCAAACCTCAAACTGCGGGCATTCAAATGGGTGGCAAGGAACATAAGATTATGTTATATGCAGATGATGTCCTCTTGACTCTTACTGACCCAGAATATACCTCAGAATCCGTGATGGCAGAATTGGCTGCATTTAGTGGAGCATCTGGGTTAAAGACTAATTTACAAAAATCTTCCATTCTTAATTTGACTATCCCCGACCTGGTGAAGGCCCGGCTTACTAACGGTCACACATTCCGACCCACAATTTGGAAGAGCCACACCCTTTCTTGGCGTGGGCGAATAGCAGCGGTCAAGAGGACGCTTTTGATAAAAATTCTATATGTAATGCAAACCCTTCTCCTCCAAACCCCCCCACAGATGTTGGACAAGCTACAATCTCTTATACAGGACTTTATTTGGGAAGGCAAGCACGCCAGAATGTCCAGGGGCCGTGCCTTCTTCCCCTGTTGGCTGGACGGCTGGGAGTTCCGAACCTGCTTTGCTCCTATCAAGCAGCGCAGCTGCACTACATGGTGGAATGGTCCCGACCCTACACTGAAAAGCATTGGTGCTTTATAGACAAGGCTATCTCGGGTATACAACCAAGTAATTTGAGTTGTATGTTGATCATCTGGGCAAGATATTCTGCAAGTCAGATAGTGGCTTCCACCACTATGAGGACAATACACAGCTGTACCTCAAGACTGATAGCACAGAATGCATTGCCAATCTGTTCCAATGCCCATGGACTCAAGCTCACGGATGTCCCGGATTAAACTTAAACTTAACCCTCAAAACACTGAATTACTCCTATTATTCCCTGAAATTTCTAAACTCCTTCCTCCAGACTAAGCTACAGGCCCTAAATATCATCTCCAAGACTGTGAAATCAGCAGGATTCCTATGCATCTTGTTCGATAGGTCCCTCAATCATGATCTTCATATCAAAAACATTTCTAAACGTGCTAGATGTCAACTAAAGCTGCTACAAACCACGAGACCCATCATTCCCAAACATGACTTTAAAGCTGCAGTCCAGAACTTGTGATATCTCACAAAGAATATGGGAACTCTCTAATACCTGAACTGGCTATGTCTTGTATAAACCCTCCAGAAGCTATCCTCCACTCTAAAGCCGAGCTGACCACCGATGTGAGAAGAATCAGTAGAATCCCCAAAGACAGAAATGCACTTTCTAACATGAGAAATGTATCATTTAACATTGCCACACTGTATATGGGTCTTGATTAGTAACAAAATGTTCCCTTTTCACTCAAGTAGAATATGAATCAGTTGATGGGTTGGGTAAAAGATACAGATTAATTATCACGCTATGTTCTGCAATGATGTGATATAGTTTTATTTAATGTTACTCTTATTTAACGATTTTAGTTAATCTATATTTAATTGTTTTTGACTTGAGAAAACTCAACAGATTTACACCCATTCTCTACTACCTAACATATGAATCTCGCTTCACATATAAAACAGTTTGTGTTGCTTTTAAGCAATACACTTTCCTTTGGCTCAATAAATTATGAGCACATGCATTACAGGTTTGTAACTGAATTTTGCATCACACCTGTGAATTGCTCTTAAGAATACTACCCATCAGTAGGTAAAGTTAAAGGTTTTCATAATTCCTGGTCCATCCTATAACCTTTGATTTTTCTAGATTGGTCCTAAGTCAAATCCACCCACAAAGGATGCAAGAATCTTGCTCGTACAGAAGATAAATCTTATATTTGCACTTTTAGAATGCTTGTATACACATATTAAACCTGTCCCCAAGCCATTCAAGTACAGTGAAAACAGGACCAGGAGCTAGGGACTTTGCACAGTAAACCTATGATGACTATTTAATGGTTTCACTATGATCAATTACATGACTGACTGATGATTAAAGTCAAAAGTTATTTCCTGTGAAGTAATGCTTTATCCACTAACTAACCCAACAGGCATTGCGGTAGATTGTCAGATGAATGGAATACTTCTAATTGCAGATTCCTCGTCTTTAGAATATACTCAGTCGCCACATGGGATCTGGAAAATTCTTCAGCAGTGCTTCTGCATGCCGACAAGTAGCACCGTGTGGCTGCAGGGTGTCTCTGTACCACCGCAAAAATGATAAAGTGGGCACCACCTGTGTGGTGACTTCAGTTCCTTTCGTTCCGCGCCCATCTACGCAAATCTGGAGCTCCGATTCCATCTTTGTTGGTCTGCCAGTGATTTCCAAAATTCTTACAGAAAGTGTGCTTAATCCCATCTTGCTTCTCGAAATCTGGTGAGAAGTCACATGGGCATCAATTAATTTCCAACCTTCCTCTGCCAGTGCTCGAGACTGTACTTATACTGGTCCAAGCTGCTACCCCGGCTTCTTGGACCAGGCCAGTGCCTGCTGTGCCCGCACTGTTCTCAGACCTAATCTACACACCTGCTTCCAACTCCAAAACCGAGATCGGCCTGTGGCAGGCCTGTGCCATGCTATGAGATTCCAAATGTGCAGCCCGTCATTATGCAACCAGACTCTAATCGTAATCGCCCTCTTTCTCGATGCCAGTCCTACAAAAGGCTAGCGGGCTTTATCAGATCTAATTCTGACACGGTTCAAGGCATATCAAATCTTCCTCATGACACTGATGATGAGGAGGCAGACGACCTACTCCACCCTCACTAATCAGATGATGGTTGATAGCTACACTTAAACAAGCATTTGCAAAGCAAAACATCTGGCATTACTGAAAGTTTAAGCTATTGGCATTGCATTATTATTTGCTACGTCAGTGGCTCAAACAGTAATGCAAGACCTATTGAATTGCAAATGCTTTTTTTTATATTTTGTACAGAAGCTTAAATTATAGTGCAAAGTATAAAAAAAATTGACAAGCGAATAGATTTTGCAAAGACAAAACCTATTGGCTTTGCCAATGCTTTCTAAAAAAACACTTCCTAAATCATGTTCCTGCATGTGTGATGTGAGGCAGCGTATGGCCAGATGGCCTACACAAGTTGTGCCTAATCTGAATCTTCCCACAGCCCAAAACATTGAATGAGAGTCTAAATGTATGCGCCGTGGATTATTAGAAGTGTCTCTACGTGGAGTACCATTAAAAGTACTGTGTGTAAGCCCCATGTCTTCAACAACAGCCTTACTTATTTTGAGTGCAAAGCTCATATTGGAACTTTATTATCTGCATAAAGAGGATTTGTGAGGGAAGTGTCATGTGCTGCTCATGACTGCTGATGCGTGAATGGTACGTTAATAAATGTGTAACTGGGTTTCTTCAGGAAATTACTGAAGAAACAAGGTCAAGACTAATATGAACATTATCAATAACAAAAGGGGGAGAGAGAGAGAAATTAAATCGAAATGGATTTGTTCTCCCTAAACATATGTAAATAAACAAACAGAATCCACTCCTCGGGTATGGGGCGTATCCTCCACAGTTGGGGAACAGCTTCCTTGTTTTTGGGTCCCCTCACACACCAACAGGCCCATTGGTGTCATGCTTCATCATCAGGGTCATCGTACCCCTCTACGGGGTACGGCGTGCAGCGACCTACGGATACGCGGGAGCACTTGATAGACTACGGGCCCGATTCACAGAACTAACTTACGACAAAATCCTAAACTTACTACTTTTGGTATTCACAGAAGTTAGGATTTTGTCTTAAGTTTGTCTTAAAACAGACTTAAGACAGACTTAAGTTAGGATTTTGTCTTAAGTCTGTCTTAAGTCCGTCTTAAGACAAACTTAAGACAAAATCCTAACTTCTGTGAATACCAAAAGTAGTAAGTTTAGGATTTTGTCTTAAGTTAGTTCTGTGAATCGGGGCCCAAGTGTGGTGTGGATGGGGGATTTTTATGAGAGTGTGTGGTGGGGTTTAAATCTAGGTGAAGGTTAAAAAGGACCTGGCTCGTGGTGGGACTAAAAAATATTTAGAGCATATGGCCATGTCTGAACTGGGGTGGCAGAGTGGGCTAAAGAACGGTGATGGATTAAACCCAGATCAGTTGACTGGGGGTGAGTGCTTGTATTGTCAACGCTCCGTCCATCATTTCCTTTGTTTTTTCTTTGTTCGCCATAAGTTGGCAGGGTATGCTCAGACGTGAGTCCCTTGCTCACTTTGCCACTGGATTCAAGCAAGCCGGGCTGAAGACGGCTGAAATGCCAGAAACCGGTTTCCGGTCCAGGGAAGGCATGGCTTGGCAGTTCGGGCTGGACTGTTCCCATGAGGCACAGGGTCAGACTGATTTGCATATGGCCATGTCTGAACTGGGGTGGCAGAGTGGGCTAAAGAACGGTGATGGATTAAACCCAGATCAGTTGACTGGGGGTGAGTGCTTGTATTGTCAACGCTCCGTCCATCATTTCCTTTGGTTTTTCTTTATTCGTCATAAGTTGGCAGGGTATGCTCGGACGTGAGTTCCTTGTTCACTTTGCCACTGGATTCAAGCAAGCCGGGCTGAAGACAGCTGAAATGCCAGAAACCGGTCCTCGGTAGCTTGTTTCCGGTCCAGGGAAGCCATGGCTTAGCAGTTCGGGCTGGACTGTTCCCATGAGGCACAGGGTCAGACTGATTTGCATATGGCCATGTCTGAACTGGGGTGGCAGAGTGGGCTAAAGAACGGTGATGGATTAAACCCAGATCAGTTGACTGGGGGTGAGTGCTTGTATTGTCAACGCTCCGTCCATCATTTCCTTTGGTTTTTCTTTATTCGTCATAAGTTGGCAGGGTATGCTCAGACGTGAGTCCCTTGCTCACTTTGCCACTGGATTCAAGCAATCCGGGCTGAAGACGGCTGAAATGACAGTAATCGGTTCTTGGTGGCTTTGGTCCGGTCCAGGGAAGGCATGGCTTGGCAGTTCGGTCTGGACTGTTCCCATGAGGCACAGGGTCAGACTGATTTGCATATGGCCATGTCTGAACTGGGGTGGCAGAGTGGGCTAAAGAACGGTGATGGATTAAACCCAGATCAGTTGACTGGGGGTGAGTGCTTGTATTGTCAACGCTCCGTCCATCATTTCCTTTGGTTTTTCCTTGGTTGTATTCAGGGTCACAGATGATTCACCGTTGCAAGCCGTCCAGTAATGCCGTAGGAAAGGGCCTAAATGTTTCTCCTCTTCCAGATAAGAACATGGATGGTGGCTCACTCTATGCACATGGAAAGAGTGGGTTGAGGGAAAAATTGCATTTATGCTCAGAGGGTGGGAGAAGGCTCAATGGGAATCCGGAGGGTGAGAGCGCTCACTTTGAAGCCCTGAGGGTTCCTGTGGTGGCATAGTAAAAAAAATTTAAAAGCCGGTCAGTATGCAAGCATTTAAGTGTAAACAATGTGTAGTTTGTCTCTGCTGCTCCCTTTTCACGGAGGAGCCATGAGTGGCGTACCCAGGGAGGTTGTAGCAGGGGAAGGACACCGCAAGGGCCATGTATGGCATGCTCCGGGAGGTGGTAGCTTGAGAAGGGCACCGCATGGGCCAAGAGTGGCGTGCCATGGGAGGTTTTGTCCGGGGAAGGTCACCGCACGGGCCAAGAGTGGTGTAGGTTGGAAGAGCACCAAACGAGGAGATACATAGTGAGAGCAGTGGCACCGAAGACAAAGACAGGGGCTGCGCTTGTACTGTACGCAAGGGCAGCAAAAGAAAAAGAGTTCTGCCAAATAAGTAAAAAGCCCTGAAAATGTAGGTAAACTGTACTTGGCGGTGCTGCTTAGCCTTTAACGGAACTAATCTATGGACTGCAGGAACCAATTAGGAGCCAGGAACTAAGAGCAACGGAGGACTTAACCAATGGCAACCAGCAGGCGGGTTTACATTCCTGATTCTGTTTACAGCAGGTCTTTCAGACAGCGCACCTTAGTCTTGACCTAAAACTGACTGTGGGCTAGAGACATCCCCAGAGATAGAGACAGTGAAAGAAAATGCCTATTTCACAGTAGTAGGGCAAAGGGCAGCAGAGGTTCTAGACTTTCTAAACTAAAGATAATTTGTTAGATGAAGCTCTTCAATCAGGCCCAACCTCATCTTACAAACACCCTTTTTGCCTTAGTAAGTCCATCGATGGCCCTAGTGTCCCGGACTTTCTAACAAAGCATACTGTGCCTGAAAGCCTGGGAGTTGAGGCGTGCACTAGTAAAGTGAAGCCAAAAGCCTTTCTCTAAAATGAGTTGTATATAAAGTTGAAATAAGTTAATGTGCTTGGCAAGAAGTTAGCTTAGCCCTGCTGTCCTTCGATACAGTGTGCTTTCTTGGCAGGCTCACCTTTGCTTTAAGGGACATGCTCAGCAGGATCTTGCTGGTCATCCCAGATGACCTAGGTCTTGCCTCATCGGTCAAAACGATACAGGATGACTAGGATGCAGCTAAGTATGTGTTATCTGCTGGTCTGGATACCACAGATTATATAGGCAAAACAACTGGCACCCATGTTGCTCTAAGGCGGCACACCGTTGCAGGATCAACAGGGTTCTCAGGAGCTGTCCAAGCATCCCATATGGACACTGCCACACTTTGATGGGTCTAGATTGTTCAGGGAACAATCGGATTTGGAGCTCGAATGATTTAAATACTGTAGCATTTAACACACAAAGGATCGCAGGGATCAAGGAAGCCTGGGGTACTAATCCCTAAGAAATACTATATATCACACAAAGTACATCCGGCTGTTTATCTTGAGGAGGTGGGAGAGTGAGGTGCTGTGTCAGCGGAAGAAAACTAGAGCAAGAAGGAGACATTTCTTTCAAGATGAGAACCTCACTCAACGTTAGGTGACATGCTTCATCATCTGGGCTCCCTCCTCACACCGAAGTGTGGGCTACAACTCCCCGAAGGGAGGAGCTGAGGTGGTTTTCTCAAGATGAGAGTTAGGTAAGAGGTGAAAGAGGGGCAGAGTGCAAGATTTAAAAATGTCTCTTTGGGTCCACTAAATCTTTATTGGGTGGCTTCAAGGACACAGTAAAAAGAGAGAGGACTGGGGATTGAACAAATATATCCCTAGATATAAATCATGTAGGTCAACAGGGTTCTACCATGTGTTGATCCCTTAAAGAAATCCAGTTGCATTCATCAGGACAATATTGAGTAGTCACTCTGCAAATGTGAGAAATTATAAATATACTGGCCACCACAGGAACAGGGCAGTCAGGTGTTCAACAATCCAAGTGATTCCTACAGGGTTCGTCTTTTCTGAAAACCAAATGAAAAATAATCACAAATTCATTTTCTAAACATTCCCTGAAGGAAAACCCACATTCTTGGCATTGGTAAATATTGTAGCGCCACAGCTTGATCTTTGGAATTGCTAACCCCAACCAAGAAGTTCCACTGTCAGCACTTAAGATTCAGGGGTTATATACGAGGGCTAGCCTACCAATTTTGGTCCTCCCAACCTGCGCAACAGAAAGCCTTGTAGTTTCAGGACTGAGCCTGACCCCACCAGCAAGGACAGCAGTCTTCTAACTCCTTCTCCCCTGTTGAAGGATCTGTTAAGCTTTGAGTTGCCCACATATATTCACCAGCCAGTAAGGACCAGGCTACAGCTTTTCCTCCTCAGCTGGATATCCATCACGTAAGACATATGGATCATGCAATTTGTACAAAGGTGCAACACCTTCCTTTCACTTTCTCACCCCCTCTTCAATCCTCCCCCAAGCCCTCAAGCCTTCTTCCCACATCAGAAGGTTTTTTGCAGGAGCACTCTGCTCTGTTGAGGCAAAAAGTCAATCTGCTGCTGGCCAAAGTGCCATCTCGAGGGCTACAGATTCGGAAAAAGTCAGGTTTGCTCTTCATGCTACTCCGTATGCTGAAGAAGGACGGAAGACAAAGGCCTAAAATGAACCTCCAAACATTGTGCCTTTTTAAGGAAAGACCTATACAAAATGTTCACTATGGCTCAGAACCTCCCTGCTCTGGACTCAGAAGACTGGATGGGGTCCATGGATTTGCATGACACGTAGTTTCAGTCCCACAGATGGTATCTGCAGTTCACAGTGGGGGTCACATCCTTTCCAATTTGCCATGCTCCCTTTCAGCTTCACCTTCTGGGGGATTCTAAAGATGAGGAGTTTGCAGTTGCAGTATCCATCAAAAAGAATGTTACTGAATGTAAATCACATGTCCATTACGCCTACTCCATGAGGTACAAGTGCAGTGCTCAAATTTTCCTTAACGTATAAGAGTAGGCCACTCTATCTAGTTTTTACTTAGCAATCTAGAACTTGTAGTCCTACATTTCCTATTATAAAATGATAACCTTCCATCACAAAATACAAAGAAAAAAGAAAAACCCGAATAGATGATATTCTTATGCCTGAGCCTGGGATACTTGAGATCTCAGATGTGCCAAGCAGCTGGAACTTGTAGCAAGTGTGAGGAGCACTTCAGTCACATCCCCCAGCTCATACTGCAACACAATGTCCACAGGTGTCCTCACCACTGGGGGGCAAAAGTCTCGAGAGGAGGTGGTCCGAGGCTTCCCCTGGCTCTGCCCTGGATTGGTGGTGATCCTGAAACAGCTGCTGGAATTATGAGCTATTAATAGCTAAATTATTAATGTGACTATCACTCAAAAGACATTGTCTTTTTCTTTATTTCAGGCCTTTTTTCTCTCTCTGCTAAGTCTTTTAAAAATGAAAGTTAATGGTATTTTTGCCATTGGACTGGCAGGGAGGGTACCTTCCTGGGACCCCTGACCTCTCTTTGCACTGTGACATGCTTTCCATCGTTTAACCTGTGTAGGCATCGCCCACAGCTGCGCTCCCTATCAATGCTGCCCACCTGTTTCAATGATCAATAAGGCTGTTTTAAGGTCTCATCACAGCGAGGATGCAGAGGGTGGTGGTGCAGTCGTATCGTGCACAGCTGAAGGTGTACCCAGGTTTGGATTGCGATCAAAAATAGGCTGGGCACCCCCAAAGAAAGAGTGGCCCACATTTGTGCATTGCCCCTTTTTGCAAAATGTTGCTTCAGTGTTCTAAGTGGTAAAAAAGAAGGAGGGGGTTCTAAATAAAACATGTTTTGTTAACTTCACTGAGATAAAAAAAATGCAAATGTTGCCTGGACTCTTTGTGCAACGATTAGTTCACACCGGTCAACCACACCCGACATGACTGAAGACACTTCTGCTCAGACCCCCTGCCCTTGGTCAAGCTGCAGACATTAAAGTGACCAACCAGCCCAAGTCAGCTTCTTGTGTCAATGGGTCGGTCAGGTGGAGGACTGGCAATTCAACCTCTGGCCCCTTGGTGAAAGGGGGGTAATAGAGGTCCACCTGCCTCCAGTTACAGTCCTCTAGATAGGCTGCTCAGTCCTGCATTGGGCAGCTAGCGGCATCTGAACAAATTGGCTACCACGTTCCCCCAAAAAATCGACACACAGCTGCAACTCAGATACCGGCCCATCGCCCATTATACGAATGCCCGCCTTACCGATCCGGCCTGTTGCCACCTTTCTCAGAGAAAAATTCCGGCCATCTGTTTGCATTTTAACATCCTGCAAAGCTCCAGACATGAGTCTAAAGTACACTCAGGGGTCAGTGAGGCAGCTGTCAAACACATTTTAAAGTGTTTCTTTTTATATTTATTGGTTAAATGATCAACTAATAAGGAAACGAATACAGGCGTTAGGTGATTTTTCTAATTATTGTACCAGCTGGGGCATTAAAGTCCAAGTCCAATGCACAGCAAAGAGTGGGGAAAATGTCCTGGAGCATTCACGACTGCCTCTCCACCCCACCCTTCTCCATGGTTTATGAGTCGTTTAAAGAAACTGATTGGGATGGGCACCTTCCGCAGTACACAGCAGGTAAAGGGCTGCCACGAACGGCTCCAATCACTGATCCTGCAAGGAGAAAGAGGTTAGCTGAGATCCAATCAGGCACACTCTGGAGTGTGGTATTTGGTACACATGCACTAACTACCCAATCTATTGGCTGCCTGTGACAGCACTGGATGGGAACAAGAGTACAGGGTAGGAAATTTCTATTTGTTGGTCAGAAATGCGCTGTGAGCTCAATAGCTGATTTGCGGCAGCGTTTTGAGTGCTTAACGTAAGGCGGACAATTTCCTGAATGTGTTAGTCTAACTTGCCTGTCATGTGCAGATCCAAGGCGATACCCAGGTGTGCTTGATGAACGCTGTGTTTTCCTGTTGATCTCATGACAGTGTTTGTTGAACAATAGAACACTGGAGGGGTTGATTGAACCCCACAGTGCTGAGGTTTCAGCTGATACTGAGATTAACCTACCTTCCTTTGGTGTTTTCCAGGGTTCAAGCTGAATAAAAAAGTCATGCAGGTTCTGGTACCTCGTTACTCCGACACCGCACTGGGGGTCGACTTCGATAACTTTGTCTGCTGCCTGGTCAAGCTGGAGGCCATGTTCAGTAAGTGCTTTTTTAGGAAGTTCAACCTTGGGCATCGAAGGACACTCTTTGTTCTGCTAACTCCCTTCTGACCTCTTTGTTGATGAGTCCTCTTCTCACACTCTGCTTCTATATCGTAATTCTTCATGCTTGAGGTCCCTCTGGCCTTCTGTGCTGATATGGCTGGCAAAAGTCTTGGCTGCTCTGTCATTGTGCACAGCACAACGTGTGTCAGGCTCTTGACCTGCTCTTACAACAAAACTAATTGTTCCCCTGTTTGCTTTAGGGCTCTTCAATTCGATGGCCAAAGACGACAGTGTAATTTCCGCCATCGGCCTGGCAGAGGTAAGCTGCTTGGAGCACCTACTTCTATTTCCACTTAGCACAAGAGCACATGAAGGCAGTGATAAGTGGCATTAGGGGCCTAACCACAGTAGAAAGAAAGGGTTGTGCAGGACCATGCCGTCGAGTGGAACTGGTCTCTATCAAATGTCAAGGTATGTCCAATGTATGTCAAGGAAGGCTAGGACTATGCCAGATTTTCAGGATATCCATATATCATGAATTGACATACATTGAGTCAAAATATACATACAAGTTGAATCTTCTGCACGTTTACAGTAGAGTTGGCTACAAAAGGAACCCTTTTATAAGCACTGCTTAGAATATACATAAAGAACGAAGTCTGCATACATACAAGAATAAGGTTATGCTTAAGCATATCATAAGACTGCAATAGGATGCTGCAGATCATGAGTGCCCACCAGAGTCTGTCCAAGAGCGATGGAACATTGCCAGATATTCACAAAAGCAAATGTGTGTAACCAGCAATTCAATTTTTACTTTAAATATATCTATTTCGTTTGAGAATTTCCTGAAAATGTGGCATGGAGTGGGATCTTCTGGACTTATGAGCCACAAGAAACTGACTAAAATGTAAAGGATATCAGACTCTTGTCCCTACGCATCGACAAAGTGTGATGACTAGTGATCCCTTACAGGTAGGGCAACTAGAAGTATGTAGTAATAGAAAACCACATTATGCGACAGGGTTGGCCAAATGAAAATGAGTTACTTACCTGGAACTGCAGTTCTCAAGTTTTGGAATATTTCATAAATTCAAATGCTTGAGTCATTCCATGCTATAGGAGTGGGAGTACCACAGTACGACAACTTCAACGAACGGACACCAGACTCCGAATCTACTCCCTCCTCCAACAGTGCCCGCAAACCCTTCATCTCTGCCTGGACCCCAACCACCACTGAAGACACTGAATCAACCATTAAAGGCATTCACTCAGGAGCCCCCAGGGACCCCTGCCCTTTGCACATCTTCCACAGAGCCGCCATCGCACTAGAACTACGGTCCACCATCAACACCACCTTCAAAACCGGCATTTTTCCCGATGACTGGAAACGCGCAGAAGTCAAGCCCCTGCTCAAAAAGCCCACTGCAGATCCTTCCGACACCAAAAACTACAGACCCATTTTCCTTCTCCCCTTCGAAGCTAAAGTCACTGAGAAGACCATCAACGCCCAACTAACAAAATTCATCAAAGACAACTCCATCCTTGACCCCTCCCAATCCAGATTCCACAGTAACGACAGCATCAAGAATGCTCTACTTGCCCCCACAGGCGACATCGCACCCTCCTTGACCAAGACCACACCGCAGTGTACTCGACCTCTCCGCAGCCTTCGACACATCTCTAACTGCACTCTCACCGCCGGACTATATGACGCTGGCACACAGGGAACCGCCCTTGAATGGCTCCACTCCTTTCTCACCATCAGAACCCAAAGAATCAAATTGCCACCACTACTCTCGGAAGATCAACTGCGGAGTAGCGCAAGGATCGTCACTCAGCCCTTCAATATCTACATGGCCCCACTCGCTGCCATCATCAGAAAGCACGGACTCAACATAGTCTCCTACACCAAAAACATCCAGCTCACCCTCTCCCTCACCACAGATCCCGTCACCACCAGACTCCGCTTCCAGGAAGGAATGAAGGACGTCATATCCTGGATGAGCAGAAGCTGGCTGAAGCTCAACTCAGAGAAGACAGAGGTCTTTGTCCTCAGACCCTACCCCACCACATGGGACAACAACTGGTGGCAAACCGCGCTCGGCCATCCTTCGCAAGTCCTTCAAATGGATGCCCCAGAATCAAGGGAGACCGTCCCCTGTGCACTCATAACCAGCAGACTGGACAATGAAAACACCCTCTACGCAAGAATCGACAAGTCTCTGTTACGCAAACGCCAGACCATACAGGACACCGCAGCCAGACTCGTCCTCAGATTCCCCCGACAAGAACACATTACCCAGCACCTGCGAGACCTCCACTGTCTCCCTGTTGAGAAAAGAGTGACCTTCAAGACACACACCCATGCGTCCAAATGCCTCCACAACACCAGACCTCAATGGCTCAACAAGAGAATCTCCTTCCACGTACCGAAGAGAAACCTCCGATCCGCTGATCTCGCCCTCGCTGAACCCCGCGCATCCGCAGCGCCAGAACAGGTGGAAGAGCTTTCTCCTACATCACGGCCAAGACTTGAAACGAGCTCCAGATCAACATCAGACGCGCCCCCTCTCTTCACATCTTCAGGAAGACCCTCAAGAACTGGCACTTCGACTGATCGGAGCTGCCTATTCTCCCTACAACCCCCCCCCAGCACCTTGAGACCCTCACGGGTGAGTAGCATACTTGACAATTCCCTGATTGATTGACTATTAGAAAGCAATGTGTATTACTACAATAGACTATAATAACAATGTACCATAGGTTTTATAGCCTATCTATGTCCAAAAAAAAAAAACAAAGCAGAAACTTTAGCCGGTCAGGTGACAACACCCTCCAGAATACTCCAAAGAGAGACTAAATCCCTCAGGTTTCCGAGCAAAAGTAGAATAGTTTAGCATTAAATAAAAGGGGAGCCTCTCAGGGGAGGAGGGTCGGTCACATGTTAATTTATGAAAGATACCAATCCTGGCAAACTACAATAACAGGTAAGTAACTAATTTTCTTCTCCAGTATTCGATCTTTCATGGATTCACAAACTTGAATCACAATAGTTAGCAATAAATCAAGTCAACAACCATAAAATTGTACACAGCAGATGGTGGAAAAGAAAGGTAAGAAAAGGCTCACCTCATTGAGACAGTTGTCGCAACATTGCTTGTCCCACAGCTACATCAGTCTTCTCTGTTGCATCCAAGCAATGAGGCCTCATGAAGATGTTTCTGCTAGGCAATGTTGCTGCTTGGCAAATGGGCTGGATGGGTACACCAGCAAAGAGAGCTGTAAAGGTGGGCGTTAACCTTGTATTGCAATGGCTTCCCTTCTTGCCTGTGGCAAATTTAGACAGTAGATGCAATCTGTCTGGCAATGGTCTGTTTAGAGACTGGGGAACCTTTCCTGAGATTGCTATAATCAACAAATTGAGGAATTCAATGATTTCCCTGCAACAGTTTGAGGATTTGGAAAGAATGCCCATAGAATTACTGGCTCATTCAAGTGGAAGTCTGAAGGGACCTTGGGGATAAACACAGGATTGTACCGAAGTATTACACTGTCTGACTAGAAGTAGGGGAAAAGTTCCTTAATGGTAAATGCCTGAATGTCACTCACTCGTTTGGTAAATGTGAGAGTTACGAAAAGCGCAGTTTTCCATGTGATGTACTTTAATACTGCTTTGTGAATGAGCTCAAATGGTGTTCTCATGAGCTGTCCTAGCATCACATTAAGGAACCACAATGGCAGAGGAAATGTTCTGAAGCGGCCTTTGAGGAATTGTTTTCTAATTCTGCTAGACCATAAAGAAAGGGCATTACTGGAGCGCCTAAATCTGGAAATTGCTGCCAGATGCACTCTGATGGAAGAATGAGTCAAGCCGGATCGTGCCAGATAGAGTAGATACGGGAGAATTTGCTCCAGTGGCGATGTGAAAGGGTGAACCTTAGATCCAACACGGTGCACAGACATAATATCGACTCCAAAATATCGTTTGGACAGAATATCGAGTCAAAAATATCGTTTGGACAAAATATCGACAGGACAGAATATAGACAGCCAAAATATCGTTTTTAAGGTAAGTGAAGTAATATCGACTGTAAATAATATAGAAAGTGAAAATATGTAAGTATATAATATAGATAGTAAAAAAAAGTGTTTTTATTTTTAGGGTTCAGGGTCAGTTTTGGGTTTTTGGGTAAAGGGGTATTTTTAGGGTTCAGGGTCAGTTTTGGGTTTTTGGGTAAAGGGGTATTTTTAGGGTTCAGGGTCAGTTTTGGGTTTTTGGGTAAAGGGGTATTTTTAGGGTTCAGGGTCAGTTTTCAGTTTTTGGGTAAAGGGGCATTTTTAGGGTTCAGGGTCAGTTTTCAGTTTTTAGGTAAAGGGGTATTTTTAGGGTTTAGGGTCAGTTTTCAGTTTTTGGGTAAAGGGGTATTTTTAGGGTTCAGGGTCAGTTTTGGGTTTTTGGGTAAAGGGGTATTTTTAGGGTTCAGGGTCAGTTTTCAGTTTTTGGGTATTATTTTATTATATTTTGTCACTATATATATATGTTTTAATAAATATGAAATAAAAAAATATGTATTTAACTTTCATTAATTATTTAATTATTATAAGTTAATTTAAGTAATTTTAAGTATATTTTAGTAATTAATTATTAATATTAATTTAATTTAACACTGTTTTTAGTAAATACGATATTTTTTACAACTATATTTTTGTAAACGATATTTTTAACTCGATATTTTTGTACTTACCTGTTTGTAGATAGAAACTCGATATTTTGACTGTCAATATTTTGTCAACGATATTTTTGATGGTCGATATTCTGTCCCTCGATATTATTTCAGTGATCCATCCAACACACCAGATGCAGAAGCATTTCCATTTCAGTTTATAAGTTCTGTGCATAGTGTCCGCTCTTGCTTTGGCAAGTATTTTCATGCCGTCTGAATGCATATCTAACCTGGCAAACTCATAAATGTAGCGATGTCGGGTTGGGATGACTAATTTGGTCCTGGTTCATGGTCAGTAGCCCTAGTATTGGTCTAAGAAGAATGTGAGATTGTTCCGATAGGAGCTCCATGAACCAGAACTGACTGAGTCACTTGGAAGCAATGAGGAGAACTTGTCAAGGCTCTCTCTTCAGTTTGCTGAGCAACTTCGGAATCAATGGGATAGTGGGAAAAGCATAAGCATAGATTCCTGACCATCTAATTGAAAAAGCATTCCCCCATGCGAACTTGCGAAGAATTGGCATTTCTTGTTCGCCACTCTAATGGTCATGGCCGCCATGAGAGAGAATCGCTTCTTGATGTTGTCTAGCCTATGACCATCTCTCTCCAAAGGAGTGGAAACTGGAGTAGACAGAGCGATGTTGGACTGCTTGGGATACCAAGGAGTCTGGTTTTCGCTGGCCAATCCAACAAGTTGGAAAGCCATCTGGCACCTTCTATTTTTTTGTCTAGTCTAGGGATGACGGCTGAAACTGTTGCTGGGTTTTTCATTGCTTTGGGACCTTTTTGCCAAATAAAATCAATAATAGGAAAATACCGAACAGATTTCTCGGTGGACTCTCTAAAATCATAGAGGAAACAATCTGCTTGTTTAGTCAGAAGTTCAAGTTCAAACCTTTTAGCCGCCCTTTCCATGAGTTTATGGAAGCTGCCAATACTGGTGGAGGTGCCTAGGGGGGTGGTGTGGAGGGTGGGCGGGAATTGGGATAAGATAGTCATCCCACTCATTTGGAAATGAGACAGTGTCTCTTATTTCTCCCTCTTCTCTGTCTTTGTCAGTAGAAGGAGCATCATCAGCTGGGGGGTCAGCCAGAGTATCCAACAATCTTGATAGAGGAGTTGAAAGTGTAGCAAGCAGTCGCAATGATTGCGGGAGCAGAGTAGGAATTTGTGAAAATGGCATCGTTTTTGGCGTTTGTGGGATAGGAGTGGTGGCCGAAAATGTTGGAAAGCTGCGGTAATAATCTTGGAGCATACTTAGCAAATTGCTTACAAGAGACATAGGTGTTTGAATAGAGGGTACTTGTAGTTGTTTACCTTGCATTGAATACTCTTCTTGGCATTATTCAGAGTGATTTCTTGCAGTACAGTAGAGTTCCTCATGATATTGCTAGTCATCGTCATCAAATCCCGACATTTTACATTAAGTTGGGATGGACTATGAGCCACTCTAAAGGGCCATCCTTCATCAGAGTCATCCTCCTCATCCAATAGGAGTGCAGGTGGGTAGGGCTTTACTTTACATGGAGAAGTGTGGGCTCATGAATTGTCCCTGTAGAAGACTTATCCCCAAAATAGATTAAGAATAATGGAGGAAATGCAGGTTTTAGAGCTATTATTGTTGTCGACGTCTTCGATTGATCTATAGTGATGGATTATTCTGACTCCCTCATCAACAGTATCATTGTCCACGAGCCCACTATGGACGGTATCACCACCAATGGCTCTATGGTCGACGGTATTATAGTCATCTGCTGTGGCAAAACAGTTAAACGGTGTGGCATTGGCAATGACAGTGTCGTTGACGGGAACGTCATCATCG
The DNA here is from genome assembly GCF_964261635.1 of Lissotriton helveticus. Taxonomy (NCBI): domain Eukaryota; kingdom Metazoa; phylum Chordata; class Amphibia; order Caudata; family Salamandridae; genus Lissotriton; species Lissotriton helveticus. The sequence continues at coordinate 86,306,886 of NC_136067.1, read as the reverse complement.
ACGTTAACCAGGGACGTCAACGGCAGAATCTTTGTCAACAGTGATTTCAGGATTCTCCCGTTATGATCTTTGTGGATGACATTGGTGACAATAAAACGGTCATGGGCAAAGATGCTGTGGTAAACGTCAATGTTAAGGTCATTGTTATAATCAGAGACAGTGTCATCGACAAAGTGGTCGTCGACTGAGCCGTTGCTTAACAAGAACATACATATAAAACTAGAAGGCTTCTCAGGGATCTGGTTGTCGCCTTTAAAGATTTTTAAGCACGCTTCAGCTGAGCTTCTTTAAGAGAAGGATTATTAGGCTCAGAATTAACATTTTATGAAGCAATTGTTGCTGTTTTTCAAGAAGGACAGTCCTCATGCCTCTTTAAGTGCCCAGAAGTGGTATGGTGAGACTTCACCACCTTAGAAGGTGGCTCTAAGGAGACTTAGCTAGAATGCTCATTAAATTCCTTGTTTCCTTTACAGACCCCCGAGGAAGGGTCAACCTCGACCCGAAATGCATTGGGTAGAAGTTAAATGTTTAAGTTATTAATCGCCTAAAATCAATGGAGTAATTGAATTCACTTTGAAAAACGAAAGAATAAAAAGGAAATGAAGTGAAATTTCTGAGAGAGTTTGACAAAGTTTTTTCGAAATAGAAGAATACATAAGTATGAGACCATTAAGGTCATGATAACATAGTGCACGACTCCACCTGCAAGTGGGATTTCCGCTTTCTCTATTTTTGATTTACTTAGAACAGTGCTCCTAGACAAAGCACTTTAAAGGAGTAAGTAGCACAAACGAACGTGTGATCTTTTGATAAAAGGGATAATTCTGAGTGCCAGACGAATCATAACAAAGATCTAAGGAGACTTTCTCAGCAGATCTATCTCGCTTGTGAGAAGTTGTGGTCTGTAAAGACTGATCACTTTCCTCCTCAGTTAAAGGGTACTCCCTTGTTAGGTCGAGCATCAGCTTACATGCGCTGACTGCAAGACCTATCGCCATGACTAAAACCATTCTATTCCAACCTCCTGCTCACCGTTGGCTCATGCCACCATCATTCTTCTTTGAAGCCTCCTGTTTCTTTTTTTTTTAAACTGTTTTTATTGCAGATTTAGAAAACATACAATCATTTGGTTCGTCAGTCCCGCCATTCACAAATGTCCCATAGATATCGTTAATCAGTTATCACACAGCCGGTGAGCCCACATCCCGGAGGCCGGGCGGCGCTAGTTAGCAAGTGCTTAAACCTGGTAATAGCATAAGGAAATAATGACATCTGTTCGGCTAGATAATCCAGCATCTGCTTTTCTTCTGTCACCCCATCCCCTGGTCCCAACAAACAACCTGCACTTAAACTCAGGCGGGAAATACTAGTATCTGCTGCTATTACTGTTTGGTGTTCCTCCGTCAACCATCTCGTCCCCATGAGTAGCCGCCCTGTGGGGGCTAAACTCGCCGTATAATCCCTAAGTGGGGAAAGTGTGAGCAGTCATACAGTTCAAACAGCAACTCTTGCAGCCCTCGAAAATCAGAGTTTCATTGCCTCGATAATAGGACTTCCCACCCTCCCACTCCCTCCCTCCCCTTGAACCTTGGCTGGTGTGGGCTGGTTGTTTGGGACATGCTGTACAGTCAGTGTATGTAGATATTTAAGTAAATTCTTCTGAAGAGCTGGGTGAAAAACCAGTAGATACAGCAGAGCTCAAGGAGACTCCCATAACACGAAGTGCAGTAGAAACTCTGAAGGATTCAGCCTCTCTTGGGAGTATTCTAGAAGGTGATCATTGCCTGACTGGATAAATTCCATACTTTGGTCCTTTTTCAAAAAGAACACAGATAGGCTATAAAACCCATGGTTCATTGCCGTTATAGTCTATTGTAGTAATACACATTGCTTTATTATAGTATCATGGGACTCCCACTTTGACAACGAGGTATGATTCAAGCATGTGAACCTATGAAAGATCCAATACTGTAGAATATCCGGTAACAAAAGACAAATTTTGTGCCATGGCACATTCTGTGAGAGATTTATTTAGCTATTTTGGCATTTAAACACAAGATAATAATACATGGGAAAATGTTTCACCTCAGTAGTACCAGACTACAGCTACCACCACCTTCATGATGAGCAGTTAACCTTTTCACAGGATCTGCCACTGTGCGACACCGCTTGTTGTTCCTTTTACTTTTCTTAGTATATTTTGATCCATTTGAGCTAGAAATATCTGCACAACCAATGCATTATATGGTGGATTATTAGGCAGATGCTTAAGATCCATATGCAGGAAACGCAGCAGTGGCACCATGGCACCACTGCATAATTCCAGTAGCCCTGCATATGTGACACAAAGATGAGACACTGGAGAATACCAGAGACAATATTGAATTGAACCAAGTTTTTAGAAAAGGATCGAAATCTACCATATTTCTAATCCTTCAGGCTAATAGGGGTACAATTGTGCTATTTGCTACAGTTCTGGGTGAAGTAGGATTTGTACTGGACAAAGAGTTTGCATCTTTAAACAACATTAGCAATCAGACAATGTGGATGAGGAAAGGGCAAATTCACAGTAATAGCAGGTATTTAAAAGTTGCTCTGCTATGTCGTGTCCTCTCCACTGGGCAGTGTTGGTGTGGTTGTTGGTGTACTGATCAAATGTTGGTGTGTTTTTGCCTTCTCAGTGGCTGATGCTGACCATGCGTGGTTGAAAAGCGAGAAGTGATGCGCCTGCCAAGACCCCAACATGGCGCTATCCTGTGAATCCTACAATTGCCTCCCTCCTGTTCTTGAAAATAGGAAGACAAAAATAATCTTTGCACTATTATAACCACTATCTCTCTCCTCACTTGTGTTATTCTGCAAAACGCCGCCTTCCTGTAGAGAATGATGCATATTTCTGTAGTGCCTTCATGCTTTTAATAACCCCCGTCCCTGCAAAAGGGGAGAGGGGTGAAGGCAAGCTTCTAACCCCAGGACATGGGGCCAGCTCACAATGTGAATTATATTTTGGGGCTTTGTACTGTATTCTATAATTTGTAGGGTAGGAGGAACGAAGTGGATAGAGATTTTATTTGGGGTGGAGTTAGTAGAGTAAACTGCTTTGTTTACGTTGTGCCAAAAAGCATTAATGAATAAGGTCACTAACGGCCGTCAGTAATAAATAATTGCCTGTTTTATTCACAAGTTGGTCTTGCCTGAAATTATTGAACTCAATTAGCAAGTCCATACACCTAAGGTGAGATCACCTAAGATAACAAGTTGGTTTTGCTTTGATTAGCTTTTTCAGGTGGCTGGAAGTCCTCATAGCACACATGAGCTCTTGTGTCTTTCTCAGCATGGCATTAAATCAAAATGGATTCCTGTTTTGTCTTTTATGTTTGATGGACTTGTAATGAGTGGCACAAGAACTAGGGCACAGGTGGCGCTACAGCACCCCCATAAAACCTTAAAGAGTTTAGATAGAGAACGAATATTAAAGAGCCCTTTCAAGTGTGTTTTCTTATGGCAGCATTGGTTGTGTTTTCAAAAAAAGACTTTGACATATTGGGCCTGATTCACAGAACTAACTTAAGACAAAATCCTAAACTTACTACTTTTGGTATTCACAGAAGTTAGGATTTTGTCTTAAGACACACTTAAGGCAGACTTAAGACAGACTTGAGACAAACTTAAGACAGACTTCAGTTAGGATTTTGTCTTCAGTGTGTCTTAAGTCTGTCTTAAGTTTGTCTTAAGTTTGCCTTAAGACAAACTTAAGACAAAATCCTAACTTCTGTGAATACCAAAAGTACTAAGTTTAGGATTTTGTCTTAAGTTAGTTCTGTGAATAGGCCCCATTGGGTTGATATTATTGGTCAGCACCCCCCAAGCTAACATTTGTTCCAGGACAATGGGAATGAACACCGAGATACACTTTACTTTATTTTTTAACACTGTTGTTACACATTGGGAAATGCTCTTTGTCTGTGAAAGAGTCCGCTGTGGTGGCAAAAGCAGCCACCTAACTAAGGCATATGAAGTCATATTGCCATTTCACATGCAAATTTTAAATGATGCATTGTGCAGTTGTAGGCATACGTTTTATACTGCCTTTGGAAAAACACATTATGCTATTTACATAGCTCAATAAAAGTGTGAACTTATTTCTTTATCATCAATGAAAGTTTATTTCTGGATGATGAAAGGATTTACCACAATAACGTTTCTGTTTCTAGATCAAATAGCTTATAAGGTTATAGATACATGAATATGTGTGTGTGTGTTCCTAGCATGTGTTGCTGCAAATACACTGCATACTCCTTCTATCTAGTGTAGGGCTCAGACATTTGTAAGTTGCAAGGTGTGCTTCAAGTCACAAGGTATAGTATGACTCCTCCCTTGGAACGACATCTGGTGGCCTCCAGACCTGGGACCCACACCCATCTCACATACAGCTATTATTCATGCAAGGACACTATTGGGAACTAGCCAGGCCCAGGTAAGGTACCTCACAGTCATGGTCTAGTGCTACGGGGCCACAAGGTAGGTGGCACCGCTGCCCTCTCCTTCCATCCATTGTCTAGCACTGCAAGTCCCAGGATAGGAGAACTCTCCTCCCGCTGCACCTTGGCACCATGTTCTGGTGCTGTCAGGCCCAATTCCAACTCTGTGAGGCCTAGGAGAAGGAGCCCTACTGTGGAATTTTAGTTCGTGAACTGAACATCATCTGCGCCATCTTGCCCATTCCTCAGACTCACGTATGAACATGCACGACAGCCATTTTAGGTACCATGGTCTCCCTGTTCTCGATCGCTCGTCAACACACTTCCCTGACCCTGCAAGCATCCCCCATGCACCCTGGCTGCCCCCGCTCTCACATGCACAAGTCATGAACCCTCCCCTTCCGCATGACTCTGTCTCTGGGAATCACACCCCGCGCCTGACCAACACCTCCTTTCCTTTCATGAATATCCCTCCTTTGATGACCCCTTCCTCTGAGCCCGATTGTCTGCACGGACCGCTGGTCATCCCTTAGCCTGAGGATACAGTTTATTGCCCACTACTGTATGCACTCGCCCCTCTTCAAAGGAGCTACTATTGATCATGACCTCCCCACCCCCTGAGATTCGATCAGGCGCACACATTCCAAAGGAATCGGCGGAACACTCAGCTGCGTGATAGCCCCCTCCTATTGTATGGGGGGTGAGGACCTCTACTGTAGCCACGTGTTGGAATGAGCCGGAACTGGGGGGGTGGGGGGGGATGTCTTTTTCCTTGCTTCACAATGTCTTTATTGTAATAAAGAGCGGTCACATGTCGTAAACCAGTGTATAAAAGGCCAGGCCTCAGAGAGGCTGTCAGAGAGCACCTCGAGACGATACCTTGTTGTCCGATCTGATGTGTTCTGCTCCGTCGGAATAAAACTTGTTTCCTGTTTTCCTGTCTCCAGCGCCTGCCTCTTTATTTGATAAACTTCGTATGGTATTAGAAGCGTTTAACGCCGGGCAAAATTACTTAAGAAACATCGACTAAATCGCCTGACCATTTTCCTGACTTTCCTCAATTGGCGTCCCAAACGTGGGGCCCATCAGCGACACGTGAATCCAGTGGGAGAGGTCACGACGACAGAGGGAATGACTGCAACGATCGGGAGAGCTCCTGTCCGATAGACCCTCGTCTGACAGCCGATCATCTGAACTTCACTGATTCCGAGCAGACCTCTCCCGAGTGATCTACGGTCCTGACTGGGAACCATCAGGAGTGCCACGGTAGCAGCAGAGAGTAGAGGACGATCGGGCGCTGGAAGTGGAAGACGAGAAACTGTCCATGCGGTCCGGGTAAGGTCGTGACACACGACGAATTGCGAATTGATTGATTGTTTGATTGATTGAAATACTAGTATTTGCTTTGTCGCTCTTTGAGATATTCGCTGCCTGCAAACGGGGAGGAATAGGAATATTCTATCTCCCTTTGCGGATAGTGAAGGGTAGGTAACGCGGACTTTTATCCCCCATTGTAATCTGCCGTACCTATTTTTCTCCCCACTGATTGATTGTCCGAACATAGATTGTTTGGAGTATAGTTCTTTTGAGGTTCTCTGCTTGCAAATAACGTAGAATAGCAATATTCTGTCTAGTCTTTGCAAATAGTGAAAGATAGGTAGTGCGGACCTTTGTCCCCCGTTGTAATCTGTCATGCCTGTCTTCTCCCCACTGATTGGTAGTTGGTATAACCCGGACCGCTTATTAGAGATGAACCATCCAGCTCCATTGGAGGGCACCCCTAATAAGGACATGTTCACTAAGCAAGGACTAGTCGCTATAGCTTATAGTAAGTTATGGCATAAATATACAAAAAAGGACCCCGAAAGTCAGTGGCCACTGATAGGTTCCTTTGATGATCATAAAATAAAAGCGCTAGAAGCAGCTGTTAGAATAAATAAGACAACGCCCACCATGCTCGATAGTATCGGCATGTGGCGCAAAGAAGCAGAGCAACGAAGGAAAAAAGAAGAAGCAAAAATAGGGAAAGAGTTACGAAAGGCAGCCCACCTGGCCGCGAAGGAACTAGATGAAGAAATAAGAAGGAGAGAGGAAGTTAGACAAACGCAAGAATCAGGGTCGACAGGCCAATGCCCTGTTAGGACCCCCTCTACGCTCTACCCGGAGATGCCCTCCAAACAACGGGCAAACAACGAGTTACTGCTAGGTTCTCCGATTATCTACATGCCCCCTCCTTATGCCCCCTGCCAGCCTCTGGCACAGCACCTACCAGTTCTGAGTGCGGGCGAGGGTGACCCTAGCGCTAGTGCCCCGGCTCTTACGGCCTTCGCACCAGCCACATTGGTAACAACATCAGATGAACTCGAGACTAGCAAGCAGCTAACGGCCAGGCCAAATAGGTTGAGCAAAGACGAGCGGGATGGGATTGACAAGATAGCAAAGACACTGGTAGAACGGAAAGAGAGCGAAGAATATACTATGGATATGCACAATTCACATGCCGGTAGCCACAGACGGCATTTAATATTACGGTTCAGCTACCACACCCTGAACGCATATGAGGATAGGTATCAAACTAAGGGTCCTGCTAAGCTGACGGCTCTATATAGAAAGATCGATGTTGGAGATGGGACTGAACGCGATGTGACGGACCTCTTCATGCAAACGCTTGAAGTCTTCCGCCACCTCACGGAACAGAAACCAGAGGTCAAAATCACAGTCCCTGAAACAGCTGAGTCCCCATTAGAAGTAGCCAACACTATGATGCCTATCAGAGAAGCCGCCCCCTACTGGGTTCCCCCAAGAGGTCAGGGAACAAACGACGATATCAACCACGCAGATGCAAAAGGGAGAGTTGTGTACAATTGGGTTTACCAACCATGGGATCGACAAGATATTTTAACCTTTAGGCAAACCCTGCCTGATTTAAGGAAGAACCCGACAGCATTTTACACCGAATTAGGCACAGCCTTGGGCTCCACGATAATGACTCTAGCAGACATTGATTTGTTTTTCGGGTTATGTCTGCCGGCTGACGTGTGGAAGCAAATCCGGAAAGCCGATCACACAGATCTGTTCGGACATACCTGGAACCAACTCAGTGAGCTAGATAGACGACGAGAGCCCGGAAGGAAACCGATAAAAGACATACTGGAACTCCCGGACAAAATAGTCCAGAAGCTAAAAACCTTGATCCCAGAGAAAAAGGTAGATTGGTCAATAGTCACAGCTTGCCGTCAGAAACCCCAGGAAGACGTATCAGAATACTTCTCCCGATTTGAAACGGTGTTCTCCGACTACAGTGGCCAAGACATGACCACCGCAACCGGACAACACCTATTCGTGCAAAACTACGGAAAGGGTCTGTCACAAGAGGTTTCCCAAAAGTTACAAACGAGCGAGAGTAGTTGGGGGGCCTCCAAACCCGCCGCTATCCTCCAAATGGCTCAGCACTACGAACACCAAAAGAACGAGAATGATAGGGCAACCGAGAGAAAGAAGAAAGATTTGAAAGAAAGGGTGATGATAGCCCAGATACAAGGGGTGGCAGTCGGGAAAGAACTACACAGGGGGAGCTACCAACCAATCGCCTCTAGAAATCCACTCCCAAAGGACCGCACACCCACTCCCTACTCTGAACGTAGGGACATAGAAGATAATCAGTGTGCATTTTGCAAAGGATTCGGGCATTGGAAGTCTCAATGTCCGGTTCTTCTGGAACTAATTAAAAATAAAAAAACGAGGGACATGACGAATGGCCCCAGGACTAGAGGACAGGGGCGGGGGTACACAAACGACACCCACAGCGACAGACCAGGAAGATCGAACACATTTGACTGTCCCCGACAGAACCAGTACCAACTATCTGACAGTGAGAACACTCCCGACTTCGCATAGGACTGCCAGGGGCAAGGGAGGGATCCAGTCGAGCTCTGTGTTGACCAGCAAGGTCCTTACGTCACCACTAAGGTCCTGGGTACAAAGTCTCCATTCTTGGTAGACACTGAAGCGACACGTAGTGTATTATCAAAGCGACTGATTCCAAGGGCACCCTTGTCTGGCTCACACATTACATCGATAGGTTTCGATGGAACGCCCTCCACTAATCCCCTGTCTGTACCTATCTCCTTTGACCTAGGAAACAACCCCACTGACACCACATTTCTGCTCTCCTCCAACTCCCCTGACGCCATTATGGGTATTGATTTACTAAAACATTTCCGAGCTACTATTAGGTGTTCCCCAGATGGAGTCCGAGTCATCCTGTACGACAACCCGAGCATGTCCAGATCCCGCCCCGCACGACATATGTACTCTATAACTGATGCTGACCTATCCTTGCTCGACACCCTACCCCTGTACCTATGGGCCAGAAACGACTCGGATGTAGGACGAATGGTGATCGACCCTGTGCACATAACTGTTCGACCAGACGCAATACTCCCAAAACTCCCACAGTACCGGATATCGCCCGAAGGCGAGAAGGCATTGGTAGCGATTATTCAGTCCCTGGTAGATGCAGGAGTGGTAGAGGAAGTGGTTAGTAATGTCTGCAACAGCCCTATCCTACCCATTGTTAAGAAGCAAGGTGAGGGAGATGAGAAAGCGTACCGCTTCATCATCGACCTGCGAGAAGTCAACAAAGTGGTGGTGCCACAGTACCCCGTAGTCTCAGACATCACCACCATTCTGACCCTCATCCCGTCCACTGCCACCACCTTCACCGTTATTGATCTCAAGAATGCATTTTTCTCTATCCCCATCCATCCAGACAGCCGTTATCTCTTCGGCTTCACCTTAAAAAACCGTTCGTACCGATTTTGTAGAGCTCCCCAGGGCTACACTGAAAGTCCCAGCATTTACAGCCAGGCCCTCAAAAGGCAGCTGGACGCCGTCCAGCTACCAGATGGAGTGGTATTGATCCAATATGTCGATGAGATCCTTTTGGCGGCCGACACCACCCCACTTGCAATCACGGCCACTATCCAACTCTTGCACTTTCTTGCGGAGAATGGCCACAAAGTCTCCAAAAAGAAACTGCAGTTCTGCCAGCCTCAAGTGACATACCTAGGCCATCTCCTGTCCAAAGAAGGGAGGAAACTTACGCCCGACCGAATCCAAACCATCCTGAACAGCCCCATCCCAAAAACACAGAAGCAAGTCCGTTCATTGGTGGGCCTTACCTCTTTTTGCCGACAATGGTTACCAAATTTTAGTCTCATTATAAAACCCCTACTTTCCCTGTTGGCCAAAGATGTTCCCTTCCCACTCCCTTGGACCCCCGAATGCCAAGCGTCCTTTAAGGAGTTGCGGAATGCCCTTTGCTCGGCACCCGTCCTAGGAACACTAGATTACTCCAAGCCCTTCTCCCTATTCACTCACGAAAGGGAGGGATGCGCAGTGTCTGTTCTAACTCAGCCCATCGGCTCCAAACAACGCCCTTGTGCCTACTTCTCTGCCACTCTTGACCCAGTCGCCAGAGCTTTACCTGCCTGCCTTCGAGCAGTAGCCGCCGCTGCTGTCTCTATCCGTCAGAGTGAGGGAATTGTACTTTCGAACTCTCTCACGGTGTTAGTACCCCACGCAGTTGACACCCTTTTGAACCAGAGCAAGACTCAACACCTGACTAGTGCACGGCTGACGGGGTACGAATTGACTTTACTTGCACCCCACATCACTCTTAAGAGATGCACGACTTTGAATCCTGCTACACTGTTGCCCTTGCCTGAAAATGACCCCGATGTGCCCCCTATACACGACTGTGTGACCCTCACGGACGAACAGACCAGGAGTAGAATTGACCTCCGAGACATTGCTTTTACAGACCCTGATGGAGAACTATGGGTAGACGGTTCTTGTATCAAACTCCCAGACGGCACCACCTCAGCTGCCTATGCGGTGACGACAGCCCGAACAGTAGTTGAAACAGCCCGCATCACGCAACGATCCGCACAGGCGGCAGAGCTAATTGCCCTCACACGAGCATGTATCATAGCAGCAGGAACCACGGCGAACATTTACACGGACAGCCAGTATGCCTTCGGGGTGGTTCATCATTTTGGGCTCTTGTGGAGGGAAAGGGGATTCCTGACGTCCCATGGCACACCCATCCTTCACGGAGATCTAGTCTCCGCCCTGATTGAAGCAGTTCTCCTCCCCAAACGATTAGCAGTGATCAAATGCCAGGCACACAAGAAGGTGACGGACTTAGTTGGACAGGGAAACGCACTGGCCGACATCACTGCCCGAACCACAGCTGAGAATAGGACGACGACACGCATGTATGTGACCAGGTCACAAGCAGAAAAATGGACTGACGCTAGGGAAACGATTAGGGACATCCAGTCGGCCAGCACACCTCACGAACTGACTGAGTGGGCACGGGTGGGTCTAAAGGACGATGAAGGCTGCTGGCGGACAAAAGACACAAACAAATGGTTGCTGCCTGACTCATACTTGATTCCCATACTTACTATGGCACACTCCCCTGCACACATAGGTTCTGCCCCCATGATTGAACTCATTTCCAAAGTCTGGCACAACAACAAAATCCCCGACTCAGCCAAACGCCTGGTCCAGCAGTGCCTTATCTGCCTACAACACAACCCCGGGAAAGGAACTGTGGTACCCCGGGGAGGGTTTGGGATCCCCGACCACCCCTTTGAGGTCCTCCAGATGGATTACATCCAGCTGGAGAGATGCCAAGGCTTGAAGTACGTATTAGTCATTGTATGTGCCTTCAGCAAATGGGTGGAAGCCTATCCAACCCGTGATAACACTGCCATGACTACTGCCAAAGTACTACTGAAAGAATTTTTCCCTCGCTACGGCCTTTGTCGAATTTTATGGAGCGACAATGGCCCCCACTTCATAGCTGAAGTTATCCAACTAATTTTGAAGGGGCTGGGGGTAAAGCAGAGGTTTCATGCGGTCTTCCACCCCCAATCCGCTGGCCTAGTTGAGCGACACAATGCTACACTGAAACTGAAACTGTCAAAAATAGTGGCCACCACAGGACTTAAGTGGCCAGATGCCCTCCCACTGGCATTGCTATCGATGCGCTCCACTCCCACTAAGCACCACTTGACCCCCTACGAGGTTGTGTTTGGGTGACCAATGAACCTCTGGACTGCCCCCAAACCAACCTCCATTCACGACGTCCCCGACGTCCTGCTGTCAGATTATTTATACAAGTTAACTAAAACGTTGTCTGTCATTCATCAACAGGTGCAGCAGGCCATCCCCGATACTTCCAGGGGTCCCGGTCACGATATCCAACCGGGAGATTATGTTTTAGTCCGGAATTTTCAACAGGCAAAGAGTCTGGAACCCCGGTGGACGGGCCCCTGGCAAGTACTGATCACCACTCGGACGGCTCTTCGAGTGGAGGGAAAAAGGCACTGGCTGCACGCACACCACTGCAAGAAGGTCTCCTCGACCCTGGCCACGACAGAAAACGTCGACACCCAAGAAGAGCTCCTGAACAAAGACCGGCCATCACTGAACTGCTATCCCGATACTGAGGCACTTGAACTTGCAAAATTCCCTGATCCCACTGTGCCATCCCGGGAAGGGTATTTCCTGCGTCGAAAGGAGGGAGCTTCGGCTAAGTAGACCACGGACTAAGTTAGAATCTCAGAACGGTGGCCTAAAACAACCAAGGGTTACCCGGAGAGAAGCTAAGCAAAGTCTGTGGTTCTGCCCACTACCGAGCACCTTGAAGATGATGGAAGCGCCAGATAAGAAGATGATGGAAGCGCCAGACAAGAAGATGATGGACGCAACCGGAAATACCCACCAAAGGCTGACAATTTGCACAAATCAAAGACAATCGCCTTCTTCATTCTCTTCCTCCTTTGCCTCCTCCTCATGACTTCCTTCTGGATCTTGGAGGACAGCACACCCGCTCATCAGATGTTGCCGACCACTGCACAGCCAACCACCATGAAAGAGCATCACCTGATATCCCTTTCGCCTCAGCTCAGAGAAAGGCGTAAAGAGTTCTGGAACAATTCCTTCGTGCAACTATTGCACCAGCACAACCTTGCTGCAAATGCCACGAACTGCTGGATCTGCGGGTTGCTCCCGCATGCCACTGGACACTCCATCCCCTTCATCCCTTCTCCTTTCTCAGTTCACGGCTCCTGCCTCGCCTGGCTGATCCTCTTGCAGGAAAGCCACAAGGACAATGCCGCTTCTGGTCAAACAGTGTCACACTTCTACTATGGGTTCTGGCTGAACAAAACAGGAAGGACGTCTGCCCCCTTTTGTCCTGTGACCTCAGGTTCCGCCTTCCATATGAACATCCCTGCCAAAGAACGAGTTGAAATGCAAGTGCTCCACAATCCAGCTAGACCCACCTTCTCCCACCTGCGGAAGCGAACGGCTGCCACTCTGACTGTGGCCCTGTCTGTCATCAATATCACAGGTCTCGTGTGCCTCGAAGGCCAGGGAACACAGCTGGTGGGTCACAGTTCCTGCCGCATCACCAGAACATTGGTCTCAGTTGATCCCCCCTCCTTTGTTGCTTCGCCGAATATGTACTTTGTTTGTGGCATCAAAGCTTACACTTGGCTCCCGAAAGGTTGGAGGGGTACGTGCTACATCGCCTTCATTCTCCCCCCCACGTATGTGGCCCCAGCCTACCATCACCGGCAAAAGCGCGCCGGAGACATTGGACAAGCCGACTCCACCGGAGCACAGTTCCTGGATGCGGTGAAGGGACTTGTTCCTCTGTGGGGCCCAATGGCAAATAGCCGCGCTATCCGACACCTGACTCAGGCAGTAGAAACAACCATTAACATCACGGCTGGCATCCTCGCTAACAACACGGCTGAGCTTCAGGCAGTCCACCTGGTGGCTCTTCAAAACCGCCTTGTTCTAGATGTGGTTCTGGCCGACCGTGGAGGAGCATGCCGCATCATCGGCTCCAGCTGTTGCACCTACGTGCCAGATAACTCGCCTTCAGTCTACAGAGCAATCGAACACCTCCACAGACTATCCTCAGAGGTTCACCAGGAGCAAGAAGGATGGTCGCTTGGAAGCTGGTTTTGGGACACTTTGAAGGATTGGGGATGGAGGTTGTTTACATTTGTACTGATACCAGTCCTGGTACTGTGTGGGTGTTGCTTAGGTATTCAATGTTTGCCACCTTTGTGTTCACTCTTTTCCAACTGTATGTGCCCTAAGACTTTGGACTTTAGAACTGAGCACATGAGTCCCCTCTATGAGATAGAAAGACGTGGTCTTATGGGGATAGATCCGAATTGACAAGCTGGCGAGACATGTTAAAAGGGAGGACTGTGGAATTTTAGTTCGTGAACTGAACATCATCTGCGCCATCTTGCCCATTCCTCAGACTCACGTATGAACATGCACGACAGCCATTTTAGGTACCATGGTCTCCCTGTTCTCGATCGCTCGTCAACACACTTCCCTGACCCTGCAAGCATCCCCCATGCACCCTGGCTGCCCCCGCTCTCACATGCACAAGTCATGAACCCTCCCCTTCCGCATGACTCTGTCTCTGGGAATCACACCCCGCGCCTGACCAACACCTCCTTTCCTTTCATGAATATCCCTCCTTTGATGACCCCTTCCTCTGAGCCCGATTGTCTGCATGGACCGCTGGTCATCCCTTAGCCTGAGGATACAGTTTATTGCCCACTACTGTATGCACTCGCCCCTCTTCAAAGGAGCTACTATTGATCATGACCTCCCCACCCCCTGAGATTCGATCAGGCGCACACATTCCAAAGGAATCGGCGGAACACTCAGCTGCGTGATAGCCCCCTCCTATTGTATGGGGGGTGAAGACCTCTACTGTAGCCACGTGTTGGAATGAGCCGGAACTGGGGGGGGGAGGGGGTACCGGGGATGTCTTTTTCCTTGCTTCACAATGTCTTTATTGTAATAAAGAGCGGTCACATGTCGTAAACCAGTGTATAAAAGGCCAGGCCTCAGAGAGGCTGTCAGAGAGCACCTCGAGACGATACCTTGTTGTCCGATCTGATGTGTTCTGCTCCGTCGGAATAAAACTTGTTTCCTGTTTTCCTGTCTCCAGCGCCTGCCTCTTTATTTGATAAACTTCGTATGGTATTAGAAGCGTTTAACGCCGGGCAAAATTACTTAAGAAACATCGACTAAATCGCCTGACCATTTTCCTGACTTTCCTCACTACTACTCTGTGTCTCACATCCATGGTCTTCTGCTGAAAGGCTAAGGAGATAGACCCCTCCTGCACTAAGCCACATAGCTATGGGCTAGCTCTGTGAGGCCCAAGGTAGAAGAGCCCACTTTCATATGCCTTTCAGCTCCTGCTTGGCGAAGCTCCTGCACACAACTACACCACATGTTATGTTATGTTATGTTAATTTTGTCTTTTATAGCGCATGGCTACTCAAGAAGAGTGTCCCGGCGCTTTATTGACAACCTGTAAAAGACAAACACAACACAGAAACACGATGGGAGCTAATAAAAAAAAAAAAGGGAGTCTAAAGGGCAAAGAGCCAAGTTTTCAGGCCCTTCCTAAAGGCCAACAGGTTCGAGGTGCTACGTAATGCGAGAGGCAGAGTGTTCCAGAGCTGTGGGGCCCGCAGCCTAAAGGAGCGCCCTCCAGTACGGGCCTTCTTCACACGAGGAACCAGAGTAAGGAACATCGATTCTGATCTCAGAGATCGTGTCGGATGGTAAAAGGCGAGCCTCCTTTGCAAATATTTAGCCCCAGATGCGTGGAGAGCCTTATGGGCCAGGGTCAAAGCCTTAAAAACTATCCGCTTCCGGATAGGCAGCCAATGAAGAGACTGCAAAAGGCCGGAGGCTCTGGCTCGCCTGTGAAGGCCAAATATGGCTCACGCAGCCGTATTCTGGACCACCTGTAGCCGTTGCAAGAGGTACTCTGGCATGCCAAGGTAGAGGACGTTGTCATAGTCCAATCTAGAACCAATTAAGGCCTGTACCGTCGTCCTCCTGTGTTCCTCAGAGAGCAGAGGAAGAAACTTCCGAAGCGTCCTGAGGAGGGCAAAACAGGTGCCAGTAAGGGCAAGGATCTGGGATCTTAAAGTCAGACCATTGTCTATCCTAATTCCCAGGTTCTTAGCCGACTGAGACGAGCAAGCTGGAGGAGACATATCAGCGGGCCACCATTCCTGCCAGTCTGGATCCGATTGACCACCGAAGAAGAGTACCTCCGATTTATCGGAGTTGCACATGAGGCTGTTCAGCTGGAACCATTCAAAAACAGCCCCAAGGCACTCACGGATACTCTCTCCATCAAAATCCTCTCCTTTCCTGCAGGTAAAGAGGAGCTGGGTATCGTCGGCATAGGATACGATCTGGGCCCCAAAAGATTCAGCCAATGCCGCCAAAGGGGTCATAAAGATGTTAAATAGAGTCGGGCTCAGCACCGAGCCCTGCGGGACTCCGACTCCCAAAGGCGGCATCTCAGCCGAGCAGGATGAGGCCCAGACCGTTTGCCGACGGCCCGCTAGAAACGATCTAAACCAGCTAAGCACCGTCCCCCTCAGACCGATCTCATGGAGTCTGACGAGCAGACCCTCGTGGGGGACGGTGTCAAATGCCGCCGACAGGTCAAGCATTATCTGAATGGCTTTGCCGCCCGAATCCAGTGTATCCTTGATGGCTTCAGAGACCTCCAGCAATGCCGTCTCAGTACTAAGATTAGGGCGAAACCCGGATTGCGTGGGGTGAAGCAGATCATACGATTCCCAAAAATTCGAGATCACACTGTGCACATGCTTCTCCAAGATTTTGGCCAACGCAGGGAGGAGAGAAATGGGCCTATAATTGGCCAACACCTCAGGGTCAAGACCAGGCTTCTTAATGAGGGGGATGACCATTGCATGCTTCCAAGCCGAAGGGACCACCCCCTGGCTCAGGGAGAGATTCAGGAGGGGATTCGCCAACGGGTTAACCACTGCCGCCATCTTCGCCAGAAATTTGGCCGGACACGGGTCTAGTGGCGAACCCGATTTAAGATTGGCCATGAGTGTCAATGACGAAGAAGCTGAAATAGGCGGAAAGTCTGACAGGACTGGCCCTAAAGGAACCGCTGGAGCTGGCTCAACATCAGAGCAGGGGGAAATTAAGACCTGCCCTGGTGGAAAAGAGTCCTGAATCAGCTTTATCTTCGTGGTGAAAAAGTTGGCGAGATCAGAAACCCACAGCTCAGAAGGGGCGGTCTGGATCGAATTCGACCGCGGAGCCGTAAATTCTCTGACAATCGTGAAGATCTCCTTGCAGGAATTAGCCGCAGCCTCAATCCTCCTGGCAAAATAGCCTTTCTTCTCTAGGAGAATATCCCGATGATAGGCCTTGACCATGGTTTTATACGCGAGCCTGGCGGCAAAGTCGTACTGAGCACGCCAAGCCCTTTCGGCCACCTTACACTGCCTCCGAGAGGCCACCAGCGCTCCAGTAAACCACGGGGCAGAGACCCGTTTAGATCCCAAACGGGGGGCCAATATAGGGGCTAGATCATTCAGCCTGTCCAAAAGCCACGACTGCAGAGACTCCAGATCCTTATCCAAATCCCCAGTAAGGGGACAAGGATGATCATGGGATGCCTGAACCAGCATATCGGGGGTCACCCGATGGTACGCTCACGACGCTAATCCCTGTTGTCTGAAGGCCATGCTCGAAGGCTTCTTAGTACCCAACACATGAAAACTGATCAGCCGATGGTCTGTCCAGAGGACAGGTAGAAGTGCCGCCACCTCTATAGGAGAGGTCGAAAAGACCTGATTCAAAGTATGGCCTTTATCATGCGTTGGTTCGCAGAGATAGGGGACTAGGCCCAGAGAGGCCGTGACGTCGGTCAATTTGATCGCATCTGGGTCCGAACCAACATCCATGTGGACGTTAAAATCCCCAGCCAACATACAATAATCGGTTCTCAGGACCAAAGCTGACATAACGGACTGAAGCTCTTCAAAAAAAGAGCCAGCCGGGCCCGGGGGCCTATAAACTAACAGCCCTTTAACCGATTGATGCGGCGCCAATGACAAGGAAAAAGCAAGGGATTCAGACCCTGTAATAGCCTCCGTCGGGATAATCGAGCAGACAACAGATTTACTCACTACGAGTGCCACACCTCCACCCCTCCCTTCCAATCTGTCTTGCCTATAAAAATTATAATCTGGGGAAATCGCTATGGCGATATCAGGATTAGATGAGACTCCTAACCAGGTCTCTGTCAGCATCAGGCACAGCGGCTTTTCAGTGGAAAGGAGATCAAAGAGCTCCTGAGCATGGCTTCGCACTGATCTGGTGTTTAACAACAGGCAAAGATGCTTCACACTGCCCGTCTCCTGAATAAAAAGCGAAGACGGGCTGTTGACAGGAGACCAGCCGCAACCCGGACATCTCCTCTTACCCCTGTACCGACTAGGAAACACTTTAAAGCACGTACAAGAGGCCTTTTGAAAGGACCGCAATTCCAAAGATGTATAACACACCATAATGACCCTAGATGGATTTAGTGTAGGCAAAAACAATTGCCAACAGGTATTATGTGGAGACAATTTAAAAGGTGTATGCCACAAGCATTACGAAAAGAAACAGAAACAAGGAGTCAAATGATTTTAAGAAGAGGTAGTATTATTTACCAAGAAACAGAAAGGGGAAAATCTTTCATATGCAAATACAGTTTAGACAGCACTGTAAAGACCGGATCTTGTGACAACCCAGTGACACTTGGTGCAAGGTGCTATATACAGTTAGTGAGGTGAATGTGCAAGTGCTTAAAAACAGCATTGGCGACGCATTAAACAAAGTATGTACATCAGTTAGAGGCTCCAAAAAACAAGTTACAGTCACTTGGAAAACAATTATTTCTACAGGAGCACTGAACGTGATATGCGTCGTATAATTCAAGCTGTACAGTCGACGGCGTTTCGATCCCCTTTAGTCGGGATCGTCATCAGGACAGAGTTGTCGATAGATACAGTGAGTGTAGCCAGGCAGGAAGGCGAGGCTAGAAGGGCTCCGAATAGACAATTAATGGTCGGATGCTGATCGCAGCTTAATTTGGATCAGCAGGCGGGGTTTACAGCGCCTGACTGAAGCAGGGCATCAGAAGGCAATTTGGGGCTCATCTGGCGTGTAGACTACCGGCAGTGAATGCGGGAGCTGACCTAGATGGATTTAGTCACAATGAGCCCGCCCGCCGCTCCGCTTGCCTCCGGGACGCTGACGGGCGCAGACGGGCTGGACTCTGGCGTGACTCCGGTGTCACTACGGCGGAACGCTGCGCGAGAACGCTGCACGTGGAATGGCTGCTTTATATGCAGGCCAGCGTGTCCTTGTGACAGCTGGTCTGCTACCCCCGAATGACCGAGCATGGAGGAAGACTCACCCAAGATGGCGGCCAAAGCTGGTGTGGACCGGGACCCGCAAAGCGCGGTGAAAATACTATTATAGTGCAGGTAAGGGAGCGCGATCCTAGGTAAGAACAAGGTAAATGCAAATGAAATAAAAACAAATAGAGAACAAGGATATTTTAAAAAACGCTACTGCGTTCGTGAAGAGATCACCCTGCAGCGCGCTCCGGTGATGGAATGTCCGGGTCAGGCATCCGAGGTAGATACAAACAGAATGCTTGACCCCATTTGTCAGGCACTCAACACTGCATATCGGCATGCTTACGGTTGCTGGATTAGCCCTCTCTGTTCAAGTGACCAGTTGTGAATCATTCCCTGAAAGGATCGTAAAAATAACATATTTCCTCTAACAGATGTTGATATGCTCACCAGACCAAGATGTGCAGAGGACAATGAAAAAAACAATCTACTAAATGGTCTTTAGATCGCCAAAGTGAGCTTCAGGCACTCTCTGAGCACCCCCATACACCAACATTATCCCACACAAACTAGTTCTTTGCACCGTGCCTCTTACCTACCACAGGCGGTGATACCCATACACATGAGCCAGATTACCAAGCTGCCGACATTCTTTGCACCACCTCACCCTTCTACAGAGGAGAGCCCCCCCCCCCGTTGAGGCCTGAGGTAATCTACTTTGCTTCTCAGCTGCAATCGCTCAGACAGATTTTCACAATGCATATTCCCATACTTTGCCTCTTGGGGAAGATCATAAAGGAAGATGCCAGGTGCAACCACTGCAGGTTCTCTCCCACGTTTGCCAGTAACACCGTAAACAGGTCTCTTAAGGACAATACATACACAACTACCATTAAACTGTTTAGTATTAACTGTCATTCACTGGTAGGCCATTATGCTGATATCCTTGATGTCATCATGGATTAATTACCAGATATATTGTTTCTTACAGAAACCTGGCTATACCAGACTACATATGCTGAATCAGCATTAGCTCTTCTTCCAGGTTACTGCATTAAAGGATGTGACAAACCCACGGGGGGCAGCCAACTGCAATTATTGACAACACTACTACTTGGTGTAGTCTGACATCATGCTCTATCCACGATTGTAAAAGGATGCCGCCTTAGCTTTATTTTATTGAAACGTTTACCTTTTTTGGATCTTTTGATTTATAGACCCCTGGATCCACTCAAACATTTCATGGACAGATTAATAGATTAATAATAATATGAATATGAGCATTTGTAAAGCGCCTGGTTACACCAGCTGGTGTGTCCCCGGGCTGTGATGAGAGGCTGACTACCGAAGAACCTGAAACCGCAAAAGAACCCAGACAACTCAAGAGACCCAACAAGCGCTGAAAGAGATGAGTTTTCAGGTATTTCCTAAACTTAACCTCCGAAACCTCTAGCCTAAGGCTCAGAGGAAGTTTGTTCCAGTTCTGTGGAGCCAGGTGACGAAATGACCGTCCCCCCATCCTAGCCTTCTGAACCTTGGAAACAAGTAACAGGCCCGTCCCATGGGATCTAAGTAATCTAGTGGCCACAGAGGCTCTGCGTTCTTCACTTCCTAGTTCCGGGTCACAAGATACAGATGTAATTTACAACATTAATTTGATGGTGTATATCGCTAAGAAACAGATTAACTTATTATGAATGGTTGATTGATATATCGGTGTAAATGTAATTACAGCCTTGAAAAAGTCACCTGTGTGACGAAACACATGTCGAATATTTTTCCTGACTGAAATTACAAGCTTCAATGAAACAATACTTGGCTCCTGTCATTTACCTGCTTGATCTGTGAACTACTAAAAGGAGTGAAAACAATTCATTTGATTGTTGTAGGGAGTGCTGTTGTACTTGTTTCTCATATTAAACACTGAGGTCTATGGCCAAAGTGTATTATGCATTCAGGGTAGTATGAGCCATTTGTACCACATAGCACCACATCAAAAAAGATTTTTCTGTACAGTTCTGGTTACTAACATATTGGCACATGGCAAGTGCAATCAAAGTACCATCACTACCTGTTCTAATTGGTTGTAAATATCATATTAGTGACCTGCAAAGCACTGGTGGCACAATCGTCAATAAGCTGTGTAATCTTTTTTTTAAGTTTGAAGTTTATTGAAGTATAAAGAAGCAAAGACAGAAAATGAAAAAACAATCATATGTTAAGTGAAACAAGAAAACTCTCTTACAAATGGCAGAACCGATGAATATAATTGTACATAAAAAGAGGATAAGTAACATTGCTCCTAAACATAAGGAAATGAAGTAAACAAGCTGAGTAATAAAAAACGTATAAGTGATATGAAAATAGGTACTTAAAATATTTAAACACATTGAAAGTGGTTAAGAAGAAATGCATTTACGGTGGTTTTTGAACTTCAACATTGCGTACGGAAGAAATGGGAGGGAGATTGGTGATTCTGGATAAATATTCAGTAAGGGGGATCCATAAGAGATCGCGCTTAATTGCTAAAGAAATAGGGGAAACAAAGTTAGTGTCTAAGCGATGGTTAAAACAAACTGCGTTCCACCAGGCGTTAAAGGAAACATCGTTAGCCTGTTTCCAATGTGACGTAATATGGTGTAATGCAATGGCAATGAAAAGATCCAATAATTTATATTTCTGTGGTGAATCAATGAAAACAGGGGAAAGTGAACCTAGGAAAACATGGACAATGGAGAAGGAAAAATTAAAGTTAAAAATCTTTTGAAGTTGGGACCAAACCGAGTGCCAGAAATGCAAAATGGGAGGACATTCGAATAGCATATGTTTCAGATCAGCCAAAGGGCATGGACAGGACCAACAAGTGGAGGGGGTGTCTGAGGAGAAAGAAGACAGAAGGAATGGAGTAAATAGAGTACGGTTGTAAACAAAAAATAAGGTTTGGGTAGTGTTAGCAGCTCTGGATGTACTGTGAAGTTTAGACCAAAGTTTATCCCACAACTTGAAGGGCCATGTTTGAGACAAGTCTTTTTCCCAAGCCAACTCAACCTTAGATTTAGTGCGATCTGTAGAAGATTGCATGGATTTATAGAGAAAGGAAGCAGAGAGTGAATGGTCGAGGGCATTAGAAACCGAGAGATGAGTGACAGGGATAGGGTTGGTGGTAGGAAGTGAAGAAAGGTATTGAGTAAGGGAGGGAATTAGCGATAAATATTGTTTACAGGAAGATGAAGGTAACGAAAATTGAGTTTGGAGATGGTGGAAAGGGAGAGGTTGAGTATCAGAAAGAAGTTGAGAGACCCATTTTAAGCCAAGAGAATGCCAGGATTTCCAGTAAACTGAGCGATTACGGATTTTAAGATGCTTATTATGCCAGATAGGTTGAGTGTGAGTAGAAGAGGTAGAGGGGTAAGAAGATAATAAATAAGGTTGAAGAAGAGCTCGGGAGTGAGAGATAATGGGGGAACGGAGAGAAGTAACATTAGAGGAGAAGGAAAGAACCTCACTAAATTCATAAGGGGAAAGGAAAGAAGATTCTAATGTTAACCATAAAGGAGGATAAGAAGGGAGATCTGAAGAGAGCCAACGCAGTGCTTGTTTTAAGGAAAAAGCGGTATGATAAAGTTTGAAATTAGGAAATTTAACGCCACCAAGGGATTTATCTTTTTTCAAAGCAGAAAGGGCTATTCGAGACTTCTTACCCTTCCATAGAAATTTTAGCAGAATAGAATCTATCGATTTGAAGTAGAAATCCGGAATACGAATGGGAATCATGGAAATGGAGTAAAGGACTAGAGGAGCTAGCATCATTTTGATGGAGTCCAGGCGACCCCACCAAGAAAGAAAAAGAGGGTTCCATCTATTGATAGATACATTAAGCTTATTGGTAAGGGCTTCAAAATTAAACTTAAGGGTGTCAGAGAGACGAGGAGCAAACCACACACCTAGATATTTAATCTTAGAGGGTTGCCAAGAGAAGCCAGAGGCATCAAAGAGATGTTTGTGACAGAGAGGATTTAAAGGCAGGATTTCGCACTTGTCCGTATTGAGACGATAGCCAGAGACAGCAGAGAAGGAGGAAACTTGGTTAAGAAAGGAAGGTAAGGTAGTGTGAGGATTTGAACAATAGAATAAAATATCATCAGCATACACCGACAATTTGACTTGTTGGTGAGAACCAAATTGAAAACCCGAAATATTTTCATTATTATTATTATTAAAAAAATTTTATAGAGCGCGTAGTCACCCTGGGGTATCCCAGCGCTGAAGAACCCTACACCAGTGGAGGCTTGGGGGAGGAAGGGGGCAGGAGTGATTTTAAACATAATCATCCAGTCTAATCTTAGTTAAAAAGGGTTCTAAAGCTATAATAAACAAAAGGGGAGATAGAGGGCATCCCTGGCGGACACCTCTTTTAAGGGGAAAATAAGCAGAAGTTACACCATTAGTAAAGATTGAAGCATGGGGGCTAGAGTAAAGTAAAGAAATGAGGGAAATGAATTTAGATGAAAAACCGAACCAACGAAGAGTTTGAAACATAAAGTCCCAACCTATTCTGTCAAAAGCCTTCTCGGCGTCGAGGGAGATGGCAGCTAGAGGGGTAGAAAGGGAGGGGGCTTTGCTCAAGATGTTAAATAAAACACGTGAATTGTCAGATGATAAACGACCTTTTACAAAACCGGATTGCTCCGGGCCTATGAGTTCTGGCAATAGAGGGTCTAATATAAGAGCTAAAATTTTGGCGAAAATGTTATAATCTGTATTCACCAGGGAGATGGGGCGATAGTTTTTACACAAAGTATGGTCTTTGTCTGGTTTGGGGATTAAACAAATTAAAGCTTCTTGGAAAGTTCCCTGAGAGGATCCAGAATTCACAAAGGATTGAAATAACAAGAGTAGTTTAGGTAGGAGAAGGGAGGAAAAATGATTGTAGAACTCAATGGTAAAGCCATCAGGTCCAGGTGCTTTTCCACGACGAAGGATTGAGACAGCATGAGAGATTTCAGAGAGAGAGATATCTAAATCTAATGAAGTAAAATCAACATGAGAGGATTGAGGGGAGGGGATATCTTGAAAATAGGCCAAAAGATCAGTAGGATCAGGGCTAGACTCAGGAGTATATAAAGTTTGATAAAAGGAAACAAATTGAGATAAAATGTCCTTGTCTTTAAACAGAGAAATACCAGCCGGACCTTGCAGAGAGTCAATTTTGGTTCTTTCCTTTCGTATCTTGAGATAATTGGCTAAAAGTTTACCCATTTTGTTTTGACCACCATAATAGCGAGAGTTACATTTCAAGAGAGAGTTTGAGGCTGCATTGGTGGTAAATTTATTAAAATCAAATTTGGCAGTAATAAGTTCGCGAAGAGAAGATTCAGAATTAGAATGATAATAGGCATATTCCAATTTCTTAATTTTATCCAAAAGTTGAGTTGACTTGGAGATAGACTGCTTTTTCTTTTGAGAAACGAAATTAATGATAAAACCCCTGGCAGCCGCTTTAAAGGAATCCCACACCATGACAAAGGGAGAGTCAGGAAGGTGATTGAGTGTAAAAAATTCAGTGGTAAAAGCTGTAAATTGAGTGCAGAAAGTGGGGTCGAGGAGTAGAGAGTTGTTGAATCGCCAACGTCCTGAGTGAGGAGAGAAGGGGATAAGGTCAATATCTACAAAGACGGGAGCATGGTCTGAAATTAAAATGGAACCTATGTCTGAGTGAGTGGCAAGCTGCGCCAAATAAGCTGTGTAATCTTTAATTCCAAAAATATTAGCATTTTGGGTATTTGCACATCTGATAGCAAGTGACGTAGATCTGCAGCAACATCGTATTGATTAATTAAGATATCTGGTATTCCTGTGGTTGATGGGTCATGGTTGATCTAAGACTTAGGGCTCAGGCTGTTGTTTAGTGGCAGATGAAAGGCTGATATTGAAGGGTGACATTTGATCAGAGAACAACTTCAGATGCCTGATTGAGGATAGCTGATGTCAGGATGATGTCCAACAAGGGATCTGAAGTCTTATTTACAGCTGGAGTGATTTTGGAGTATATATTTTGAGATTTATGCTAATTGCTGATCTGAAGGTGATATTTACTTTACAACTCTGAGGTTGATGCCAGACCTGAGAGTGATATTGGACTGATTGATGATGGTTGATCTGAAACTGATCAAAACCAAAGGGGAAGATGGATGGAGTGTTGAACATTGCAAGCACTCACCCCCAGTCAACTGATCTGGGTTTAATCCATCATCATTCTTTAGCTCACTCCTCCACCCCAGTTCAGACATGGCCATATGCAAATCAGTCTGACCCTGTGCCTCATGGGAACAGTCCAGCCTGAACTGCCAAGCCATGTCTTCCCTGGACCGGAAACAAGCTTCCTGTGACTGGTATCTGGCTAATCAGCCGTCATCAGCCAGGCTAGCTTGAATCCAGTAGCAAAGTGAGCAAGGGACCCACGTCTGGGCATACCCTGCCAACTTAGGCCAAACAAAGCAAAACCAAAGGGGGTGATGGACGGAGTGTTGAACATTGCAAGCATTCACCCCCAGTCAACTGATCTGGGTTTAATCCATCATCATTCTTCAGCTTACTCCGCCACCCCAGTTCAGACATGGCCATATGCAAATCAGTCTGACCCTGTGCCTCATGGGAACAGTCCAGCCCGAACTGCCAAGCCATGTCTTTCCTGGACCGGAAACAAGCATCCTGGGACCGGTTTGTGGCTAATCAGCCGTCATCAGCCAGGCTAGCTTGATTCAAGTGGCAAAGTGAGCAAGGGACCCACGTCTGGGCCTACCCTGCCAACTTAGGGTGAACTGAAGATCTGAAATTGATGCCCAGCATTGGTGGGGATTTTCCAACGCTTTTTGAAGCTCCATTTTGACAGCTGATCGGAGGATGATATCTACAAATATTTGAAAGACCATCCGAGGTTTTTGGTAATATTGGATGATTAATCTGAGACTGAAGCATAATGTTGATACGACTGAGCTGTGCTCACCCCAAGGCTGAAACTTGAGAGGTAGTCTGAGGGAGACTGATATTTGGTGTTTATTCCAAGGGCGGTGCTTAATGCTGCTATTGGAGCATAAAGCGCCTGAGACTGATGTCCAGATGTATATATTAGATTTGGGTGATCTCAGGTTGATGTCTGACCTTGATGTTTGATGGCTTATTTAAAGCCAAAAGAAACACGATAGTTGATGCCTCAAGAAGACTCTCGTAAAGACAATTTCTGCACTTAGAAACGAGAAAGGAATAGGTCAAGGAAGAACATAACATCAATTTATGTTTAAGGCTCCCTTATAATAACAGAGGATGAAGAATATTAGCAGGCCTCAGAAAATCATTAAAATGTTACTAGACCTGCAGGTCTAGTGACTTAAATAATCTACTCAACCTATTTGTAATTCTCTTAACTGATAAACTGGTTTCAAATGATTTGATTGTATGCAAATATTTAAATTCATTGAGCCAACATTTTCTTCATTATCACATATGACTGCACCTTCAAATGTGTGAGTTCAGCACGTCTGTTGTACAAAAATCTCTTTTGTTTAATTTAATAGACTAAATTGTTAATATATATAATACAAATCTAGCCACATGATACACATGACCCCTGACTTGCCTCTTAGTTCATTAGTTGCATTGTCATCAGGGCGGGTGCAGGAATGTTTCTCAAATCATGTTGAAAAACTATCACTTTTAATAAATACATAATTAAAGCATGAAGTGTTAGCACACTATCATTTGTAATCAGCAGGATTTACATTGAAAAGGCCAGAAACATTCTCACTGACATAGTTTTACTGATAAAAGTTTATAGTGCACAAACAATATTGTTTGGAAAAAGTTTCTGCAAATATGTGCCATTTCCATATCACCAAGTAAAGTGTTATGATTTGTTTTGCCCCTATTTACCTCTTTGTTTTCCCACACTTCTTAATTACAAAAGAAATGTGCTTTCATAATTCCCGATATATTTTGAAATATTAATTAACAGGCTATTTATTTAAATGTCATGTGTTAGAGAAAAATAACTGACAGATTACTAGACAAAAAACTCTAATTCTAGTAAGAGAGAGAAAATAAACTCAATTTTCCACGCAGCAGTTAGTAAAAAGACAAACTGACATTTGATCTCATTCCTTGAACAGACAGCAAATGTATCAAGATAAAAACATGAATTAATGGCACCTTTATTGCTCATTCACCTTCTACATCAACAGAACATCTGTTCTTTTCCAGCCTAAATTCACTCATGGGATTAGTGGTTGCTAAAAATAGCTTGATCTGTTAACATTTCACTCGCAATTGTGAGTGGGCAAGTAGGTTTTTCGAGGTCTGATTAGAATCCGTTTTCACAGTCAACTGAAAATGTGATCAATGAAGTCCATGCACCCAGATGGACCCATTTCACTAGGGATGCACTTACTCTTCCTGCCTTCTATGCATTTTTTATATTAGTATATTATGTTGGCGAGGTCTAACTTAATAGTATTTTGACGTCTAAAGCGACAGGTAGTCCACAATTATTTTTCAAGACATCTTGCAACATCAGTATCTGAAAGAATTGTATTCAGCCAGTGGTGAAAGCCAGATATACTCTAGTACAATAGTGACAAGTGGAATCCTTCTTATAATTCTCCAGGTCAGAATGCCTCAACTTTTTTTTTTTTAAATACATAGGCATTTCTTTGCTATATTGCTCTCCAAGAGTTCCCTAGCGATAATAGCAGTGGTCAGCATTTGCCCTAGTCTCCTCCAGTAAGCACCATATTAAATTTTCAGGCTGTTCCATACTTGTCCAGTAGTTTTTACTCTTTTTTGGATACCACAAATCCCAAGAGTGTGGCATTATTCCCTGTTATTTTAGGTATATTTGGGCACAACTATATCCATCTCTGAGCTCACACTTCTACTTAGCATTAGTGTATCTCTGCTTGGGATCTGGCTCAGACCAAGTTCTGCGCATGTTCCTGATTAACAGCAGAGCTGATTCACTGAAGAGAAGATTAGTATATGGGAAGGAGCCCTACAGGATTATTCTTTTATGTATCCCTACATGCCTTTGTGAATCCGCTCCGAAATGCCCAACTCCCTATTAGTAAAACTAAACAGTGCGTACAGACCATTCTGTGTGCATTACTCTTAAAAGAAAACTCACTTAATAGTCAGACTTTAGATGTTTGGAGCCAGTTCATAAAGTCATGTAAGAGCATGTGAAAGAGTACTACTAAACATACTCCAAAATGCCTTTGTGAAAAGGTCCCTGGAGTGAGGACCCTGATTTAGGGCCATCTATCACAGCCTTATCTGAAGGTAGCCCATCTGTGTCAACAAAGATGTGATTCCTGCTTTTGAGACTTAAGAAGAGGTTGAGTAGCAACCCTTATTTCTTACACTCATTAGTAGGCCTGGGCGGTGAACTTCGCTCCGTTCGCTGAGTTTTCTGCACTCTGCACTCTGCAGAGCTCGCAGAGTGCAGAAAACTCCGCTTCGCGATGTGCAGCAGAGTTTTTTCCCCGCTCACGGACCCGAACAGTATGTTCGCGAGCGCGAGCTGCCGCTCGGGTAGAATTTCTACCCAAGCGGCAGAAATTCCAGCACAAACTGCAGTTCGCACTGCACCCTGCCACTTGTGGAAATTCGCTGACTTTTTTTAGAACTTCACTGAGTTCCGCGTAGCAAAACTCCGCGAACATAGTAACTCTCATAGAGCATGTTCAATTTTATCACAACCACCAAGGCATCGTTGGTATCCTCTTCAGTAGATTTCTCCAGGTGCACAAATGATTAATGAACTTACTGATAGACAGTTATTCATCTTCGCCAGATGCCTTCAATTCAATTATCCTCTCAAATTTTTTATTTTTTTTCAGAACGAGAAACCTTTGTTTTATCATGGTATTACAACATTTAGATTTGACTCCATTGGTGTCCAAAGCCCCAAGTTGTTTATTTCTAACTCTGTTCCACCTAAAAATGAATCAAGCGTCCGCTTATTGTGGAATATTTATTTGGGAATTAGTATTTAAACTGTGTGGCGGGGTATTTGCATCAGGATTCTGCCTAGATACTGCTAGGAAAAGTGCTGGTGAGCAGTTTTAACTGAAGACAACAGTTATGGCTGTAGACACAAGTTGTGTGACGTGAAGTTGAGCGGCAACCGCTTTGCACTAATCCGAAACTTCAGCAACTACTGCTGTGCAACACCCTGCCTTCTTTACATGCGCTATGCACAAAAAGATATACTGCACAAACTTTTAGTACTGTAATTTCGACCTGCACTTGATATGTACGGACAGATGGAAAGTACATTTTTTAATTTTTTTATTTTACAAAAGCATCATACCTATTAATTTACACAACTACTATAAGCAAACACGAAGATAAGCTGCAGTCAAACAGGATCCAGAGTTCAAGTACAACGCTTTACATGTTCATACCTTGCTTGATTCTTAAGGGGATCTGCTTGCACTTGTAAATAGATTTTCTCACCTAGAAAAGTCAGCCATCATGTGGAATTGTCCTCAGGAGCCAATCAGGCGACAGGGGTGAATTTATGGCATTCGAATATGGCGAAGGGGGTGTAGTGTCCTGCTGGACACGTTCTAGTGTTTCTGAAAGTGTAACCTACACTGTACACCCACCCACCACCGGCGTCACGAGTCAGGTGACCCGGTCAATAAAAGGGGCCGAGCGCACGTGCTCGAGGCCAGTTATCTAGTATCCTAACCTCTGGTGTTCGTGTCTGTTATTGCCTCATGTGGGCCTGAGGCCCAACACTACACTGGCGACGAGAGGGTCGACACCCGTGCGTGCACTGGCAACTCCTTAACCCGCCGGCCTGAGGCACAGTCTAGCCTCTGTCTAGGGCAGCCCGGCTGCCAGCGGAACATTTCCTGTCTACGAGGACATGGAAGACACGTGTCGCAGTACATACAGAGCGTGAGGAGCCCAGCCGCTGTCTCTTGCTGAAAAGAAGGAGGATACGCCCCCCTCCGAGCTTCTCCGGCACCTGCACCCGCGTGGGCAATGAGCCTACAACAAGCGTTCAACAGCTGCCGTATCTGCGGAAGAGCAGAGAGTGAACACGGAGGCTGTGAGCTGTATGGAGACCAACCGTGTCCATAGTGCCTGCCGAGCCACGCTCTGCCCGTAGCGCCAAGAAGGCTCCCGTGGCCTGCACAGGAAGCAGCTACCCCAACTAAGCGAACTCCAGGGGAGACGAGCAGCTTTGCCGCAGTTTGCAAGGTAAAACCCTAGGCGCGCTCCTGAGCAGTAGAGGTTGGAGCCCAAGTCTGGCATGTGACACGTGTCACTCTGTCATGTGGCATATGCCACATTTGATGTGACATATGCCATAGATTTTCTTCATTATTATCAGTTGAGCATTTCCAAAGGACTATGTTTCACTCTGCTAAAATAAATAAATTGTCTAAAAAAATAAAAATAATATTAAAAAATAATTTCCCGAGGTAGGGTTTGAACCCTGGTCAAAACTCACACAAAGCCCCTGTGAAGTAACAGTGAGCCATCTGTTCTGCTGAAATTTCCCCAGCCAAAGGCTTTTATGTCATAGAATAATGATGTCGGTCCTTTCTCTGTTTCTATTGTCTTTGGACTTTAGATACCAGAAATCTTCTCTCGATTTACATTCTTTAAATACAAATAGCCCTTCCTTTCATACAGTCTGCCACTAGCCCCATGCATTTATTATTGTTACACAATCATCCCCACATTCTCATTCCACTAAATAAGTGATTTCTTTCATAGCAAACCTGTCCCCCCTATCCACATGCCACCCAGCATGCCATCAATGCCTCACATGCACTATGACTAAGGAGGCCATAGTTCTCCCAGACACTGCTGGGGGGTGATTTACAAAGATATAAAAGGATGTCGTCAGCTTAGAGCGAAATGCGATCCTCAAACTCCGGGGTCCAGCTAATACCCCTCATCGAGGGCTGCCAAGGCAGCCAGGCAGCGAGCGGTTCCAAGGCCAGAGCAAAGAGGAAAGGGGACAACGGGCATCCCTGTCGCGTGCCTCTCCCCAGTACAAAGGGGCCAGAGACTTTGCCATTCACCACTCCCTGGGCCAGCGGCTCCTCGTATAACAGTTTTACCCATCTTATAAATCCCGGGCCGAAACTAAACCCTGCGAGCGCGGCCCAAAGGTATGGCCACTCCACCGTATCGAAGGCCATCGTTGCATCCAGGGATGCCAAGATGGCCGTCTCACGTATGGACGCCACTCTCGCGAGGACTCCATAGAGACGCCGCATGTTGAGTGTGGTATTGCGTTGTGGAATAAAGCCGGACTCATCAGGATGAACTAAATCACCAATGACTCTTATCAGGCGATTCACCAGAACCTTAGCCAGAATCTTAGGCTCGGCGTTCAAAAGTGAAATGGGCCTATAGGATGTACAATGTTCTCGCGGCTTTCCCTCTTTGTGGATAACTACAATGGTTGCGAGCCTTTAATCACGGGGGGGAGGCCCTCATCACGCGATTCAAGAAACATAGCCCGGCGATATGGCGCTATCTTGTCGGGTCTTAGTTTGTAAAGTTCAATGGGGAGGCCGTTTGGTCCCATCGCTTTGACTGAACGCACTGAACGGATCGCCAGCGCAATCTCATCAGCAGTCAAGTTCAAGTTCAAGTTCAAGTTCAGGTATTTGTATAGCGCACTACTCACCCAGAGGGTCTCAAGGCGCTAGGGGAAGGGGTTAACTTATTTGTCGAATAGCCAGGTTTTCAGTTCTTTTCTGAATGAGATGTGGTTCTGATTAAGGCGGAGGTGGGTGGGGAGTGAGTTCCAGGTCTTGGCAGCCAGGAAGGAGAAGGATCTGCCACCCATGGTGGATTTCCGGATGCGCGGGACTGCGGCGAGGGCTTGGTTGGACGATCTTAGTTGGCGGGTGGGTTTGTAGAAGGACAATCGAGTGTTGAAGCATTCGGGTCCTAGATTGTAGAGGGCCTTGTGTGCGTGGGTGAGAAGGCGGAAGGTAATTCTTTTGTTGACGGGAAGCCAGTGGAGGTCTTTTAGATGTCCGGTGATGTGATCTTGGCGCGGGATGTCTAATATGAGTCTCGCTGACGCGTTTTGGATGCGCTGGAGTTTTTTCTGTAATTTTGTTGTGATTCCGGCGTAAAGTGTGTTACCATAATCCAGTCGACTCGTGACCAGTGCGTGGGTGACAGTCTTTCTTGTCTCGAGGGGGATCCAGCGGAAGATCTTTTTGAGGATGCGAAGTACGTTGAAGCAGGAGGACGAGACGGCGTTGACTTGTCTGGACATCGAGAGAGAGGAGTCTAGGATGAAGCCAAGGTTACGTGCATGGTCTGTGGGAGTGGGTGCTATGCCCAGAGCTGAAGGCCACCAGGATTCGTCCCAAGCTGAGGGTGAAGGTCCTAGGATGAGCACCTCCGTTTTGTCTGAGTTGAGTTTTAGGCGGCTCTGTTTCATCCATTCGGCAACTTCTTTCATGCGTTCGTGAAGATTGGTTTTGGTTGTGTTGCGGTCTTTGGTGAGGGAAAGGATTAGCTGGGTGTCGTCGGCGTAAGAGATGATGTTGAGGTTGTGTTGACGCGCGATGGAGGCGAGAGGACTCATGTAGACGTTGAAGAGGGTGGGACTGAGTGAGGATCCTTGAGGTACGCCGCAGATGACTTCGGTGGCCTCTGAGTAGAATGGGGGAAGTCGGACTCTTTGAGTTCTTCCAGCGAGGAATGAGATGATCCAGTCCAAGGCTTTTCCTTGTATGCCGATGTTGCTGAGTCGATGTATAAGGGTGCTGTGGCAGACGGTGTCGAAAGCGGCGGAAAGGTCGAGTAGGATGAGGGCCACTGTTTCTCCGTTGTCCAGGAGTGCTCGGATGTCGTCGGTCGCTGCAATGAGGGCGGTTTCGGTGCTGTGTTTGGCTCGAAACCCGGATTGAGATGGATCGAGGGAGTTGTTGGATTCAAGGAAGGTGGTGAGCTGGTTGTTGACGGTTTCTCGATTACTTTGGATGGGAAAGGTAGGAGGGATATGGGTCGGTAGTTTTTCAGTTCTGAAGGGTCCGCTGTGGGTTTCTTCAGAAGGGCGCTGAGTTTGGCGTGTTTCCAGCTCTCTGGAAAGGTGGCAGAGTTGAAAGAGCAGTTGATGACATCGCGGAGTTGGGGTGCGATGATGGAATCAGCTTTGTTGAAGATGTGGTGGGGACAGGGGTCAGAAGGCGAGCCAGAGTGGATTGAGTTCATGAGGTGAGTGGTGTCTTCAGTGGTGATTGGGTTCCAGGCGCTGAGGATGTTAGTTGGAGGAGTAGGATCTGAAGGGGGTGGGGCAGGTTGATCGCTGGGAGAGTTCTCGAAGCTGTTGTGGATGTCGGCAATTTTGTTGTAGAAGAAGGAGGATAGCGCATTGCAGAGATCTTGGGAGGGGGTGAGGTCGTTAGTTGCTGCGGTGGGGTTGGTGAATTCTTTGACGATATTGAAGAGTTCCTTGCTGTTATGAGTGTTGTTGTCAAGACGATCCTTGAGTGCTGATTTCTTGGCGGATCGGATCAGTTGGTGGTGTTTGCGGGTGGCTGTCTTGAGGGAGGCCATGTTGTCTGAGGTTGGGTATTTTCTCCAGTTCTTCTCTATGGTGCGGCATAGCTTCTTGGATATTTTAAGTTCGTCATTGAACCAGGGAGCTTTTTTGCTGGATGATTTCATCTGGTGCTTTTTCAGGGGTGCTAATTCGTCCGCACTGAGGGTAATCCAATGCCTGAGGTTTGTGGCCGCTTGGTCTGGGTCCAATGAGAGGGTGGGAGGGTTTTGGCTGAGTGATGTGAGGAGTTGGTCGGTGGTGATTTTGTTCCAGTTTCTCAGAGGAATCGGTTGTGGACGGTTGTGGGTCAGGGTGGTTTTGTAGCTGAAGTGAACACAACTGTGATCCGTCCAGTGGAGAGCTGTAGTGTGATCGAAGGAGATGTGTTTGCTGGAGGTGAAGATAGGGTCGAGCGTGTGTCCGGCTGTGTGAGTGGGGGTGTCAACAAGTTGTTTGAGTCCCAGATTGGCCAGGTTGTCCAGAAGGGTGGTGGTGTTGTTGTCGTGTTTGTTTTCAAGGTGGTAGTTGAAGTCTCCTAGAAGAATGTAGTTTTCGGAGGAGAGGGCGTGTGGGCTGACGAAGTCCGTGATGTCATCGCTGAATTGAGTGCGGGTGCCTGGAGGCCTGTAAATGAGGGTGCCTCTAAGTGTGGTCCTGGGGTCGGTGTGGATCTGGAAGTGGAGGTGTTCGGCGGTTGCAAGATTGTCGTCGGAGCTGGTTGTGATTTTGATGGTGTTTCTGTGGACGATGGCGATGCCTCCTCCTGTTTGATTGATGCGGTCTTTTCGGATAATTTTGTAAGCGTCCGGTATGGCTATGGCGATGTCGGGAGCAGATGATGTGTTCATCCATGTTTCAGTAAGGAAGGCGATGTCAGGTGACGCAGTGTCGATTAGGTCCCAGAGTTCTGTTGCATGTCTGTGGACCGAGCGGGTGTTGAGCAGGATGCAATTAAGGCGGTTGGAGTTGTGTTTGGAGGACGTGGATTTGGTGAGGGTCCTGAAGCAGTTGAACTTGCAGGAGAGGCAGGCGAATGGGCCGTGAGTACGTCCTGGAGTGGCTTCGCAGCATAGAGGAGAACGTCCGGGGTTGAGGGCAAGGAGAGTAGCGGCATCATATGTGATTATAGAGGGTTGGGAGCGGCGGGGGCCAGGGGGACAGGCGCTGGGCGCGGTCAAGGCGCGGACGGGCGCAGACGGGCTTACCTTTGGCGAACCTTCGGCGCGGCCGCAGCGCGTGGACGCTGCGCGTTGGGACATCTGTCATAAATGGATAGTGGAGGGGGGTGGAGTGTGGGCGGGTCAGCTGGGAGGCGGGATCTGGGAGGAGGCACGGGCTCACGGAGGTAAACAAAGTCCCAAAATGGCAGCCCTGTCCCTGAAACGAGACTGGGGCACAGCCGGAGTATAGCACAGTCACAAACACTCGCAAAACACTTCTCTTTACCCCACACAGCAAAGTCTACAGTGCGCAGCAATAGGCAAATTAATTCTGGCGCCGAGTGCGCAGCCACTGTACTCAAATAAATGTCTAAAGTGGCCAAAAGCGATACCAGGCGCTGCGAGCGATCTCTTTCCGTGCAGGCAGGCAGCAGCGCGATGTTCCTTCTGAGGGGCTCAGGCTGCGGGGAGCACAAGCGTCCGTAGGGACGCAGTCAGTACAGCATCCATCAATTCCCTGTCTTCGTCAGCTAGGCGGGGTAAAGCTATGTCTCGCAACAAAAAGTGCCAGTCCTCTTCGGGTCTGTCCGATACGGGAGAATAAACCCCCTGATAATATTCTGCGAAGCGTTCCACTATTTCCACTGGGTCAGTAACTCTCATACCACTCTGACTTTCAATCACCGGAACCACCCGACTCGCTCTCTCCTTCTTGTCCAGCCATGCAATCAATTTACCTGCCTTATCCCCAACATCATACAAACGCCCCTGCTGCTCTCTACTCATGGATCTGGCAGTGTCAGTGACCAGTGCTTTATAATCACTCTGTTTGAGACTAAGAGCATGAAATTTCTCCTGAGTAACATCATGTTCCAAATCTTCTTCCAACTCGTCTATTTCGGATTCAAGTCGGATTACTTCTTCATGTTTACTCCTCTTGGCACAGGAAATCAACGACAAAGCCTGCCCACGGATAACTGTTTTGAAAGCCTCCCAACGTGAAACAGCAGAAGACACTGACCCCAAGTTTTCAAGTAAATAGTGCTCTATAGACTTAACCAATGCTGCACGGGTCCTAGGGTTGCGGAGGTACCATGGATTTATGGGAGCTAACCTCCCTTCTGCTCCAACACCAGTATCCAACACCATGAGTAGCGGGTAGTGATCTGAAATGCCACGAGGCAGATGTCTAACCTCCTTAACCATCATGGCCTGCGCCGCTGGCATCAGTACATAATCAAGCCTAGAGAGCCTGCCATGTGCCCCGGAGTGGAAGGTATATTGTGTCTGCCCGGGGTGTAGCAAGCGCCAACAATCTACTAATCCCAAAGTGTCCATAAGCCTACTCAGCCAAGCCTTTGATCCTGGCAGGTCCCTAGGTGGATAACGATCTTCCCTCCCACAAACAACCGAATTAAAGTCACCACCCACTATCAGGAATCCTTCCGGGAGATTCAGAATTACTTTACCGATATCTTCAAATGTGGACGATTGCAGACCAGGTGGGACATAAACAGACATTAGAAGTATGGTCTTGCCCTCCCATCTGCCCACTATTACTGCATAAAGTCCCCTGTCATCATAAATCACCTCGTCAATTTCCAAGGGGAGGGAGCCCCTGATCATTACCCCCACCCCCGAGACCCGGAGGTGAAGCCCGAATGAGCGACAAGACGATAACCTCGTCTGTTCATGGCTGAGCAGGAATTTTCTATAAGGTGTGTCTCTTGTAGCAGGACCACATCTGGTGACATTCTCTTGAGTAGTTGGAGAACCACCCCTCTTTTAATTCTGTCCCCGAGACCATTGACGTTCCATGACATTAGTCTCAACCCCCTATCCCCCATCCCAATAGTGACCACCACCCCATCCCAGAGAAAGACGCATCACCAGCGGACAATAAGCAAACGATACGGCACCTTGTGTAAAACCAAATCAAACCCCAACACCCAACCCCCGCCCCCCAACCAGAAAACCAAGCATCTACCCCCCTCCCTGCACCCCTGCGTCTGGCCCATCAGCCACCCCAACTTGCAGTGTGCCTGTCGCCCCATTCACTAACTAGTCTACAAAAAGAAACCACAGAGGAGGACGAGTCCCTGTCCCTCCCGCCACCTCGTAGTAGCAGCAAAACACATTTATACATACGATATGCGACCCCCAGCAGTACACTATGCAATAGTTCAGGGAACCTAGTCAATATTCCTTATTCTTGCGCCGATCCGCCGTCTTCCGTACCCCCAGAGCGGTCTGCCGGATCTCTTCTCACGGGCAGAGTGTCAAGCCAGTCACTAACCACATCTGGGCGGTCAAAGAAAAAGGCCTTGTCCTCATATTCGACCCGCAACCGTGCAGGGAAGAGCATAGCGTACTTCAAATCCATGTCTCGCATCCGCCTTTTTACTCCTTGAAAGCCCAATCGTTGTTTTTGGACAGATTGAGTGACGTCCGGGTAGAAGCTCACTGTAGTATTCTCAAACTTGACGGGTCCACCCACTCTCGAGGCCTGCAAAATAGCGTCTCTGGATCACTGACATAATATCGACGACACAAATATCGAGATACACAAATATCGAGTAAAAAATATCGATTGACAAAATATCGACTCCCTATCTTCAAACAGGTAAGTACCAAAATATCGACTCCAAAATATCGACTTACAAAAATATAGACTGTCAAAATATCGATTTTTTTAAATGTCTTAAAATTAAGTTAAAACTAATATAGTAATAAATATATTTAATATAAACTTAGAAATAATTAATAAAAAAATGTAATTTTAATAAATAATTTATATAATTAAAAAAATTATATCAACAAAAATTACACACACATATATATATATATATATAAACATATTATTAAATAAACATATATAACATTTTAGAAAATGTTTAAAATTTATTGTTACAACTATAGTGAGTTCAACATTAGCAAAAGTGTTGGATAGCGTAGAGGTCAAATTTACTACTCCCACTCCAGTGGGTGCAACAGTAGGGAAAGCGCTGGATAGCGTAGAGGTTAAAATTACTATTCCCACTCCAGGGATGTATGACGTTACAACGCATACTTTTACAACGCCTACCATTACAACAAAACTTTTACAACGCAAAAACTTTTACAACGCATACATTTACAACGCAAGATTTTACAACGCATATACCTTTACAACGCATACCATTACAACGTAAGTATTGGTAGGTATATAATAATTTTTTGAATATAAATTAATAAAAAATATTATAATATAATTTAATATAATTTAATTTTATTAAATAAATTTAATTTAAATGTAATTTTACTTTATTTTTACAAAGTACCCCTGTACCCCAAAAACCCAAAACTGACCCTGAACCCTAAAAATACCCCTTTACCCATAAACTGAAAACTGACCCTGAACACTAAAAATACCCCTTTACCCGAAAACTGACCCTGAACCCTAAAAATACCCCTTTACCCCAAAAACTGAAAACTGACCCTGAACCCTAAAAATACCCCTTTGCCCAAAAACTGAAAACTGACCCTGAACCCTAAAAATACCCCTTTACCCCAAAAACTGAAAACTGACCCTGAACCCTAAAAATACCCCTTTACCCCAAAAACTGAAAACTGACCCCTAAAAATACCCCTTTACCCCAAAAACTGAAAACTGACCCTGAACCCTAAAAATACCCCTTTACCCAAAAACTGAAAACTGACCCTGAACCCTTAAAATACCCCTTTACCCCAAAAACTGAAAACTGACCCTGAACCCTAAAAATACCCCTTTACCCAAAAACTGAAAACTGACCCTGAACCCTAAAAATACCCCTTTACCCAAAAACTGAAAACTGACCCTGAACCCTAAAAATACCCCTTTACCTAAAAACTGAAAACTGACCCTGATCCCTAATAATACCCCTTTACCCCAAAAACTGAAAACTGACCCTGAACCCTAAAAATACCCCTTTACCCCAAAAACTGAAAACTGACCCTGAACCCTAAAAATACCCCTTTACCCAAAAACTGAAAACTGACCCAGAACCCTAAAAATACCCCTTTACCCAAAAACTGAAAACTGACCCTGAACCCTAAAAATACCCCTTTACCCAAAATCCCAAACATATAACCTTTTAAAAATAATTATATACTTACTAATACTTACATTGTAATAGTATGCGTTGTAACGGTATCTGCGTTGTAAAAACATGCTTTGTAAATGTATGCGTTGTAAAAGTTTTTGCAATTTAAAAGTTTTGTTGTAATGGTAGTGCATAGTAAAAGTAGCGTTGTAAACGTTGCATACCCACTCCAGTGGGTGCAACAGTAGGGAAAGTGTTGGATAGCGTAGGGGTTAAAATTACTATTCCAACTTCAGAGAGTGCAATAGTAGGGAAAGTAAATACTTCACAAATATATATAAATAACATAAATAGTAATACCAATTACAAATAATTAAAATATTAAAAAAGTGTATACAAATATTAAATATTTATTTATAAATACAAAATAAAATTATTTAATTATAAAAATTGCCTACTCATACTAATTAATTACCTATTAACAATAAATTAATTTACAATTTAAAAATTAATAAATTATTTTCAATTACCAATTATATTTTAATTAATTACCAATTAATAATTAATTAACAATTAATTCTAAATTAATATCAATAAATAAATTAACATATTTAATAAATTATAATTAAATTACTTCCCACCCTATTCCCCTATAAACACACAACCCGCTACAGAAAATAAATTACTAAAATTAAAATATTTATCAATTAATCAATTATAATTAATTACCAATTATATTTTAATTAATTACCAATTAATAATTAATTAACAATTAATTCTAAATAAATATCAATAAATAAATTAACATATTTAATTAATTATAATTAAATTACTTCCCACCCTATTCCCCTATAAACCCACAACCCGCTACAGAAAATAAATTACTAAAATTAAAATATATATCAATTAATCAATTATAATTAATTACCTATTATATTTTAATTAATTACCAATTAATAATTAATTAACAATTAATTCTAAATAAATATCAATACATAAATTAACATATTTCATTAATTATAATTAAATTACTTCCCACCCTATTCCCCTATAAACCCACAACCCGCTACAGAAAATAAATTACTAAAATTAAAATATTTATCAATTAATCAATTATAATTAATTACCAATTATATTTTAATTAATTACCAATTAATAATTAATTAACAATTAATTCTAAATAGATATTAATAAATAAATTAACATATTTAATTAATTAGAATTAAATTACTTCCCACCCTATTCCCCTATAAACCCACAACCCGCTACAGACTTATATTACACAAAAAATAAAAATTATTATTAACTTACCTTAAATTCGATATTTTTGTTGTCTATATTATGTCTAGTCGATATTATGTCCATTCTATATTTTTGATTCGATATTATGTCCATTCTATTCGATATTAATTTTCTCTAGTCGATATTTTTGTTGTCTATATTATGTCTAGTCGATATTATGTCCATTCTATATTTTTTACTCGATATTCTGTCCAGTCGAAATAAAAGACTCGATATTATGACTGTACACCAGCGTCTCTATCGCGGAAGTTGAAAATCCTAGCGATAATAGGACTTGGTGGGGCACCCGGCTTCGGCCTCCCGCACGGCACTCTGTGCGCCCGTCCCACCGTGAAGAATTTACTCAAGCGTTTGGGGGCGAGATGATTGAGGAGCAGATCTTCCACAAAAAGATCCGTTGCTGTTTCTTCCGATTTTTCAGGAATACCAATAATGCGTATGTTATTCCGCCTTGCACGACTTTCGGAATCCTCCAATCGGCGGGCGAACTGTTCGTTGGCAGTTTGCAAATTACGGACCTCCTTTTTTCAAGTGAGAAACGTCGGTAGTGAGACTGGCTGTCTTCAAATCTAGGGTTTTGACCTTCTCGTTCGTTTTGTAGAGGTCCGCCCTGATTAAGGTGACATCCACAGCCACGGTATCCAACTTTAAAGCCAGAGCCTCGTATTGTTGTCCGATTGAAGTTTTCATGCCAGCAATGTCGCCCATGACGACTTGGAGGGTCAATTCCTCTGGGTCTTCAAAAGTCACATTCGCCCCTCCGGTAGTTTTAGGGATGGTACCGGGTGATCCCCTCGGCTGGGTGAATCGTTCGATACTATCCGCCTGCGTCAGACTGCCCCTGCCGGTGAACTTGGTCTTCCGCCGGTCTCCGTCTTGCTTGCCCGCCATATTGGGTTCTGTGCCCCGGAGGGCCCTGTGCGACCTGTTGTCAATATCCGCACTTCATAGCCCACTGGAATTCAAATGTTCAGGTTGAGAAAGGGTTTCTCCCGGTCCGCACCAAGTACTTGCGGTAGATACACTGCAGAGTGAAGCGCCCGGCGCAGGCCGATGATTAATCTGTCGATAACACCCTCGCTCACCAGGGAGGTCTCAAAAACAAAACCGAAAGTTGACCAGGGGCATCGATCCCACTGCAGCTAGCCGTTGTTGTTCAACTACTGCCTGGGTATTGGTGCCACTTGAGCTCCATGCCCTTCCACCCCTGTGGGCCAGAAAGTTGCGATCGGTGTAATTCATGTTCCCAATGTCCAAATCGATTTTGGAAAGCAGATAGTGCCTCTGCCGGGTCTGCACTTCAATATTCCATCCGAATAATCCGTATTCGTTTCAGTATATATGTAGGAGGCAGCGAGGGTCTCGGGAGCTCTTAGCTCACGCCGCCATCTCGGATGCTCGTGAAGCTTTTCCCCATGTACCAATCTTAACTGAAGACATTAACCCTCCAACGCATCAGGTGAAATTGTGTACGTGGCAGCCCAACAGCTGTGTTAATTAAACACAGCTCATCATTACATACCCCTCTTTGCTCGCTGACTCGCAGCATGTTACACTGTATGAATCTACTCTTAACAGTTGTCGTCTCACAAAAAGATATATGCTTTAATAATTCCAAAAATCCGATAATGTAACCAGCAATCCTCCAAACTCCCAATCTGAGATAACAGTCAAAACAATCCTGGGTGGTGCGTTGCAAACTGCTATACTTTAGAGTACAGTCCTCGTTTCTAGCGTCTCAGGTGCTCCCCATGCGCAGGCAACATACAATATAGTTGGGGCAAACTTCATATGTTAACTCAGGAATATTTCACAAATCAGCAATAAAATATACGTTTCAGTCGTACCGGTTCCCTCATGTATTTCAGTGTTCAACACAGTATTGAGCAAATACTGTGGATTACTAACAGCGTGCATCCCAGGTCTCTACGCGTCTAGCAACAGCATTCCCCCACACATACACCCCAATACCTCAATTCATAGTCCATACAAATACAGGAGCTTGCAGCGTTTATGCAATCAAGTACGCCGTCTGCTGGTTGACATCCACTTTTCCTACTGAATCCTGCGAATTCTGTAGGCCATATATCTGTTCGTCATCACTCGACATGTCTCATTGGCTGGATTTAGATGCATTCTCTTCATCGGGGAACCCCTGATCTCTGCAACTGCCTGCATGGTGTCTTGCTGTCTGCTCAGGATCAGCTCCGAGCGTGGACCCACAAGTGGCAAAGGCGGTGTCCTTATTCTCGTATACCGTTGGTCTCTCCGCCAGTTGCGAAAAGGGCCTTTCAGTTTCGGTAGCCTTGTTGTTGTGGCCATGTCCCGAGGCCCCACATTGGTGAAGGTTTCCAGCCAGTCCTCCGCCTGATGCTGATAAGGCTGGCCCGCTATTAGCACGTATTCTCAGAGATTACCCCCCACATCCCCCGATCCATGAGATAACCACTAGCGCTGGGGATACCGTGAATACACAATGGGATATAAATGCAGCATTTTGTGAATATTGCCAAGACTTGTACCAGGTCCCCCCCATTGGTGGAAGACCCCTTCATGCCATTTTGAACAGGCGCACAGTTCCCACAATTTGAAAAAACAGCGCAGGACGCTCTATCTGGCACTATCACAAGGTCCGAAATCAAGGCAGCCATCAGGAGCCTCCCTCAAAACAAGGACCCAGGTCTGGACGGCCTCCCGTCCGAATTCAATGCCACGTTTGCGGATACTCTGGTGCCACAACTAGAGAAACTGTGTAATGCTGCACTGTTCTCGGGGTCATTGCCACCCACCATGAGACAGGCACTCTTAATGTCTCTCTCCAAACCAGCACGCCAGGCAATGTATCTTTCAGAGTTCCCCCCAACTATCTCTAATCACTACAGACTACAATCTATTCAGTAAAGTACTGGCTGGCTGCCTACTTCCATATTTACACAACCTAATCCAACCAGATCAATGTGGGTTTGTACCAGTGCAGTGCACTTCACTTAACATCAGCAGGTTTTACCATGTTATGACTGCAACCCCCAAGGAGAGAGCCCACGCAGTTTGTATCACCTTGGATCTGAGACAGGCATTCAATATGCTCATATTGGACTACATATTCCCAGCACTTGAACTATTTGGCATCCCGCCGGGTTATTTAATGTGGGTCAGGCTCCTGTACAAGGACCCCACGGCAATGGCCCGTACAGGGCGACATATCTCGGAGGAGTACCCGGTTTGAAAAGGCACACGGCAGGGTTGCCCACTGTCTCCTCTGTTGTTTGTGCTGGCCCTGGAGCCTTAGCCCTTAGGGTACGGTTATCGGCTGTACAACCGGCCATACGTATCGGCCAAACAACACACATTATCTCCGCATACACGGATGACATCATTCTGTATGCTTAAGACCTCACCTCTCTATCACTGGCCACAGGCATTTTTTATGCTTTTGCGTTGCTTTCGGGCATCACAATTAATGTCAGTATGTATTATGCCTTTTTTCCCGGCAAGGGGATTGCCCAGAGACGGTTCAGTTTGGCCCTCATTCTTTAAAAGTCGCAGCACATACTTTAAAATATCTGGGTATACAGATTTATCGCTCAGCACCAAACCTCATTGACGTTAACCTAGGTAAGGCTATGCGCTCGCTACACTCACATGTAACCTTCTGGTCCTCCCTACTGCTATCATAGATGGGCCGAGTGGCAATTTCGAAAATGGTAGCCCTCCCCTTGCTACTGTATTTCTTAACCAATTTGCCGTTTGTGATCCCGACCCTGCTGCTTAACTATGAACATCACTCTTTCCGTTTTGATTTGGGGAAGTGGCCACCGCAGAGTAGGACTGAATGAGCTGCAACTGGACACTGATAAAGGGGACTAGGTTACAGTGCCTCTCAGATTGGCTGTCAGGGCGTAACTTACATTACATTAAATTATTCACCTGCCGATGTGGATCGCGGACGGGTTCATACTCTGATCCTACCAGAGGCTAAGATTCCGACCGATGCTCGCTGCTTTTACGCACAGCTCTCATTTATTAGAAATAATCCACACACTACACACGTGGCTGCCTCCCTTACTCTTACACCATACCACTACTTGGGATCCTGACCCCAAATGGCCTCCTCACTAAACTGAGACTGCTCCCCTGGGCGGAAGGCAGTTTAGCTAG
The DNA here is from genome assembly GCF_964261635.1 of Lissotriton helveticus. Taxonomy (NCBI): domain Eukaryota; kingdom Metazoa; phylum Chordata; class Amphibia; order Caudata; family Salamandridae; genus Lissotriton; species Lissotriton helveticus. The sequence goes on along the minus strand of NC_136067.1, from coordinate 86,262,816 downwards.
AGTGGGAGACCTATTTCACAACAGCACATTTATGGAACACGACAATTTTGTCTGGAGCAAAGGAGTCACGGATGCATTAGATTTACTACATGCCACACTTCTGCAATATGTAAAGAAACATTGGTCCCCCCACAGGGAGAAACCTCCCCACCATGAAATGGTCTTCATAACCTACCTGATAGTGAATGGCCGACACCTCACCAACTGGCTTTACAGAGGCATTACTAACCAAACTAGAATTTCACAGAATGTTTTAAGCAACAAATGCAACGAAGACTTGGGTACAGACATGATGTATGGGGACTGGAGCAGGTCCTTGGCATACCCTTTGAGAATCCCACGGAATGCCAAATTCAACTTCATTCAATACATGTTTTTGCAGAGGGCATATCTCACCCTGCACCGACTGCAGCATATCTTCCCAGCCACACAGCACTGCTGTCCTAGATGTAAAATATAAGATGCTAACCTGCTATGTATGTTATGTCAATGCACCGTGATTATGTCTTACTGGTTAGAATTGTTATCACTGATATCAGCTACGGTTGGTGTCCCCATTCAGCGTACTCATGCAGTATTCCTTTTGGGATTGATGCGGCTCCATAAGGCGCAGAAAGAACAACTTCGCTTTATAGACTTGCCTCTACTCCTGACTAAGCAATCCATTACGATGAGGTGGAGGTCGGCTGGTCCCCCACAGCTTCATGGCTGGCATGGGGTAGTGGTGTAATGAAGCGGGTCGGAGAGTGCTGCTATCCGCCTGGAGGAAGACCTGGGTTTGTGAACAAAAAATATCTCTTTAGACTGTGTCAGTATCCTGGAGTCGTTGAAGGCTCTGGCCCCGCTGCCATTGCATGTAGCTCAAAATTAGCACCTGCCTTATTATATACAGCATCGCCGTATGATCCCCTCCCCACTCGCCACCCCGCTCCCGCCTCCCAGCTGCTCCTCCCTCGCTCCGCCCCCGCCACTATCTACTTATGACAGATGCATTTACGCGCAGCGTTCACGCGCAGCGGGCGCACCCTAAGCGCGCCGAAGGCGCGCCAAAGGTAAGCCCGTCTTCGTCCATCCGCGCCTTGACCGCGCCTAGCGCAAGACCCCCTAGCCCCTGCAAAAACCACTCCACCCGCCTAACGTACGATGTCGCAACCCTCTCTGCACTTAACACCGGCCGACTCCCCGACTGCCACCAAGCCGCCCCAGGACGCACCCATGGACCCTTCACCTGCCAATCCTTCAAGTTCTGCTGCATCAGGACCCACACTGCAACCACTACCGCCAAACAGAGCCCAAACAACAACCACCTAAAGTGTATCCTGCTCAACACGCGCTCGGTCCCCAAACATGCCATTGAACTATGGAACCTACTCAACACCACATCACCGGATGTCGCCTTTCCTACAAAAACCTGGATGAACGCCTCATCAGCGCCCGACATCGCCGTAGCCATCCCGGACGGATACAAGATCATCCGAAAGGACCGCATCAACCAAACAGGAGGAGGCATCGCCATCGTCCACAAGAACACCATCCGCATCACGACCAGCTCCGACGACACCCTCACAGCTGCCGAACACCTTCACTTCCAGTTACACACCGACCCCAAGACCACACTTAGAGGCACCCTCATCTACAGACCACCAGGACCCCGCACACAATTCAGCGAAGACATCACCGACTTTATCAGCCCACACGCCCTCCCCTCCGAGGACTACATTCTCCTAGGGGACCTCAACTTCCACCTGTAGAAGAACAACGACAGCAACACCCCCACCCTTCTGGACAACCTCGCTAATCTCGGACTCAAACAACTGGTAAACACCCCCACCCACCACGCCGGACACACGCTGGACCCAATCGTCTCCTGCAGCAAGCACGTTTCCTTCAACCATGCCACAGGACTCCACTGGACAGACCACAGCTGCGTCCACTTCAACTTTAGAAAGACCACGACCCACCACCACCCACAACAAGTCCCCCGCAGAAACTGGAACATAATTACCACCGACCAACTCACCACATCGCTAAACCAAAACCCTCCCGCCAATCATCGGACACAAATCAAGCAGCCGTCAATCTTGCACAATGGATCACCCACTGCGCTGATGAATTAGCACCCCTGAAAAACCATCACAACAACAAAGGTAGCAAAAAAGCCTCCTGGTTCAATGACGACCTCAAGAACTCCAAAAAGAACTGCTGCACCATCGAGAAAACGTGGCGAAAAAACCCAACCACAGACAACATGACCGCCCTCAATGACGCCACCCGCAAAGACCACCAGCTGATCCGATCCTCCAAGAAATCAGCATTCAAGGATCGAATTGACAACAACGCCCACAACAGCAAGGAACTCTTCAGCATCGTCAAAGAGTTTACCAATCCCAGCGCCGTCTCCAACCACATCACTCCCTCTCAAGACCTCTGCGACTCACAAGCATCATTCTTCCACAGCAAAATCGCTGACATACATAACATCTTCGGCGACCAGTCCACCCCCCTTACTACCGAACTGAAGCCCCCCACCACCACCCTTTGCACCTGGAACCCGATCAGCACCGAAGACACCATCCGCTTGATGAACTCCATACACTCCGGATCACCAACCGACCCATGCCCCCACCACATCTTCAACAAGGCTGACTCATTCATAGCACCCCATATCGGGGATATCATCAACTGCTCCCTCAACACCGCCACCTTCCAGGAAAGCTGGAAACATGCCGAACTCAGTGCCCTACTAAAGAAACCTACAGCAGACCCCACTGAACTTAAGAACTACCGCCCCATCTCGCTCCTCTCTTTCCCTGCCAAAGTCATAGAGAAGACTGTCAACAGTCAGCTCGCCGCCTTCCTCGAGTCCAACGGCTCCCTCGACCCCTCTCAGTCTGGCTTCCGAACCAAACACAGCACCGAGACCGCCCTCATCGCAGCCACAGAGGACATCAGAACACTTCTCGACAATGGGGAAACAGCTGCCCTCATCCTCCTGGACCTCTCCGCAGCGTTTGACACGGTCTGTCATAGCACCCTAGTGCAACGCCTCAGTAACGCCGGGATACAAGGAAAAGCATTGGATTGGATCATCTCTTTCCTCGCCAGAAGAACCCAAAGAGTCCGCCTCCCCCCTTTCAGGTCAGAGGCCACCGAAGTCATCTGCGGCGTACCACAAGGATCATCGCTCAGCCCCACCCTCTTCAACGTCTACATGAGCCCCTTCACATCCATCGCACGCCAACACAACCTCAACATCATCTCCTACGCTGACGACACACAGCTGATCATCTCCCTCACCGAAGACCCAAACATCACCAAAACCAACCTACACGAAGGGATTAAAGACGTAGCCGAATGGATGAAGAACAGCCGATTGAAACTGAATTCTGACAAGACGGAAGTCCTCATCCTAGGATCATCCCCCTCCGCATGGGACGACTCATGGTGGCCACCGACACTGGGCAGCGCACCCAAACCAACGGACCATGCTGGCGACCTGGGATTCATTCTAGACTCCTCCCTCGCGATGACCAGACAAGTCAATGCCGTTTCATCATCATGCTTTAACATATTACGTATGCTCAAAAAGATCTTCCTTTGGATCCCCACCGAAACAAGAAAGACAGTCACCCAAGCACTTGTCACAAGCCGACTGGACTACGGAAACACCCTCTACGCCGGAACCACAGCCAAATGACAGTAAAAAATTCCAACGCATTCAGAACGCCTCCGCCCGACTCATCCTAAACATACCCCGCCACAAGCACATATCCGGTCACCTGAGAGACCTCCACTGGCTCCCCGTAAACAAGAGAATAACGTTCCGTCTCCTCACCCACGCACACAAGGCTCTCTACGACCTAGGACCTAAATACCTCAACTCGCGCCTGACCTTCTACACCCCCACCCCCCAACTCCGATCTTCCAATCAAGCCCTCGCCGCGATTCCACGCTTCTGAAGAACTACCATGGGAGGAAGGATCTTTCTCCTACTTAGCGGCCAAAACCTGGAATTCTCTCCCCACCCACCTCCGCCTCACACATAAACAACTCTCCTTCAGAAAACAACTCAAAACTTGGCTGTTTGATAAGTAGCGAACACCCCCTCCTCAAGCGCCTTGAGACCCTCTGGGTCAGGAGAGCGCTATACAAATTTTAACTTGACTTAACTTGACTTGGATCGGCCATCGATGTGTCTCAAACCCTGCAATGCCATGAAACACACAGCCTTATTGGATCTTAGATCCAGCAACAGAAATCCATGCAAAGTAACTCTGCATATAACTTGCCTTAATGGCGTAAGTTACAACCCTACCATGTCAAACCCAGGGGCGGCTGGTGTACACGGGCAAGATGGGCGTCGCCCTCCCACCCTGTGGGGGACTGTGGGGGACTAACAAAATGCATGATGGAACACTGAGCAGTTAGCAATGTATTTTGCTGGCTGCTTGTGCTCGGTAAACAAACATGTCAAATGTTGTTTTTTTAAGGGGGTGGGGGAGGATGGCCTTTGCTCTGCACATGCTTTTGGCTGGGCGAAGATTTCTTCGACCTGGAGCCATAAAGTAGGGCAGTGACGATACATATTCCTTTGGCCCAGGGAGGAGTTGGAGGCCCTCCATTAGTTTCAATGGCTGAGGGCGGGACAGTCCGGCAGGCTTTGAGGTTGTGGGGGTGTGGCAGTGGCCATTGCCTCTTCCACCAGACCCAGCAACAGTTTGTAGTTTTGCATGTGAGTTGTTTGCTGGGGTCTGGGGGAGGAGTCCAAAGACCACCAAATCCAGTATTTCCCAGTTTTACTTTTGGCTTGCTTCGTCGTGGCTGGCTTGTGCGTGCTATCATTGCTATTGCCATGCTGTGTACTGCAGTCCTCCTGGTATTGAGTCGAGACGAGGAGCCTGACGAGGAGCCTTGAGAAGTGAACGTCGAGGTCAGGGCAGGTCACGGTAACCACAACACACGGGTAAGTGAAAGCGATCCCGCCACCACCCACAACAACCTCCTAATTATATTTATCGGGGCTGTTGTGTTTTTAATTTTGTCGCTGCAGCCTGCGGTAATTATTTACTTAAGTGCGTTACACTTAACTTTAGTAGTACTCTACTGTCTCCTTTTGGGCTCTAATCAAGATGAGAAATAGGAGGGACAACATCCAAATCACGAACCATATTGGTGATGAGGCCTGGTGGGATGACTTTTCCCAACTGCACACGGATGAACTAGAGGCCCTACCTACCTCTCAGTTGAAGAGAATTCAGGTTCCACTTACAATTGAAGATACCAATCTCTTCCAAATGAAAGAGATTGAGAATGCAATTAACTGTACTATTCCTGCACAGGCGGCAGCCCCAGATGGTATACTGGGTGACTTGCTCTAATTAGAACTACAGAAGTGGGCCCAATATATCCTGCTTTTAATCAACAATATAATGAAAGGAGCAGAAGTCGCTATATCTAGGATAGGAGCAGAGGTCATAACTATATATAAAAAATGAGACGGCCAGGATACTAAAAAATACAGGGAAAGTGGTTGGCAGAGCCCTTGTAAATAGGATTCAAAATTGGATGGAGGAGGAAGATAATCTTTCCACCTATCAAACAGGTTTTAGTAAAGGTACCAGTACAGGAGTGTTTACATTACTTATTTTATATTGGAAAGTAGTCATAATTGTCATGGGAAGTCTTTACTTGCGTTCATTGAGCTTAAAACCAATTATGATTTAGTGCCGCGAGAGAAGCTATGGTCAGTGCTCCAGGAAATGGGCTTACCCTCATACCTTTTAAATATTTTAATATGCCTCCATGATGAAACCTATGCCCGAGTTAGATGGGGGCTCATGGGCAAAGTAAAGACAAGATACAGTTCAACAGGGGGTTTGCCAGGGCTGTGTGATGGCTCCTACCGTCTTTTCACTTTATGTAAATGGAGTGGTTAGTTTTTTGAGCAAATTTCAAAAATAAAATTGCTCCAATTTTTGAAGGAGAAAAAAAAAATACCCTACTGTTGGCCGACGACACTATTTTAATATCGAAAACCCCAATGGTCCTCCGGGAACTCCTCACCCGCTTTCAATTTTTTCTGTACACAAAGGGGCCTAATGATAAACATCACAAAGACTAAGTTTATGGCTTTCAATCTGGGCAAACATTTTAATAACACTCTCACTAACAATGGTTTACCCCTTAGAGAGAGTCCATTCCTTTGATTATCTGGGTATTAGGTTATCGCATAAAATGCAATTGGGGACTCACATGAACAAAATGTTACTGAACCATAAGCGGGTGGTGGATGCCATTGGTAGGGACCAAAGGTTAACGTCAATTAGACTGGTAGCTCCTTCACTAGTAGTCTATAAAGGTAAAGCTGTGAGGTCAAGAATTTATGCCGTTGAACTTTGGGGCTTCGAAAAAACTAATGAGATTGTACGATCAAAGAGTAAATTCTTTAGAGATCTGGTATCCATACCTACCAATACACCACTCAAGCCCATAGTCTCTGACATGGGCAGACACACTTTTAGTGAGGTGGATATACTTTGCCCTATTCTATACTGGATAAGTTGCACCCCAGAACTCCATAGCTATGCGACGGTCCTTTCTGAGCTAATTACCCTTGATAACAACAAAGGTGTTAAGTGGCTTAAAGATCTAAAGGAATTACTGACCAAGCTGGGCTTAGCCAAAGCTTGGGCCAAGCAGGTCACTCCGACTAAGAGAGAGTTAAAAAAGAATTACTGGAACTGGGTAAATCACCAGGTCTTACATAAACCAATGCTTGTCTGACTATTTGAAGAGTTCATCCAGCATAAATCAGTTTGATCCCTGGAACCTTATCTAGATTTTATAAGGAAACACAGAGACAGGGCACTATATATGCAGTTTACATTAGGGTCAGTAAGGCTAAATACCAAACTGGCAAAATGGGACCCAACAACCTCCAACCTATATAACTGCCCCTGCTGTGATGCACAACAAGAAACTGTAGACCATGTAGTCTTTGCTTGCCCAGCCTACAAGCAAGCAAGGGCCAAATGGATCAAGCCTATATGTATTATATTTGGGCACTAGAAACCTCCTTGATGCTCTACGAATCATGAGAAGTGACTCAAGTAGGTCCTCGCTACTATGTGGTGTTACAAAGTACCTGGGGTGTGCGTGGATTATCCGTATAAGGGCACAATTAAGGAGTAATGTGCAAATAAATACCATCTAATCTGTGGATCTGAGAGATAATTTACACATAGGAATTATTTGCAAAGTACTGAAGATTAACTGTTTTGTATGGGACATGTGTTTTAGCTAATCTGTAATTTTAAACCTAATGAGCAAATGCCAATTAAGATATTAAGCATAGATTTAGAGCGGACGGTATAGCCAGGTTTTTAAAACTTGTTTTTACTATATGAAATATTAATTTTATATACTTTTATGTGACTGTGAAATGCTTTTATGATACTTGCTATCGAATAAAGCTTATTCAAAATGAATGGGGAGCATGGAAGAGTTCCTGACTAAGTGGCTCACCGGCTGGCTACCTCCATAGTTGATGTCCTATTACTTTGTTTTAGAAAGGGCAAACAGGGCCATGATGCAGAAGTCGCCCCGGGAAGCCAGGCCAAGTCCTTTCATTGCAAAGATTTTGAATAAGCACAACAGAGACATGATTTGAAAGCAATCCAGACAAACAACACCTGATGTTCAACAACACTTGCATCCTCAAATGTCATGAGTACACAAGACTAGTCCCGCAGAAGCAACAGTAATTTATGGCAGACAAGTCCTCCCAACTAGGTGAGCAGAAACTTCCCTATGCATTGCTGTATCTAGCCAAGCTGAGGGTGGTGTACCAATCCCGTATGCTATTCTTTGAGGCACCAGAAGTATACGTACACATGACAGGATTGCCCCGTACTTTGGAGTACAATGGCATTTTAAACAAGCATTTGCAATTCAATAGGTCTGGCATTTACGCAAGTTTAAGCAATTGACATTGCAAATAAATGACTTTTATTTATGTTTTCTTTTTTAAAACATAAATAAAATGCATTGTCATTTACAATGCCACTAGCTTAAACTCGTGTAAATGTGCGACCTATTGCATTGCAAATGCTTTGACTGGTATGGCTCCCGCGGTTCCCCGCTTTGTGCCAAGCATACGTTGTATAAATTGATGTGAATACTGTAAGTGCTGGACTGGCTCACTCTGGAAGAGAACTGGGCCTTGTCGTGATAAATGAGGCTATTTAGACTGGAGGAGAGCGGTCCACGGGACACCCGAGGGGGCGCTGACCTCACTGATGAAGGCCGCCTGCGTGTACGTGTGTCGGCTCAAGGTGTCAGCTCAACACAGCTGGACGCTCTGAGGCAAAAAAGCTGATAAGTCAACAAAAGAGTGATTTCGAAACAAAGGCAGCTCTGAAAATGCGTTTTCATTTTGGAGGCGGCCTGACAGAGTCATTAATGAACTTGGTGCGTGCAGGAATCGCTTAGGAGCAACTGCTAGAAAGAGCAGGGGGATTTTCCGCTCTGCAACGAAAATGCAATTGCATCTGCCCAATGATCCTGTAGACAACTAGTAAGGGCCAGTCTCCAACGCCGTCCTCTCCAAGCTGCCTCGTCGAACCCGCAGCTCTCACCTAATTAATGCAGCACTTGGACCCAGTGTCTCGCCACTATGCTTTTCCTTGGCTTGTCGTAGGTCTCTATTGCATAGCTCGTCTTCAGGGCCGGACGTCGAGCTGTAACTCATAATTGGGTATCGGCTTGGTAGGCTTCTTCCTCAGCTGCTCATCAAGGGCTATGCCACGTACCCTCTTCTACTACGTGTGCTTTCCCTGGTTCCGGAAAGGACTCCGCACTGTAGTCTCAGCGTTGAGCTCCACGACTCAAAACTAAGGGAAAGTGAAAGAGCAGCGCACGCTGGAGGCACGCCGTGACCGTGCACATCGGCGTGGCCTGCAGCTCGTGCCCAGTGGCGAGGCGTAGAACTCGGTGAAGAAGGAGAGATCGGTTGTCGCTGTCCAAGATGACCAGTGGGTCTTTTTGTGAGTACATGCTGGCCCAGCCGAGGACCCAGAGGAGCCACAGCACACGCTTCATTCTACCAGTAACAGCGCTGCAGGGACGGAAGAAGACCAGCCATAGAGAAGGAGGAGGGAGGGAAAGAAAAAGCACGCAATGTTTGTTGGTGAGGGAGAGGGGGGGTGGGTGGGGGTGGAGGGTGTGTGTGAGTGTGTGTGTATGTGTGTGTGTGCGTGTGTGTGTATGGACACGCACATTCTACCATCAATAAGGGTCATTTGGACTGGTGCTAGGTGCCCACTAGAATAGTGGACAGCATATGCCAGGCCAATGTATCACAGCAGCTACAGGAGTGCTGTGTGTTTTCTGCTTGGAGCAGCTGTAGCAGCACTGTGCTCTAACAATGGCTGTGAGGGCACTGTCCTTTACGTGATGGGGCAGCTGTGAGGGTGCCATTCCTCCCATTCCGTGAAGTAACAGTAGATGCTGTAGCACCCAGGATAATGTGCTGCATGGCCAAATAATTATAAGGTCCCAAAGGCACGACATATTGGCTATGCCAATGCTTTTTCACAGAGTGTTGGCGTGACGGGCAACACACAAAGATAAGAACAGAAAGAAGCATTTGACAAAGCCAACACAAGTGGTTTGCCTGTGATACCTAAGGTAACAATACCATTATTTCATGCATTGCAAGTTATGAAGTAGAAGATGGCAGTCACTTCACATTTGATATAATGGTTTTCAACAGCAAAATGTAAAAAAATGAATATGCAGTGACCCTGATAGTGTGGAGCTCTTTTGTAGGCCTGAGCATGAAATTCCACTTCGCTCATTGATTTTGCTGAGTTTTTCCCACTCCGCGCTCCGCGTAGCACGCGGAGTTATGAAAAACTCCGCAGAGCAGAGTTTTTACTTACTTGCGCTCACCAACAATAAGTTTTCAAGCGGGGAGAATTTTACCCCAGACCACCTCCCGGCGATATCTTTCAATGCCGGCAGTGTGGATGGTCGCTACCGCTTGCGTTGAGAAACCTTCCATTCGCACTGAGGTCAAACACCAAGTTCTAAAAATCAGTGCGAATGGTGCAACGTAACGGACTCTGCAGCTTGCGGAAGTCCGCGCAGCACAGCAGAGTTTTTCAGTCATGCGGAACTCCACCAACTCCGCCCAGGCCTACTCATTAGCAGTTGCTAACAGACAGCTGCAGCTGTCTGTAGCCAAACACTATGAATAGTGCACTGCTTGACCTGCTGCTTTTGATCAGTTGGTGGCTCTGGGGACTCATACATTTAACTGCAGAGATCTGTGTTTGACTTCAGGGTCACGGGTTCAAAGGCTGGTAAGTTGACTCAGCCTTTCATCTTTCTGTGGTTAATAAAAGGAGCACTATTGAGTTAGAGAACAATGAACATCTGTTTTTCAGTACCAATGTACTTTTCAGGGTGAAAATGTGCTTTACAATTCCTACTGCTACAACTGGGGAAAGTAGGGAATGTGACCTGAGCTCACCATGTAAATCACCAGTCCCCCCAGCAATACTGTTATAAGAGAGGAGTATTTTGAAAGATACATGGTTATTATGAAAGATGTGCTGGAGACTCACCCACAGTAACCTGAGTCCTACTTCATGTTAGCATTAAATTTAAATGTACAGATTGTGTCCACCTTAGAAGAGTGAGAGGCTGGGTAGCTCCTATGTGAATTCAAAAGTGCAATCTGCAGTTTATTTACATTATTCTGCAGTAAATTGAGCCTTTGAGTAACCGTAACTGGAGTGGGATGTGTAACCTGGAGATCACAAGCAGACCTGTGCAGCTGGCTCAGTCACCTTTAACTATACTTTAGGGATTAGAGCCTGCAGCTTGTAGGTTGCAGTGTATTATGTAGTAGGCACAGTAACAAGTTCAACAACCTTAATGTAATGGGGACATGAACTCACAGGAAGAGTAAACTTGACTCTGTGCATCAAGCAAATCAAGCCCTTATGTGTCTGATTACGTGCCAGGCATGAATGTGGCATCTCCAGCAGGGGACTGGCCTAGTTAGTGAGATTCAGGGGGGGCTCAAATTTCCCAATTAAAAAAGCAGTCAGCTGCAGGGTGGACAGGTAAGATGATCAAGGCTTGTCGTGGGCTTTGCCCATGAGAAACAGCATCAGTACTGATTTGCTTTAACGCCTTAACCGCAGCGTTTTTTCGGCTGCGGCGCGGGCGTTCTAATTGCTGGACAGGGCTCCGTCGGCCGGTAGGCAGCACCAGCGAGGTAGTGGCCGACGGGAGCACAAAAGGGGTTAAGTGGGCCTCTGTCTGCAGTGTAACATTGGGCACAAAACGATGGGTTGGAATGCTTCCCCAAGCATTTGACACTCGTTATACTATTTGCAATTATTCATCCCATCACCTTTCGGTTGTTCGATTGTCAGTGATATACCTTAAAATCTCAGACTGGAGCATCATTCATAAGTCTACTACTGCCAAGCTATGTGAATTAAAAAAAGCAGTATATTTGCACCCATTCAAGGTGCACTTCTATAGGGATAGATTTCATATTTCGGTAAAGCAGTCACTCTATGACAGGGGGGTCCTAATCTGGGTGGCACCTAGGGTTCCCTGTGCCGTTCAGTATGTTGAGGCAGATGTCGAAGGCAGGTACTTGCTGCTGCGAATCAAGCTGGATGGTAGGGATTTCCTGCTCTTAAATTCCTATGCACCTAACGTTGATGATCCGTGTTTCTTTTCCCATCTCCAGGACCTTATTGTCTCGGACTTGGAAACCCCCTTCGTTTGGTTTGGGGATTTTAATTGTGTGTTGGACCCGGATCTAGATCGGCATCCTCCTCGCTCTGGCACGAAACCACGTATGACGGCACGCCTAGGGGAAGTGATGCATAATTTGGGAGCTGTGGATGTGTGGCGTACAGCCATCCCACTCAGAGGCTCTTTACTTGTTACACCCCGACGCACGACACACATAGTAGACTGGACCGCGTCCTTGCGGCCAATACGCCCGCGTCTCTCTCCTTAATGGCATATAAATAGAACGAGTGTTTGTACCAGCTAAAGTCCAAACACCATGGAAATACAGGAGGGACCAACATAATTTTTCCATGTATAATACTCCTGTGGCTGGATGCAAATTCCAGCAGAATAGATGGCTCACTGTTAGTTCACAGGGGCTTTGAGTGAGTTTTGACCAGGGTTCAAACCCCAGCTGAGGAAAATCGTTTTCTTTTTTTATTTTTTTTTTATTTCTAAATTCCACAAATGAAAGCTGTGCCTTTGTAAATCACCCCCTAGGGGTATCTGGGAGAACTATGGCCTCCTTAGTCATAGTGCATGTGAGGCATTGATGGCATGCTGGGTGGCATGTGCATAGGGGGGACAGGTTTGCTATGAAAGAAATCACTTATTTAGTGGAATGAGAATGTGGGGATGATTGTGTAACAATAATAAATGCATGGGGCTAGTGGCAGACTGTATGAAAGGAAGGGCTATTTGTATTTAAAGAATGTAAATCGAGAGAAGATTTCTGGTATCTAAAGTCCAAAGACAATAGAAACAGAGAAAGGACCGACATCATTATTCTATGACATAAAAGCCTTTGGCTGGGGGAATTTCAGCAGAACAGATGGCTCACTGTTACTTCACAGGGGCTTTGAGTGTGTTTTGAACAGGGTTCAAATCCCAGCTGGGGAGAATTGTTTTTTTTTTTTTTTTTTATTTCTAAATTCCACAAATGAAAGCTGTGCCTTTGTAAATCACCCCCTAGCAGTATCTGGGAGAACTATGGCCTCCTTAGTCATAGTGCATGTGAGGCATTGATGGCATGCTGGGTGGCATGTGGATAGGGGGGACAGGTTTGCTATGAAAGAAATCACTTATTTAGTGGAATGAGAATGTGGGGATGATTGTGTAACAATAATAAATGCATGGGGCTAGTGGCAGACTGTATGAAAGGAAGGGCTATTTGTATGTAAAGAATGTAAATCGAGAGAAGATTTCTGGTATCTAAAGTCCAAAGACAATAGAAACAGAGGCAGGACCGACATCATTATTCTATGACATAAATGCCTTTGGCTGGGAAAATTTCAGCAGAACAGATGGGTCACTGTTACTTCACAGGGGCTTTGAGTGAGTTTTGACCAGGGTTCAAACCCCAGCTGGGGAAAATCGTTTTTTTTACTTTTTAAAAAAAAAAAAATGTATTTCTAAATTCCACAAATGAAAGCTGTGCCTTTGTAAATCACCCCCTAGCAGTATCTGGGAGAACTATGGCCTCCTTAGTCATAGTGCATGTGAGGCATTGATTGCATGCTGGGTGGCATGTGCATAGGGGGGACAGGTTTGCTATGAAAGAAATCACTTATTTAGTGGAATGAGAATGTGGGGATGATTGTGTAACAATAAAAAATGCATGGGGCTAGTGGCAGACTGTATGAAAGGAAGGGCTATTTGTATTTAAAGAATGTAAATCGAGAGAAGATTTCTGGTATCTAAAGTCCAAAGACAATAGAAACAGAGAAAGGACCAACATCATTATTCTATGACATAAAAGCCTTTGGCTGGGGGAATTTCAGCAGAACAGATGGCTTACTGTTACTTCACAGGGGCTTTGAGTGTGTTTTGACCAGGGTTCAAACCCCAGCTGGGGAAAATCTTTTTTTTTTTTGTTTGTTTTTTAATTTTATTTCTAAATTCCACAAATGAAAGCTGTGCCTTTGTAAATCACCCCCTAGCAGTATCTGGGAGAACTATGGCCTCCTTAGTCATAGTGCATGTGAGGCATTGATGGCATGCTGGGTGGCATGTGGATGGGGGGACAGGTTTGCTATGAAAGAAATCACTTATTTAGTGGAATGAGAATGTGGGGATGATAGTGTAACAATAATAAATGCATGGGGCTAGTGGCAGACTGTATGAAAGGAAGGGCTATTTGTATTTAAAGAATGTAAATCGAGAGAAGATTTCTGGTATCTAAAGTCCAAAGACAATAGAAACAGAGGAAGGACTGACATCATCATTCTATGACATAAATGCCTTTGGCTGGAGAATTTTCAGCAGAACAGATGGCTCACTGCTACTTCACAGGGGCTTTGAGTGAGTTTTGACCAGGGTTCAAACCCCAGCTGGGGAAAATCGTTTTTTTTTAAATTTATTTTTTTATTTTATTTCTAAATTCCACAAATGAAAGCTGTGCCTTTGTAAATCACCCCCTAGCAGTATCTGGGAGAACTATGGCCTCCTTAGTCATAGTGCATGTGAGGCATTGATGGCATGCTGGGTGGCATGTGCATAGGGGGGACAGGTTTGCTATGAAAGAAATCACTTATTTAGTGGAATGAGAATGTGGGGATGATTGTGTAACAATAATAAATGCATGGGGCTAGTGGCAGACTGTATGAAAGGAAGGGCTATTTGTATTTAAAGAATGTAAATCGAGAGAAGATTTCTGGTATCTAAAGTCCAAAGACAATAGAAACAGAGGAAGGACCAACATCATTATTCTATGACATAAATGCCTTTGGCTGTGAAAATTTCAGAAGAACAGATGCGTCACTGTTACTTCACAGGGGCTTTGAGTGAGTTTTGACCAGGGTTCAAACCCCAGCTGGGGAAAATCGTTTTTTTACTTTAAAAAAAAAAAAAATTATTTCTAAATTCCACAAATGAAAGCTGTGCCTTTGTAAATCACCCCCTAGCAGTATCTGGGCGAACTATGGCCTCCTTAGTCATAGTGCATGTGAGGCATTGATGGCATGCTGGGTGGCATGTGCATAGGGGGGACAGGTTTGCTATGAAAGAAATCACTTATTTAGTGGAATGAGAATGTGGGGATGATTGTGTAACAATAAAAAATGCATGGGGCTAGTGGCAGACTGTATGAAAGGAAGGGCTATTTGTATTTAAAGAATGTAAATCGAGAGAAGATTTCTGGTATCTAAAGTCCAAAGACAATAGAAACAGAGAAAGGACCGACATCATTATTCTATGACATAAAAGCCTTTGGCTGGGGGAATTTCAGCAGAACAGATGGCTTACTGTTACTTCACAGGGGCTTTGAGTGTGTTTTGACCAGGGTTCAAACCCCAGCTGGGGAAAATCTTTTTTTTTTGTTTTTTTTTAAATTTTATTTCTAAATTCCACAAATGAAAGCTGTGCCTTTGTAAATCACCCCCTAGCAGTATCTGGGAGAACTATGGCCTCCTTAGTCATAGTGCATGTGAGGCATTGATGGCATGCTGGGTGGCATGTGGATGGGGGGACAGGTTTGCTATGAAAGAAATCACTTATTTAGTGGAATGAGAATGTGGGGATGATTGTGTAACAATAATAAATGCATGGGGCTAGTGGCAGACTGTATGAAAGGAAGGGCTATTTGTATTTAAAGAATGTAAATCGAGAGAAGATTTCTGGTATCTAAAGTCCAAAGACCATAGAAACAGAGGAAGGACTGACATCATCATTCTATGACATAAATGCCTTTGGCTAGAGAAATTTCAGCAGAACAGATGGCTCACTGCTACTTCACAGGGGCTTTGAGTGAGTTTTGACCAGGGTTCAAACCCCAGCTGGGGAAAATCGTTTTTTTTTTATTTATTTTTTTATTTTATTTCTAAATTCCACAAATGAAAGCTGTGCCTTTGTAAATCACCCCCTAGCAGTATCTGGGAGAACTATGGCCTCCTTAGTCATAGTGTATGTGAGGCATTGATGGCATGCTGGGTGGCATGTGCATAGGGGGGACAGGTTTGCTATGAAAGAAATCACTTATTTAGTGGAATGAGAATGTGGGGATGATTGTGTAACAATAAAAAATGCATGGGGCTAGTGGCAGACTGTATGAAAGGAAGGGCTATTTGTATTTAAAGAATGTAAATCGAGAGAAGATTTCTGGTATCTAAAGTCCAAAGACAAGAGAAACAGAGAAAGGACCGACATCATTATTCTATGACACAAAAGCCTTTGGCTGGGGGAATTTCAGCAGAACAGATGGCTCACTGTTACTTCACAGGGGCTTTGAGTGTGTTTTGACCAGGGTTCAAATCCCAGCTGGGGAAAATCGTTTTTTTTTTTTTAATTTTATTTCTAAATTCCACAAATGAAAGCTGTGCCTTTGTAAATCACCCCCTAGCAGTATCTTGGAGAACTATGGCCTCCTTAGTCATAGTACATGTGAGGCATTGATGGCATGCTGGGTGGCATGTGCATAGGGGGGACAGGTTTGCTATGAAAGAAATCACTTATTTAGTGGAATGAGAATGTGGGGATGATTGTGTAACAATAATAAATGCATGGGGCTAGTGGCAGACTGTATGAAAGGAAGGGCTATTTGTATTTAAAGAATGTAAATCGAGAGAAGATTTCTGGTATCTAAAGTCCAAAGACAATAGAAACAGAGGAAGGACCGACATCATTATTTTATGACATAAATCCCTTTGGCTGGGAAAATTTCAGCAGAACAGATGGCACACTGTTACTTCACAGGGGCTTTCAGTGAGTTTTGACCAGGGTTCAAACCCCAGCTGGGGAAAATCTTTATTTTTGTTTTTTTGTTTTTTTTAGATTTTATTTCTAAAGTCCACAATTTATTTATTTTAGCAGAGTGAAACATAGTCCTTTGGAAATGCTCAACTGATAATAATGAAAGACAAAGTAGAAAATCTATGGCATATGTCACATCAGATGTGGCATATGCCACATGACAGAGTGACACGTGTCACATGCCAGACTTGGGCTCCAACCCCTTCTCGAGACTCCTGAGATGCATTTGCGGGCGACAGGAGGACTCTTACCACTGTCAGTAAACGGCCACAGCCCCTGCCAGCATGCCTCCCACAAACTGAAACTGAGCCTGCCCCAGCGGCAATGAAGCCTGCACCGGCACGGTGAACCCTGTGCTGCTGGTCGAAGTCCCCCTGTGCCCTCGCATTTGCAAGGAAGTAGTGGCACCACCTGCTGTGCGCGCCCCCACAGCCCCCAAGCACGACCCGACAGGCGTCCTCCCTGCGGCGAAGACGGTGGCAGCACTGTCCTCGAAGCGACAGGTGAAGAAGACTGCACCCAATCAGCTCAGGCCCCCCTGCTATAACCGGGAAAAGTGAAAGATTTGTGCCCAGCTGTACAGGCCCGGTCAGAGCACTGGCTGGGGTCTGCTTTCCCTGCACGTACACCCCGGATGCTTACATGAGTAGCGCTGCTCCAGCCTGAGTTTCCCCGCAACAGCTCCCAGTTCTAGCGAAAGAGGAAAACTGCCTTACCTTTCCCCATGTAGCTCGCACAGCAGGAAATGTCCCGATATGTCTCCACAATGCCCATGGGACTGCTGCACAGCCTTATGTGTGTGAAAGGCTGCACCGTGAACAGCGCCTGCATCGTCTAGCAGGCAAAGACAACACCATACCGAGGCCTGCGAGTTCCAGAAGACTGCCGAGCCCTGTGGACTGTAGCGCTGCATTGCCACCTAGCGTCCACAAGTGGTACTGCATCCACCCCAAACAAGCCCACGAGGAAAGGCAGCCTGCAGTGCACAAACTACATGAGGAATGTCCAGGCCCAGGCATACACAGAGTTGCTGAAACTAGTGGACCCCAGGCCTAGAAACAAAGCTGAGTCGTAAAACGCCACCACATAAGTATAGGGTACAGCCCTCTTCACCCCCAGCACAAAGTGAAACACGCACTGTTCCCAGCTCCCACACTGTGGCCAAAGACATACGGTCCCTGCAAGAGCCCCGCTCCTCTGGCTGCCAGCCAAAACAAAACAAAAATATACACAACCCCAGCGAAGAGGAAAACTGGCATCCAAGAGGCAGTATCAATTATTGAAGGCAAGAGCCAGACGGGGGCCCACCAACACTGCACACCGCCTCACACCTGCATCATCACCCCAGCATCGCCTTGCAGTGGCAGCAAGCCGACCCAGCACCTGAACAGTAGCCACAGTGCCCCTAGGAGTGGTGTACAACACAGCACCTCAACACAGTGTGCACAACACTCGCAGCAAGAGGAAACCCACCGAGGATCAGCGGAATTCCCTGCATAGCCAGCTGAGCAACAGCGGCAGAGGAGAAGTAGTCAGCGTCAGCGCTAATGCTTCCATGCCAAAACAAAGACCACAGAGGTCCAAGCCACCCCAGGCGACACCCACTGCAGCAGTAGCACTACTGTGGACACAACAAGGCTGCCCCCCATCACAGAAGTATCAAGCCTCAATCAAGACACCTCAACCGCTCTCTGTTTGTCAAGGAGCGACGGTGCACGAACCCGCCAGAAACGCGAGGAACACACCAGGAGTGAAGCAACTCCCCACAGAACACCTATGAGTACGCGCAACAAGTGCGCCCAAGAAAAGCAAGAAGCACCTCCATCAGCACATGAAAAGAAAAGGTGAACGGAGCAGTGACGCAACCCTCCTGAAGCACCACATGGACACCAAAGCCTGGAACCCTATACGGAAAACACCAGCGAAAGTCACAGGAGCGGTGGCGCAACCCTCCAGACACAGCGAAGCACATGAAGAGCGCAGACAAAAGCGCGCCAACGCAGAAGCACTGCAACGGAATCAAGTGACAATCCCAGGGATCACGGACGGCATGAAGACGCAAGACCACGCGAATTCAGAAGCGCGCAGAAGGTCGCGTCTGTGAACCTGACTGCACAGTCAGCACCCAGGAAAACCTCTCCACACAGAAACACTGCTGAACGCAGGTCGGAGAGCGCACACATCTCCACCGCCACAGCGAAGCCCGGCAGTAGGCCGAAGACCACCAACAGTGTCCTCCCTCGCACTGCCTCCAGATGGAGTCGGCAGTGACCCACGACAGGCAAGAGAAGAGTCGCACACCCCACGTGGCAGGCCGCCACTGCACCATGTGCTCCAACAAACAGCGACACAAGACCGAACGTCACTTCGCCCAGCAAGCAAGAAACAAGTCACCAAGTGACTAGTCCAGACAAGCATGCCAGAGCAAAGGCAGAAGCCGGCGCCACGACAGCGCCGTCACAAGGTCCAAACGCACCGCCCTCGAAGAAAAGAAAAAGAGTGACAGTTCTGTCACCCCGAAAACCGGATGAGCACAGGTAGGCTGAACAAGCCAACAAAGGGAGAAGACCGAGGTTTCACAGCCAGCCAGGAAGCGCACCCTGACACGCCAGACAGCTACCAAGGCGGACCGACGTCCCAGGATACAGCCCCACGGATGAACCAAACATAAGCCGCAGCAAGCGCGGTCCACGTCTCATCCCAACGCTTCCCCAGGCGACCGTCCATCCCGAGCGTCGGCAGTCTGAGTCAGTCGGCATCCCTGCTCCAGTCCGCAGATGCCACGGGCAAAGATCAGCACTGAGCGGCTGCCCTCTCACCGCCTCAAGATGGAGTCGGCAGTGGCCCCACAACAGGCAAGAGAGGAGTCGCACACTCTACATGTAAAGCCGCCACCTAAGGTCAACATCAGCAAAGCGGAGGCACATGCCTGCCAAATCTGTCCGGACATCCAACACTCCCAGCAAGTCACCAACACCTGTCATCCCGAGTCTCTACATGGCTGGCAACCACCATCACCCAAGCCATCAGCACCTGCGCCAATCAACACCACTGCCAGAGACCGGCAGTGTGGACTGGCAAGAGGTTCAAGAAGTTCAAGTAAGACGTGGTCCGCGACCAAGAAACAAACGAACCTCAACACCCTCAAGAACCAGAAGTATAACCATTATCAGGAGAAGGTCGCGACGGCTGGTTCAGTCACAGAGTGGAAAAGAAGACAGTGTCCTAGAGCCAGGACAAGACCAGAGGGAAACGGGCGGAGTGCACGCCGCTCGGAGAAGCCTGGTCAGGAGGCCAAGAGCAGCGTGATGACCAGACCACGTCGCGAAAAGGAAAACGGAGAAGAAGGGCACGACGCCCTGAAGAAAGGAGAAGAAGAAAGGAGTCATGTGGCACGACACCAGCCAGAACAACAACATCCAGAAAGGTGAGGAGAGGTGTGACAAGTCTACACACCCACCAGAAGAAGAGGTGACACGCACCACAACACCACGTACAGTGACCCACATGTCCAGGAGAACATGGGTGGCACTAGAAACAGAACAGGCATCTATCTACTTACAAGTTCCCCGAACAATCCGTCGACTACAGGAATGAACAGGCTGGACCATTGGCAACACCCACCTTTGGGATTGAGCGGAAGCCTGGATGTGGAGAATGTTCAGACGTCCGGCAGAAGGAGAACTGACCACTCCACACCAGCCCGTGGATATCCAAGGGGCAAAGGCCTCAGGGACACCGGTGGCAGAGGGTCCCGACACGAGAGATGGATCCGTCGCCATCTACCCTGCACGTCCCAGGAAGAAGAGGAACTTGTGCACAAAGGAAAGAGTCAACAACCACCCTCCAGGCGGAGCTACGGATGCATGGTAGTAATCTCATCACCTCCTCCATTCACACCGGCTTGTGGAATTGGAGCAACGCTGCAGAGAACAACCTGCCCAGCGGAAACCTGAAGAAGAGGGCCTCCGGGACATCTCGTGGCAGGAGAATACCCGCGAGAGGGGCGTCCCAGTGAGAGGGGTGCCTTTCAACCTCTCCCTCCTTTGCAATATGAAACCAAGCTGTCTACAGTGAAGAAACCCGACAGACCAGTATAAGACAACCTCCATCAAGTCCACCATCTGGTCGTCCTATTCAGCGTCACCCCAAAAGCAAGATCTCAATGGACTGAAGAACACACTGCCATGGTGCAAGTCCAGAAGAGCGCGCCCACCGAGAACCAGGACGTCGAGCCCAGGAGAACTAACATTTCAGCAGCAATTTCCACCGTCGTCATCTTGCAAGCAGCTGAAGAGACTCCTTTTAAATTTACGATGATTGCATATTTATGTTTATGTTCCTCCCACAGGTTCGGACTTTGTTCCTTTAATTTTTATTAAAGTTTAGGAGGAATGTAGTGTCCTGCTGGACACGTTCTAGTGTTTCTGAAAGTGTAACCTACACTGTACACCCACCCACCACCGGCGTCACGAGTCATGTGACCCGGTCAATAAAAGGGGCCGAGCGCACGTGCTCGAGGCCAGTTATCTAGTATCCTAACCTCTGGTGTTCGTGTCTGTTATTGCCTCATGTGGGCCTGAGGCCCAACACTACAGGGGAGTCACCTGCCAAAAGTGGAACTACAAACTGGTCTGTGTATGGGTTTACATAATTTTACCACACATTTCATACTGTGTAAATGACTGTAGATTTACCTATTAAAAGAAGGAGTGAGTAAACCTGTTTTAAGTCTAGAAAAGAGAAAGGAGTACCGACCCGTTGGTGGAGATATATGAGGAAGGATTTGGAACAAGAAAAAAATTAAACCCTCTAAATTGGTGGTTGGCTGTAGTACAAGGAAAGTGGTTTGAAATAAATTTGAACTGAAATGAAAGAAAATTAGAAATAAAAAGTAAATGTATTTGTCTCCTGAAGCTGTGGCACCATATTCTCCTTCATACATGATGATAGCGCTGTAAAGTACTGGTGTGGCCTAGTACTAATAAATGAGAGACCACACGTTGGTTGCTTTCGTGGTCAGTACTCTGCCTGCCACGCCCAGGGTCCTGGGCTTTTTAATAACTCCTTAACGTGCCCTCCGTGCTAACGTCGGGCAGAACCAATTATCCCACGCTGGTGGGGGGGGCGGAGCATTGGGGATATCCCGGTTTCTGGCCACAGTGGTTGCGCCCACACCGCAACACTACATTCCTCCTTTACCCCAAAATGAAAACATCAAATAAACATAACCTGATCTTAAACTTTGAAACTTAGTCTCTGGGAACTGCAATGATGCAAAAAGGAACAGTCTTACTTTTACGTAGACAGCGGTGCATTCGAAACTCCTTACTGTCTGCATCGGGCCACAAAGTCTCGGTACTTCTGGGACGGCTTTGGGCAAGGGCGCAGATTGTATCGGCTTTGGCTGCGCTCACCAGAGGGGGTTTGAACTGGTTCTTCAGAGTCATTTGCCTCTGTGGTTCCTGGGTAGCTTTGGGCCACCTGTGACTCGAGTCCGCTTCGGGCCGGTGTGGCTGAGTCTTGTCTTGGGTGTTCCTCCTCACTAGGGACGTCCACTTCCGCTGCTTCTCTTGGGCCTTGGGTCGGCCCCGGGCAGGGCTCTGCAGGGTCGGGGAACTCGTCACTTTCTCCACTCGTTATTTTCTTGAAAAATGACACATTTCTTGTGACTCTCTCTCTACCTTTTGCCGCCGTGATCATGGTGCCATTGACGTTGGTAACAGTCCATGGGTCTAGCTCGAATGGGAGGCGGAACTTCCCGCCTGGATGGCGGTCTTTCACTAGCACCCGGTCGCCTACTTGGATGGGGCTGTCCGCAGCTCTTCTTCTCCGGGATGCTTCTCTGTTGGACTTTGTTCGCTGTTCTGTGGATCGGTTGCAAGAGGTTGGAGACGATGCCCACGTTGGGTGGTGTGGGATAGTGTCTACCACTGCCCTATTGAAACATAGACGGCTTGGAGGAACCCCCGTGGTGCAGTGGGGTGTCAGTCTGTATTCCCGTAGGAACTGGTAAAGGGCCAGTTCTAGGCTTTGGCCATCGGTCATTGCAATTTGAATAGTCTTGTTCAGAGTTCTCATTAGCCTCTCGACCTCCCCGTTGGCTTGAGGCCATCTAGGGGTTATTTTACGGTGTTTGATGCGGTGTGATTGTAGGTATTCTGCTAGTTCACAGCCGTTGAAGGGGGGCCCATTATCTGTGCGTAGTTCCTCCATGAGGCCATGGGTGGCGATTATCTTCTCCAGCTTGGGAATCACCTCGGAGGCTGCGGTGGAGGGCAGGATCTCAATTTCAGGGTACCTTGAGAAGTCATCTACTACTACAAACATGTACTTCCCACCGGGAAGGCTGCCAAAGTCTGCGCTGGCGCGCACCCATGGGGATGTCGGTCCCTCCTCTGTGATCACAGGCGCTGGGGGGTTGGGCAGGCTGGTCGCTAGGCATACGGGGCATCGCTGGACAACCTCTTCTTTTATTTTGTCAAGTCCTGGGAACCAGAGTTTGCTCCGAAGTCGGTTCTTCGATTTTACAATGCCCTGGTGTGCGCCATGGGCCAGGAGGGCTGCTTGCTGTGTGAGACTGTCCGGCAGCACCAGGCGAGGGCCTCTCAGGAGGCATCCTTCTGGAGAGATAGACAGTTCGCCTCGGACCTGGTGGAGTGCTCTCAGTGCCGCTTGGGCATCCAGGGTGCGGAAGGACGCTGGACTCTGGAGTGGCTTCCAATTTCCCGTCCTGATGGCCTGGATGGCGATCTGCAAACAGTCGTCGTCCTTGGTGGCTTGCGTCACTTCTTCTAGGGAGATAGGCAGGGGTCTAGATCTTTCCACAATTATCCTGACGTATTCCTCAGTGGCATCTGCTTCAGCCATTTCTGCTTCAGTGGCCGGGCGGGCGTGCCTCGACAGGTAGTCGGCAGGATTCCGGGTGCCGGGCCGATACTCCACGGTGAACTGGAATTCCTGGAGTTGGAGTACCCACTTCTCAATGCGAGGGGGGGGCCATGAAGCTGACCCTTGGAAGAGTGGAACGAGGAGTTTGTGGTCGGTAATTACCACAAACGGATGCCCGTACAAGTAGATGTGGAAATGCCGGCACCCCCACAAGATGGCGATGGCCTCCCTCTCGATCTGTGAGTATCGTTGCTCCGTTGCCGTGAGGTTTCTACTCGCATAAGCCACGGGGGCCCATTCCCCGCATGCTTGATGTTGAGTCAGAACGGCTCCCAAACCTGTCGGGCTTGCATCCACCACGAGCTGTGACTCGTTGCGAGGGTCGAAGTAGGCCAGGGTCGTGTCTGCTGAGAGCGCCGCCTTGGTTCTTTGGAAAGATTCTTGCTGTTTTGGCCCCCACTCCCAAGTGGCTGTAGACTTCGTGAGGTCGCGGAGGGGGCCGGTGAGGTCTGACAGATCTTTGATGAACCGCCCGCAGTATGTGACCATTCCAAGAAAACTGCGGACAGCGGTCACCGATTTTGGGGCGGGAGCTTCGTGGATGTCCTTGACCTTGTCAGGGTCCGGTCCTACACCCTGGTCGGAGAATTTGTAGCCAAAAAAACTAATGTATTTTTGGAGGAACTCGCACTTTTCCCCGTGGAGGGTTACACCTCGCTCTTGTAGCCTGGCAAAGACGGCTTGGAGGCGCCGGATGTGTTCATCCAGGGTCGGGGCATGGACCAAAATGTCATCGCTTACATTTAGCACGCCGTCCAGCCCTTGCAGGACATTCTGAATGATGTTCTGAAACACCTCTGCTGCGCTTGATATCCCGAAGTTGAGCCGGGTATACCTCCACAGGCCTGCGTGTGTGGAGAACGTCGTGATCTGGCATGAGTCAGGGTGTAGTGGGATCTGGTGGTACCCTGACCTCAGGTCCATCTTCGAGAACCATCTGGAGCCTGATAGCTCTCCGATGATGTCGTCTATGGTTGGTGTCAGATGGCGCTCTCGCTTGATGGCGAGGTTGGGGATACGCATATCCACGCAGATCCGCACAGCGTCGGGTTGCTTCGGCTTCTTGGCTACCACGATGGGCGAAACCCATGGAGTGGGTCCGCTTACCCTTTCAATGATTCCAGCTCTCTCGAGCACTCGCAATTCTGCCTCCACTTTGGGTCGTAGGTGGAACGCGATGCGTCGGTGCCTGAGGGCTACCGGGGCGACCGATCGGTCTATGTGGAGATATATGGCCGGCCCCTTCAAACAGCCAATCCCTTCAAACAGTGAGGAGTGTTCCAGCACGAGATGGTCGAGGCTGTGGGCTTGGACTGTGAGTGCAAAGTGTATCAGTCCTAGGTCTTGGGCTGTTCTGCACCCAAGTAGGAATCCGGAACCTTCTTGTGACACGTAGATTTTGGTGTGCAGGTGAGCGGAGTCATGCGATAATGCTGTCCGGAAGACTCCACACAGACGTAGTGGGCGACTGGTGCCGTAGGCGTATACCTGTACTCTCGTGGGATGGAGTACTGGTGGGGTGTCTAAAGTCCGGTATACGCTGGCTGCCATTAGATTAATCGTCGCTCCGGTGTCAATCAGGGCCGCCACAGCCTGATCTTGCACGTTGACTGTACACATGGGTTCTGCGGATGGTGTAGCTGCTAGCGTGTTGAGCATTTGCACCACGTGGACAGAGGCTGCGTCGGCGTCGTCATCGTCCATGTCGCTATTGGTGGAGGTGCTTGGTAGTGGCTCTAGCTGTCTCACTCTCCGGGGTGGGCCACTCTGCTTTTTTTTCTGTGTCGATAGGCACAAACTTGCAAAGGGGTTGGCCTTTCCGCAGGCGCTGCAGATCTTTCCTTGGGCCGGACATGCTCCGTTGTGGGGCGTTGCTCCTCCGCACCATGCACAGGTGCGGTCGCGGGAGGAAGGGGTCGGGCCTGGCCTCCCTCGCCGGGGTTGTCTCATGCGTGTCTCGGTGGCGCTGGTATTGATGGCGCACACTGGTTCTACTTTGACTGCGACGGTGGGTTTCGGCTCCATGTGCGCGGCTCTGGCCTTCGACAGCTCTTTGGATCGCCCTAACGCTAGGATGTCGCGCATGGGCATGTTGTCTGTTTCCAAGACTCTTTCGCGCAGTTTTGAGGAAGCGCAGCCTTGAATGAACTGGGCGTGGATCTCATCATCGACATCCGGGAGGGTGCACGTGCTGGCCAGTTTCTTTAGTCGTGCATAGAAGACGTCCACCGATTCTTCAGGGAGCTGGCGGGCTTGGCGGAGTAGGAATCTCTCAGAATCCGCGCTGGCGAATGGTTCGAAGTATTCTGTTATGGCGTCGCGTAGCGTGGTGTAGTTCTGGGGCGGGCCTCCTTCAACCACGTCTTTGGAAATGTCATGGATCGCTTCACCTCCTAGATGCAAAAGCATCACACGCCGTCGTTCCACCGCGATGTCTGCCGCCACAAAGTAGTTCTCCAGTCGTTCCACCCATTTCCTCCACCGAGCTGCCTGCGACGGCGGCGTGCCCGTGACTGCGAAGGGCTCCAGTGGGGGCACAGCGGCCATGGCCATGAGGCGAAGTGGTAGGAGACGTCAGCCGGGTTTTGCTGGGCCACCAGGGGGGTCAGGAGCACAGGAGCACGTTGGGGCGGCTTCCGGGGTTCAGGAATGTCCAAAACAGCGTTGCACGCGAAATGCGTGAGAAACGGCAGGGCCGCCACACGCGAGATGCGTGGGACCTGACAGGGGCCGCAGCGTTGCACGCGGAAAGCGTGAGGAAGCGCACGCCGGCGCACGTGGTAGGCCCAAACGGCGTAGGAGGCTGGCTGGCGCTTGGCCGGAGGAGGGAGCTGTGGTTCTAGAAATCCTCAAGACTCCTTCTCAGGGGTCTTACCAATAGGTAGTCCATTCAAAAGCAGCAAAGGAATTGACAGAGAATCTGAAATATGAAAAGACATCTTTATTACATACAACTGTGAGGCTACGTCGTCCAGCCACGCCTAAAAGCGACTGAATGAGATAGCCTGCCTTCATGGACTCCGCACAGTCCTTTTATACAGATTATTATGCCCTAGGCACATATTTGAAGTACATTCCCAGAACGTGCACACAGATGCAAAAACCCACTTTCAAGATAAGTCCAGGCCATAAACAATGTCCACATAATGAATACATTCTTTAGCTGACAAGGCCGGATAACCCCAAAACAGTAAGATCACAGCCCATGGCATAAATAGCTCGTGGACGCAGGAGCAGGAACAGATGGAAGTAAGATAGGCAGGGTGTGTATGCGATGAAAAGGTTTATGGCATGTTGGGCCTTGATGCTATCTTGCTCGGCCACTGGGAGAGGAACTGACCAAATAGGTTCGGCCTGGGGCAATGGTTCCAACAGGCTCAGGTCAGGGGAAAGTCAATCAAGGCGTACGTGGCCTTTTGGAATCGAATTTAGCTGTGTGTTATAGCCTATGTAAAGGGCAACACACAACATGGCTGCTGTACACAAAATGGAAGCCAAGGGTTCAAAACGAAAATGACAATTTTGAGGTGAAATTGTTATTGGAATATAACGAAAATCCTTGTACATAGTGTACTGGCCATTCTCGGTCTTTTGATATAAAAATCGTCATGCTATGACAAAGTTTATTACATGAGTCCAGAATTTTCAGTACCACAGACGCACCTTTTGCCCTTACATAGGCAATAACCTATACTCACGCTAGTCTGGGTCCAGATCTATGTTTTATAAAAAATCCTCAAGATGTTACTGAAGCATAATCCTATTACCTAGCGACTCTCTCGGGACAGGTCTCCCTACACACGCAGTAGCACAAAGGCCATATATGGCAGGACCAAAATAGGGAATGCCTCCATCTGTAGTATGTGGCACAAGACCACGCACCCAACAATCAGTGATGTTCAACTACTAACTGGTGTTGATGAAAACGGTACAAAAGGAATTATCAGTAAACTCTGATCTCCTAACTATCCGTGTTCGGGTAACATCTGGAAAGATGCAAAGAAGTAGAAGTAGGAAAAGACATAGGTTTGGGAGGTGGGTGCAGATGTGAATTGGGCAGAAAAAACAATCCCACCCATAAAAGACAATGCCATGTTTAAAACACACTAGAAAACACGTCATTAAGAACATATAGACAAAAATAGTGACCGCTATTACAAATGAATCATAATTTTTCACAATCCTAAGCAAAAAGTAATTCCTAAAACTATCTTGTACATTTTAGGTCTTCCTATGCAGTTCTGTAATTCATTATATGTTCAAGTGAAACAGTGGTGACCCTCATTAATGCTCTGAGGTGAAAAAGGGACACTCTTCCACAGAGGGTGGACTTTATTCTGCTTTTACTAAATAGAATAGTATTTTAAAACAATGCCAGCAAAGCAGCAAAAATTAGTTTCCAAACTCCAATTCTATACAAGCTCACAGAAAATACCCAGAGTCCGTCAAAGCCTCTACTGGCAGGCTTCTATTGTCCATCAAATCCGCTTCCAGTGTCTTCCTTGCGTTGGGCCTCTTCATTCAGGCTCTTCACGAAAATGATGTTACTCAGCATCCGTTGGAGTGCCCTCCTGGCAAACACTCATAGCTCATTCAAAAAGTCTCAATGTCTCAAGGCAGTGCACCAGTGTCTCTTCTTTGTGGCAGACACTACAAATGATGTGCGCTTCACTGATCATGGGCACAAAACATCTCGTGCAAACTCAAGTACAAGAGCAACAAACTTCAACACTTTCAGGCTCCAACACTTTCACTCAGTGTCAGAGGATACTCAGGCTGCTCTTTTATGGATACCACACATGTAGTGCCTTCTTCCAATCTTAGACCTTCCAGTGCACTGCCATTCCGTTGCAGCAAAAGGAAAAGAGGTGTGTGGGGGGCCAAAAACTCAGGCCAAGGGGATCAGGGGACCGCGCGCTGTCAGAGGTTCAAGCACATGACAGTTGAACAAACTGAACAAACTGGATGACAGCCCTGCCATCAACAACAGGGATCCTTTGCATCTTTGAAACCAGCTCCTCTTTTCTTTTCTTTTTACAACGCCTTCTGATGAAACAAATGGCTTGCTTGGGAGGTACCATTGGGGGCACGCTGATGATCGCTGTCACGCTGATGATTGCTGTCACACTACTTTCTGGTTGCAGGAATTGTAGAGCCAAGAAGTCTGTCTTTCATCTGTCACTGATGGAGAGTGTGCTTAGTCTCGATCACAGGTCTGCAGGGTATCACTCTTCCTTTGACTCTGGAAGATCCCGCAGAACCTAGTGATATAGGAAATGTGACACAACTGTTAGTTTCCTTCAAATCAAGCACAAAAACAGTTCATGGGTTTTGACAAGGGGACTGAAAGCAAGTGGCCTGCAATCTGCAAGGGAGTGGCCACACGCCATGAGACAATGTTGGTCTAGAATGCACTGTCATTTTCAAAAAGCAATTCAAACATAAAGGTAGTAGGCAAAAACGGTGTCTCTAGGTTTTTCAATTAGGTTTCCGTGTGAGAGCATATCCTTAAATAACTACGCGAAAATTCTATCTAAATGGATGTCTTCACATATGGTGGCATTGTCTAATGGTGCAAATACATATTTTCCTCAATGATTAAGCCTAGGTGTTCCTAAATTCCTTATCTAGAACATCTCAAATAGAGAAATGACATAATACAGATTATCAAGAACATGAAGAAAAGTCCCTTTAAAAATGTGCGTTAAGTGCACTATGCAATACAAAGGCTAATGATCAAAGGTGCAGACAAAAAGACCAGAACTGGAGAGTCCCGGTATTTGCATGATTAGAACACATCTGATCCCACCACAAATCAAAGCAGCAGGAATAAAAGAGAACTGAGGAACTAAAAATAGACATTGAAAATTCGTCGTGTTCAAAGATATCTCCTATTGAGATGGAAAAGGTGTCTTACTATAACATTGGGTCAGTTAACCAGCATGTCACTACCCCGACAATCAGTCTGAAAAAACATTTTACATAACATGGGGGTCCCTAATACATCACTTCAATCTAGAAGTGTGCACATAAACAATACACCCATAATAATAAATGGGCTGACTGGTGAAAGGAATATGGAAAAAAGGAAATGGAACTAGGACAGAACTAAAATCCCCAATAACTAAGCCCTTACACCATATACGGTAATGTCAATTAATGGTCCAGTTCCTTCTGCAGGGGAAAAAATGAAAAGTTTAGGTCACCTTTAACAAGAGCCACAAATCTATAATTTCATCCTTAGGTCCAATCAAGGATACATACATTTAGAATTACCTGGTCCATGAGGGAGAGGGCAATATCATGACTCCTGTATATCTCTTTTATTTTACTTCAATATTATTATGGCCAAATTTTGACATACACTGGTGAGGTGTTGTCTATTCGTGTCTACAGCATGCGAACATCATGTCTGTGAAATTTAGTATCAACACAAATTTTACCTAATTATTGTAAAAGTGACACATATCGTCATACATGCCTCCTTACAATACAGGCAAACTTGTAATAATTTCTTAAGTAGCAACATAAAACACAACCAACATATACCAGCCATCAAATATACATGCAGTATAGCAAGCACAAAAAGGCATGGACAAATTACAATAGCGCATGTAAAGAAGCAGTGACGCATGTATTCATGCAGCCCAAAATCCAGAAATGCAGGCCTGCTTAATGTGTCAGGTTTAGAATCAAAAAATTGCACCAAAATTATACTTTCATTTCATCTCAAAATTACACTTTAACTTACTCCCACCCTTTTGACAGGAGATCACCAGCACTGGAGATTGAACTGTCAAATAAAACTTACAGTGTCGCTTCTGACACACACCAGCAGGAACTATTCATAAAGGGGAAAATGCTAAATCATGGGAAAAAAACACACGAACATTTCCTTGCAAAGAAGTCATAATAAAAACCGATCTCTGTTCAACATACTGCTGACTGCACATAACATACACAAATACCATCTTCCATAAACATACTAAATTCCAACTTCACAACAGCGAAACACATTCACAGACACTCTACGTCCCCTGCGCCAGCAGGCCCTGAGGCAAGAGAGGCCCTCAGCAGAACATCTGTTTTCACTTACTCCTAAACCCCCACCTCACTGACCTTCAGGTCAAACTCTGCCTGACATACTCCGTGCGTTCCTTGACCACCCTCCTATTCGTCTCTCGAGCTGACAAAGGCAAAAACTGTCCAACTCTTTTTAACCCTCCTATAATCAACCCTATTGAAAAACACATTTTTATAAATGACTTCTTTTAGTGGCTAAAATTCGTTTATGCTTATATTATTAAAACATTCACTGTGAAGAATTTGCTGAGCACAACAACACAACATACCAGCTTAAAACAACTGCTTGTTACCACCCTATGCATTTATACTCATTTCATCAATCCTAAACATGAATGCCCAAGTAGGCCCTGCCAAAGCTAGAACCTTCAATCCTGATATTAAACAAAACCCGTGCACCAGTCACATTGGCAGCATAATCCCAAATAAGAATAACTGGCAAACTTGTATAATACCTAAATGTATGTATTTACTAAAGCCTAAGACACTGTAAAAGTTTACTCTAATGGCAAGAATGCCTCTTTAAATAGTCTAATTTACCATTTTCGACTTTGGAATTTAGGGAACTTAAAAGTTAATATCCTATGATTGCTTTACATATTAATCATCCTCAGAATGTCCTTTACACATTACAGAGGTTGAACATTGGGCATCTCTCATGTAAATCCTAGAAAAAAAAAGTGTTTTACGCCTGCGCCAAGCGAAAACCAACATGCAAATTACCTAATTATTCAGTAACACATAACTTAAATCAAATTTTAATGCTAGGGGGTCATAGCATGAGTACTAAGCTTTATAAATATCAAAAAACGATATTAAAAAGCACTTATTTTTTTCAGATAATTTTTCATAATTAATAATTTTTCTTTCAAAGAAACCAACTATCTTTTTATGAGAATTTCACATATAAAGGTAAGTTGCATCCCTTGCCTATAATTTTAGATGAGTTCATTTATGCGCAGAAGCACAAAAACCTAACTTTAAACATGACATTTTCCTGGTCATATTTCTGCGCCACATTCTTTTAAAAGGACGGTTATGCAAAGTTCCACCCATGTTTAACTGAAAAAGTGCTGGCTGGATGAACATTCCTATCAAATGTACTGTAGCTGAAAGGCTTGCCTGTAAACATCTAATACAGTGCAACTTAAGGAAAAAATGCTGTTTATTTATTTTTGCAAAAATAGACAATTTCGTTTTTTTTCCCTTTTTGGGGCCTTATTTATATCCATTGAATGTTTTTCCTAATTTTATCCTTTTTAAGCGTGTAACGGCAGTTTTGTATGCGTGCATATACTAATGCATGTAGGTACAAAAAATTTTATAAATTTGTTTTTCTATAAAACACACAATTCATTTTTGAGGTCTTTCATATTCCTAGTAAATGTGAATTTTAACTTTATCTAATTTCAATCCTTTAACATTTTGCACATATGCGTTTTGCTTAATGTATAAATTAAATAGCAACATATAGCGATTTTAGCATGTAGCATGGTAAACTGCCGCATGTTCATGTCATTTTCGACCTAATATTAATTAATCCAACATTTCACTCAACAAACTGAAAAACATCACGAAACTCTTAATACACACATGAGCTCATTTCAAACAGAAACAGAAAGTGTTGAAACATTCAGGACACACAATACAGCGCTTTTAGGCATTTTGTTTCATAAATTGCGCCAACGCTATTCACAACAGAAGTTGCAGTAACGGCAAAAACCACATTTAAACACACATGGAATCCACAGGTCACAATACATAGGACTGAAACAGAAGACAGCTACAAATATTGTACCTAAACCAAATAATTTTGTAAATACTAAATGTAAGTCATATTCACAAGAACCGCTTCTCAATACTGGCAGAACACCAAAATTCGTTCTGCATCTTCATTCATAAAATTACACAGAACAAAGGATCCTTACATGTATTATGTCATATTTTAATTCCCTGGGGATACAAAGTCACCAAGGAAGAAATATGTTTTTAAATCTAAACCTATTTAGATATTTAGCCGGCTAATCCTAAACACGCAAAGTTGGCCAACACAAAACTCCAAATTTGCTAAGATCAGGCATCTTATAGCTCACTAATCTAGCTTCCAAACTTCAAGGGCGCTATCTCTATCGATACACTCGTAAATTTACAAGACCCTTGGTTATTGAAAATTGCAATGTTCAAATAAACTAAGGACCAAAATACCAAAGAACTAAGGAATGGGCGCGACCCACAAATACTTCAACTGGAGCAGATGGAGAAAAAGTCTCTTCATTATCCGCCTATACAAATTGCAATTCGCATATCCAAACCTATACAAACCTACCAAAGCTATAGCAAACAAATAGTTGTCCAAATTCTAACTGCCAATTCCCAACCGTCCTAACAGTCTCTTCTAAAATACTTACGCCACAAAAAGAAAGGGGTTCTCAATCAAGAGTGGCATCTTTTGGAGATTCTGAGTCAGAAAAAATCAAAAACATACTGAGCCGCAAAGACAGAGAATCCCCCAAAACCTCTGTGCACAGAGTACCTTTTTTAGTAGATTTCTGTCTTGCCTTCCCCAGCAGTTTTCCATCCTCTGACACAGTTACTCCTCAGATAGCCACTGGACGATTGAGCCCCACGTTGGGCGCCAACTGTGGTTCTAGAAATCCTCAAGTCTCCTTCTCAGGGGTCTTACCAATAGGTAGTCCATTCAAAAGCAGCAAAGGAATTGACAGAGAATCTGAAATATGAAAAGACATCTTTATTACATACAACTGTGAGGCTACGTCGCCCAGCCACGCCTAAAAGCGACTGAATGAGATAGCCTGCCTTCATGGACTCCGCACAGTCCTTTTATACAGATTATTATGCCCTAGGCACATATTTGAAGTACATTCCCAGAACGTGCACACAGATGCAAAAACCCACTTTCAAGATAAGTCCAGGCCATAAACAATGTCCACATAATGAATACATTATTTAGCTGACAAGGCCGGATAACCCCAAAACAGTAAGATCACAGCCCATGGCATAAATAGCTCGTGGAGGCAGGAGCAGGAACAGATGGAAGTAAGATAGGCAGGGTGTGTATGCGATGAAAAGGTTTATGGCATGTTGGGCCTTGATGCTATCTTGCTCGGCCACTGGGAGAGGAACTGACCAAACAGGTTCGGCCTGGGGCAATGGTTCCAACAGGCTCAGGTCAGGGGAAAGTCAATCAAGGCGTACGTGGCCTTTTGGAATCGAATTTAGCTGTGTGTTATAGCCTATGTAAAGGGCAACACACAACATGGCTGATGTACACAAAATGGAAGCCAAGGGTTCAAAACGAAAATGAAAATTTCGAGGTGAAATTGTTATTGGAATATAACGAAAATGCTTGTACATAGTGTACTGGCCATTCTCGGTCTTTTGATATAAAAATCGTCATGCTATGACAAAGTTTATTACATGAGTCCAGAATTTTCAGTACCACAGAGCGGGTGCGCAGAGAAGGCGGCGGAGGCGCCAGGCGGCACAGCACGCACCTGAGGCCAGCGAGGCCGTTTCCTAAGGCGAAGAGGCAGGGCTGCCGGGTGTCGGGCCACAGGTGCAGGACACACCCACACGAAGGAGCGCTGAGGGGCAGACAGCTGGTCCCGATGGACAGGGATGCCGCCCGGTAAGGTCGTCTGCCGGGGCGAAGGGCCTGCACTTCCAGCAGGGGCGCGCTGGACGCGCCGCAGGGGGGCAAGCTGCGGGGGCCGCCGTTGTGGGCTCGGGAGTGGCTGAGCAGCAGATGGAGGCACACGATGGGGGTGGCGAGACCACCTTCGTCGCCAATGTAAAGTACTGGTGTGGCCTAGTACTAATAAATGAGAGACCACATGTTGGTTGCTTTTGTGGTCAGTACTCTGCCTGCCACGCCCAGGGTCCTGGGCTTTTTATTAACTCCTTAACGTGCCCTCCGTGCTAACGTCGGGCAGAACCAATTATCCCACGCTGGTGGGGGGGGCGGAGCATCGGGGATATCCCGGTTTCTGGCCACAGTGTTTGCGCCCACACCGCAACACTACAAGCCCCTCCCCCCCAGAATTCTTTGTGAATGCGTGAAAGTTGTTCAGAAATGAACAGACAGGTGTGTATTATCTTCTCTCGCGCCTCTTCGTGGTACACATCTCTATGGGGCGTGGCTGACCTAGTTGCCCCGAATGTAGGAGCTCCAGTCCCCGACCGCCAAACATGCATAAATATTCATCACATTGTGCATCTTTAATTCTAAGTGAAAATAACTTTAAAACCACTGCACCTGCCTACCTGGCCTTGCCTCTGTGCACCCACACGATACGCCAGCTGGCCATGATGTGCGGCCTCCCGGTTGTGCGCTGTGCAGGCCGCAGGCTTCAGTCAGTGGCAGTGATGGCGCGCGGAGGCGTCATTTGCGTGCGCGCGTCGATCTGAGGGAGCTGAGCCGGAGAGGCCTGTTTTATGTCCTGCGCTGCACGTGCGTGGGAGTCAACGGTTGGCGCGCGCAGGTGACGCTCCCTCGGCGGATTGGGAGCCACGATCCTTGCTGAGGGTATCAACTCTCTTTTTGTTTGACTCTTCTCGTGGCTGGGCTCCATCTACAACCCAACACATTGATGGAAATGCCTTAGGTCTTGAGGTCACTTTATAAGTGCTTAAAAGACAGAAAATGATTTGGAGGCAAATTTCGAATTTTTGAACCCCTGTATATAAGAGATGGGCATGCACTTTAAATAATGTCAGATGTGTCTGTTTGTAGGAGCAGTTACACTAATAACTATTTACATAGCACTAACTACTTTATTTATTATTATTTTTTATATCACTAGTCATCTCTTTGTGGGCTGTCAGGACGCTTTTAATCACAAATATTCCACAGAAACAATGTAAATGTAAATGTAGGTGTACTTATATAGCGCAAACCTGTCACCCAAAGGGCATCCTGGCGCTTGCTTAGGGAACCCGTCCTGGTATTCCCGGCAGGGTGTCCACAAGGTGAAAGTCAGGCATCCCACCGCGAGGGGCCGTTGTGGAGATTAAGCTAGTTATTGCCAAGAGTCGCAGAGTGTGAACCCGTGAGTCGAGGAGGCACTGGGGCAAGAATTATTGAGTCCGTGGAATTTTTAGCTCAAAACCCGCCGAGGCGGGGAATTGAACCCTGGTCCAGGACCGATCTCAGCTTCTGGGTCTGCCGCCTCTAACCCCTGAGCCACACTTCTCCACAATGAATCATACAAGTGGGCAAGTAAGTTTATAGGAAATGTTACTTTAAAAAACACTGAGGATTATAAGGTGTAGGAGTTACTGGTAGGCCTTAAATATTACAAGTACTTGGTAAGGAGAGAACAAAGTCAAGATTTAAAACATGTGTCCCTAAGGAGTTAGGCCCTTATGAATGGTTGAGACTAGACCTTATATTTATGTAAAACAAAAAATTATCTCAACCACAATTACTTCAAACAAATTTGAATGGATGGAAAAATAAATATTCATTCCAAACCAGGCAAATCTTTTATTGCCATTTACTTTGGTATATTTTAAACAATTTAAGGATTGTATTAGCAAAAAACAAACACTATACATTCATTGTTCAAACACTATTTACAAAAATCACGACAAAATACATTAAGACAGTGTCAAAGCAAGCTACAGAAAAAAACCAAACAATTCAACAATACATATAAACAACAGCAAATGATTATATCAAAATGTGCGTGGAACATGTGCCAGATAAATGGCAATTAGTACAATTCGCTAGACAACTAGCTCCTAGTCTTAATGTATTTTGTCGTGATTTTTGTAAATAGTGTTTGAACAATGAATGTATAGTTTTTGTTTTTTGCTAATACAATCCTTAAATTGTTTAAAATATACCAAAGTAAATGGCAATAAAAGATTTGCCTGGTTTGGAATGAATATTTATTTTTCCATCCATTCAAATTTGTTTGAAGTAATTGTGGTTGAGATAATTTTTTGTTTTACATAAAGATTTAAAACATAGCGCAGTGATTCAGGTAGTCTGTACTAATAGGTCTTTAGTAAAAGGCGAAGAAACCCTTTCTAGCATCTTTAGAATAACGAAAGATTGATGAAAATAAACAAAAAGGTTCTCAACCTATGCCTTGCAGTTTACATGAAGCTCCTTGATGCCAGTTCATAGCTCTCTGTGCTATATGAGAATGACTCTTATATATGACCTTCAAGTAACATAAAGATCTTGGTGACAAAACCAGTAATCCACTGAAACACCTCCATAAAATACAAATCTGTGTTCTACATGTTACAGGTTGTTCTTAGCAGCAGGCACATTATCCCTCTATATAACTTTATGACGAGTCAAAAGTGTGACTAGATAAATCATACACAGCACCAACAGGTGTGTTAACCATCAGTGTCTATGTCAACGAAAATTAAGTAGGAGGTGGTGAGTGGGTTATGCTGAGCAGAAGAAATTAGACATTTCTGTCACAGCCGAGAGAGTCAGGAGAATTGGACCATGTACATGGGCCAGAGCATCTGCTGCTAAGCACAGCCACCAGACTGACAGCAGAAAAGCAGAAGTAGAAATTCTGATAGCGCTGAGGGGGATTGGGGTAAAGTACACTTTCCACTCAGGAGCTCACAGGAAAGTAAACTGGGGGTTGTTGCGGAGAGGAAGCAGGGGAATTGGGGAGTAGGGATGAAGACTGATGAGTCTTATAATACATAAGCTGTAAAGAGGGAAACATGATCCCAATGTTTTCTTGTTTTTAGGCCTCGCCTAAGGAGCGCGCATCGCTGTCTCTCTGAGACATCCAGTAATCCGTATCAGTGGTGAAACTCCGCCTATTGCCTTTTTATTGGCTTGGTCGCTTGTCAGCTTAAATCCTTTGACTGGTTGATCTGTCTTTGAGTTCCTTCTTCATTTGTTTGGGAACACCTATGCAGCACCGCCTAACTACTGTAAACCTGTCACTAGTGTGCTGAAGTATTTGTCTTGGAAGTATTTTTCGTTTTTGGTGTCGTTCTGAATTTGTTTGTGCATGGTATTTTTTGGGGGGTGATTGGTGAGTTTTAATGTTTGCATTTGTGTTGCGATGATTTTAGCACTGATTAGCATTATGCCCCCACATGCTTTCCACCATCAGTTTAAGGGAAACAGTACCCCGGTACCGCAAATCCCTTTTGTGCAGGTACAGGTTGTTATTGTCACCAGGAGAGGGGGGCCCCGTTAGCGATCACGCTGCACGGGAGTAGCTGTAGACTAAGGGTCAGGCAGATCAGGTCGATTACCCCTTTCCAAGATTTGCCCGGCGCTAGCCGCCTCTCACCCAACTCACTGTTACCAAATAAAGAGGCAGGCGCTGGAGACTGGAAGGCAGGAAACAGGAGTTTATTCCGACGGAGCAGAACACGTCAAATCAGACAACAGGGTATCTTCTCGAGGTGCTCTAACCGCATCTCTGAGGCCTGGCCTCTTATACACAGTTTTATGGCTTTATTACATTTGTGACATCCGTGGTATTGCTTTGAAGTACGGAAAGACATTCCCGGAATCCCCGGTTCAGGCCCGTTCCCACACACATCTACAGTAGAGTTCCCACCCCGATCTCAGCATGTGATGGCTATCGCGCAGCTGGACATTCCGCTGGGAACAGGAATACGGGCGATCGATCGGATCTAGGGGTGCGAAGGCATTGACTAATCACCGCTCCTCTGATGTGAGGCGAGGTCCTACTGTAGGGAGCAATAAACTGGATCTGTTGGGCTAGATGATGGCCTGGGATCAGGCCGGGTAATCGGGCAGGGAGGAAGAGGTTACCAAAGGGCCTGTTCTATGGGTGGGATGAAAGAGCGAGGGGGTAGGGGGTCCAGCACGGGATGTGGCTCTGAGACAGGGTCGTGTTTGAGGTGCGCTTATGGCCCAAGCAGGAGAGACCGGGGGCTGTCAGGGCGCGGGGGAATACTTGCGAGGCTGGGGAGTGAGGGGGGGAGACGTGCAGGCTATTGGCAGTGGGCAGAGAGGTCATGACACAAAATGGCTGCCACCCATGTTCGTGATGGGGCCTAAAAGGGGACAAGATGGCGTGGCCACTGTTTCGCGACTTTCGCTTTACTTTCAACAGTGGCGGTGGTGAGCATAAATGAACGCCGCTTATGTACATATACATTGTCATTTTCCACATAGCGAGCTCCTTCGTGTTGGTGACCTGTGAGCTTTTAGTGTTGAATTTGTAATAAATGTTCTGTGAATCTTATTAGGCATGAGCTTTAGGGAGCACATTTTGTTTTAATCGTTCCACTAGTGTGGTGAAGTATTTTGCTTTGAATTTTTTTTCGTTTTTGGTGTTGGTGTCTTTCTTAATTTGGTCGTGCATGGAAGTTTTTTTTGGGGTGACTGGTGAGTTTCAATGTTTGCATTTATTTTGCGATGATTTTAGAACTGATTAGCATTATGCCCCCACATGCTCTCCACAAACAGATTTAGGGAAACAGGCCTTTGGTATCGCAAACTGAGGCAGCTCCTTCGTGTTGGTGACCTGTGAGCTTTTAGGGTTGAATTTGTAATGAATAATATTCCATGAATCTTATTAGGCGTCAGCTTTACGGAGCACATTTTGTTTTAATTATACCACTAGTGTGGTGAAGTATTTGGTTTTGAATTTTTTTTCAGTTTTGGTGTTGGTGTCTTATTTAATTTGCTTGTGCAAGGAATTATTTTTTGGGGTGCCCGATGAGTTTTAATGTTTGCATTTGTGTTGTGATGATTTAAGCACTGATTAGCATTATGCCCTCACATGCTCTAATCAAGGCAGCTCCATCATGTTGGTGACCTATGAGCTTTTAGTCTTGAATTTGTAACAAATAATGTTCCGGGAATCTTATCAGGCGGCAGCTTTAGGGATTCGCGTTTGCTTTCCTGTCATTGGGCATACGGAAGAAAAACCTTACAATTCACAGTGCTCTACCCTTCAAAACAAAATGCAGTGTGCCAGCCAGAATGCTGTAATAAAAGTAAAGCAAACATGTGAACAGTTTCTGCGCTTCATGTTTTAATTTTTCTCCGCCAATCAGCATGCAGTAATAACAGAACAACGCCTAGGCACACAGGTCTGCAATGTACGTCTGTGATGTTGGTGTACTACTCGACCTGCAGTAACCAGGCAATGCGTGCCATTCTGCTCTTCCACGGCCCCTTGTACTGGTCACTATGCAGTATTCTTAGTAGACTGCACACGGATATACCCGAGTTTTGCATGTCACGTTTGTTTTGTGTATCAGACAGCATGCAGTCACTGTGAAAGGGATGTGGCCTAGTGCTAAGCGCTGCTGACTGAACCAGGACAACATCCTGGCTTCTGCTCAAAGTCGCATGATTCTGTACCACCTCGGAACTCACGTTCCAGTTTTAAAATTTGCTCTACAACGTGTGATTTTGGGCACATAGTTAACATTTTTAAGATGCACTAAAAATACATGTGCTCGGGCCCTGAGCA
This sequence comes from Lissotriton helveticus, assembly GCF_964261635.1. NCBI lineage: Eukaryota > Metazoa > Chordata > Amphibia > Caudata > Salamandridae > Lissotriton > Lissotriton helveticus. The sequence goes on along the minus strand of NC_136067.1, from coordinate 86,222,746 downwards.
GTAGCTGTTATGTGGATTATAAGGTGCTAGTGCTAAGCACCCGAAAATATTGGCTATATTTACCAGTGCACTCTTCCTATATGTAAAATACCACTACATAATATGAATGCCTGGAATCTGGATTCAATCCTGGTATTCTATAAACATACTGGAACCCTTGGATAAAATAAATGTAGTCCCATGTACTTTAGGGCCTGTGTGGCATCCATAAAATCAATTCCAAATGTTAAAATCCTTTTATGTGTGCGTCGCGTTTCTTGTTTTTTGTACCTTTTAGCTGTAACATACAGTTGTTTTTGCACATTGTTTTTAAGTTACTGATCTGCATACACAAAGATTAGGATCTTTACAATGAGGCTTATTTACACTCAATTAGCTCGTCTTGGTTTCCTTTCGCAGCTGTAGGAAACATGCTAATGTTTCACACTACAGCAGACTTTCAGGCTCCTTTTATCCTCCAAAACAAACGCTAATCCACAATCAGTTTAAGGGAAACAGGCCCCTGGTACCGCAAATCCCTTCTGTGCAAGGTGAGTTTTAATGTTTGCATTTGTGTTGCGATGATTTTAGCACTGATTAGCATTATGCCCCCATATGCTTTCCACCATCAATTAAGGGAAACAGGCCCCCGGTACCGCAAATCCCTTCCATGCAGGTACAGGTTGTTGTTGTCGCCAGGAGAGAGGGGCCCGTTAACAATCACGCTGCACGGGAGTAGCGATACAAAAGGGGGTGGTGATGGACGGAGCATCTGAATCAATCAAACACTCACACCCAGGGAACAGTCCAGCCCGAACTGCCAAGCCATGTCTTCCCTGGACCGGAAACAAACTTCCGAGGACCGGTTTCTGGCATCCATTTGTTGGTTCAGATGCTCCGTCCATCACCACCCCCTTTTGTACTGCACGGGAGTAGCGAGGCAGCTCCTTCGTGTTGGTGACCTGTGAGCTTTTAGTGTTGAATTTGTAATAAATAATGTTCTGTGAATCTTAATAGGCGTCAGCTTTAGGGAGCACATTTTGTTTTAATCGTTCCACTAGTGTGGTGAAGTATTTGGCTTTAAATTATTTTTCATTTTTGGTGTTGGTGTCTTTCTTAATTTGCTTGTGCATGGAATTTTTTTTGGGGTGCCCGGTGAGTTTTAATGTTTGCATTTGTGTTGTGATGATTTAAGCACTGATTAGCATTATGCCCTCACATGCTCTAATCGAGGCAGCTCCATCGTGTTGGTGACTTATGAGCTTTTAGCCTTGAATTTGTAACAAATAATGTTCCGGGAATCTTATCAGGCGGCAGCTTTAGGGATTTGCGTTTGCTTTCGTGTCACTGGGCATGCAGAAAAAAAACTTACAATTCACAGCGCTCTACCCTTTGAAACAAAATGCAGTGTGCCAACCAGAATGCTGTAATAAAAGTAAAGCAAACATGTGAACAGTTTCTGCGTTTCATGTTTTACTTTTTCTCTGCCAATCAGCATGCAGTAATAACAGAATAATGCCTAGGCACACAGGTCTGCAATGTACGTCTGTGATGTTGGTGTACTACCCAACCTGCAGTAACCAGTGTGAGAAGTTGGCCTGGTATATGATGTTCACTATTCTAGTGAGCACCTTGCACCAGTCCAAACAACCCTTATGGTGATGGTTGTAAAGTCAACCTTATAGACCAGCTATCCTAGGGGTAGCATGGACAAAAGCAGTCGTAGGCTAAACTCAAGAGGGCATGTGAAGCCAGCTGTTTTACCATATGCAATCCTTTTAATACCAAATGAAAGGACACCACACAGGTTATATATTCAAAATATATATGTATTTATTTCTAAATCAATCCCCTGAACTCTTTATGAGCACAGAAGCACAAGCGAATAACAAGTAACTTAATATAACATACAAAAGTTTCACAAATATGGATAGGCCCTGGTGGCCCGTTAAACCATATACTAAAATAGTGGTATAAGAACCACGTCACGAACAATGGTAAGGCCTAGGGCCTTGGGAATCGCTGGGACTACACTGGACTAACAGTAGTTAGGAAGCAGGAGGCCCACGGGATGCGGGTGCAGTGTCTAAATGCACACGCATGCACACATAGAAGTCAAAGGGGGCGTAAATTTAGAAAGTTAAAGGTTTAGGAGTCTTCCCACTGGACTAGAAGCTAACCACTTGAAACTAGGACACTAGGAGAGTTAATCTTCACAGGAGCACCGCAGTACTCGCGTTACCTCACCCACAGGTAGCGGGTGCATAGGTGCCAAAGTGTGTCGGGTTTCGTCGTGGAGTTCTATGGAGCCTTGGAGAAAAGATGCTGCAGGCGACCAGGAGAGAAGAGTCCGGTTGGATCCAAGGACGGATCGAGGATGGAGAGTACCTGAAAGCAGAGGGGACAGAGTCTGGGTCACTAGCCAGTGACCAGGATGGAACCAGGAAGGAACCAGACGATGTCGGGAAGCAATCAGGTACTGTCATGAAGTTTGTCTCCGCTGCCACGTGGACCAGGAGGTGTCGACGACAACCAGGAGCTGGGCACGGACTGTCCCACGAAGGCTCTCGCTGTTGGCGGTGTCGGTTCTCGATTCGGAATCAACAGGCCTTGGCAAATGCAACCCACGCAGGAATCGAAGATGGCTTCTGGGTCAGACCAGTGAGGTCTGATGGGCTGCTCATTTTCAGGGGAGCAAGGGCCAATCTGGAGCAACCAGACCAGCATTGGAAATTCAAGGTTTCGTCGTCACAGAGGCCACTAGCCAACGGGCAAGTGACCAGACAGACGCGTTGAGCAGGAAAATGTAAAAGGGCCCCACGCAGCACTCGGTGAGTGTGGAGAGGTGATCTTTGGTGCAGTTAGTGCTTGGGGCTGGGGCTTCTCAATCCCCAATGCACAACTTCGAGGGTGCCTCAGAAGTTGCACAGAAAGCAATTTGCTGGCTTTCCAAGATGGCCGGTCCCACGTCTCTCGTCGCCTCCACGGGTCTCAGCTTTGCTGTGGCTGTGGATCGGGCTGTTGGATGTCTGGAAGTCCAGGTCTTGTCAGGCTCTGTGTTCGAGCTCTGGCGGGAGCAACGACAAAGCAAACTGTTGAGCGCTTGATGGTGCCTGCTTGCACAGGGTGGTCACTCCTTGACCACGAGGGAGATTCTTCAGTCTTCTAAGTCGAGTAGGATGTCCAAGGTTCAGAGTTTCGTATCAGAGTTTCAGTCAGGATATATCTAAAGTCTTGGGACTCAGCTCCTACCTATATACCAAATCTTGGGGCTGGATTACCTGCTAGGTCCCTCCTATGGGTGAGACCCAGGAAGGGGGTGGTTACACCCCTTTCTCTTTGTCCAGTTTCGCACCAGAGCTGGGGCTGGAGTGCCCCAGCACCGATTTGAACTGGACTATGCATGGGACACCTTGTGTGCCCCAGGCAGTGTCTCCTTCCATTCAGCCCTCCCTGCCCCAATACACTATAGCCTATCTGGGGTGGTGCTAGCACCTCCCTGTGACAGGAAACCTATTGTCCAAGCCTCCCTCGCTGGAAGGACTCCCAGCAGCAGGAGGTCAGACTTGTGTCTGTGGCAGCAGCATCCATTTTGTGATGCTGAGGCTCTGGTTAACTTTAACCGGGATTAATGGAAGTAACATGTCTTCTCCCTCTAGAAGGGTGGAACGCTACCCCGTCGCCAGAATTGGCGAGGGGGTAGTATTCCAAAGCGTATGACACCTTACACGACATGTTTTGATAAAGCCAAACAAAGTTAGCATTTAACCGCGAGGTTCATAATGCACTTAAGAGTATATGGTATGGCATTATCCTAGAACAGCTATAAGGACATGGTTCCGAAAGCTGAAGACAGGCTCAGCTCATGCTAGAGCACCATCTCACATAAAACCAAGCACTCTGCCTTCAGGATTGTTAAGGCCTGCCATAGGAGTGACTTATAGGTGCATATGTGTCTAGATATAAGGGTAGACATAGGTATACTATATCTAAGCAAGGGGTGATTACACGACCTTGCCCCAGCTGAGTGATAAGCCAGTTGTGTCAGTTTGGATGGCCAGCCAGGGGTGACAAAAGATATGCTGCAGCCCCTGGTAGGCCTTGGGTGCATCTATGCCCTGGGTACCTATAATACACTGTACAGGGACTCATAAAAGTGACCCAAATCCCAATTGGTGATGTACCTGAAGTACATGGTGTGAAATTTAGAGAGAGAACAGCAGGGCTGTGGGTCTGATTAGCAGGCCCACAGCTACATTAAGTCGAAAACCAGTGAAGCAAAAAGCAAAAAATGGGGTGACCATAGGAAAGCAGACCCTACTCTCCTACAACCAGGCAATGTGCACCATTCTGTTCTTCACACGGCTCCTTTTACCAGTCACTATGCAGTAATCTTGGGAGACTGCACACGCGATATACCCACATTTTGCATACCACATATTTGTTTTGTGTATCAGTCAGCTCGAAAGGGATGTGGCCTAGTGGTAAGCGCTGCTGACTTTGAACCGAGACAACATCCTGGCTTCTGCTCAAAGTCACGTGATTCTGGGCCACCTTGGAACTCACAGTCCAGTTTTAATATTTGCTCTACAACGTATGATTTTGGGCACATACCTAAATTTTTTAAGATGCACTAAAAATACATGTGCTCGGGACTGGAGCAGAAGCTGTTATGTTGATTATAAGGTGCTAGTGCTAAGCACCCGAAAATATTGGCTCATATTTACCAGTGCTCAGCGCTCTTCCTACATGTAAAATACCGCTACATAAAATGAATGCCTGGAATCTGGATTCAATCCTGGTTTTCTATAAACAAACTGGAACACTTTATAAAATAAATGTAGTCCTATGTACTTTAGGGCCTTTGTGGCATCCATAAAATCAATTGTAAATTTTTAAATCCTTTTACATGTGTGTGGTGTTTTTTTGTTTTTTGTACCTTTTAGCTGTGACCTACAATTGTTTTCGCACATTGTTTTTATATCACTGATCTGAATCTAACGGATGCTGTAGACGCAAAGATTGGGATCTTTACAACAAGGCTTATTTATACTCAATTAGCTCGTCTTGGTTTCCTTTCGCAGCTGTAGGAAACATGCTAATGTTTCACACTACAGCAGACTTCCAGGCTCCTTTTTTCCTCCAAAACAAATGCTAATACAGTGGGATTTTTTCACACAGCTTCACGAACCAGCATAAAAACAATGTTTTTGTTTTGAAAAACAAAATTCGAATCGTATTGCTATAAAAAAAAGTGTCTTTTTTCTTGGATAATACTAATTTAGTTTTTGGGTAGCTGCAAACATATTGGGATAACACGGCCCCTTGTACCGGTCACTATGCAGTAATCTTGGTAGACTGCACACGCGATATACCCACATTTTGCATGCCACATGTTCGTTTTGTGTATTAGTCAGCATGCAGTCACTGTGGAAGAGATGTAGCATAGTGGTAAGCGCTGCTGACTTTGAACCTGGACAACATCCTGGCTTCTGCTCAAACTCGTGTGGTTCTGTACCACCTTGGAACTCACGTTTCACTTTGCATGTGAACTCCACCAATCAGCATGCAGTAATAACAGAACAATGCCTAGGCACACACGTCTGCAATGTACGTCTGGGATATTGTGTACTACTCAGCCTGCAGTAACCAGGCAATGCGCGCCATTCTGCTCTTCCACGGCCCCTTGTACTGGTCACTATACAGTAATCTTGGTAGACTGCACACACGATATACCCCACGTTTTGCATGCCACATTTTCGTTTTCTGTATCAGTCAGCATGCAGTCACTGCAAAAGGGATGTAGCATAGTGGTAGGCGCTGCTGACTTTGAACCGGGACAACATCCTGGCTTCTGCTCGAAGTCATGTGTTTCTGTACCACTCAGCACCACCTAAACACCAGCACAACACCAAAGTATCACATAGAAGAACATCAGCATCACTCTCAAACATCAGTATCAATAAACAATACCACAGCATCACTCAGCAATACCTCAACATCACTAAACACCACCTCTACATCACTCTGCAACACATAGGCACCAGCGCAGCAGCAAATAAACACCACCACAGCAGCACATAAGCACCAACACCACACAACATCATAAATGCACCACTAACAGTCCAGCCCCAAAAGGCCAAAAGCACAGCGCCACCTCAGCTCCAGTGCACCAACACCTCAACATCAACACAGCACAACACAACACAGCACCATCTCAGCATCAGCGCAGCTCTACCCAGCATCAATGCACCAACGCAGGCAAAATTCGAAAGCACAACACAACACCACTTCAGCAACAGTGTTGCACCACCTCAGCATCAGCACTACTCCACTTCAGCATCACTACAACACCAGCAATGCAGACCAACATCAGCACCAGCACAGCCATGCCACAGCAGCAATTCAGCACCAACAAAGCACAACTTCAACATAAGTGATGCACTACATCAGCATAAACTAAAACAACATCAGCACCAAGCCAGCTCAACATTACAAAGCAACACAGCAACACAGCAGTCACAATACTCTACAACAGTGTTTCCCAAACTGTGGTCCGCGGACCCCAAGGGGTCCATGACACAATCCCAGGGGTCCGTAGGCAACAGTTTTAAAAGCACAGAAACGTTTCTTGTATAATTAGCAGCTTTCCAGCAACAATAAAAGTGTCAAGAGAATGGCAGCGATTAATGTACCTGCTGGAGAGCAAGAGAGTTTTGTTCAGTGGCAGCTTTGATTTAACTAATGTAGCACAAAGGGTTAATGTGCCTACTGCAAAGAACGTGTAACATGCATCTTAAAAACAGTATTTCATGTGCCTAGGTTCGTGGTTACTGCTTTTGTCACAGAGTTTCTTATGTTACTGTGCACTTCATAAGTGACAATCGTAATCTAGCAGAGGGACCCATAAACTGTCATCAAAGAGCTGCTTGCAAACTGCATGGTACCAGTTAGTAACTTATATATTGTCCCAGTTATTCATTATCCTGATGCTGCTAAAAAGATATATTTGGGTCGAAATACATTTTTAATGTTAAAATCAATGCTAGCCACTGTGTTATGTTCTGAATCCTGAGTTTGTGCTTTTCCAGACCAAGCACTCTTTAAACATTTTATATACACACTGATTTACATGTATGATTCAATGTCTCTATATGTGTGTGATTTAAAGTGCTCTGACATCCTACAATGGTATGAGAGAATGCTATAAAACAAATGAAATACATGTGACAGAGGGGCTATTACTTCAATATAAAATACTAAGGGGCAGATGTACGGTCTGATTTTATATGCGCGAACGGGTTCGCGAACCCGTTTGCGCATGCAAAAACCTATTGGGCCATGTACATAGCCTCTTTAGCGAGTCGCAATTTGTTTACGCCTCTCTAAATAGGTTTTGCAACTTGCTATTTGGAAGGGGTATTCCCTTCCAAATAGCGAGTCTCAAAACCATGTACAAATGTTTTGCGGTCGCAAAACAGTCACAATGAGAGGCCACCCCCGCGGCTAGGGGAGGGGGGCCTTTAGTGGGATTCCGTGCCTGGCAGGAGAGTTTCGATTCTTCAGGCTACTACTGAGAGTTTCGATTCTCCAGGCTACTGTCATGGGGAGGGTCTCTCAGTAATGTGAGATGCCAGGTGGGCGTCTGAGAGCCCTCCCCCCCAAGGTATTAAAATTACAGTGGCCCAGGGAGTAGCCCTCTTTGTCTCTCGCCTTCAGCACAGGGAGGCTAGCCGGAGCAACAGTTGCCGAGCAGTGAAGGGACAGGCCCGGCGGCGCTGGTGCAATCCGAAGGTGAGGGGCCATAGCGTGGCGAGCAAAGCAGCTGCCTTTGGGCCGGGAGACTCGGGTTCGAGCCTCGGTGTAGGCTTAATTAAAAATGTATGCTGGTATTCTCCAAAGTGTTGTTTCATATTTATGGAGCTATATGGGCATGGCAGGGGGGCAGCGACAGTGCGGACACGGGGGGCGCAGCTCGTTGCTTAGATGTGGGGAGAGGTGCGGTTGATGGCGGACTGCGTGGCATGCGACGAGAGGCTTCGGTCTTCGGGCAGAAGAGAGCAGGGTGCGAGGTCTGTCAATAATGTCCCAAAAATGTGTGTATTTGTGGTGAGGGGTATTATTTATGACAATACAGGGAAGCGCGGCCCGGTTGCATGTAGGTGGCGCTGTCTCCAAGTTTATAGCGCTGAATTTACCCGAAGGGTCAGAGCGCTACCCGAAGGTGTCAGAGCGCATGTGCCCGTATCTGTGCGTGTGGGGGGGGTAGTTTGTCTCAGATTCCCGAGAAGCACGGCCCGGTTGCACAGCGGTGGCGCTGTATTAAAGCTATATAGCGCAGAATTTACCCGAATGGTGTCAGAGCGCTTCATAATAGGCACAGCTGGGGAACTGCGGCCCGGGCACAGAGGGGGAGCTGTCTTCCATGTTATATAGCGCGGACTTTACCCGAAGGTGTCCGAGCGCTTCACAATAGGCACAGCTGAGGATACGCGGCCGGTTGCACAGAGTGGCTCTGCCTTCGATTTTATATGGCGCCGACTTTACTCAAAGGTGTCAGAGCGCTTCATAATAGGCGCAGCTGGGGAAGCGCGGCCCGGGCACAGAGGTGGCGCTGTCTTCCCTTTTATATAGCGCGGACTTTACCCAAAGGTGTCAGAGCGCGTCACAATAGGCATACCTGAGGAAGCGCGGCCGGTTGCACAGAGGTGGCTCTGCCTTCGATTACAATAGGCACAGTAATGATTCATGAGGGGGAAATCACAAGAGGACAAAATATTGTAAAAAGCAAACGTTAAGTTACATGAGCCAAAAGTGACAATATTAACAATTACAGCATAATGCCGCTAGTGAGTCAACATGGAACTTAATTAATAAAAAGGCGCATTCTGGCAACAAATTATGTTAATAACAGTGGGGGGCCTAATGGGGGCATAAACTAAGGAAGGAGCGCAACAATGGTTGATATGTGTTCAGGTAGGCGATCAAGCAGAATGGCGCGAGCAAGCATGCTAGCCTGAGATCGTGGGCATGAATTCAAATTGGATATGCTGGCATGCCTAAAGGGGATTGATTGGCATGGCAGGTTACGTCATTGTCTGGGGGGGGGGAGCGCGATACCCCTGGGGTACTTAACAAGTAGACGGGGGGCACTAGGGCGGTAAGTATCTCTGGTGCCCGGGTAAAAGGCGCGTGGCTGGCACGGGAAAAAGAGGCACGCCGGTGCAAGGCCTGTTGAAGGGGCATGGAAGTATTGACCAGTTAATAATTGTGCTTTCTTTTTCTTAGTAGACGGGATGCCGCCCAAAAGGACACACGGGGGGCAAGGAGGCCCCAGCATCAACAGAGGAATTCCGCTCGTTGGTGGCATTGTGGGAGGTCGCAAAGAAAGGAGGTATAGATTGGGCCCTGAAGACTCTATCTCAGGACGCAGGAACAATCGGGCAGCAGGAGCCTCCCTTGCCAAAACGCGTACGGCGGACGCCTATTCGCTATAAAGACACGCATCAGGAGAAGACCAAGCGGGTCTCAGAATCGCGAGCGACCATTCCAGGTGAGGCAATGGCAGTGGGCCAGCCCATGGTGGTCACGGACAATATGCGGGTGACTGATATGGGCGCGAAAACAGGCTCAGAAGAAGGCGGGTTGTCCCTTATGGGGGGCCTACACAGAGTGCGGTAATGACAACAGGGCCAGCCGGGGAGGCTAGTAGCCAGGCAAATACGGGGGTACAGGGGGAGGGAGGAGCCGCGTCTGGTACGGCATCGCGGACTCCGGTGGAAACAATACAGGCCCCCGTGGTGACGACACAAGGTGGTGGGGTGGCTCAGGTGTGGGTCCAGTCAGGGGGAGTATTGCAATCGCCGATGGTGGTGGCTAGCACGGCTCAGGGCCCAGTGAGTAACGCAGGGGCTGCGGGGGCGGGGCTAGTTACGGTGACACCACCGCCCCCCCCGGTGACGGTGGCATCGGTGCACGCTCCTCTACTACATAGCCCGGTGTTATACGGTTCATCTTCATTGGCAGTGTCACCTTCAGCAAGTATAACTTGGCATGTGCCTGCAGATACAAGGGAGATACAAGGGATGTCTTTGATTTGATTAATGCGGGTACCCGGGGAAGTCCAGGTCGGGTAAAGATGGGGAACTGAAACAAAAAAAGGTTTGGGTGGAATGGTCGTTGAAGAACTGGGTGACTGGGTTTGCTATTTACGCAGCAATTATGGTCGAGCGGTTCCCTGCATTGGCGACTCAGTTGATAAGCTATATGTCATTGATTCATGGGGCAGCTTCAGAATTTCAGGGGACGGCCTGGTTGCAATATGACACAAAGTTCAGGCAGATGAAAGCAGTGAGGCCTGAAGTAGCATGGGACCAGCGGGAGATTAATATATGGCATGGGGAGTTTTATTCGGCTGTGCCAGTTAGCAAACCGACACATTCCTTTTGGGGAGACAGGGGAGCCGGGGACAAGAAGCAAGCATGTTGGCAATTCAACAAGAATGAATGTAATAGAGGAACAGCATGTAAGTTCAAGCACATTTGCTCCTTCTGTGGGATGTTCGCGCACCCAGAGATTAAGTGTTTCAAGAAAGGGGGAAAGCCCTCCCACAGCTACCGCTCAACCAAAACCTCGCCCTGCCCAATAAAGATCAGAACTTGCCCACTCCCATACACCTGCCAGTATTAGCACATCTGCTCGCCAGATATGAGAGGGGGGCAGAAGCACAATTTTTGTATGAAGGTTTTAAAACTGGTTTTCACATCCCGTCTGCCACAGTGCCAAGTGCAGCTCCCCCTCGCAACCAACTGTCAGGGATAAGGAACCCAGAAGCGACTTGGGGAAAAAATTGAAAAGGAGATAGCGTTGGGGAGGGTGGCGGGTCCTTTCCAGACATTGCCAAGGCAGGACCCGGCCTGTTCACCATTGGGGCTGGTGCAAAAGAAGGAAGTGGGGAAATATCGTCTCATACACAACTTGTTGAGTCCATCGGGCAAGTCAGTCAATGAAGGGCTGGATCCAGATTTGTGTACGGTTCGCTACACCACTTTTGACACTGCGATTAAGAAACTGCAGAGATTGGGAGCGGGGGCACTGATGGCTAAAGCTGATATTGAGTCAGCCTTTCGCCTCTTGCCGGTGCATCCAGATGACACTAGATTGCTAGGCTTTACATTTGATGGCAATTTCTTTGTGGATTTATGTATGCCTATGGGTTGTTCCATTGCATGTGCAATATTCGAAACATTCAGTCGTTTTTTGGAATGGACAGTGAGGGAAGCGGTGGGCACGCATGAGATCGTGCATTACTTGGATTATTTCCTTTTTATGGGGCCGGCAGGCTCATCAGATTGTCAAGAGGCATTGGTGGGTTTTCAGAGGATGGCGGAGGCATTGGGGGTGCCGTTGGCGGCAGGGAAGACAGAGGGACCAGCGACACAATTGACTTTCTTGGGTATCGAGACAGACACGGTGGAAGGCGTGTGCAGATTACCGCAGGACAAAATTAAGGCTTTTCAAGGGTCTCTGGACCAATGCTTAAGGGCACGCAAGGTTACACTGCATCAATTGCAGGTGTTGGTGGGTCAGCTGAATTTCGCACTGCGGGTGATACCGATGGGCAGGGTCTTTTCAAGGAATATAGCCAGGGCAATGTCAGGTTTGACGGAAAAACACCACCACACTAGGCTGACAGCTGAAGTGAAGGATGATTTGGTCACATGGAGGGATTTCTTGGAGCACTTCAATGGTTCAGTGATATGGCAACAACCGGCACAGGACAATAGAGAATTAGAGCTTTATACGGATGCAGCGGGCAGTGTCGGGTTCGGGGCAGTGCTAGGAACAAGGTGGTGTATGCAGCATTGGCCGGAGGATTGGTTCAGGAGAGGGTTGGTCCGCAATATCACATTCCTGGAGTTATTTCCCATAATAGTGGCGCTTCAGATATGTGGTACATTGCTGGGAAATAAACTAATTGTGTTTTGGTCAGACAGTATGTCAGTGGTCCTGGCGGTGAACAACCAAAGGGGAAAATGCCCGTGGGTACTCCGTTTGTTAAAAGTGTTGGTGTGGGAGTGCCTCAGGCGTAATGTGCATTTTACTGCCAAGCATGTGCCAGGTGTGGTAAACACAGTAGCTGACTCTCTGTCTCGTTTTAAGTTGACAGAATTCCGAGCGCGATGGCCACAAGCAGACGGTCAGATGACGGCCTTTCCGTAAAGCCTGTGGAAGCTTGGTGCCCCATTGCTTCCGAACTCATAGTGGCTTCGGTTGCACCCAAGACTAAGAGTAGGTATGAAAGGGCTTGGCAGGTTTACATGGCAGTCTTGCAGAGCAAAGGGGGTGCAGGGGAGTTTACACCGCAGGGGGTACTCAGGTTCATAGTTAGCCAGAGAGAGGAGGAAAGGTCCTTGACTCTGGTGCGCAGACAATTGTCGGCAATAGCCTTCTTTGCGGGGATAAAAGGAGTAACGGATCCCACTAAGGACCTTAGAGTTAGAAGGGCTATGAGAGGTTGGGAACGGCTGGTCCCAAGGGTGAAGGATACCAGGAGACCGATAGATTCCAAAAGGTTGGTGAATATTTTGGGGGTGTTACCACAGGTATGTTGGTCGCATTATGAGGTGCAATTATTGCGACTAGCCTATTCTTTAGCATTCTTTGGGGCATTCCGGATATCAGAGCTAGTGCCAAGCTCCAAGATGGACAAACAAGGGGGAATGGCTGTGGGGGATGTGGTGGTGGCCGCGGAATTACTGCAGGTGAGAGTGCGGAGGTCGAAAACAGACCCGCTGGGGAAAGGGGTATGGGTGCAACTAAGAGCAGTTCAGGGGGCAGGTTACTGCCCGGTGATGTTGATGGGGAGGTTCCTGCAGATGAGGCCAGGATGTGATGATGATAGGCTGTTGGTGCACGCAGATGGTACACCTTTGACGAGATTCCAGTTCACACGAATATGTAAGCGGGCTCTGGAATTGTTGGGTGAGGACATAGCTCATTTAACATCACATTCGTTCCGTATTGGGGCGGCCACTACAGCAGCGGAATTGGGACTCTCATCGAGCGCAATTAAGAAGATGGGCAGGTGGAGTTCATCGTGTTTTGAGCGCTATGTGCGACCACAGCTGGTGTAGGTAGTGTCGGTATTTGCAGCAGATTGGTATTTATGCACCTCTTTTCTTTTTCTATTCTTTTTTGGCCTCGCACGCAGTGGTGGCAAGTCAGAGGACGCAAGTATGCTGGTGTGGAGATTCGGTCATACTCGGAGCAGGGCAATGGTTCGGAGAGTCCGGGGTGGACAAGACGCAAAGGGCCATGGGAATTGTCCATAATTGGTTAGGGATTGAGGGGCAGCGGGCCGAGGATGTTTCAGCGGAGTGCGCTCAACAAAGGTTTGCCTATTCCAGACGTGCTGGTTATTCACTCAGGGGCGGAAAGCATGATCCCTGGGGGCAGGAGGGGAGCCAAGGAGGCCTTATTCTCTCTACTTACATGGATCAGGAAGGTATTGCCGGGCACTACAATTATTTGGTCGGAGGTGCTCACTCGGAGAGTATGGGGGGGTGATGTTCCATCACCCGCAGTGAACACGTCGGTGAGGAAAATGAATAGGGAAGTTGAAAAACTGTTGAGGGGGTCACAGATACATGTTGTCAGACATAGCCTGCTGCAGACATTGACCTCAGATGAGTACCGGGCAGGGGGGACGCACCTGTCCAAGGCAGGGTTGGAAGTGTTTGTGCAAACCATTCTGGGGGCCATTGCCTTACACATTGGAAGAGTAGCAGAGCATTAGTGTGGGGGGAGGGCAAGAGCGCCAGAGGGGCTTCTTGCCCTGTGGCAGGGTCCCGGATAAGAGAAAAGGCCGGGGGACTCTTTTTGGCTGGAAAATGGATGACCCTGAAGCAGGGGAGGCAGTTATGGCGGCTCTGGGCTGGCGGGAGAGGGGGCCGTCCTGCTGGTGGTCCTGGACTCTCTGGCCCTACCCTAGTAGCTGGTGCTTGGAAAGGGGGTGGTGTTGTGTCCTGCTGGTACAACACGCCTCTAGAGATGCTGAATTGTAAATACATGTTAACCTGTGGCGCATATGTATGGAGCGCATCATTTATGTGTGAATTTAATAAAAAGGTCAATTTAATAAAAAAGGTCAATGTGGGAGGTTTTTACCCACAAATTAAATGGTGTTTTGGTATAATAATAAAGCTACGCAGTGGACACTAGTCACTTATAAGTGTTTTACTGGGGTCGGGTGAGCAAAGGGTGATGAGCAAATGGCACGAGATATCCTCACTATGAGAGGCCACCCCCGCGGCTAGGGGAGGGGGGCCTTTAGTGGGATTCCGTGCCTGGCAGGAGAGTTTCGATTCTCCAGGCTACTACTGAGAGTTTTGATTCTCCAGGCTACTGTCATGGGGAGGGTCTCTCAGTAATGTGAGATGCCAGGTGGGCTTCTGAGAGCCCTCCCCCCAAGGTATTAAAATTACAGTGCCCCAGGGAGTAGCCCTCTTTGTCTCTCGCCTTCAGCACAGGGAGGCTAGCTGGAGCAACAGTTGCCCACCCACCCATCCCTAAGTTCAATAGTGAGTGGCGGGGTCCCGGATAAGAGAAAAGGCCGGGGGACTCTTTTTGGCCGGAAAATGGATGACCCTGAAGCAGGGGAGGCAGTTATGGCGGCTCTGGGCTGGCGGGAGAGGGGGCCGTCCTGCTGGTGGTCCTGGACTCTCTGGCCCTACCCTAGTAGCTGGTGCTTGGAAAGGGGGTGGTGTTGTGTCCTGCTGGTACAACACGCCTCTAGAGATGCTGAATTGTAAATACATGTTAACCTGTGGCGCATATGTATGGAGCGCATCATTTATGCGTGAATTTAATAAAAAGGTCAATTTAATAAAAAAGGTCAATGTGGGAGGTTTTTACCCACAAATGAAATGGTGTTTTGGTATAATAATAAAGCTTCGCAGTGGACACCAGTCACTTGTAAGTGTTTTACTGGGGTCGGGTGAGCAAAGGGTGATGAGCAAATGGCATGAGATATCCTCACTATTACCACCTACTTCAAGTAGATGGTAATGCATTCGCAAATGGGAAGGGGTCCCCAGGGGACCCATTCCCCTTTGCAAATGCATGCAAAATTATTTTTTAAGGGCAGGCAGTGGTCCCAGGGACCTCTGCCTGCCCTTAGAAAATGAAACGAAAACGTTTTTTTTTTTTTTTTTAATGCATGGTAAAAAGGCTGCATTTTTTTTCAAAAACTGCTTTATTTAAAAGCAGTCCGAGACATGGTGGCCTGCAGAGCCCAGCAGGCCACCATCGCTGGGAGGGCTGGCATTCCCAATGGGCTCGCAAATTGCGAGAGGCTCATTAATATTAATGAACCTCGCACTTTGCGACCCCATTGGGAATCCCAAACGGTGTTAAACACACTGTTGTACATTTCATTTAGCGACTCGCAATTTGCCACTCGCAATGTGTCGCCAATTGCGAGGCGCTAAATGAAATGGTCGTCTATCTGGCCCCAAAATCCTTAGTACTTCGAGTATTTGTTTTGTGTGCACACGTGTGTATTTTTTTCGAATTACTGTTTTAATGTTTGAAATTTAACTCATACAAATTGCTTGGGGGTCCCCGGCTTCCAGTGGTGACTCAATGGGGGTCCTCAGGAGTCAAAAGTTTGGGAACCACTGCTCTACAACATAGCTTAAAACAAAGGCCACACCAAAACATCTGGCTAATCACTTATAAGGTCCAAAGGCGAGACCTATTGGCTATGCCAATGCTTGTTGAACACTGAGTTTCTCTTTTGAATTTAGTAAAGAGACCCTGGTTTGAGTGTGTACAGTTGAGTGCTAAGTAAACTGTGTTGATCAGCGCTTTCCGAATACTGGCTTTGGGAACATTTGTAAAATATTGAACACATTTTTTCTGCTTTCAAATAGCAAGAGTTACATTATTTCCAGCATTTATACAAGGAGGATAAATATATAAAAAACGCTTGCAACGGTGGCTCCGAGCGAGGGTCAGTTTACATTGGGGGGATGACAGCAGAGAGGCGCTAAGTGCTGAGTAACGTGTCGGCTTTATCCCAGCTGGGAGGACTCGCCCCCTTGAGTATGCATGCGGGGGTGGAGGCTATTAGTTGTCTCGTAAATTACTAGGCGGTCTAGAGGCTGGCAATTGTTAGCCTGGGACTAGTTCAGACCTCCTTCACAGCTCTGATCAGAGAACTGAGGCTCTTACTCTGCATTCGAATGGGCCACTCTGTGCTTTTGTGCCAGGAGGACAAACAGACACACTGGCCAGGAGGCCAAATAGACACACTGGCATAGTCTCAGTGGGGTGGTGCCTTGCAGAAAACATAAAAACAGACAAGGTGCTGCCTTCCAGATCCACGTGACACAGCCAAGTCCATTGTATTTAGTTACATCACGCGGTGATGAGACCACGTGGTATACTGGAACGAGACGGCTGAAGCCCTGCCCTGTTCCGTGGCACCAAAATAGCACACACTTCTGTTTTCACTGCATTTGTGAATAGTAAACAGGTCTCACAGTGTATTTTAGACAGCACAGAGTGTGCACACTAGACATGTGGTCACAGACACTGCAATCCTTGGCACTCCTCCGATATGGTAAGTCTCTCCTGGGGTATGAGGTCATATCTCTGATCCTTCCGGGTGGGGAAGTTGTAGTTGTTGCACTCTTCTCTCTCTCTATGGGTCATGGCCCATGGCGTGGTCTTGACTGCAAGTAGAGGCAGGGTGACAGCACTCTTCCTTCTACACGGCCACTTCCTCCTGACATGCAGGTAGGATTTCTGACTCACATACTGTGCAACAGCCCTCTCCCTCAGCATATGGGTGTTGTGGGCAGCACAAACAAAGCAACTGTCTCCTATGGGTCTCTCCGCTATCGCAGGCAATGGCCGTTTTATTTCTTACAGAGCAGGGCCAAGGAAGGTTACACTTATTCTTCACTGTGGCCCCTTCTGTCATACAGGGTTATGGACTTTGACAGATGAGCTGACAGCCCAATCAGAGCAGCAGTCCTTCCTTACCACAATCTCACAGTCCACTCCCAGGATCCACACAACAGGATCCCCACTGGACCTCACTCCTTGCAAACAATCTCCTTCACTTCAAAAAGCCACTGGTCTTGGGTCAGGAAGAAGCTGGTGCTACAGGCTCCAGGTGAGTGTTCTTGATTTTCCTGGTTGTTGCCCCTGTCCCAGCATGGGAGGCTGGCAGACTCGTAGTCCATAGTCTTGGACTCATCTGTCAGAGTACTTGAAAAAGAGCTACCAGGAGTTTTTTTAACAGGTCCAGCACACGTACTCCCTATAAATATGAGTTCAAATCCATGGGTGTGCAGTTCTTAGGGATATTAGTGGTAGTCAGCCATTTAAATGGAGGAAGTGACCTCAAACACCCCAAGAGGTGTCATGCTTCATCATTTGGCGGGCTCCTCATTGGGCTGGTGCTGCAATGCCTGACGGGCACCGGCAAAGGGGCTCTTTGGCAAGCTTCTTTTAATAAAGCTGTTTGGTGAGTGAGGGTATGTGAGCTGAAGTGAGTAGTGTAGTGAGTGAAATTTTAAAATAGGTTTAGGGAGAATCTTATTAAATACATTTTATTAATGCAGCTCGCTAACCGAAGTAAAAACAGTGTAGCATAGCTCGTACTGGAGATGGTGATCCTATAGAGCATAAATGCTATTCATTTTTTTGGTCAGCATGTTTCTTGCCTCATCAGCCCTTAAAGGGTCTAATGGCAATTCCTCAGGACCATAAAGAGGATAGATTACTAATAATCTTACAGAACTGCATGCCTGGTGTAGTCAATTGTCAGATTAATCAAGTAGCCAGCTGTGCTATGCCGTACAAGGTTAAGTGTCACCTTGTGTCATTTTCAGATCTGAAAGAAATATAAAATGGAATAAAAACATTGATGGTATTGTACTTGAAATGCATTCGTATTATTGTATATCATTCTTAAAACCATATGAGCAGATGGTGACCTGGACAAATGTATCAACCACACATGTATTCTTGTCATCAGAACAACTGGTGGCATGCAAATTGCGCGTGTACGTGAATGCCGACGTTGTTTTCTAAACATCGTAGCTTTTGTAGTGCAACATAGCCCTTTGCTCTCTTCCAACCACAACCCCCGTTTTTAGACTGAGGCTGGAGCAGAGGGAGAGGAAGAAGAAGGGGAAGACAAAACCAACGGAAACAGGTCCAATGGCAGGACCAGCCACAGCCCCACCACATGGAGCTCAGAAGCCACTTGGGGAAGAAAAACTCATTGTTAACCTCTCTACTAGAACTATTAGTGATGTAAAAAAGAAGGTTCTTGACAGAGGACTAGGTTTTGTTCCAACAACCAAACAAGATGAGTTCAGAATGAATTGTGAACTACACAATTTCTTCAGCAAAATACGACTACAAGCAATCTTTGCAGAAAAACCAAATACCCCCAAAGTCGACTCTGGTCTTTGGAAACCATCCACCTTTACAACTAATGCTAGCATGGTACCAACGGAAGTTCTTTCCTTTGAGAAGGCATTAGTAAAGGAAATGAACGCCAATAAGACTTGCAAGGCCTTCCACAATGTCTCAGAGTTAGAAAGTGAAGCCATTCGGAACTTGGCTGATGACCCCTCAATTGTTATTAAGAAGGCTGATAAAGGGGGGCAATTGTGATCATGGCATCCTCTGCCTATAGGACTGAATGCCTCCGCCAAGTACAAAATACTTGGTACTACACACCGATACTGGAGGATCCCACTCCTAAACTCATAACACATATTAAGAGCATAGTGACCGCAGCCTTGAATCAGGGGATTAAAACTAAACATGAGGCTGATTTCCTCATCAAGGCTAGCCCGAGAGTACCTTATTTTTACATGTTACCAAAAATACACAAAGGGACCCTCCCACCTCCAGGAAAGGAAAGCCAATAGTATCTGGGATAGGGCCCCTCATGGAACCACTCTCCAAATTCTGTGATTCTTTTTTTATACCACTGGTAAAGGAAACACCTTACTTTATCCAAGACACAATAGATGTTCTGAATCTCATTGAAACTAATAACACTGCGGGACCCCAAATGGATTGCATTGTCACCCTCGATGTTGAGGCACTTTACACTAATATCCCTCAAAGGCAATGCTGGAAGTCGTAGATGAAATCCTAAGGTCGCAAAACTGGGTGTCTCCAACCCTTGTAAGCTTTGTAATGTAGTGTGCAGCCATAGCCCTAACAGAATATTTCTTCCAATTTGAAGATCGCCTCTTTCACCAGACACAGGGGACTTCAATGGGCAGCACTTTCACCCCCAGTTTGGCATGCCTTTGCATGTCAACTTTGAGGCAAAACATATCCTACAACACACTAACCCCTTCAAGGAGAACATCATGTTGTGGAATCGCTACATCGATGAGATTTTAATCTTATGGAAGGAAGGCACTGAGAAGGTTTGCCGTTTTGTTGATTGGGTGAATGAACTCAATCCCCATTTGAAATTCACGGACAATTCCTCAGAAAAAGAATTGCCTTTCCTAGACCTAATGATTACTCTGTCGGGCGACAAACTACATACCAAAACCTTTAAGAAACCAACAGACAGCCACTGTCCCTTTCTATACAGTAGCTACCACCCAAAACCCCTATGGGAGAACCTACCATATGGACAGTTCTTGCTCATCCGCCACAACCATAACAACCTCAATGAATTCATGACCCACTCTGACGACTTAGCACAACATCTAGCAAGACGTGAATATCCTCCAAGGAGTATAAGGACAGCAGAGAAAAGAGAGCAAAATAACAACAGAGAATCGCTCTTAGATGAAGCAAGAAACATGTTGACCAAAAAGCAAAATAGTATTTATGCTCTTTAGGATCATCATCTCCAATAAGAGCTACACTGTTTTTACTTACTTTAACGAGCTGCGTTAATAACAATAATTTAATAAGACTCTCCCTAACTCATTTTAAATTTTCATTCACTACACTACTAACTTCAGCTCACATACCCTCACTCACCAAACAACTTTATCAAAAGAACTCCGCCAAAGAGCCCCTTCGTCGGTGCCCGTTGGGCATTGCAGCCTGGCCTGACGAGGAGCTCGCCCAAATGATGACGCATGACACCTCTCGAGGTGAGTGAGGGCACTTTCTCCATTTGGTGGTTATTCCAGAGACCTAACTACCACTAATATCCTTAGGAACTGCACACCCATGCATTTGAACACAACTGGCAGAGCTCATGTTAAGCTCCTCCATGCTGGTGCACAGCTTCAGTTTGATGACAAGGGAGTTTCAAGCTCTCTTTTTTGTAATTTATTTCCAGACACAGTTGTGATTTAGCCTCTCTGCCTTTGAAATTCATGTTCTGGTATTTGCTCACTTTGAAGTGCCCACTCCTGTGTTTTGCTCTTCCTCCAGACAGCAGTCTATCACAGCAAGATAGTCTCCAATCTTGATAGCCCCAAACACAGGCCATTGGAGTGACTAGAGGCTCACACCTGGATGTCGGCCTCAGTGATATGTGCTTCAAAAGGTTACCAAAGTTTTCCAGTGCTACTCTTTCTGATTCTCTTATCAGCTCCATCTACCTCCTCAGATCTGCCCATTCCCCTTTGACTTGTGACCTCCTTTCAGAATCAAAGAGCTTCCTTGAAATGCACCAAAGAGCCTGGCTCTTCCTTCCTCCCTCCCATGTGTGTCCAATGCAGTTCAGAGTAATGCAGCAATCCACTAATCTGTCTAGGGGAAACCTCCACCTCTTCCTGCTCCTCCAGCAGGTCCTGGGACTCCCAAAATGAAGTGCAGTATCTTTTGTATAATGTGCCCTACACAGCTCACACATATTCCTGTGCACACACTCATCCAGTCGCACGTAGTTTCCAATGTAATGTAATTCTTCACAGGTGCACACACATCTTACCGTGTTCATGCAACATCACTCGCTGTCTCTTTTGTGATTACCGTGCCGCAGGCTCATGAATACACTAGCACGCACATGCAACTGCTTGCGCTATTTCTACAACACTGTACCATCTCTCAGGCACATGTATTTACCCGGGGCGCACACAATTTATTGGAATATTTCGCCTGCACTTTATAGAGTCTCATCTCATGCACACATACTTCCTCACGCTGCAAACAATCAGTGCAGGCAAGGATTGAGTTATGTACACAGCAGCAGAACGTTACTGGAGTGGGTCAGGAGGCACCACTCTAGTTATACAGGCACACAGGTTTATCACTCCACTAATTACTAAAAACACAGTATGCTGCCACCCCGCTTGTGCTTCTTAATCCCAGGTGATCAGCATTTGCCATTTGGTGTGGTTCTCTCATACCCACTTACAACAATTTCCCTTGAAAGAGAAGGTCATCTTGATGGCTTGACAGGAATCCCTGGTGCAGGGGAGACCGGTAAGTTATACTTTTGAATGTGTCCCTAAACCTAAATTTAATTTTCGTTTTTAATGTAGCTGTTGCTAATGTGTTTTGCACCTTTTGTAAACATAAACCTGTATTTAAATCTATATTTTGTTTTATTTTGGAAATAAGTAGCATTGTTGCTGTATTCTCTCGTTTTACTAACGAATATACAATACAAATGGGCAATACATAAATATAAACAAATTCTACACAAAAATATAAATAATTTAAGGCTAAAAAGATATATCAGATAAAAAAAGGATTACGTGATGTTAAAATTCAAAGAAGTTCATAGTTCAATTCATCATAGGGAATCTTTTTCTCCTGAGACGAACAGCAGCAACAAGAAAACTGGGGATGTTAAAAATGTTCCAGGTATTATCTAACAGTTGAAGGTACATTAGGGCTGGTCTAACCTGTAAAAAGCCCTTTCCTCTCAGGAGCGGAATTAAAAACTTCTTCCTGATGTCAGTGTAAAATCGCAAAACAATATAACGTGCATGGTATCCTGATTTGAGAAACTGTCACATATGTGTTGTCAAAGTGTGTGATTTTTCTTCATGTTAATTTTATGGTTTTTGCCTTGTTTGTTGAATGTATTTAGGTGTATTTATGATTACAGGTGTCAATCTCCTTTACATTTTACATGATGTTATGGTGCTCGTAAGTTTTCTTTCACCTAATTACATATTCCTATATGTGTTTTATATTGTAAATGTCTTCATTTTTACTGCATATTTTTACCAGGTATGTTTAACAATTTTGCAACTGTTGTTAATGTTTAATTGAAATTACTACAACTACCACGATGCCTTGTTTTTGCTTTGTTAAAACATTATTGAAATGTTATTTTGGTATTCCTCTCTTTCTTTCAGATTTCACAGATGCTAAAGTGTTTCATATTTATCAATCTAAATTTTATGCTATGTTTTGAAGTGTTTCTGCTTTAATTTAATATGTTACTGAATTCATGTTGGTTGTGTATTGGTGTTATTGCTTTTGGAATCCTATTGTGAGGCAGAAAATCTGGCTCCAGCTGATGACCTAAATCACTAATAGTTTGCCTATTTAATAAGACTTTTTTGTTTACATCACATTCTTCATTGGGGACAAGATCTAGAAATAATCTCCATTCTTGAACCTGTCGTCTTCAGACTCTTCCTGTGTTCATGTGTCAGCATTTAAAATGTAATTTTAAAAAAAATACATTTTGCAAACATATTTTTTAAATAACACACAAATGTTATTCATATTTGAAATAATATTTTTTACTGAATGTATCATATTTATTTGTGATTTTTAATTACATTTTTGAATTTTTTTTATTTAAAAAGAAAAGAGTGAATAATACATTTCAAATGTATCATTTACACATCCTTTTCCTTTCTTTAATCAATGGAAGTGTAAACAAAACCGCACAACTATTGCATGTCATCACATTAATGCACTGCATAATACCTTTTGGGCCCACTTACCATTCACAAACACATCATTTAACAATCTAAAATGGACGAAGCCTGACCACACCATCAGACATTTGCAATTCGACAGAAGTTATTGAAAGTTGACTGGGTAATGCATGTGAAACTCCACAGCGGACACATCCAAAGACTAATGTGTGTGAAAGCAGTGAAAGAAAGCCAATAAATGTTGCTATTGATGATCTCACGTCGTATAGATGTACGCAGCATTTAAAAAAAAGCCCACTTGCCTCCTAACAGTGCCACCAGGAACACCTTCTCAACTTTTGATGCTGTTACTACCTCTTGTGGCCACAATTGTAGACAAAGCAGGAGACAGGGCCCTAAAGCTCTCACCAGAGGAGCTGGAGATCCTGGCTAATGAGGTAGTGTGGATTAAACAAAACCATTTAAAATAGGGTCCAAGGGATATATATTTTAAAGACCCACACCTGATTTTATCCCCAGCACCAACTGAATGTATAACACACGAAACACAGGGGGTCTAAGCCAAATTGAGAGGCTACACTGTCGATACTGAGTCAACAAGATCTCAAAATATCTTTATCGCACACACATAACGTATTAATTAGGATAAAGAAGGAAAAAAGGCTAACACTACATGCATAGAGGAGACCGGTACATCATCGATTATTCGTAAAATGGCTGATTAATCCACAACAGATTGTAAAGGGTTTCCATCAAATTGGACTCAATGATCAGTCCTATCATTTGGCCAAACCCATGTGTGTAAATTAGTAAAATTAATATGATTAACAATTAATCAATTAATTAAAATTAATTGCCAATTAAATTTTAATTAATTATCAATTATAAATTATTTAACAAATAATTTAATTAAAAATGAATACCAATAAATAAATTTACATATTTAATTAATTATATTTAAATTACTTCCCACCCTATTCCCCTATAAACCCACAACCCGCTACAGAATTAAATTACGCAAAAATTAAAACAATATATTTTATTAATTAAAATAAATTATAACATAAATACACACTTTTCACACATATATTAACATACAAATCACTATGAAAAATTCGATATTATTAAAAATGCGATAATTTTAATAATCTATATTATATACTTCGATATTTTAACTGTCTATATTTTTAACATTCAATATTAAATCACTTACCTTAAAAACGATATTTTTGATGTCTATATTCTGTCCTGTCGATATTTTGTCCATTCGATATTTAAAACTCGATATTATGTCCATTCGATATTTTGAAGTCGATATTTTGACTGTTTACCATTTAGTTTGTGGTTGTGAAGGAGTTTTTTCAGTGTTTATATGTTTACACTGGTGAGGGCTATTTACCTTTCGGTGGGGTTTTATCAGTTATAGGTTTAAACCTGAAACAAAATTGCCTACCTATATCTCACCCCATACCTCTCTCAATATATCCTTTACCTCTGAATCATCCCAAACCTCTCTCCAATGCACTACCCTATTTCTCACCGTATACCTCTCTCAATATGTACTCTACCTCCACTTTACTACTATGGTACCCCATGATACCACTATGATTCCGACTCTACGTTTACCATGATCCCCAAAATAACCCTTCCTAGACTCTTCCATCCCCTATCGCTCCTTTGCATTTATCTCAAACCTCTTTTGCCAATAAAATCTCCCAAGCAAGCCATTCTAAACCCTTCCCTCTGGCTCTTCCCCCCTCCCTCTACTCATCCCAAACATGCTCCTGCTGCTATAATCTCCAAGTGAACACTTTGTAGATTCTTCCCTCTTCTATCCCTCCACTATCTTTTCAATCAAATTAACACTGAAATGTCCACCTCTGAAATCAACTTCATATTCCCCAGTACTAATTCATCACTAATTCTGTTTGGGTTCCAGAGTTGCCTGCTACTACTCGTAAAGTGCTTAGATGCCTCATCAAGGGAAACAAAGTGTTATATAAATGCAAACCCCTCCCTCTTCTATCTCTCCACTATCATTTTCAACCCAAATTATTGACTCACATGTCCTCATCTCAAATACATTTAATTTTTCCCTATACTAACTCACCACTAATCCTTTGTGGGTTTCATAGTAGTGCGCTACTCGCCAAAAAGCGAGTTGATGCCTCGTCAGAGTTAGTAAGGGTTATATAAATGCAATTACAGTTACAGTTACAATTACATTCGACTGCATATTGCGTAGCAGCATGGTACCTTTACATATAATCTGATCAGCAGGTTTCCGGTCATTGATATGAAGATTTCTTTGTAAGGCATTTGTAATTTTGAACTCCTTTATGGCTGCTCGAGTTGTGCACTGACTCCATATGCGTTAAGCATTGATTAATTACTTTGACTGCAACACATGTTCCCCGCACAAGCAGTTTGTTGGACTACGATAAACTCTGGGAGAGCACTTTTGATCTTCAGTTTACTTATCACCTAACTAGTTGTCAGTTGTACCATACTCCCCCCCAGCCTAGGTACTTGCATAGGACCACGCCACACACACAGCTTAGTAATACAAACTCCACATTCTAGACCTGCCTTCAGTGCATTCCCCTCGGATCACTGACATAATATCGATAACATAAATATCGATGTAGCAAATTATCGAGTAAAAAATATAGAATACATAAATATCGAACTCCTATCTCCGAACAGGTAAGTACAAAAAAATCGAATCAAAAATATTGTTGTAAAAAATATAGATAGTCAAAATATCGAATTTTTTTAATATCTTAAAAGTAATTGAATAATAATAAAATATTAAATATAATTAACTTAAACATACTTAAAATACTTAAATAACCTTAAAATTAATAAATAATTAATTTAAGTTAAAAATAAATAAACATACAATTTAATGTTTAAATACATATATATAAACATAATATTAATAAAAATTATACAATATTTTTACCGTAGGTTAGCGTGACGGTAAAATTTACTATTACCATTCCACTGAGTGCAACAGTAGAGAAAGCGTTGGATAGCGTAGGGGTAAAAATTACTATGCCCACTCCAGAGACTGCAACAGTAAAGAAAGCGTTGGATAGCGTAGCTGTAAAAATTACTATTCCCACTCCAGAGAGTGCAACAGTAGGGAAAGCGTTGGATAGCGGTAAGGTAAAAATTACTATTCCCACTCCAAAGAGTGCGACAGTAAGGAAAGCGTTGGATAGCGTAGGGATAAAAATTAGTATTCCCACTCCAGTGAGTGCAACAGTAGGGAAAGCGTTGGATAGCGGGAGGGTAGAGATTACTATTCCCACTCCAGAGAGTGCAACAGTAGGGAAAGTGTTGGATAGAGTAGGGGTAAAAATTACTATTCCCACTCCAGAGAGTGCAACAGTAGGGAAACCGTTGGATAGCGTAGGGGTAAAAATTACTATTCCCACTCCAGTAAGTGCAACAGTAGGGAACGCGTTGGATAGTGTAGGGGTAAACATTACTATTCCCACTCCAAGGAGTACAACAGTAGGGAAAGCATTGGATAGCGGGAGGGTAAAAATTACTATTCCCACTTCAAAGAGTGCAACAGTGGGGGAAAGCGTTGGATAGCGTAGGGGTAAAAATTACTATTCCCACTCCAGAGAGTGCAACAGTAGGGAAAGCGTTGGATAGCATAAGGGTAAAAATTACTATTCCCACTCCAAGGAGTGCAACAGTAGGGTAAGCGTTGGATAGCGTAGGGGTAAAAATTACTATTCCCACTCCAGGGCGTTCAACAGTAGGGAAAGCGTTGGATAGAGTAGGGGTAAAATTTACTATTCCCACTCCAAGGTGGACAACAGTAGGGAAAGCATTGGATAGTGGCAGGGTAAAAATTACTATTCCCACTCCAAAGAGTGCAACAGTAGGGAAAGCGTTGGATAGCGTAGGGGTAAAAATTACTATTCCCACTCCAGTGAGTTCAACAGTAGGGAAAGCGTTGGATAGGGTAGGGGTAAAAATTACTATTCCCACTCCAGGGAGGGCAACAGTAGGGAAAGCATTAGATAGCGGGAGGGTAAAAATTACTATTCCCACTCCAAGGAGGGCAACAGTGGGGAAAGTAAATACATCATATATTTTTAAAAATAAATTAAATATTAATAGCAATTACAAATTAATTAAAATTAATTACCAATTTAATATATTATACTAAAAAATCAATTAAAAATAATTTAAAAAATTGATTACTAATACTAAAAAATAATTACCTATTAATACAAATTAATTACCAATTAACAATTAATTAATTAACAATTGAATAATAATTAAAATTAATTCAAAATAAATACTAATTAATAAATTAAATAATTTAATTAATTACAATTAAATTACCTCCCACCCAATTCCCCTATGAACTCACTACCCGCTACAGAAAATAAATAAATAAAATTAACATAATTATCAATTAATCAATTAATAACAATTAATGGCCAATTATATTTTAATTAATTACCAATTAAAAATTAATTAACAATTAATTCAAAATAAATACCAATAAATGAATTAAAATATTTAATTAATTATAATTAAATTACTTCCCACCCTATTCCCCATAAACCCACAACCCGCTACAGAAAATGAATTAATACAATTAACATAAGTATCAATTAATCAATTAATAAAAATTATTTACCAATCATATTTTCATTAATTACCAATTAAAAATTAATTAACAATTCATTCAAAATAAATACCAATAAATACATTTAAATAATTAAATAATTATAATTAAATTACTTCCCACCCTATTCCGCTATAAACCCACAACCCGCTACAGAATTATATTACGCAAAAATTAAATGCCATAAAATGAATTACCTAAAATAAATTATAAAATAAAAATACACTTTTAACACATATACTAACATAAAAAACACTTAGATAATATTAAAAAATAAATATTAACTTACCTAAAATTCGATATTTTTGTTGTCTATATTCTGTCCATTGATATTTGTGTTGTCTATATTCTGTCCATTCGATATTTTGTCCATTCGATATTTTGAATTCGATATTACTGCTATTCAATTCGATATTTTTGTGGTCTATATTCTGTCCATTCGATATTTTGGCCACTCTATATTTTTTACTCGATATTTTGACCATTCTATATTTTTTACTTGATATTTTGACTGTATACCATTCCCCTCCACTACTTACATCACAGTTCTATGGAGTCCATGTGGAGCCAAAAGGGTTGCATAATTTCTAATTCGCAAAACACTATACACATGATGGTGGAGGTAGGGAGGAGAGAATCAGAGATGCAGTTTTTGAGAAATATTGGTGATTGTACAGTATGATAAGGGGCAAAAGGGACATGGCAAGTGGGAAAGGAATGTTCACAAGGGAATCTGACATGATTACAAGGCACTGAGGGGGTTATCCTAATAGCATATGTGTGGGGAGTGAGAGGAGATGCGTGCATTATGAATTTGGGGAAAAGCTACTATATGCATGGATGTGAAGATACACACCATATATCAGAGAGAAGGAGGAGAGGATATCTGATACTTGGAGATGGGGTAACCGGATCAGGCATGGGTTTGAGTGCGGAAGTAGGGGTGAGCAAACAGTGAGTATTGGGGATGCCTGTATGGCAAAGTACAAAAAACACCATTTAAGAAAGTACAGAACATTGTAATAATTGAAGTTTATGTTTAAAAGATGAGTTTCCATTATCCAATGGCCAATGTTAGTGTACTATTCACATTACCATCTTAATCCAACCTATGTTTGCCGTCCCTTCCTACCCCTGAACGCCCCATTCCTCCCGACAGACACCCACTCCGCTCCCCTCTAGGTTACATGTTTTCCAGATATTCCGCTGCCTTTGGCCGTTTCTGTTCATCCTGTGTTTTTGCCCATAGGTTCCTCTTGTGCAGTTCTTTGAGCCTTACAAATACAAGTATAGCAGGTATGGACTCTGTCAGGCTGACATGAAGGTAAGATTTGTAGAACTAGCACGAACAGTGACTTTTGCTCCCTAGACAAGGACAGGAAGACAAATGGCTTCAGCATGGAGTCCTTTCGCCAAATATTCAACTTACTGAATGTATCCTTCCATGGTGGCTAGTTTATTTCTTTGTAGTTTTTGATATAACATAAGCCATCACTGCAAGTGGGGTGTCATAGAGTTTAACAAAGCATTTGAATTAGCACGGGAGAAAAGTACAATGCAATCATAGGAGAAGGGCTGTGACCTTGAAAGAGGAACAGGAGAAAGAGCTGTCCTGGTCTATCTAAGGATGAACATGGTCAAGGTTAGATGTGAAGATCAGAACGTATTGTGATGAAATATTATCATCCTGGTCTGCTGGCTCTGTGAACTAATGGATCCACTCCTGGAATCTGTGTTTGACATGGTCACTGGCTCAAATCTATGAAATTGACTCAGTCTTTCGTACTGCTATTGTTGATAAAATGAGTATTGTTTAAGTGGGTAACAATAACAAATCTGTTATTCACATCAAGATGCCCCACAGGGTGAACATGTGCTTTTATGATGTAAGAGAGGAAGATTACAATAGGTTACATAAAAAAAGGAGCAATACTTATGAAATACATGTCTGAGTAATCTTGCTAGTTCAAATATGATCTTAGTTTAGTTTTATTTGAATAAATTAGAATCATGGGTAAGTGAGAGGTTGTGATAAGTAGAACCATGAGTGGGTAAATGTCTTGAGAAGAAGCATCTTAAGATCATTTTAAAAATGATTTAGAGATAGAACAAGCTTAATATAGATCAGGCGAAGGCTCCAGATACGAGGGTTGATGCCAGAGAATGATCAACTGCAGATATATTTCTGATGCAAGGAGTATAAATGAATAGCAGAGATCTGCGACACAGTTCTTGTGTTCCACTGGAGAACTTACATCGCAAACAGGACACATAAGAATTCTGTCCTGCCAAGTATCATGCATCAGAGGTTAGACTAATGCATTTTAGTACTGATGTCTACACCACTTCACTAAATTGCATGAGTCACACATTTATAGCAGCCCGTACCACCACCCCGTCGAGACGCGGGTAAACTGGAGTGGCACATGTGGAAACAGGAGGTGCCTTGCATTGTTGTCTTTTGCTGGCGTGCCCCACCTTGTGACCGCATACTCTCACAAGGAGACAATTGGTCTAGCGGCAGCAAATATGCAGCAGGAGGCAGCTTTGTGTTTATTTTGCCTGCTGTATCTGCAGCCTGCCTCTAGTGATGTTGCAGCCATCAGCAGGTCAACTGGTGCCTTCTTTCCTTGTGTGTTTTTCTCCCCCAATTTCGGGTCTAACAGCTGGCTTTGATGAGTCCTGCCACGCCTTGCCAGGGACGTGCTTCACGGGGCCCCCAGGGTGAGAAGATGGTCAACTTCTCACAGAGGTCCAGTCATGTATGTTTCAGGCCTCAATCTATTTGCCCACTTACTATGGCGAGTCAGATTTTGTGAGGTCAAGCTATTTTTAGCACCTACTCGTCTGTTCTATTGAGTGATCTGAAAATGGAAGGAACAGGTGTTCTGTTCATTCTGAAAGTGAATGAGCAATAAAGAGGCCTTTAAATCTTGTTTTTTATCTTGACACATTTGCTGTCTTTTCAAGGACAGAGGTCAAAAGTCTGTTTGTCTTTTTACTAATTGTTTCTTATCTTATCCTGGAAAATGGTGTTTACTTTCCTTTCTTTTATTATAGTTTGATATTTTTGTCAAGTGAAATGTCTGACAATCATTGTGAAATAAAAGGCTGTGAGGTGTCAGATTTTTATTCTAACACATAGTAATTAAACAGTTTTGAATGAATAGTAAAAGTATTTCAAAATATATTAGGAATTACGAAAGAACTTTTTTTTGCAGTTCAGAAGTGTGATTCAGACAAAGCTTTAAATAGGAGCAAAACAAATATGCTCAGTGAATTAAAATATGTGCCTAGGATCACATAATTATAAACCAGTTTATGGGTCAAGAGCATTTACAATTAGGACAGGTAGCTTATTTAAGTCACTAGACCTGCAGGTCTAGAAACATTTGTATTACTTTTTGAGGCCTGTGTTTGTTGTGGGAGCCAGTGGGTAGTGGGGGACGAGGGGGTGCACTGTGTACAGTCCCAGTGCACAAATTGTTTTTTAAAGCGAATAGGCTTGATGGGCCCAACACTTCCAGCAGCAATCCCTTTACATACAGTTGAGTGCTGGCTTCTCACGTCTCCAACTAACTTGCGAGAGAACAGACTGAGTCCTGACTCTGAGAGTCAAGAACTGAGGCATCAGATTGTGAAAAGCTTTCAAAGTGGGTAGGCGGCAGCAGTAACATATGGCAGGCAGCATTTAGTCAACGTTTGTTCAGTGCTTAGTTTGAGCCAGTGCTTTCCAGTGCCCCGCACTGCCACGTATATTGTCAACACCTGCACTTGTGAGTCTGCCCACATGGTGATGCTGTTTGTTTAATTTAGAGATGAGCACAACAACAGTTGTTTAGGAATTCAATGTACATTAAACATTACCAAAATACCCTTTGTTCAAGCCATTTTTACTTCTTTGAGAGCTTGGAATAACCTGAAATGTCACATTTGTAGGATTGTGATGGTAAGTAGTTGTCATTGGCAGCACTGGCGGGGCAGTGAGTGGATAAAGCTGCAGTGGCCTCCCAACGAGGGTCCTTGCACTTATTTTGTTACAAATTAAGCACTGCGTTGGTCTCCCTCTTGGTAAGTGCAGAGCTTGCACCTGTAAATAATATTGTTTCTTCGTCTTACTTTTCCTTTTTTTCAATTTTGTGGTCTGTGGTCTAAAAGAATGTTGTAGGTCTTATTTGATTATTTTATAAACTGTAGTGAATCAGGAAATATCAAAATCATATTTGATATTTTGGCTACATTTGATTCTTTCACTGATAGGTTATTTTGTTACAAATTAAGCACTGCGTTGGTCTCCCTCTTGATAAGTGCAGTGCTTGCACCTGTAAGCAGCTTTTGAAAGGCTGCTCACGTGGTAAGGAGCTTCTCAGATTTTTATGGTAATGTGGTGGCATATGAACCCTCCTACAACATGATTGGCTCCAAGCTCAGTAAGTCATGGTCCGTGGTAAGGAGGAGGCCAGTGTCATGAGGCGATTGTAGCAGAGGATGGGGGGCTGGTCTCCGAGTGACAGATCATGGCACCAAGGACTGCAATATGGGGTCTATTATCCACATATACCTATTTGTTTCATGTAATTTATTACACTTTCTGCGAGCCCTAACTTTTCAACCATAAACACTTTGCAAGCAAGTTTTCTCTTTTCATGTCACAGTATGAGCATACAAATCCCAGCATGCAAAGTACACCTGGTAAAAAAAAAGGCTTGTGATCATGTCCAGACACATTCTTTCCTGAAGACAATAGTTAACTGTTTCCGCAGTGCATTAGTAATGATTTTTGAGGAGCTCTAGAGCACGACAGACTTTGATGATATGTGTGCTGGGTTAGTGATAAGAGCGCAATGCAGAAGGTCCAGGAGGAAGGGAGCGTAACCTGTGCTAGCCCTACAATGGATATACAGGATTACAGGTCCCAGAATGCAGAAGCTAGTCAATCATTCATGGAACTGGGAAAATTTACAAGGCTGGACAAACATGCGAGTGCAACAGTGGATGGAAGTGTCAGAGTGGAGGGGGTGATGGACAAGTACTTTCAGCTTACAAAGAGGCAGTAGGTTAGTGACCTTCCATTGTAGGTGCTTTGTAGCAGTTTCAAGATCTTTTTAGAGTTTCTCATTGCTCAAAAGGGTTTAATATCTGATATTTATCTGCTGTATGGACTTCATTTCTTTGATTTACTCGTGAGAAAGTGTCAATATTTGGTCATTGAAATTTCACTGAACTCATGGTGATGTCAGCTATGAAGAATGTTTCCAAATATCTAATAATCACTGCAATTGATGGTTGCTAGTTATTGGTGTATTGCTAAAATCAGATATTTGATTAACAAAAATTATTGTTTAGTTTGTAAACTTAATGGGTTAAGAGAAAGGATGTAATGTGCAGTGTAGACATCTGTTTCAGTGGCGGTGCGTCCATTGGGGCATTGGGGCGTTGCCCCCCTAATACCACGGCTCGGCCCCATTGCCATTCATCGTTTTAATAAATTTCAAAATAAATACAAATAACAAATTCTTCGTTCTACTTCTTACGCTAATTCCAATCAGGACTCCTTATTGGAATTAGCGACAGAAGTAGACTGAGGGACGCTGAAGGGGGTAGGGCTGCGGCAGCTCTCAGGGTTTGAGTGACAGCCACTAGACAGCAATGGTGCGCATGCTCGATTTTGGGCTGGTCATTTTTAC
This sequence comes from Lissotriton helveticus, assembly GCF_964261635.1. NCBI lineage: Eukaryota > Metazoa > Chordata > Amphibia > Caudata > Salamandridae > Lissotriton > Lissotriton helveticus. Next base: position 86,189,561 of record NC_136067.1, on the reverse strand, counting down.
GACCAGCCCGAACATGCGCACTAGCCTTCCCCTTAGGGGAGCGAGTGTTGCTTCATGCTGCAGCCCCGGGCTCCTAATGTGCGCAGAGTATCCCTGCTCAAGCCAGTCCTGGCACTGCTGGAGCCGCATATGGATTGGCTTTGAAAGGTTGCAAGCCACTCCAGTGACGCAGAAGAAGTTGAAGGCCCCAACGCGGGACCCCTGCCCAGCAGCAGAGGCGGCACGGGTCAGGCACGTTTTCTTTTTTTTAACCCCCCCGCACGACACCCCCCTGTGCGAATATTGCGAGCCGTGACTGATCTATTTTCAAAAGACCGTCAGTGATTGGATGCTGGGACTCTACGACGTAAGCGTCATTAGAACTGTTTATGAATTCCGTCGAGTACAATTCATCTCTGAACGAAGCACAGCTGGGGAATTAAAATGAACTTAATTGCATCAACAGTTTCCCAGTGTCACAGGGATTCCGTTCTCATACAGAACTGTGCATAGAGGCTTGGAACCTAAGTGAATTAGGGTGTACCAAAACTCACCTTAGTACCCAAAATCCCCTACCAGACTAGCAACAGTGTCTCATTGGTTCTTACAAACTCCCAATGTTTAGACAAACCAGAACATGGACTTAGAACACCTCAGGTAACGTGGAACACATGAACACTCTTTCGTTATACAATCATTTCAATCCAGAACAAGGAGTAAATGAAGACACGTGTACATTTGAAATGTTTATTTTCTAATGCAGTGTTCTCAAGCGCAGTATCTTAGCTAATACAAGCAAACATATTATAAGAAACAGAGTAATCAGCATAGTTACTAGTCCATTGAATACAAAGGGTGAAAGCATGTTAAAATTCTAGAGGGAAGAAGGCTAAGAAGACACCTAATTCTCACCCTCCCTTGCTAGTATATTATATTATATCTAAGAAGGTCTCTTTGGGTTTTAGCAGGGCGGCCCCATACCTCAGATCCTAGTGGTAAGGGATCACATCATCTTCCACCAGCTCTCTGCATGCAAAGCACCATCAAGTGTGTGTATTCTCTGCGCAGTGCAATATTAAACGCGCCTAAAGCCAGAATTTGGTCGCAGCTGCATGTATGTTATGTCTAGAACGTGCGAAGATCAGACCTCACAACAACCACTGTGTTGAGATATCCTTGAAGGCTTCAGCACTCACTGTACAGACACAGCTCACCAAGCAAAGCTGATATCAAAGCAACAACATAATATTCTCGTGTGAAGCAAAACATTCTACTAGGCTCAAAGCTAAAGTAATAATTATGCGTCGTGTGCAGAAGCAGCAGAAAGGTAAAATGGCATTTAAACTCCTAATAAGCACATGCTAACTTAACACAGTGTGTAGACAAAGCATATCTATATGACACCAGCATTGTTTTCTTGTACTCTCTGCATTCTCACCTGTTGTATCTACTTATTCCAAGTTGTTGTAGTCCCGTGTTACTCAAAGTACAGCCTGAAGGCTACATGCTAGACCTTTCCATGCATCCCCGTGTGGAAAACAGCAGACTTAAACCGCAGCCATTATCCTGCCTGTTCGTCCCTCTGCTTCCCCATTTACAGTGGAAAAAAGCATCAAAGGAGCATGCTCAGAAAATAAGTGTCTGTTCTGCTCGCATGCAGCCCCTTCCCCAATTCTTGCTGAGTGATGTCATTAGCTTGGGGCACAAAAGAGGCTTTTTTTAAAATACATTCAGGTTGCTGGCTTTCCTTTCCAGCCCTGCATAGACAATTTGTCTTACCTGCACTCAGCCTTTCCTCACCACCCGCGTTTAGAGTCATTGCCAGCTGTGCCTCACCTCCTGATCATCTGGAATTCAGACTGACCTCTCGTCAGCCTGTGGGCTGCACACAGCAGTTCCTCTCACCGAATCAGCATCATTCACTCGGAGCTCCCCTGACCTCAAGATGTCTACTGAAGGGCAACTCACGCACCTCACCGAGGATCTGCAGCAGTGATGGGTTGGCTCAAATCTAATGCATAACAATGCAGCCCAGATAAGATGGAGGACCTGCTATTTGGAACTTACCCTGTCCATGGCTGTTTTCCCGCTTCCCACCAAATTGGCCAGATACGAAGGGGTTTTAGTTGACACTCACTTATCCCTCAAATCCCAAATCATGGCTGTGGTCAAAAATACATACTGAATCTTGAGGATGCTGAGGAAATATATTAAACATCAACCTTAGGAAACCAGAAAACGGTGGTCCAGGCACTGATTTTGTCCAGATTTAGCTATGCTAATGTTCTGTACATAGGACTCCCAGATTACTTGACCAACAGAATACAAAAGGTCCAGAACATGGCCATCTGGGGCGGTAGAAGATTTATAGTGGGAGCTACCACGCATTGGAACTCCCTCCCGTTTAACATCAGAAATCTCCCCTCTCTGACTCTGTTCAGGAAAGCCGTTAAAACCTGGCTGTTCACTGATTAATCCCATTGCCTGCTTCTCGGTTTGCTAGCGCCAAGACACCATTGGTAATCGTGCGTTGTATAAATTTATACCATGACATAACATCTGTCTGTTATTTAATCTCCCTAAACACACTTTGATTGCTCAGTATCGTAAACAGATACACTGGCTACCGGTAAAGAAGGGGGTCATATTCACAGCTCTAACAGTGGCACACCATAGGCCTTTTACAAAACAAGTATCTCTTACCTACTAGGAAGACTGACCAGCCATTGCCTTCAAAGATCATTGCGCTCTGAGTCGGCACGTATTCTGTCCATCCCACGCACAAAAAAGGAGTGGGGTGGCTCAGCCTACTTGGTGCTGGCTGCTAAACATTTGAACAAACTTTCTTTTTTCCTCAGATGCATACCAGACCAAAAAACTGTTCCATATGCAAGTAATAACCTAATCTAACAATGGAAACGATTCCCATGAGAATTACCAGCAATAGGTGGAGTCACCATACTCCGTGACTCAAAGACCTTGTTGAAGAAAAACAACATGCACGCATCCAAGCCCAACACTAGATGGAAGGAGTATGCACAGCATGTGAATCTACAGCCCTACATGCCACAAGCAGATGTTTATAGATTTAGTAACATTTCCATAAATATATTTTTTTAAAGAAATATATATATAAGAGGCGGAAAGACAAAACCACCGGACATGGCGGAGAAAACACAGAAAACAACCAAAAAAAGAGGCGGACAAGGAGAGGAGGTGGCGGCAAACGGCGTGGGAAAAGGGAGGGGCAGAGCCATGCCCAACAACTGGAGCAACCGGACACGGGGCAACAAGAAGTAAGCCAGACAGCAGACACCACCAGTCAAAATCTAACGGTGGTTAATCTGACAGAAAAAACTCTAACGGACACTGAAATTGACCTATTGAGCCTCGGTCTTACCTTCTGCCCCAGCACCCCACTCGAGTATACCCAAACGAGAATAGACCTCTTCAGATTTACACGCCAGCTGAAGCTACACAAATATTTTAAGCTGCGACCCCACCTGAAAGAAACAAGCAGTATAGGGACCAGAATTACAGCAACAGATGCCCTGGTGGGCAGAGAAATCGAAGCTCTGGAAACCCTAGAAAATCTGCGTGAAGAGGGTAACATTCAGGATCCATCTGAGATCTCGAATAGAGGACAAAGAGCCCTCGCATTGGGTATTGAGCAAGATCGTGAAGAGAGTGGTTACAAACCCCAATCGATATTCATTCCACAGATGCCTTGGGACGCCATCGACGCCTTCTCTGAAGCCATGACACAAGATCTGATGCGGTACAGGAAAGGACATCATCCTATACAGCACAACATCACAGAACAACAAAAAACGGCCCTACAAAATCTCATGAAGGATGAAAAAATCATCATCAAACCTTCAGACAAAGGGGGCAACGTCGTAATTCTCACTAGAGAGTACTATAGACTTGAAGCATTACGCCAATTATCTGATACCAAGTTCTATGTCAAGTGTACTAATGAGGTATACCTGGAAAGTATCCGGAACTACGACAAATTGATAGGGAAATGGCATAATCAAAATATGCTGAGCAAAGATGAATTTCTCTATCTCCGGACATCTCAACCCCTCACACCTACCTTCTACCATCTGCCTAAACTACATAAGGACAGCTTGCATCCCCCAGGCCGTCCTATTGTGTCATCTGTTGGCAGCCTCACTGAAAGTATGTCCCGATTCATAGATAGGTTTCTATTTCCCTTGGTATTGACATTGCCCTCATATGTACGGGACACCAAGGATTTTTTGAACTCTATCAGGAATGTGAATTGGGACAAGGACTGCCTGCTGATTGTACTTGATATTACAAGCCTGTACACCGTCATTGACCATCGACAGGGCCTCGAAGCTGTTCAGCACTTTTTGAACTTGAGACAATTGAGGTTTACAACCCACAATGTTATGATCATCGAGTTCATTGAGTTTTGTCTAAACAATAATATATTTTTATTCGAGGACCAACTGTTTAGACAGGTGTCTGGGACGGCGATGGGTACTTGCTTCGCTCCCAGCTACGCGAACCTTTTCGTCGGCTGGTGGGAGGAGCAAGTACCCAGGAGCTGCATGGTGGATGGAGTGGAGGGCAGGACAGAGGGATGGTACAGATACATTGATGATCTGTTTATTGTGTGGCGGGGCTCCTTAGAAACAGCACAAGCCTTTATCGACCAACTGAATGAGAACGCCTACAATTTACACTTTTCGGGGACGGTAAGCAATTCATCAGCTGAATACCTTGACCTGAAAGTGTTCACAGAAGATCAGCAGATCCATACGGCTCTACATAGAAAATCAACGGCAGGCAATTCCACCCTTTTTGCCAGCAGTAGCCATCCCCCCCAATTAATCAAGAGCATTCCCTACGGCGAGCTACTTCGGCTCCGTAGGAACTGCTCTAGATTGCAGGACTTTGATAAGGCAGCACAGGACTGTGTGGAGAGATTTGAGGCTAGAGGATATGGTAAGGCCATTCTGAGAAATACCTTAAAGAAAGTCAGGGCTATCCCTAGAGACTCCTTAATCACCCCGAAACAGGCCATCAAGGAAGGTGATGATGGCAAAGGGAAATTCAGACTTATAACTCCCTTTTCGGCTGTAGCACAAGACCTCAGGTCAATGCTGCGCAAAAACTGGCATATTCTCACTACTGACAGTATCATCAAAGATGATCTACCTATCCACCCGCTTATAACCTTCAACAAAACCAGATCTCTTAGAGATTATCTGGTGACCAGCCACTTAGAAAAACCACTACCGAAAAGTAATACTCTAAAATCGATGAGTGGATTTTTTCCCTGCGGAAAATGTAAAGCGTGTGCTGGAAGCAGGAGAGTCTTCACAGTGGAGAACGTAGACACAGGCAAGAAACTGCACATAAAACAGTTCATAACTTGCAGCACTCCCCTAGCAGTGTATTGTTTGGTTTGCCCTTGTGGCCTCCGCTACATAGGGAGCACTATTAACATGCTAAAGTTGCGGATCTTGGAACACCTTAGGGCCATTGATAAGGCCGACCAGGCATATCCGGTCGCCCGGCACTTTGCCGAAAAACACAATAAGGATCGCAGCCAGCTCCAATATTTTGGGCTTGATACCATCAAAACCAATGCCAGAGGAGGGGACCAACTGCGACGTCTTCGCAGGCTTGAGTCACGTTACATTATAGATCTCTCCACGAAGTGGCCAAAAGGTATGAATAGCGGGGAGGAAATGGTCTTTCATCTAGGCAAACAGTAATTTCATTCTCTTCAGGCCTATATGTACTCTACTCTGATGGACTGCATTGGATTATGATATTCAATATTGTATATAGTACTGTGTATATTGTCATTTGTAAATATGGGTGTGTATATATAGTGTAAGTGGTCACTTAGCTGGAAGAGGAGATAATCATGATGAATTGAGAAAATTGCACTCCAGCTTGTAGACTCGTGGATCTTACTTAGTTCAAGGGATGAAATTGGTTTCATATTTACACCCCCTTTATCTTCAACAAATGGCAATTTAATGGATCAGGGGGCTCTTTGATCCTGAAGTGACATGTTAAATTAAATTAACATTAACCAGATTGTTCATACTGGCACATCCTCACAGTTTTTCGGGCACCTCACGCCTTTCGCTAGTTGTTTTAACACGGGCACACTTTAGTAATTATAGTGTAGATATTGTGTACATAGGTTGTATATAGTATGTCACCTCCCATTACTTTTAAGGGGACCATTGCCGATCCACGGCTATATCAAACAGTGTATCTAAGATCTATTAATAATACACAAACTTTCTCCCTTTACACGTACATTTACCTATCTATAGGTGTGAAAACGTTAAGAACATGCATTATATGTTGTTGATCATGTGTACATAAATGTGTATATACATGTATATATTTACCATTACAAGATGGCGTGTCCCGGGAGATTGACAGTCCTCTGTCGATGTCGACCAGGAGGTGTAACCTTTGTACCTTATGACCTATATTAAGTAAACCGGTTTTTTTCATGTGTAAACACACACACTGACGAAGCCCAAGTGGTGAAACGCGTCTGTGTTGCGTGCTTGTAGTGAATAAACTACTGTGTGAGGAAGATACCCCCGAGTGCTGTCATTTCTTTCCCGGGATCCTGGGATTGTGAAGAGCGCAATATATATATATATATATATATATATATATATATATATATATATATATATATATATATATATATATATATATATATATATATATATATATATATATATATATATATACACACACATATACATATATATATGTTATGTTAAACGTTTTGTAGAGCGCAACAGCTGCCCTGGCAACGGGGCGTCCCGGCGCTAAAACCAACATAACAACTGGGACCAAAACAGGAGGACATCTACAGGAGGGGAAAAAGGTAAGTTTTTATAGCTTTGCGGAAAGCCATTAGGTTGTTAATGCTCCGAATATGGAGGGGGAGGGAGTTCCATAACTTAGCCCCTAGCAGTCTGAACGAGCGCCCTCCTACACGGCAGTATTTCGTGTAGGGGACCAGGACTAAGTGTTGTCCTTTAGAGCGAAGATTTTGTTGGGGGTTATAAGGCGTAAGCAGTGGGCGCAGGAGCTCAGGTCCCTCCCCTCGCAGAATCCTAAAGGCAAAGATGAGGGCCTTGAATTGGATACGGGCTTCCACTGGCAGCCAGTGCATTCTATGAATAGCAGCTCTCGCGGAGCACCTTCTAGGCAGGCCTACTATAGCCCTGGCTGCGGAATTCTGAATCCGTTGGAATCTCTTAATTTCCGCTTTATTGGCTCCTAACAGCAGAACACTGGCGTAGTCCAATCTGGCCAGGATGGTCGATTGAACAATCAGTTGTCTCGTTTTGGGATCAAAGAAGCCTAAGATGGGATTGAGGCTTCTCAATAATCCAATGCAAGTCGCGGCTACTTTTTTAGTGTGAGCCTGGAAGTTAAGTGCAGAGTCTAGCCAGACTCCCAAGTTTTTTGCCAGCTTTTTTGGAGGAGGGGCTGGACCCAAAGCGCAAGGCCACCAAAGATTGCTTCAGCTGTTGGAATTTTTTCCCAAGATCAGCACCTCCGTTTTACCGCCATTGAGTTGGAGGCAATTCGCTGTCATCCAATTGGCGACCGCGGTCAGTCCATCCCTAAACCTAGTGGCCTCAGGGGCGGGAGCCTCCTTGAGGCTGATGACCAACTGGGTGTCGTCGGCATACGATACCATTATAAGATCCCATTTTTTGGCGACTTCCGCCAGGGGTTGCATGTAAAGATTGAAAAGGGATGGACTGAGGGCAGAGCCCTGGGGTACTCCTTGTCCTATTTCTTGGGGTTTAGAGATAAAGGGGGGTGCAGATACCTGGAAGGATCTGTTTGAGAGAAATGAACGAAACCACTCTAGTGCTGAGTCTGTGATCCCGATATTTTCCAGTCGTTTAAGTAAAATAGCATGTGAGACCGTATCAAAGGCCGCGCTGAGATCGAGCAAAATCAGCGCGGCACTTTTACCGGTGTCCATGATTTCTCGCAGGCTTTCAGTGGAGTTAAGGAGAGCGGACTCCGTGCTGTGGCCCGGCCTGAACCCGTGTTGGGAAGGGTCCAGGATGTTATTTTTTGCCATGTGGTCGTTCAGCACTTTGTTCGCATGGGCCTCCGCTAGCTTCGCTACCCAAGGTAACAATGAAACCGGCCGGTAATTCTCCGGCTTCGAGGGGTCTAAGGTGGGTTTCTTTATAATGGGTGTGATCCACGCCTGCTTCCAGCAGGTGGGTACCATGGCCGAAGCAAATGAAAGGTTGATAAGAGAGGTCAGGGGTGGAAGGAAGAATTCCAAGGCTCCTTGAAAGTAGACTGGTTTCATAGGGTCTGCAGGTGCGCCAGATTTAACCTTCCTGCATATAATAGTTAATTCCTCGCGAGAGATGGCTGGAATGCGGGAAAGCCCACAGCTCTCACCAATGACTTTGGGAGATTTAATGTCCTCTGGCAGATCATGAGTGAAAGAATTGTAGATCTTCTTCACTTTATCGGTGAAGAAAGTTGCTAGATCATCGCATTGCTGAGTAGAAGTGATGTGGGAGGCTGGTTTATCTCCATGTTGCAGTTTTTGCACAATTTTAAAAATGGTTTTCATGGGGTTAGGACTTGTTTTAATTTCATTCGCGAAGAAGGCTGCGCGAGTTAAGCGTATGGCTTTATGGTATGTTTTAAGCAGAGCCAGATACACGTTTTTTTCCTCCAGCTTGTATTCTTTCCTCCATTGGCGTTCTGCTTTCTTACATGCCCTCCTCATAGTTTTCAGCTTTTCATCGTACCAGGGGTTAGAGGGGGAGTTACGGCCCTTGGTCCACTTGGCCGGTATAACAGCGTCCAGTCCCTTGTTGAGCCATTCCTGGAAGGACGCATACGACGTATCAATGTCGCTCATACCCTCCAAGTTAAGCTCGCCCAGGCTATCCGCAAGGTTAAGATGTTGCAATTTATGCCAAGGCCGTTTTAGGCATGAAGTAGGTGCCTTTATCACGGGAGGGGAGACACTCGGGATCGAGAAACTGATCAAGGAGTGGTCGGTCCAGGCCATGGGTTTCGGGTCGTCTGCTCTGGCATCTGGGATATTAGTAAACACCGGGTCAAGTAAGTGACCCGCCGTATGAGTGGAGGTTTGAACAAGAGGGGTCAGCTGTAGAGCTGCTAAGTCAGCTAAGAAGTTACTAATATTAACATCATCGGTGTCGTCGAAATGAAGATTTAGATCCCCTAGGATGGTAAAGTTAGCTGAGCTGGTAATCAAAGCATGGGCAATATCAATAAGCTCTTCTCTGAATTTCGTGGAAGGCCCCGGTGGTCTGTATATGAATAGCCCCGAAAGAGAGAAATGAGGGCTTGTGGATATAGTAAAGCGTGCGCATTCACTGCCCGTTATGCTTTCCGGTAGGAAAGAGCATGTGAAGGACGATCTATAAATCGCAGCAATGCCCCCTCCTCTCGAGGCCCTATTGATGGTGATCATGGAAAACCCCTCCGGTAATGCTAAATTAGGGATGCTGGTAAGGTCATCTCTCATCCAGGTTTCACACAGAAACAAGATATCAGGGTTTTCGTCTATTAGAAGCGTTCTTACCTCCGCATGGTGTTTAACCAGGGATCTCACGTTAAGCTGTAAGATGGTAAGCAAGGCTTGGCTTCTCCTAGGCGATTTGTGGCTGATAGGTCGTGGCTCAGGTATAGTCAAATTGCAGAATTTGCATTGAAGGGCGGTTTGACCAATACATCCTTCTAGATAGTTACATCTGGGACCAGGGTTGAGTGACCACAGTAGGTCGCTATCGTATACATGTATTTTTTGAGCAGGGGGTCTGGCGAGAGGCGAAGACTTTGCGAGGACGGGCGAAGACGGGCTTGCCTTAGGCGCGCCTTCGGCGCGCAAACGGCGCGCCCGCTGCGCCCGTCCGCTGCCCGTACGGTGGATGCACATGATTTCTAGCCCCGAAGCAGGGGCGGGGGGCGTGGCCTCGAGGTGGGCGTGGCCTGTTGCCTCGCCGACAATGGCGACCAAGGAATGTTTACGTGCCTGGGCCTGGGCTCCGCTAACAGCGCTACAATCCGCTGTGCAGTGCGTTCAAGTACCCCCCAAAGGTCTGAGTACTGCCAGGAAGCAGCGTAAGTTTAAAAGTACACAAACAACAATCGTGACACAAGTGAGAAATGTTTAAAAACAAAGTATCAGGACGCACCCGGCTTCCGCCTCAGGAGTATGCAGGTTCCGGTGAATGCGCTTTAAACAGAGCTTTTATACTGGAGGGGGCGGGGGGCGTGGCCTCGAGGTGGGCGTGGCCTGTTGCCTCGCCGACAGTGGCGACCAAGGAATGTTTACGTGCCTGGGCCTGGGCTCCGCTAACAGCGCTACAATCCGCTGTGCAGTGCGTTCAAGTACCCCCCAAAGGTCTGAGTACTGCCAGGAAGCAGCGTAAGTTAAAAAGTACACAAACAACAATCGTGACACAAGTGAGAAATTTTTAAAAACAAAGTATCAGGACGCTCCCGGCTTCCGCCTCAGGAGTATGCAGGTTCCGGTGAATGCGCTTTAAACAGAGCTTTTATACTGGAGGGGGCGGGGGCGTGGCCTCGAGGTGGGCGTGGCCTGTTGCCTCGCCGACAATGGCGACCAAGGAATGTTTACGTGCCTGGGCCTGGGCTCCGCTAACAGCGCTACAATCCGCTGTGCAGTGCGTTCAAGTACCCCCCAAAGGTCTGAGTACTGCCAGGAAGCAGCGTAAGTTAAAAAGTACACAAACAACAATCGTGACACAAGTGAGACATTTTTAAAAACAAAGTATCAGGACGCTCCCGGCTTCCGCCTCAGGAGTATGCAGGTTCCGGTGAATGCGCTTTAAACAGAGCTTTTATACTGGAGGGGGCGGGGGGCGTGGCCTCGAGGTGGGCGTGGCCTGTTGCCTCGCCGAAAATGGCGACCAAGGAATGTTTACGTGCCTGGGCCTGGGCTCCGCTAACAGCGCTACAATCCGCTGTGCAGTGCGTTCAAGTACCCCCCAAAGGTCTGAGTACTGCCAGGAAGCAGCGTAAGTTAAAAAGTACACAAACAACAATCGTGACACAAGTGAGAAATTTTTAAAAACAAAGTATCAGGACGCTCCCGGCTTCCGCCTCAGGAGTATGCAGGACATACACACACACACAGAAATATATATATGTGTGGGTGTGTGTGATCATAGCATGTGTCTCTGTATGTGCAGATACTCTATATACACCTGCCATTCAAGTGCTGGGCTTGGACATTTACAGGCTGTTTGACTTTGAAGGAGTGTTTCGAGCCATGAGGTGATAGTGCGACTCCTCCTTTAGTTGGAAATCTACAAGGGCACCAACTCCTTGTATTTTTCCACCTATAAGTTTGGATATGTACCACATGAGCTCCGATTTCGACATGTTACTCATGCTCCTCTTTGGGCCCAACCCGTGAATTTGACTCTTTCACTCCATACTTGGGGGAGAGCAGGGGGCTTCGTCATTTGAATTGCTCAGCGACGCCCCCCAGAAACTGGCCCACGATTGATTCCTAACCCTCAGGGCCTCTGGCCCTCTTCCGTCAGCGTGCCCCTCGTCTTCGACAACTTTGTGGAGAATGCCCATAGAGTGATAAAAGGATGCCCTTCCAGAACTGTGCTCAGTGCCACACAGAGTTCCTGTGGACCAACTACCACAAGGTATGTAACCTCTGCCTCGACCACAACCCTGCATGAGAGGCCTGCTTTACCTTCCACTCAAAGAAAACTCTGTTATCGATGAGAGAGAAGAGACACACACCAGACAAAGCAGCAACAAGCCTCTGACGATGCCCTGGACATCTTCAGGGAACATCCCTCATCCAACATCAAGGAGAGTGAAGAAGCAGGCCTTCGAGCATTCTGCAACACCAGTCATCGTCTTGCCCAGAGGCAACTTTTTCCTCTGACTCCAATCCAGAGGAAGACATTCAGGAGGCTTCCCTCACCTCCACACAAGGACTGTTAGCATGGTTGACACTGACAAACACACCAGGCCCTTCAAAAGATCAAGATTGAAGCACCGCACTGCCCCTTAGGTAGTCGGACATTGAGCCCTACTACTAAGGTGCAGGCTTCTCGACCTCCAATGCCCTTAGACTCTGATCAGCACTGGCCATAGACCTTGAAGTCACTCACACCTGCCCACGGACATCGACCCCTCGCAGTCATCAGGTCTGAAGATACTCCCCAGGACTCCAGACCCCTCCAGGCCAAAGACCATTTAGATCCGCCAACGACACCAGATTCAAAGCCACCAATGGTGCCGAAAATGCCGTTGGCGGCAATGCCCCCTTTGGGTCCAAAGACTCTATCAACACCGAAGACTTCTTTGATGGCATGGTCTGATGACTCAGAGCAACCCATCCTTCAGTGGCTCCAGGAAGAGCAGTATGCCAGGAAGAAAATAGTGTTCATAAACCACCAAACAAGGAAAATTTCAACAAAGTTGCTTCCGCTGAAGCCTGCTGAGACTTTGCCTCGAAAGATTATACTGATTTACAAGAAGGAGTTTGCTTAGGAATCCATACCAGCTACTAAACATAAAAGATACAAGGGCAGGTGCACCAACACCCTCCATTACTTTTGCTTCCACCTCCACCACCACCACCACCTGTTACATCACCACCTCCACATTTGCCAGAGGGTCCTCCCACACTCTTGCTTTGGGCAAGGCAGTTGTTTCCATTCCACCAACCCTTGTGAAGCACCTTTTGACCCGGTGCCCATAGATAACCCATTGGATGACTATGCTGTAGATCTCCAAGAGATCCAAACATTGATTCCTATCTGTTAAGGGCATCCCCCAAACGACACCACCACCTCTTACAATGAGGTGATCCAAAGGGTAAACACTTTCTCCCGGGAGACCTGCATATCCACCTTGTAGAAAGATGATTTCTTAGTGCACACACTGACTAGGTCAGAGAGGACCATACAGCTCCTGCCCATGCTGAACGGCATGATAAAAATCAGGCACAGGCAGGCACCTTCAAAGAACCCATCAAGGCTAGGGAGGGGGGTAAAACCATAGGCCAAGGAAAACTATAAGCCCTCCCCTATGATCCAGCCTACATCAGCGTCATATACCTCCTAACTTCCTAGTAGTACATGCCACAAGCTAGCAGGCTTCTACTCAGGTCACAGGTGGCAGCACCTCATCCAGCAAGAAGTTTGATGCTACTGGGGAAAGGGTAGCTGTAGGAGACACCACTTACTGAAGAATAGCCATATCGAATCACACACAAGTGAGTGGGAAGAGGGAAGACTCCTACATCAACCTCCACCACAAATATCCAAAAAGCACAAAAAAGAGGTAGGAGTATAAGAAATCACGCTGTTTATGTTTAGTGGCATGTGTTATCCGTTTGGAAAACTGCCCTTACCCACAAATTTGTGGCATTCTTGCTAAACAACACCCCTGCACAGACCAACACCTGGGGTGGAGCAAAAGGAAGGAGAAAGACAATACAAAAATTAAATTATACGGATCAAAAAATAAATATAAGAGCAGAATGTAGAGTTTAAAACTGGCTCAGGAATATCCACCTAAATACTTTATTCCCGGATTTCACGGTCAGGATTAAAAAACAATATAGGATGGTGGTGATTATAGTAACCCTTCACCCCGCCTGTCTACATATCTGTCAACATGTTTCAGCTGGTTTTAATTTTGCCCTTAATGGGTCTTTAAGGCTTTCAGTAGTACAAGAGAAGGTACAAAGTTCCCCGAGAAGAGTGATGGAGAGGTGTGAGTGCTAGAGAGAGGGGGGAATCCCCTAGTTGGAATTAAAACCCTCACACACCCAGCAAGCTAGGTGTCATGCTTCATCATATGGGTTCTGCTCCTCGTCAGACTGGCGCTGCAATGTCTGACGGGCTCCCGAAACCGGGGCTCTTTATCGGAGATCTTTTATTCCGGCCATATGGTGCATGCGTGTGAGAGGGCGGATGGGTGTGGTCGTGAAACAGTGATGATTATTAAAAAAGGTGGGTCAGTCCACAACCTATTTTATTCTTGTGGTAAACTTCATTGGTTAAAAGGGGTGGGAGGGGAGCTAAATGCACTGGAGTTATCTTAGCAAGTTAACTACTACCCTCTTGTTTGGTCAACATGTTTCTTGCCATAATGGCAATTCGTCAGGACCTCAGTGTATAGTACCACACAGTGAAAAAGTAAATTAGTGAAAAGTTGAAACTAACAATCTGGTATACAACCTTAAGCGGTCGGTGATACCGAGGTGCAGGCCAATCGGTCCTGCAGAAATATTATGACCCCGAGAGGTTCTCTGAGGTACTTCGCAGTCTGCTTTCCGACGGACCAGTTGAGTAAGGTATGGTACCTACGGCGGCTCACGGTCCTAGCCGACACACCTACCCCTCGGACGGCGTCTCGATTGAGGCGCTCAGCAGCTGGTGCTTTCGTCAGGACCAAAAGATCTCCTTTATATTACTCTCCTTTCCTACCTTACTTTAGTAGTTTGAGGATAGACCTTTTCTAGTCTAGAGCTGCTTAGTCACACTGCAGTAGTACCTGTAGGGGAAAATATAGTTGTTATAATCACTGTTCAATACTATACAAGTTAAGTTGTCTCCATAGTACAAGCATGTCTAAGTGATGTCGTATACAAATACACTCATGCCACTCTTTCGTTCTTTGCAAGCGTTGTTAGCCCACGGGGTCTGATTCACATATCCTCCCGGTTAACCTAAATAAAGGTTCATGTATTTACCTATAAGTTATAGCATTTCTATAGATTTCTCATGAATTGTGTAGAAATATTTTCAAACATCACCCAGCGATGAGACACTCTGACCATAATCAAATTTAAGTATCTTACAGAGCTTCACAGTTGTTGAAGTTCGAAAAAGTGAAGGAGCGATGGCGGCTCCCTGTAGTCATACACTGGTTACAATGGGAGATAATACAAATAATTATACCCCATTGTCCTATAGGCCCCATTCCTTTCATTTTTTTTTCTCAAGGTTCCGTTTTTAAACCCTGATGCACTTTGGCCTGTATGTTTAAGATGTTTCCTAATTTTCCACGGGTTGCTCCAATTTACCTATTTTATGCCTTTCATCAGAGTTTTTTAATGTTAGTGCCTGACGACCCTTGTTAAGCTATGTTGCCTAATTTCATCCAATTGGGCCCTACCCACACTCACCGTACTTAGTCAAGGTGAGGCCGCCACCCGTAGTACGTCTCTCTGTGCGCCGCATAGGTGCTGATCATCCGGCTATCCTACTTGGTGCGTCTCCTTCCCGTCACATGACCCGTAGTTGTGGTTACGTGATCGGGATCCAGGGGCGGATTGGCACTGCGGGCACTCTGGCATGGGCCGAAGGGCCGGTGTCTCAGTGCACTCTGTGATATGGTTTTTTCCTGCTTTACCAGTGCACAGAGAGCACTGACAGGGAGAGGAAAGCAACTTCCCTGTACGGCCGGCCGTTCAGCAATGATCAGCTGTGGCCTCTCTTTGACCCCCTACCCTGCCAAGCAATCATGCTGATGGTGGGCTGGGCAGGGTTGATTGTGTGCCAGAATCGGCCTCCCAAGGGGCCAGGTGTTGCTCAGGCCTATGAGCCATTTCAACCTCGGCCCCCCTGGGGCCCACGCAGCCCAGAAACAGTGCTTGCATTGGTCCTCGCCCACAGCCCTGCTCATTCAGGGCCTAGTGAGCGAGGAAGAATGGGTCTCAATATGGAAGCCAGGTGATGTGGGGAACTCGCACCATCTTCACCTCAGCCTCCCCTCCACCCCCATGGATGGCCCAGAAGCTGTGTTTTTGCTTTAGCCCCTCTCCTGCCCGACTATGCCCTGAGGCAGGGGCTGGGGAGGGCTGAGTAACTTACAAATAGCTGAGGCCTCACTGTTTTTCAGGTGCTCCTGCGTTGGAGGGCTGGGGAATCATTTTTTAATAGAAAGGGGCCTCTCTGTTTTCAGGTGCTCCTGCGCTGGAGGGCTGGGGAATAATTTTTTAATAGAAAGGGGCCTGGCTGTTTTCAGGTGCTCCTGCACTGGAGAGCTGGGGAATACATTTTTTATAGAAAGGGGCCTCGCTGTTTTCAGGTGCTCCTGCGCTGGAGGGCTGGGGAATAATTTTTTTATTGAAAGGGGCTTTGCTGTTTTTCAGGTGCTCCTGCGCTGGAGTGCTGGGGAATAATTTTTTAGGAGAAAAGGGCCTCACCGTTTTTCAGGTACTCCTGCGCTGGGCAATAATTTTTTTATAGAAAGGGGCCTGGCTGTTTTTCAGGTGCTCAGCTTGTAGGACATTGCCACCTTGGCCCTGTGTCCTTCCCAAGAACAATATCCTCCCACTTATATTCCTTGTGTGTTTCATGAAAGGGCACGTCCGCAAATGTGGGCCATGCCTCGCGAATGTGGGCCATGCCTCGCAAATGTGGGCCACACCCCGCAAATGTGGGCCACTTTTTTCGTCAGTGCCCGGGTCAAATTGTGATCCCAACCCTGTCAGGATCCCTTTTGTGTAAACAAGGGACTCTTGTGATGTCCCATCCTTCTTTTTCCTCCATCTTGGGAGTGACACGCTAATGAATTTGCACTGATATTGTTATCTGAGTTGTAAGGTTTTTGAAAAACAGACTTTGTAATTGTGGTTACCACACCAGTCGATGTCTAGTCAAACGGAAGCCACATTTTCTTAAGCGATCAAACCTGTATGAGGTGGGATATTCTTCTTGATCATGAATCAGGGTAAATTACAAGCGATGACATCTTTGAGAAGAAATACATTTTTACCCAACTGATTGTTATGGTCATAATTATCAGTATGTGTTTGGATGTGTATTTTGCAGTTTGGGGAGGTACCCTGTCATCGCAAAACACCTGCATGACATACTCGTGAGCTATATATGCTGCTCCTAATCACTATGGGCTCCTGATTTGGTCAAATTTTTTACTTTCAAACAACACAATGTATACTGGGTGCAGTAGTTTGTAGTAACACAATGGGAATTTTATCAAGTTGGTATAAGTGACTTGTGAGTGGATGTATTAGTATTCACAACATACTCAGTGAATTCCACGAAATTTCATAATTTGAACCATTCTTGTGGCACCGGATCCTATATATCCATTTTTGTTCCCTCAGTAGCAGAGTCTTTTTAGGTCTCGCCTACGCAACATGCATGCTTAGGAGAGAGACCTTTAGCCATCGGCGCAGCTTTGGGGGCAAAAACGTGCACGTTTTGCATTGCTTGCAATGGCAACGCGTGCACGTCTGGCGATTCCCTTGCGGGAGAGCACAGCGCCATATGGTGGCGCCATATGGTCACAATCATCGTGCCTTGCTGCACGCTCCTGCAAGGGAATTGCACAGGCCCCCTCCCCCTACTGCTGTGTGAGGCGCGCGCTTGTGCTGGTTTCTACTTATCACAAATGAAGATTGATTTATCTGATTTCCTTATTTCAAGTGTCAAGAGCACATAGATCTCCTTCAGCATGCCCTCTGAATTATGTTAATTTCATGTAAAAGCTCTCAAACTTTTTTTGTTAAAACTAAAACGACAATATTTTTATTTTCATTTTTAAAATATGCTGAATGTTCACTAGATTCAGAAAGAGCGGGTCTGCCTCTGAAAGATGAGGTGCATTTGTCAGCATGCCATAATATTTTAGGTAACCGTGGGATCTACTAATACAAATACAAGTGCAAGCTCACCGCATGCCACTCCTTGCTGGCACACAGCACCAGCCTTTCTCTCATGCGTCACCCATGTCCCATCTCTCCTGATCAATGAAGAACTCATTCCAGCAAGTCAACCACACACGACAGCCAGGTGCCAAATCCTTCTGCATGGATTTCAATGTGGGAGCTGTAGGGGAACTCTGCCGTCAAAGGTATGTCCCTTGAAGTACTGCAAAGGCCTTTGCTTTGAAAAATATGGACTTCAGAAGTTCGCAGTGACTACTAATTTGATACGATTGCTGGTTTTCCCTTTCATCTGTGTAAAATGATTTTAAAATAAAGTTCTCAATGCTACAGACTAGAGGTAAGAGCAAGTGGAAGCGATCTTTGTAATGCACTGTGATATCTGCTGGCATGAGATCGGCTGCCTCCATCTGGGCTGCCATCCTCTATTCTTGCGAGGCAGCAGACACTGCCACCAATAGGGCTCGCTGCCCTCCTAGCCCTAGCGACCATTCCCTTCACTGGCCCGGCACTGTTCTTAACCGGCACCGAGAAGGCACCCGTTCTGCAGAAAGCGCGTTATATGGCTTCGGGGGCGGGGCACTGGGACATGTGAGCTGTAAGATTGTATTTTTTCACGAGTAGTGGGGGAGAAAGCCAGCAGGTGCTTATTCCCGTGAGCACAAGGAAGGGCATGTTGGGGGTGGGCACCAGAAGGTTCACCGGTAAGAAGACTGGAGAAAGTGCGTAGTAGCGGACACCTGCGTTTGCATGCAGTGCCTGTCCGCACAGAAGCACGAGGGAGAACGGACCGCCATTCAAGCCCTGTAGCAGGCCCTGTGCGGCCTGGCAGCTCCAGCTCCGTGGGAAGGGACCTGGGCTCGCTGCGAGCTCAGGGTGAGTGCGGGTGTGAAGCAAAGGAGGGGATGGGCTTTGTAAACTGTAGCTACAAGTGGGTTCTGCACGGCTAATGTGCTCCTGTCACTGGAGGACGCGTCACATTTACCTCAGACATGCAAAACACACGAGCTACACTAGTATTTAAACAAAATATGGAAATGGTGACATGACACTGGTCATTTACATACTGTACCGAAGGTAAATGTACACATTTGATTGGCAATGGTGCTAAACATATAGGGGATAAAAAGTCACCTTTTCAACAGTATCTGAACACAGCTGCCACACCATCATACTAAATTAAAATGGGGCTAATCGTTTGTCACCGACGCCTTACATACACAGAGTAAATGCCACATGCACTGCATGCATGTAAAAGGACTGCTGTCATGCCGGCGTCCACATGTTAACATAGCAGTTGTGTTTTATAAACGGCAGTCATGGCTGTCTTTGTGTAATCTGATGTATAATTCAATCACCGAGGACTGAACCTGTGAGCGTTGCAACCTGTAGAAATCAGTGCATGGTGCAGTAAGCTGCCCGCTCCTATGCACACTGCACTTCTGGACTACATTTGCCTCAGTTATCCCTTCTTACGGGATCGGATATTTTACCCAATACTCTAGCTTGAGTGAGCAGCAGCCTGGCAGACAGGCAAATTATGCTTCATATTGTTTTTTTTTGTTTAAAAAAAAAAAGAGAAAAAGTTGTATTTTTGTTGACTCCCACATACAACTTAACGGAATACATACTCGCAATTAGGATGACCAACCGTCCGTAAATTTCACGGACCGTCTGTAATTGGTACCTCACATCCGTTGTCCGTGAGGATCCCTTTTACGGACGCCTTTTGTCCGTAATTTTGGCCATCACAGGGAGCAGCACTGCTCCCCTGTGAGAAGCCTTAGCCCCTTGATGGGGACGCCTCACACTCCTCCTCGAGGACAAGAGCAGCCCCACCCCGCCCACAGTCATTCTGTATGCCGGCTAATTGCCACATACAGAATGTCAATGGGGCCGTCTGCGGTGTGACAGCATGTGGTGGCCCCCTTCTGCCTCAGTGTACAGCAGGGAATTCTGTTAGATAAAAGGTAAAACACCCATGCTGCAATGTTAGAAAACAGTTTACATAAAGAAGCCTGTGAAACAAGTTAAAAAGAACAGGTTACGTTCTTTCACTATCTCATCATTTTAGAACTGAAGTATTTTCAATATTATATTCAACAAAGGCATGGTTACTGCTTTTTTAAATTTTAAGCAAATAACAACCACGGACAAAAGCCAATAGTCCTGGCTTGTTGTTGTTGTAATGATACTTGCCGTATTATATATCTGGATGCAATGACAGAAACAACATAATACCAGTCGTGCGAAAAACTATGATAAGCACACATTTTTAGCCTAGGTGATTTAAACCACACACTTAATTACATTGAACACCCCCTTTGAAGAGACCCCCCAGTTTTTTAAGCTACTGAAAGCCCTGGAAACAACACAATGTCACAGTCACCTCACATCCTGGCACTGTGCATCGTGCATGACTCATGACTTCTAGTTTTCAGATTGCCTATGTGCAGGGGCATAGTGAACCCTCCCCCACCCCACCCCACCCCTTGTTTTAGGAACTACAGCAGGGGTGAACTTCTGGATGGGCCTCTTCTGTCTTCAACTCTTCAGACAAAGGCTCAGCTCATGTGAAAAGCTGGGTGAGTAAATAAGTGAAGGAATGTGTGAATGGCCGTGATGGAGCAAGGTTTCACATGTAAAGTGACTTGCTCGTACTCAACCCTCTCGATAATCATATTAATGTACTAACTAACATGTTTTGTCTTAATAATATTGCAATACACGACATATTAGATAGCTCAGGGAAGCTTGTCAATGTGCTTTTACTAACTATAATCCGCTTGCACTAAAATGGCTGCTGCTACGCGGGATTTTCTACTGTGCATGTATTTGTCATGCCCACGTGACATGCTTGGTGGGAAAGCTTTTGATTCTGCGCAATAGAACTAAGATGGCTGTTATGTGTCCTAATGTGCAAGAAGCTTGCATCGCTGCTTTGCTAAGCTGTTTGTTTTTGCTTAATATCTAACGCAATAGTTAAAATAAAATAATGGGAATAGAGTAGAAAGAAATGGTATACAGTGCATTCATTTATTCTGTGTTTCTAAAACTGTTTCTTTTCTATTTTTTCATGTTACCAAAAATTACGGGCCTAAACGCTTTGCTGAACTCCATCTTTGGAGAAACTGCGTCCGTGCGACAAATGTCCTGAAGCCACAGAAGCTGTAGCCTTGAATCATGGCCAAGGCGGACATAGAAGGCGGAGAAGAGTGAACTCCTTGCCTTGCTGAAGGAAGCTGAATTGATAAAATTGTTTGAAAATAATCATTGATACATTTCACTACCGGGAGGAATAAAGAACATGGGTAGATAAAGTTATGGGAGGGAACGACTTGAATACATGATTGACAAGTTGCTACTTGGAAAGTATGGTGTGATGGCTACTCCTCGTTCTTTGTCCAATAAAATTGTGGGATTCACACATTTGCAACATTTGGGGATGGTACACTGACCTAAAAAATAGTACAACTAGGGTAGGCTTAGCTAGCTAGATTGTCTGACTTGTCCGAATAGCTGACCTGTCACTGACCCAATGCACTCAATAGGTGATCGGGAGCAGAGTTGCTGGTGGAGCACTCTGTCAGAAGATTCAATAACCCAATTGAGGAAAATTGAATTTTGCCCTGTCATGTGTCCCTACGTGTTCCCCATTATATGCTATATGTGCATGATCGCTATGCATATTTACCCCCTTGACCGAATAAAGACGCAATTATAGTTGTGTCCAACGTTAATATGCCAGTTATCCAGTCCTCGTGACAGCAACGAGTATTAGGCTTATGTTGCCAACGTTTTACATTGTGCACGTTAATTCATCGAGTTGTCCCCGTTTCTAGGCCTCATAGGGCCCGGACACCAGATTCAAGCTTCAAGTCTTCTGAATCACTCCGAGGAGCGATGCAGCCCCTCCCGCATCCCTGACCCTTCACTTACTTTCTGCCAAGCAGCGCGGTGCCCGGCCTGGCCTGTCTGCCTGTCTGCCAAGAATATGTTATGCCTCTAGTTATCAGTTCAGCTCCCCGGCTTCACATTCCTAAGCTAACGAACCGCATAAACATCTTCAGCTATAGTCTAGTCTTTCTGTCTCCTTGCAAGAGAATTACTGAATTAGTATCCATAGAAGATTCATAGCACACGCAATACATAAAGAAATATATGCATGCACCAGCCTTAGTGTCAAGTAGCCTTTGCCCTGATGACTTTTAGATTCTATCAACATGTTCTCCAAACACGAGATACCAGATATGCTATAGGTACATGTCGTCCTGACATCCCAGACTTTAGTCTCCTCTTCTAGTGCCAGAAGTCAGAGCCCCAGCTCTCCCCAGTTACACGTCATGGCCCGTTTGCGCGCACCAGTAGGTTAAAGGTTCCAGCTGCCCAGGTAGCCCCCTCCATGTACCCACCCATTTATGACACTTCTGTGACGTTTACATCACATGTCTTCGTGCACGCCCTGTGCACGCCTTCTTTTCACGCCCACATGTTCTTATCTTTCGTTTGTCACTTGTTACGCCTACTGTATGCAATGCAATTGTACTGTTTTACTATATATATTGTATAATGTTAATGAGACATTGCAGCTGCCATTCCATTCCATTGCATGCCACATCATGGTCTTTAGGCTCGAGCCATCTGATTAAAGCCTATTCGACTCAGATACCACGGATCCTGCCTCTTATTTATTGAGCTATCTGTTTCAGTTAATGCATAGAAAAATAGTACCGGTAATTAATTATTTATTTACCACATAAAATGGCGCCCGACCAGGGACGAGCCCCTTCCCCACGCGCCGGCGATGTAACGCAGGCCCCCTGACCCTTCTACAGCCGTGACGGAACCCTACTGTGCACGTGCAGATATTTCTGCTTCAAGTCTCCCTCAGGCCCACGGAGGAGACGGAGACTGCGGTCCGGCATCCAGACGAGGCGGTGAGGAAGGTGGGTCATCCCGACCAGAGCCCAAGCCGAGAGAGCAAGGTCCGAGGTATCCGGAGGCCCACCTGTTTCCGAAGCCCGAGGCGCATGCGTAGTGCGTAGCAGTAACCAGACATCGTAGCAGTCCAGTCCAGTCCGAGGCCTTCAGTTTGCTTCCCGGTGAGTACCGTTGCTGGGGGGTATCTAGACGGGTTCATTAATTTGTGCCCGGTCCGACGGGTTTGGGTACACAGATCCGGTCCGACGTGTTCACCTAGGTGGATACGGTATGACGTGTCTCTTTAGGAGACCGGTATGTTCTGTACTGTTTTAGCAGTGCATCCAGTAATTCTAGTAAGTCTGTTCTCGAGAAATTCAAGTATCATGTTTTCAATGTATTAGGTAGTATCTGTTCGAACTGTTATTAATGTGTTCTTGATGTCGTGGTATGAGTGATTGTTTTGCTATTTCATTACTGTGTTCATTGTGTATTGTGTTCAAGTTCAAGTACGGTTCAAATATGCCTTTGTTTTCGAAGTTACGTCAGATAAAAACCAGAAAAGGGTTACTCGAAGAATCAGTTCCTGTCCCTCCCAGGGACAGTCCTGGACATTTCATGTATCATAAGCATGGCTTAGATGCCATACTGTATCTAGATTTATGGGTGGACTACACCAAACATCTTGAAGAGAAATATAGATGGCCTGTTTCAGGAACATGGGATGCCGAGTGCATCATGAGAGTAGAAGAAGCATTATGGAAAAAGAAAGCCAGACAATCCCAGAAAGATGCCATAGAATTGTGGCGTAAAGAATCGCATAAAAGAACAGAGAAAGAATTCAGAAAAGCAGAATTAAGTAGGGAATCTTCCGAAAAAGCCCAAGAAAGGGAATTACTAGAAGAAGGTGAACGAGTTAGAGCAGAACAGTCAGACAGACAGAGGAATGCTCTTATTAAAGGTATGTATCCCCTTCTTGCCGAGGGTCTGCCTAAGGCGACCCCGGAAACATCCTGTAATTTACCGCCACCATTGGTCCCGACTAAGCTACGTCATAAACCGACTGCAGCTGAAATTTTCCTTTCTTCCTATTTAGATGACACTGTCCCAGAATATGCTAATACGAATCCAATTCCACCAGTTCAGGTCCAACACCCTGTCAATAATGTAATTACTGTGCCTCCAGTCGTTGGTCCTGTTAATGGGCCAGTACCCCAGGACCAACCCACTTTACGTACGCCTGCTTTACCAGTCACGTTACCAGTAGCCGCACATTCAGTATTAATTGACGATTCCAGTTCAGGAGGGGCAGGGGGAGGTATTCCTATCACCCCGCCTCAAACAAAACGCCTGACGCTGAGAGATGCAGCGTTACAACGTACCCCGAAAGTGACTACGTACGAAGCTCTCAGAAAGTATTTCAATGAGTGCGGATCTGATTGTAGATATGATCCAGTACTAGGTGAAGATAGTATGATAATATATTCCATACGCTTAGGACGAGTTGCAAGCTTCTTGGTTACCATATCAAATATGAAAGAACATCTAGACAGAATATATCATTTCATCCGAACAGGGGAGAAACCAGAAAGTATTCACGAAGCTATGGTACACAGAAAAGTCGAGATTCAAGGCATGATTTTACAATTTTTAATAAATTGTTTAATAAGAGAACAGGATCATCCTGATAAAAATCCAGAAGAGATGAGAGTCCTGACCAGATGGAGTGACAATATAGCAGAAGGAAAACACAGAACACAGAATAGTATAGAAACCATGTACAGAAAGATTCGTAAAGAAATTATAAGTATACACCAAAAGGAGGAAGCAATGAGAGTAGCCGAGAAAGAGAATGACTCTTCAGACGAAGAGGTAGACAACGAGAATCCCACTAGAATAGCGTATGTAGGTAGGACGAGACCTTCCGATAGACACACACGCCTAGACTACAAGAAAGTTTTTCCTCCTCCCGTACCAGAACAGTGTTCTCTTGAAGAATTTTTCCAGGCTACTGATAAAGTTCTGAAATTACGAATAGGTTACAGTAAACTTAGTACCATGCATGAACAAGAACTCGCCCGATCAGCAGTCCGATGGACCAGTGATTCTACCACGTTTTCAGACGAAGTAGTGGCTCAAATGTTTCTGAAACTACCGGCAGCCGAGCAGCGACTGGTGGGTATGTATATGATCCAGCACCTCATTACACTGTACGAGAGTCAGCATTCTGATCCAGGTCCCTTATATAATGTACTGAACGAGTTACTACTAAACAGATGGAAAGGTCTAGGTACCGATTTAATTAACGTCATTCTAGAACAGCGCCACAAATACAGAACGTTCCTGACTCCGCATTTTGTTTCTGTTTCACCCCCTTTCTACATAGATAGACAGAATCCGTTGCGAGAAGTGCATCCTGTTAAGGGAACGGGGGGTGAGCTCGAACGAGTATTTGTTTACACCCCTATAACGAAAATAGAGCTACTAGAAATGAAAAAGTTAGTGCCCTGTCACGATAAAGATCCAGCAGGGTTCCACCGTGAATTAAAAGACATGCTCCGTATGGGAGAATACACGTATCCCGATATCATCAAAATGTTAAAGGTCCTGCTGCCTGCGGGCATATATGAAAAACTTAAAGAAAAAGAATGGGAGGTGGGAGAGAAAAAGATAGATTGGACCGCGTTTGAGAACGAAGATAACACACGAGTCCCAGGTACTGGTCTTGGGGATAAAGCCAAAGAGTTGCCCGAACTGTTAATACAAGTCTTGCCAAGATTACTAGCCACGAAAAAGGAAGACTGGGACGCCATCTCAGCCTGTAAACAGAAACAGGACGAAGACACTAGTGATTTTTATTCCAGATTTGAGAAATGTTTCATTATTAATAGCGGTTTGAAAACGAGTAGTGAATCGTATCCACATCTTTTTGTTACTAAACTAGTTGAGAATTCTTTACCGCAAGTTAAAAATAGAGTATTGAAAGTCGAGAGTACATGGCAAGCTAATACCCCGTCCCAAATGCTCCAGATGCTACAGTATCACCAGAATAGAATCAGGGAAGAGCAAGAACACGAAAGGAGACGTATGAAAGACACGAAAATGAAAGTACTAGTTGCACAGTCTGTTCAACCAGATAGTCAGAAGAAGGGTCCGAATCAGACTAGTCATTCTGCAGCCCCTGTTAAAGGGACATGCAATTACTGTAAACAGCCAGGTCATTATATAAACGAATGTGCAGTTCTGAAACATAACATAGCTACAGGTAAGACGAAAGAGAGACCGCGTCCTCCTAGACAAGAACATGTTCCGCAAAATACACAACCACCGCAGAACGCACAACAGACAGTTACAGTACCGCAGCCTATAGCTGCCACACAACACGTTACACAGCAGATGTACCAGTACGCACAGTCAGATTATCCAGAATATCAGCAGTATTCATGAAACAGCCTAGAGAGGGAGGTTGGCTTGCCTCTCATCGAGATTCCTGTAGATCAAGAGGGTCCCTATGTACACAGTCAAGTATTAGGGAAAGGGGCAAGTAGGACTACCATCAGTCATGACGAGGTTCCGGGGGCTCCACTCTCAGGCTCAAGAAACGTTTCCCTGGGATTTTCAGGAAAGCCTATTGTTAATGAAATATCGAAACCAGTTTCCCTAGAAGTTGGTCCATTGTCCCGAACTACAGACTTGTTACTTACGAAATCCTGTCCAGAAAATTTACTGGGTATTAAAACATTGAAAGAATTAGGAGCAGTAATCTGCTGTTCTCGGGAAGGAGTGAGATTGTTTTTCCGAGATTTTAAAGGTCATTATGTGTTACGTGATTTTGATCCAAGATTACTGAATGTACCACAGCATTTATGGGCGCAAGGTCCAACTGATGTAGGTTGTATGCACATTACACCATATCGTGTCACTCTGAGACCAGGTGTTGTATTACCACGAATCCGACAGTACAAGTTACCCCCTGAGGCTGTAGCAGCCTTATCGAAAATTATTGACGAGCTCATTACTCAAGGAGTAGTTGTAGAAACTGACTCCAATGTATGTAATTCTCCTATCATTCCGATTCTTAAACGTACTGATCCAAATGAACCTCCAGTTTATCGATTAGTGATTGACCTTCGAGAACTTAATAAATGTATCATACCCCAGTACCCTGTGGTTCCAGATATCTCTTCCCTATTGACTGCCATTGATTCTGAAGCTACGTTCTTTACTGTTATTGATCTCAAGAACGCATTCTTTAGTGTCCCCATTCATCCAGACAGCCAGTTTCTTTTCGGATTCTGTTTAAATGGAAGAAGCTATAAATTCACACGAGCACCTCAAGGTTTCACAGAAAGTCCTAGTATTTACAGTCAAGCACTTAAAAGACAACTAGACAGTATTCACATGCCAACTGACACTGCCCTGCTCCAGTATGTCGATGATCTATTGATCACAGCCCGTACAGAACGTGACTGCGAACGTGCGTCACTGACAGTCTTGTATTTCCTGGCAGACATGGGGCACAAGGTGTCCCCTTCCAAACTGCAATTCTGTGTCCAGCAAGTGGTATACCTTGGACACTTACTGTCCAAGAGGGGTAAACAGTTGACACCTGACCGTATCCAGTTAATTGCACATCTTCCACAGCCCAAGACTCAGAAGGAGGTACGAGCTTTTATCGGCCTCACTTCTTACTGCAGACAATGGATTCCTCAGTATGCATATCTAGCCAAACCACTGATACAGTTAACGACACAGGAGGCAGCGACATCGACTGTCCTCCCTTGGACCCAGGAACATACACTTGTTTTCAATGAGTTAAAGAAAGCTTTATGTAATGCACCTGTGTTAGCGACACCAAACTACAGTAAGCCTTTTACACTTTTTGTTACTGAACGTGATGGTACAGCATTATCTGTTCTCACGCAAGATCAAGCAGGACAACACAAGCCTTGTGCTTATTTCTCTAGCACATTAGATCCAGTAGCCCAGGCTCTGCCTGCGTGCCTCAAGTCAGTTGCAGCCACAGCTCTAGCTATCAGACAAAGTGATTCCATAGTGTTAGGACACTCCCTGACAGTACAAGTTCCACACTCCGTGGAAGTTCTTTTAAACCGAACACAGACTCAGCACCTGACAATTGCACGTTTAACAGGTTATGAACTGACACTGTTTCAGCCACACATAGAAATCAGACGCTGCAACATATTAAATCCTGCTACACTGTTACCCTCGACTGTTCCAAATCCTGCCACACATGACTGTGTGGAAGTTATCAACACCATGACAAAGCCAAGACAAGACTTGACGGACGTTGCATTACCTGATCCAGACCTGACACTTTACGTGGATGGTTCATGTATGAGAACAGGTACAGGAGAACTAGTAGCCGCGTATGCAGTGACTACTGAAACTAAAGTTATAGAAACACATCGTATTGACACCTTGTCTGCTCAAGCAGCAGAGCTTATCGCTCTGACCCAAGCCTGCATACGAGCTAAGAACCTGAAAGTAAACATATATACAGATTCACGTTATGCATTCGGAGTCGTTCACGACTTTGGAGTACTCTGGCAAGAAAGAGGTTTCATGACCTCTCATGGAGCCAAGATTCAGCATGGCCCCCTCATTCAAGCTCTGTTAGAAGCAATACATTTACCGAAAGCCATTGCCATAATGAAGTGCAAAGCACATACGAAAGCCACTGACACCATTTCCCAAGGTAACGATCTAGCAGATCGAACAGCCAAGCTTACAGCTCAGACTCCAGTCATTCCAGCTGACAAGTCAAAGACAGATGTTCCAGAGCAGACGACTTGCATGACAGTCAAGGATCCTACACAAGACGTACTAGACATACAGACACATGCTACCCCAGACGAAATCAAGAAATGGTCTGAACAAGGAGGGGTCCAGACAGATCAGGGATGATTGACGAAGGGAAAAGCCACATGGTTTCTCCCCGACTCTATGGTTCAAGTCATTATTAACACCGCACATAGTCCAGCACATTTAGGAGAAAAAGCCATGTTAGACAGCATCCAGAACCTTTGGTTTAACAAGCATTTACGAGCAGCAGCCAAGCAGAAAGTGCGTACCTGCATGATCTGTTGTCAGTTCAATCCAGGTAAAGGTGTTCCGGTGGAACAAGGTGGATTCCATCCTCCTGACCACCCTTTTGAAGTCCTCCAGATGGATTATATCCAGATGGATCGATGTCGAGGTTTCAAGTATGTCCTCGTAGTTGTATGCGTTTTGTCCAGATGGACAGAAGCATATCCAGTCCCAGATTACACTGCCGCGACCACTGCCAGGCAGTTGGTTCGTGAGTATTTCCCCCGCTATGGTTTGCCCAGGGTCGTATATTCAGATAATGGCCAGCCATTCTCATCCGAACTCATGAAACAAGTATCTCTTCTGTTAGGGTACCAGTGGAAGTTCCATTGTGTACGACACCCCGAGGCAGCCGGCCTCGTCGAGAGACATAATCAAACTCTGAAAATCCGCATTGCAAAGGTTTGCGCAGAAAAAGGCATAGATTGGATGGTAGCTCTGCCAGTCGCCCTTTTTTACATGAGAATGGTCGCTCACTCACGTTCAGGTCTGTCACCTTTCGAGGTTGTATTCGGTCGTCCCCCGAACATGTGGGGTACACCTATGCCACGTAAAATTACTGATGTTGACAGTAATATGCTGACAGATTACCTAGCTTCCTTGATGTCTGCACTACTCTCTTGTCGTTCACAGGTCGCGGCTGCCTTTCCAGACAACACCCAGGTGAAACCGCACGAGGTCGTTCCAGGTGATCTGGTTTTGATCCGAAACTTTGATCGTTCAAGTCCACTGGAGCCCCGCTGGAAAGAGCCGAAACTCGTACTGATGACCACAAGGACCGCCGTCAAAGTGGAGGGCCGCAAGGGATGGCTCCACTCCAGTCACGTTAAACGTTTTCATGGACTCCGTCCAAAGACTTTTTTCAAGGACTGCCCCGATACTGACTCTAAACTCCCCCTGTTAGAGAAAACTCCGCAGCAGGAGTATAAAATGAAATTGAGGTCTAGCAAGTCAGACAGTTTAATTGTTTAAGTCCCTCTCGGGTGAAGCGGTTAGACAGGTTCCTGACATGTATGAGATAGACCCCCATAGTGAGAGAGTTAGACGAAACTCCAAGAAAATACGTTATTGTAAAAATCTGCGAAGCAGATGTATTATTACGTTATTGTTTATGTTATTTCTGAGTCTTACGATTACATGCATAAGTTACGTTTTACATGTATTTTTTCCTCCTCTTGATTCACATGTACATTTTTCTTCTAATAATACAGTAGAGCACACTTTTAGTGAACTACCTCCTCACGAGTTATCCTACCGACTTGCCATGCGCAACAATACTTTTATACGTATGTTACACTATTCACACCAGACCAGCAATGCCACTAATTGTTGGGTGTGTGGTCGACTCCCCCCTTTCCAGACACCGAAGGGAGTTCTGCCACTCTTTCCCTATCCGTTCTCACACAATGGTTCGTGTGGAGCATGGTTTACGATAACATCATCCTTAGACGATAAGTCCCTTCTGAATAGAACATGTTTCCCAGACAAGGAAGGTCTTTCCCATAGAACAGGGTTAGATCTAGAAAATGAAGTATATGATCTAGGTAATTATTCCTCGAATTTCATGGTTTTGAATGTTCAATCCGAGACTACTCCAGATTTGCCTGCTATTACAGTTCTACCAGTGAAAGGCGAATTATGTGTCCGAAAGAATGGTTCAGTACATCTAGGACACAGTGATTGTAATACTGTGGTCGAGTATAGTGACAGTGGGAAGTCTAATTTCAAAGCCTCACGTCATTCGTATTTTGTATGTGGTCAGACCGCATATGTACGTCTGCCCCTAGATTGGGATGGAACATGTTACATTGCCTTCCTACTGCCACCAGTTTTCCTAGCCCCATCCGATTATCACAGAAATACACATCTAGTACACGTCAGACCTAGAAGGGAGATCGAGTCCCCAATTGTCGATCAAACTGAAACTGCCTTAGAACAGTATACAGACTTCAATAAAGGTTTCTTTTTCTTCATAGGACCTATCCAGAATAGTAAGCTAATACGTAGGTTAACCAGAACCCTTGAAGCAGTAGTGAATGAGACTACTTCCGCTCTAGGTAACTTAACTGAAGAGCAATCTGCTATGAGATTTGTCGTTCTTCAGAACCGCCTTGTTCTTGACGTCATACTGGCCGACAGGGGCGGAGCTTGTAGAGTCATCGGATCTAGTTGTTGCATTTTCATTCCTAATAACGCACCGTCTGTATATTCAGCTATAACAAGACTTCATAAGATAGCCCATCAGTTGCACCAGAATCCAGGCACCTGGACATGGTCCGGTTGGCTCTGGAGTGTAATATCTGCCTGGGGATGGAAAGTACTGTCATTCCTAGGAATAGTAGTAATGATCATATTCAGTTGTTGCCTATGTTTACAATGTGGCCCTGCGATTTGCGGCTTGTGCGCTACCTCTTGTATTCCAAGTCCTAAGTCCCATTCCAAGAAGATTCGAGACGAGCAAATGATGCTATATGAACAGATAGATGGTATCATGAATATTGATGTTCCCTGAAGGAAACGTAGGGAACAAGGAGGGAATGAGGAAAATTGAATTTTGCCCTGTCATGTGTCCCTACGTGTTCCCAATTATATGCTATATGTGCATGATCGCTATGCATATTTACCCCCTTGACCGAATAAAGACGCAATTATAGTTGTGTCCAACGTTAATATGCCAGTTATCCAGTCCTCGTGACAGCAACGAGTATTAGGCTTATGTTGCCAACGTTTTACATTGTGCACGTTAATTCATCGAGTTGTCCCCGTTTCTAGGCCTCATAGGGCCCGGACACCAGATTCAAGCTTCAAGTCTTCTGAATCACTCCGAGGAGCGATGCAGCCCCTCCCGCATCCCTGACCCTTCACTTACTTTCTGCCAAGCAGCGCGGTGCCCGGCCTGGCCTGTCTGCCTGTCTGCCAAGAATATGTTATGCCTCTAGTTATCAGTTCAGCTCCCCGGCTTCACATTCCTAAGCTAACGAACCGCATAAACATCTTCAGCTATAGTCTAGTCTTTCTGTCTCCTTGCAAGAGAATTACTGAATTAGTATCCATAGAAGATTCATAGCACACGCAATACATAAAGAAATATATGCATGCACCAGTGTCAAGTAGCCTTTGCCCTGATGACTTTTAGATTCTATCAACATGTTCTCCAAACACGAGATACCAGATATGCTATAGCTACATGTCGTCCTGACATCCCAGACTTTAGTCTCCTCTTCTAGTGCCAGAAGTCAGAGCCCCAGCTCTCCCCAGTTACACGTCATGGCCCGTTTGCGCGCACCAGTAGGTTAAAGATTCCAGCTGCCCAGGTAGCCCCCTCCATGTACCCACCCATTTATGACACTTCTGTGACGTTTACATCACATGTCTTCGTGCACGCCCTGTGCACGCCTTCTTTTCACGCCCACATGTTCTTATCTTTCGTTTGTCACTTGTTACGCCTACTGTATGCAATGCAATTGTACTGTTTTACTATATATATTGTATAATGTTAATGAGACATTGCAGCTGCCATTCCATTCCATTGCATGCCACATCATGGTCTTTAGGCTCGAGCCATCTGATTAAAGCCTATTCGACTCAGATACCACGGATCCTGCCTCTTATTTATTGAGCTATCTGTTTCAGTTAATGCATAGAAAAATAGTACCGGTAATTAATTATTTATTTACCACACAATCGGGGTTCTGGGAAGGAGATTGATGACCCAATCGGGGTTTGACTGTTAGCTGCAGAGAGGGTTTACAACGCTGATGTTTTGAACTTTAACTGTGGTGCTGGTCTTAGCCTGTGGTGGTCCTATCCTTATCCAATTTTGGTCCGTAACCTGTCCAGATTCTGGCTTGCACCTGCTCTTTTCTGCTGGCACCTGAACTTTGGGATTCTATTTCTTTGACTCAGGCTATGACCAGGGTTGGTCATCACACCGGAATAGGTAACTATTAAGTGTGGGTTGTCATTGTACTGTTTCCCCTTTTCTCTTACCCACGCTCTGTTCAAATGCTTAACGACATTTTCTCTCCAAATCATTCTGAAATGTTTATATTTTTAAATCTTCATTAGTCTAAACAGAATAAGAAATTAAATTTGAGTTTTTCATGTTTATAAGTGTTTCAAAAGATTTACTTAGATAAAGATTTTAAACCTTTCCCGAGTTTGTGGTTATTTATGAAATACTAAATATTTTTATTGTTACCTGTTTTCTCTCTAACTCCTTTGATCCTTTAGGACTTTAGGTATCGGTGACTTGGATTGGTAAGATAAACGGTATAAAATCCAAATGGTAAAAACCCCAATTGATTGAGTGTAGGTTTACCTGTTTAATGTATACATAGATATATGGGCCCAGGTGAGTATGTTGAGGAGGTGAGCCTGCGCTCTATCAGCCGGATGGATTAGTGAAAGTATGAATGGATGAATGAAAGGGTGAATGGATAGATAATGAAAGAAAGGATGGATGGATGAGTGGTGAGTGGAAATATGGATGAGAGAAAGGGTAAATAGATGGATGTATGGGTGGAAGGGTAGATGGATGGGTAAAAGGGTGGATAGGTGTGTGAAAGGATGGATGGATGGATGAGTGAAAGGGTAGAAAATGGGCGAGTGAATGGGTGAATGGATGAGTGAAAGGATCGATGGATTGATGAATTGATAAGTGAAAGGGTGGATGGATAAGTTAAAGGGTGGATGTAAGGATTGATGAGTGAGTGAAAGGGTGTAGATGGACAAAAAGGAAGGATAAATGAGTGAAGAAGTGAAAGGGTGGATGGATGAGAGAACGGATGCATGAGTAATAGGGTCAATGGATGGATTCATGAATAGATGAGTAGATGGGTGGGTGGATGGATGGACAAGTGAAAGGGGAATGGAGAGAGAAAGGGAGGATGAATGACTAAAAGGGTGAATGTGTGGAAGAATAAGTGACTGGGTTGATGAATGAGTAAGTGAAAGGATGGCTGGATGGGTGAAAGGGTAAATGGCTGGATAGATGAATGAATAGATGGATGGCTAGAAGAGTGGATGGATGACTGTACAGATAGATGGGGTGAAAGGGTGGGTGGATGAATAATGGATGGATGAGTGAAAGGGTGGATAGAGGGACGAATGAGTGAAATTATGGATAGAAGGATACATGGTGGATCTCTCAGAGTCCAAATTGAGATGGGCTGGCTTTTCCCCACTCAGTAAGCTGGAGGTTCCCCAGTTATCAGTAACCCCAGGAGTAGGGAAATTCTGGTTTTTCACCCAAGCCACTCACAAAGAGGCCCTTAATATATTACATGTTGATACCTTTATATTGAAAACGCCTGTTTATCTGGCGAGCAAGCATATTGTCTAAGCAAAAAGCAACCCACAGGACAATCATAGAAAAGAACAGAGTCTAGGAGCAGATTCTTCAGAGTCAATGCCCCTCTCGTATACAACTCACTCCCACAACCCAGTCACTGAATCCATGCTGGCCGGACATTACTAAACAACCTTCCAATTCCTTAGTGACCCAGACCCAGGTGTCAAGGTGAACATACAGATGTACTTCAAAAACATCATCAAGCGAGGCTCCTTCCCTATTAAAATGTTATGTTCCTAAAATCCTCCTTTTGTGTTTGTACTTTTTGACACTATTGGTCTTTCATAAAAACAAAATACACTTAAGTCACTACCCATGTGGGACTGTATGGAAAAGGTTAACATTTTCCCCCCACTAGTGTTGGTGATGCGCTAATGACTTCTGAATTGGTACTGAACAGCAAAGCAAATTAAAAATGCATTATGTACTTTAGGTTCTGGATTGTGGCTCTGCACCAGTTATCCCAGAATCCTTTGCTCAAGATGAAGAAAAGACCCCCAAGCATTCCATGCACACCTAAGTTGTTACCGAGTCTTCTCACGGTGAAGTTGGCTCATCTGGTTTCATCCATTCCAAGAAGTTCCCGTTTGGTCTTCTAAAAAAAAAAAAGCGGTGAAAAAAGCGGTGAATAGTGTGTGGTAGGACGCCTTTGCAATACATGCACTGGGCACAGGTCCTGTTATAGGGCTAGGAATTTTCTTTTAAAGTTCAAGTTTGCATACTAACTGTTAATAAAATTTGCAGTTATGGGCGAAAGCCAGGGTGTTGTCACTACATAGCCATGCTAAGCACATGACTGTAGGCATCCTCGTAATAAAGTGAGGAAACACCCTCCTCTCTTTATACATTCTCGTTTTTTCATCACAATCTTCATCTTCCGGATTAAGGGGCCTATTAGGGTGGCGGACGGACCGTCCGCGGGGGCAGCATCGGTCCCTCCGTGCGAATTAGGATGTGACTGCCACCCTGGCCGCAATCCGCCGCAATGTTAAAACTGCATGCAGTGCATTTGCATGCACAAAGCGGCAGGCACCACGCGGTGCCTGCCACTATGTGCAAGCAAATGCAGGGTGGTACCATAGGTACCCCCATGTGCACCCCCACACCCCCTTCACTCTGGGGGCCCGTAACTGGCCCCCAAAGAAAAGACCGTATGCTTTTTCGTGGCGGCATTGCCGCCGCGGTAAGGCATGTCCCAAGGCTAATCCTAATATGGCTGTCAGTGTCTGATAGACACCGCCACCATATTAGAGCTATTCCGCCGCGATCTGACGGCGACCGCGGCGGAAAAGCGGCGGACGGTCTCCCCGTCCGCCGATGACCCCCCTGCCATCCTAATCTGGCGGTGGGTCTTTACAAACACCGCAGGGGTGAATCCCCATCCTCCCGGCCGGTGGTGGCTTCCGCCGGCCCGGAGGATGTGGATTCACCACAATCATAATCGGCCCCTTAGTACGTAGCTCTGGGTTTCTCTTTTGATTCACAGATGCACACTCATCGAAACTTCGAAACATCAACTTCTAAAGAGCTGCAAGTTACACTGGTTATAAAAAAAAATGTATGCACACTCTCTCAAACTCGGCCAGGGTGCTTTTTGCCGATTTCAGGTCTCGCCGAAGCCAGCGCATGCGCTGCTCTGCGAGACATATAGAAAGTGGGTTTTCAAAGTGCTACCACAGGCATTTTGGTGGCCTCAAGCTTGCGTGCACGCAAGCGTGCACGTGCGCAGCCGTCATCTGTCTTTCCTCCTGTCACGAGTCATTAAGTGCATCACAATCGCGATGCACTTTCACTTTCGCCTCTTTCGCGGCACGCGCGCGAATTCAACTCCTGGGCTTGTTTCTTATGAAATCTCCATTTTCTGATTCTCCCGTACTTATCCAATAACAGGTGCTTTTCTAATAAATGTTAGCTTACTTGTATTTTACCTATTTTATTTTCAAGGGCGTGCCTCTTCCCTAAATTGAAAATAAACTGTGACACGGATTGCTTTTCATTTTCATGCTAAATACAAGGTATTTGTTTAAAATAGAACTTAAGGTGCTTTTTTGATAGCAATAGGAAGTCAATTATAAAACGTCAAAACGGCCTTGGTTGGTACCTAAGCCCCAGCATTTTAAAAAATGAATCACTTATTCTTGAATTTTAGTTTTTGGGTTTCCTGTCATAATTGTCTTTGTTTCTCAGTGTCCATAGGTTTATTTTTTTCTAAAATCCAGCCAGATCAACCTTAGAGTAGTTCATAAACATTATTTATGAAAATCTTTATTTTTCGTACTTTCCCGGTGGGGGCTGACAAGCTGCTTGAGCAACACGGAGAAAAAGTGATCTGCCCAGGATCACAGTAACATGATCAAGTGGGGTGCTGGGGTTAGAACCAGTTTTAGTGATGTTCACTAGGCCACAGCGCTTCCAGCGTGTTTCTGTTTTTTTATTCAATGAAGTGTTGAATGCGTACACCTTTTATCAATGAAGTAGAAGTCCATACAAATTATAGTGAACATTATGGGAGATGGATCTAAGTTGCTTGTATTGCCTTTTTCATGTTCGCCAGTTCAGTGGGTAAGGCGTGTGTGGTGTATAGGCTAATAATCTACCTTAGGATAAGTGCATGAGGGAGGTATGTGATATCACCCTCTGGACACAGGTGTGGATCATGGCAGGGCTGCCTCAAGCTTTCTTCCTTCAAGCTGATAAAATGAACATAGCTCGGGAACAAAAATAGCTCCTATTTATGTCGTGAGAGGCACAGCATTCTGAGGTGCGCACCATATGATCAGTCAGGAAAAAGTCCACCACCCACCTTTGCATGTGTTTGAGGACTCACTTACACTAGGTATGGGGTATAGACGCCCAGACAGCTTTGAAAGCGCATATTGTCATGCTAGTGATTTAGAGAGAGCATTGTTCAGTTATAATAGGTTGGCTTGTGTGTCCTGTTATAGAATATTCTATATCTGCAGTTTGCCTACGTTTCTGTCTGAATATTTTATGCTTTGTATTGGCATTGGTAAGCAGTTGGAGATT
The DNA here is from genome assembly GCF_964261635.1 of Lissotriton helveticus. Lineage (NCBI taxonomy): Eukaryota > Metazoa > Chordata > Amphibia > Caudata > Salamandridae > Lissotriton > Lissotriton helveticus. The sequence continues at coordinate 86,152,425 of NC_136067.1, read as the reverse complement.
GTGATTGTGCGCAGTCGCTTTTAATGAAGGCAGAAGGAACGCTTTCTGAAATCAAACTTGATCGGTTTCACTATAAGCTACAAACAAACCCAAGACAAGGTAAATTATACTAAACAAGCCAAATAGAATTCTGGAAGCACAAGTAAAATAAACTGTAACCACGATATAATAACAAGGTAATCTGTTCCTTATTCGTGTATACCATTTTGTGCAATTCTCATATTAGGGCTAGTTACAAAAATCAATGCCTGAAAATCCTTTATGAATAAACCACAGCCTAAGCAAGAACGCCCCCACAGTGGATGACCGCACCAATATTCTACACCACCATCCACATTATAGAGGTAAAATTTATACGTTTATGCACCTTTGGTATATGAAAAATCATCCTTTTTTTACCGTTGGTATAAACGGAGGCGAGAACTATTTATAAACTATAAGTTTAGGCAAATCCTCTTAGAAAACAAAGGGTATTCCGTACATGTCCTTCTTCGGTTAGGCTGACCAAATTAGCAGTTCTGTCTTTTTTATAGTCCTGCCTGGATGTAGGGTAACATCAATATCCGTGAATAAATTTTGGGTAATTCTTTATAACCCCACAGCCCCTAGTATACAAGATCCCTGGGCCTTCTCTTAATATTTGTAGTCTGTCCACAGAACCAGTTTAAAAGACAGATCTCTCATGTAAAAAGCTCATGTTAAATTTGGAAAATATACTATGACATGATTGTGTAGCCCCCTTATGTTGTCAAGAAATATGCAGCTAGTGATACAATGTAATGATTGAACCATTTATGCGAACAACATTGTCTGTATAAAAATGTTAAGTAGCTTGAATCAACAATGAGTCCACTGCACCTAGTGATACAATGTATGGATCGAACCACCCATGTGAACAACACAGTCCATATGAAAACGTTAAGTAGCTTGATCTAATAACGAGTCTATTGCCACGTTATTAATTTTACTGTGTATCTATTCTTTAGGAGAACTTGTAAAGCACAACAGAAATAGAATCTTTGTCTTGATAAAGGTGGATAAAATTGCAACCAACCACCGAAACGCGTCGACGCCCCAGTACAGTGTGATTCATCGTTCATACATCGCTGTTGACAGAATAATATTCAATCTGCACAACACCGTTGTTTCAAAAAAGAACATTAGAACACATACCGTGTATTGCATAATTTGTATGTTTCACTGTTGTTTCTGTCTTTCGGCAATATTGCTGGTCAATATTGTAAATGGATTGTTATTTTTATCATGTTTTAATTTGTGTTTAGCAGTCAATCTTGTTTTCTGCTTCTTTTAACCACATTGTATACAATAAAATTCAACATTTTTTTTTTTAACCTTTATTCAGTTGGTATAGTTATTACTGTTTCTTTAATATGATGTTTATGTGATTGACCTCATTCAAGGGAACTGTTCTTTTATATTGGATTGTGATTGTGCACCATCACGAAGGTGGATATTTCTTGACCATGGTTAATAAAAGTCGATGATGTCTACAACCAAACATGCTGTTGCCTGCCAGCAATCAAGGCACAATTAAACATGAATCCCAGCTCTGCTTATCGATCACTCAAGACAATTCAGAATCTTTGCACAAGACTGAGATCCATAAAATTGCATAACGCTGTAAAACGTACTGGTGTGTTATATCATTCATGTAATGCTTTTTTCCCATTATCTTTAGCAGTTGATTGATTGTAAATCTATAAAGAAAGAGGCTATATTATTTTTTTTTAAAAGATAGCTTTTGAACTGTTATTTTTTTAAATCAGAAAATCACAATTATCTTGGTGTTGTTTGTCTCGTTGCCATCAGAGTTTTCGAATACATGTTTTAATTGTAGTGGGTCATTTACAGAGCTATGACAGAACTATATATTTTCTTTTTGACCTAACACTTCCAGAAAAAAAAATGTAAAAAAAATTGGTTACTGTTGAATATTTGTGTTTTGCAATTAACTTGGTTGAGACCCCCCTTTCTAGGGAGTAAACTAAAGACTTCAGAATCAGTAGATCAGGGTATCCATCCCTAGTTCACCAACTTGAATTTAACTCATTTAATTCCATTCAATTTCAATTCAATTCAATTGATCTTTATTTCGGCACTACATGCCCAAAAAAAATATTAACACAGCATAAACATTACATTGATAAAATACATGTTGAATCCCGTTTTTTTAAAATAACTGGTAATTATTGCCAATAAAATCAATGTGAATTTTAAAAAGAAGACAAATGTGAAAAAATTATAACATACCTAGCTTATGAGCTTTAGGACACGGAGCTGAGAAAAATTACAGTGAAAATACATACAATCAAACCACTAAACGAATAAAAATCGAGTGAACAAGTGGTAAACGATTTTGTCCTTATAGCTTTAGGCCTTTTTTCCTGCGTACAATATAGATGGAAAGCAAGAATCGACTGACACTAAATACAATTGTTTGAGTTGTATCAGATTTGATCATTCTTAATGCCATCTTGCATGACCTTATTCCCAACAGGTTACATAGAGGTTTGATCCACTTTCTTCTGGCCGACACATAGGCTGGGCATAAGAAAAGGATATGCTGGTCGTTCTCCTTGAGGTTACCCTCGCACATAGTACATATTTCGCTAGTCGTGGGGTCCTCAGTGACACTGCCCCTTCTGGACCAGCGTGCCAAGGTTGTGTTGGTCAGAAGGTTCCCATATCTAAATTTCATTAAAAGGGTTTTAGCTAGTGGGGGCTCGACTTTATCTAAAAAGTTCTCAAAAAATGGTTCGTCCTTGAACCGTAGGAAGTTGTTTACTAATGTCCCACCATTATTTCCATTACTCATTTGGTTATTAATAAAACCCCAAAACGCCATTTTCACGATTTTTTTAGAATTATATGGCAACCTTTCCGGGTTCTCCCAAAGTTGCGTTAAACCTATTTTAGTAAACCACAGTCTAACATGTTTTAGCCAAACATTGGAATTCGACCTGTCCATGCCCATTACCTCTTTTAACCCATTTCTGTAGTCAAGCAGTTCTGGTGTTTGCCAAAGTCTTACACAGAACATTAGCGGCCGCACAATAGTATGATGGTCAGTTCTTCTGACATTTAAGTCCAACTGAAGTGGTAATAAGGGGGTGCCTTTTGGAGCCCTTACAAGACTTTCATAAATTTGTTCTCGGAAGTTGTGAACACGTCCTTTGACATTGGCCCCCAGATCTCAGCACCATAGAGAGCTGCGGATTGAAATTTTAATTTGAACAGTTCTAGTGCTGGTGACACAGCTTTACTAATACTTGCACCCTGCTTCTTCAGAATGGGTATAGTATTCTGGGTGAATATTAACTTACTTTTCTCAATTTGGGGTCTCCACGTGAAATTGGAATCAAGTGTAACCCCCAAATAGGAAAAGTTTTGGACAGATTCCAGTCTTTGGCCATTTAATGCTAGATAGCCTTTGTCCGGTTTAATAGGGTTTAGGTCCATGCATTTGTTTTTTTGGGCTTTTTTCGGATTGTGATTGTGCACCATCACGAAGGTGGATATTTCTTGACCATGGTTAATGAAAGTCGATGATGTCTACAACCAAACATGCTGTTGCCTGCCAGCAATCAATTATGGTTAATCAATCCGATTATGATGGCGGACGGACCTGAGTCTGTCCGCGACCATGGAGTAAGAGGGACCGTCCGCAGGGGCTGCGGCGGTCCCTACGTGCAGATTAGGATGTGACCGCCAGGGTGGCGGTCACATCCTCAATCTTTAACATTGCGGCGGGTGCAGCTTCAAACTGCACCCGCCGCAATGTTAAAAATGCATGCACGGGATTTGCGTGCACAAATCAGCAGGCACCGCGGGGTGCCTGCCGCTTTGTCCACACAAATGCAGGGGGGTACCATAGGTACCCCCCATGTGCACCCCCACCCCCCCTTCACCCAACGGGCCCCCGAAGTGAAGGTCCGTATGCTTTTCCACGGCGGAAAAGCCGCCGTGGAAAAGCATACTTTGTACTCCATCCTAATATGGCTGGCGGTGTCTGATAGACACCGCCAGCCATGTTAATGCTTTTCCACTGCGGTCGGAAGGCGACCGCGGCGGAAAAGCGGAGTACAGATTGTAAGACCCACCAGCCATCCCAATTTGGCGGTGGGTTTTTCAAGCCTCCGCGGCGGTTTTCCCGCATCCTCCGGGCCGGCGGTGGCTTCCGCCGGCCCGGTGGATACGGGAAATCCGCCATCGTAATAGGCCCCCTAGTGTGGCCAGCTACTGGTGGTAGGTCTCAGAGCCTATGTGGTTGCCCTTGTATTTCTTGACGGGGCCTAGTATGTACTGTTTGCCCTTCTCTTGAAGGAAAATAAGTGTTTCTCAAGATTAAGTCCATTCAAATTCAAAAGGCGCCAGTTCTTCAATACAATGCGTTTTATGTTGTTTGATGCAGTGTTTAATGTGGTGACACAAATTGTATTCATCACTCGCGTTTTTTTCTGTATCTTCCAAGAGGACATCTCTGTTGCAGTTGGATGCTCTCTTCTGTGCTTATTTGATAGCCTTATCCAAGTAGCTTCTATACCTAAGTGTCATTAGAGTGAGTCTCCCTTCCATTTTTGACGTATTGCCTCCTCTGTTTTGATATGTTTTGCTGGATTTATGCTTTGTACAACAAAAACTTTGGCCAAACCACATTTATTTAGAACAAGTCTTTAGAGGGTTAGAAACACATTTATTATATCTACCCTCGGCACATCTATTTAGTGCCAGTGATTTTGTGATTTTTCAAATATTTCTCATAAATTAGCAAAAATCAAGACACAATGTACAATCAAATATTTACACGACTATACAACACTTTGCACATAGAGACATATAATATCAACAAAATATATCAACTGACATGTCTACATCAAACATCCTACAAAAATTGCTACATCACAAAACAGTAATTCCACAAACATATAAAGCAATGACTGGAAAAAATTAAACAAATGCGGGAATATAAGCAAATAAATGGCTCAAGGAATAATAGTGTCTGGACCAGCCGGTCCTAGTGACTTGAAGGTAGTAATTTATTCCACCCAAATAAACTGCCGACGCGTTTCGAAACCAGACTCAAAGTTGCTGGTCTCTCATCAGGGCTGTTACTCTTTGTATCTGGAAGATGCAAAGACAGAGAGTTTTAATGTTAAATTCATTAAAAACCTCGAGGCTTCAGTTGTGGGCTACACCAGAGATAATGCGCTACATACCAGACTTGTTTTGAGGAAGGAGAAGGATTAGACTTCATGATGTCCAAATCCAAGGAAATCTATCAACGTTCGTGGCTGAGCAGGCAATTCTAAAAAAGTTGTTTGGATGGTGTATTAGTAAAACAAACTAGAAATTATCATATCTTTCTAGTATATCAGGCTGTGTATTGGACATACCTCGCTCCTTTTGCTCTGCCGTCGACCGGCACGGTTACTCGTGAAGTTTGACCATATATTTTGCGCCTAAAAAAAGTATTAAGAGCGCGTTTTAGGAAAAGGGGAGGGGGGGGTTTTGGGAAACCCAACTTAGTTTACATGACCCTATGCTTGACACTCAATGGACGAACTTAACCCCTTCGATGCTGATGACGGAGCGGTTCCGTCATCAGCATCGGTTGGGCTGTGCTGATGACGGAACCGCTCCGTCATCAGTACAGCCCTCGGGGGGAGCGCTGTCGCTTGTTGTGTTTGTTTTTGGGGGGTTGGCAGCGGAAGACTTCACGCTGCTCCCCCCGCCCCCCGCACTTCCTGGTGACGTCAGCGCGCTGTCGCGCATGCCGACGTCATCACGAAGTGCCAGACGCGCTGGAAGCCATTTGTTTCCAGCGCGTCGAGCAGGTAGGTCTGTTTCCTGCTCTCCGGTGGGGTGGGGGGGCCATTACTCAGTGCCTTGAGGCATCAGGGGGGAGGAAACACTGTTTCCTCTCCCCTGATGTCCCAATGCAGGGCATTCCTGGTTCAGGATCGCGCACAGCGTCGCGATCCTGCACCAGTAATGCCTCACTAGACACCAGGGATGTTTTTTTTCAGAAAAGGAAGCGACCCCTTGGGCAAGGGTCGCTTCCTAGGGCCATAATTTTGTTGTTCAGACTTTTCTGCCCCCCCTGGGTCGAGATCGCTCATTTTAGCGAGCGATCTCGACCCAGGGGGGGCAGAAAAGCCCACTAGACACCAGGGATTATTTTTTTGATAAAAGGAAGCGACCCCTTGGGAAAGGGTCGCTTCCTGGGGCATTTTTTATTTGTTTAGACTTTTCTGCTCCCCCTGGGGGAAGATCAACCATTTTATTCGGGAATCTGGACCCAGGGGGGGCAGGAAAGCCCACTAGACACCAGGGATTATTTTTTTGATAAAAGGAAGCGACCCCTTGGGAAAGGGTCGCTTCCTGGGGCATTTTTTATTTGTTTAGACTTTTCTGCTCCCCCTGGGGGAAGATCAACCATTTTATTCGGGAATCTGGACCCAGGGGGGGCAGGAAAGCCCACTAGACACCAGGGATTGTGTTTTTATTCGTAAAGGGAGCGACCCCTTGGGCAAGGGTCGCTTTCAGGGCCATCAAAATGTAGTGTAGACTTTTCTGCCCCCCCTGGGGGCAGATCGCCCATGTTAGCGCGTGATCTGGACCCAGGGGGGGCAGAAAAGCCCACTAGACACCAGGGATTTATTTATAATTGTAAAGGAAGCGACCCCTTGGGGAAGGGTCGCTTCCTAGTGGCCCATAATTTTTTTTAGACTTGTGTGCCCCCCCTGGGGGCAGATCAGCCGTTTTTTGGGCCACATCTGGACCCAGGGGGGTAGAAAAGCCCACTAGACACCAGGGATTTTAGTATATTTATAAAGGAAGCGACCCCTTGGGCAAGGGTCGCTTCCAGGGGGCATTATAAATATTGTAGACTATTCTGCCCCCCCCTGGGGGCGGAGTGGCTGTTTTTTTTTACAGTTTCTGGTCCCAGGGGGGGATAGAAAAGCCCACTATACTCCAGGTTTTTGTTTTTTATAGGGAGCGACCCCTTGGCCAAGGGTTGCTTCCTTGGGCCCATTTGTTTTCAGTATGTTCTGCCGTGTCTTTATTTGGCCTCTCTGCCCTCCGTAGGGTTGCTTCCAGGGGGCCCACGTTTATAATGATTCATAATCTTCCCCCCTTGGGGACAGACACCCCATTTGTGACATAACCTGTTGTAATGTGTGTTGTTTTTGTTTCTTCTAATGTGTATTGTTTTTTTCTCTTTAGATTGTTGCAGTGTGCGGTTCTGTTACTGGTGGTTCTGTTGTTCTGCTGTTTCTGTAGTTGCATGTGTTTTGTAAGAGACCTTTTTTTTGTTCAATTGTAATGTAATTGTTTATTTTGCAAAGTGTGTAGTAATACGAGTATGTTTGGTTTCTGTTTGTTGTGATTGTAAAACATGTTTTGCATTTGTTTTTGATGTGTCCTTCTGTAGATGTAAGTTTTTTTTCTTCTTTCTAGTGGGATATCGTTGCCTATTTGCTGTGTCTTTGCAGAGTAGGTGCTGGTGAGTGTAGTTTTGTCTTGTAAGTGAATTGTATATTTTTTCTAAATATAGTTTTTTGTGAAAAAGTCTTACATTTTTTATCTTACTTTGCGCAGTGTTGGGGTTGTTGAGTTGTTTGTGCAGACTCCTTTATTTGTAAGGATAATGGCTAGCCGCCGGATTACTGCTCAGCAAGTTGTTGGAATGCTTTTTGATTCTTCCTCTGACCATGGTCCAGAGTCTGACTCTGATTCTGAGCCAGAGGTGGGAGGTGAAGATTCAGGTAGTGAGTTTTCTCTACACATGGCTTCATCTGATGATGAAGACACTTTGAGTGCTGATGAAGCTACTTTTGGTGTGGATGATGTGCCTGTGGTTGGGGAGGACATTGCTGTGCTTGTGGTTGGGGAGGACATTGCTGTGCCTGTGGTTGCGGAGGACATTGCTGTGCCAATAGTGCGGCAAGAGACATCTGGGCTGCTGCCTGGTGCTGCTAGACTTCCAGTTGGTGTAGTGAGACAAGAGGCAGCTGGGCGGCAGCCTGCGGCTGCAAGACTTGACGATGAAAGTTCTGACCTCTGGGTTGCACCAGGCATGGTGCAGCCGGCATTGCCTGAATTTACTGGTGTTCCAGGGTGTAGGGTGAACACTGAAAACTTTTTGCCTATTGATTTTTTCAAGTTGTTTATGGATGATGTGTTTTTGGCAGAGATTGTAGAGCAGACTAATTTGTATGCTGAAATTTTTTTGAGGGTGAACAGTGCCAGCCTTAAGCCCCACGCTAGAGCTACCCGGTGGACTCCCACAAATTTGGAGGAGATGAAAAAGTTTGTGGGTTTAACTCTTTTGATGGGCTTGCTTAGGAAACCATCAATGGCTTCATATTGGTCTACTAGCCCAAATTCAGGCAATGCCGGCTTAGGAAACCATCAATGGCTTCATATTGGTCTACTAGTCCCTTGATGGCAACAGCTATATTTCCGGCAGTCATGAGTCGTGATAGGTATTTGCTTCTGCTGCGGATGATGCATTTTGTTGACAATAGTCTTGCTTTGCCACGAGATCACCCTGATTGTGACCGTCTTTTCAAGATTCGGCCTGTGATTGATCATTTGGTTGATCGATTTTCTGAGATCTTTTATCCTGGGAAAGAAATTGCAGTGGATGAGTCTTTGCTGTTGTTCAAGGGCCGCTTGGTATTTCGGCAATACATTCCTAGTAAGAGGGCACGCTATGGAATCAAACTGTATATGCTGCGTGACAGTGAGACTGGATATGTCTCTAATTTCAGGGTGTACACTGGTAAGGAATCCAGGATTAACCCCCCTGGTTGTCCGTCGACTTTTGGAGTGACTGAGAAAATTGTGTGGGAACTTGGTAGTGGATTGTTTAACAAAGGCCATCATTTGTATGTCGATAACTTCTACACTGGTGTGCGGTTGTTCAGGGAATTGGCCAAAGTGGACACTGTTGCTTGTGGCACAATCCGCTCAAACCGTAAAGGTTTCCCAAAAGAACTTGTTTGTCGAAAGCTTGCTCGGGGACAGTGCAGTGCATTGCGTTGTGAGGAGCTTCTAGCTGTGAAGTTTTCAGACAGGAGAGATGTCTACATGTTGACTACAATACATGATGAAAGCACTGAACCGGTGACTGTTTGGAGTCAGGTTGCAGAAGTGCGCAAACCTGTGTGCATACTGCACTACAATAAGTACATGGGTGGTGTTGACAGAGTAGATCAGAGGTTGGAACCGTATGCTGCTCTTCTTAAGGCTTACATTTGGTACAAGAAGTTGGCTATCCATCTTTTCCACTTGGCAACCTTTAATGCTTTTGTTGTGTTCCAGAAATCTTGTCCCCAGTCAAAGATGACTTTTGTAAAGTTTCAGGAGTCTGTAATAGGCAGCCTTGTTTTAGTGGAACAGGCAAGTGTTCCTAGAGTTGGAGTGGTGGAGGATGTTGCCAGATTGAAAGATCACCACTTTCCTGATACAATTCCTCCTACAACCTCAAAAGACTTTCCCAGTCGGAGATGTAGAGTCTGTTGGCGAAGAGGTTTGCGGAAGGATGTTCGCATGTACTGCCCTTCAAACCCCGGGCTGTGTGTACCTGCTTGTTTTAGATTGTACCACACGCAAAATAATTTTTGGGAGTATCAATGAGTGGTAAAGTGAACTGGTTGGTCTTTATTCTGTAAAACTTATTGTTCAGTTTCAAAGTTTGTATTTGTGTAGTCTTTTTAGATTTAGTTGTCGAGTTAGTAGATTTGTATCAATTTGCAATTTGTTTTTGTTTCTCTTTTATTTAAAAAAACAAACTAAAGTATGATGTTGGTTTGCGTGTAGTGTCCATTGTCTGACTGTGTGCATGGTTTGGCGCTTGGCTTCCGGTGTCTGTGGACTGGTGCTTGTCTGGCGGTGTCTGCGGACTGGTGCTTGACTGGCGGTGTGCTTGGTCTGGTGTTTGGTTGGCGGTGTGCGTGCTCTTGCGCTTGCCTGGTGTTGTGTTTTGATTTGTCTTTGGCTGGTGGTGTTCGTGGAGGGGTGCTTGGCTGGCGGTGTGTGTGGAGTTGCGCTTGGCTGGTGGTGTGTGTTGAGTGGCGCTTGGCTGGTCGTGTGTGTGGAGTGGCGCTTGGCTGGTGGTATGCGTGGAGTGGTACTTGGCTGTCTGTGCACGGAATGGTGCTTGACTGGTGTTGTGTTTGTGGAGTGGTGCTTGGCTGGTGTTGTGTTTGTGGAGTGGCGCTTGGCTGGTGGTGTGTGTGGAGGGGCGCTTGGCTGGTGGTGTGCATGGAGTGGTACTTGGCTGTCTGTGCACGGAGTGGTGCTTGGCTGGAGGTGTGTGTGGAGTGGCGCTTGGCTGGATGGTGTGCGTGGAGTGGTACTTGGCTGTCTGTGCACGGAGTGGTGCTTGGCTGGTGTTGTGTTTGTGGAGTGGCGCTTGGCTGGTGGTGTGCGTGGAGTGATGCTTGGCTGGTGGTGTGTGTGGAGTGGTACTTGGCTGTCGGTGTGCGCTGAGTGGTGTTTGGCTGGAGGTGTGCATGGTCTGGTGCTTGGATGGTGGTGTGGGTGGACTGGCACTCGGCAGGCGGTGTGTGAGTAGTTACTTTCTGTTGGTCACTACACACACTGCTAGTTGAGTGACACTCCACACAGTCCATCATTTTGTGTAGTTGCAGTGTCAGAAATGTGGGCGTGTGAAAGTGAAGGGCCCGTGAATGGCGCTGTTTGCTGGAGTGAGTGTTGAAATGTGATGGGTCCGCGGCTGGCGGTGTGAATGTTTTGTATGTGTCACGCGTATGAAAGGTGTATGAATGGCCTGTAAAGAGGTTGGTGCCTTGACGTGGCTTTACAGCTCACGAGCTGTGAGTCAGTGGTTCAGTTTATCATACTTTCAATTATACGCAGTGTATTTCATTTTTGTGAAATTACTTGCGTATACAATTGTATGTACTGGATCATCACTCACCCTCGTGCCAAATCCAACCAGTATGTGTGTGTGCTTGCGGATTAGATGGGTGTGCAGTAATAATTGTTTTTTTTCTCTTTCTGCAGTAGGGTGTACCTTGTCCCTTATTGTGATTGTTGTTATGTGTTGCTTTTCCATTCGGATGGTGTCAATGGTCTGGTTTGTATCAGGTATGAAAGGTGCGTGACTGGCCTGTAAAACGGTTGGTGCCTGTGTCGTGGCTTTACAGCTCACGAGTTGCGAGTCACTGGTTCGGTTTTTATGCATTTATTTATTGACAGAGCGTTTCATTTTTTTGAAATATCTTGTTAATAAACTTTTATGTACTGAACCATCACTCGCCCTCGTGCCAAATCCAACCTGTATGTGTGTGTCTTTGAGGAATAGATAGCCGTGCTTGAATGTTTTACTTTTGAGTAACTCTGTTAAGGTGTGGTATCCTTTTACTCGGGAGAACAAGGGGAACGCTGGGTGGTAGGACATTTTTGCCGGCACGGCGATCCCACGCCAAAAAGTTTGGAAAAGTGCTATTTTTACCTAATTTTAAGGTTTGCAAGGAGTTCTGGGTAGGAAAACATTGGGGGACCCAGGCATGCCATACCTCCCTGGACTCTCCCGGGTGTCTAGTTTTCAGAACTGTTTGGGTTTGCTACTTTCTAAAGAATACCACCCAGCCCCGGGCCAAAAACTCAGGTGCCCCCCCCAAAATCAAAGTTATATTGCTTCAGGGTATTTTGAATTCACCACCGTACGATTAGACCTTTTCCAGTTACAGCCACTATGGCTACCCACGCAAGTGAGGTACCGTTTTTATCGGGAGACCTGGGGGCACGCTGGGTGGGAGGTAATTTGTGTGAGCCCAGTGATGCCACGCTTTCCCACACTAAAACGTGTGAAAAAATTGATTTTTTTCCAGCTAAAAATGAGGTTTGCAAGGGATTCTTGGTAAAGGAACGTTGGAGGATCCACGCAAGCCATACCTCCTTGGAAGCCCCCGGGTGTCTACTTTTCAGAAATGTGTGGGTTTGGTAGGTTTCCATGGATGGCTGTCTCGCACGGGGCCAGAAACCCAGGTAACCCCTCTTGCAAAAGCTGGTGAATTTGACAATGGTGACAATGTCAAGTCCACTAGCTTTTGCAAGAGGGCTTACCTGGGTTTTTGGCCCCGTGCGAGACAGCCATCTAGGGAAACCTACCAAATCCACACATTTCTGAAAAGTAGACACCCGGGGGCTTCCAAGGAGGTATGGCTTGCGTGGATCCTCCAACGTTCCTTTACCAAGAATCCCTTGCAAACCTCATTTTCAGCTGGAAAAAATCCGTTTTTTCACACGTTTTAGTGTGGGAAAGCGTGGCATCACTGGGCTCACACAAATTACCTCCCACTCTGCGTTCCCCTAGGTCTTCCGATAAAAATGGTACCTCACTTGCGTGGGTAGGCATAGTGGCTGCTTTAGGAAAAGGCCCAATTCTTACTGTGGAGACCAAAAAATTTCCTTTAGCCAAACAATCTTATTTTTTGAGGGGGTCACCTGAGCTTTTGGCCCGGGGCTTGGCGGGCATCTTTGCAAACTACCAAACCCAAACAGTTCTGAAAACTAGACACCCGGGGGAGTCCAGGGAGGTATGGCATGCGTGGGTCCCCCAATGTTTTCCTACCCAGAAACCCCTGCAAACCTTAAATTTTGGTCAAAAAACCCACTTTTCCGTACTGTTTTGGGTGGGATCTCGCTGCCGGCACAAATGTCCTACCACCCAGCGTTTCCCTTGCTCTCCCGAGTAAAATGATACCTCACTTGTGTGGGTGGGCCCAAGGCATGTGACTCAGGCTGGGGGGCTTAATTTGTAAAACTTAAATACTACTAAATACTTCTTTTTTCAAAATTCATTTTTGGCGTGTTCTGCTTTGGGGCACCCACACAAGTGAGGTATCCTTTTACTCGGGAGAACAAGGGGAACGCTGGGTGGTAGGACATTTTTGCCGGCACGGCGATCCCACGCCAACAAGTTTGGAAAAGTGCTATTTTTACCTAATTTTAACGTTTGCAAGGAGTTCTGGGTAGGAAAACATTGGGGGACCCACGGATGCCATACCTCCCTGGACTTTCCCGGGTGTCTAGTTTTCAGAACTGTTTGAGTTTGCTACTTTCCAAAGAATACCACCCAGCCCCGGGCCAAAAACTCAGGTGCCCCCCCCAAAATCATAGTTATATTGCTTCAGGGTATTTTGAATTCACCACCTTACAATTTGGACCTTTTCCTGTTGCAGCCACTATGGCTACCCACGCAAGTGAGGTACCGTTTTTATCGGGAGACCTGGGGGCACGCTGGGTAGGAGGTAATTTGTGTGAGCCCAGTGATGCCACGCTTTCCCACACTAAAACATGTGAAAAAATAGATTTTGTCCAGCTAAAAATGAGGTTTGCAAGGGATTCTGGGTAAAGGAACGTTGGAGGATCCACGCAAGCCATACCTCCTTGGAAGCCCCCGCGTGTCTACTTTTCAGAAATGTGTGGGTTTGGTAGGTTTCCATAGATGGCTGTCTCGCAAGGGGCCAGAAACCCAGGTAACCCTTCTTGCAAAAGCTGGTGAATTTGACAATGGTGACAATGTCAAGTCCAATAGCTTTTGCAAGAGGGGTTACCTGGGTTTTTGGCCCTGTGCGAGACAGCCATCTAGGGAAACCTACCAAACCCACACATTTCTGAAAAGTAGACACCAGGGGGATTCCAAGGAGGTATGGCTTGCGTGGATCCTCCAACGTTCCTTTACCCAGAATCCCTTGCAAACCTCATTTTTAGCTGGAAAAAAACAGTTTTTCACACGTTTTAGTGTGGGAAAGCGTGGCATCACTGGGCTCACACAAATTACCTCCCACCCAGCGTTCCCCAAAGTCTCCCGATAAAAATGGCACCTCACTTGCGTGGGTAGGCATAGTGGCTGCTTTAGGAAAAGGCCCAATTCTTACTGTGGAGACCAAAAAATTTCCTTTAGCCAAACAATCTTATTTTTTGAGGGGGTCACCTGAGCTTTTGGCCCGGGGCTTGGCGGGAATCTTTGCAAACTACCAAACCCAAACAGTTCTGAGAACTAGACACCCGGCGGAGTCCAGGGAGGTATGGCATGCGTGGGCCCCCCAATGTTTTCCTATCCAGAAACCCCTGCAAACCTTAAATTTAGGTCAAAAAATCCACTTTTCCGTACTTTTTTGGGTGGGATCTCGCTGCCGGCACAAATGTCCTACCACCCAGCGTTTCCCTTGTTCTCCCGAGTAAAATGATACCTCACTTGTGTGGGTGGGCCCAAGGCATGTGACTCAGGCTGGGGGGCTTAAATTGTAAAACTTAAATACTACTAAATACTACTTTTTTCAAAATTCATTTTTGGCGTGTTCTGCTTTGAGGCATCCACACAAGTGAGGTATCCTTTTACTCGGGAGAACAAGGGGAACGCTGGGTGGTAGGCATTTTTGCCGGCACGGTGATCCCACGCCAAAAAGTTTGGAAAAGTGCTATTTTTACCTAATTTTAAGGTTTGCAAGGAGTTCTGGGTAGGAAAACATTGGGGTACCCACGCATGCCATACCTCCCTGGAGTCCCCCGGGTGTCTAGTTTTTAGAACTGTTTAGGTTTGCTACTTTGCAAAGAATACCACCGAGCCTCGGGCCACAAACTCAGATCCCCCCCCCAAAATCAAGGTAGTTTTGCAATAGGGTAATGTAAATTCACCACCATACGATTTGAACCATTTCCTGTTGCAGCCACTATGTCTATCCACGCAAGTGAGGTACCAATTTTTTCAGGAGACCTAGGGGAACGCTGGGTGGGTGGAATTTTGTGGATCCACGCAGATTCCAGAACTTTCACCACAGAAATGTGACGAAAATGTGGTTTTTTTGGTCAAATTGTTCGGTTTGCAAGGGATTCTGGGTAACAGAACCTGGTGGGAGGCAGTCGAGTCACCCCATCCTGAATTCCCCTGGCTGTCTAGTTTTCAAAAATGTATAGGTTTGCTAGGTTTCCCTAGGTGCTGGCAGAGCTACGGCGCAAAAACAAAAGGTAGTCTTTTTGGCCAAAACGTGCTAGATTTCACTGGGAAATTGAGGTGCAGCCATGTTGCGTATTGCGCTGTTTCATGTCGCAGCCACTATGCCTACCCACGCAAGTGAGGTACCATTTTTTTCGGGAGACCTGGGGGAACGCTGGGTGGGTGAAAATTTGTTAATCCACGCAGATTCCAGAACTTTCCACCACAGAAATGTGAAGAAAATGTGTTTTTTTGGTCAAATTTGTAGGTTTGCAAGCGATTCTGGGTAACAAAACCTGGGGGTAGGCAAACGAGTCACCCCATCCTGAATTCCCCTAGGTGTCTAGTTTTAAAAAATGTATAGGTTTGCTAGGTTTCCCTAGGTGCTGGCAGAGCTACGGCGCAAAAACAAAAGGTAGTCTTTTTGTCCAAAACGTGCTAGATTTCACTGGGAAATTGAGGTGCAGCCATGCTGCGTTTTGGGCTGTTTCATGTCGCAGCCACTATGCCTACCCATGCAAGTGAGGTACCATTTTTTTCAGGAGACCTGGGGGCACGCTGGCTGGGTGGAAATTTGTTGATCCACACAGATTCCAGAACTTTCCACCACAGAAATGTGAGGAAAATGTGTTTTTTTTGTCAAATTTTTAGGTTTGCAAGGAATTCTGGGTAACAAAACCTGGGGGTAGGCAGACGAGTCACCCCATCCTGAATTCCCCTGGGTGTCTAGGTTTAAAAAATGTATAGGTTTGCTAGGTTTCCCTAGGTGCTGGCAGAGCTACGGCGCAAAAACAAAAGGTAGTCTTTTTGTCCAAAACGTGCTAGATTTCACTGGGAAATTGAGGTGCGACCATGCTGCGTTTTGCGCTGTTTCATGTCGCAGCCACTATGCCTACCCACGCAAGTGAGGTACCATTTTTTTCGGGAGACCTGGGGGCACGCTGGGTGGGTGGATATTTTTTGATCCACACAGATTCCAGAACTTTCCACCACAGAAATGTGAGGAAAATGTGGTTTTTTTGTCAAATGGTTAGGTTTGCAAGGGATTCTGGGTAACAAAACCTGGGGGTAGGCAGACGAGTCACCCCATCCTGAATTCCCCTGGGTGTCTAGTTTTCAAAAATGTATAGGTTTGGTAGGTTTCCCTAGGTGCTGGCAGAGCTACGGCGCAAAAACAAAAGGTAGTCTTTTTGTCCAAAACGTGCTAGATTTCACTGGGAAATTGAGGTGCGACCATGCTGCGTTTTGCGCTGTTTCATGTCGCAGCCACTATGCCTACCCACGCAAGTGAGGTACCATTCTTTTCGGGAGACCTGGGGGCACGCTGGGTGGGTGGATATTTGTTGATCCACACAGATTCCAGAACTTTCCACCACAGAAATGTGAGAAAAATGTAATTTTTTTGTCAAATTTTTAAGTTTGCAAGGGATTCTGGGTAACAAAACATGGGGGTAAGCAGACGAGTCACCCCATCCTGAATTTCCCTGGGTGTCTAGTTTTCAAAAATGTATAGGTGTGCTAGGTTTCCCTAGGTGCTGGCAGAGCTACGGCGCAAAAACAAAAGGTAGTCTTTTTGTCCAAAACGTGCTAGATTTCACTGGGAAATTGAGGTGCAGCCATGCTGCGTTTTGCGCTGTTTCATGTCGCAGCCACTATGCCTACCCATGCAAGTGAGGTACCATTTTTTTCGGGAGACCTGGGGGCACGCTGGCTGGGTGGAAATTTGTTGATCCACACAGATTCCAGAACTTTCCACCACAGAAATGTGAGGAAAATGTGTTTTTTTTGTCAAATTTTTAGGTTTGCAAGGAATTCTGGGTAACAAAACCTGGGGGTAGGCAAACGAGTCACCCCATCCTGAATTCCCCTAGGTGTCTAGTTTTCAAAAATGTATAGGTTTGCTAGGTTTCCCTAGGTGCTGGCAGAGCTACGGCGCAAAAACAAAAGGTAGTCTTTTTGTCCAAAACGTGCTAGATTTCACTGGGAAATTGAGGTGCAGCCATGCTGCGTTTTGCGCTGTTTCATGTCGCAGCCACTATGCCTACCCATGCAAGTGAGGTACCATTTTTTTCGGGAGACCTGGGGGCACGCTGGCTGGGTGGAAATTTGTTGATCCACACAGATTCCAGAACTTTCCACCACAGAAATGTGAGGAAAATGTGTTTTTTTTGTCAAATTTTTAGGTTTGCAAGGAATTCTGGGTAACAAAACCTGGGGGTAGGCAGACGAGTCACCCCATCCTGAATTCCCCTGGGTGTCTAGGTTTCAAAAATGTATAGGTTTGCTAGGTTTCCCTAGGTGCTGGCAGAGCTACGGCGCAAAAACAAAAGGTAGTCTTTTTGTCCAAAACGTGCTAGATTTCACTGGGAAATTGAGGTGCGACCATGCTGCGTTTTGCGCTGTTTCATGTCGCAGCCACTATGCCTACCCACGCAAGTGAGGTACCATTTTTTTCGGGAGACCTGGGGGCACGCTGGGTGGGTGGATATTTTTTGATCCACACAGATTCCAGAACTTTCCACCACAGAAATGTGAGGAAAATGTGTTTTTTTTTGTCAAATGGTTAGGTTTGCAAGGGATTCTGGGTAACAAAACCTGGGGGTAGGCAGACGAGTCACCCCATCCTGAATTCCCCTGGGTGTCTAGTTTTCAAAAATGTATAGGTTTGGTAGGTTTCCCTAGGTGCCGGCAGAGCTACGGCGCAAAAACAAAAGGTAGTCTTTTTGTCCAAAACGTGCTAGATTTCACTGGGAAATTGAGGTGCGACCATGCTGCGTTTTGCGCTGTTTCATGTCGCAGCCACTATGCCTACCCATGCAAGTGAGGTACCATTCTTTTCGGGAGACCTGGGGGCACGCTGGGTGGGTGGATATTTGTTGATCCACACAGATTCCAGAACTTTCCACCACAGAAATGTGAGGAAAATGTAATTTTTTTGTCAAATTTTTAAGTTTGCAAGGGATTCTGGGTAACAAAACATGGGGGTAAGCAGACGAGTCACCCCATCCTGAATTTCCCTGGGTGTCTAGTTTTCAAAAATGTATAGGTGTGCTAGGTTTCCCTAGGTGCTGGCAGAGCTACGGCGCAAAAACAAAAGGTAGTCTTTTTGTCCAAAACGTGCTAGATTTCACTGGGAAATTGAGGTGCGACCATGCTGCGTTTTGCACTGTTTCATGTCGCAGCCACTATGCCTACCCACGCAAGTGAGTTACCATTCTTTTCGGGAGACCTGGGGCACGCTGGGTGGGTGGATATTTGTTGATCCACACAGATTCCAGAACTTTCCACCACAGAAATGTGAGGAAAATGTGTTTTTTTGTCATATGTTTAAGTTTGCAAGGGATTCTGGGTAACAAAACCTGAGGGTAGGCAGACGAGTCACCCCATCCTGAATTCCCCTGGGTGTCTAGTTTTAAAAAATGTATAGGTTTGGTAGGTTTCCCTAGGTGCTGGCAGAGCTACGGCGCAAAAACAAAAGGTAGTCTTTTTGTCCAAAACGTGCTAGATTTCACTGGGAAATTGAGGTGCGACCATGCTGCGTTTTGCGCTGTTTCATGTCGCAGCCACTATGCCTACCCACGCAAGTGAGGTACCATTCTTTTCGGGAGACCTGGGGGCACGCTGGGTGGGTGGATATTTGTTGATCCACACAGATTCCAGAACTTTCCACCACAGAAATGTGAGGAAAATGTAATTTTTTTGTCAAATTTTTAAGTTTGCAAGGGATTCTGGGTAACAAAACATGGGGGTAAGCAGACGAGTCACCCCATCCTGAATTTCCCTGGGTGTCTAGTTTTCAAAAATGTATAGGTGTGCTAGGTTTCCCTAGGTGCTGGCAGAGCTACGGCGCAAAAACAAAAGGTAGTCTTTTTGTCCAAAACGTGCTAGATTTCACTGGGAAATTGAGGTGCAGCCATGCTGCGTTTTGCGCTGTTTCATGTCGCAGCCACTATGCCTACCCATGCAAGTGAGGTACCATTTTTTTCGGGAGACCTGGGGGCACGCTGGCTGGGTGGAAATTTGTTGATCCACACAGATTCCAGAACTTTCCACCACAGAAATGTGAGGAAAATGTGTTTTTTTTTGTCAAATTTTTAGGTTTGCAAGGAATTCTGGGTAACAAAACCTGGGGGTAGGCAAACGAGTCACCCCATCCTGAATTCCCCTAGGTGTCTAGTTTTCAAAAATGTATAGGTTTGCTAGGTTTCCCTAGGTGCTGGCAGAGCTACGGC
Source organism: Lissotriton helveticus (assembly GCF_964261635.1). NCBI lineage: Eukaryota > Metazoa > Chordata > Amphibia > Caudata > Salamandridae > Lissotriton > Lissotriton helveticus. Next base: position 86,133,195 of record NC_136067.1, on the reverse strand, counting down.
GCAAAAACAAAAGGTAGTCTTTTTGTCCAAAACGTGCTAGATTTCACTGGGAAATTGAGGTGCAGCCATGCTGCGTTTTGCGCTGTTTCATGTCGCAGCCACTATGCCTACCCATGCAAGTGAGGTACCATTTTTTTCGGGAGACCTGGGGGCACGCTGGCTGGGTGGAAATTTGTTGATCCACACAGATTCCAGAACTTTCCACCACAGAAATGTGAGGAAAATGTGTTTTTTTTGTCAAATTTTTAGGTTTGCAAGGAATTCTGGGTAACAAAACCTGGGGGTAGGCAGACGAGTCACCCCATCCTGAATTCCCCTGGGTGTCTAGGTTTCAAAAATGTATAGGTTTGCTAGGTTTCCCTAGGTGCTGGCAGAGCTACGGCGCAAAAACAAAAGGTAGTCTTTTTGTCCAAAACGTGCTAGATTTCACTGGGAAATTGAGGTGCGACCATGCTGCGTTTTGCGCTGTTTCATGTCGCAGCCACTATGCCTACCCACGCAAGTGAGGTACCATTTTTTTCGGGAGACCTGGGGGCACGCTGGGTGGGTGGATATTTTTTGATCCACACAGGTTCCAGAACTTTCCACCACAGAAATGTGAGGAAAATGTGTTTTTTTTGTCAAATGGTTAGGTTTGCAAGGGATTCTGGGTAACAAAACCTGGGGGTAGGCAGACGAGTCACCCCATCCTGAATTCCCCTGGGTGTCTAGTTTTCAAAAATGTATAGGTTTGGTAGGTTTCCCTAGGTGCTGGCAGAGCTACGGCGCAAAAACAAAAGGTAGTCTTTTTGTCCAAAACGTGCTAGATTTCACTGGGAAATTGAGGTGCGACCATGCTGCGTTTTGCGCTGTTTCATGTCGCAGCCACTATGCCTACCCACGCAAGTGAGGTACCATTCTTTTCGGGAGACCTGGGGGCACGCTGGGTGGGTGGATATTTGTTGATTCACACAGATTCCAGAACTTTCCACCACAGAAATGTGAGGAAAATGTAATTTTTTTGTCAAATTTTTAAGTTTGCAAGGGATTCTGGGTAACAAAACATGGGGGTAAGCAGACGAGTCACCCCATCCTGAATTTCCCTGGGTGTCTAGTTTTCAAAAATGTATAGGTGTGCTAGGTTTCCCTAGGTGCTGGCAGAGCTACGGCGCAAAAACAAAAGGTAGTCTTTTTGTCCAAAACGTGCTAGATTTCACTGGGAAATTGAGGTGCGACCATGCTGCGTTTTGCACTGTTTCATGTCGCAGCCACTATGCCTACCCACGCAAGTGAGTTACCATTCTTTTCGGGAGACCTGGGGCACGCTGGGTGGGTGGATATTTGTTGATCCACACAGATTCCAGAACTTTCCACCACAGAAATGTGAGGAAAATGTGTTTTTTTGTCATATGTTTAAGTTTGCAAGGGATTCTGGGTAACAAAACCTGAGGGTAGGCAGTTGAGTCACCCCATCCTGAATTCCCCTGGGTGTCTAGTTTTCAAAAATGTATAGGTTTGCTAGGTTTCCCTAGGTGCTGGCAGAGCTACGGCGCAAAAACAAAAGGTAGTCTTTTTGTCCAAAACGTGCTAGATTTCACTGGGAAATTGAGGTGCGACCATGCTGCGTTTTGCGCTGTTTCATGTCGCAGCCACTATGCCTACCCACGCAAGTGAGGTACTATTTTTTTCGGGAGACCTGGGGGCACGCTGGGTGGGTGGAAATTTGATGATCCACACAGATTCCAGAACCTTCCACCACAGAAATGTGAGGAAAATGTGTTTTTTTGGTCAAATTTTTAGGTTTGCAAGGGATTCTGGGTAACAAAACATGGGGGTAAGCAGACGAGTCACCCCATCCTGAATTTCCCTGGGTGTCTAGTTTTCAAAAATGTATAGGTGTGCTAGGTTTCCCTAGGTGCTGGCAGAGCTACGGCGCAAAAACAAAAGGTAGTCTTTTTGTCCAAAACGTGCTAGATTTCACTGGGAAATTGAGGTGCAGCCATGCTGCGTTTTGCGCTGTTTCATGTCGCAGCCACTATGCCTACCCATGCAAGTGAGGTACCATTTTTTTCGGGAGACCTGGGGGCACGCTGGCTGGGTGGAAATTTGTTGATCCACACAGATTCCAGAACTTTCCACCACAGAAATGTGAGGAAAATGTGTTTTTTTTGTCAAATTTTTAGGTTTGCAAGGAATTCTGGGTAACAAAACCTGGGGGTAGGCAAACGAGTCACCCCATCCTGAATTCCCCCGGGTGTCCACTTTTCAAAAATATATAGGTTTGCTAGGTTTCCCTAGGTGCCGGCAGAGCTAGGGCTCAAAAACAAAAGGTAGTCTCTTTGTCCAAAGAGCGCAAGATTTCACTGGGAAATTGAGGTGCGACCACGTTGCATTTTGCGCCATTTCCTGTCGTAGGCACAAGGCCGACCCACACAAGTGAGGTACCGTTTTTATCGGGAGACCTGGGGGAACGCTGGGTGGGTAGAAATTTGTTGATCCACGCAGATTCCAGAACTTTCCACCACAGAAATGTGAGGAAAATGTGTTTTTTTTGTCAAAATCTTAGCTTTGCAAGGGATTCTGGATAACAAAACCTGGTGGTAGGCAGTCGAGTCACCCCATCCTGAATTCCCCTGGGTGTCTACTTTTCAAAAATTTATAGGTTTGCTAGGTTTCCCTAGGTGCCGGCAGAGCTAGGGTGCAAAAACTACAGGTAGGCACTTTGCCAAAAAAAGGGTCAATTTGTAACTGCAAAATTTAGGTGTGACCACGTTGCATTTTGCGCCGTTTCCTGTCGCAGGCACAAGGCCGACCCACACAAGTGAGGTACCGTTTTTATCGGGACACTTGGGGTAATTCAGATTTGTAAATCAACTGTTATTACCAATTGAGCTTTCATGCATTTCTCCCATTCAATGAAAGACATTGTGTAAACAAAAAATCTTTTTGAAAAATGACCAATAATTCTCATGCTAGTATGAGTATTCCCAATTTTGAAAATGTGCAATTATATACTGTTTCTGAACTATATAATTTGTACCCAATTCAGAAATACATAGGTGTCTTTCATACAGATTATTCCATGTATACATTTTCCAAGACAAAGTGCTCTATACCCAGTAAATGAAAAAATATAATTGCAAGTTGCTGCTCAGTTTTTGGATCTGGGTTCGTCAGGTTCTTGGTGAAACTACAAGTCCTATATATCCCCACAACCAGGAAGGTCTAACAGATGTAACGGTATATTGCTTTCCAAGTGCTGTCAAAATTAGAAAAAGTTATAGGTGAAAACGTTGAGACAAAAGGCTGTTTTTTTCAACAAATTTTCAATTATTCCAATATCTAACTGTTAGTTTCTATAACGAAACCTTCATGGATTTAGACAAATGACCCCTTTCTGAATTGAGAATTTTGTCTACTTTTCGAAAATGTAAAGCGTTCCAGGATCCAATATTGCTTTCAAACTCATTTCTACCATTAACTGGAAGGAGGTGGAAAGCTCTAAAAATAGCAAAAATAGGCTATGTCCCAGAAAAATGCCAAAACTGAGTAAAAAATGTCGGTTCTCTGACAAAAGACTGTCATTCCCTAAAAGCTGAGAAAATGGAGATTTCAGCCCCACAAACCCTTTTTTGATAACATTTTCAGGGAAAAACCCAGAGGCTTTTATTTGCAGCCCGTTTTTCCCATTTTTCTGAAAAAAACAAATAAATCACTATATTTTGGTTAATTTCTGGGACCCCTCCAAGGGAATCCACAAACCCTGGGTGCCTTTAGAATCCACATGATGTTGGAAGAAAAGGACGCAAATTTGGCATGGATACCTTATGTGGTCAAAAAGTTACAAGGGCCTAAGCACGCACTACTCCAAAACGCCAAAAAAAGCCTTAGCACAGGAGGGGAAAAGGCCTAGCAGTGAAGGGGTTAACGTACCTTGTTGTTGTGTTCTTTTTTTCTTGGAATGCCTTGTTAATCTGCATCCACGAATCTGCAATGCGAAAAAACGCTACTGTAAAGCCTAACGGCTACAACGCAAGCGAGCGGAAAAGCTGCACTGTGTTGGAGCGTTACCTTCTCTGTCAATTTTTCAACCGCAACAAAACTGATACGTTAAGTTCGTCCATCTTCCAGTGGTTGGGACTCACTTTGCGAGGGTGAAAATTTACTTTGTTTGCCCACTTGACCCTCAAACTGCATCTGAGAACAGATTAATTCTAGTGGCAGTGGGCCATGCACATTTGGTACCTGGAGGCAATTCCCCTCAGGACTATCACTGCCCCTGTAGTGGCAAAGGCCCTCTTTGGTATCTTCACCAGGGTACGGTTTCCTGAAGAGGTGGTCTCTGATAGAGGAACAAATTTCATGTCTGCATACCTAAAAGCTATGTAGAATGAGCTACGAGGTCACCACCCGCTATCACCTCCAGTCAATTAGTTTAGTTGAAAGGTTCCACAAAACCATGAAAGGCATGATAATGGGCCTCCCTGAAAAACTCAGAAGGAAATGGGATGTCCGGTTACTTTATAAATCTGAACGGTATGCTATTCCTCCTATATAAGATATAATAATTTCCTGACCTCCGAGCCAAGGCCAATACTCTCCCCAGTAGCCACGCCTGGCTGACGACCGCACCAACAGCCGAGCTCTCCACCCTTGCAGTGTTCGAGCCAGCAGCCCGCCCCTGCGCCGCAGGTTCGCTGTAGGCTCCCCTGGTCTTCCCCTCTGATCTCCGCCTGCCTACTGGTCTTCTTTTTGTCACTTTTCTGTACTGTCCGCTTGATGTGCCCCTTGTGTTGCTCTGCCCCTGATAGCCGCTTGCCCACTGTGATTCGTTTAACTTTTCCTTCTTCATTTCCATTACTGCCTGCTTATTGTGCCCTTGCTGTTGCTATACTTCTCCCCTGTTCCAGCCGCTGCGGCCCCGTCCCGCCACAGCTGCTCCCGCCTCCCTGCCTCTGCTCCCACCCCCTACCCTTCTTATGGCAACCGCGGCGTGGTCGCGCCGGTGGTGCACCGAAGGCGCACCTAAGGCAAGCCCATCAGCGCCCATCCTTGCCTGGACCGCGCCCAGCGCCAGATCCCCTGGCCCCCGTGAGCACCACACCCTCCACGCACAACACCCTCCACGCACTCAACGCCGGCCGACCCTCCACCTGCTTCCAGGCCATCCCGATGCTGACCCACGGACCCTTCACCTGCCGAAACTGCAGCTACACCTGCCAGAGCACACCGCACGTCCTGCCCACCCCACCAAAGTGGACCACAACCACCTCAGATGCATACTGCTCAACACCCGTACCATCCACAGGCACACCGTTGAACTCTGGGACCTACTCAACACATCATCCCCGGACATCGCTTTCCTGACGGAGACCTGGATGAACTCCTCATCAGCACTTGACGTTGCAATAGCGACCTTGAAAGTTACCCAGATAGGGTCAACACTTTATGGCAATGACTACCACAGTCGCTGTGACTGATGACCTAACCCTCACTCTGCCGGTACCGGCAGAGTGAGCATTTGGTCATCAGTCACAACGAGTAGATTCTGAACGACACTGCACTATTCAGTGTTAGCACCTGCCGGTATGCGTTGCCATATAGTGTTGACCCTATCTGGGTAATGTTCAAGGTTCAACCAATCCTTCGGTTTTGCCCTAATGTTCAAGGTCTACAGGTACCACTTTTTAGGGTGCTTTAAGTGTGGTCAGTAATTGTTACAATCTCTGGTCCACCACCAGAAAGTGAGTGTAGATAGACCAACTTATTAACCCTGAAGATTTGCCGTCCAACAGACTTTTGGCAAGAAACATAATGGCCTGATTTCATAGTGTACCCTGCAACCTTAAGAACAGGGGTACCCTGAGTATTATTTTAATCAGGATAGTGGCCAGTTCCATTAAAATAGTTTTGAGTGGACCACTATTTCCTGTTTTAGCCTCACACTTTTCACATCTACACCCACTAGGGCCCTCACTCGCACTACACCCAAAGACTAGGAACATTTAGCTCTCCTCTAAAAGGCACCATCATGGCTGCTGATCAGGTATTGCAGCGCAGACCAGACGAGGAGCAGATCCAATGATGAAGCAAGACACCTAATTGATTGGGTGTGTGAGGGTCCCTTTCCGAAAGGCGGACTACTTTCTCCTGATCTGACTGGACATACACATTGTTCAACACACACATCTACCTGTATTATATAGGATGAACAGCATACCGTTCTGGTTTATATTGCGTTTGGGCATGTATGCTTGACCTAGTTAAATATTAGTCCTAAGTCCTTCTTTTTGTAGACATGTCATTTTACCCTGCCTTTTGTTTACCTACAGAGAGGTGCCACAGAACGGGGTGGGCTACAGCTGTGTTGAACTTTTGTTTAGACATCCTGTAAGGGGTCCTCAAAGGGTCCGAGCATGACATAGTGGATTGTGTACTGAGCCTGCTTTCACTCATGGCTGAGTACATGAAGAGAGCAAACAAACATGTGGAGGCCAGCCAGCAGTTTATCAAGCACTGTTATGAACAAAGGTCAGCACTGGTTGAGTGCCAACCAGGTCATTTGGTGTGGGTGCTGGAGCCTGTGGGTCTCAGGGCCCTTTAGGACAAGTGAACTTGGCCCTATCCCATTTTGGAAAAGAAAAAGAAATTCCCCTACTTGGTACACTTAGAGACCCATATGAGTCCTCACAGAGTTCTCCAAGTAAATTGTCTAATCAATCCATCAGGTACTTTTGAAGCGGGCTACTCTCCCATGAGGATCTCAAGGCACTGGGGGGTGGAGGTAGCAGTTCCGGTCAGTCAAAGATCCAGGCCTTGAGGGTCTTCCTGAAGATGTGCAGAGTGATGGCATGTCTGATGTTGATTGGAAGTTCGTTCCAGGTCTTAGTCGCGATGTAGGAGAAGGTTCTTCGACCCATTCTTGCCCTGCGGATGCTCGGGTGTTCGCGAGGGCGAGGTCGACCGATCAGAGTGTCGTGTGGTTCCTATATATCCTATACAGAATCTGCCCGTTCAGAAAACATAAACTGGGGGTTTGGTGGCAGACTGGTTCCGAGCACCCCCACAGTGATATGTTAGCCTGTGTTGCATAAGCTAGCTCACAGTGTCACTAGAATCAACTCTTATCATGGAGAGAAAAGTTTCGGGCAACCTCAGAACACGACAACCCTGATCCCCCAGGATGGTGGAAACAATATAATACTTTTCACTCAGTCACTCATGCTCACTTAGTTTGTCACAGAGATACACAGAATAAACAGTCAGGCCTTTCAATAAGAATTTATTGAACAGTTGTTATTCTAGTGTATAATAGGTTTGCTGTAGCAACCATTAGACAGTAGTAGAGATATATGGTTAGCAGTGCTACGAAAGTAATGGGATGGTATAGTGCTACCATCTTGCAGTGATCATGAATATATACACGTACATAAAACATATGATAATAAAGTGCATATTTTAGGAGGCCACACCCACTACCCACCCCCCCCCCCCACGGCTCCACCTATTACCGCCCATGACTGACCAAGTATTATACTTTTCAAACTAGACAAAACTAACAATGTCGAACAGCACAGTGACTGACATCACTGACTCACTCTTTAAGAGCTGGCATTAGCACAGGTGGTGCCAAGTGTAACAAACTTTTTTGATACCCCCTCCGACCTCCTTCTACCCGGATTCCACTACTACTCTCTCCATTAGTGCCCCTTATCTCTCCATAGTTTAGTTCCTCTCTCACAAACATTTAATTTGGTTTTATAGCGCTGCTCATTACAGTGCAGGGTGCCAGAGCACTTTATACCACAGACACATTGTACATCCTAAGAAATGTAAAAATAAAAACAATGAGGATTAAAAGGTGTAGGATCACGTCATTTCTAGTTAGGTAGGAATTATATTTTATTAATGGTCTAGAAAAGCACAAGCTCAGGGTTTAAAATGTACCACAGTAATTGGAGTTGCCTTTACTAATAAGAATGCATTTTTACCCAAACTAACTAATGACAGTTTTTATGTCACTGTGTGGAATAGGACTGTCATGTATTAATTATAAACAACCAAAGGATCTTGTAGTGTAGTTCCAATATTCCCAATAGGCTCTGCGCATTGGAATAATATATCCTATAGATTTGACCTAGGACTTATGTCTACTAGGTCTCTATCGAATATATTAGACTTAATTGTTAGTGCCAGCTTGCTCAGAGGTCACTAGAAACTTTCTCGAATGAACAAGAAGGGATTAGTTTCTGACAACCGCATAAACACGACAACTTTGTTTCCCCAAGATAAAACGTATCTTCAGAGTCGTGGAAACAATAGATAGATATTTTACTCAGTCATTCGTGCATGCTTCGTTTCACCAGAGTTGCAGAGAAGTAGAGAGACGGGCGTTTTCAATAAAAGTATTTATTGAACAGTCTTCTTTCTCATGCAGAAGAAATGAACTGCTACAATTGTAATACTGGTTGCAAAGTATAATGCGTACAGCAAGAAGAGTATTATAAAATAATACTGTAAAAACATGGTATGGTTTCTAAGCCATAAAATACATACATAAATAAATAAAGACTAAAAGTACTCAACTGGTGCTTCTAAAATACGCCTACCCCGATGTACCTAACCTAAGTCTAGTACGAGGGAAGAAGTAAGTGTGGTGTAGCATAAGTTTAGTATTCTTTTGCCAAGAATCTATCCAAGATTTCTCTTAGGGTCTAATCAGCTCCGTAACTTGGTTTAGAATGAAGGAGGTCTGGTATCTCTCTGTCTCAGGACTCGATTTCCCAACAACCCACAAGGGGAGCTTGGAAACACTGGAGCTGGATTTCTCTGCAAGAGAAAAGACAGCGTCTCTCTCAGTGCGTCTGCTGGAGGGTCGGCTTCCTTCGGCACTTGCTGTAGCGGGCTGCGTCGGGCAAGTAGATAGTCGAACTGCTCCAAACTACCGTGTGTTTGCTTGGGCAAGTGTTGGCATATTTATACCTTGAAGGTGCCGAGTTTGACGTAAAGGTGGACATAATAACGTCATCAAAGAGTCTAACAGCCTGCTTCATCAAGCCGAAATCGGCTCGCAAAGGGGCCAGATTCTGAGAATCTGGCCCTTTGCGAGCGCTATTTTTGCATTTGGGATTCATCATCCCAAATGCAAAAATCGCTAATAGCGATTTCGCTATTTTGCGAGAAATTACATTTAAGGAATCTCTATTTGAGATTCCGTAAATGCAATTCATCATCCATTTAAAAATTGCGAATTTGCAATTTCGGCCCGCTATTTACCGCGAGGTCAAACCTCGTGGTAAAAAGCGAAAACTTACAAAAATGCTTTTAAAAGCATTTTTCTAAGTTGCATGTTGCACACACACATGTCCTTTGGACCTGTGTGTGCGCAACACCTGTTTCAATTTGCATTTAAGGGGTGCTACAGGGTGTCCTTTGGACACCCCTGGCACCCTTTAAATCGCTATCTTATTTGCGATTAGCTAATTGCTAATCGCAAATAAGGAATACTCCCCATTCATTCCTATGGGCCTTTTGGCCCATAGGAATGAATGGGGAGTATTCCTTATTTGCGATTAGCAATTTGCTAATCGCAAATAAGGAATGTGTAGGAATCGCAATTCTTTTTGCGATTCGTTCATGAATCCCGTTTTGCGAGTCTGTAATAGCGATTCCTTATGAATCGCAATTATAGACTCGCAAAACGGGTCTTTGATGAATCATGCTGTAAGTTCTTTGAAAACTCCATGAGTTCTTGGACAAATCAATATTCAAGCAAGGGGAAGTCCCTAACTGCTGAAGCCGAGTTTTCCAAGAAATCGTTGTGGATTTTCGGAACGAGTGGAAGTAGCCATGCTGTATTTGGACTGCACGAGCTATGTCTAAATATGGTTATGATTTCTATGCCTATATAAGTACATGGTGATTTATACCTATATAAGGGTATGAATCGGGAAAATTACACTAGGGTCCTAAAATGCTATACAACAATCTCTGTTACAAAGTAGTAACCCACTTAACTATCCACATAAAATACAGTTCTGTGACATGCAAAATACACATTCTTTCCAGCAGGCATGTTAACCCTCTATACTACTGCTGAGTTAAAACTTGCACTACACAAAACTCTAATCCTTCTCCAGCAGGAAAATTAATCACCACGTTATCTTTGACTTACCAAGAGGAGTGACTGACAGTGGTGGTTAATAAATATCTGCTGCCTCGGGATGGTCAATGTAGCTGTAGTCTGTGGAGTCCCTCACTGTGACTCGGTCTTAAGGCACTCGGCGCCAGCTCTCACTGTGACTGGCATAGCCGCCAGCAAACCTCCAAAAGCAGAAGGGCCTCAGCGCAGCACATGTCAAGAAGGTCGTGGCTGATCCTTACTGTAATCCCTCTGGCTGCAGCAGCAATTCCTGGTGGCAAGAGCAAGACAAAAGTGCTCGTACATCAGCCTGTGCCAGCCACAACAGAGGCCTGAAGGGCTGGCAAACCATGATGTCCAGGGGCTGCTGCAGCAGCAGGCCAGAGAAGAGTGCATGGTTTGAGGTGGCAATGCCCATTCTAATCAAAATGGGTCGCAAACAGCACCACATGTCTGGTCAGGGCCAGCAGGAGTTGAGAAAATTGTGAATCCAGCCTGAGACTGCCGCCTGGACATTCAACAGAAATGTGCGCGCTCTGTTTGGTAAACTTGAAAAGCAGCCCTGAATCCATGTGAGCTGGGCCCGGGCCGTGCAGTGCAGATTCTGTCTCCGCCTCCAGGGAAGTATGCACCCAGTACTGAATCCACCGGAACCACTTGTCGCTGAGGTCGACCCTCAACAAGAGATTTGTTTTTTTTATATTCGGTGCCATTTCAAAAACATGTCAAAATACATAGTTCAAATCCCTGAGGCCATCTACTGTGAGCAGCAGCGATTTTCTTTTTTAATTATGTGCAGTCCGCAGTGCTTCATTTGCATTTAGTTTGTAGATATGAATGCGTGACTAATGCATTTTAGTGCGGTGATACCAGCACTAAAATGCATTAGTCTAATCCCTGATGTGTGGTACTTGGTAGGGAGGGAAAATAGATTAAACAGCCCCAGCCCTGGGAAATATGTACCGGCGCTGAGCCCAGGAAAGCTCAGGCACAAATTAAGCACTGTGCGTACTCCTACAATGCCTCCCTAACTAGATGTACCTAAATGTCCCAAGCTTCTGTGTAGGTGTTATGCCAAGAATCCCTCTAGGATCTAGTCAACCCCATTACCTGAGTAAGGAGAGAATATGGGACCCCGTCCTGTTCTCGAGTTGGACAGCCCGCAAGGGATGCTAGACCACTGCTAGCTGGGGCATCTGCATGCAGGAACCTCAGCGTCTCTGGTCAATGTGTCAGCTGGGAAGTCAAGTTATCCTCTGTCTTTCTAAGCAAGACATGATGTATATATACCCACAGGTCTCCAGGGGTCCTACCTTGCTCTGTTACTGTGTCGGCCTAAAGGATGACATTGGGCTTGAACTTTAACATAGATATTATACAGGAGATGTTTGTCCTGCTCTGCTTCCAAGGAGCCTCATGCATAATGTATGAGTTTCGAACCAGGGAAAAACCTGCGTTCTGAATGCAGTTTCGTATCTAGGTAAAAGGTCAGTCCCTATGAACCGTCATGTATGTAATGTAGGGAAGGATATAGGTTGCGGTGTTACCTGCGCCTATATAGGGTACCTATATGGAATATAACAACCACTCCTCTACCGACTGGACGACATATGTAACCTCTAAGTGTACTACCAGTTTAGCTAGACATTGTTACGCACAAAGGGTTAAAAACTTTTCTTTAGCAATTTTTTTTTTTAAAACATCTAAAAAAGTTCAAAAAGACTTAAAAATGTAAAAAGAAAGTTTTTGCAGGTCATAGCTCTACAATTGTCTGTTGTTATAGCCCAAACCACTATAAGCATTAGAAAGCCATCTATGCCTAATAAATGAAAATGGATGTCAATTTTGTATCTGATTCCACATTGAGCTTGTTATTAAAAAAGCGCAAATTTCTTCCAGCACACGATGAGCCAAAAGTGAGTCAATTGTTTATGTGCCCTGTCTGGTAGACACCACATTTTGGTTGCTTGCTTCCGGGGTACACGACCCCTGTAACACCTCGCAGAGTACATCAATTGAGCACAGATGATCTTCCACGCTGTCCGCAGCCGGTGCTGGCGCACCCTGTGCCACGCCAAAAGCCTGGGTGTCAGTGGAGGAGCCGGTGTCCATACCAACAGGTGGAGTTACTACCTGCGGTGGCTCAAGGAATGCCGCCATCAACATTGGAATACGCTGAGGACAGTGCAGAACATGGGCCGTTATCGGGTCCAGTAGAGCATTCACGTCCGGTTGCACACCTGATGGCAGTGTCAAACAAAGGTCTAACATGCATTCTTCTCCCCAGAACAGGCATCGAAGGACAGGCAAGATGCAGTCCATCCAGACTGGTTGAAATGACAGGAACTAAGATGCACTTAGTTCTCTCAGGCAAGGCATGCCTAGATGTTGTACCATTCAGTCACGGTCTTTCCGCTCCAGGAGCGCTTTTTCTATCTCCTTGGTGACTGGGACGTCCATCGCATAGCAGATAGAAGACATTCAGGATGCAGGCTATTGGAAACAGGATTAGCGGAAGTCCTCAATAGATGCTTCCAATACGGTGTGTTTGAAGTTTGGTATAACTCCAAGTACCGTCTGAAAGGTGCTTAGAAGTCCAGAACCTATGGTCTTAAATAGGTAGACAATGCCAGTCGTATCAGACATGTTAAAGATATGATTTACTATTTCTACGAAATGGAAAAGGCAGTTTGTATGGATAAGCACCTGTATCTCAGCTGCAGACCTTGCGATCTCAAGATCAAAAGTTTCTCAAGCTGAGGTTAAGGGCACAGACTTCTGTAAAAGCATGGCTTTCAGTCTGCCTACAGTATCAAACCATATTAAAGAAACATTCAGTGAAGGCCATAACAGCGCCTCCCTGACTGTATGTGTCAATGGAAACAATACTTGCATAGAAGTAACCCTGGAGCTCACGGTTACCAGATATGCTATGCCCGGAAGCATTCCGCAGCAGCTTTAACTGTTCAGCATCAAGTAACTCCCATTCGAAGTAGCCCGAATGCTGGAGTAATCCCGGCAGCTTGGGCACCCCTCAGATGACAGGACAAGTTCGCTACAGACCATTACAAGCCCTGTTCAGTAGAATGTCCTGACATATGAGCTATTCACTTAAAGCGCTCTCACAGTTTGTACCACTGAGAAACACTTCTCGATCCCCACTCTGGCATTGGAATCTGTATGGTAATTCCCAAGATTCCTTGATGTATTCCTTACCCATTCTTTCATATTTTCCTGCTGCTTTTGTTCTAGGCAATACTGAAACTGAAAAGTGATGACCGCCATTCTGTGTGCGGTGATTCTACCACTGTGAATGGTAATCTATCCAGTTTTTTGCTACGCAGCATTGTATATTTTGCTCCTTTTTGCCATTTCTATCTGTTTATCTGTTAGATTCTATTAAAAAAACAGAAACGTAATGTTAAAACGCCAAGGCACACAGCCTGCACACAAAGGTTGCAGCGCCCAGCTCAATAACATAATAGAACATAACTGAGATAGCCCATGTTGTAATATGGACAAATCATCTTCTAGTATGTCTATCACAGAAGATACAATGTCATCTGAGAAATATATTCTGGAGGTTAATGTTGTTAACCCATTGTCTACTACTGTTAGAGATTTCTCTACGGTAATACGGTCTAGTTCCCATATTCTTTCTGCGGCCTCTTGTTGGGATATTTTCCAAATGTAATTGTAAGCAGCTTAAATGCCAGCATATATGAAACGTTTTTGGCATGGTTTCCTGGGACCTAGTAAAAAATCCCTAAGATCCATGTCTTGTGTGAGTAAGGATAAATGTTGTTTCACCTCTGTGAGTGCCAATCAAGGCACAACTTTCCAACACTGTAGGATGTCACTACCCCTGGATGTTCTCTCTGCACATATATTGGATCTGGCCTATGGATGCTGCACCCATCGGTCCTACCCAAGAAAATAGATTGACAGCTATTGGTGTCTGATGGCCAAATGAACCATTTCTTCCAATCCGGGTCTCATCTATTGTATTGTACGATGTCATCTAATGTAGCCCCTTCTTATGATGTTTCATTACCCTTGGTTTGTGATGGTGTTGGCAGCCGAGGTGTGTTCAAGTCTTTGTTCTTGGCTAGTCCAAAGCAAGACGTCCGTTGCACTGTCTTGGTCAAAAATGTAATCTTGAGGATAATGAGGAATGAGGCATGCTCTAAATATAGCTTCTGTTCCCTGAACTTGCCATTCTCTAGTACCGCAGGCCGATTTTAAGTCTATGATGTCTTTCCATAAGTCATAACCTTGTTCAGACAACTGGGCAATAAAGGATGCAGAGTAAATCTGTTTGGTGTTTGTTAACATATTTTTCTTTGCTGATGTTGGTGCAACCTTATAATAATATGAGTCTGGGTCAGACATATATACCCTGAAAAATATGGAAATGTTTGTGCAAATGTCCATCATCCCCTTTTGTATCGCTTTGTTCGCCCTAAGTGTGGCAGGGTATGCTCAGACGTGAGTCCCTTGCTCACTTGGCCACTGGATTCAAGATAGCCTGGCTGATGAGGATTATGAATCCGAAACCGGTCCCAGGATGCTTGTTTCCGGTCCATGGAAGACATGGCTTGGCAGTTCGGGCTGGACTGTTCCCATGAGGCACAGGGTCTGACTGATTTGCATATAGCCATGTCTGAAATGGGGTGGCTGAGTGGGCTAAAGAATAGTGATGGATTAAACCCAGATCAGTTGACTGGGGGTGAGTGTTTGATTTGCTCAAACGCTCCGTCCATCTTCCCCTTTTATATCGCAATGTTTTTGAACTGCCCTTTGGCGGTGTTGGACAATGTCCCCACTGATGGTATGTGAACACATATCTAAGATTTGCAGATTTATGCAGAAAATGATGACAATAATGCTGATAACAATACATTGATTCATAATCTGCTGAGCTTTCCAATGAGTCACTATTAGAAAATGCAGCAGATTTTTCCAAATCAGACAAAATGTTATTAACAGTTTTAAAATCTCAATCATCGGAAAATGTACTTGAGGTAATGTTATGACTTAATGATATTTTAAATAAATGTGGAATTTTTTTAAGTTTCGTCAGGCCGAATATGTTGAACTCAACCATTTCCCACACTTTACTATCTGGTTTAGGAATTGCTGTGATGTTCACTGATGACAAGTCTTTTGTTCTCGATGAGATGATTGATGAGGTTTCAAAATGAAATTCACCTTTTGGACTGCAGAGCTTTGCCGAATGTATTGTCCACTAATAAGCATGTTAAAAACTATCACTAAGCCTAACCACAAAAGAAAGAAAAGCACTCAGGTGATTATCCATAGTTCTACCCACGGTGATACCAGGTAGGTTCTTCTAAGTAAGTTCAGAAAGTCTCTAACTTGCTGCTTGTTTGAATTTTGGGCTGGTGTCATTTCAGGTTCACTTGGATCCAAAGAAAACGTATCAAAGTTTATGAAGTAGCCAGAAGCAGTTCGATCAATTGTTAGAATTGCATCAGTATTTGTTGAAATTGTATTTTGCTCTTGTCGAGGCAAGTTGACGTAGACGTCTGTATTTGGTCGAATTGCATTTTGTGTGTTATTTTGAGTTTCATTTTGAAGTTGAACTTCCGGTTCAAGGGGAACGAGTTCCATACCATTGTTGCATACTCCATCATTCCATATGGGTGACTCTTCGAACGAGTCTTTCAGTTTGAACTTCTTGAATAGTAGCGAGAGGAGAGTGTCTGCTACTTTGGAGTCCACATGGCCTACTGCTTAGTATTGGCCACATAGTGTGGTTTGATTAAGTTAATTAAGACAAATCGTTTATCCTTTTTTCCGGCAAGTGGCGGTAGAAGTACAGTTCTTGTTCCTTCAATGGCTAGGACCCGTACAGGTTTTCTGTAGGATGGCCCAAATTCTTTCTTGTCCGCTATTTTCTCTATGACCAGATCCCCGGCTTTTGGGATCCGGACAGGTCTTGCCGTAACTGATTTGACTTCTACAGTGGTGGTCTGCTTCAGGTGGACGTTACTTTGTTGTGTCCTGGATTCATTTTGAGCCTGTAAAACAGCCAAACGTTCATGTATGTCAAAAGGCTTTTCATCGGCCACTGCTCCTTCACAATCAAGATCAGGCACCCACATTCTTGTCCCAAATAGGACCTCATATGGGGTGACCACCCCCCCAGAGAACTTCTTGGCATGTAGTTTAGAGCCCGCTGGACTCAATAAAGATGTTTTACCCAACTTTCGCCCATGCCTAGTACTCTAGCTGTCAAAGATTGCTTTCAGTCTCAGTTTTTTCTCTCCACTACTGAATTTCCCTTGGGATGATACGGAGATGAGTACCGTAATGCTACATCCAAACTTCCCATGGCCTCCTTGTAGGCCCGAGAGCTAAATGCAGGGCTCTGGTCAGAATGTAATGTGCCAATTGCATATGTCATTATGAAGACTCGCAAATCTTTTATAACAGTTCGAGCGTCAGCCGAGCGCTGGGTCCACACCCACAGGAATCTCTAGCAAGAATCCCCTGCTACCATTACTTTGGAAGGAGTCACAGAAGTTCAGATAAATGCATGCAAATGGACAGTCTGATGCTGTCTAACAATGGGATCTGCGCTGAACGTGCTACCGCGGACCCTCTTTTCTGTTGACAGATATCGCACTTTATGAAGAAGTCTTTGGTCTGCTTTGTTAACCTTGGCCACCAAGACCGTTGTTTCAATAAAGAAACAGTTGCCGAAACTCCAGCATGTGCAAAACCTGTCCCTTTGTGAGCTGCTAGGATTAAACCTAACCCAAAATCCATGTTTGGAATTACTCTATACCCCACCCCAGGAATCTGAGCAAATGGAATGTTATTGGCATCTAACTTGTAGGAGTATTTGAGTGGAAATCTTTTTGGTACTGCACCGCTGTTTTCGCGTGAAGCATTAACAGCCACCATAATCCCACCATCTGTACTCATTTTAGAATGAGTGATTGAAGCTACGAAAGCCGTACGTACAGCCCCCTTAGCGGCTTCGTCAGCCAATGAATTCCCTTCAATGTGAACGCCATCACACCGGTGACTCAGTGTATGTATCACGTGAGTCCTTGGCAGTTCGGATTTCAACTCCACTACCTGTTCCCATAGCATTTTATGCTTTATTAGTTTATTGTGCCATCTTTTACGTCTTTGAACCCGTTTTGAACCCAGTATTGCAAGTATTTATTATATGACTTCACACAGTAAAAGGAATCGCACACAATTAGTGTGGGGAATTCTCCATCCGTATTAACAGGTGCCAGTATCAGTGATTTTAATTCTGTCAACTGTGCCATGCAGTCTCCTAGAGATTGCGTTTTTGTGGAACTTGGATGGAACTTTCCATCCCGCATGCGACCTTTAACTTCCTATGGCCATTGAGCATATTGATCTAGAGGCATTATTTCATTAAGTAGGGGATATTCTTGTTCATATTGTAGGAATGTAAGTGTCTTTAAATTTGGGTCGTACCTGTCTTCTACATCTGTTGCAGTGAGAGAATTAGCCCATTGTATCCATCTCGGATGTAAGGCTTTAGCGTTAGGAAAGCTTGCCTTTGTCACACCCTCTAAGGGAGGAAACGGAGTGACTACTATTATTTGTTTCCCCTGAGTCAGTGCTCTTTCTCTCACACAGCAGTCTGTACTGCTATCAGAATCTTCTCAGTAGATGCGAAGCGCATCTCAGCATTTGTGTACAAATGTGATTTGTATGCAATTGGTACTGTTTCACCTTCATTATATGAGAAATAGGTGTAGCCAGATTAACCCACAATTATACGGCTCACCAGGTTGCGTACGTTTACGCGTGTCTGTAAGTGTTTGGAAGCTATCATGTCAGCTTCTAAGGAACATAGTGAATCTGTATGTTCCTGTGTCCAATTTCTGGCTGAGAAATCAGGTTTAATTAAGTCGTAGAAAGGTTGTACTCCTTCTGCGTAATCCAAAATGTATGTTCGACCAAAATTTAGCAATCCCAGTATTGATTGTAGATTTGTTTATGATTTTGGAAGTTGTAGCAGCGTGCTTTTTCCTTTACTTGAAAGCTCATATCCTAAAAACAGGACACTGAGGTGGGCTAATATTGATTTTTTAAAGTTAAATTTGTAGCCCTCAGATGCAAATTCCAAAATTATGGTATTCACTCTGTTCAAGTGTTCATCTAGGTCATCGTCTGTCAGATAAATATCATCCACATAGGACAATGCATCTTCATCTAACTTTTGTAGTAAGTCTGTTACTTTGGCCGAAAACAACCCTGGGCTGTTCTTATACCCCTGGGGTAGTCACCGAAATATGCCTTTGTGACCTAGCGCTGAGAATGCTGTTAAATACCTGCTTTTAGGCACTACATTTTGGCGGAAAAATCCATTTGAGATATCAAGTTTTTTTTGTGTTTTTTCCACACAATGTTATTAATTAATGCGGCACTGTGTGCATTTTGGACTGCGAATGTCTTAGTGCAAGTGTTTAAATGTCTGTAATCTAAAACTAGACAATATGTATTGTCAGGTTTCATGACTGGAAACAAAGGATTGTTCATTTGAGAGGTGCATGGTTTAATCACCCCTTGGTATTCAAGTTGATCTAAGATCTCCCTGACCTGTTTATAGCTTCTTGCTTGATGGGATTCTGCCTCTGTGCAGTTGGAGTATTTTTTAAAGGAATTACATGGTGGTTTGAATCCTCATCCCATCCAACATGTTTTTTACATAATGCTGGAGCTTGGGCTACCGCCCACTCCCAGGCATATGTGTGTTGCAAATGCCTGGGAATATGTTCTGAGAATGCCGACATAATTATCATTTCCCTTTTAGGGCAATCTATGATGAATGCTGGTGGCCAATCTTGTTCAGCTAACAAAATGTCATTGCCAAATGTATGGTTCTCCCAAAAGAGACCTCTCACTTTCCTACACTTGTCCCCTTCATCTGGAGCGTTATTTAATATACTTTATGTGGGACACTGACTCTAGCATCGGGTGTATCCACTGTGATATAATCATTCAAGTCCGCTATCACCAGAAATTCCATCAGGTTCAGGCGAGCTACTGTTACTTCTGCCACCCTGTTTAGCATCATCAGAGCCCATTCCCCGTTCAGTAGCCGAGTCCTCAGAATTCTGGGCATGTCTGATCTTTAGACGTGCAACCTTCTTCTTTTTGAACTGTGGCTTTTGCTTTGGCTTTTCTTCTTTTTTGGAACTATAAACTTGAGCGTACTGCTCGTCTCTGGACTTTGCACACTCTTCTTGTCCTTCCCTCTCGGTGTTTTTCGATGAACCCTGAAAGAAACGAGAGGAACATGTATCAGTATCATGATTCCTGTCAGGTTTCCTAATATTATCCCTATTCCTGAGATTATACCTCTTTTCAGAGGGCTTCTGTGGAGGAGATCTACCTCGGGATTGAGATCTGTTTCCTTTAAATGTTTGTTGTATTTTATTATCCCACTTCTTTTTAGAAGAAGCAGGTGTCTGCTTGGTAATGTCCTTTTCAGGACTGCCCATTAGTTGTGGTTTTAAGGCTTACCCACCAAACTGTCTCTGCCCAATTCTGAATACGCAGTGTCAATTCTTTTTGGTAGTTCATGTTCCTGTTCTAAAGGACTGAACTCCCGTAGGCGTTGGCAGATAGCCACCGATGCTGCTTCCCCTTTAATATTAGCTATAATTATGGCTGATACCTGGGCACAGTTACCTAGTAACGTCATCCCTAAATTCAGATGCATGCTGAGAGCAATGCACCGTTCTGTATTTGTCTTAATACCTTGGGTATCACTGCTAATGGAGGTATACCATGAGTTCTGGTATAAATGGCAGCAAAGACTGTACCCTAAGTGGTACAATCCTCTACTTGTGATGTTATCCCCATGGGCAAGCAGATTGTTAGCATTCTGTGTTTTTCATACGGGGTAGTACTTGGGAAAACTGACTGTAACAGTGTTATTTTCTGAGCTACTCCGAATAGCATTTGTTCCTGTTTTGTGGGCATTTTGCCCATCACTGCGTGCAATGTTTGTGGTGTGATTTTAGTTGTTTTACCCTGAGATAGAGTCCCATTTGTTGCAAATATCGCTGGTTGGACTGTGACTCACCTCATGACAAATTGCGTCATGTTTCTATAGATTTTAATTACATCTTTGTGTTGTATGAGTAAGTCTCCCGGTGGCATTGTTTCAATGTCAGGATGTGACCTTTTTACATTGCTCCCCATACCATTCTACACGCCATTAACCAACAGATGTACCTTGTAAAGAATATAAC
The DNA here is from genome assembly GCF_964261635.1 of Lissotriton helveticus. Lineage (NCBI taxonomy): Eukaryota > Metazoa > Chordata > Amphibia > Caudata > Salamandridae > Lissotriton > Lissotriton helveticus. The sequence continues at coordinate 86,112,798 of NC_136067.1, read as the reverse complement.
TTTTGTAACAATGTGTAACTTGTAACTGATGTAACTTTTTGAAAATGTGTAACCTCATGTAAAGCGCTCTAATACCTCCGGGTCCAGCCAGCGCTATATAAAACTCAACAAATAAATGTGGTGTGTAGGCTGCTAATATCATCCATGTTGCCCCCTTTCTTTCGAGAGGGCCTAATCTTACTCTTCCTCTTATATGGGGTAGAGTGCCTTTAAACAAGTATATGTGTACCTGGTATATGAGCGGAATCTCTATGTCCTCAACTGGACAATATTCTCCATCTCCTTCTGTGTAAGAGTGAAATGTCTGTGTTCTTGCATCTGCTGCTGGGAATATAACCCAGTAATAAAATACCTCTATTTTGTTGGATTTGTGTACCTCAATCACAAAAGCTACTATGCCACCCCTGGATGATAATCCATTTTCTAACAGTTTCAGGGTGACTGTATGTCTGAATTTTTCTGCAATCGGAATTGCGTCTGCATCTTCTTCTCCGGCTGAGAGGTGTAGATTTACTACTGGGTTATCCTTGGTCTCAGTCATTTTTGTACAGAAAAAGCTAGTTCAAAGGAACTAAGATAAGGTTTTTATGCACAATTTTAGGAACACTGTGTTCTTCAAGCTTGATTAACCAACAGCTAATAAATAGGATGTTATGCCTTCTAAGCTGTGCCGGAGTTTGTGCCCACCCACTCCAGACATCTCTGGTATTTGTGAGTAGGGGTCTCTGAGAATAGCATGACTGAACTACTCAGATTCTACTGTTAAATAAGTACCCAACCAACGTTGGGCGCCATGTAGTGTATTTCCTATATATCCTATACAGGATCTGCGCGTTTGGATAACATAAACTGTGGGTTTGGTGGCTGACTGGTTCCGAGCACCCCCACCGGATATGTTAGCCTGTGTTGCATAAGCAAGCTCACAGTGCCACTAGAATCTCCTCTTATCGGGGAGAGAATACTTTTCTGGCAACCTCAGAACATGCCAACCCTGTTCCCCCAGGATCGTGGAAACAATATACTACTTTTCGCTCAGTTACTCATACTTACTTAGTTTGTCTCAGAGATACACAAAATAAACAGGGCGTTTCAATAAGAATTTATTGAACAGTTGGTATTCTAGCGTAGAATAGGTTGCTGTAACAAATATTAGACAGCAGCAGAAATATATGGTTAGCAGTACTACCAAAGTAAAGGGATGGTATAGTTCTACCATCTTGCAGTAATCATGAATATATACACGTACATAAAACACATGATAATAAAGTGCATACTCCTACGATGCCTTCCTTACTAGATGTACCTAAATGTACCTAGCATCTGTGTCGGTGTTATGATGCCAAGAATCCCTCTAGGATCTAGTCAACCCCATTACCTGAGTAAGGAGAGAATATGGGACAACAGCAAAGAGCTCTTCACCATTGTGAAGGAACTCTCCAACCCCAGCTCCAACTCCAACGACATCCCACCATCACAAGACCTCTGCAACTCCCTAGCCACCTTCTTTCAACGCAAGATCGCGGACATCCACGACAGCTTCAGCAACCAGGCCCCCCCAACAGACACAGACACCTCAGACTCACAGCCCCCCAGCCACATCAACATCGACCCCCTGCTTTCTTGGACCAACGTCAACAACGAAGACACCATCAAAATCATAAACACCATCCACTCCGGTTCACCATCCGACCAGCTCCTTCAGGCATGATTTCAGTACACCTCAAGTTTTTTCTTCTTCACCTAATTACTTGGGTCAATCATCTCAAGGTACTTTACTTGAAATGTTATCACTTTTCTTGTCAAGTAAAATGCTTTTTTCAAGTTTTCTGAAGATATTTTTTGTCAAAAACCCTGTTCTCTTCACGAAGTGTTCTTGCTGTGGCAGAAAGAAGCTTCCTCTGATACCCACAAGGTTTGTGTGGTATGTTTTTCTCCTCAGCACCTTACAAAGGGATGTGACATTTGTAGCAAAATGTCAAAAAGAACACTTAAAGATATGGAAGATAACAGGCTCTGTAGATGGATGAAAAACTTGAAAGTGGACCAACAAAGGAAGAAATGGAAACAATTGGAGAGTTCTTCCTCACAATACTCCTGAATGATGGCGAAAAACAGGCACAGACTCCCACAAGAGGAGATCTCAATCTAAAAAATACTCCTCTCAACACTGGCACTGTCATCATTCGCCTCACCACCATGCGCTAGCATCAAAGTCATCAAGAGGCCTGGTCCCATCCTGTTTGCCTTCAAAGGAAGGCTCAAGTTCAACGGGACTCCTAAATCTTCACTGTTTGGCATCAAGAGTAGTGACAGGACCTTCCCCAGTGCTGAAGAAAGCCACAGAACCGCTGCCGCACTCTCAATCAGTGTCGGCATCAAATCATTTGACGTCAATATCTCATTGTTCGACGGCAAAATCACGTCACTCGACGTCGAGGACATATACCATTCAGCATCGAAATCTCAGCTATCGACGTTAATGTCAAAGCAGCATTCCTGCTCAGTGTCGAAGAGACATATCCCTCCACCAAGATCCGGCTATGTCAAAGAGACAGTGTACGACATTGATCACTCCGATCTTGACGTCGAATGTCATTCAGATGGAGAATTATTCTTCCTCCTCACATTGATCAGGGTCGTCTCAACATACGGACCCTCCATCACCTGAATGAGACACGAGTCTTCCACCAATCTGCCCGATTATTCCACCTACTGATCCTCTACAGGTTCCTTTGCAACCTCTAAACATGTCTCCTGTGCGACAGCACACAGGAGCAAATATAACTATAATGTTGCCAATTCTTAATGAAAGGCTCTATCACCTGTCAAAACACCACCCACAAGAACTTAGGGGCATATTACCAAGGGAATTATCGCCGCATTAGCGGGACTTTTTCCCGCTAATGCGGCGATAATTTTATCGCCCTATTACCAAGCTGTCGCTAACACCAGTTAGCAACAGCTTGTAGGGAATAGCGGGCATTTAGGGGCCCACTTTGCATGTCAGCGATAATTATCGCTAATGACATGCAAAGTGGGCGTGCCAAGATGTTAGCGACTGAAAACAGTCGCTAACATCTCTAACTCCTTTTAACAACTTTTGGAAATATTCGCGCTAAGCGCGAATATCTCCAAAAGCTAACGCTGCTAAAAGCAGTTCTTAGCCATGTTATCCAATGGAAGGTGGATAACATGGCTAAGAGCATTGTCACGATAATGCATGAATATCACTGATTTTTCAGCGATATTCATGCATTTCGCAGGATTTTTACCGCTTTTGAGATAAACCTTGATAATATCAAGGTATCTCAGCGGTAAAAATCCTCGGTGCTCGGCGATATTTTTTTCCCGCTAACCAAGCAATAGCGATAATTATCGCTATTGCTTGGTAATATGCCCATTAGGGCCATATGTATCATAGTTCCGTTTTGCGATTCCTAAATAGCGATTTTTAAGGAATCGCTATTTAGGAATCGCAAAATGGTATGTATGAAGAAATTCGCTTTTAATTAGCGATTCCTTAATCTTCCTTAATTGCGAATTCGCATTTTGCGAATTTGCAATTAAGGAATAATTTCCAATGCATTCCTATGGGCCAGGAGGCCCATAGGAATGATTTCCAAATAATTCTCAAATTGCGAATTCGCAATTTGCTAATCGCAATTTGAGAATTATTGCAAGGGTGCAGGGGTGTCTCAAGGACACCCTGCTGCACCCCTGTAAATTACATGTGTGTGCATATGGCGCACATACATGCCCTATGGACATGTATGTGCGTCACATGCCACAATCAAAAATACAAATTAGTGTATTTTGAACAGAAATCGCAATTTACCACCAACTGGAAGTTGGTGGTAAATTGCGATTCCTTAAGCTGAATTCGCAACAGTAAAATGCTTCATAGATAGCATTTAAGGAATCACAAAATTGTGATTCCTTAATTTATTTATTTATTATTATTTATTATTTAAAACATTTGTATAGCGCAGCTATCACCTTACAGGTATCCTGGCGCTGAGATAGCTCCTAAGAAAGATGCACTGGGAGACAACAGTTGAATAAGCAGCAGTTAACATTTTGGAAACAGCCTAGTTTTGACCCGTTTCCTAAAAGGGAGAAGTTCACTTGTTTGACAGACATCCAAAGGCAAGCTGTTCCAGAGTTTCGCTGCTGCAACCCTGAAAGATCTTCCTCCTGTCCTGACTTTTTAAAATCTTGGTACTTTGACAAGACAGGCCGTTGTAGATCGGAGGGCTCTGGTTGGAATGTACCAGTCAAACATAGATTGCATGCAGGGGCCGGGCCCGACTCCATGCAAAGCTTTAAAAACAAGACAGAGAGATTTAAAAGCAACTCGCTGTTTCATAGGGAGCCAATGAAGCTCGGCCAGAGCCGCAGTGGCCGAGGATCTCCTAGGCCAGCCCAGGGCCAGTTTGGCAGCGGCAGTTTGAACTCTTTGGAGTCTGTCTAGCAGCACAGACGGGGCCTCGAGCAACAGCGCATTGCAATAGTCAAGGCGACTAAGAATGGTGCACCTGACTATTAAGGCCCGGGCCTGTGAGGGAAGGAGTGGCAAGATCTTGCGAAGTGATCGAATAAGGGCGGTGCAGGTGGACACTGTTTTCGCAACCTGGGCTTCCATGCTGAGTTTGTTGTCCATCATAACCCCCAGATTGCGAACATTGGTGACCGGCTGTGGCTTTTCCAGGGTTTCAGGGGGCCAAAACTCCGCCGGGAACGGGCGAGGAATCCGACTTCCGGCACAGAACAGAACCTCGGTTTTAGAGGCGTCGAATTGTAGGGAATTTTTTTGTAGCCAGCCAGCCGTGTCTCGCAGACAGTCATGAAACGACTCCAAAGGAATCGCTTCCTCGCCCTCCCAAGAGAGGATGAGCTGAGTGTCGTTGGCATAGTTAATTGCTTTTAGCCTGTGGGATTTTATTAACGTAATCAGTGGTTTTAGATAGAATTTTTTTACAAAAAGAGATATGGGCAGTGGACCACTTTCACAACTACAAAGCACCAACTCAAAAATCACCAATATTCATATACATTCAATCTTTCAAATAGCGTGCAATTTTCAAATACTCCCTGCCCTGAGAGTATATCCCAAATCCTTGGGAAAAATCAATGTTATGCCAAACTTTGAAAAGCACCGCCAACAAGTTTTCGATCTCCACCATGTGTGGTTAGTAAAGTCTAGAAGCAGTAAATATTTCAAATTAAAGGACGCTGTATCCATAAATGCAAAAAAATTCAAGATTCCTTTAATGATCCATTTGAAATGCCAGCCAACGCGTTTCGTTCCGTCAAGCGGAACTTCTTCAGGGCTGTAAATCAGAGAATAAAACATACAAAAAACCCCAGTGAATTTCTTCAAATTAACATGAATACACTCGTGAAACGTTATACAGAAAACATAAAACATAAACATAACATATACCAAAACCAATACCCAAGTTAAAAACATCCTGTTCACATAAAAGTTGCAGCATGTACCGACACATTATTTTCTCCCTTATTTTGCGTACTAATGTTCCACGATTGAATGCATTGACAATATTATTGTACACACTCACATAGTCCAGAGACAGTTAGCAAAAAGCGAAAGTGAAGAAAAAATATATATATCCATTCTTTAAGTCACATGTTAAAAATTAGTTATTAAAACACAAATCCACAAGGGTTTCTGCATTTGATTAACGGAAACAGCGTCATTCTTATTCTAATCATCCAAGTCTAAACATAGACCTGCAATCACAACTCTGCACCAAACGTTAGCATATCTAGACCAGTTTTATAAATTGCTAATATCAGTAATGTTTATTTAACCATATGGTCCTAGGGAACCCTTTTTGGTTTTATCCCCATTTTGGACAGTGCTTGGAACCTATTGCATGAAGTCCACCTGTTTGGGACAACTCTTTGTCCCAGCCACAACTAGAGCCGGCCCCGGCCACACAGAAAGAACAGCGACCCCCTCCACACCAATTTATCATGATTACATAGTGAGACACATGCGAATCGCACAAAGGAAAGGAATAGGAAACACAAGTTCCTCCTACCACAATAAGTATAGTCAGTCGTCTTGATCTTCCAAATCACAGTATCACGATTGGGACACAAATCAGTTCCCTCAATATGAGTAATTGATATGCGGGCTCGATCCAGAATCAAAGATGTTTACTCTCTTATTGATTTATCAAATAGTTTCTTGCCAATTATTTCACCAAATCTATTTACGATGTGAAATACACCTAGAATTATATCAAGTGAGAATACATGTAAGCGCACTGTTTGATCCCACCTTTTCCTACAAGCACATATATTTCATAAAAAACTTGTTTGCATTATCCACAAATAAAGTGTATAATCAATGTATATAATTCTCTACCTTACGATTTCGAAGGGTATGTTCCTCGGAAATTATTCCTATCTCTCCATCCTCGTTGGTGATATTATTAGATGCTTGTCTTAAGGGTACTAACCTAAAAAAATTATATATATTCATGATATAGCTAATTCCATTGCAGGATGTACTTAAAACTCTACATTGTTAGCATGTCTATCTTCATGCCAGTAAGAAGCTCATTTAGAATATTGGCAATATAAGTCACCTACCTTAGATAATGTCACGTGCGTGTTCTGTACCGTTATTTGGTCAGACTTCTATGTTCTCAATATGACTCACAGTTTCCATTTGTTTAAGGCAGTAACCTAAGGAATCAATCGATATAAATATCGGTATCTATGAACTACAAAATAAGCTCCGCTCATAATCTAAGTCCTAAATCTCATGCATTTCCACAAATACCATCAATATAAGTCCGGAATGAGTGGTTCGAAACAACCCTCCACAGTAACCCCCAGTAGTGGCACACGGGAATTCAATAAACTTGCACGTTGTCCACATTATCAATGTTACAGGACACGGCATAGAGATGTAATCGATTAATAAAGAACGGCCATGGGCAACACGAAGAGAGACAGGCAACAAAAGTATTTGTTTACACTTTATAAATGGCACGCTGTTAAAAGGGCAACCCGCCTTAGCAAGGTTTTTGTTTCTTTTATCGTATCCCAGAGGTAAACGACATAAAAATATAAATGTAGCTTACTACTTCAGGGAAAGTCCGCTGTTGAGACGGCAACCCCCCTTAGCAATGTAATATCATTTAGCGTGTCTCTGAAGTAAACGTCGAAAATGTAAATTTATACTAGTGAAGAAAGCCGATGTATTGGGTATAACCCGCCTTTGCATTGTTGTTTCATTCGGCATGTCCCGAACGCGAATGCAGTTATTTAGCTCTTACCATCTTGTAACTGAAGCGGGTTGCGGTTTTTATAGCGGGCTTACACGATATGTTACAAGATGGTAAGAGCTAACCAAATAACGGTACAGAACACGCACGTGACATTATCTAAGGTAGGTGACTTATATTGCCAATATTCTAAATGAGCTTCTTACTGGCATGAAGATAGACATGCTAACAATGTAGAGTTTTAAGTACATCCTGCAATGGAATTAGCTATATCATGAATATATATAATTTTTTTAGGTTAGTACCCTTAAGACAAGCATCTAATAATATCACCAACGAGGATGGAGAGATAGGAATAATTTCCGAGGAACATACCCTTCGAAATCGTAAGGTAGAGAATTATATACATTGATTATACACTTTATTTGTGGATAATGCAAACAAGTTTTTTATGAAATATATGTGCTTGTAGGAAAAGGTGGGATCAAACAGTGCGCTTACATGTATTCTCACTTGATATAATTCTAGGTGTATTTCACATCGTAAATAGATTTGGTGAAATAATTGGCAAGAAACTATTTGATAAATCAATAAGAGAGTAAACATCTTTGATTCTGGATCGAGCCCGCATATCAATTACTCATATTGAGGGAACTGATTTGTGTCCCAATCGTGATACTGTGATTTGGAAGATCAAGACGCCTGACTACACTTATTGCGGTAGGAGGAACTTGTGTTTCCTATTCCTTTCCTTTGTGCGATTCGCATGTGTCTCACTATGTAATCATGATAAATTGGTGTGGAGGGGGTCGCTGTTCTTTCTGTGTGGCCGGGGCCGGCTCTAGTTGTGGCTGGGACAAAGAGTTGTCCCAAACAGGTGGACTTCATGCAATAGGTTCCAAGCACTGTCCAAAATGGGGATAAAACCAAAAAGGGTTCCCTAGGACCATATGGTTAAATAAACATTACTGATATTAGCAATTTATAAAACTGGTCTAGATATGCTAACGTTTGGTGCAGAGTTGTGATTGCAGGTCTATGTTTAGACTTGGATGATTAGAATAAGAATGACGCTGTTTCCGTTAATCAAATGCAGAAACCCTTGTGGATTTGTGTTTTAATAACTAATTTTTAACATGTGACTTAAAGAATGGATATATATATTTTTTCTTCACTTTCGCTTTTTGCTAACTGTCTCTGGACTATGTGAGTGTGTACAATAATATTGTCAATGCATTCAATCGTGGAACATTAGTACCCAAAATAAGGGAGAAAATAATGTGTCGGTACATGCTGCAACTTTTATGTGAACAGGATGTTTTTAACTTGGGTATTGGTTTTGGTATATGTTATGTTTATGTTTTATGTTTTCTGTATAACGTTTCACGAGTGTATTCATGTTAATTTGAAGAAATTCACTGGGGTTTTTTGTATGTTTTATTCTCTGATTTACAGCCCTGAAGAAGTTCCGCTTGACGGAACGAAACGCGTTGGCTGGCATTTCAAATGGATCATTAAAGGAATCTTGAATTTTTTTGCATTTATGGATACAGCGTCCTTTAATTTGAAATATTTACTGCTTCTAGACTTTACTAACCACACATGGTGAAGATCGAAAACTTGTTGGCGGTGCTTTTCAAAGTTTGGCATAACAGTGGTTTTAGATAGACGTTAAATAAAATCGGGCTGATGGACGAGCCTTGAGGCACCCCATGGATCACCGGGGAGAAGGCAGATTGAAACGGGGGGAGGGACACAGCCTGCTTCCTATTCCGCAGGAAGGAGTGAAACCAATGCAGGGCAGTGCCGCCCACCCCGGCCTCTCTTAGTCTCTCCAATAGAATCACGTGATTGACCGTATCGAATGCGGCAGACAGGTCCAACAGGATCAAGGCTACTGCCTGGCCCCTGTCTGCACGCATACGAAGGTCCTCCATGGCAGTAAGTAAAGCTGTTTCAGTGCCATGGGCTGGACGAAAGCCGAATTGTATTTTGTCCAGAAAATGATTCTGCTCCAGATGTTTGGAGAGACACGAGCTCACCCAGCGCTCAGCAATTTTTGCCGGGAATGGTAACAGGGAGATTGGTCGATAATTCTGTAGACACTCAGGGTTCAGAGAGGGTTTCTTGTTTGTTTGTTTTTGTTTTTGAGCTTGTAAAGCACACTGTTACCCGTCCATAGGTCTCCTGGCGCTGTATAACTCTGGGGAACCCGTCCTGGCTTTCCCTGTGGGATGGTCCCTTGCTGGGAGTCCCCAAGGTGGAGCCAGGCATCCCCGGAATTGGTGGGGCCGTTGTGGAGATTAGGCAAGCTAATGCCCAGAGTTGCCGAGTGGAACCCCTGATTAGAGTAGGCACCGAAGCGAGAATTATCGAGTCCGCTGACCAAGGTCCACAACCCTGCCGCGTCGGGAATTGAACCCTGGTCCCGGGCCGACTTCTGCTCTCGGGCCTGCCGCCTCTAACCAGTGAGCCACACTACTCCACTCCACGTAGTTCTTCAACAGTGGCCTAATGAGAGCCTGCTTCCAAGGGGCAGGGACTAGGCCACTGCTCAGGGACTGATTGCAGATCCTGCGGAGAGTGGGAAAGAGTTCCTCTCCGGATGCCTTCCAGTTTTTAGGAGGAATGGGGTCAAGAGGAGAGCCTGAAGAGATCCCTTGAGCCAATCTGTCAAATTCCACCTCAATAATGGAGGGAAACTCCCACAAGCGGTCCATAGGCTGGCACCCTGGGCTCGCCACTCCATAATCGATGATGACGACCTCAGGGCCGGTGGGGCCGACCAGAGTGGGGGAGATGCTCAGGTTTCGAATTATAATCTCAATTTTTTCTTTGAAAAACAGTGCAAGATTGTCGCAAAGGGATTGTGTGGGAGGGATTGATTTTTTAGCGCAGTCAGGGTGGGTGAGATTGTTCAGAATCTTGAAGATACTTTTGGAACTGTTGGCGGCTGTACAAATTGTGGAACAATAGTAAGCGGACTTCGATTTCATAATCGCAGTTTAAATGCTATGGCAAATTAAGGAATCGCAAGTATTTGCGATTCCTTAAGATGCGATTGTTTGATACATTTCAAATCATGCAAAATAGCCTTTTGCGATTCGCAAAGGCCGAAATTCGGCTAATTTCGGCCTTTGCGAATCAAAAAAGGCTTGATACATATGGCCCTTAGTCCCCCAGACACTCATTATCTCTGTCAATATGATCAGAGACTCCAAATACAACCTCGACATCATATACACTGACATCTCAACCCCACTTCCCGTCTAAGGCTTCACCAGTTGATATCATCACATTTCAAGATGCACTAGTCATCTAAATTTAAAATTGAAGTTGACACTTCACAGCCATCAGTGTTTGTGATACTGGAAACTCTACATCCTAGAGCTACGCTGAGGCCTCTCTTACCTCAGCTTTCAGGCCTTCTGGATATTGTTCAAGAAAAATTCCTTACTTCAGCCACAATAAAATCTGCAATGCCAAGGCTATTGAAAAAATACAAACCTCTGCTGCAAGAGCCAGACTTCTTCAACACTGATCCTATACCGGATTCTATAATTGTTACAGCAGTGCAAAGAAGAGAGACACCCTTCTGCCCCGCGGACAGAGAAAGCAAAAGGATGGATGTTATTAGTAAGAAAAGGTGTGACACAGCATCCACACATTTATGCAATGCCAATTCAGCAGCATTGTTGGGCAGGTACCATCATGAAATTTTTGGAGGCATGAAATCATTCATGGCTGACCTACCAAATCACGGGCAACAAGATTAGCTAGAGATGATTAAGAGGGCTCCCTAATTTCAAATTAGTCCATTAGCACCGCAGTGGACTTTGTGGATCTTTCAGCCACTGCTTTTTCACATGGCATTTCTCTTTGGTGTACGTTTGGTTAAGACTTTCTTTTCATCTTTAAAACTAGACTTCCAATTAAAGATTGCTAACTTGCCTTTTTCTTGATACTCCCTCTTTGGACTCCATACAGAGGAGAAAATGCTGTGAATGAAGAATGAAGCTGAAACACTCAAAGCAGTGGGCTTAGAAGACCAAAAGAAGGTTTTCAAGCAGTTCAAGCCCAGGGACAAACGAGGGTTTTAGCATAGGGTTTCAAACTCCTAAGAGGCCCTATCAATGTCAACCACAACAAAGACAGTCTCAAAGTCCATTTCAGAGATGATACCAGAGGAGAGGACCATCACCACAAAAGCCCTCACAGTACAAGGGAAACATTCTCAGTCAAAACAATGAGGATCACAAACCCCCTCCACAGTTTCTCACTCTGGAGGGGGGAGCGTGTAAATTTTACCTGGAAGAGTGGAAGAATGTAACAACAGACAAATGGGTCCTTAACATAATTCAGAATGGCTACACACTCAGTTTCACAACCATTGCAACACCAGCCCTTCTACAACAGGTCAAGACGGCCCATTTTATTGACCTCAAAAAAGAAAAAGCTTTCCTACGCAGAAGAAAGTAATAGAAAAAGTCCCTCAACATCAAAAGAGCAAAGAGGTTTACTCAGGGTATTTCCTTGTAAAAAAGGAAAATCAACTCAGTCAATTCCAGCCAATTCTGGACCGCAGGTATCTCAACAAGATTATATAGAATGAGAAATTCAGAATGCTATCACTTCACCAAATTTTCCTGCACTTAAGAAGAAATGATTAGCTCTGTGCAGTAGACCTCCAGGACGTGTACTACACTATCATGTCAAAGACAGTTTCTGAGGTTTGTAGTAGATTCACACTACTCAATACTTCCTTTTGGTCTAAAGTAAGCTTCTCTGACTTTTTTCCAAGTTTATGACAGTGGTAGAGGCACAACTAAGAAAACAAGGTATTTGTGTATATACATACCTGGAGGTCTGGCTTATAAGAACATATTCTTCTTACAAAGCAAAAGAAGCCTATGCCACAACAACATCTCTTCTGGCAAAACTGGGTCTCCAGGTCAATGCAGAAGAATCCATCCTAACACCTGTTCAGTGCCTCACCTTCCTGGGAGCAACTCAATACATTTCACACGAAAGCACTTATACCTTCGCTGGAGAGAGTATTATCAATTCAAATGAAATGTGCTCAAATCTTGCAGAAGACCAGGCCAATGGTTTGCAAGGTAGCATCTCTTCTAGGATCAATGCATCCTGCATCACTATAGTTCCAAACGCACACCTACGTATGAGACATCTCCAAATGTGCCTGGAGGATCATAGCTCCCAGAGGACAGGTCTCTGGAAAGATCGGATTCTCCTGACAATCCCTGCACGTCAATCTCCCTACTGGTGGGCCAACTCTCACAATCTTCTGGTGGGAGTACCTTTTCAGAAATTAACATCTCAGATTATCGTCACAGATGCATCACTGGCAATGTGGGGCAACCACATGAATGATCTGGCTATTTAAGGTATATGGTCCCAAAAAGAAAAAACATATCATACATATCGGTTAGAATTGAAAGCAGTACTTCTGGCTCTCAAAGCTTTCCTTCCATCTCTACAATCAAAGAACCTTATGATTCAAACAGACAACACCGCCAACCATGTTTTACATCAACAAACAAAGTAGAACAAGGTCCAGAAAAGTATTTTGCCTACCTCAAACATTATGGTATTGGGCTCTAGCAAGAGGGCTTTCCTTCACAGCATGCCATATCCCAGGAGTTCAAAACGTGGAAACAGATTTTCTCAGCCTTTTCCACAAGGAAAATCACAAAGGGGTCCTCAACAACTAAGCCATGGAATCCATCGTCAAGCAATGGGGCACTCCAATATTAGGTCTGTTTGCCACCACCCAAAACAAAAAATGCCAAGACTTCACGTCCAGGGTTCCATAACTGAAGTATCTGGGCAATCCACTTTTGACAAACTGTTTGATTCCATTTGTGTACGCCTTTCCATCGATTCCGCTAATTATGTGTGTGATTCAAATACTACAGATTCCATCCATCACAATGATCCTCATAGCTTTGGACTTGCAGAGGCAATGGTGGTACACAGATCTCCTCCACTGTCTATAGCCCATCGCAACAGTCTCCCACTCAGACTAGACCTTCTTTCCAAACTTCAGGGAAAAAATCTTCACCCCACAGTACATTTGTTCGATTTAGCAGCATGACTTTTGTGGTCAATCAGTATGGACACTTAAATCTCCCAGAAGATTGCATGAACATTTTGGAAGAAGCTAAGTGTTCTTCCGCAGGGGAATGCTATGCTTTAAAGTGAAAACACTTCTGCATATAGCATCATGCGAAGTACAGTACAGGAAAATATCACTCTATCTTATTTAGTGAATCTCACCAAGTCAGTCCTTCAACTGTCCTCTATCAGAGTTCACTGAGCAGCTGTCACTGCATATCGGAAATCACCAACACAACAGAACTTTTTCAGGAACCTAGTTGTTAAAGACTTTCTAGAGGCCTCAAAAAGATTAGTTCTCCACACACATACACAAAATATTTTGAAAGAGTTATTTTGAGTTATTAGTTTGGTGAAAATTGTTAATTGAAAGTTCTTGAACCACTGTGATAGTCCAGCCTCATTCGTATCATTGTTTCTATTTAGGGAACTCTCAGCATTTGGTTTCAACACACTATCTGGCTCCATGGAAGGTAGGATTAAAGTCACTAAAGGGTCTCTGGGAACAAAGGGCAAGCTGCTTGGCTTTTAGTAGCTCACAATGATTTTGTCCTACTCTTCTGTCCTTTCAAGATTCTGGAGGTCATCCTGCAGAAGCAGCTCTATTTGTTGCTTAGTGTTAGGGTTGCTACCTGTTTTTCTTCTAGAGGCACACAGGGTCCTTAGTTCCTGGAACTTAAGAACACTGTATCTAGAGGGCTGGGACCCACTAGAATCTACAATTAAAGACATAGTGACTAGGTGTAGTGTGGTGCTGCACCTACCTACCCTAGTGAAAACTAAACTTCCAAAGATTGGGGAAAGGGTTGTGCTAGGCACTTAACAACTAATATAAAACTTCAGTAGACCTTACTACTTACAGAAATATTTTATATGTGCCTAATGCTAGTGATGGTTTTCCATCTAACCACACCTAGATTAGCTGGAATAACAGTGTAGACTTAAATCCCACCGCTGCCTCCAATGTAGGAGGGTGTCTTAGTATATGGTGCACACTTATTTAGGTGAAACACCTTACACTAATCCAGACAACCCTTATGGTGATTTTAATGGTCTTAGACCACAAATATAAATTTCTCTAAGTGGTAGCTGTGGAGAGCAGCCATCAGGCTTTGTCCAGAAGGAGTGTTAAGCAGCTTGTTTTACTAGAACTAATCATATAGTAGGGTAGAGATAGACATTGTTGGTCCCTTAAACCTTCTTACAGCATCTGGACACAGTTACATCCTAGTGGTGGTAGACCATGTTACTAGGTATCCAGAGGCTAATCCCCTTATGACCACTACAGCTCCTGTAGTAGCCAGGGCCCTTCAGTCTTTTCCAGAGTGGTTTTTCCTAAGGAGGTCTTGTCAGACAGAGGTACACACTTCATGCCTAGTTACATCACTGCTATGTGGAAAGAGTGTGGTGCAAACTACAAGTTTACTACACCCTATTATCCACAATGCAATGGTCTTGTTGAAAGGTTCAACAAGACCCTAAAGGATATGATCATGGGACTCCCAGAAAAGCTCAGGAAAAACTGGGATGTCTTACTACCCTGCCTTCTCTTTGCTAACAGAGAGGATCCTCAGAATGGGGTGGGCTACAGCCCATTTTACCTTCTGTTTGGACATCCAGTTAGGGGTCTTGTGTCTGGTTAAGGAAGGCTGGGAGCAACCACTCTAACCTCCGAAACAAGATGTTTTGGACTATGTCCTATTCCTGCGCTCACGTATGGCTGAGTACATGAAGAAGGCCAGCAAAAACCTCGAGGCCCACCAGGAGCTTCAGAAAGTTTGGCATGACCAAAAGGCTGTACTGACTGTTTACCAGCCAGGACAGAAAGTGTGGGTGTTGGAGCCTGTGGAGTGGCCCCCACAATATCCTTGAGAAAAAAGGTGAGGTAATCTACTTGGTTGACTTAGGTACTCATAGAAGTCCCCACAGGAAACTTCATGTGAACCACCTAAAGCCTTTTCTTGACAGGGTTGAGCTGAGCTTGCTCATGGCCACTGATGAGGGACCAGAGCATCCTCTCACTGATCTCCTCTTTCAGGACCCTGCTGATGGGTCAATTGATGAAGTAGCCTTGGCAGGAAGCCTTACTGACCAGTAGCAAGCTGATTGCAGGAAAGACCTCAATCAGTTCACACATTTGTTTTCTCTGACTCACTTTCAAACCACCTGGTGCACCCATGAAGCAGACACAGGTGACAGTCTACCTGTGAAGAATAAAATCTACAGACAGCCTAACCATGTCAGATATTGCATCAGGACTGAGGTCCAAAAGATGCTGGAGTTGGGGCGTCATTAAGCCTTCCAATAGTCCTTGCGCTAATCCAGTAGCCCTTGTGCCAAAATCTCACACCCAAAGTGGTAAGAGAGGGATGAGGTTTTGTGTAGACTACAGAGGCCTCAATGAAGTCACTAGGATGGATGCCCATCCAATTCCTAGGGCAGCTGAGCTAATTTATACTCTGGCCTCAGCCAAGAATCTTAGTACATTTGACCTGACTGGGGGCTACTGGTAAATCAGACTCTCTGAGGATACCAAGCCAAAAACAGCATTTTAAACCCCTAGTAGGCATTATCAATTTATTGTAATGCCTCTTGGCTTGAAGAACGAACCTGCTCATTTCATAGGTATGTGAACAAATTCTCACAAGTCTAGAAGCCTATAGTTCAGCATATCTAGATGATATTGCTATCTTTAGTTACACCTGGGAGGATCACCTGGTCCAGCTCAGGAATGTTCTGGAGGCCCTGCAAACGGCAGGCCTCACTATCAAGGTCAGAGCTTTCTTGGGCCTGACTGGGTACTACAGGAGGTTTGTTAAGGGATATGGGCCCTCAGTGACTCCCCCTAATGATCTTACCTTCAAAAGAATACCTAAGAAAGTTCAGTGGACAGTTAGCTGTTAGAAGACATCCGATGATTAAAACCAGTTCTCACCTCCAAAAGAATGCCTAAGAAAGTTCAGTGGACTGTTTGCTGTTCGAAGACATTTGATTATCTAAAACAGTTCTCACCTCCAAAAGAATGCCTAAGAAAGTTCAGTGTACTGTTTGTTGTCAGAAAGCATTTGATGACTAAAGCAGGCCATGTGCTCTTTTCCTATTCTGCAAAGACCTGATTACTCCAAAACCTTCATTGTCCAGACAGATGCTTCTGAGATAAGGGTAGAAGCTGTTCTATCACAACCTAACGCAGAGGGCCAGAACCAACCAGTAGCTTTTATAAGCAGAAGTTTGACCCCAAGGTAGAAATGTTGGTCAGCTATTGAGAGAGAGGCCTTTGCTGTGGTCTGGGCATTGAAGAAGTCGAGACATACCTGTTTGGTACTCACTTCAATGTTCAGACAGACTATATGCCCCTCTTATGGCTTAAATAGATGAAGGGTGAACATCCCAAACTTTTGAGGTGGTCCAATTCCTTATAGTTGATGGACTTTTTTGTGGAACATAGACCTGGGAATAACCATACAGACACTGATGGACACTCCATATATTTCCACTTAGAAAATGAAGATTCAACTGGGCAAGGTTAGTCTCATCTCCTTTCGTTTGGGAGGTGGGTTGTGTAGGAAAATAGGATCTGCTTTCATGGTTACCCCCACTTTTTGCTGGTGTTATTCTGTTTTATGACTAGTCTGACTGGGATCCTGCTAATCAGGACCCCAGTACCTTCTCAATTGGCTCCTGGTGTACCCATGTAAATCCCTAGTATATGGAATTAAGCTACCCAGGGCATAGGTACACCAGCGGCATCTTTCCTGAAGTCCTCCATTCCAACCCTTTCCCTAGGGTACTTAAGGGCTTACTTGTAGGTGGCTCTTCAGATATATCGTGGGACAAGATTCAAACCCAAAACCACTTTAATTTTGACCGTCTGGGCACCTGGACTTCACCTGGAACTGAGACTGCACCAAGGAAGACTCCTGCTGGTCCTGGTCTCACTGTTCTGCAAGTCTTCTTCGTTGACTGTGCCTGGTTCCTCTCCAAGCCTGTGAGCATTAAAGACACCCGAAGGAATCTCCCTTGGAGTGAAGCGGTCACTCCCCTACATCTGGAGGCACCACAATGAAGCTGACCGGCCTGCTGCTCAGCAACACAGGAGGTGGTTCTGCAACTCCAACAAGGCCTGGCCTGTCCTCTCAGCAAGCTTAATGCCAGTATCCCTCGTTGGAACCGCTGGAACAGACCCAGTGTGCACAACGTTGACTTGCCATTGCCAAGATTTGTTGGCTCTGTACTCCAGAGATCTTCGGGCTAAAAGAAAATCCTGCCTCCAGCATCTCTTACTGCCAAGATCTTTGTCCACACCACATCCACTGCACCGAGGGCCTGCATCTTTGATGAGCTGCCCGAGGCCCTCTTGCAACTCCTGTGTGTTCGGCCGGTGGGTACTTGCTCGGGCCTGCTCTGACTCTCCTGCAACTGGTGAGTACCTCGGACCCTGCTGGTCTCAACATTGCTCCTTTATCATTTACCACGTCTGTTGCTGCTGCTAAGGCTTGTTGGTGCTACTGCCAGACTCCGACCCCATAGTACACAACTTCTGACTTGGAACAGCTCGTGAACAGCTCTTGGTCTTCCACAGCATCGCCTGGTCCTCACAGCTGCAGCAACAAGGTCACCGTCATCACTCCTGCATCGTGTGTCATCTGTGGTCATTGCTCTTCTGTGCCTCCTGGTCACCTCTGAGTTGCATAGACTCTGACCCCTCTGTTTGCAGGTTCTTCTCTTCAAAAATGCACCCTTGGATTCTACCGGACTCTTTCACCTTCCTCACCAGAGGCATCTTTCCTGAAGTCCTCCATTGTGGTATGCGGCGGTTCCGATATTACTTTGCACCTATGCACCTGGATTTCCTGGTGGAGGTATCCTAGTTCCTGGAATATCCACAGGTGGGATGACTCTCCAACCTTCTGTCTTCCACAGGGTTACTTCAGGGTGTACTGGGAAGGGTTCTTCTTGAAAACTGCAAGTACGACTTTCCCATTGACTAACATTGAGGACGCGGCTGTGTTTCCCCTCTGCACACGGCCTCTATGGGGTTCCTGAGTACTTACCTCGGGTGGTTCCTTGGGTCCCCAGCTCTTCTGAGTCTCCTGGTCCAAGTCTCGATATTGGTCGCAGTTTGTATTCCACTTCTTTAGTATATGATTTGGTCTCCCCCTGGAGACCACCTTGTATTTTTGCTTGCTTACATGGTTACAATTAAAGTATTGTGTGTATATATCTGTGTAGAAGTTATACCAATGTGTTAGTGAGTGTGTATAATAAATAAGCCCAGGTGGCAAACTCCACTTCCCCAGCGGACTTTGCAGAGTTTTGCCAACTCCGCGCTCCATTGGGAATGCAGAGTTCAAGCAAAACTTTGACTCCGCGGCGGAGCGGAGTTAGCCCCTGCCCTTGCCCCACGGGATTGCCTGGTGCCTGCTATGGCCAGTCCGGCTTTGGTGGGCTGAGAGTTTGCAACCCCATATGCCAGACAGGGCCAAAGTGAAGAGGAACATGGTGCAGTGCCGATCTGGCTGTAGCCCGAGTGCACAGTAACAGTGGTGACCCTGTGTGCCGGGAAGGGGGGGGGGTGTAACTGATGTGGACTATGATCGCAGCTTGGTTCATGCCGACACTGAGAGGGGAGGCTACCTTGATGACCTGTGTGGGCCAGAATCCAGACTGAGGATCGGTACCCAAAGCCTTTGAATCCACCAACACTATATGGGAAGGATCAATAGAAACTTACTGTTGCACCGGAGGAGCATCAAGTGTACTCAGCCACTGCAACTGCAGGTCCTCAAGGGTTATTCACCGAAGGCAGTCGCTGCAGCCTCTGCACCCACAAATGAGGCGCTCTTAAAGACTTTGGTAGTGCAGTCCCTGGTGCTGCAGGGAAGACTGATCAAGGGGCCACAAGGCCCAGAGGGAACTTGTTTGCAGATAGTGCGTCAGTGCTGAAAACTTTTGACTTTTCTAAAAGAGTCGTAGTGGGACTCCTAAGGCCTGCCATTGAACACTAGAGCACTGACCTCTGAGGGCTGTGTGAATGTTTGGGTATGTTGTATTTCAATTTGTGATCATATATAAATACTGATTTTGTCATATCAGAAAGTATTTGACGGGAGAATCATTTATTGCTGCAATTGAACATATTTTGAGTTCATAACCTCAGTTCGCCCCTCTGTATCTAGCTCGCCTCTGAAAATGACAGAAAGGTATATCACAAACATTCAGGGAATAATACAGAGACCCCTGCATAACTTAAGACATCACTGAGAATACAAAACCGTGCTCGATGTTGCCAAACAGATTCTCCTGAAATAGCCATCAAACACTTTAAACACAGCCATAACAATAGAAAACGTAATATCAGGCATTGCCAGACTGCAAATAAATAAGGTGCTGGCCAGGATAGGTTCACACCATTTTCAACTGTTTTGCTGAAATGAGAATCCATATGACACAATGCGAGAAGCAGCGATAACCATAATTCCAAACTCACAGAAGGATCCCACTAAGTGTGGTTGATATATGTCTAAGTTTCTATTACACATGGATGCTGAACACTTTATGAGGATCCTTGTGAGTATTTTACGGTTCTAATAGACCCTGATCATACTATATTCATACATGAAAGAGGATGTGGAGATAACACTAAATGAATACATAACATTAAGACAACCATGAAGACAGTCGTACTGCTGTCTATTGATGCAGAAAAGGCTTTTGACCGAGTGCATTGGTCTTTCCTTGAAAGGATCCTAGACAAAATAGGAATAGGTTCTCGATTTAAAGCACAGGGGCTCAGCCATTAAGGGAAGCTTATCTCCCAGGTCAGCATAAGTGGTGTGGCATCAAAGACTTTTGAAATAAGGAGAGGCATGAGACAGGACTGTTTGCTGTCTCCTCTCCGTTTCGCCCTCTACATGTAGCAGCTCGTGGGCAGAGTGTGACGCAAGGCAGATATTCAAGGGCTGAGACTGGCCAAAACAGTTGCAAGTTGCAGATTGTGCAGACAATGTCCCAGTAACACTTACCGACCAGTTCGATCAATCCCCATCCTTAGTAGTAGAACATAACGCCTTTGGCTCAGCCTCGGGTTTTAAAATAAATGTGCAAAATTCTCAAATATTGATCATTTCCACACCTGGTGATTAACAATAAACATTAAAATCTAAATTCTCATTACAGTAGGCCAAACAGGGGGCGTGGCTTGGCAAGCCACGATGGCGGCTGTGTCCTGCTGAGGCTCCGCGATCGGGCTAGCATCTTGCCCATTTCCCATGATCGCCGGGAGCCTCAGCCTTCCTGTACCTACTGCTAAACGACTCACCTGCAGTGAAGCGTCTTCTGCCTTCGTCTGGGGATCTGCAGACGGACGACAACCACTGATCCGTCCCTTTCTGCACCCGGAGCTGAGCGCCGAGCGCACAAGATGGCGGGCGCGACTCCCTCTGCCTACCGGGAGCGCCTCTAAGAATCTGTCCCTGAAGCGGCGACCTTCGCGGGAAAGGGCTATTGCCGGCTCCGGTGCCCGGTGGGGAGCGCGGCAGCTGGACCTCGGACTTTCGGTCCGGTGCTATTATCTGCATCATCTCGACACACAAGATGGCGGCCGCACTAACGCAGTTCCATAGCGCCGGCGCCTCTTCGCGTCCAGGAGCCTGATCTTTCCAGCTCGCCGCCGCAGGCCGCGGAGCACCAACGGAGATCCCACCTGTGTGGCGCTGGACCCTCCGACCGACCACGATCTCTCCTGAGGGCGGTAGGTGTACGCCCCCCCTCCCCCCCTTCCCTCGCGAGCCGCGGTGCCGGTGATCCGGCGGCCCCCCTGTCCCCTCTGGGGTCCAGTCGCGATCCATATTGGCCCCTGCTCGGGGGGGGGAGCTGGAACACGCCTGAATCCTCGAGTGTCCTGGTGGACCCAGGTGCCTGACTCCATAATGGCGCCCATGGGTGTCGTGGCACCGTGACTGATGTGAGAACCACCCTGGGGACACGGAGCTCTACTGACCCTGAGGCGTAGACACTCATCAGCCTGAGACCTTCCCTGGGCCCGGGTAGTCTGTTCCTTGGCCCCCGGAGTTACCTGGAGGGCGGAGCTGCATGCCGGAGAGGAGGGAGCATTGGACCCGGCCCTAACGGGGGCGCCTAATCTCCGAAGGACCTCTGGCCTCTGGACTGTGGTGGCAGTGCCCTTTTACTGCCCATCTCCCAGCACCCGAAAAGTCGCCCCCTGCGGCTGCGAGCTCCTTAGGACGTCCTGACCAACAGTGGGGCCCCCCAGTGGGAGGACAGTAACCGCCCCCGTGTACTCATCCTCCGCTGCGCTCCTATCTATCTGAACATACCAAAGGGAGGCGGCCTGTTGAACGCGATATACACAGGAGCCGGGGGCCCCCCCCCATCTCTGTCAGCACTCATGGGGAAAACGAATGCCGCGAAATGCTCGGCGGTCCCCGAGACGGCCCCCGAGAGGATGCCACAAACGAGGACATGGACGCAGGCCCATGCGTCGCAAACCGACCCTACACTGTCGGCGAAGTTAGACCAGGTGTTGGCGGCAATTGAGTTGTCTCACCTATCGATGGAGGAGCGGTTGGGAGCTTTAACGACGGACATTAGTCTAATCCGCGACGACCACCGCAAGTTGGCAGATCGAGTGAAGGAGGGAGAGCGGATCGTGACCGGGCTACAGCCTGCGGTGAAATCGCAGACGGCGGAACTGAAGGAGGTCCTACACCGTGTAGCGGCCCTCGAGGAACGCACAGTGGACTTAGAAGGACGCTCAAGGAGATGTAACATTCGCGTCCTAGGTCTACCGGAGGGGATTGAGAACTCGGACCCTCTGACGTACATGGAATCCTGGACCAAATCTTTCACGCCGGAGGCAGACAGGACGGCGTACTTCTCCATTGAAAGAGCCCATAGAGTCCCGGCCCGAGCACCTAAACCAGGCCTCCCTCCACGACCCATGCTGGCTAAATTTTTGCACTTCCGAGACCGCGACGCGGTGCTCCGTGCGGCCCGGACAGTGGGTCCCCTACAGGTGGAGGACCAGCATGTTATGGTATTCCCGGACTACGCCCGAGAAGTACAGCATCAGCTCTCCACCTACCTCGATGTCAAGAGACGCCTTCGCGCCAACGACCTTCAGTACTCCCTACTGTTCCCGGCCCGCCTGAAAGTGCTGCACAAAGGGAAAGCTCTCTTCTTCAATACGGCGGAGGAAGCGCAGGATTGGACTGAGTTTCACTGCCCAATCATCCCTAATCCTGGACCCCAGAGGGCACGCAATAACGACTTCCGGCGTTCCAGACGGCGAGGTGCGAGCCGTGCCCGATCGGGCCGCCCCAGAGACCAGGAGTCACCCCCCAAGGGCTCACCCGACCTAGCACAAATCATGCAAGAACGACGAGACGCCTTGAAAGCGGTGACCGGCCTACATACGTCGCCCACGGCATCAGATCTGGAAGGCCAACCGCACCTGTTCACCCCCGAGAAGGACCGGGACTGCGATGGAACAATGTCCGGGATCGGACCGATCTCCTCCCCCCTTGTAGCGGTTCACACCTTGGACGCTACCCTGGCCAGCTGATCTGGCACCTCCTCCTGAGGAAAGGACTACCTACTGTTATATCCTTCTCATGGTGTTCTGTTGTGCTGCGCGACGTCTAGGAGCCTAGACTGTTTGTCATTTGCTTGTAAGCGCTAACGTGCGATAGACGCTTCTCCTACAAGAGCCTGACCCGCGCACAAGCCCAGCAGCGACACACGCTGCTACCCCTGCAGTTATTCGTTGTATTTCTCCCCAAGTGGGACACTAGTTTGGATATGCCACCCCCGGTGAGATATCCCCAGTATTGGGACTGTTTCCCACCTACAGTTCTGTTTATCGTTACTCCCCTTAGTTCCTCCCCAATGACTGTGGAAGCTCGGCGCGTAGGAACACGTATGTCACATGCACACCGACGGCCGTCGGGGGCTACAGGGGGTTCCCTCTCCCACTCACGACACCCTAAGTATGGCAGTCTCATGCACAGACGTTAATGTCCTTACACTGAATGTACGAGGCCTACACACACCCAGTAAACGCTACTCGGTTTACTCATATATTAGACGCATGTCAGCCAATATAGCGTTTCTACAGGAGACACATATTAATGCCACCGAACTCGCCCGCTTACAAGTCAAATGGCGAGGTATCCTCTGTGCCACACACTATTCAGCATTCGCGCGCGGCGCTTTAATTTGGGTCAGGCCTGGCACTCCCTTCCGGGAACTTCGACGGGTGGTAGATCGAGAGGGCAGGTATGCACTTTTAGAAGGGGTGCTCGATGGCCAGGGTATACTCCTTGGAAGCATATATGCCCCCAACACAGATCAGGACAAATTCTGGGACCACCTCACAGGCGTTCTAGCCCAGTTCACTACAGTTCCATGGGTGTTGGGAGGCGACTTTAACTGTACACTAGACCCCGCCCTGGATCGCTCACATCCTCCCCCCACGCACTCCCCGGCCCCTCGACAGGCAGACCTCTTCAGAGCATGGACCACGCACTGGGCACTCACCGACGCATGGCGACACCTACACCCACTGGCCCGCGTTTACTCCTTCCACTCGATCCCGCATAACCTCAGGGTCCGCCTGGACCGTTTCCTTTGCTCTACACCAATCCTCCCTAAGATCGCATCTACAGATTACTTGGGTCGGATCCTATCGGATCATGATGCCCACGTCATTCGGCTGAACTGGCGCCCCCCGCGCCCGCCAATCCCCACCTGGCGCCTCCCTAGAGACTGCCTCACGGACCCGGTGTTCAGAGACGCACACAAGTCCAGCATCCAAGACTACTTCACACACAACACAGACACGGCATCGTCAGTACTGGTGGAATGGGACGCTTTTAAAGTGGTGGCAAGGGGCGAATGCATCAAACAGGTAGTCGGGGTTCGCCGCACCCTGGAACGGATGCTCCAGACCTCAGAGCGGTCTCTGGCCGCACTCACTAGGCAGCCTGACGACTCAGAGGAACACGCCATACTCACAGCCAAGGCTAAGGCGGAATATCAGACGGCCTGCGCTGGCCTCCGAAAGTACAATTTTAGAGCTTATGCCTCTAGGGTGCATAAGGACAGAGACAAAACTGGCGCGCTCCTGGCTTGGATGGCAAGGCAAGATACCGTAATCAAGCCGATCACGGATATTATCAATCCAGACGGCGTGCTGGTGCGCTCCCAAGCCGAGATCCTCCTGGCGTTCCAGCGACATTATACACAAGTATACGGGACTCCGACCCACTGTTCCCCATTTTCCGTGGATGGTTTTTTGAACCCACTGAAGCTACCTACAATATCGGATGCAGATAGGCGCACCCTCGACACCAAGATCAAACCCCCTGACATTACCCAGGCGATTCGTGCCATGTCCCGGAATAAAGCGCCAGGACTGGATGGCTTCCCGCTGGAATACTACTCGACATTCTCTTCCCTAGTGGTCCCCCATTTGTCGCGGGTGTTCGGGGCGTCCCTTCATCTGGGGAGATTGCCCCAGTCACTGCGGGAATCCGTGATCGTCACCTTTCCTAAGCCCCACAGAGATCCACTCCACATGGGATCGTACCGCCCCATCACGCTCCTATCGGCCGACTGTAAAATTCTGGGGAAAATTCTAGCTGATCGTTATGCACAGGTCATACGCCCACTGGTCCACCCCGACCAATGCGGCTTTGTTCCGGGAAGGAACACCTCCCAGAACCTTCGCCGAGTTTTCCATGTACAAGATCAGGTGCGTGGCAGATTTCCTCGCGCCGCCTGTCTCATTATGGACCTGGAGAAGGCATTTGATACCCTCACCTGGCCCTATCTCTTCTCGGTCTTGCAACGCCTTAATGTTGGCCCGACGCTTATAGCATACACGCGCCTCTTGTATACTGATTTGACTACGCGTGTCCGCATCGGGAAACGTATATCACCAGCGTTCGAGGTTCGGCGAGGCACGCGGCAGGGGTGCCCCCTGTCGCCTCTTTTATTTGCACTGGCGGTCGAGCCGCTGGCGGTAAGACTACGCCTAGAGGGCGCGGAATGGGGCATCCCGCTAGCGGACAGCACCCACAGTGTCTCCATGTACGCGGATGATCTCCTCATATATGTCCGAGACATTGAAACGGACCTGACCACTATTGGGGCAACACTGGAGGAATTCGCGAATGCCTCCGGACTACAGGTGAACTGGGACAAATCCACGGTCTACCCCTTGCACCCGAGCCTGCCCCCCCGGGAAGTCGAGCTCGGAACACATAAACTCTTGTGGTCCACGGAAGCCCCCCGATACCTTGGTGTCCGCATGTGTCATTCCCCAGCGGACCTCTTCGCGGGGAATCACTGCAAAGCACTTGCCAGTCTGTGCCCGGCGGTTGCCTTCTGGAATAAACTCCCACTAGCCCCAATAGGTCGGATTGCCCTGGCTAAAATGATAATGCTTCCCCGGCTCCTATACCACTTCACGAATTTGCCAGTGGTGCCGCCTAGATCTTTTGCAACAAAGTCCCGCGCACACAGATTTAAGTTTCAACAAGTATAGTACTCATATATGTATTTTACGAAAACAATAATCCAACGTCGATTCTTTAAATTTTGATGTGTCACTCCTTTTATTAGATGGTCACACCAATAGAAATTGACAGCCAGCCGACACGTGTTTCGTTATAGGTCAATACAATCATAGACACTATAACTCTTCAGGGCTGGAAAAATACAAAAAATGAATGACCTATAGTGAGTCTGCAACAACAATAATATGTTACAAAATACCAAAAGTGAATGTGCCATTTCTCTACATTCCAAAGAATAAAACCCGTCATAAGGAACCCAAAAGAAAGTGGTTGTATAAGGTTAATACAAACAGAAAGAGTAGCAATCAACTCCTAAGTTCGCGGTTAGAAGCATTGAAGCTTGTTATGGAAAAGGATAATCTTGCAAGTCAATTACTCAAAAAAAGGTATATATTATTAAATATATATTTATAAAGTGGACAGACACCCGTGAAACAATTCAAACAAGAAATGAAAAGCATACTAATATTCGTCATGGTTACGTCCAAGTCTGTCAGCAGGATTCACAGTATAGTTAGAAAACATGTATGAGTGCGTTCCGAATACATACAAATTATGAGATCCAAAAGATATATATTGCTCTCATTGTAAATGAAGGCGTGATATCAGACAACCGCATGCAACTCCCATCAGTGTGATGCGTAATACAAAGTATTTACAACGATACCTCAATGGCTGAATCTTTATCTTTTAAGGGCTGTTTAGGTAAAGGTAGGTAAAAGAGAAAGAGAAAGGAAAGCGCAAATTTTGGTTGGTAAAGATTGTCAGGAAAAATACGTAACCCTCATTGCGGATGTCCGTATATAATTTAACAAAAGTTGCTCACCCCAAGTCCGGTGATAATTCCAACCCGGCAGGGTAACCAATATTATGACGAAGACGACAAATTGATGCTGTAAAGATATAATTTAGTAATCCACATTTAAGGATGTAGCCACAGATAGAACCTAATGGCAGAGTAAACAATTTCACCAAACACTAAATCTCACTAGAACTCACAATGAAGTATGAGCATTTCCACTTCAAATTATCAAAAGTCAAATAAATAGTCCCACAATGTATTCGAAGTCCATAAATTTAACACAACCAAGTGTCCATGCAAACGATAAATATGACTCTCACAGCCCAATATATACAACTATAGAGATCAGTTTTAAGCGACCCCAAACAGAAAAATCAGTCACACCTTCACCCACGAAGGCAGTCTCTTACCCGTAAGTATCCAATCGCCCTTTATATAGAGGACGCCCAGGTAATGCACGTCAGTGCCATCCAAAGAATAATTGTATATGGGTCCAAAATATGTATTCAGATAAAATTCGTGACGGAATACCACATGGGTACGTGTGGTTTCCAGATTCTACAAGACAAGAAATATGGGAATAAAATTAGGCATAAATATCCCGTTGCTCGAAGGAAATCTAAAGTCAGCTCGTTTACATATATAGCTTGAAAAGTTTGAAGGGCTGGCGTAATTACCTTGGTACAATCACCCTCGTTGTAACAGGCGTCCCCGACCCGGAAGTAACCACAACGCGCCCCGGAAGTCAAACTTATAGTTTCCAAGAGGCAAGCAAAGGGCTAGAGCGTAAACCTCCGTAATGGTTCACAAAATAGAAAAAGGACTGTGTCCATGCTACGGAAACTCCAGGTCCCAATTCTTTAGTCCTACATCACCCAAGGTATGTCAACAGACACCAACCGAGCATACAAATTGGAGAAATATGTAACTAAAGTAAAGGAGAATTTAGCGATAAACAGATCTCTTTCTTAGATATAGAACTATACACCGATGACAACAAATTGAAGACACGTCTCTTTAGGAAAAGTACTGCCTGTAATTCCATCTTACACTCAGACAGTTCACACCCTATACACCAAATAAGTGCTATACCATATGGTGAATTTGTCAGGGCCAGACGTAATTGTAGTGATGAGCCTGAATTTCAAGAATGTCTTGAGGATATGAAACAACGCTTCGAAGAACGAGGATATTCCCCTGACATCATACAAAAAGCCAAAAAGAGAATTAAAAGAGTCAAGAGGGAAGATACTCTAAGACCCAAACCTACTCCTAATGGGGACAAAAAAGATAATATACGTATGGTCACTGACTTCAATGAATTGAGCCATGTGCTTCGCAGGAGTCTCAAGAGACATTGGAGTATCCTTACAGCTGACAAAACATTGACCAATTACGTGGCCAAACAACCTCAAATTACATTTAGGAGAGGTAGGACTTTACGCAATAGACTTAGTCCTACAGTTCCTAGAACTACTAAAATTGACACATGGCTTAACTCACCCAACAGGGGCTTTTTCAAATGTGGTTTCTGTGGAGTGTGTAGGTGGGCTAAACACAAGACAAAAAATTTTAAAGGTTGTGACAACAAAACCTATGAGATTCGAATGAACATTAACTGTTTAACCAAATTCGTCATATACATTATTGAATGCAAATGTGGACTCCAGTATGTGGGTAGCACCATTAGGTGCTTGAAAGAGAGGATTGGGGAACATGTTAGAGCTCTTTTACAGCAAGATGCTAGATATCCGGTGGCAATTCATGCAAGTATTTGCCACGCACAAGGTCCCAAAAAAGAATTTGTCTTTTTTGGAATTGACCATATCCCTATGGACACTAGAGGTGGCAACAGAGAGCTTCGCCTCAGACGTGCTGAAGCTTTCTGGATTATGAGACTTCATACAGTGGGGCGGGGTCTTAATTGCGACCCGGAGATGCAATTTTTTCTGGGGGACTGATGTACTTTACTCAGAATTTTAGTATAAATTTTCTGATTATACGATAACACTCCTGTAAGGTTTACCCTGCACCCGTTTTTGTCTCTTACATGCAATATTATCCTTCCTGTATGAACGATAATATACTATATATTTTGTTCGGTAAATTTTGACTGAAGGGTGAGTAGGTGCTCTCATTCTTCACCCTCACTTATTTTGGTTTCAATGAATACGTATAGTATGCGCATTATCATTAGGGCAAGTAGATGTTGTAATATTCGCATTTACCACTTGCCAGTGTGATTTTTGTTGTCGTGTCATTGCCACATACACACTGTGGCTGATTATCGCATGATCATTGTTATTGACTTTGTTTTCAATTGTACATATCATGTTCCTTTCTCTCACCAATGTAATAATATGTGAGTTCATTTCCGAATAATTGTTGGAAATGCGATCCTCTTCCTATTGATATGAACAGCGGCTTATCAAACTGCTTATTTCCTTTCCTTTTCTCTCTCCTTTACTTTAGTTACATATTTCTCCAATTTGTATGCTCGGTTGGTGTCTGTTGACATACCTTGGGTGATGTAGGACTAAAGAATTGGGACCTGGAGTTTCCGTAGCATGGACACAGTCCTTTTTCTATTTTGTGAACCATTACGGAGGTTTACGCTCTAGCCCTTTGCTTGCCTCTTGGAAACTATAAGTTTGACTTCCGGGGCGCGTTGTGGTTACTTCCGGGTCGGGGACGCCTGTTACAACGAGGGTGATTGTACCAAGGTAATTACGCCAGCCCTTCAAACTTTTCAAGCTATATATGTAAATGAGCTGACTTTAGATTTCCTTCGAGCAACGGGATATTTATGCCTAATTTTATTCCCATATTTCTTGTCTTGTAGAATCTGGAAACCACACGTACCCATGTGGTATTCCGTCACGAATTTTATCTGAATACATATTTTGGACCCATATACAATTATTCTTTGGATGGCACTGACGTGCATTACCTGGGCGTCCTCTATATAAAGGGCGATTGGATACTTACGGGTAAGAGACTGCCTTCGTGGGTGAAGGTGTGACTGATTTTTCTGTTTGGGGTCGCTTAAAACTGATCTCTATAGTTGTATATATTGGGCTGTGAGAGTCATATTTATCGTTTGCATGGACACTTGGTTGTGTTAAATTTATGGACTTCGAATACATTGTGGGACTATTTATTTGACTTTTGATAATTTGAAGTGGAAATGCTCATACTTCATTGTGAGTTCTAGTGAGATTTAGTGTTTGGTGAAATTGTTTACTCTGCCATTAGGTTCTATCTGTGGCTACATCCTTAAATGTGGATTACTAAATTATATCTTTACAGCATCAATTTGTCGTCTTCGTCATAATATTGGTTACCCTGCCGGGTTGGAATTATCACCGGACTTGGGGTGAGCAACTTTTGTTAAATTATATACGGACATCCGCAATGAGGGTTACGTATTTTTCCTGACAATCTTTACCAACCAAAATTTGCGCTTTCCTTTCTCTTTCTCTTTTACCTACCTTTACCTAAACAGCCCTTAAAAGATAAAGATTCAGCCATTGAGGTATCGTTGTAAATACTTTGTATTACGCATCACACTGATGGGAGTTGCATGCGGTTGTCTGATATCACGCCTTCATTTACAATGAGAGCAATATATATCTTTTGGATCTCATAATTTGTATGTATTCGGAACGCACTCATACATGTTTTCTAACTATACTGTGAATCCTGCTGACAGACTTGGACGTAACCATGACGAATATTAGTATGCTTTTCATTTCTTGTTTGAATTGTTTCACGGGTGTCTGTCCACTTTATAAATATATATTTAATAATATATACCTTTTTTTGAGTAATTGACTTGCAAGATTATCCTTTTCCATAACAAGCTTCAATGCTTCTAACCGCGAACTTAGGAGTTGATTGCTACTCTTTC
Source organism: Lissotriton helveticus (assembly GCF_964261635.1). Taxonomy (NCBI): domain Eukaryota; kingdom Metazoa; phylum Chordata; class Amphibia; order Caudata; family Salamandridae; genus Lissotriton; species Lissotriton helveticus. The sequence goes on along the minus strand of NC_136067.1, from coordinate 86,082,087 downwards.
TGTTTGTATTAACCTTATACAACCACTTTCTTTTGGGTTCCTTATGACGGGTTTTATTCTTTGGAATGTAGAGAAATGGCACATTCACTTTTGGTATTTTGTAACATATTATTGTTGTTGCAGACTCACTATAGGTCATTCATTTTTTGTATTTTTCCAGCCCTGAAGAGTTATAGTGTCTATGATTGTATTGACCTATAACGAAACACGTGTCGGCTGGCTGTCAATTTCTATTGGTGTGACCATCTAATAAAAGGAGTGACACATCAAAATTTAAAGAATCGACGTTGGATTATTGTTTTCGTAAAATACATATATGAGTACTATACTTGTTGAAACTTAAATCTGTGTGCGCGGGACTTTGTTGCATGAATCTTAAGTGTAAAAACCTTTTTACATTTAAAATTGAGGGGTTTTGTGTAGGGTCTCCCCTCCCTGCTTGCACCAGTGACTACTGTTTGTTTTCCAAATTTGGATATGTACGCAAATTCTGTTTGAGCGCCATTACTTCCCGCATACTTAATACCCTCTTGCTGTTGTTTATAATTTGTCCCGGGAAGGGCAGCCACTGCGTTTAGATTTCTGTTTATAAATTCTAATTGCTGTTGACATACATAATCATGGACAGGGATAAAGAAGCTGAGGAGTTATTTGGAACCCTTTCCTCTGATAATACTAATAACAATAAAACTTCAACCAGTGGTAATACCACTCGTAGTATGGGATTAAGGGAGAAATTCTTTAAACTGGAACGTTTGAAAAAAACTGAGAATGCTAGGTGGTGGGACGGAGCAACCCTTAAACAATACTTACGGCTCAAAAGAGTGCCAAGGGGCTTACGTTCCCAAGTCCTACCCACTTATGACGAGCTGGACCCTGACCTCCTAGTGAAGTGGGAACAGTCTTTAACTATTAACTCTGAAACTTTAATGATGATCTTAATTGAAAGTTCAGATAGAAAGGTCAGTAAACTACAGGCTGAGATCGACACCCTAGAGAAGGAAATAAATGACATGAACCTCAAAGAGGCTACTGAAAAAAATTATGTGATTTTAAAAGATATATTATCTAGACACCATAAAGACATCAAGGAGAGGAAATCAAGACAACTTAGACGTGATGAGATGGATTACAAAACAGGGAGAATTTTTACGTATGCACGAAAATACGATTCAATAGTCAAAGGCAACACTAATTTGGGCACCACACCGGAACCAGACAATACTTCTGTAGCCTCTGGCTCCACACTCAATAGTATCCCTGACATTAGCAATAGTGAAAATGAGAACAGTAACACCACACCAGTTTCGGCTTTTTTAAAGGAAGTCCGAACAGTACGCAAGGGCAACAGAAACCAAGGAGGACGAATAGCACCAGATCCAAAACCCGGAGGGGCCAAAGGGGTGGACAAAACAGATCAGGAAGAGTACAAGAAGAAACTCCGCTCAGGCAATGTAAGGAAATAATACCTACGAGCAGGGACTTACAGGTCATTAATCTGTCTACAAAAACACTGGATTTGGATATGGTTTCCTTACTTAGTAAGGGTTTGAGCTTTAACCCTAAAGAAACTGGTGACATGTGCAAAATGAAGGTTGACTTGTACAAATTTGTCAGAATACTTAAGTTGAAAAAGTTTTTTGTGTGCAATCCCAAAATGAATAAACCAGTGTCAAGTGCAAACATGAGTAATGTGTCTGATGTACCGAGTATTCAGGAAATACAAGCGACACGATTGTTATTATCTATAACCGAGATGGAGGATGCTCCTTTGACTATGACCCAACTGTTGGAAGATCTTGATATAGACACTAACTGCCCTATTTCTAGTGGTTTGAAGAACAAATCTAAATGGACTCCCACTCTCCCTGGTGGGAATTCTGTTGACACTTTCTACAAACGGGTCCTACAGGACTTGGACGATTGGGACTTTAAAACCACTCACAAACATAGAGGGCAATTGTTTAGTGATAATCTCACCAAAGGGGAAAGATTGGCTTTAAAGAACCTCAATGAGGATCAAACCATTTTGATAAGGGAGGCAGACAAGGGAGGAAATGTTGTGATAATGAATAAAATTGATTATACTAATGAAATCCTTACACAACTTTCTGACACTAACTGTTATGAACCATTGAGCCATAACCCTATTGGCCAATTGGGACTTCTGATCAATAAACACTTGGTTGAGTGGCACTCCCAAGGTCTATTGGATGATGACGAATTAGCTTACCTCAAGGTATTTAGACCCACCTTTCCATATCTATACACTTTACCCAAAGTGCATAAAAACCGAGACTTCCCACCTGGTAGACCGATTATATCGGGTATCGGAGGCCCTACTGAAAAACTGTCTGAATACGTGGACGTTTTCTTGGGGCCTTTGGTACGTAATCTACCGAGTTTCATACAAGACTCAAAACACATCTTAAGCATCCTTGCAGATGTAGAATGGCAAACTGGTATGATTATGGCAACTTTAGATGTGGTCGCTCTTTACACTAACATTAACATAAATTTGGGTGTGGAGGCAGTTACACGAATGTTAAATACCCGACCAGCCACGGAGTGGTTACATAACCAAATGCTAATAAGAATGATGCAAATTATCCTCAATAATAATTTTTTTCTGTTTGAGGGTAAATGGTACAAACAGACCAAGGGGGTGGCAATGGGGTCTAAATTTTCCCCTAGTTTTGCCTGTCTCTTTATGGGTTGCCTGGAAAAAGATTGGATATGGGGCACAAGAGGCGCGGAATGGATTGACAGAATTATCTATTGGGGGAGATTTATAGATGACTGTCTCTTGCTTTGGGCAGGTACACAGGGCGAACTTTTGGAATTTCTTACATACATGAATAGCAACCCTTATGGTATGGAATTCACCCTGGAATTTAGCGATAAACAGATCTCTTTCTTAGATATAGAACTATACACCGATGACAACAAATTGAAGACACGTCTCTTTAGGAAAAGTACTGCCTGTAATTCCATCTTACACTCAGACAGTTCACACCCTATACACCAAATAAGTGCTATACCATATGGTGAATTTGTCAGGGCCAGACGTAATTGTAGTGATGAGCCTGAATTTCAAGAATGTCTTGAGGATATGAAACAACGCTTCGAAGAACGAGGATATTCCCCTGACATCATACAAAAAGCCAAAAAGAGAATTAAAAGAGTCAAGAGGGAAGATACTCTAAGACCCAAACCTACTCCTAATGGGGACAAAAAAGATAATATACGTATGGTCACTGACTTCAATGAATTGAGCCATGTGCTTCGCAGGAGTCTCAAGAGACATTGGAGTATCCTTACAGCTGACAAAACATTGACCAATTACGTGGCCAAACAACCTCAAATTACATTTAGGAGAGGTAGGACTTTACGCAATAGACTTAGTCCTACAGTTCCTAGAACTACTAAAATTGACACATGGCTTAACTCACCCAACAGGGGCTTTTTCAAATGTGGTTTCTGTGGAGTGTGTAGGTGGGCTAAACACAAGACAAAAATTTTTAAAGGTTGTGACAACAAAACCTATGAGATTCGAATGAACATTAACTGTTTAACCAAATTCGTCATATACATTATTGAATGCAAATGTGGACTCCAGTATGTGGGTAGCACCATTAGGTGCTTGAAAGAGAGGATTGGGGAACATGTTAGAGCTCTTTTACAGCAAGATGCTAGATATCCGGTGGCAATTCATGCAAGTATTTGCCACGCACAAGGTCCCAAAAAAGAATTTGTCTTTTTTGGAATTGACCATATCCCTATGGACACTAGAGGTGGCAACAGAGAGCTTCGCCTCAGACGTGCTGAAGCTTTCTGGATTATGAGACTTCATACAGTGGGGCGGGGTCTTAATTGCGACCCGGAGATGCAATTTTTTCTGGGGGACTGATGTACTTTACTCAGAATTTTAGTATAAATTTTCTGATTATACGATAACACTCCTGTAAGGTTTACCCTGCACCCGTTTTTGTCTCTTACATGCAATATTATCCTTCCTGTATGAACGATAATATACTATATATTTTGTTCGGTAAATTTTGACTGAAGGGTGAGTAGGTGCTCTCATTCTTCACCCTCACTTATTTTGGTTTCAATGAATACGTATAGTATGCGCATTATCATTAGGGCAAGTAGATGTTGTAATATTCGCATTTACCACTTGCCAGTGTGATTTTTGTTGTCGTGTCATTGCCACATACACACTGTGGCTGATTATCGCATGATCATTGTTATTGACTTTGTTTTCAATTGTACATATCATGTTCCTTTCTCTCACCAATGTAATAATATGTGAGTTCATTTCCGAATAATTGTTGGAAATGCGATCCTCTTCCTATTGATATGAACAGCGGCTTATCAAACTGCTTATTTCCTTTCCTTTTCTCTCTCCTTTACTTTAGTTACATATTTCTCCAATTTGTATGCTCGGTTGGTGTCTGTTGACATACCTTGGGTGATGTAGGACTAAAGAATTGGGACCTGGAGTTTCCGTAGCATGGACACAGTCCTTTTTCTATTTTGTGAACCATTACGGAGGTTTACGCTCTAGCCCTTTGCTTGCCTCTTGGAAACTATAAGTTTGACTTCCGGGGCGCGTTGTGGTTACTTCCGGGTCGGGGACGCCTGTTACAACGAGGGTGATTGTACCAAGGTAATTACGCCAGCCCTTCAAACTTTTCAAGCTATATATGTAAACGAGCTGACTTTAGATTTCCTTCGAGCAACGGGATATTTATGCCTAATTTTATTCCCATATTTCTTGTCTTGTAGAATCTGGAAACCACACGTACCCATGTGGTATTCCGTCACGAATTTTATCTGAATACATATTTTGGACCCATATACAATTATTCTTTGGATGGCACTGACGTGCATTACCTGGGCGTCCTCTATATAAAGGGCGATTGGATACTTACGGGTAAGAGACTGCCTTCGTGGGTGAAGGTGTGACTGATTTTTCTGTTTGGGGTCGCTTAAAACTGATCTCTATAGTTGTATATATTGGGCTGTGAGAGTCATATTTATCGTTTGCATGGACACTTGGTTGTGTTAAATTTATGGACTTCGAATACATTGTGGGACTATTTATTTGACTTTTGATAATTTGAAGTGGAAATGCTCATACTTCATTGTGAGTTCTAGTGAGATTTAGTGTTTGGTGAAATTGTTTACTCTGCCATTAGGTTCTATCTGTGGCTACATCCTTAAATGCGGATTACTAAATTATATCTTTACAGCATCAATTTGTCGTCTTCGTCATAATATTGGTTACCCTGCCGGGTTGGAATTATCACCGGACTTGGGGTGAGCAACTTTTGTTAAATTATATACGGACATCCGCAATGAGGGTTACGTATTTTTCCTGACAATCTTTACCAACCAAAATTTGCGCTTTCCTTTCTCTTTCTCTTTTACCTACCTTTACCTAAACAGCCCTTAAAAGATAAAGATTCAGCCATTGAGGTATCGTTGTAAATACTTTGTATTACGCATCACACTGATGGGAGTTGCATGCGGTTGTCTGATATCACGCCTTCATTTACAATGAGAGCAATATATATCTTTTGGATCTCATAATTTGTATGTATTCGGAACGCACTCATACATGTTTTCTAACTATACTGTGAATCCTGCTGACAGACTTGGACGTAACCATGACGAATATTAGTATGCTTTTCATTTCTTGTTTGAATTGTTTCACGGGTGTCTGTCCACTTTATAAATATATATTTAATAATATATACCTTTTTTTGAGTAATTGACTTGCAAGATTATCCTTTTCCATAACAAGCTTCAATGCTTCTAACCGCGAACTTAGGAGTTGATTGCTACTCTTTCTGTTTGTATTAACCTTATACAACCACTTTCTTTTGGGTTCCTTATGACGGGTTTTATTCTTTGGAATGTAGAGAAATGGCACATTCACTTTTGGTATTTTGTAACATATTATTGTTGTTGCAGACTCACTATAGGTCATTCATTTTTTGTATTTTTCCAGCCCTGAAGAGTTATAGTGTCTATGATTGTATTGACCTATAACGAAACACGTGTCGGCTGGCTGTCAATTTCTATTGGTGTGACCATCTAATAAAAGGAGTGACACATCAAAATTTAAAGAATCGACGTTGGATTATTGTTTTCGTAAAATACATATATGAGTACTATACTTGTTGAAACTTAAATCTGTGTGCGCGGGACTTTGTTGCATGAATCTTAAGTGTAAAAACCTTTTTACATTTAAAATTGAGGGGTTTTGTGTAGGGTCTCCCCTCCCTGCTTGCACCAGTGACTACTGTTTGTTTTCCAAATTTGGATATGTACGCAAATTCTGTTTGAGCGCCATTACTTCCCGCATACTTAATACCCTCTTGCTGTTGTTTATAATCCGCCTAGATCTTTTTTCCGCGACGTTGACTCCCTCCTAGGGACCCTTATCTGGGGCGAGGGCCGACACCGCGTCGCCCTGCAAACCCTCCAACTTCCCACGACGCTGGGAGGGCTCGGAGCTCCATCCTTCGAGTCATACTTCCTTGCAGCGCAGCTCCAGTGGCTGTCGTACTGGACGGCGGACCGATACCCTCAGGAAACTGTCACCTCGACCGGTAGAATCGCGACCCCGGAACTCACCCGTCTACTACTCCCGGGCACCAAGCCACGGCGCACATACCCCCTCCAAGTGGCGATAGCGCGCCGGTGCATGATGCGGATCCACCGAATGTCCCCCGCTAGACCTCCGTACTCTCCGCTCTTACCACTGATAGGCAGCCCCAGGCAAGACTCCTACTTCACGGCTCCGTTCTTCGCCGGATGGACGCTCTGTGGCATCACGGACCTGGAGTCGCTCTTTGAGGAAGGCCAGCTAAAAACACTTGACCGTCTGACCGCTGAATATGGGCTCCCCCCGGGCCAATTCCTCAGATATCGACAGCTGATTGATGGATTCCGACCCCATTTCGACCTTCGTACGGGCGAGCCAGACACGCATCCAGTCATACACACTATCCTACGCATGGGGGTGGGACGTCATTTGGTCACCTGGTTGTACAAATCCATCCGAGAACTCTCACAAGCCCCCCTGACGACCTTGCGCACTACATGGGAGGAGGACATAGGCCGCGCGCTGCACGACTCTGAGTGGACTAAGGCGCTGGAGGCCCCCAAACGCGTCTCTAGGAATGCCCGCTTTAAGAATATCCAATACTATATCCTGCACAGGGCGTACCTCACCCCAGCGCGCTTACAGAAATTCTATCCCTCCACGTCCTTCCTATGCCCCAGATTCTGCGCCCCTGCTGCAGATTTTCGCCATATGTTTTGGAGCTGCCCCGACCTCCATTCCTTTTGGCGGGCGGTACATGACACCTTGTCGGAACTGACAGGCCTCACCACGTTATCCACCTGGGAGTCTAGCGCACTAGGCATCTTTCATGTTCCTAAGCAGGTTCCAGTGCATAGACGCTTCGTGTCCTTAGCGCTCCTGTTAGTGAACAGATGCATCACCATGCGCTGGCGATCCCCGGAGGGTCCCCCTATAGCAGCCTGGACGGGGGCGGTCAGTAAATGGGCGGCGGCGGAAGAGGATGCTCTCAGAGAGGAAGAAGCCAGGGGTGCGCGTAAATTTCCCATATCCATGGAATGGGCCATGCTCCTCCACAGCTTCCGACAGTCCTTGACTGTGAGTGAACCACCTACCCCTCCCCCTCCCCTCCCAGTCCGTGAAGATCGATAGCATCTGCCTGATGTCTCCCCCCCCCCCCCAGAACATGCTCCTGACTACCTGCTCGACCCTCTGGAACGCAGGCTGATTGACCCACTGGGTCCCCCCCCCTGACGCCCGTCACTAGTGTCCCCCTACTTTGACCTTGCTAGCGCCCACACGCTTCCCTCCCACGGTTTTGTTCCCCCCTGTTCTCTGGTAGCACCGTTCATGGACAGTACAGGCCCCGATCCAACGTCTTTGAGACCGGGACTTGCATACATGTTACCGTCCACTGTTCTCTCGGCTATGCGGGTTCACTGTCTCCCGACCAATAGACATGGCTATACGACCAGCACGGCTTGATCGAGGAATTGTATATTTGCACCAGTTATATAAACCGAAAAAATGTTGCACGCATGGCCGAATGTTGAGGCCAAGTCGGCTGATAATTTTTACTGTGTCTGTTTACTTTGATGCAACAATAAAACAAATTTAAAAAAAAAAAAAACAGTAGGCCAAACATCACCTTCAATACCTAGGTATTAAAATAATGGCATTGTTAGATTAAACAGCCTCCAAAAACGTCTCATAGCTACTGAGATCTACAAAGAGAGAAATGCAGTAATAGCACATGCGGGGGCTGGTGGGGGGTAGTAGGGGAAGGTTTCTGGTTAGGAAGACTAGCAGCACTTAAGATGACCCTCCTTCCAAGAATACTGTATGTGATGCAAGCCCTCCCATTACAAACCTCTCAAAAATAAACTCCATAAGCTACAAAAATTAGCAGGAAGCTTTTTTCATGGGTTGGTAAGAAACCAAAAAGGACGAGGAAGCACACCTAGCGATCACCTGAAAATATTAGACTGGGTGTTCTCAACCTGACCAACTATTGTCCAATAGCACAGATCTGACACATTGTTGATTGGAATTGAACATAATTAGAAAAATATTGGCATTTGATCGATCCTGCTTACATATTTAGAAGGCTGATTGGCTCACCAGGATACATAGGTCATGGGATCTCTATTTATTTCCAGTCACAAAGGCTGTCTAAGCATCTATAACAGGAGGCAGCACTATTGCAGCCTCACTATTAGCACATATCATAAGCAGCCCAGACCTCTCCCCAGGGCTTAAAGGGGAAGCCTATATTGAGTGACAGAATGCAGGCTGTAAAAATATAGGGGATTTCTATGACAACAAAGGCCTTAGGGTTTGGCTTTTAACCAGTTTAAAGATTACGGGATACCGAAGGAAGAGAGACTGAGGTGCCTTCAGATTAGGCACTGGGTCACCCATGAATCAATCACACCACATGACATGAGACCATTAACGTCTTTCGAGAAGTGACTTGTTGTGAAAAATGTTGGCAAGCTTTTGTTGTCAGAAATGTATGCATTTCTCCCATAGACACTGTAGGAAGCATCAGCCCAGGAGAGCAGGGAAGCTCAATTAGGTTGAACCCTCACAAGAGGAAGGACATATGTTAAAGAACTGGAGCAACACCCAGTAGAACCTCTGGCAGAGAAATGTTAATAAAATAACTTCCTCATTGTACTACATCCCGGTGAGGTTTCCCCCACAATCAATAGAGTGTTGAAGTAACTGTGGTGGATCAGACACATTACTCCATCTAATTTGGCACCTAATGTGGTGGCTTTGCTGGGACATGTTTAAGAAATAGCGACCGTCACCCGCTGGCTGATGGAAATAATGCTTCTGCTAGCCAAAAGAAAGCTGGCAATGTACAAGGAACACTAAGCTAGCCCTATAGACGTTAACTCAGCGAAATGCTAGGGGTAGTGAAACCAACATCACATGCCCTTTGACCCTGGTTACATCACACATTCTTTTACCCTGGTAACATTGCATGCCAAATGTCTGTGAAGGCAACACAAAAGTTACATAACAGCCGCTAATTACAATAAATGGTAGATCAATTTAATATTTAATAAGAAAAAAGGAAACTAAAACAGACAAAGGAGTACTTAAGTTACCACTTGAACATTACACAAGTAGCTGGAAATGTGTGCTAGGGGTAAATCAATAACATGGCAATGTTTAGATGTAAAATCAGTTGTCCACTTGCAACAGAATACAAAAGCGAAGACAGCATCATTTGGCACATGCACCAGCAGCACAAGCTTCACTATTGAAGATTTCATATACACACAAAACAGATTCAACACAGACAGGTGCGTGTGATTGCTTTACACAAAGGAATCAGTAGTGCAGCAGGTATCACGAGATTGGCAGTGCAAGAGTTCCAGAGACAGGGCAGTTTCAGGAGCAGCAGTGCATGTTTTTCCATCACACAGAACAAAACAGGCATTGCAAGAGTTCCAGACACAAGAAGGAACAGTACAGGCTGCACCTGTAAGAAGCTGGGTTTCTGTTGCAGTAACCCCCCACCTTTTGCATGAGCTACTGATGCACTTTGACTTGATGTGCCCTGGGTCCCTGCCAATCAGGTGCCGAGGGCTTGTGTTCTTTCCCCAAAACTGTACAAACCCAATTGGCATCTCTGGTCACAAGTCAGCCCCTGGTATATGGTACCATAGGTCCCCAGGGCACTATGACCAGGGAAGGCCCATAAGGACTGCAGCACTTATTGTGCCACCCTTAGAGGCCCTGCACCTTTACACTCACACACTGCCTTTGCAGGCTGCGTGTTTTGGAGCAGAACAAAGTGAAGAGTCGACATGGCACACAACCCTGTGTGCCAGGTCTACAACTAACTGCCCTGACATAGATCAGTCACCCCTCTAGTTGGGTGCACTATACCAGTTGTGAGGTTACAGTTGCAGGAGCCCTGTACCCCTACAATGTCTAGGTCCATTCTTAGTGTTGCCATTAAGAGTATATGGTGCTGGGAGTTTATCATTACGAACTCCACAGCACCATAATGACTACACTGAAAACTGAGAAGTTTGGTATGAAACTTCTCAGCACATTAAACACACACTGATGCCAGTGTGGGATTTAATGAAAAATGCACTTAGAGGGAATCTTAGAGATGCCCCCTGAAAAACAACCAGCCTCTGGTGGGTTCCCTAACCGGTACACACCAGCCTGCCACCACAAGACGTTTCTGGACGCCTGGGGTGGGAATCTTCACTCCCTGATCCCAGAAACAAATTCTTTCCTGGGCGGAGGTGTTCACACCTCCCCCAGGCCAGGAAGAGCCATCTGTGGCAGGGGAGCGTCAAAGGCCTTGCAGCCTTTCTAATGCGACCCCCAGCCTCTCCTGCTATTAGGAGAAGGCACCTTCCTGTCTCCCCTCCTTTTTGGTGGGTAGACAGGAGGGAAAAATTAGCCAACCCAGAAGGGGTGCACACCTCTGCCTACCCCAGCCCTCCCACGTGGGGTGAGCACACCAAGGGTGTAGTCACCCTAAGGTCAGTAGACCATCGGCTACTGACCCAAAGACCCTTAATCGCCCCTAAATACAGTATTTAAGGGGCAGTCCGAACCGAGAAGGCAGATTCCCGCTACCTACAAAGAAGAAGGACGAAAGAAGACGCCCAGCAGTGGAGACTGCAGAGAACAACTGACTTGGCCCCAGCCCTACAGGCCCGTCTGCAGTTTCCAGAGATCCTGCACCAAAAGTTGCTTCATCCTGCAGCCAGCGACCTCCAGAACCCTGGGAGGACGGACTGCCTTCAACAAAGACTGGATATCCTGTGAACAGCAACTCTAAAGAAACTACAAAACCGGACACCTGGAACTACCACTGCACCCGTTGCCTACGGCCCGAGTTCGAGTTGCCCACCGGTCCCAGCGTGGTCCCCCGGCACTCCAGAGTTTGAGTCCACCATGGGTTCACCCCTCCAGGACTCCCCGACGTCACCTACAGCCTCTGCACGGTGACCCCCCTAACCGCAAGTGGCCCGTAAGGTGAAATCCGTCCTCAAAAGACACTCCTGCATTCAGCCGCCCTGCACCCTAGAGAAAAGAACCGGAGGTGCACCTAAGTCCCCAAGCCCTCCAACTTACCTGCCCAGCTGTTGGTTCCTCCCGGAGGTCTACCTGGGCCGAGCCTGCAGCTGAAAACCAAAACTGAATATCCCCATTGAAAGCTACAGGGCACCTGACACCGAAACCCCACTCTGCACCCGGCTGCCCCAGTGCCACTGAGGTGCACCTTTTGTGCTGGTTTGAACCCCCATTTGCCCTGAGCTTAGGTCCAGGAGCTCTGTTCCCACAACCCAGTGGCCTGCTCGTCAGCAGCCACGAACCGGAGGCCCCCTATCCCCCTTTGGATAACATTGGGCCTCAGCACTCTGCACCCGGTGGCTCTAGAACCACTGAGGGTGTAACAAGAGTGCATCCATGACCCTGGGGGACACCTGAGTCTACCCCCAGAACCTCAACTCCCACTACTGAATACTTACCTTTGAACCTTTAACACTGTTTTCCTCTATAGAATAACATTGACTGTTTTTCTTGGAAAAGTTTCTAAGTGTGGAGTTTGAAAACCTAAAGAAATTCTCAAAATATCAGACATTTGATCAATAACACTATGATTTATTCCTTTACTGAGCCAGATTTGCAACAGTAAGAGTTGTTTACTCCATTGAGAAATAGAATCCAAAATTCTAAAATAAACACGAGTGATGTGAACTCATATATATATAAAACATCAATTTTGGCTTTTAACAATGTTTTGAACATGAACCCTATGCATTTCGGGTACAACCCTTCATCAGGGGAAAGACATTTGTGTATTTTCAATATCTTTTCTTGAGCATAATAGCCTCCTGCCGGAACAATGAAATAAAAGTAGTAGATGAGTCTCTGTGAGCAATGCTCCATAATAAAACAATATAGATTAGCAATGAATATCTATGCTTGCAACCACTATCAAATCTCAGTTTTTCTTTTCTTTTCTTCTGCTTTATGTATTCCCCTGGACATTGGCACTTCACTTGCATGTATCACACCCCTGGAATTCATTTTGAAAGTGCGCTGTGTGTCAGGGACGGAGTTTTCTGCACCTTCTTTTCAAACATCTATGACTGTCTGAAGATGTCAAATGACATGGATGCAGGCAAAAACTTTGAGAGGTGTGTCTGGTATTAATGTTTAAATGTGATAAATAATGTGGCCCACTGGGAACCGTTACTCTGAAAGGGACATCAAGTGCAATTTGGGTGTAAGCTTTAACATATTTGGTTATTCAATCAAATTAAATAAAAAAATGAGTTAGCCTGGGGCAATTGGTCTGGGCATTAAGATCACACAGAGCCCTCGTGTTGCGTGGAATGTCAGAGTGAGGAAGGTTTGGCGAAATTCACCCCCCAAACACATTAGTGAGAAAAAAAGTGGCCACACTGCATTTTTTAACACATTTTTTGAAAGGACAGCCTTCAACCCCTGTTCCGAGAATGGAGGAGAACATCACCATAATCAGTGGTCTGAATCCAGCTCCTAGGAAGAGTACTACATTTTTGTCCAAACATATAGAGAAACATTGTCTGTATAGGCAGCTGGTGCCAGAAAGAACAACAGTGACCACACAGAAAGATCCAATGGTAACTGAGGTGGAAGGAAAGAGGAGGGTAAGAACATTTTGCTCAGTTTACAGAGCTAGTCATGTGCACTCCAATTTAGTCCCCCACACAAAGCAATAGTTTTTACATAGTTTAGTGTGGGTGAGGAACTATGATTCAGAGAGAGTAATGATGCATTGTGAAGCATTCAGTCTTGGGTGTGACATACCACTGACCAATGGATGAGCAGCAAGCTGTAAGTGGCACATACTAACTCCTCAGTGTCACACGGCCAGTCTTTTTTCAGGTAATGATACTTGGGCAGCTCAAACCTTCATGTAGGCTGTTGCCATGTTTATTTCCCTGATGCAGTCTCCACAAGCATGCTGGTTTTTCGTTTTCCAATATATAGCCTCTTGAAAGTGGGTATAAAAGTGTATTCCTTTATGCTGCCTTATTAAAAAGTCAGACTTCTGCATGAAAGGTAAAAAAAATGTTTAAGACAGCAGGTGTTATAGGGACCCTAGTCATCAACATCCTTTCTACAGATGGTCATCAGATTTCAAATCAAAATATTACGCAGTCAACATTTTAACGATGGAAGAGCCCAGAACACATTATATAGAATTATGCTTGAAGACCCGACACTAAGGGTCAGATTCTGGTGTGGTTTTGAAGTTCTCCTAATGTCATTTGCTCTGTCCAAATCAGATCAGGAACGTGTCTTTCTGATCAAATTGAAAAGGTTTCTGACTGACCGGTTACGAGACTGGATTCAGACAGCCTTTCCAAATTGTGCCGTCCAACTCAAACCGGCAGTCGGAATCCAACTTTGGGGGCCCATAGCAGGCCCCCCTGCACCCAGAGCCTTCCCAATCGGGCCCGTTGGGGTACCCATGCGTCCCCCTGTACAAGCCATGCACAGAGTGGCAGGCACCAGTGGGTGCCCGCCACAGGGTGCCCAATTCTTCCCAGCCACCCTTTTTTCAATGGGAGCCTATCCCATTGAAATCAATAGAACAAATCGTATCTGGAAGCATCTGGATGCATCATAATCGGTGAGTCAGATTCTCCTGATCAGAGTCGGTCGGAAACCATTCCCGAACCGATTTGGTCGGAATGATTTCTGAACCACATCGGAATCAGTCCTTTTGATTGGACTACTATTGACTTCAATGGGAGCCTATGTTCCGACCGAATGCATAGGCTCCCATTGAAGAATGGGGTGGCTGGGGAAAGTCGGGCACCCTGTGGCAGGCACCCTCTGGAGCCTGCCACACTGTGCATGGCTGGTAAGGGGGAACCCATGGGTAGCCCAACAGGCCAGATTGGGAAGGTTCTGGGTGCAGGGTGACCCTCTATGGGCCCCCAAAGTCTGATTCCGACTGCCGATTCAAGTCGGCCGGCACGATTCGAAAAGGCTGTTTGAATCAGTCATCGTAATTGGTCGTTCGGAAACACGGCCCGTAGAGATGTAGGATTCTGCTCCGTACGGCTCGATCATTCCGAATGCCATCGGGTTTGAATTGAGATATTCGGAACGCCTAACTTGCATCGTACTCGGTCGGAAACCTTTCCGATTCAGTCGGAAAGACACGTTCCCGATCCGATTAGGACGGAGCAAATGCCATTAGGAGGCCTTCCTAACCGCATCGGAATCGGACCTTATGTAGTGAAGGGGTGAATGGAGGAAGCATGTGATCACTCTAAAAGCCTTATAGTTCAGTCTGACCCTGCCCCTCCTCTGTAAAACACACCTCTCTAAAGCATCTATCACCTCAAAAAAGATCCCCTCTGGTATAGCTTCCTTCTCCTCTAGTGCACCTCGCTCCTGAAATGCACTCTAATCTTGTGGCAGTACACAAGTTCCCTACCCAGAACAGCATCAAATCAGTTGTGTAGATTTTAGAAGCCCAAGAAAGAAACTAAGGCAGTTTCTCTGGCATGCTCCAAGTGTATAGCGGTAATTGAGTTCATACAGGATCTAAGCATAGAGGTTCCAGGCCACAGATGGCTAACATCTGCCAGTGTTTTGTAGACCTGAGACTGACCCTTCCTAACATGGCCTTTATTTACCTGGGTCCCAAATCAAGGCAGTGGCCATTCTCGCACTGAGCTGCAGTTGTTGGCACACTGAGAAAGCATGGGAAGACTGGAGCACAGCTGTTTCCACGGTCACCCTATATGACTCTCTTTGGCTGGGCTGCACAGAGACACAGTGCAGCCTTTTTATCTGGGTGAGTCATCCCTCATCAAACGGGGTTACATGACCCCTGGAAGACAGCACGCCACGCCCACTGTCAGAGTCATCCTAGGTTGTTACAACTTTGTAACTAATGCACCTATGCGACATGAAGAACCGAACAGCAGCAGATTTGGAAAGGGACCTGAAAGCAATGCTCTCATGCTATCTGTGCGCATGACTTTACAAGTTAGATTTTTAGTGGGCCCACAAATGCTGCTTTCTTATTTTGATTTTAGCTATGACAATAAATATAGGTGAAAATTAAAAGCATGTTGTAGTAAAGAGGAGGCGGTATAGATAGTTAAGTTACTTTAATTTTAATGGGTTAAGCATAACACATAGATGCCGTCAGCTTATCACAAGGGGCTCGGCTGCTATCTCAACATTCGATAGCGAGCGCCTGAGCTGTCAGTGTGGACCATACCAATGCGCGTGAAAGGGGAGGGGGGCTGGGAAGGGAAGGGGACATTCCAAGTTACAACACATCATCCTCCCTAGGGAAAGAGGGGAAGGAGGGGGGAGGAGAAAAGAACAGGGGAGGCCGGGGTGGGGTTAGGAAGGGGAGCACCCCGCCCGCAATAAAGGCCCAAGGTCTTTCGCAGAAGACCCTCAGTAACACAATACTTTGTATTAACATAGCTGATCACGATCTCATTATGTATTGTTTGTGCCAGTGGGGAGAGATCCTAGGTCTATCACTCTTCCTGTGTTGTCTGTCCCCACCATTGATGTCTCCACCCTCCATTCCTCTTGAGCCTGACCTAGCTTTTTCCCCCTCAGTGGGCACCACCCGATCATGACTCCATAATCTTCCATCCTCCATGACCACAGTGTTCTTCTTTGGCATTCTGATGGTACTGGGGGCATAAAACTTTTCACCACCTTTTCTTAGTCTTTCCGGTTTCCTGACGTAGACATTTTGTCCTCGCTGGAACTCTCTCTCCTTGACTCCCCACTTCCTGTCGTACCATTCCTTGTATTTCCTTTGATTGGTTTCAATCCTCCTCTTGATCTCTTTGGGGTCGGTTTCTTCTATTTGCTTTCTTCCCATCCAATTAGGGGTCAGCTTCGTTCCAGCTTTCCTTCCTCTCAGTAACTCGAAAGGAGTGCATCCTGTAGTTGATTTCGGCGTGGTGTGGTATGCCCACAGCATGTCTCTTATTGCTTCCTCGATGTTTTCCCCAGCCTGAATGGCCAGCTGCATGCACTCTTTCCACATGCGGTTTACTCTTTCCACCTTGCCATTTGCCTTGGGGCAATACAGTGGCGTGCGGATATGGGCTATGGAGCAGTCTTTCAGAAACTCCTTCATCTCTTCAGAGATCAGCTGCACCCCATTATCCGTTAGCAGTGTCAACGGGATGCCTTCTCTCGAGAACACCTCCTTCATGAACTCAATGATCGACCTTGTGTTCACATTGTGGACCATCTTGCATGTTATCCAGCTAGAATAGTAATCCACCAGAACTAGTAGGTACCAATCCTGGGGCCCTTTGCCATGGATGGGCCCGGCTATGTCGAAGCCTAACTTGTCCCAGGGAATCTCAGGAACTTCCACCGGTGACAATGGTGCTCGTCTAGTGACTTTTGACTTGTCACTCATGCTGCATGCGTAGCAGTCCCGCACTTTGTCTTCCATCTCACTGTCCATTGCTGGAAACCAGTAGTCCATACGTAGTCTAGCTTTGCTCAAACTGCGGCCCAGATGACCTTCGTGCGCTAGATCCACAATCTGGTTCCTTAAAGCTTCCGGTGGGACGAGCTTCCCGGACTTGAGTATGAAATTTCCTTCAACTGAAAGATCTTCCCGCACATTCCAATATGGTTGGATGTCGTCCTCCATGTCCTTACACTTCTTTGGCCATCCCATGAGGATGTGTTTTTTCACCTTCTTCATAACTTCATCTTGTTCCATCTGGGTCACCCAAGCATTTTTTTCCACTGCTGCAAGACTCACCTCCAGGATGGAGTCACCACTCAACTCTTCGTCCTCCTCTCCTTCTGCTGGTGCTCTTGATAGAAAATCTGCAACCCTATTCTGTTGCCCTGGAATATAAGTCACTCTGAAATTATATGCTTGTAGTCCCACAGCCCATTTGGCTATGCGGGGTGTCATGCTTTCCATGTCTTTTTTGGTGAAGAGTGAGACCAGGGGTTTGTGGTCAGTCTGTACCTCAAACGGAATACCCCATATGAAGAACTTGTAATGACGGATAGCCCAATATACCGCCAGTGCCTCTTTCTCTATGGTCGAATAATTTGCTTCTGATGAAGTGAGGGCCCTTGATGCAAAGGCCACAACTTTGACTTTACTTCCCTCTCTTTGCGCTAATGTCGCCCCGATGCCTCTGTTGCTGGCGTCTGTCGATATGATGGTGGCTCCATTAGGGTTCAACTTTCCAATGAACGGGGCTTCAATGATTGCTTTCTTTATGTTCTTCATGGACATCTCTTGTTCCTTCCCCCACGCAAAAACACTATCTTTCTTGATCAATTCTCTTAGAGGCTGCAACACCATGGCAAAGTCCTTGATAAATTTAGCCATGTACTCAGAAAGCCCTAAGAACGATAGTATGTCCTCCTTGCTTTTGGGTGTGGGGGCGTCTCTCACTGCTCTGACTAAGTCGTACTTAGGGTTGATGCCTTCCTCCGATAAGGTGTGCCCAAGGTAGTCCACCGAGCTTACTCCTAGCTTGCACTTGCTTGGTTTAGTGGTGAACCCTACTTCTTTCAGCTTCTCTAACACCTTCCTTGCCATCTCATTGTGTTCTTCATCGCTACTTCCATAGATCAGTATGTCATCTTGGAAACAGATGGTCTTCTTGCAGTCTTTTAGAACATGTTGCATGACTCTTTGGAAAGCTGCGGCCGTGGACGCCAAGCCAAATGGCATTCGCTGAAACTTGAAGTTGCCAAAAGGGGTGGTGAAGGCTGTAAGAATTTGCGAATCAGGATGTAGCTTGATCTGGTAATATGCAGAGGATAGGTCTAATACACTGAAATACTTGGCCCCCCGGATCGTGCTCAACATTTCACTGATACGGGGAAGAGGGAACATGTCCACCAGGATGTTTGCATTTAGATCCCTCAGGTCCACACAGAGTCTTATGCTGTTTCCTCCATCTTTTGCCGTGATCACGATCGGGGCCAGCCATGCTGAACTCTCAATTTCGGTGATAACTCCTTGACTGACCAACCTTTGAAGTTCTTGCTGAAGGGGTTCTCTCATGCGCAACGGTATTGATCTGGTTTTGTGCACCACGGGTACTGCCACCTCCTTAAGAATAATCTTGTGCATATAGTTTTTAAATACACCTAGCCTTTCGCTAAATGCCTCCTTAAACTCTTCCGTGAGGTCCCCTGCTATGCCTACCGGATTGATAAGTAACACCTGCTCTTTGTTATTCGGGTCCAATTTCATACCCAACTCCTTCTGGTGTTTCCAGCCTAATAGGTTCGAGCCACTGGTGGACACATACACTTTCCCCCCTTGTGCCTGTCTTTGAATGAGATTCTCATTGTTACCATACCCTCTAAGGGGATTCTTCCCTTGTTGTACCCCTTGGGACTAATATCTGCTTGCATCATTTTAATGGGATGGTTTGCAAATTTGTCTTCAAATTAAGTATGGGCGCAAAATCCGTTCCGCTCGCGGATTTTTCGGATTTTCGGTAAATCCGCAATCCGCGAACTCTCGCGGATGTGGCGAAAATACGCAAATCCGCGCGCGGCGGATTTTTTTGCTTGTGTTCGCACTGCTCGCGGGCCGCGGCGCGGGCAGCAACAATCTCGCACTCGCGAAATTACAAAAATTACAATTGGGGAGGGGTGAAGGAAGTGACCCAGTCTCCAACTTCCTCTTCCTGTCCAGCAAGCTCCTCCCATTGCTTAGTCCATTTCCTGGCCACTTTGAATTCGATCTTGACTGGGAAGGATTACTTTTTGTGGATGCTGCTGGAGATTTGGCTTTGAGGCCTTTTGGATTACTTTTTGATTAGAAATTTGATTTACAAGTAAGTTGATAAGTTGATGTTGTTTGTTTGTGGTGATTTTTTTGTGTGTTTTTTGACTTTTTGGGGTGGGTTTGGGGGCTGGCTATGTGTTGGAGGCCAGTTTGAGGCATGGTCCTGCAGGTCCTGGCCATGTGGATGGGGTCAGTCGGCCATTTTGAAGTCAGGCAGTGTGCTTTGTGCCCTATGCCCACCCAGTCTGCTCTGATTGCTTTCATTATGCCCAGGGGGTCTCGAACTCCCGCGGATTACCCGAAAATCGGATTTTATAAAAAAAATTTGCCTGTGTTCGCACTGCTCGCGTCCCGCGCAGCAACAATCTCGCACTCGCGAAATTGTAAAAATTACAATTCTGCACATGAATTGAAAACTACCAGGCTTAGTTATGGGTGCATGCATGATACAACTGTTTTTTTTAATTTTAACATTATTCTGGCCAGGGCATGGATGGCATTGGATTGTTGTGATTTTTGTGTGTTTTACGACTTTTTGGGGTGGTGTTGGGGGCTTGCTATGTGGGTGGGGGCCAGTTTATTGCCTGGTCCCATGTGGGTGGGGGTCTAGGGGCCATTTTTAAGCCAGTTTGTGTGCTTTGTGCCATAGGCCTGCGCCCAGTGTGCTGTGATTTTATCATGCCCAGGGGGCCCAGAATCCGTCTGTTCGCGGATTTTGCTGGTTTTTCGCCACGTTCGCGTCGTGAAGCAACAATCTCGCACTCGCGAAATTGCAAAAATTGCAATTCTGCACCAGAAAACCCCCAGCAGGCAGCCTAAACCTTCTGAAACTTGATGGATGGCATTGGATTGTGGTGATTTGATTGGTGTTGTGTTTTTTGACTTTTTGGAGTAGGGGTTGGGGGCTGGCTATGTTAGTGGGGGGCATTTTGAGGCATGGTCCTGGCCATGTGGATGGGGGTCAAGCGGCCATTTTGAAGGCAGGCAGTGAGCTTTGTGCCATAGGCCTGCACCCATTTTGCCTTGCTTTCACCCATTTAGCCCAGGGGGAGTCAGTGGTACATGAAACTATAACCCTCTCTGTGTGTGCTCTCTTGGATCAATGTTAAATTCCTGTTTCCCAAAAATTTAGCAAATCCTAATTTTGAAATTTCCATATTGTGTGGTGTGCACGTGTGTATTCATAAATGCCTACTTGCAAACTATTTATTGAAGCGCTACATATGCAACATATATTTACTGATGTTCCTCTGTCTTCGTTTGCTTTTAGGTGCACAAAGTCAATAACTCCGCATCATCGTTGAGCATCAGTGCCAGGAAGAAGTCCTGCTGCGGCCTGTTGTTCCGACATCTGAAGAAGATGGCTCCAAAAAGAGGTGCCCGTAGCTCCTCTTGCAAGAAAAATGTCTCTACTAAGGAGAAGAAGAAGCAAGTGGCACCACTTACCAAGGAGACTGGTGGCTCGACCACTACATTTTTGTGGAAAAAACAAAGGCCCACCATGAGTGCTGCACAGGTAGCCTGTTTAGTGGTTCAATCACCAACGACCAGTGATGTTGGCTCATCGCACGAAAGTAGTAGCACACCATCAACACAGGTTGTAACTCATCTCACAAGTACTATTCAACAACCAAAACCGCAACAACAACTGCATGGGTTACTAGTACAAGCACAAGTACATGCGCAAGGAGCTGGCCGAGAAGGAGCTGGCCGAGAAGGAGCTGGTCGAGAAGGAGCTGGCCGAGAAGGAGAAGGCCGAGAAGGAGAAGGCCGAGAAGGAGCTGGCCGAGAAGGAGCTGGCCGAGAAGGAGCTGGCTGAGAAGGAGTTGGCCGAGAAGGAGAAGGCCGAGAAGGAGATGGCCGAGAAGGAGAAGGCCGAGAAGGAGAAGGCCAAGAAGGAGAAGGCCGAGAAGGAGAGGTCCATGGAGAGTTGCAAGTAGAGGTCAGTGAAGAGGCCCATGTAGCGGCGCATGGAGCGGTGCAAGTGCCCACAATGGTTGTTCTTCCAGAAGTAGGGGCACAGGAGGAAATTGACTTTGGAGCCGGGGTATCATGTCAGGAAGACGAAGGCATTCCTCCTGATGATTCATTTTCTCCCAGCTCCCCACCAAGGAAAAGATCAAGGAGTGTGTGTAGAAGTTCCTCTTCAAGCCCCGCTCCATCAGATGATGATCTGGATCTAGATTGGCAACCATCTCCGACGTCTGAGAGGGAGGCACACCATGAGCTGCGAAAGGTATCAAATGTTAAAAGGAAGGGCCCCGGAAAGCTCATACTTATGGATCCGAACGTCGGACTTGATGAAGTGGTGCATTCTGATGTTGTTGAACAGGATGACAGCAATGACCTAGTCATCACACACGTCATTCCAGCCACACCGGCCATGCAGCAGACAGACATTTATACCCTATCCCGACGTCATGCTGAGCGTGACCCTGGCGACGTGGCACTGGTAGCACCACCAACGCAGTCAAGTAGTACAACAAGTTCAACAAAACCTACAGCTCCCATATTTTCTCCCCAGAGGTGGACTCCATCCAGCTCGACTCCCTCAAGTAGGGTTGCTGCAATAATTGCACAACCCAGTAGATGTCTGCAAGGCTCATCCACCACTCCTTCATCTGGCATTGGCAGTATCATCTCGTGCGGCAAAACCAGAAGTTTTCAGTCCCCAGTTTGGAACTTTTTTAGTGTCCATGCAAAGTATGATAACATAGCCGTTTGTTGCATTTGTAAGACTAGAGTTAGCCGTGGTAAGACTGGTACCAACTATGGAACCGGAGGCCAGATAGGTCATCTTCAAAGAAGGCACGCTGTCGAATGGTTTGCGCACCTAGCAAACATCAAGGGAAAGCAACCCCAAAGGGCAAGTGGCCAAAATATACCCATACTAGGTGTTTCATCTGAAGATGACGGGGAGGTAGAAGAAGCGTCAGACATTTGTCCGGTTGCACCCAGTACCCCTGGCAGCACCACACCCTCTGGAACACATAGGAGGCACACTGAGAGTCTGGGAGACACACCAATGCGGAAAATGTCAACACTGAGCAGAAGTGGGTCGAAGAAGGCATCAGCATCATCCAGTAAATTTGTCCAGCGCACCATTTCAGCCATGTTCTCCTCAGATGCGCAATTTCAACGCAACCACCCAACTGTACGCCTGTATAACACTAAGCTGGCTAAAATGCTAGCGGTGGACCTTCTCCCTTTTTCGTTTGTCGAAGGTGTGGGTTTCCTTGAACTCGTGGCAACACTGGCCCCTAAATGGAAGGTTCCTAGCCGGTTCTATTTTGCCAGGGTTGCTGTTCCAGCACTACATAAAGAGGTGCTTGAGTTGGTTGGGGCAGCTTTGCAGAAGAGTGCTGTTCACACTATACACCTGACAACAGACATGTGGACCAGTTGCCAAGCCCTTGATTACATGTGCATCACTGCACACTGGGTCTCTTTTTCAGGGGTTGCAAAACAGATAAATGCAGGTGGTGACTTGGTCGAGATTTTTAAGGGTGCTCGTAAACATGCAACATTAGCCATGTTTGGCATGGAGAAAAGTCATACTGCAGCCAACATTTTGGATGACTTTAACAAAAAGGTCTCGCAATGGCTGCCCCCAAGAAATTGCAAGGTTGGTTATGTTTCAACTGATAATAGCAGCAATGTAGTTAAGGCCATGGAGAACGGTTACTATTTCAGAGTGCCGTGTTTGGCGCACTGTATGAACCTTGTCGTGCAAAAGTTCTTGAAAAAAGAACTTGCAGTCGACAAAATACTGACCATCTGCAGAAGAATATGCACACATTTCAACCATTCTTTTAAGGCCCGGAAGGAGCTGAGGCTCCAGCAAAATGTACGTAGAATGCCAGTGAAAGCACTTATCCAGGAGGTGGCAACACGTTGGAACTCAACCTTCTACATGCTTGAGCGTCTGCATGAGCTGTTTCCAGTAGTCAATGAGTATTTCTACAACCTGGGTGGTGATACGACAGAAATGATGCTAGCGGTGGAGCAATGGCAGCTAGTTAAAAACCTGACAGACATGCTTCGTCCTTTTGAGGTCTTCACGCGTGACGTCAGCAGGGAGGACTGTTCTTTGAGCAAAGCTATCCCATTGTTGCTGAAGCTCGAGCACCAAGTCAAGGTGGTGTCTTCAGAATTAAAAGATGCTGGAAAGAATGAAGCATATGAGTTGGCGCAGAGATTATTACAACGCCTAGTTAGCAATAAACGGCTTGTAAATATCAAGAAACAACAGCACTACATTTGTGCTACTATTCTGGATCCACGTTACAAAAAGCCATTGTTTGGCAAAGTAATAATTCCTTTTGAAACATCAGATGTTACAGAGTACAAAGGTTGGCTAGCTCAGTCAGCCATTCGTTTTGAAAGAGAGCGGAAGGAAACTGTAGGAGAACTTGAAGACAGTACTACTAGTGAATCAGCAGGCCATCAGGCGTCCCAAAAAAACACTTCTGCATCTGTGCCTGTGGCAGAAGTGAGTGACTTTTCCTCTGAGCCGAAAACCACACCAGCAACCGTATCATCTGCACCAGGCCCAGGCGATATGTCTGAAGCGGATTGGCTAAGTGAGCTAGGGTTTCCTTGTCCCAGAAAGGACACAGAAGTGCAAAGTACAGGAATCCGGGAGAACATTGTTTCAATGGTGCAGGCCTATCTGGATGACTCAACAGCGGTCAATATTACTGAGGACCCATTGGCGTATTGGCATGGGAAAAGAAACATATGGCGAGAGCTCACCAACCTGGCTATCAATTACTTGTCTTGCCCACTCGCAAGCGTGTCTTCAGAACGTGTTTTTAGTTCTGCTGGTGGCATTGTGACTTGCAAAAGGTCCTGCCTCTTGCCCGCAAATGTGGAGCGGCTCACCATGATAAAGATGAACCAACACTTCATACCATCAGATTACAAAGTACGAGAATGCACGCAGGAAGAAGACGAGGACACCAACCTACCTGAGGAAAGTTCTCCTCATATACCAGAAGTACTACAGACTCAATTTGCAGAGTTTGAGGACGAGCTCTGCTTCCCTGACAGCGAGTTCTGAAAATGAGTCAATGATTCATTAACTTTAACATTAGTCCTTATTCACTTTTATTCCTGTGTGTCTGTCTTTCTTTTTTTAGCAAGTGCTTGATCACATTCACAACAAAACTGTAATCACCCCATCACAAGCAACAACAAGGCCATCAGCAGAACTGTCTTGATTTTGATGCCGCAGCATTCCTCAGGTTCACAACAGTTAGTTGACAAGAACTCAGTCCTGGTCGTCTATCCTCCTCCTCCAGACTCACCCTATCCATTTCCCGTAATGCTGATGCCTGGAATCTGCACAATGAAGAAACTTACGTTGACGAGTCCCCTAAAGAGGGACTGTCTGGAAGTAGTGAGTCCTAATTTAAATACATTTTGCTAAGTGTGACTTTTTTGCGTTTGGGTTTACGGGTCTTGGCTGGGCCATTGCTGGCAAGGTCTATTAAGGGATGAAATTGGTTAGGCATTTACTTTGGAAAACATTTGGCCTATTACACGTGAACGTTTAGGCGTTATTATTGCTCGCTTGCCTATCTTAGGGGTGCTGTCTGTGGGGCTTCTAGGATTTTGGGGTCTGTGAGCACCGCTGCCATATTTCTAATGTTGATTGCTTTTGTTTTGCAGAAAATCCACGCCGGGAAACTCCAGTTGGGGCCCTGCTGCAGAACGCTTTAGGACACTGTGAATTCCAGGTGGAGCCAGCCCTCAAACACAAATTACAGGTAAGATAAGCGTTTGGATGGGAGGTAGTATAAATGGAGTATTAGGAGAGGCGAGAGAGTGACAGTGGTACTAGTAGTAAAGTCCTAGGACTCCTCAATTAACAAACTCTGTGACAGGCATTTACTTTGGAAAACATTTGGCCAATTACACGTGAACCAACACGATGACAGTGTTCAGTAAAACGAACTTACTGCAAAACCACCACCCACCAGGCTCAAAAGTAGTAAAAAAAAAGATATGCTCATATAAAGTTTGAAAAAGTATATTTTTATATCCCTAACAAAATAATCTCCCGCAAGACCCTCCCTAACCCACAACAAATAAATAGTCCCTCAAAAGTCCCCAAAAAACCCAACTCCCAATTCCCACCCCCCAAAAGTCTCTAAAAAAGGGGCAAGGGACACTCTAGGGATGCATGGTGTTGTTAACTTTGGCCTCCAGGGCATCATGCCTTAGGGCCAGGGCATCGTATTGCTCCCGGAGGGTGGCGTGATCTAAACGGAGGCCCTCCACCAAATTTTGGTACTCTTTCCATTTCCGGACCTCCGCCTCCAGGTCCGACACTCTGCGGATTGCTCGGCGCAAGCGAGCCTTTACAGTACTGTGAGGTGCAGCCTTTGCTGCTCGGCGGTGGCGTCTGCCAGCACGGCTCCGTTTGGCTGGAGCACTGCGCTGACCGGCAGAACGTGGGGTCACGGAGGAGGATGCAGATGTCACATTGGAAGTACTGGACTGCGTGTCGTCCCCCTCCAGTTCCACCAGCCGCCAATATTGGGCAACAGTTGCATCCAGCCTCCGTTGCCGGGCCAGTACAGCCTGCATACTCCTTGTTGGTTTTGTTTTAGTATGACCAACTATATGAAGAAAGAAAGACATAATCTGTAACCAATGCTCTTTAAGAATATGATTAACACAAAATGATTCAGCAGGAAGTTGTGTCACAGTACAACTAGCAACTAGCCAGCGCAGTACAAAAGAAACTATTCAGGCCAATATCATGGGCGTCCGCAGGGATGGGCAAGAGAGGGCGCGATTGCCCCCCCTGGATCGCAGGTCCATCCAGTGCTGGCCCAGTGACAAATTACAATATGATATTTGCAGGGATGCACAGGTAATTGCTAATCTGACACTTAGGGGCATACTTACGAGTTCTGAGCTGGACACCTCCAGATGTGCACCAGAACAAATGCGTAACGCAAAACTAACCTTGCGTCACGGCAGATGCGCCGCAATTACAATGCGGCAAACCCTGGCGCAAGGGTAGGCAGATGCGTGACGCATCTCGTGACGAAAGAGGGGCGCATCTCTAGAGTCGCGTCGCAGGCGCGATGCAACTATAGCAATGCTCAGGGCTGCCCAATACTCAACATACCGCATCAGAGAAGGAGAACAGTGCACCTGAAATGCACAGAAGATTTTGAAATATTAATTTACCTCTCCTATCAATGTAATCAGCAGCATTATTGCTCTTTGTAAAAAAGTTAAAGCAAACATTTGCAATATAACACAGTCACACAGAGCAGGAGAAAAAACAGAGTAGTGAGTGATGAAAAAATTGCTACTACTACTCACCAAGCCCGGGGACCTCCACTCCCAGCAGGTCTAGCAGGTCGCGCTCCCGGTCCAGGATATAGGTCCAGCGGTGGGTCACTTGATTGTAGGTGCACTGGACCCCCGTGATGTCAAAAAGGGCCCGGCACACCTGCCCCCACCGCTTCCGTCGCTCCTGGCTGTTGGTATAACCAGCAGCGATCCTGCCGCCTGCCGCGATGGTCCTGGGGAGACGGCGCTGCACATAAAAAACGAGTGAGCCCACCTCCTCAGGGCTGAAGATCTCCCTGGGCACCACCATTTCCGCCCTCAAACGGCCAAACGGGAGCCGGGCACGGGCTGCGGTGCCCGTCTTGGGCAGCTTGACAGCTGTCTTCACCATGTTCTGGGCAGGTGTTAGCAGTAAGGAGACAAAATGAAAAAGAATAAGAGAGGGAAGAAGGAAATAAAAGTTTAAAAAAGTAGTTGAAAAGTAAACAAAAGTAGCCTAAAACACAAAAATATAGACCTAGAAAACTAGAGGGATAGAAAAAAAGTTAAATAGATCAAAAAAATATTAAAACAAGCAAAGGATGGCAGAGATATACAGAGGGTAGAAACACCATGCCCAGACACATAGGAATGAATGAAAAACAAGATGGCGGCCCGAACACGTGCGTGTAAGTAAGTTCGCACGCGATTTCTCTCGCGAACTCGTGCGAACTTGCATTCGCAAGGCGCTCATTGCGCGAGATTACACATAGCGGGCGGAAACGGAAATACGTCACGCAAACAAAATGGCGGCGCCCATACTCAACCTTGGGGTAACTCGCACGAGTTCGCGGCTTCCACGGTCGATTTCGCACGATGCCGCGCCTCGCGAATAGGGCGAAATTACCGAAAAACGAGTTTTGCAAAAGCAAAACCAACGAGCAGGTGCAAAAGTTCGAGCTCATCATTTGTAACCATTTACCTGTAGTGCTTCCTGAAGGGGCCCTCCAGAATCCGGTTGCCTACTTGCAACTATTGTGTGACCCTGCTCTGACAGTCACAGAATAGTTACAAGTATGCCATTGCATCCTGTTATTGCAACAAAAAGGAAAGGGAGCAGACAAGCAGGTGCCAGCCTTCATTAATGTCAGTTGGGGCAGGGCAGGTGTTGTTGTTTGCAAAACTTAAAGCACTTAGCAGGTGTGCTTGGCTTTGCCACAATAATGTACACTCACTGGTCAATCAGAGGGTGCTGTGATGACACCGAGGGTGGCATGGGTGTGCCAGCCAGAGGGTGGCATGGGTGAACCAGAGTGCCAGTGTTGACAGAGGATGGCAGTGCTTTGCTTTGCCCCAATAATGTACACTGGTGAACCAGAGGGTGCTGTGATGACACAGAGGGTGACATGGGTGAGCCAGAGGGTGGCATGGGTGACCAAAGAGAGTGCCAGTGGTGACAGAGGGTGGCAGTGATGAAGAAAGCCTTGCAAAGAGGCTGGGCACGTAGAAACAACAAGTTCGCAAAACTGGCGACCCGACAAGTAAGTTCGCAATTTGCGAAATTGTACAAAACCCTCGCGAACTTGCAGAAACCCGTGCGAACACACACCCCAAAAAATAATACGCAAATCCGCGAGAATTTGCGGATTTTGCGTATTGTCGCAATCCGCAAATACGCAAATCCGCAAATTCACGGATTGCGAATCCGCAAAATCCGCCCATGCTTACTTCAAATACACTTTTGTCTACCAACGTATAAGGTGAACATGAATCAGCATACATACTGAACTTTACACCATCAAGTAACACATCACATTTGGGATAGATGTCATCATTGTTTTCATCCTTTTCCTCTACTTGGAAGATATAAGATTTCTCCCCCTCCTCTTCCTGAGGTGATTCCTCAATTGCATGTACAGCTTTACTGGGTGCCTTACACACTTTTGAATAGTGCCCCCACCTGTTACACTTTCTGCATTGTACATTTCTCGCTGGGCACTTCCAGTTGTTGGCCAAGTGATTGGGACTACCACACTTATAACACACCATAGTACCGGTCTTACTGCGAACCATCTCTTTACTTTTTTCCCCTACTTTACAAATGGTTTCTCCCTCCGTGTGGATCTTGTTATCTGCCCTCTCTTTGTTTGTCCCCTCCTGAGGTTTCATTTCCCTCATACACCGTGCGGTGTGTTCTAGACCCTTAGCTATATTGATGGCTTCCTCTAAGTTAGGGTTCTTAGTGAGTAATTCCTCTTGTGTTTTGGTATCATTGGTACATCTCACGAGTTGGTCTCAAATCAACGAGTCTGTAAGTTGCCCAAATTCACAGGTGGCTGATAATCCTCTCAACACTGCTATGTACGCACTCACCCTCTCCTCCTTCTTCTGTACCCTCTTTAAGAACTTATGTCTTTCCATCACCACATTTATTTTTTCTTTAAAGTGTGACTCTAACTCCCTCAAAGTGCTCTCTTAGACATTGATACCCTCCACTACTTCCTCTTGATCATCCTCCACCAACCTCCCTGTAATATCTTCATAAATTTTCCTACCATGTGTGCCTAAATTGTGGAGTAGTATGTGCTGTTTCCTTATGTTAGAATAATTACTACCTCCTATGGCAATAAGATACGACTTAAATATGCCTTCCCACCTCCTCCAGGGAATAACTGGTTCCCCTAATTCATTCAGAAAAGGTGGAGGCTGGCTCATACCTGCACCAGCCATTGCCATGAACTAACTAGATTTCTCAATACACCCTTTAAGTTTGAGCAGGAAACGAGAGGGTTGGTGAAACTGGAGGAGATGTGCTCAGGGGAAAACTTTCTCTGCAAACAGTCCCTTAAAATTACAATCTTCCCCCCAACAAAACACAGTCTCCCACATCAAGATATATCACCACACACTTGAAAGCATTTTTTTCCCTTTCCAAAAGTCCCCTTTCTTTTTCTATAGTTTGTAGACCTAGAAACCAATGGAGAAGCAAGACTCCTCCCCAGTTGGCGGGAACTTCCTGTGGTGGAGTGTCTCTCGAAGTAGTTCCTGTCAGAGCGAAGCTGCCTTAGAAGAGGGTAAGTCTAAGCCCTTTGCTGTGTTAAATACGTTGTGCTTGCTTTCAAAATTTCTTTACTAGACCCGTTTTACTTTGTTCCTGGCCAAGAATTAATTTGCTTGGATTTTGGGAAGGTGTGTCATGAAAACCGCTCTTTCTTTAGTCTGCTTGCAGTCGCGCCTGCACTGCGCTGCCGTGTAAACAAAGATGACGCGGCTTCCAAACGTGCGCCGGCACCTGATATATGCGCCGTGTGGTGACAGAAAACACAGCGCGGTGTCAAACATTGGCTGCCAGTTCATTCATCCGTTTCATGCTCGCCTCGTTCTAACGCCGTAAAGCGCCGCCTCAGATAGCAATCTTCTTTCCACGTCGCTGCACTAATTAACATCAACACAACCCCTGTGCCCGACCTGACACACGAGTAAACTCCTTCCCCTCAGTTGTTTCCTCCACGCTACTTGCTAACTAGGATACGCTGACGCTCAATTCAAATATAAGCTCTGAAAGTTCTTCACAATATACAATTCATTTTTTTTTTTTTATTTATTTATTTAATTTGTATAGCGCGTTATAACCACCGGGGTCTCTAAGCGCTGTTTGTCCAGAATTACGTAGTGGGGGTTCGGCCTTTACTTGATATTACCACAGCGCCTACAGGCTACACCATGCTTGCCTAAACAGAGTGGTTTTTAATTTTTTCCTGAAGGATAACAGGTTACATTCCTTCCTTAGTTCTGGGGCCAATTTATTCCATAGTGCAGGAAGCGTGTTGGAGAAAGCGCATCCTCCCACCGTGGCCAGTTTGAAACGGGATTGGGACAAGAGGGTCGCATCCGACGAACGCAAAGTCCTGCTCGGTGTATAAGGGGACAGGCGAGATTTCAGGTATCTCGGTGCATTGCCATACAACACCTTGTGTACGATGCACAAACCTTTAAAAACACCCCTCTGCCGAATCAGGAGCCAATGTAGCTCCTGCATCAGTGGGGAAGAGTGGGCAGTTCTAGGTTTTTTATAGATCAGCCGGGCTGCATCGTTCATAACCCCCTGTAACATATCCAACAGCCGTTGAGGTAGGCCGATATACAGGGAGTTACCGTAGTCTAGCCTAGCCAGAATTGTGGCTGAGACCACGTGTCTCATGGTGGAGAAAGAGAGTAAAGGAGAGATCTTTCTCAATTGTCGCAGCAGGCCTATACAAGTGCCCACTACCGTGGTGACTTGTTTCTTCATGGAGAGTTTATCGTCCACGTATAGACCCAGGCTTTTTACTGCAGACGCCGGCTCCGGCGACGCACCCAGCTCCACAGGCCAAAATCTCTCACTCCAAGGGTTGCCCGTGATGGAGATAGGCAGCACTTCCGTCTTGTCCGGGTTAATTTTTAAAGAATTCTCGGACATCCAGTTAGTGGTGGCTTTAAGTATATCCTGCAACCTGGTGGACGCTCCCGGACCATCATCCAGCCGGATGATTATCTGGGTGTCATCAGCGTAGTTGTACACTAAGCAGTCCATCCTGTTCAGGAGTGCAATTAGAGGCTGCAAATATACATTAAAGAGTAGGGGTGACAGGGCAGATCCCTGTGGAACCCCACAGGTAATAGGGGAGGAAGTGGAAAGCAGATCCCCCAACTGTACTCTCTGTGTCCTGCCCTGCAGGAATGATGTGAGCCAAGCATGCGCTGTACCCCTGATACCAAAGGATCTCAACCGCGACAGTAGTTGTTCATGACACACGGTATCAAATGCCGCGGAGAGATCCAATAGTACCAGGGCGCTTGGTGTTTTTATATCGGCGCGACTCCTAAGTTCATCCAGAATAGAGAGCATAACTAGTTCCGTGCTATGATTAGCACGGAACCCTGCCTGATTGGGCTCCAGCAGGTTATTGCTCTCCAGATGTCCCGAGAGCAGCGCCAGCACATGCTGCTCAATAACTTTAGCCAGAAAAGGCAGCTGGGAGATGGGTCGAAAATTCTTTAGACACTTCGTGTCTGATCCAGGTTTCTTTATTAAAGGGATCAGGCGAGCCTCTTTAAAAGCTAGAGGCACCTGTCCTGTGAGAAGAGAAGCGTTCAGCAGATGTAAAACTTCATGCTCAATACCTGGCAGTGCCAGTTTGAACACATCCGGAGGGCAAAGATCGACCTTAGAGCCAGATTTAACTCGATCCATGATCGTGCGTAGCTCCTGTTTTGCCATTGGGATGAACTCAACCAGCGGTATAGTGTCCGATGAGATAGAAAGATCGGGTGGGCAGGGACAATCGAGGGGTGTAGTTGCGGCAATTTCTCCCAGAATATTGGAGATCTTATTCACAAAAAAGTCCTGGAACCTCTGACAGTCCACCTGGGCGAACTCAGTGCTTTGCTCTTTGTTTGTCCTGAGCTCAGCAAGGACCCGAAAGATTTCCTTCTGCGGATTTCTAGCCGCAACTATTCTTTCCTCAAAGAAAACAGCCTTCCTAGATTGGATGGCTAATTTATACGTCGACAAGGAAGAAATATATTCTTTCTTGGCAGTGGCGTCATACTCCTTCCGCCATGCTCGTTCCTTCCTCCTCACCGCACGTTTCAAATCCCGTAGGGTATCATTATACCATGGAGCACCGGCTCCTCTCTCCACCTTCTTCGTCCTCCGAAGGGGTGCCACCAAGTCAATGGCTCTCCCCAGTCTCTGCTGAAATTGTCCGCAAAGAACATCGATATTACCCTCCTGCTCCATCACTGGGGGTGATTCTTCCAGGAGATGCACCAATTTCTCCCCATCAATGTTTCTCCACTTCCGGGCCATTTTCCAACCTTCCCCCGGTTTGGACAAATGCCCTTTCAGTAGAATTCTTCCTCTTAACAAAGAATGGTCAGACCATGCACATGGCAAGATTTCTAGAGGGCCCTGGGCTGGCATGGTGGTCCAGACTAAATCAAGCGCATGTCCCTTCTCGTGTGTTGGTCCCTTCACTTGCTGAGTGAAGTCTAAAGAGGAGAATGCTTCCTCGATCTGCAGCACTTATCCCTCTTTAGGGGATTTTTCCCAATGGTAATTAAAGTCCCCGACAATAATCATTTTGTCGTACCTCGAGCGCAGATCCTGAACCAGTCGAATGAGAAGAGCCGGAAATTCAGGCGGAGCCCAGGGTGGTCGGTATAGCACCAAAAACACCACACAGACCGCCCCCTGCCTGAGTTTTACCCCTATAACCTCTGCGCCCCCTAAGGTTTCAGATAGAAACATTTCGGCACAGCGATGGGCCTGATAGAGAAGAGCTACTCCCCCTCCTTTCTTAGCTCCCTCCCTGTTAAAATGGAGAGACAGATAATTATCTGGTAAGGCTGCCACTAAATCCGGCGCCGAACAGTCCTCCAGCCATGTCTCGGTAAGCGCAAGAACATCTAGCTCACCGTCTTCCAGTAATGAAAAAACCTCCAGCTTATGGGCCTGCAAAGAGCGTGTATTCAATAGGCCATAGTTTAGAGCATGCGCATTGGAATCGCGCAGCCCCTCTCTGGGGTCCCTGGCTGTAGAAAGAAGCCCCTCTAGGGCTAACAGATTTAGACAATCCTGGGCGAGATGGGACTTACCCAAGTTGAGCCCCAGAAGGTCGCGTCTAGAATAACGCAAAAATGGGCCAGGGGTTCTGGCCCCGAGTCCCGGATGGTCACTGATGGGCTCGCCTCTGGCACGCCTATGGCGCGCCCGCTGCGCGTCACCGCTGCGCGTCATCATGGGGGCGTTTAAGTAGCACTCAATCGTGCTATGTCTGCCGCGACAACTAGAGCGGCAACAAAGATGGCGTCACTTGCCGGCACTTCCCCTCCCAAGATGGCGTCTACCCCCAGACCAGCTAACGGGCCGCCGAACAGCGGTGGAGATTGCAGATTTTACATGCAGGTATGTCCTAAGAAGCCCGCTAAGCACCACGATTCCAAATGGTGAAGTGTTCCCTATAAAATACGAGAAATTAAAATGCACAGACTCGCGCTTTAAGCGCCGAGCATATGACAGCTAAAACAATTAAGTTTCCAATCCACAATTGAAATTAGGTGTCCACCAGCAAGTGGCAGTAACTAAATTTCTAGAATAGCAAGCGCAGCAGCAGCGTGATGAAATAATGCCTCGCCTGCACTAGCGCTTACCTGAACAGAGCGAGCGCCTGCTTT
Source organism: Lissotriton helveticus (assembly GCF_964261635.1). Classification (NCBI taxonomy): domain Eukaryota; kingdom Metazoa; phylum Chordata; class Amphibia; order Caudata; family Salamandridae; genus Lissotriton; species Lissotriton helveticus. Next base: position 86,048,155 of record NC_136067.1, on the reverse strand, counting down.
GACCGGCTTAAGTAGCACCCAATCGTGCTATGTCTGCCGCGACAACTAGAGCGGCAACAAAGATGGCGTCCCTTGCCGGCACTTCCCCTCCCAAGATGGCGTCTACCTCCAGACCACCTAACGGGCCGCCGAACAGCGGTGGAGATTGCAGATTTTACATGCAGGTATGTCCTAAGAAGCCCGCTAAGCACCACGCTTCCAAATGGTGAAGTGTTCCCTATAAAATACGAGAAATTAAAATGCACAGACTCGCGCTTTAAGCGCCGAGCATATGACAGCTAAAACAATTAAGTTTCCAATCCACAATTGAAATTAGGTGTCCACCAGCAAGTGGCAGTAACTAAATTTCTAGAATAGCAAGCGCAGCAGCAGCGTGATGAAATAATGCCTCGCCTGCACTAGCGCTTACCTGAACAGCCTGATCATTCAGGCCGCCAACGCTTAAACCACAGCAGCAGTATCACTTAGCTCCCATGAGTTGATCACCATTGACTCCGATGATTTTCTTTTGATAAGCAAATATTTCATTCCAGGGGAACGGCATCCACTGTCCCTGGCACAGTCTCCACACCTCGTCGCCAACAAATGTAGTAAAGAGGAGGCGGTATACATAGTTAAGTTACTTTAATGGGTTAAGCATAACACATAGATGCCGTCAGCTTATCACAAGGGGCTCGGCTGCTATCTCAACATTCGATAGCGAGCGCCTGAGCTGTCAGTGTGGACCATACCAATGCGCGTGAAAGGGGAGGCGGGCTGGGAAGGGAAGGGGACATTCCAAGTTACAACACATGTTTATTGTGTTTCCCTATGTAGGGGCTGATTACAGTGCCGGAAGGACCCGAGTCCGTCTGGCATCGTTCTGGAACTAGAACCAAACAATCTCCAGTTGTCGGTTCCAGCCCAGGATTTAGGATGGGACCGAAACCTGTTCGGTCGCAATCTTATATTTTGCTATGAGAGAATGCAATCCAAACGGAATTCTTCTCTCATAGTAAAGAGCACGGGGGGAGTTCATCCCTGCACCCCGTGGCAGGCATCTCAATGTGTATCAACGGGGGGCACCATAGGAGCACCCTAGGCCGCCGTTCGGTGACCTTGCACCCATGGAGGCCCTGCGGGGTCCCCAAAGCTGTTTCCCACTGCCTCTGAGCCCGTCATAAGCCCTTCAGAAGACTGATTCAGATTCCCTTTCGACCAAGCCCATCGAAATGGCTCGGTTGGAAGGGAATCCGAATCAGTGATTACAATGCGGGCAGGAGGGCTCCGACCGACGGTCAGAGCCCTTCCTGCCCACATCATAATCGGGCCCCTAGTGTTTCTCTGCTGGAGCTCCTGTTGCTTTTTCTCGTCCAGCAGGACTTTCCGAGCAGACTCCCACATTAGCCCCCCTCAGCTTACCCACCCCTTCTGAGGAGACAGAATCAATATGTACATAGCCTTTGACTTGAGGAAGAAAGTTGTGTTGATTCCGGGGACTTGCATTAGTGCAATAATTGCCCGGTGCTAACATAAACAGGACTACAAGACCCGTTTTTATTCTATATCTAATGCGCTGCCCCTAGTTCCATTGTAAATTGATACTTGTATAGCGCACTACTCACCCGCAAGGGTCTCAAGGCGCTTGTACGAATACCGCTGTGGAACCCATCCTGGCTTTCCCTGTGAGGTGTCCACTCCTGGGCACCCCCAAGGTGGAGGCCAGGCATCCTTCGCGTTGTGGGGGCCGTTGTGGAGATTAAGCAAGCTATTGCCCAGAGTTGCAGAGTGGGACTCCATGATTGGAATAGGCACCGAGGCGAGAATTATCAGGTCCGTGGAATTTTGAGCCCAAGACCCGCCGAGGCGGAGAATTGAACCCTGGTCCCGGGCTAGACCTCTGCATCAGGGTCTGCCGCTCTAACAATTGAGCCACACTTCTCCACTGGCCCCTGGCAACCCCTAAATGACATCCATGCCTAGTCCACGCTTGAAAGACTGCCTGGACACACTGGAGGACTACTGGCAGCTAATTCCAGCAAACTCTCACCCTAAGGACATCTGGTGTACCTTAGCACCTACATGGCTCCACACAATAGACAAGCACACACACAAAGATGGGGAAACTACGTATAACTAACTGGGGGGGTGAGGGATGTTGCTGCTGTGGACTATACAGATTACACGTTGAATGTGTTCAATATTTCTAGAGTCACAGTGAGACTTATCTATGCAACTTGAAAACTGCAGACCACACACCATACCCTATTACAAAGTAAAATGATCCTGATGAGCATGGGAACTGAAATGTTTACTTTGACTTTTGTTTCTCATAGAATTTTAATTAAAATACAAGTGCTACTTAATGTGAAATTGCCCTGAAGTGAAAAAGGTCCAGGAGGAGTTTCTGGCGGATGTAGACACAATGTTTAACCCCACACTCCCCAGATTCTAGGCATCCATACTCCTATGCATACCAAATAAGCAGATATACCCTTAACAGTCTCCTGAAAAAGAAAACATTCACACTTTCCGCATGTGTAGCAGTGTAAACCATGACAAGACTGTGGGGGACAGACAAGTATCAGAGCACTGGAGCTGGCTACACCAAATATGGGAATTATTGGGCATAGAAGAGGTTTAAGCGGCACTGGATCTAAGGGAGGATCCATCAGAAGGCTTGTGGGCCCCAGGCCTACCCTTCTTAGCACAGGAATGTAACATGTTCCACATTTCTCAGAGTACTTGGGATACCCAATCAGCATGTTACAGAGAGAGCCAAAGGATAGGAGGAGCTATGTAGTGAGAGGTAGGACACAGACCCTCGGAACATAGGCCAATAACGCATACTCTGATATCCACCAAGGTTAAACAGAGAAGTTGAAGGTATTAGTTATCGATGATTGGGAGGGAGAGAGGAGTTTGTTTGAATGAGAGAATGTCCCTGAGACTGTCCACTCTGTCGGTCAGTGGATGTAGGCGGGCAGATGTGTTATGAGACAGAAAACCCCCTAAAAATAACATTTATGAAAATGTGATTTGTAAAGCACATAGCTACCTCATTTGAGGTGCCCCAGCGCTAGGGACAGGTATCTACCAGTCTCAATACAGTTGTTAAACCCCCCTACATTCCAAACTGAAAATACAGGTTCTAAAATTTCTCCTGAAAAGACATTCCAAGTGGGCCTGACGAACTGTTAGGGACAGAGCATTCCACACTTTCGGTGGTAGTTAGCCAAACGAACTCCCACCCATGTACACTTTCTTGACTCTAGGAACAATAGCCAACCTCTCTCCTGCGGATCTTAGGTTTCTCAGTGGTACATGTAGTGTCGTTGCGCATACAGCGTCACGGACACAGGGTGTTATGTGGGAGCTTCTTTATTTCACGTCCTTCGTCCTCCTGGGTCATCGGCTAACTGCCGTCCCCAGCCCCTGGCTCCTCCCTATCCACCCGCCCTCGTTCTCCCTCGGGCAGGTCCTAGTGTCCAGTGTGTGTGCATCCATCATTACATCTCCCCCCTCTGTAAATAAAAACAAAACACAGCAATGTATCAGCACGCTTTGCTTTCACGTCGCAGAAGATCGCCACTTAGAGTTCTTCAATGAGGCGCGACTGAGGATCAGGGATATCTCGCTTGTGCTCATCAGGAGTTTCCACCAATCCCTGATTGCGGCTGAGTGGGGTCTCTTGTTCATTGTTCTCGACTAGTGATTGAGTCAATAGTTCTTTTACGCTAGGGCTGCACTTCTTAAAGTGTGTCACATTCCTGGTGACTCGTCTTCCGTCTGTTTCCGCGGTGATCATAGTTCCTTGCTGTCTCACAACTTTCAACGGAGTCTCATGATATTTGCAGTCAGTCTTTCTGTGCTGCTCATGCCGCGCCAACACCCAGTCTCCTTCCCGAATTTCAGCATGAGAGGCATGTCGACGTTCATCCGCATATCCCTTCATTTTTTCTTTCTTCAGCCTGTCCATGGCCACAATTTCCTCGTGGTCAGAGTCCTGATATGTTTCAATCGCCGGGACATTCATCATGGGCAGTCTGGTGCGCACTGACCGGCCTACCATGAGGGTGGCCAGACATTTGCCCGTGGTGGAGTGGGGTGTGTTTCGGTGTGCACGTAGTACTTCATTGACCACTGTCTGGATGCTCTTGCGAGTGAGCTCCGCTTGCTGAATGGCTTTCTTAACCGTGGCCATGAATCGTTCAACCATTCCATTTGCCTGTGGCCAGAGTGGTGTGATTTTCCGGTGTTTGAAGTTTAGGTGTTGAGCAAACTCGGCGAAGTCGTGGCTGTTGAATGGGGGCCCATTATCAGATTTTACCACTTGAGGAATGCCCAGCGCAGCGAAGACTTCATCTAGAATTGATATGGCGCTGGAGGCTTTGGTGGATGTGCACAGTTGTGCAATGGGGAATCTGCAATATTCGTCCATGATGACCAGGACATATTGACCCGACTGGAACGGCCCGAAGAAATCAATGGCAATGTGCTGCCAGACGCCATCCGGCAGTGGAGACATTTGCAGCGTTGCAGGGGGCTCTGGGCGGCTCACTAGCTGACACTGTGGGCAGTCCTTCAACGTTGTTTCCACTATTAGATCCAGTGTCGGAAACCAGACCCGCTCTCGGAGCGCTCTTTTCGTGGCTACTATTCCCCTGTGCAAAAACAACAATTGATGGACAGAATGCAGAACAATGTCATACATTCACCCCAGTACAGAGATCTGGGCCTAAATCCATCGTTTTTTTGCACTCCACACCACCCCAGGTCAGACATGGCCATATACAAATCAGCCTTGACCCTGTGCCTAATAGGAACAGTCCAGCCCGAACTGCCAAGCCATGTCTTTCCTGGACCGGAATCAAGCATCCAAGGACCGGTTTCTGGCTATCAGCCGTCATCAGCCTGGATAGCTGGACTCCAGTGGTGTTGAGAGCATGGGACTCACGTCTGAGCATACCCATCCCACTCGGGATGACAAATGCAAAAACAACAATTGATGGACAGAATGCAGAACAATGTCATACATTCACCCCATTACAGAGATCTGGGCCTAAATCCATCGTTTTTTTTGCACTCCACACCACCCCAGGTCAGACATGGCCATATGCAAATCAGCCTTGCCCTGTGCCTCATGGGAACAGTTCAGCCCGAACTGCCAAGCCATGTCTTTCCTGGACCGGAATCAAGCATCCAAGGACCGGTTTCTGGGTATCAGCCATCATCAGCCTGGATAGCTTGACTCCAGTGGTGTGGAGAGCATGGGACTCACGTCTGAGCATACCCATCCCACTCGGGGTGACAAATGCAAAAACAACAATTGATGGACAGAATGCAGAACAATGTCATACATTCACCCCAGTAAAGAGATCTGGGCCTAAATCCATCATTTTTTTGCACCCCACACCACCCCAGGTCAGACATGGCCATATGCAAATCAGCCTTGACCCTGTGCCTCATGGGAACAGTCCAGCCCGAACTGCCAAGCCATGTCTTTCCTGGACCGGAATCAAGCATCCAAGGACCGGTTTCTGGCTATCAGCCGTCATCAGCCTGGATAGCTTGACTCCAGTGGTGTGGAGAGCATGGGACTCACGTCTGAGCATACCCATCCCACTCGGGGTGACAAATGCAAAAACAACAATTGATGGACAGAATGCAGAACAATGTCATACATTCACCCCAGTACAGAGATCTGGGCCTAAATCCATCGTTTTTTTGCACACCACACCACCCAGGTCAGACATGGCCATATGCAAATCAGCCTTGACCCTGTGCCTCATGGGAACAGTCCAGCCCGAACTGCCAAGCCATGTCTTTCCTGGACCGGAATCAACCATCCAAGGACCGGTTTCTGGCTATCAGCCGTCATCAGCCTGTGTCCTTCATGTGCTAAATTGATGACCCCTTGTCTTAGCTGTCTTGGAATCACAATTCGAGTGTCTCTTAGGATGAGACTATTTGTCGCTATTGACAGTTCATCATGGACGTGTTTGAATGCGGACATCTCTTGGTCACCTTGTCACTTGGTTTCTGAATGTCGCCAGCTATTGGTCTGTATGCAGCGTTTTACTTCCTGCAGGGTGTCGTCTGACTGAGTGGCCTCACAGATTGCTTCCAGCGGAACAGCAGGGGTCTGTCCTGATCTACCACGAAATGGATATATTCGTCTGCAATCGACCGTTTGGATTTGTTGGTCCTGATGGCGTGTCTGGACATGTAGTCGGTAGGGTTTGCAGCTTTCGCTGGCTTGTGTACAATGGTGTACGTGTATTCTTGTAACCTGAGGCCCCATCTTTCTATTCGTGGTGGCATTTTGGCTCGAGGGTTTTCAAAAATTGTGATCAGAGCTTGATGGTCAGTGGCCAAGGTGAAATGCTTTCCGAAGATAAAAATGTGGAAATGTTCACAGGCCCAGACAACAGATAAACTTTCCTTTTCTGGCTGGGAGTATGCCCTCTCCGTGTCTGTGAGACTCCTACTGGCATACGATACTATGTGACTTTGATCTTCATTTCTGTCATACTGTGCTAGAATGGCCCCTAGCCCCACAGGGCTGGCATCCACGGTTATTTCTGTCTTCTTTTTGGGGTTGAAGTAGGCCATGTTTTCAGCAGACTCCACAGCTTCCTTGATGTCTCTGAAAGCACGTTCACATTGAGTGGACAACTGAAATGGCTGCCCCTGTTTGGTGAGAGTTCTCAGGGGGTGACTTATTGTGTCATAGTCTTGTATGTACCTGGAGCAGCAACTGGCCATACCCAGGAACCAGCGTACATCTCTAACGTCACCTGGGCTCGGTGTATCATTTAACGCCGCTACCTTTTCGGGGTCCGGTTTCATGCCATTTCCTTTTTTTTTTTTTTTGTGTCCTCATACATGCCACCAGTCAATTGATACTCTGATTTAGCGCTCTTCAAGCCACTGACACAACCTTCCGTTACGGCCCTTGTGGTTATGGATAGCCTTTGAAGATTGCCCAGAGGTAGGATTGTTACCCGTCCAACTTCCTCTCGTATTGGTTCTTGCTGCGTAGGAAGGACAGGACCACAGAACCTCTGGCATAATCATTGGACTATTGGGATTATTTTTCGCTCCAGGTTTTTAGCATCGACCATAATTTAGCAGATTTTTCACCGCCGCATAAAGTATCTAATTTACTCACCCCCATGATGTTTTTGAGACAGTCTGCAAACGTCGGAGAGAGTGCCGACTTCCAAGCTTTACAAATCTCTCTTCTAGCGATCACTATTACATAAAAAATAAATTGTGATATGTGATTATTGGCAGCATAATTCAGAATTAAACCAAAGAATACCAATCTGGGGGTACATATAATTGGAAAAGATAATACCTCCTCCAGAAATTTACACACTTGCCCCCAATAATTACTTATATTTGGGCAGTCTAAAAACATATGAATATCGTTTGCGTCCTGTGAATTACATCTGGGGCAAGAATACGAAGTTACTGACAACTTGGAAAGCTTAGCTGGAGTCCAATAAACTCTATACATTGTGTATAAGTGATTTCTTCTTAAATTGGACGGTTTTATTGCTTTCTGAGATATCAAGAAGGAATCCGTCCACAACTTCTCCAAATTCTCCGAGTTATCAGTAATCGAGACCGTACTAAGATCCCATAGCCTGGTAATTTCCAGCTCCAGATTATCTTTATAATCTAATAAAATTTTGTAGCACTTGGCAGTCTCTCCCTTCTTACCACTACAGTTACTAATGAATCTCAAAAACAGATTTTCATCATCAGTACCCCAATATTGGGTTCCCCACCAGGCGGAAAGTTGATAAAATTTAAATCTCGTAAGAGTGCCGCCAGTTATGCCTACCAAAAAGTCCCAATTTAAACCTCTTGATATACTGCTTAAATCGCCCCATCTGAAAAGACCAGTTCTCCTCAGGGGAAGGGCCAATTGGTCAGTTAAACATTCAGGGGTGCCGGGGGAATCCCAAATCGGGGCATATGAATGGTAGTATGGAATATGGAGTACCTTGCAGCTCTGTGTCCAATAATATAGAGCGGCTTTCAAAAGCTTTAGTCTAACCTTTTTGAAGAACTTTTTATCCCCAAATTTAAACAAAAAAAAATCTGCATCGTATGGTAGATCTTGCAGCATTGCCCGAAACAGCAAACTGTTGGAAGTTGAGTCCAATTTATTGGCTAATAACCTAAAATTTTTAAGTTGAAAGGCGTAACAATAAAATAATAAGTCTGGAAGAGATAGTCCGCCTACTTTCAATCCTCTCCTCAACTTCTTCCAGGCTATCCTTGGAGTCTTAGTTGCCCAAATAAAAGATCCTATCCTGCTTTGTAGATTCATAATATCTTTTTTATTAAATATTAAAGGAATAGAATTAAACAAAAACGTCACCTTTGGTAATATAATCATTTTAACCAAATTAACTCTACCATAAATATTGAAAGGAAGTGCATTCCACCTAGACAAAAGTCTTTTAATCTCTTTTATTACCTCTTCCCAACTAGTATTAGGAATTTCCTCCAATTTCTGGGTTAAGTAGACACCTAAATATCTCATCTTTGGTTTAGCTTCTGGAATAGGAACTGGGATATTCCAACACATGACCTCAGTTTTATCCCGATTGATAGAATAACCAGAAACAATACCAAAGTCCTCAGCTAGGCTAAATAATCTTGGGATTGCTACTAGTGGATTGGAAGTATACAGGAGACGATCATCTGCATACAGTGCAGTCCTTATAGATAGTTCTCCAATACTAAAAGAGGAAATTATGGGATCTTGCCTTAAAACACAAACAAAGGGCTCGATATATATGTCAAACAATAATGGAGACAGGGGACATCCCTGTCTTGTCCCTCTGCAGACATTCAACCACTCTGACAGGCCCCCATTCACCAAAATCTTAGCTCTAGGGCCCCTATATAAGGTTTCGATGCCTTTAATGTAAATCTCAGGAAAGCCAAATTTCTTCATCACTCTCCATAAATAAGGCCAGTTCACTTGGTCGAAAGCTTTGGCAGCGTCTATTGCCACAATCGCAAGTGGCTTTTCCTTCTGGATTGCATAATCAATCGCGCCAATCACTTGAAATGTAAGTTCGTTCAATTGTCGACCAGGAATAAATCCTCGCTGATCAGGATGAATAATAGTCTTTATAACCTTAGCCAACCTGCTTGCTAGTATGCCCGAGTAAATCTTTAGGTCAGAGTTCAAAAGTGAAATGGGTCGGTACGACCCTATTATTTCCGGGTCTTTATTCGGTTTTGCAATTAAAGAGATTGTAGCATCTGACCAGGAGGGCGGGATTTGTTTTCCCTGGATGAAAATATTGTTAAATAGTGCCTGTAGTGGGCCCAAAATTTCATCTATGTTGTCCTTATATGTCTCTATTGGCAGACCATCTGGGCCTGCTGCTTTGTTCCTTGCCATCTTTTTCACTTGCAATCTAATTTCCCCTTCCGTTATTTCCTTTACCAGAAAGGCTATATCTTCATTGCATAATTGTGGTAAGTGTCCCAAAATCGCCAATTTTTCTAACTCATCCGTCGAGTTATTAATATTTTCTGAATAAAGTTCTTCGTAAAAAGATCTAGCTTCCTCCCTGATCTCACCATCTTCAGACAAGACTAGACCCGTTCCTCTTTGTTTTAACGTTTTGATGTTATTCCTGGTCCTCTCCGACCTGGCTTTCCAAGCTAGCAATGACCCACATTTTTCCCCATATTCGAAATTTCTTAGTTTGCTTATTTCCCATTTATCTCTAATTATTTTTTCGTTTCTTAACCTGAACTTTGTTTGTAACTCAGAAAGTTCTTTTTCCAATCTTGATATGCCAAGTTGATCATTAGGGATGGCGGAAAGAAGTTGCTGTTCTTTTAATTTAATCTCTCTAAGATCCTTGATATCCATTTCTTTTTTTAACTTTCTAGTCAGAGCCATTTGGGAACCATATATACCTCTTAATACAGATTTAAATGCGTCCCATATTATATTATCTGGGGCGGTATTGTGGTTAAACAGAAAGAACTCTAGTATATTCTCCTTAACTTTTGCCTTATACTCTTCCTTTAACAAAATTGTCCTATCCAAAGTCCACCTATATTCTGAAGAGTTCTTTTGGAAATTAATGTTTAACTCAACTGTTGAGTGGTCAGACAGCCCGGTTGGAGTATAGGAAATGGATTTAATATCTGCAAGCAATGATCTATTAACCAGAAAGAAATCTATCCTAGAAAATTGGTGGTATTTTTTACTAAAAAAGGAAAACTCACTACGGGTGCCATGCTTAACTCTCCACACATCACATAGCAAATGCTCCTTCATAATATTTTTCAGGGCTAACATAGATTTCTTGGGGCATTTATATTTAGATTTAGAGGTGCGATCTACTGCGGGATCTAATAGTAAATTGAAGTCACCTCCTAATACAATGGGCATAGTATATTGCAGCATATGATTTTCTAGTTTCTGTAAAAAACATGGATTATCATCATTTGGGCCATAATAGACCCCACATAAAAATTTAACTGTACTGATTGAAACAACTGCGACCAACCACCTGCCCGTTTGATCTGTGGCCCAGTCATGCATAACAATTCCTTTATTTGCACAAATTATTATTGCTACCCCTCTCGTATTACCTAGTTGTTTAGAACAGAAAACATCTTGAACCCATTTGCTCTTATTAAAATTTTTTCTACAATCTTCTGCTTCTAAATGGGTCTCTTGTAGGAAAATCAAGGAGGCCCCTTTACTCTCCAAAAAATGAAGAACATTTAATTGTTTTTTTCGATTTCCTAAACCGTTCAAATTCCAGGAAAGGATTTTAGTTTGTCTAACTTGAGACATACCGAAGTATGGCTGGCATCCACGGTTATTTCTGTCTTCTTTTGGGGTTGAAGTAGGCCATGTTTTCAGCAGACTCCACAGCTTCCTTGATGTCTCTGAAAGCACGTTCACATTGAGTGGACAACTGAAATGGCTGCCCCTGTTTGGTGAGAGTTCTCAGGGGGTGACTTATTGTGTCATAGTCTTGTATGTACCTGGAGCAGCAACTGGCCATACCCAGGAACCAGCGTACATCTCTAACGTCACCTGGGCTCGGTGTATCATTTAACGCCGCTACCTTTTCGGGGTCCGGTTTCATGCCATTGCCAGAGAAAACGTGACCGAAGAATTTCAGCGTTGGCTTATGAAATTCACACTTGTCCTGATTGAGCGTGAGGTTGGCTTCCGTCAGGGCATGACAGACCCGATCTAGCGCGGTGTCATGTTCTTGAGCGGTGGCTCCGTATACCAGGATGTCATCACTGTAGTTCAGTACATGGGGAACATGATGGATTGTTCTCCTGATTGCTTCCTGAAAAATTTCCGCAGCTGAGGACACCCCAAAACTGAGTCTTTTGTACCTGAACAACCCTAGATGTGTTGAAAATGTCGTGATGTATCGGGATCGCTCATGCAACTCCAGTTGGTGGTATCCTTTGTTGAGGTCCAATTTTTTAAATATTTTGGCTCCATTGAGTGACGTGATCATGTCACTGATGTGGAGGCCTGGGTGCCTCTCCCTCTCTATTGCGGTGTTAGGCGCTCTCATGTCCACACATAGATGGACTCTGTCCGTTTCTCCTTTCTTTGGGACTACTACAACCAGGGAGACCCAGGGTGTTGGTCCATCAGTTCTCTCTATGATGTCAGCCTCGAGTAAGTCTTGGAGCTCCTTCTCCATGGCTTCCTGTAGATGGAATGGGATTTTCCGGTGATGTTGTGCCACTGGTGTGATTTTCTCGTTGATGTGGAGTCTAATTTGGCAGTTTCTCATCTTCCCGAGACCTCGGAACAGCTTAGGGAACTTCTTAGTAATGTCTAGTTTGTCATCCACTTTGAATAGTATGTCCACCAGCCGTAGTCGTTCTGCGGTGGGCAGACTCAGTAGGCAGTCCGCCTCAGGCCCATCAATGACGTGGATGTAGGCTTGGATGGTGCGATCTTGATATGATAGATCGGTCGCGAACTTCCCAAGACAGTGGAGTGGTTTCTTTGACATCCACGTATATACTCGCACGTGGGCGTTGATCAATTTGGGAGGTTTCTTCATTCTTTGATATTCCGCTACAGGTAAATAATTTAGCGACGCCCCACTGTCTAGCACAAACTTGGCCTGGTGGGAACCAATTCTGATGTCTAGCCGTGGGTATTCCTTTAGACGACCAGGATCCGCTACAAAGCATATGTATTCGTCGCGGTCCTGCGAGACGATTGATAGTGATCTTGACCCTCTTGATGACGACCGTCGCGATCGATGTGTTCGGCAGGAGTGACAGCTGGATTGTGACGACCCAGTGGATGAGTCTCGTCTATCCTGTACTGCTCTGACATGGTGACGGCTGCTTGAGGGGCGATATTGTCTGGTAGGTTCTAGTTGATCATCCTTGTGGGAAGTCCTACACATGCTTTCGAAATGATTGTCTCTACCACACTTCAGGCATCGTTGACCTAGTGCTGGGCATGTATCTGCATGTGGGAAATCGTAGCCGCATCTGTAGCAATTTAGTTGTCGTTCGGATCTTTTCTTGGTGCGACTCGTGCTTCGGCGCCGACGACTTGACGGGTGGTACTGCTTTTTGGATCTGGAGGAGCGCGCTTGTGGTGGGGATCGTCCATGCACTTGTCGAGACTGCATCCTGAATGCCTGCTCACGTTTCTCGCTTCTCCCGGCCTCCATCTTCTTCGCATGCTCGTCGGCTTGATCATCGACTCTTGTCATTTCCTCAATCTCATCCAGCGGGTAGCTTTTCTTGAGCAGTTTGCGTCTCAAGGGCTCTGACAGACAGCCTTCTATGATTCTCAATCGGAGGGCATCCTCTGTGGAAAAATTAGCAAAGTCACAATATCTTGCTAAACGTCTCAGACGTGTGATGAGTACGCTCATTTGCTCACCTTTCTCTTGTGATGCCAGGTTAAATGTATATCGCTCATAATCAACATTCTTTTTGTGCAAGAACTTGCGGTTGAGTGCTTCACAGACCTTAGTGTATGACTCAGAGGACTCAGTAGGCAACTCTTTTATGATCTGTCCAACTTCTTTGCCTACAAGATTCCTTAGAGCGATCAATTGCTGTCCAGCATCTGTTACATGGGAACCTTTCATGAAGTCTGTGAAATCTTCTAGCCATTCTTGCCACCGCAGGCCCATACCCCCACCAGATTCAAGAGTGAGGGGCTCCGGAGGGCGCAGGAACGATACTCCCAACACACCCATGGGACCGGGGTCAGGCATTGCGCTATCCCGCTAATTCGACACGTACTGACAAAAGTACTTCTTGCACTCACCAGTGCTTGTTTACTTGTTTCCTTGCACTCGCCAGTACTTGTTTACTTGTTTCCTTGCACTCACCAATGCTTATTGACTTGCTTCTTGCACTCACCAATGCTTGTTTACTTGTTTCCTTGCACCCGCCAGTGCTTGTTTACTTTCCCTTGCACTCGCCAATGCTTGTTACTTATTTTCCTTTCACTCGCCAATGCTTCTATGGGCGTTTGTTAGTCAACGCTTTGTAGCAGTAACACAAGGCTTTAAATAAAGATCTCTGCCTCACTGGAAGCCGATGAAGCTGCTTAAGTGCAGCCCCCATAGATGCACGCCTTGGCAGATTCAGAAGGGGCTGAGCAGCTGCGTTATGCGCTCTCTGAAGTCTATTTTTCATCCTACTCTGTGTGTCTCCAAGATATAAACCATTGCAGTAGTTGAGCCTCGACACAATCAAGGCCTGCACTACTGTCTTTCTTGCTGATTCTGGCACGAAACACAATATTTTCCTCAGCATTTTGAGAAGTCCAAGGATTTGGCTGTCAAAAAACTGTTTTTCATCCACCAAAATGCCACGATTCTTGACCTTGGATCAGGTACTGGACCTAGGTCCCTAGGCCACCTTGCAGGAGACCAGATGTTCGAATGATTTCCCAAGGTCAAACCCTCTGTCTTTCCTGCACTGAACTTGAGGCAATTCAAGTACATCCATCTAGCAACCTGTGCAAGGCAAAGGCTTAGAGAGAGGGCATATGGGTGGAATTTTCAGACAGCGTGATGATAAGCTGTGTGTCACCTGCATATGACATGATCATGAAATCATATCTTACGATGACATCCGCCAGTAGGTGCACGCATATATTAAACAGGGTTAGGCTCAGAGAGGAGCCCTGTGGCACCCCTTTGCCTCAGTTGACTGGTGAGGTTTCTGTGACACCTGAAAGGTGTTCCCCTACAAAAAACGAGGCAACCCATTGCAATGCTCTATGTGTCTTCTCCTCCCCCATAGTTCCAAAGTCTCTTTATGAAGATATTATGGGACACGATTTCAAAAGCAGCACTGAGATCCAACATCAGTAGTGCCACAGAGCAGTCAGTGTCCAAAATCTGTCAATTTGACTCTGGCACCAACAACAAGGCTCACCCAGTGCTGTATGAGGGCAGAATCCTGATTGGGTCCTCTGTAATTAGCCATGACTCTCTATGAAGCTTTAATAGCTGCTCATTTACAGACATCATCTTTTAAAATAAAGGTAGCAGGGAAACCAGACAATAGTTTTCCAGCTTGGTAGGATCAAGCAGCGTTTTTCTGAGATGTGGAACCGCTACTGCATGCATTCATCTCTGGGGTAACAGGCCAGAGGTCAAGGAGATGTTCATCAGCTCACCTAATACCGGGTGGCCCATATCCAAGTCTTGTTCCAAAATGGATAGAGAAGCTTGGTCCAACGGAGAGCCTGACTTCACTGCAGCGTATAGTGCGGTCAACTCTCCAGTCTCAATGGGCCTGAAGTTCAGCAACCTAGATATTCTGACCAACTGAACCAGACACTCATACAAGGGGCATCTCTGGCTACTGCATGAGATGAGTCATAAATATTAGCCACCTTATCCAGGAATAACTGAGCCAGGGCATTGCATCTTTCCTCTGTTCGTGTGGTCGAAGCTTAGACTGAAGATAAAGATGACAGTGATTTCACCCTTGAGAATAGCTCACGAGAAAAGTTTTGAGCAGCCTGAATTTTAATGGTGTAGTATTTACATGTTTTTTTCTGCAGCAGCAGTAGGTTTTTATTGCTGCTTTATAGTCCTTTTTTCATACTCTCTGTTCCAAAATACCCCAGGCGCTTGCACTTCTTTTTAAATCTACCAGACCCTCATTAAACTAGTCAGCCAATGTATGTTGTCTATGAACATAGAGGAGCAATTTGGTCTACTGCTCCATTAATCCATTTGTCTACCTGTTCATCAGCTATGTCAATGCATCTGTCCATCTGTTTCAGCGCCAAGATGCCTCGGCAATAGTGCACTTTATAAATACCCTCAGTCAGTCAGTCAGTCAGTCAAAGTAGGGCTGCTAGTAGCCAGATCGCCACAAAATTCCATTCCAGAGGGGTAACTTTAACCCACCGCCTTGCCTGTATCACAGAGGCAGATGTGTGACTGTTGGGCCCTTTCTCATAAGAGACCAGAAAAGGAATGGCAAAGTGATCAGACCATAAGAGTGGAATAGGCTGCCTAATAACTGTATCAGTCACATTAGAAAAAATAGAATCCAGAGTGTGTCCCAATCTGTGTGTACAGGATGTCACAAATTGACGGAGCTGAAAACCCTTAAGATCTGCGGTCACTATCATAGCTGTGAGATACGTACTGTCTTCAAGGTGCATTGAACCATAAAATCAGGCCTGGTGTTCCTCTATCTGGAAAGTCAAGCTCAGGAACACTGGGTGAGCTTTGATTGGGCAAAGTGGTATCCCATCTGGGAATAACGCTCTGTCGACTTATAATTAAGGCCAAACTGTTAAATGGGAGTAGTAGTGGCAGGGCTATTTGAAATAAGTGCTTTGAGAGAGGACAACTGCTAGGCACATGAGAATGAAGTGACATTATTTATTGAAAGAAGAAAATTGAAGAATGATATAAAGCATCTAAGGGAAGGGGAAATTAAAAAAGGTCCGACAAAGCCCAGATAGGCCAGATGCTAGTAGGGAAGGACAAAGTCAACAGTGCTGGTCTAGATGACCCAGTTCCACACTACGCAGACCACCCGATTACCCGTGCCAGGTTTACACTCCAACTCAATAATATAGACGTAGTTCCTCATCTTTGCTGGTGGGCAATAAGAACTAAAGCTTTAGGCAGCTTGAGAAGAATGAGAGAATGAAAATGAAATGTGATCTTTTATCGAACACAGAACAGTCTACAAAAGTTGTAAAAATCAGATATTAGTATTGCCTAAGGAGATCCTTTAAACCCTGTGCTTCACAAAGTTTCTACTGACATAGTTGTTTGAGAAGATGAGATTAATAACCCTAATGTTGATCCGTAATGCAGCTTCCACAGAGTGCAGGAAAAGGAGAGGACAGCACGTCTCAAGCTTGATCACATGTTAGCACTGTAGTGTAGTTCCTATATTCCCAATAGGCTCTGCGCATTGGAATAATATAAACAGCAGTGTAGACGTAGGACTGAGGTCGACTAGGTCTCTACTGACTATATTAGACTTAATTAGTTTTGCCAGCTAGCTCAGAGGTCACTAGAAACTTTCTCGAAGGTTCAGGAAAGAGTTAACTCTCCGGATTTAGACAAGAAGGCAGCTTAGGAATATCAGGAGAAACCCTAGCTTGGCTCAAGTCCTTTCTAAAAGACCGTACCTTCCGAGTCTTTGAAGGAGCCTCAGTCTCCTCAAGCAAGCCTCTGGAATGTGGGGTACCGCAGGGCTCCTCACTAAGCCCCACGTTATTCAACGCATACATGAGACCATTGGCAGGGATTGTCCGTCCGCATTAAGATCGTCACTTATGCGGACGACACCCAGCTAGTGGTCTCCCTTGCGCATAAGAACAGTCATCAAGCACAGACCAGCTTGATTCCCTGTCTGGAGCAGGTAAAGAGCTGGATGACGAAGTCATGCTTAAAGCTCAATGGGGATGAAACTCATGCTCCTCGGTCCATCTGCCCCCTCCACCTTAGAGCTATTGTGGCCCCCCAGCGTAGGTGCCCCCCCTACACCCAGAGATAACATAAAAAGTCTTGGAATATGGCTAGACAAATCCCTAACATTCAATACACAAGTCACCAAACTATCAGCAACATGCTTTGGTCTCATCAGGATGATGAAAAAAATCCTCCCACTTCTTCCTTTTGAGGCCAACAGGTAGTCATTCAGGGCCTGATTCAGTCCCGTATTGACTTTAGCAACGCCCTGTATTTAGGGGCTCCTGAATACTGCCTGAACACACTACAGCGGATCCAAAACTGTGCAGCCCGTACACTTCTCGGAATCCCCCGCAGAACCCCGATAGGGCCGGGATTAAAAACTCTGCACTGGCTTCCTGTCAGGGAAAGAATTAAGTTCAAGGCCATGTGCATCACCCACCAAGCCTTTTGGAAAACCGGTCCTGTAATCAACCACTCTCTGGTCACTCCCTACCACCACAAGAAAGAGCTTCGCTCCTCTCAAGCCTTCCTAGCCGTTGTCCCGCAGATATGAAGATCCAGAGCAGGAGGTCGATCTTTCTCCTACAATGCATCCAAACTGTGGAACTCTCTCCCCCTACATCTAAGGTCTAACTCCAATCTACTAACATTTCGCAAACAATTAAAAACCTTCCTCTTTAACTAAAAACAAACTTACTTCCTGTGATCAACTTCAGTAGAAGGTCCATTCTATTCCCTAGGGCCTGGACGCCTCAGGGCAGCTGTTCGCGCTTAACAAATGTCTTTCATTTCATTTCATTTCATTTCTGACAACCGCATAAACATGACAACTTTGCTCCCTCAGAATAAAGAGTGTATCTCTAGAGTCGTGTGAAAACAATAGACGGTTATTTCACTCAGTCAATTGTGCATACTTAGTTTCACTAGAGTGCAGAGAAATAGAGAGACGGGCATTTTCAATAAAAGGTGTTATTTATTGAGCAGTCTTCTTTCTCAGGCAAGAGAAATGAATTGCGACAATTGCAATACTTAACATGAAGTAAAGTGTGTACAGTAAAAGTAGTATTATGAAATAATACTGTAAAAGCATTGATATGGTTTCTTAGCCATATGATACTTTAAAATGGATAAAATATATACATACATAAAAACATTGACTAACGTACTCAACTGGTGCTTCTAAGATACGCCTACCCCGGTGTACCTGACCTAAGCCTAATACGTGGGAAGGAGTAAGTAATTTGCAGTTTAAGTTAGGTTGGTTTTTGCCAAAAATCTGAATCAAGAATTCTCTTAAGGGTTTAGTCAGCTCCGTACCTTGGTAATAGAATGTAGGAGGTCTTGTATCTCTCTCTCAGGACTCGATCTCCCAGAAACCCACAAGGGTGACTGGATACACTGGAGCAGGAATTTTCTCGGCTGGAGAAAAAGACAGCATCTTTCTCAGTGCGTCAAAAGAGAGGGGCGGCTTCCTTCGGCTTCCGCATCAGCTGGCCTACGGGCAAATAGATAGCCGCTCTGCTCCAAACCACCGTGTGTTTGCTTAAGGCAACGTTGGTATATTTATACCTGAAAGGTGCCGGGTTTGACGTAAGGTTGGGCATAAGACGTCACTAAGAACTAACCGTTCTTTCTGGACTCTAGGAGTTCTTGTGCAAATCAAAACAAGAGCAGGGGGATTTCCCGGGCTGCTGGAGGCTTGGTTTGTTTAAAGAACGCGTTGTACTTTCTAGGAGTCTAGGGGAGTAGCCTTGCCGTATTTGGACTGCATGGGCTATTACTAAATATGGATATGATTCTCATGCCTTTATAAGGATATTATTTATTATAACCATACAAGGGCATAAATCGTGAATATCTAATTAGGGTCCTAGATAGAAACACAACACCCACTCCACGTACTAATGTCCATCATTACTAAAACCTAAGCAATATTAAACATATGACGATGCATGTGTGTTTTCCAACCCACCCCAAAATACATAATTTCGCATTTGAAATGGTATATGGTAAATACACGAAAATGAGTATTGGTACTGTACGCTTTTCAAGCAGAGGTATCATTCAGTTAAATGCATATATATATTAGCTGAATGAATTGCGAAAATGACACATGAAATGGCTCTGAATACAGAAAAGAAGGTCAAGACCATTTCATCACATATTTATACAAATGCTGTACATGTGCTAGAGGCTGAGGTAAAATATTGTCTCTAGTTATCCTAAAAATAGAAGCTCTGTTCTCTAAGAATAGTTCTACTTTAAGCAGAGTACCAAATGCCAGAAAAAGGGTAAATATTTTGGAAGTGAAAAAAAATAATTTCGCTTTCAGGGGAAAAAATAGTTCCAAATGTTTTCAGTAGCTTTTGTTTATCAAAACTGAAGGCCGAATTCAGAGTTCAGGGAACGCTGTGTGCTCGTTGTTTTTAAAAGTTATTCTCGTTGTTCAGGAGAGAACATCATATCAGACAGGCTTGCAAAAAATTGGTCTACAACATCAGGTGAAAGTTCGACCAAGTTCGAAAATGCCGAAATTGTGCATATGTGAGAATGATTGCTATCATCAATGTCAGGATCAGCAAGGCTCACAGAAGGTTGTACCTGTGTGGTGCTGCTTTCATCTCGTACGTCACCGCCACCTACTCATAATGGTGAAGTCTCAACAAATGCCGTCATCAGAATAGGTAACCGCTGGGGACAACACAATGCATGAGTCGTTACCGCACCTAGCAAGGTATCTATATCCATTGGTACTGCTGATGGTAGTGTAAGACAGACGACCAACACGCATTCTTCTCCGCATAGCATAGATCGAAGCACAGGTAAGATGCAATCTTGCCAGATTGGTCTGACGAAAGAAACCAAGTTGTACTCAGATCTCTTAGCCGGGCTAATTCGAGGACTTTAGTGATTCGGTCCCGGTAGCGTATAGCTAGGATTGTCTCTCCCATCATTGCTGGAGTCTTGTCTGTGGCTTGGCTTGCCATATCGGAGTAGAAGGATCAAAAATAAAATTCCTGCTACGAGTCCCAAAAGAAGAGGCAGGCCGCTGAAGACAGAATGGACAAAATTCAGGAAAATGCCCAGAACTGTTTCAAAGGGTGCTAACAGTCCCGAAAAGACTGTCTTAAATACATGTGCGATGCCACTGGTATCAGACATGTTTAAGATTTGACTTAACATTTCTACAAAATGGACGGGGCAATTTGTTGATAATAGGGAATGTATCTCTGCCGCTGTCCTTGCAACTTGCAGATCATACGTCTCTTTGGACGAGGTTAAAGGCACAGTTGTCTGTAAAAGAATAGACTTCATTCTGCTTAAAGTATCAATTCGAATAGAAGAGATATTCAAAGAAGGCCATAACGCAGTCTCCATGTCTGGATTGCTGTGTGGATACAATACATGCATACAGCAAATGACCCTGGAAGTGACGGGTACGAGATAGGGTTTTTCTGGCACCATGCCACAACAGCTGTGGTCACTTATTAGAACATAACTGCCGTTGGAAAGTTGTCTGAAAAATGGCTCTATCTGTTTTGCAGGAGTGCCATGCAGGTGACATGAAAGGTTATTTGAAGACCCTTCGCAGGCTCCATGCAAGTTAATGCCTTGACACAAAAGTGTACCACTTAGTGATTTTTTACAATTTTTACCACTAAGGAATACCTCCTTTTTTCCTTCACTATAACATTTATGTGTGTAAGGTAAATCCCAGGTTGATTTGATGTATCCTTTACCCAACCTTTCATACTGGCCTGCTGGTATATAATCTTGGCAACATTTAAACTGGAAAGTTGTTATCGGATTTGTAATTGTTCCGTGTATTATCCATTCAATGACAGGTCTTTCTGACATTGTCAATGGTAATCTCTCAAGTTTTTCGATGCTCAGAATCGTATAGTCGACTCCTTTTTGTGCCAAACTGATTTGTTTATCAGTAAGGTTAAAGATAGAGAATAATGACGTTATGTTGATTAGACGCCATGGCACGTAGCCTGAACGCAGGTTTTGCAACGTCCAGCCCAGCTGTACAATAGAACGCAATTGGGACTGACCATGTTGTAACATTAGCAAGTCTTGCTCTATTATATCAATAGCAGATGATACAATGCTGTCCAGTGAATATATTCTGGAGGACAGAGTCATTAACCCATTGTCCACTACAGAAAGTGATTTTTCCAAATTAATACGATCAATTTCTCGTATTTTTTCTGCTGTTTCAATTTGTGTTTCTTTCCAAGCTTCGTTGTATGCAGCGTATATACCGGTCGCTATGAAACGTTTTTGACGCTGTTTGCGAGGTCCCAGTATGAAATCTCGCAAGTCAGCACCGTCTTTAAGTAAAGTCAAGTGTTGCTTAATTTCAGCCAGTGTGGATTTCTGTAGCCCTTCGAGGCATAGTTTCCCTACACTGTATGTTGTAACTATCCCTGGATGTTGTCTCTGGGAGTATCTTGGGTCTGGCCTGTTCTGTTTTAACCCCTGTGTTTTGTTCAGGAATCTATCTTGACAGTTATTTGTGTCTGTGGGCCAGATCAACCATTTTTTCCAATCAGGATTTGTTCTGTTTTGGCATAAAATATGGGATACGTCTATCTCCACATCTGTAGTGCTATTATTATCAGGTATGGGCTTTGGAATAGATGGTTTATTTAAGTCTTTTATCTTAGCTAGGCCAAGACAAGTAGTTTGATGAATTGTGTCATTCAAAAATATTATTTGTTCTGGGATCATGCAGGCCCTAAATAATGCTTCTAGGCCTTGTACCTGTCAGTCTTTTGAACCCCAGATGGTTTTTGTTTCAATGTTGTTTTTCCAAAATTCAAAACCAAATGTAGACATTTTGTCATAAAACTTTTCAGAATAAATCAATTTAGTATTTGTCAACATTGTTTTCATTCCTGTTTTATTTAACATTTTGAAATAAAAATGTTTCTGGATCACTGTTGTTAAAACCTGAGAAGTATTGGAATTTCTCAAAAAATGTTTTCGAGCTGCCTTTTGGCAGAGTTGGACAATGTTCCCATTGGTTATAAGTAAAAACATTTCTAGGCTGAGCAGTTTTATGCAAATAGTGATCACCAAAATGATTATAACAATATAACTCTTCATAATTTGATGAACCCTGAAATAATCATGTTCTATGAATTTAGCTGACATTACTAAATCTGACATCATATTATTAATGTTTTCACAGTCCCAATCATCAGAGAAAGTACTTGGTGTCACAAAGTCACTTAAGGAAACCTTAAACTGGTGTGGATATTTCAAGAGCACAATCGGGCCAAAAATGTCATAATCCCTTCTGTCCCATGCTACCCCACCGGGTATTGGATTGGCTGTGATGTTCACTGATGACAGTTCTCTTTCCTTGATGCGAGAAGATGTGTGAGGCTTTAGGACCAAGTTGATGTTCTGACTTGCTGTGTCCATTGTACTATATTTTCCATCAATAAATCTACCCAAACATAAAACCATGATGAGCCAAAGCAGGAGGAAAAGTACACCTAACACAATCCAAAATTCAATCCATGGTGAAATCAGATATGTTTCTTTTAGTTGGTGAAATAGTTCAGTCATTTTGTCTTTGAAAGTTTTTGTTGCTGGCGTTTCTTCATGCTCGCTTTGATCTTCAGATAAGTCGTCGAAATTGATGAAGTAGCCAGATGCAGTTCTGTCAATTGTTGGAATTGCTTCATGATTTTCAATTTTCTTTGGGTCTTTCTTTGTTTCATTAGCATAGTCTGAGGCTACATCATTGTAGACAGGTGTTTCTTGACGAACTGTTGCAATTTGGGTTTCAAGAGGCACAAGTTCCATGGCTTTGTTGCCTAGTCCTTTTTTTATTCACTGCAGGTTTATCAAAAGTGATTAGTCTCTCAGTTTGAACCTCTTGGATTGTAGAAAAATGTGGTCTTCTGCTATTTCTTGGGAGTCCACTGGGCCTACTACTTATTATTGGCCACATGATTGTGGTTTTACCAGGTCGATGGATACAACTTGGTTCTCCTTTTTACCAGCAAGGGGCGGTAGTACTACTGATCTTGTTCCGCTGACAGCTAAGACAGGTACTGCTTTTCTGTAAGAAGGCCCAAATTCCTTCTTCACCGCGGTCTTCTCTCTGACCAGATCCCCAATCTTTGGAATTCAGACAGGTCTTGCTGGGACAGGTGGGTTTTCTTCAGTAGCTGTTGGCTTTAACTTTATGTTACTCAGACTTCTTCTTGTTTCATTTAAGTCCTGTAAAACAGCCAAACGGTCTTTGATATCAAAGCCTTTTTCTTCTACCACTGAAGTGTGACTATCTAAGTCCTGAATGTGCATTCTAGTACCGAACAATAGTTCGTAGGGAGTGAGACCTTTTAGAGAATTTCTTGGAAGATTGTTAAGACTACGTTGGACACTTTTTAAATGTTTGACCCACCCATCACCCGAACCTAATACCCTCACCGTTATAGATTGCTTTATGTCCCGTTTTTTTCTTTCCACTACCGCATTTCCCTCTGGATGGAAGGGAGAAGAGTACCGCAATGCAATGCCCATGCTGGCCATGGCCTCCTTATAAGCCCGAGAGCTAAATACAGGAACCTGGTCAGAATGTAGCATGCCAATTGCGTAAGTGCCGATAAAGACTCGCAAATCTTTTATAATAGTTCTGGCGTCAGCTGAGCGCTGGGGCCACATCTTAAGTGAAACTAGTCTTAAATCTTATGGGGACGCATTTCTTCTGCTGGATTTCTGCGTATAGATAGCCTGATGCTTTCTAATAAAGGGGTCCTGGCAATACTCCGGTCGGTTCACAATTGCGATCTCTGTTGCAGTCTGGACAATTCTTTGCAAATTTGTAATGTTGCAGGCTCATCCCCGGCCACCAGTATTCTGATTGTAATTCTTTCAGAGATTTCACGATCTCTTGGTGCCTTAAACCCTCTCCCATGTGTGCGTCTGCTATCAATAAGACTCTCCGGTTCGTGTTTGGAATTACTCTGTCCCCCACTCCAGGGATTTTAGCAAAAGGGACGGAGTTTGCATCAATTATGTATGTATTACTGAGTGGATAGTTGAGAGGTAATGCTGCATAGTTGCCTTTTAATGAGGCTTTTACCGCCAGCATGGTTTCTCCGTCTATGTGTTTTTAGAACGCTTTTTTGTGACTACAGAAGCCGGTTGAGCCTCTTCCGCTGTGGCTCTGTTAGCCAATGAATTCCCTGCAACGTGAACGCCATCACGTTGATGACTCAGTATCTGTATCACGTGAGTCTTTCGTAGTTCTTTCTGCAAAAGAACTACCTGTTCCCAAAGCTTTTTATGCTTTATTGTGGCAGCTGTGTCATCTTTGTAATCGTTTTGAACCCAGTTCTGCAAGTCATTATTGTAAGACCTGACGCAGAAGTGCGAATCGCACACTATTAGTGTCGGGAATTCACGATCGGCATTTTCAAGCGCCATCTTTAAAGATCTTATTTCAACTCGCTGAGCTGAACAGTTTCTGAGTGATTCAGTTTTGGTGACTATTGGTCTAAATTTACCAAAGCGCCAGCGACCTTTAACAATCGCGCACGCTGCGTTGTAGGATTTTTTCTCTACATCGTAGTGTTGTGCAAATCTGTCCATGTAGATTACACATGTGTACTGTTCAAGAGGCAGAATTTCGATTGGCAGAGGATATTCTGGTTCGTATTCCAGATCTTCTAGTTTTTTCATTTTTGGGTCAAAATAGTATTTCACGTCTTCTGCAGCAAGAGAATTTTCCCATTGTATCCATTTTGGATCTAATGCCACAGCATTCAAATTGCATGGGCTTGTTAATGCCTCAAGGCTGATTCTGCTGTTAAAACAGTTATCTTCCTGCCTTGGGCTTGGGCTCTTTCTTTTGCTACAGCAGTTTGAACCGCTATTAGAATTTTTTCAGTAGAACTGAATTTCATTTCAGATTGTGTTTACAAGTGTGATTTGTAAGCTATTGGTACCGTTTCTCCCTCATTAGAGGTTAGGTACGTGAATCCGCATCTTCCTGGGATGACTCGATTACAAGGTTGCGTATGTTTTCGCGAGTTTGCAATTTTGTTTTAGCTAACATGTCTGTTTGCAATGATCTTAAAATTTCTGTGTGTTTCTGAGTCCAATTTATTGGTTTGAAATCAGGTTTTATTAATTCATAGATAGGTTTAACCCTCTCTGCATAATTTAGACTGTATGTTCTTCCGAAATTCAGGAAACCTAGTATTGATTGTAAGTTCTTCAGCGTTTTAGGTGCTTGGAGTACAGCGCACTTCTCTAAGAAGTTGTCTGGTAGGCTCTTGCCTTCACTTGATAATTCATATCCTAAAAACAGGACAGTTAGATGGGCAATTCGTGACTTTTTAAAGTTGAATTTGTACCCTTCAGCTGCGAACCCAAGTATTATAGTGTTCACTCTTTTCAAGTGTGTCTCCAGGTCATCATCTGTGAGATAGATGTCATCGACATAAGATAATGCCTCATCATCATATATTTGTAGTAACTCTGTTACCCTTGCTGAGAATAATCCTGGGCTATTCTTGAATCCCTGTTGGAGTCAACAGAAGTGTTTTTGTGACCCCATTATTGAGAAAGCGGTCAAATACCTGCTTTCAGGTGCAATGTTTTGACAAAAGAATCCATTAGAGATGTCTAATGTTGTTTTATATTTTTTGCGCACAATGTTATTCATTAGTGCTGCACTGTGTGAGTTTTGTACTGCAAATGTTTTGCAACAGGAGTTTAAGTGTCTGTAGTCCAAAACTAGAAGATATGAATCGTCTGGCTTGGAGACAGGAAACAAAGGATTGTTCATTTGTGAGGTGCATGTTTCAATTGCCCCCTGGTATTCAAGTTGATCTAAAATCTCCCTGACTTGCTTTTTAGCTTCTTGTTTAATCGGGTACTGCCTTTGTGCAGTGGGCTGATTTTTTAACTGGATTTTGTGGTGAGGAGAATCCTCATCCCATCCTACATGATTTTTATATAATGCAGGAGCTTGGCCACTGCCCATTTTCTTGCATATATGGATTTTTTATGAGTTTAAATATGATTAGAGAAGGCAGGCATAATCATTTCTTCGCCATGAGGGCACTCCCTGACAAACTCTGGTGGCCAGTCTTTCTCAGCTTACAGGATGTCATAGCCCTTCGAAAGGTTATCCCAAAAGAGACCCCTTACTTTCCTAGTCTTGTCCCCCTCTATACGCAATGTTATTTTGTATAATTTATGAGGTTTGCTAACCCTGGGGTCTGCAGTTTCCACCTGAATGTATTCATTCGTGTCCACTGTCTCCAGAAGATTCATCAGGATCTTGCGAGCTATGGTCACTTCGGCTGCGCTGTCTAGAATTGTCTGGGCCCACTCTCCGTTTTTCAGTTGTGTCCTCAGTATCCTCGGCATGTTTTATTCTAATACTTGCTACCTTCTTTTTTGGAAATTGAAATTTTTTACTTTGATGAGCAGGTTCCTTGTCTTTGGACTTGACGTGCTCTTCTTTGTGTTCTGACCGTCCTCTTCTTTCCGATTTCAGTGAGGAAGTCTGAAAAGATCGAGAGGGACGTGTATCAATATCTTGATATCTATCAGGTTTTCTCAAATTATCCCTATTTCTAAGGTTGTATCTTTTCTCAGAGGGCTCCCTCTGGGGAGACTTGTTTCCTCGGTCTGGATATCTTTCTCTCTGTTGAGGAGACCTTCCTCTGGACTGAAATCGTTTTTCTCTGTGAGTGGATTGTTTATTACCATCCCAACTCTTTTTTGGAGTATTCAGATTATTTTTAATAAAGGTTTTTGCAGGATTTTCAGTTAGTTGGGGTTTTACTGGTTTCCCACCCAAACTATCTCTACCTAGTTCTTCATAGGATTTTTCTATGATTCTGGCAAGTTCAAAAGGTTGTTCTGCTATATCAGTTTCTTTCAATTTCTGGCGGATCGCCACAGATGCTGCTTCTCCTTTTATGTTGGCCAATAATATAGCCGAGACCTGCTTGAAGTCTTTCAGTAATTTCATACCCAGAGTTAAAGCAGGTTCTGGACCATATTCATTTTGAATCTGTCGTAGCACATCTGGTATTATCGCCATAGACGGAACACCATGTGTTTTTGTGTATATCGAAGCAAAGACTGTGCCCCAAGTGTCACAGTCCTCCACATGTGTTGCGACCCCCATTGGAAGGCAGATAGTCAGAATTCTGTGTTTCTCATGAGGTGTAGTATCAGGAAATACTGCCTCTATCTGAGTGATTTTTTGTGCTAACCAGAATGGAATTTGTTCCCGTTTTGCGGGTATTTTGCCAATGGCTGATTGAATATTCTGTGGTGTGATTTTATTTGTGTTCCCCTGGTGAGGGGTGGTTTGTGGAATTATTATTGCTGGTTGGACTGTTGAAGTCCGCATGACATATTGGACCAATTGTCTATGTATTTTAATTAGTAGTTTTAGCTGAGCTAAAAGTTCCCGGTCTGACATTTTTTCAATGTCTGAATGTGGTGTGTAGCTGGCTAGAACCGGCCACGTGGCTCCTGGTCTACCTAGTGGACCGAGCCTGGTGATGTGATTTTGATGTTTTAGGGCGTCTTTAAACCAGAGCATGTGCTCTTGGTAAGTAAGTGGGATTTCAACGTCCTCGAAAGGAGCGTATTCACTCGGAGGTTCCTCTATTTTGTAATAGTGGAATTCGTGTGTCACAGCGTGTGCTGCTGGAAAGTGTATCCATGAATAGAATACCTCTGTCTGCCGATATTCATGGGCCTCTACCACGAATATGACTGTACCACTTCGTGATGATACTCCATTTTCTATAAGTTTTTTTGTTATAGTTCTTCTTACATTTACCGGAATGATTATAGCATTCGGGTCATTGTCTTGGAGACTTGTGTCATCCGCTAGGAGTTGAGTTGCTATTCTAGCTCTCTCCCTTTCTTCTTCATTATCTGACATTTTACTGACAGAAAGCTTTTTGTTGCAGATCAAGTTTCAAGGAAACAAAGAATAGGTGCACAATATTTTGGAACACTGTATCCTTCAACGTTGACTAAACCAAAAACTACACATAGGAATTTCTTCCTACTAGGTTCCGGCGAATTTTAACCTTTTACCTGTGGTATATAAATAAATAATACCGGATCTATTTTTGACTGGATATAGTAATAACAGATAGCTCAATAAATAAGAGTCAAGATTCGAGGTAGTAGGAGTTTGCAGGTTTAATACAGCATAAGGACAGGAACAGGACAACCTGCACAGGACTAGGATGGCAGCGCTGCCGGGGGCAGGATCGGAATCGGCGCAACATTTAATAACAGTGCACAAGCATATATACTAAAACAGTTGCATTACAATACATACGATAGGCGGAGCAGTGGGTGTGGTCAATAGCAGTCGCGAAAGATAAGGGTGAAAGTAGGTGTAACAGGAGGCGTGAACATAGACATGTGATGTAAACGTAACAGAATATGTCATAAATGGGGCGGAAACATGGAGGGGGCTACCTGAGGAGCCGGGACCTCTAACCTAGTGGTGCGCGTAAACTGACAATGACGTGTTACTAGGAGAAGCTGGGGGCTATGACTTCTGCGCTAGGAGCAGAGACTGAAGTCTGGAGAGTCAGGGCAACATGTACCTAAACACTATCTAGTATCTGATGTTTAGAGAACATGTTGATAGAATCCAAAAGTTATCGGGGTAAAGGCTAACAGATTCTAAGACTGGTGCATGCATTATTCTACATGTAGTGCGTGTTGAAGAATATTAAATGACCATTAATACAGTATTTCTCTTACATGGAGACGTAAAGGCTAGACGATGACGGAAACTATTGATGCGATTCAGTAGCTTTAGGAATGCAGAGAAGGAGGGCTGGACTGATAACTAGAATCATAACATACTCTTGGCAGACTGGCAGGCAGAGCCAGGCCGAGCCGGGCACTGTGAGGCAGGAAGTAAGTGAAGGGTCAGGAATACAGGTGGGGGCTGTATCGCCCCTCAGCGAGGGCTCAGGAGACAGGAGCTGAATCTGGTGTCCGGGCCCTTTTGAGGCCTAGAAACGGGGACTTTACAATGAAATAACGTGCACACTGAGAAACGTGGCAACGTAACTTTTACATAGGCCTAATACTCGTAGCTTTCACGAGAACTGAAAACTGGCATACCAGAGATGGACACAACTGTAATTGCGTCTTTAATCGATCAGGGGAATACATATGCATATTAATCATGCACATACAACATAGGATGGGGAACACGTAGGGACACAGAACATGGCAAAATTTACTTTTCCACATTCCCTCCTTGTCACTACGTTTCCATCAGGAAACATCAATATTCATGATACCATCTATCATTTCATATAGTATCATTTGCTCGTCTCGAATTTTCTTGGAACTGGATTTAGAACG
This sequence comes from Lissotriton helveticus, assembly GCF_964261635.1. NCBI lineage: Eukaryota > Metazoa > Chordata > Amphibia > Caudata > Salamandridae > Lissotriton > Lissotriton helveticus. The sequence continues at coordinate 86,018,795 of NC_136067.1, read as the reverse complement.
GGACTGGGGACTAGGAATACAAGAGGTAGTACAAATGCCGCAAATCGCAGGGCCACATTGTATACAGAGGCAGCAACTGAATATGATCGCTACTGCAATACCTAGAAAGGACAACACTTTCCATCCCCAGGCAGAAATTACACTCCAGAACCAACCGGACCATGTCCAGGTGCCTGGATTTTGGTGTAACAGATGGGCAATTTTATGGAGTCTGGTTATAGCTGAATAAACAGACGGCGCGTTATTAGGAATGAAAATGCAGCAACTAGATCCGATGACTCTACATGCCCCGCCCCTATCGGCCAGTATGACGTCAAGGACGAGACGATTCTGGAGCACGACAATTCTCATAAAAGATTGCTCTTCGGTTAAGTTACCTAGAGCAGAGGTAGTCTCAATCACTACTGCTTCAAGGGTTCTGGTTAATCTACGTATCAGTTTACTATTCACGACAGTACCTAAGTAGGGGAAGACACCTTTATTGATATCTATGTATTGTTCTAGAGCAGTTTCAGTATAATCGACAATCGGGAGGTCTCTCTTGTGTCTAGTATGTACTAGGTGGGAATTCCTATGATAGTCAGGTGGGGCTAGAAAAACTGGTGGCAGAAGGAATGCAATGTAACAGGTTCCCTCCCAATCGAGGGGCAGACGAACATATGCGGTCTGACCACAAACAAAATAAGAATGACGTGAAGCTTTGAAAATAGATTTCCTGCTGTCACTATACTTGACAATAGTAGTACAATCACTATGTCCTACATGTACGGAACCATTATTTCTGACACATAATTCGCCTTTGACTGGTAATACTGACATAGCAGGTAAGACTGGAGTAGTATCAGACTGAACATTCAAGACCATAAAATTCGAAGAATAATTACCCAAATTATAAACTTCATTTTCTAGATCTAACCCTGTTCTGTGGGGAAGACCTTGCTTGCCTGGAAAACATGTACTGTTAAGAAAGGACATATCATTTGAGGATAATGTTAACGTGGACCATGCTCCACACGAACCAGTATGTGAAAATGGATAAGGAAATAGTGGCAGAACTCCCTTCGGTGTCTGGAAAGGGGGGAGTCGACCACACACCCAACAATTAGTGGCATTGCTGGTCTGGTGTGAATAATGTAACATGCGGATAAAGGAATTATTTCGCATAGCAAGACGATAAGAGAGTTCATGAGGAGGCAGATCACTAAACGTGTGTTCTACTGTAGTATTAGAAGACTTATTTACATGAGAAATAGGAAAACATAAATGCAATGCATAACTCGTGCAGGTAATCATAAGGCTGAGATATAGCAGGAAACATAAAATAATAATGCAACTTTTAGAGTTCTCACTAACTCTCTCTCTATGGGGGTCTATTTTATACATGTCAGAAACCGGTCTAACCGTTTCACCTAGGGGAGGACTTAGACAATCAAACTGGCTGACTTATTTTACTAGACCTTAATTTCAACTTATACTCCTGCTGCGGAGTTTTCTCTAACAGGGAGGGCTTTGAATCAGTGTCTTTTGCGGGACAGTCCTTGAGAATAGTACTTTGGCAGTCTTTAAAATCCTCGGAAATGTTCTTGGAAACAGTCTTTAGTCCATAAAACTTCTTTACGTGAGACAGATGGACCCACCCCTTCCTGCCTTCCAGCTTGACGGCAGTACGGGTGGCCAGGAGGACCTGCTTTGGCTCCTTCCAGCGAGGCTCCAGCGGACTTGAACGATCAAAGTTCCTTACAAGAACCAGACTTCCGGGAACGATTTCATGCGGTGCCACCTCGGTATTGTCTGGAAATGCGGCGGCAACCTGTGAACGACAAGAGTGTAGGGCAGACATCAAGGAAGCTAGGTAATCTGTCAGCATATTACTTGAAACATCTGTAATACTTCGGGTCTAGGTGTACCCCACATATTTGGGGGGCGGCCAAAAACAACCTCATAGGGGGACAGACCTGATCTGGAATGTGAGACCATGCGCATATAAAACAGAGCGACTGGCAGAGCTACCAGCCAGTCTACACCTTTTTCTTGACAGACTTTGGCAATGCGGATTTTTAGGGTCTGGTTATGTCTCTCTACTAGACCGGCTGCTTCAGGATGGCGTACACAATGGAACTTCCACTGGTATCCTAACAACAGGGAAACGTGTTTCATCAGCTCAGATGAGAATGGCTGGCCGTTATCAGAATATACGACCCTTGGGAGTCCATAGCGGGGGAAGAATTCACGAACCAACTGCTTGGCAGTGGTCGCGGCTGTGTAATCTGGGACTGGATATGCTTCTGTCCACCTGGACAAAGCGCATACAACTACAAGGACATACTTGAAACCTCGACATCGCTCCATCTGAATATAATCCATCTGGAGGACTTCAAAAGGGTGGTCAGGGGGCTGGAATCCACCTTGTTCCACCGGAACACTTTTACCTGGATTGAACTGGCAACATATCATACAGGTACGGACTTTCTGCTTGGCTGCAGCTCGTAAATGCTTGTTGAACCAAATGTTCTGGATACTGTCTAACATAGCTTTTTCTCCTAAGTGTGCTGGACTATGTGCGGTATTGATAATGACTTGAACCATAGAGTCGGGGAGAAACCATGTGGCTTTTCCCTTCATTACCCATCCCTGATCTGTCTGGACCCCTCCTTGTTCGGACCATTTCTTGATTTCATCGGGAGTAGCATGTAACTGGATATCTATGACATCTTGAGTGGGGTCCTTAACTGTCATACAAGTAGTCTGTTCTAGAATGGATGTCGGTGTCTTGTTAACTGGTATATCTGGTGTCTGTGCTGTAAGCTTGGCTGTGCGATCTGCTAGATCATTACCCTGGGAAATAATGTCTGTAACTTTCGTGTGTGCTTTGCACTTCATGATAGCGATAGATGTCGGTAAGTGTATAGCATCTAACAGAGCTTGAATAAGGAGACCATGCTGAATCTTGGTTCCATGAGAAGTCATGAAACCTCTCTCCTGCCAGAGCACTCCAAAGTCGTGTACGACTCCAAATGCGTAGCGTGAATCTGTATATATGTTAACTTTCAGGTTCTTGGCGTGTATGCAGGCTTGGGTCAGAGCAACTAGCTCTGCTGCTTGAGCAGACAGGGTGTCAATACGGTGTGTTTCTATAACTTCAGTGTCAGTAGTCACTGCATACGCGGCTACTAGTTCTCCTGTACTTGTTCTCATACATGAACCATCCACATAAAGTGTCAGGTCAGGATCTGGTAATGGAATATCTGTCAGATCTTGTCTTGGCTTAGTCATAGTGTTAACTACCTCCACACAGTCGTGTGTGGCAGGATTCGAATTAACTGATGGTAACAGTGTAGCAGGATTTAGAACGTTGCAGCGTCTGATTTCTATGTGTGGCTGGAACAGTGTTAGTTCATAACCTGTCAAACGTGCAATTGTCAAGTGCTGAGTCTGTGTTCGGTTTAAAAGAACTTCCACGGAGTGTGGAACTTGTACTGTCAGAGAGTGTCCTAATACTATGGAATCACTTTGTCTGATAGCTAGTGCTGTGGCTGCAACTGACTTGAGGCACGCAGGCAAAGCCTGGGCTACAGGATCTAATGTGCTCGAAAAATAAGCACAGGGCTTGTATTGTCCTGCTTGATCTTGTGTGAGAACAGATAATGCTGTACCATCACGTTCTGTAACAAAAAGTGTAAAAGGCTTACTGTAGTTCGGTGTAGCTAGAACAGGAGCTTGGCATAGAGCTTTCTTTAGCTCATTGAAACTAAGAGTATGTTCAGATGTCCAAGGGAGGACAGTCGATACGGCTGCCTCCTGTGTCGTTAACTGTATCAGTGGCTTAGCTAGAAATGCATACTGAGGAATCCATTGTCTGCAATAAGAAGTAAGGCCGATAAAAGCACGTACCTCCTTCTGTGTCTTGGGCTGAGGAAGACTCGCTATTAACTGGATACGGTCTGGTGTCAACTGCCTACCCCACTTGGACAGTAAGTGGCCTAAGTAGATCACTTGCTGGACACAGAATTGAAGCTTCGAAGGGGACACCTTGTGCCCCATCTCGGCTAGGAAATACAAGACTGTAAGTGATGCTCGCTCGCAAGCACGTTCAGAACGGGCTGTAATCAGTAGATCATCGACATACTGGAGCAGGGCAGTGTCAGCTGGCATGTGAATGTTGTCTAGTTGTCTCTTAAGTGCTTGACTATAAATACTAGGACTTTCCGTAAAACCTTGAGGAGCTCGTGTGAATTTATAGCTCCTTCCATTTAAGCAAAAACCGAAAAGGTACTGGCTGTCTGGATGAATGGGGACACTGAAAAACGCGTTCTTGAGGTCTATGACTGTGAAAAATGTGGCTTCGGAATCAATGGCTGTCAATAGGGAAGAGATATCTGGGACAACTGGGTACTGGGGAATAATACATTTATTGAGTTCTCGAAGGTCAATCACTAATCGATATACTGGGGGTGCATTTGGATCAGTACGTTTCATGACTGGAATGATCGGAGAATTACATACATTGGAGTCAGTTTCTACAACTACTCCTTGAGCCATGAGCTCGTCAATTATTTTAGATAAGGCTGCTACAGCCTCAGGTGGTAATCTGTACTGTCTGATTCGTGGTAACACTACACCTGGTTTGAGAGTCACACGATGGGGTGTGATTTGCATGAAACCAACATCAGTTGGACCTTGCGCCCATAGATGCTGCGGAACATTTGACAATCTTGGATCAAAATCTCGTAATACATAGTGACCCTTGAAGTCACGTAAAAACAACCGTATTCCCTCTGGGGAGCAGCAAATAACTGCACCTAATTCTTTCAGTGTCTTAATGCCTAACAGATTTTCTGGACATGACTTCGTAAGTAATAGATCAGTAGTACGGGACAATGGACCTACGTCTAGAGTAACTGGCTTAGATATCTCGTTTACAATAGGCTTTCCTGAAAATCCAAGGGAAACATTTCTAGAGCCTGAGAGCGGAGCCCCTGGAACCTCGGCGTGACTTATGGTAGTCCTACTTGCCCCTGTATCAATCAGAAACTTTCTGTCTTTCCCTAATACTTGACTATGAATATAGGGACCTTCTTGATCTACAGGAATCTCGATGAGAGGCAAGCCTACCTCCCTCTCTAGGCTGTTTCATGAATACTGTTGGTACTCTGGATACTCTGCCTGAGCATACTGGTACATCTGCTGTGTAACATGCTGTGTTGCAGCAATAGGCTGCGGTGCTGGAACTGTCTGTTGTGCATTCTGTGGCTGAGAAGTCTGTGAAACTTGTTCTTGTCTAGGCGGACGTGGTCTTTCTTTAGTTTTACCGGTAGCTATATTATGTTTCAGAACTGCACACTCGTTTATGAAATGACCTGGCTGTTTACAATACTTACATGTCCCTTTAACGGGAGCTGCAGGATGACTGGCTTGATTCGGACCCCTCTTCTGACTGTCTTGTGGAACAGATTGTGCAACTAGTACTTTCATTTTCGTGTCTTTCATACGTCTTCTCTCGTGTTCTTGCTCTTCTCTTATTCTATTCTGGTGATACTGGAGCATCTGTAACATCTGGGACGGGGTACTAGCTTGCCATGTACTTTCGACTTTTAAAACTCGATTCTTAACTTGTGGACTTGAATTCTCGACTAGTTTAGTAACGAAAAGATGAGGGTATGACTCGCTACTCGTCTTCAAGCCACTGTTTATAATGAAACATTTTTCAAATCTAGAATAAAAATCACTAGTGTCTTCGTCTTGTTTCTGTTTACAGGCTGAGATTGCATCCCAGTCTTCCTTTTTAGTGGCTAACAATCTGGGCAAAACTTGTATTAACAGTTCTGGTAATTCCTTACATTTGTCTCCAAGACCGGTACCTGGTACTCGTATCTTATCTTCAGCTTCTAGAACTGCCCAATCGATCTTTTTCTCTCCCACCTCCCATTCTTTTTCCTTGAGTTTTTCGTATACCCCTGCGGGCAACAGGACCTTTAGCATTTTAATAATATCTGGATACGTATATTCTCCCATACGCAGCATGTCCTTTAACTCTCGGTGGAACCCTGCTGGATCTTTGTCGTGACAGGGGATTAATTTCTTCATCTCTAAGAGTTCCATCTTTGTAATCGGGGTGTAAACAAATACTCGTTGCATTTCACCATCTGCTGTCCTGACTGGGTGTACTTCTCGTAACGGATTCTGTCTATCTATGTAAAACGGTTTACTTTCTGGAGGTGAGACATGAACAAAATGCGGGTTCAAAAACATACTATATTTATGACGCTGTTCTAGAATGACACTAATTAAATCGGTACCTAAACCTTTCCATCTATACTGGAGTAACTCGTTCAGGACATCATGTAACGGACCTGGATCAGAATGTTGACCCTCATACAATGTGATGAGGTGCTGAATCATATACATACCCACCAGTCGCTGCTCGGCTGGGGGCAGTTTCAGAAACATTTGTGCCACTATTTCCTCTGGAAAAGTGGTAGAATCAGTAGTCCATCGGACTGCTGATCGGGCCAGTTCTTGTTCATGCATAGTACTTAACTCACTATAACCAATTCGTGATTTCAAAATGTGATCGGTAGCTTGAAATACTTGTTCTAGAGAACCTTGTTCTGGTGCTGGATGATGAAAGATTTTCTTGTGTTCCAAACGTGAATGGCGGTCTGGAAATCTAGATCTACCTACATACGCTATTCTGGCGGTATTCTCGTCCTCTACCTCTTCTGTAGGAGAGTCATTCTCTTTCTCGCTTACTTGTGCTGTTTTACGTTGTTCGTGTAACCTTATTATTTCCTTACGAATTTTCTTGTACATACTCTCTATACTACTGATGGTTCTGTGCTTACCCTCGGCTATATTATCACTCCACCTGGTCAGGGTTCTCATTTCGGCCGGATCTTTGGACGGGTAAGCTTGTTCCCTTATTAAACAATTAATCAGAAACTTTAATATCATGAGCTGGATCTCAGCTTTCCTTTGGGACATGGTTTCGCCAATACTTTCTGGATCATCCCCTATACGGATGAAACGATATATTCTGTCTAGATCCTCTTTCATATCCGGTAGGGTGTCCAAATACCCGGTCACCCGTCTTACACGTATGGAATATATAACCGTACTATCATCGCCTGTGACTGGATCATAGCGGCATTCAGTAAGAGCTCGTCGGATTTCTGCAACGGACTTATATTTGGGCGTACGCTGTAACGCACGTTCATGTAACTCGACTAACGTTACACGTTGGTGTGGTGGCGGGGTACCAGGAGGACCTCCTCCTGCGGCCCCTAAACTGGAATCGTCGACTGATACTCTTCGTGCTGGCGCGGCGGGAAATTGTAATGTGGGCTGGACCGGGGGTACCGTAGCAGATACTGCAACAGGTGCCCTGGTGACTGGAGGAGCAGGATTTTCATTATTTACAGGAGCTGGTGGAACAGGATTTGCATATTCTGGGACTGTGTCGTCCAAATAGGACGAGAGAAAAATATCAGCTGCGGTCGGTTTGTGACGTAGCTTGGTCGGAACTAATGGTGGCGGAAAATTACTGGATGCATCCGGGGTCGCTTTTGGCAAGCCCTCGGCAAGAAGAGGATACATACCCTTAATGAGGGCATTCCTCTGTCTGTCTGACTGTTCGGTTTTAACTCGCTCACCTATCTCGATTAATTCCCTTTCTTGGGCTCTTTCTAAGGATTCTCTACTTAATTCTGACTTTCTGATTTCTTTTTCGGTTCTCTTATGAGATTCTTTGCGCCATAACTCGATGGCATCTTTCTGTGACTGTCTGGCTTTCTTTTTCCATAATGTTTCTTCTACTCGCATGATGCACTCGGCATCCCACGTACCTGATACGGGCCATTTATACTTTTCTTCTAACTCTTTGGTGTACTCCACCCATAAATCTAGATACAATATGGCACTTATGCCATGCTTTTGATACATAAAATGACCTGGACTGTCCCTAGGCGGGACAGGAACTGCTTCTTCTAACAGACCTTTTCTAGTTTTTAACTGACGTAGTTTGGAAAACAAAGGCATGACTGGACTGTAATCTAGACACAATACAATACACAATGAACACGATAATTACACCACTTTCATTCCACGACATTAAAATACATGAATGCCATTTTAAAATAACAGTCTTGACAAAATACTACCTGGAATACTGAAAACAGGATACATGAATTATCTCGAGAACAGAACTGACTAGAACAGAAACTAGATGCACTGCTAAAACAGTACGAAACTTACCGGTCTCATAAAGAGACACGTCAGGACCCGCATCCACCGGAGTGGACACTTCGTGTTGGGTCTGTGTACCACCAAAACCCACGGACCAGAGTCAATTAGATTGACCCTGTCTAGATACTACCCCAGCAACGGTACTCACCGGGCAGCAAGAACGGAAGGCCTCGGACTGGACTGGACTGCTTTGACGCCGGACGGACGAACTTCGGACTTCAGTTACGGGTGGGCCTCCGGATACCTCGGACCTTGGACTCTCGGCTTGGGCTCTGGTCGGGACTCGCCGCGTTCCTCCACCGCCTCGTCTGGATGCTGGACCGCAACCTCCGTCTCCTCCGTGGGCCTGAGGGATACTTGAAGCAGAAATATCTGCCGGTGCGCAGAAGAGTTCCGTCACGGCTGCAGAGGGTCAGGGGGCATACGTGGCTTCACCGGCGCGTGGGGAAAGGGCAAGTCCCTGTTCGGGCGCCATTATGTGGTATATAAATAAATAATACCGGATCTATTTTTGACTGGATATAGTAATAACAGATAGCTCAATAAATAAGAGTCAAGATTCGAGGTAGTAGGAGTTTGCAGGTTTAATACAGCATAAGGACAGGAACAGGACAACCTGCACAGGACTAGGATGGCAGCGCTGCCGGGGGCAGGATCGGAATCGGCGCAACATTTAATAACAGTGCACAAGCATATATACTAAAACAGTTGCATTACAATACATACGATAGGCGGAGCAGTGGGTGTGGTCAATAGCAGTCGCGAAAGATAAGGGTGAAAGTAGGTGTAACAGGAGGCGTGAACATAGACATGTGATGTAAACGTAACAGAATATGTCATAAATGGGGCGGAAACATGGAGGGGGCTACCTGAGGAGCCGGGACCTCTAACCTAGTGGTGCGCGTAAACTGACAATGACGTGTTACTAGGAGAAGCTGGGGGCTATGACTTCTGCGCTAGGAGCAGAGACTGAAGTCTGGAGAGTCAGGGCAACATGTACCTAAACACTATCTAGTATCTGATGTTTAGAGAACATGTTGATAGAATCCAAAAGTTATCGGGGTAAAGGCTAACAGATTCTAAGACTGGTGCATGCATTATTCTACATGTAGTGCGTGTTGAAGAATATTAAATGACCATTAATACAGTATTTCTCTTACATGGAGACGTAAAGGCTAGACGATGACGGAAACTATTGATGCGATTCAGTAGCTTTAGGAATGCAGAGAAGGAGGGCTGGACTGATAACTAGAATCATAACATACTCTTGGCAGACTGGCAGGCAGAGCCAGGCCGAGCCGGGCACTGTGAGGCAGGAAGTAAGTGAAGGGTCAGGAATACAGGTGGGGGCTGTATCGCCCCTCAGCGAGGGCTCAGGAGACAGGAGCTGAATCTGGTGTCCGGGCCCTTTTGAGGCCTAGAAACGGGGACTTTACAATGAAATAACGTGCACACTGAGAAACGTGGCAACGTAACTTTTACATAGGCCTAATACTCGTAGCTTTCACGAGAACTGAAAACTGGCATACCAGAGATGGACACAACTGTAATTGCGTCTTTAATCGATCAGGGGAATACATATGCATATTAATCATGCACATACAACATAGGATGGGGAACACGTAGGGACACAGAACATGGCAAAATTTACTTTTCCACATACCCACTCCAGACATCTATTGGAGTTTTTACGGGAAAAGGGGTCTGTGTGAAAAAGCACGACTGAGTTACTCTAATGTCTTGCGTTAGATTATCGCCTTACCAAATGTTGGGCGCCATATAGTGTAGTTCCTATACTCTCAATAGGCTCTGCGCATTGGAATAATATAAACATCAGTGTAGACGTAGTACTGAGGTCGACTAGGTCTCTACTGACTATATTAGACTTAATTAGTTTTGCCAGCTAGCTCAGAGGTCACTAGAAACTTTCTCGAATGTTCAGGAAAGAGTTAACTCTCCGGATTTAGACAAGAAGGGATTCGTTTCTGACAACCGCATAAACATGACAACTTTGCTCCCTCAGAATAAAGAGTGTATCTCTAGAGTCGTGTGAAAACAATAGACGGTTATTTCACTCAGTCAATCGTGCATACTTAGTTTCACCAGAGTGCAGAGAAATAGAGAGACGGGCGTTTTCAATAAAAGGTGTTATTTATTGAGCAGTCTTCTTTCTCATGCAAGAGAAATGAATTGCCACAATTGCAATACTTAACATGAAGTAAAGTGTGTACATTAAAAGTAGTATTATGAAATAATACTGGAAAAGCATTGATATGGTTTCTTAGCCATATGATACTTTAAAATGGATAAAATATATACATACATAAAAACATTGACTAACGTACTCAACTGGTGCTTCTAAGATATGCCTACCCCGGTGTCCCTGACCTAAGCCTAATACGTGGGATGGAGTAAGTAAGTTGCAGTTTAAGTTAAGTTTGTTTTTGCCAAGAATCTGAATCAAGAATTCTCTTAAGGGTTTAGTCAGCTCCGTACCTTGGTAATAGAATGTAGGAGGTCTTGTGTGTCTCTCTCTCAGGACTCGATCTCCCAGCAACCCGCAAGGGTGACTGGAAACACCAGAGCTGGAATTTTCTCGGCTGGAGAAAAAGACAGCGTCTTTCTCAGTGCGTCAAAATGGAGGGGCGGCTTCCTTCGGCTCTCGCATCAGCTGGGCTTCGGGCAAGGAGATAGCCGCTCTGCTCCAAACCACTGTCTGTTTGCTTAAGGAAACGTTGGTATATTTATACCTGAAAGGTGCCGGGTTTGACGTAAGGTTGGACATAAGACGTCACTAAGAACTAACAGTTCTTTCTGGACTCTAGGAGTTCTTGTGCAAATCAAAACAAGAGCAGGGGGATTTCCCGGGCTGCTGGAGGCTTGGTTTGTTTAAAGAACGCGTTGTACTGTCTAGGAGTCTAGGGGAGTAGCCTTGCCGTATTTGGACTGCATGGGCTATTACTAAATATGGATATGATTCTTATGCCTTTATAAGTATATTATTTATTATAACCATACAAGGGCATATCTAATTAGGGTCCTAGATAGAAACACAACAGTACCACCTAAGGATAGCACAATTTATCCTACAACATCTCCTAGATTTCACATCCACATCCCCACCTTGTATTTGCTAAGGAGCCTGGGTGATCAATATTAGTAATTGCTACCAAGATGTCCAATTAGAAATGCGATGTAGAAGTTTCCAAGACAGGGTATAATGCACTGAAGCTCCTGACAAGATGGTGCATCGACTGGACATACTTTGTGATTTGACTAGCGATACTCTTTGCTTCGATCCTGTATGGTCATATTTTGGGATTTGACCAGCAGTTCTCCTCCCTTCTGCCAAATATGCTCATACTTATTGATCTGGCCTGCTATTATTTTGCCTTATGCTCTATAAGGTCATATTTTGACCAGGGATTCTCTTCCCTTCCACCCTATATTGTCATATTTTCTGACATATAAGGTCATCGCTTGTGATTTGACCAGCGATTCTCTTTCCTTCTGACAAGTATGGTCATATTTTGTGATTTGACCAGCAGTTCTCTTCCCTCCAACCTTGACATTAGGTGTCTTAGATAAGCTTCTAGCCCCTATGTTCCAGGAGACATTTGCATTGGTCATGTAATCATTCTGCTGTTTTTTGTTTCCCTTCAGCCTCTGTTTCTTTATAAGTTGGCTTGGTAAGTGAAATTTCTTTATGTTACATTTTGTTTTTCTTGGCCACTTTTAGATTTAGAAAAACAGGACGAGGCGCGTCCCTAGCATGATGGATGAGAAGCGAGAAGGGGCATTTAGGTCTCCCATTTCAAATGTCATTGTTGCTGCCCACCCTATATACCACCTCATCTGGACACAGACTCACAGCTTTGAATCTTATCTCACTGTCACAATGTATCTGCAACTCAGTCAAAGCAAAATTGAGAGTCTGTGAACTTCTGATGTGGTCAATACCACCATAGAGTAGACCGCTGTGAAAACATTCTCAAAATGTGTTGCATTATGTGCGTACAGACCCATGAAGAGAAATGCTGGTAAACAATACCATATATGTAACCACAAATGTATCCACATGTACTCAATTATGAATATTTGAATAGGAATGCTGTTGTCCATTTGTTTGAAGCTTTTCATGGTATTGTATGAACTTAGCCGGCCAGAGCCATAATACTCCATGCTTACATTGCAAATTTTCAAGTTAAGTGTAACCTTGTTTTCAAACCTGGCAAGATAAGCAGGACTTCGTGTGAAGAATGGAGTTAGTATTGTGTATCTAAGCAGTGGCGACTGCTCTAATTTTGCGCTGGTTGGGCAATGCGAATGTTGGAGGAGATGAGGGGAAAACACTTACTTGCCACTGCAGCTGCCGCCTCGGTGCTCCTCTCCCGATGCTGGCCATGCTGCACAGGCTCCCAGGGGGCAATCATGTGACTGGTCGCATGCTGGTAATACTATTTACCACCATGAGAGCAGCGCCATGATGGCCTTTGTTCGTGCCTAAGGTTTAATACACGAGGTATAGGCGGTTGAGAAGGATGATCAAGAAGGTACTCACCATTGTAGAATTCAGGCTACGGCCTGTTGTATGTGGATTTTGAATGACTAGTACTGTACGCTACAGAATTGGTCCTTGACATTATCAGAGATGTTGGTTTTGAGAAAAAAGAGTAAATGCAGATATGTAAAAAAATGAAAATGAGAGCAGCGCCGTGATTGGCCTGAACTGGCTGATTTGATACTCGCTCAGGCACAGGGAGCATGTGGTTTTTCTCCAACCGGGCTGTGCAACACAGCTGGCCTGGAGAAACATAAGTGTGCATGTCTGTTTGGCCAGCTTAAGACAGCCAGCCAAACTATCTTGAGCACTTACAAGGGCCCAGGGCCGGACTGGCCGTAGCGGGCACCGGGCAATCCCCCGTTGGGCTGCACGCGTGGGGGCCGGTTTTGGGCCCCTGGGGGCCAGTTTTGTTACAGGGCCGTTTTTGCAGCATATCGGCCCTGTAACAAAATTGTCTGAAACCAGGCCCTGGCAAAGAGCTCGTCGGCACCCCCAACCCCCCAGGGGGCCGGCCGAGCACTTTGCCAGGGCCGGTTTTGGTTCCCAGTCAGGCCCTGCAAGTGCCCAACAGTCCTCCAACTGTGACGTGACGCTCGTCAGGATGGCCCCACCCCCACCCTAACTTTGGCAGGCAATAGGAAAAATAAAATGATAATAAAATGGTTTTATTATCATTTTATTTTTCAGTGGGATGACGCTCCACCACCATAACGGAGGAGCTGCCCCTGTATATGAATGCTATCTTGCCTTCAAGGCTGTCCTGCGCCTCCTTGTGGGGAAGATCTTGACATCTGCACACTAGATACGTTTTTGCTGAGAATGACAAGTTTCGGTCAAGTAATCATATTACATTACTTGTACTGAGAGAAACTGTATATCTCCCAGGGAGATTTTATATTTAAATGCTCCAACTGACAGCCTACTAGTGAGAGTCTTGATCAGTTGAAATGACAACTCTCTTTTGTTACTTTGCTTTCTGTTTGATTGTTAACACCACCTTTTAGACCCATTAAAAAATGCTGGTGGAGTAGTGAAGATGACGAAAGGGCAAAGTGACTTTCATGGAGTTCGTACCCTGCCAGCAAGACTGTTCTAGGTTTTCTGTGTTTTAAACGCTGATATGCAGTAATGGCATTTTTTTAATTATCTTTTTTTATAAAGCTGTGTCTGGTGGCTCATTAGACCAATGCGTCCACTGCAGGAGCCTGTGTTTGACCTCATGGTCACAGGTTCAAATATAGCTGGGCCCACTCAACCTTTCATCCATCTGAGGTTAATAAAATGAGTACCGTTGGGTAACAATAAACATCTGTCATTCAGCGCCAGGATGACTACGGGTGAATGTGCAAGAACACGTTATTTTAAGTTCCAAACCGAATTCATTACAACAATGAAACAGCAGCTGCAGCTCCAGGTAGAATATAATCAAAAGCAAGGAAGCATCCAGTTGTTAAATACAAAGTCGTGACTCGAAGCAGCGTAAAATAAAAAATAAAATGATAATAACAGAAGTTATCATCATTTTATTTTGAGTATCCACCAGGTTGGGGCGGGGTGGATCTTGGATTCTGTGACGTCGGGGAAGAGGAGTAGTTGCTGCACTCTAAAGTGCGCATGACGGTTTGGTTTGCGACTTGGCCTGGCGAAACAGTCATGTATTCTTTGCATTTTCCCCACTGGGGTACTGTGCTTGATTGAAGATATTGTGAACGTTCTCATGCTCTGCTCGTGGCATGCGCATTAACGGCGATCTTTGGGCCAGATGCATCAAGCTAAAAACCGGTCGCAAAGGGGCAGATTCTCAGAATCTGCCCCTTTGCGACCGGTATTTTTGCATTTGGGATGCATCATCCCAAATGCAAAAATCGCAAATAGAGAATTCGCTAAATTGCGATTGTTTGCATTTAAGGAATCTCAAATTGAGATTCCTTAAATGCAATGCATGAAAGTTTCACAAATAGCGAATTCGCTAATAGGGCACGCAAATTCCCACGAAGTACAACTTCATGGTAATTTGCAAAAACTTTGAAAAATGCACTTTTGTGCATATTTCAAAGTTTCATGTTGCGCACACACATGCCCTACGGGCATGTGTGTGTGCACAACATATGTGCACAGATCAAAATCAGGGGTGCAACAGGGTGTCCTTCGGACACCCCTGCACCCTTGAACTCGCAATCTCAATTTGCGAATCGCTAATAGCGATTCGCAAATTGAGATTGTCTTCCCATTCATTCCGATGGGCCTCTAGGCCCATAGGAATGAATGGGGAGGTATTCATTAATTGCAACTCGCAATTTGCGAGTCGCAATTAAGGAATTCTAAGGAATCGCTATTTTTGCAGTGATTGCTTGATGCATTCCATTTTGCTATTCCTTATTAGCGATTCCTTAATTTTCGCTAATAAGGAATCGCAAAATGGATGCTTGATGCATCTGGCCCTTTGTATGTCACTGCTCTCACGCTCAGCTTCCTGGGAGTGCCAGAACGGAGACGCTCTCATCGTTCTGTTTTCCTTTGAACTTGCATCAGAGTGCAGGGGCCTCATTTATGAAAGCCTTGCGCCGCCGATGCGTCACTTTTTCCCATGTTAAAAGTGACGCACCGGCGGCGCAAGGCCTTCATAAATAAGGCCCCAGATGCCTTTGATCTGCGCGCGCATACATGTTTCTATTCAAATGTGTTGAGCGTTATTTATACAGTGAGCCCTGTCGGTTATGTCAATTTTACCTGCCTGATGTGTACCTTTAACATGCTGCTGTGGGCTCCGTCTTCCATGGATGTAAGAATAAACTCTTCTGGACATTTTACCAGCTGACTTGCTTCTTCCTTCATTTCTGAGGTGGTACCTTTCTTCCTGGATTCCTGTACCACATTTTGGCGATGATTGGGAGCAAAACTCGCTTCACGGAGCCCACACTTACATCATGTCAAGTCTTTATGCCTACTTCTCGGTGTCATTGGATTGAGGCACATTTGAAGTTTTCAGTGCACCGCACTAAAGTGTCTCTTCTCTCTGGATTTTGATGGCTTCATGTTGAGCTCCCCACTCAGCTCAAGGATTTATTTGCTACATTTTGAAGAGTGCTCCTGGATTATCCTGGTAACACTTCATCCAGGTTTGGCAGTTTACTTTTGGATATTCTGTAAATTGCTTGTCTGTCTACAGCAGTGACAGGCACACATTGTGAGTACTCTGTGTCTGCCTCCTGCTGCGCTCTTCATCTGTGCCCTTAACCACTATTTGACTCTACTGTCTTCATGGCTGCTTCTACTTCTGCCCCCAACGTTTTGGCTCTACTGGCTCTATTTCTTAATCGTCCTGGCAAATCTCCTGTGAAGTGGATGCTTTGGATTAGAGCTTTTGAATATTATTTAATTGCTGTTGGTGCAGGTGAATATGTTCCTAAATGGAAGGCAGCTATCCTCTTCAGTCATTTGGACGTGAAGGAGAACAGGCCTTTGACAATCTTCCCAGAATACCTGCACCCCCTGATGAAGAGGATGAGGCTTCAAAAGAAATTCAGTGATGAGCCAAGCATTTTTCTAGAACGTTTCAACTTGTCAAGAGAAGACAAGGCAATGATGAGTCCATGGAGTATTATTTGTCTGTTTTAAGACACTTAGCTACCAACTGCACTTTTGGTCCTGCATTGGATAATTACCTGTGTGATCAATTTGTCTGTGGCTGTTCATCTACGAAAGTTTACGTTTTTGTGTTTTAGAGATCCATCCCTCAGTGAAGTGTTAACGGTTGCCAACAGCATAGAAAGCTCTATTGAGTCTTCTAGGGTCATGGGTCAGGAGATGATTATTCCTACTCCTGTTCACATTATTGATAATGAGGTATGTCAATGTTGTTAAATCTAAAAAACAAATTTACTAAGTCCGTGAACAAAGCTGCTACTTTGGGTCTAAATCTCATATAGGAAATTCACCACAGTGTCCAGCCGTTGGGAAACGTTGTGTGAAGTGTAAAAAGATTGGCCATTTCCACACTGTCTGTAGGATGGGCAAGATTTCGACTAGAGTAAATAGTGCGGAGGCACTCTTGAACACTGAGGCTTTGGATTTATCCAATTATTTTACTTAGTCTTGATGACTTGCACATTTCTGAAGTTAAGTACCCTATTTGTCAAGTGACTATAGGTGGAATTTTCACCCTTGATATGATGTGTGACTCTGGTGCTTCCATAACCATTATTTTTGATGTTTTATTTTATTCTAATTGCGGGCACATTTGCATGGTTCTGAAGTACGTCTCAAGGCTTATGGGGAACAGAAAACTGATAAGGTGGGATATTTCTATGATCTCATAACTTGTCTAGGTAGAAGTCTACAGACTAAAATATATGTTACAAGAAAAGACAAATCTATTGTTGGTTGGAAGGATCCTACCAAGTTAGGAATTTATTTGGTTCCTGGTGGTGATCCTCCAGTCAGGGTCCATGATTTTCACCCAAATCTGTTTATTCTGATATGCCATTATGGAAACAAACATTTCCTGCTGCGTTTGATGATTCTTTGGGTTGTGTGAAAAACTATTGTCATACTATTGTGTTAAAGAAAAGCTCCTGTCCTGTAGTTCACAAAGTTCGCCCTGTTCCATTGAACATCAGAGATGAGCTTAAGGCCTTGCTTGATAAGATGTTATCTGAAGGTGTTATTGTAAAGGCAAAAGCATCAGAATGGGTCAGTCCTAAAGATGTCGTACACAAGAAAGACAAAAGTTTTAGATTATATGCAGACTAGCGCAGTCTTAACAAATACATTGTTGTGGAGTGTCACCCATTACCTAAGATTCATGAGTTGTTGGCTAATCTTGGTGGTCCACAGTTCTTTTCCCTGCTTGATTTAAAGTCGGGGTATCCACAAATTCCTCTCCAGACTGACTCTCAACTATTTACCACATTTGTTATGCCTTTTGGTGCCTACCAGTTTACCAGACTTCCTTTTGGACTGGCTTTTGCTGACAGTGTTTTTCAGAGACTGATGGACATTATCCTAGAGGGTATCATTGGTGTTCAGGCCTACCAGGATGATGTCCTCTACTTTGCTAAAACACTGGCTGAGCATGACGCCATCCTCTGCCAGGTTCTTGGTAAGTTCACGGAGTTTGGCATTACTCCAAGTCAAGTCATAAAACTTTATTTCGATTCACAAGAAGAATCATTAAAAGATACAGTTTTAAAAACACAAGTTACAAATGGGTGTCAAATCTATTAATTCAGGTTGTTATCATACAATGAATTTCAACCACATTTTCAGCACATTACCCAAAATAGTTACAATCCATATATAAAAAAGGTTTGACAAAATTCATAAAGATCCGAAAAGGACAAAATGTGCAGTAATAAAGTGCATTATGCAGTTTGAAAATGTTGGGTATCACATATATAAACCAATTCAACCTTTAACGCTATCCAGTCTATTTTGCCCTGTACTCTTTAAATAAATGTTTTCTCTGTGTTCCCACTGAAGCAACCAGATTTCTTTCAAACAGGGTCATATTTTCAATATCTTTTCCTAATAGTGAGTGCCAATCTAATGAAACTAAGCATGGCACTACATATAGCAGCAGTATGCAGCGATTTTAAGTACTCATATCCTTCTTTGTAATTGCAGGGTCGAATATCCATTACAATAGGTTTGATAAACCGGTTTCTCTGGGTTTTATAAAGAGAGCAGAAAAGAACAAAGTGCAAAGTACATTGTTGGGATTTATTATCACATGGGCAAGGGGGCAGCCTCTCACACCAACCCCCTTGCTTTGGAAAAGCAAATAGAAAATGCAATATATTGAGTCGAAATCTCGTCAAATAAAAACGCCATTGTGTATGTGCAGTAAATGATAAATAAAATTGGTGCTGCAATTTACCCAAGCGATATATTACTTGTTCATCATTTTTTAACAAAACCAAGGTATTACGGTAAGCGATCTTAATTACCATCTTTGTATCCTGCTCCATAAATTCTGGGTTTTCATAAATATGTCCCAAGCCGATTTTATGGAAAGTTTCCTTCACATACGACAACCATGGGATCTGCATAGCATGATCAAGCGTTATGCAATCTTTCAGAATATCTTTCGAAAGCTGCAGATCCTCAGATAACCAAATTTTCCTCCATAAAAGTAATAGAGAGACAGGAATAAAATCACTCCCAAATTCTATACCCATCTCTGTATGACAAAAGATGTTTGGTGAACTAATTGGGATTGACAAGAGACGCTTTAAGAACTTGTTTTCCATAACTTGTATTTGGGTACATTTATGTGTCCCCCACACCCCTGCCACATAAGTGGCGACAGGCAAGCATTTAGCGTTGTACAAGGTCTACAGTTCGGCAATTGGTTTTTGACCCAGTTTACTTGAAAAACGAAAAAGGGCCTTTATAGTAACCCTGGGCAAAGTACTACGCTACGCTCGCGTAGTTTGTGAAGTTTGCGCAACTTCGCACTACACGAGCTGCACGTGGCACAGTGCGAACACGCGTAGCGTAGTGCAGCGGTCATTTTTTGCTTGTTCGCGGTCCTCAACGTCATGTTCGCGACCGCGAGCAAGCAAAATGACATCCCGGCGAGATTCTCAACGCGGGGAGGTCAGGTTTCTCATTGCGAGTGGTCGTGCATGCTCGCGACCGCTCGTGATGAGAAACTACCAGTTCGCGTTGAGAAAGCTGCTGCTCGAGTAAAAATCTACTCGAGCGGCAGAAAACTAGAGCTCGCACTGTGCAAGATGGCGTTTTCAATGATTGCACAGTGCCGGATGCTTGTTCGCACTGTGCAATCATTGAAAATGCATCTTGCACAGTGCGAACATGCTACTACGCAGCTCGCGTAGTGCTACGTGAAGTTCGCGTAGTGCGAAGTGCACTTCGCGTAGCTTCGCGTAGCGCTACTTCGCGAACTATGCCCACCCTTACTCTATAGATCGCGTGGTCTTTTGTACTCGAGACGTTATTAGTGGATCCTAGCTCAAATTTTTATTAAAGAGATTTCCCAAATAGTTAAAATTCACAACTTTTTCGATAATTAAATTGCCTACAACAAACTTACGACTTTTTGTCCCTCTAGGGCCACAAACCATTACAAAGGACTTTGTAAAATTGACCCTAAGGTCTAAATCCTGCATGAAATCATTAAAAGCGTTCAGACAAGTTTGCATGCTGTTAACAGTTAGGGTCATTAACACAGTCTCATCAGCATAGGATAACAACTGTATTTGTTTACCATTTACTTTAGGGAAGTCTGAACAGTTCTCCAACAAAAACCTTTCTAAACCATTAGTATAAACTAAAAACAGAAAAGGGGCCAAAATACAACCCTGGCGTACACCTTCGGTTGATGGGATGGATTTTGTCTTTTCACCCCCCGGGCCATATCTAATGGTCACAGTGGTAGCAGCGTGTAATGTGCGAAGTAAGGTAACCAAAGGCTCCTCAACCCCCATGGTCTCCATTATTCGCCATAGCTTATCTCTACATACAGTGTCAAAGGCACTTGATAAGTCCATGGAGGCCAGGTGTATAGAAACACCCCTGGCCTTCATGTACTTACCCATAATTAGTGCCAGATTAAGACACTGCTCTGTTGTCCCCTTGCCTCTCCTGAACCCATACTGTGAATCCACAATAAGGCCAGATGAGTCTGCCCATGTCTCCAAACGAGCTAATATAACTCTCCCCATCAGCTTACAAGAAGCATCTATTAACGAAATTGGCCTGTAGCAGCACGGGTCACGTTTATCACCTTTTTTAAATATCGGTACAACTACCGCCTCTTTCCATGATAAAGGGATGCACCCGACCACAATCGCCTTAAAAACATTAAGTAATAATGGCGCCCATACATCGGAATTATTTTTAAAAAGATCTAATGGCACTGCATCTGGACCTGGGGCTTTTAGCGAGATACCCTTCCTTAAAGCCTCCTCAACTTCAGGGAGGAAATGGGAAAGACTAAGTAATGAAGCCATTTCATGGTAAAAGTCCATATGTCCCTCGCTATTGGTTACCAAACAAACGCCCTTTGGGTTAAAAAGTTTAGCATAATGGGCCTCCCAAACTACCCCTGTTATATGGGTGTTCATGTTTCTTTTTTCTTCGCTATTGAGTTGGACGATTTATTACCTCCCAGAATAGCCTGCTATCTCTCAAAACTGAGGCTTTCTCAAGATCTTCCCATGCATTCTTTTTTAATTCTAGTTTCCGTTTATTAACAGTATCCTATAAGTTTTTCTTGCGGTCTTAACCAGTTCCTTATCCCGGGGGACTTGATGCAATGCCTTTTTTAGTAGTGTTTGTGCTGCAGAGCATTCAGCATCAAACCATTTATACTCCTTTGATTCACCCTTCCCTACCGCTTTTAGAAGGTACGCTGCCACACTTCCGCAAAGAGCTTCAAAGTTCTGGATTATTATTTCGGGGTCACAGGTGGACATTAAACAAGTATCTATCTCCAAGCGGTTTACATTAAAAATCTCTTCCTCCAACTTTCTCGCATCGACCTTATCCCATTTTAAAGTTAGACCTTGATTTTGGCTATGCTTCATTGGTTGTTCAGAGGACTCAATCCTCTCAATCATAGGGCACAACTTCAAAACAAGGGGATTGTGATCACTGGCGGGGTTTACTTCTATTTTAAATTCATCAACGAAGTGAGTGTACCTACTAGAAAACATATCAAAATCAATTACACTCATTTGACCCCCCCCGTCCCCTGAAAAGTTGGTATTGGCAAGGATAAAGTAGAGGATGACATTTCCAAAATACAAAGGTCATTCATCACGATGATATTGTTTAATGCTTCTCCTTGTAATGAATGCTTAAAATGGGCCAGTGGTTGCTCATTAATATCAACCAAACCACAGGCCCTAGACCCACTAAATTTACATAAAGAGCAATTAAAATCCCCTACCCACATAATAAACAAAGAGGATGAGCTTTCAGTCACCCTAGTTATCTCCACCTGTAGTTCGTCAATAACAAATGTGGTGTGGGGGTCAAAGCTGTTATAATACCAATTAATCAAAAGCAAAGGAACTGGGAACAAATTTTCAATCAAAAACAATTGATACCAAGGAGAATCCACTAATTTAAGTGTTTTCACAGCATTATATTTTACAGAAATAGCGGTCATTAATCCTCCCTTTGCCCTTCCAGCCAATGAAGGTTCGGCATGCACGTTAAAAGATTGGTATCCATCCAGGTCTTGATCATTTCTGCTCCAGGTTTCCTGGAGACAGATTATGTCAAAACTTTCTATATATTTTATCCATGCCTCATCCTGCAACCTTCGTGAAAAACCTGCTATATTCCATTAAATTAGGCGGAAAACACACCCATCCTATTGACTCTTTAATAGTACTGGGTGTGTGCTTTCCACACATAATATAGTCCTTTCCTCCATTTGGATATAATTTTCCCTATCCCGATCATCGTCCAGGTCTATACCCATAAGCCGTGTGTTGTGAGTGATAAGAGATGACTGTGTAAGTTAGGCTTCCACCATGGGTTTGCTAGCCAAGGCATCCATCTGATTAACTTTGCTATTTAATACTACTGCCACCGCATCTTTGTCATTACTTGATATTACTTGGCCAACCTCCAGGCCACCCACAGCCATATCCATGCCAGACACTTCATAGCATAGAGACCACCGAAGGGGGAACACATGGATCTATATCGCTACCAGCAACCATTCCAGCCATTCCTGCTGTTCCTTCAACTGTGCCAACCATCGCCCACCTAGACGACTTTCCAAAAGGTACCCTACCCAGTGTCTTAATTATAATATTCCCACTAGGACAGTTCGGGAGTCAACCCACCCCCTCCAGACCTGTGAGTGTCTCAAATCGGTTTCTCTGGGGGAGATACTGCACCGCCCAATCAAATGTATTTTCACCATAAGGTCTCACACTACCATAATTGTATAATGGGTGAGGTAAACCACGATTCACGCAAGGATAAAAATAGTATAGGCCTAAGGATTGAATATCTCCCATTCTGCCAAACCTTGGTTCTCGGCGAATATGATCAACTACCCATGGGTCTCTAAAATTCACGATAACACAGTCACCTTCAAGGTCCTTTACGCTACGACCCACCGAACTCACCCTTCTAACATTTAAAATCTCTACATTTGAGGATGGGGGGAGTGTTCTATTTTTATTAAGCCAATAAATGACTTTATTTTTCAACTCCCTATGTGATTCTAATTGCTCAGGCCTAGTCCCCGGAACGCCCGTCAGTATAATAATATACGGTGCGGATTCGGGGGGGAAGGTTTACACGGGGCAGCCGCTTTGTGGAACCTTTATTGCCCAATGATGTATGCCCTTTTGGCTGTCTTTCCGGTGATTTTGCATGCGGAGTGGGCTGCGATCTGGTGACCACACCCACCCCCATATCTCCAGTAGAGCACGGAGGGTTACTCACTACAGAGTTCTTCTCTACGCGTGGTTGGGGGGTTTGGTTTATAGATCTAACAACGGGAGCTGGGTGAACAACCTTAATAGAATTACTGGACCCTGGGACTAAGGGAGCAGGAGCTATAACACTTTGGCCCTCTATACCCTTTACTAGCATGTCCAGTGAACATTTGTTTGCAGTTACTAGCTTTTCTAGTTGACCAAGTTTAGAGTTAATTATTTTCGTTCTTTCCAATAGGGGTAACATCAATGATTTGACAAGTTTTTCCATTTTACCTAAAAACACCTTGTTAGACCTGTCTGGATTTTTTGCGCAGTCCCTCCTCATTATTATTTATTTTGTCCCCTTTTTGCCCCTCATATCCTTAATATTTTTTGTGTCTACTACTTTTTTAGGTGTTGGTCAAGGGGATAGGTGTTCTTTTTCCCCCCATAATCTTTTACCTCAGGCCCAGAGGCCTGTTCTGACAGGAAAGTTGGAACCACACAAAATGGTGGCTTCCAACTGCCCCAACTGTCGCACCCAGAACTTGGACATAGCTTAACATAGGGCATTCCAGAACCTTCTGGTCCATGCTGGACCATTGAAGGGCAGCCTATAAAAGGCGGAATGCGGGGCAGCCATTTTGTCTACCTGTGGAAGTCAGCTGGAGGACAGGTGGTAGCTGAGGGTGGGAAGAGGTTAGACTAGGGTTGACCTCCTGGACTGGGAAGCTGCCTTATTGGTCTAACCCACTATTCCCCTGTTGGTTACTTGTCTTGGCCCCGCTGTGGGAAGTTACTGGAGACCCTGGGCGCCTAGCTTGCCCCTTTTCTAAAGAATAGAGGGGAAGTCTATAGGAGAAGGAGACTGCAGCGCTGCGGAGCGCAGTCCTCTGCCCAGTTGGAGGGACTTGTGAAAAGTGTGCCTTTATCCTCAGCCTCTGTCCAGAGACTGGTAATGGTGCTAGACTGTCCCCTTGTTCATGATTCACTGGAGCGTCACTTCTCACCTGCTGTAGTGGAGCGCTAGGGAGGAGAACAGAAGCCAGGAGAAAACGGGCTGTTCCGCCCTTCTACCCCCCAATCCAGCATGGAGAGCGGCGTCGCTGTAGTTCTGCCACTGCCAGCCCTGAGGTGAGGAGCGGAGAAGAAGGGCAGCGCAGCGCGACCAGCGCGGTCTCTGTGAGAGAGACACTAGCTCTCCGCGCATGCCCCGTTGAGCCGCCGGGCTCCGTGAGGCGGAGCCGGATCAGTGAAGGCGGGAGCGAGGAGAGCGTCGTGCATGCCCCAGTGATCAGCGCGTCCCCTGCTGGAGTGTGAAGGAGAGTTTCGCGCATGCCCCAGTGATCAGCGCGTCCCCTGCTGGAGTGTGAAGGAGAGCTTCGCGCATGCCCCCGTGATCAGCGCGACCCCGAGCAGTGTGAGAAGAGGCGCCGGGAGTCCCTCGGCGGTAGCTGAGCAGAAGAGCTTCTCTCCCCCCTGCTCAAGCGCCCTATGGTGAGGCGGGCGCGAGCGGGAAGGGAGAGCTTAGAAGCCAAAAGCGGCTGAAGAGTTCTGAGGCATTCTGCCTCTTTAGTGCTGGTGTTACCCGGAGGAGAGCTGAGGGGCCCCAGAGGCTAATATAACTCGCCAGCACGAGTCTCTCTCTTGTCTTAACCACTGTCCCCCCCTCATCCTCTGGTACAACAAGAACATCACCGCCTGATAAACAAGTAAGGAGGTATTTTGGAAGGGGAGAGAAACGCTATAACTTAACCAGGAAATAACTCAGTCAATGAGCATTATTCCACAGTGGTACAGCCTTCGGTGGGGAGGAACTTGCGGAAACCCTCAATGACTATGTACTATAAGAAGGAGGCTACTGGTACTGTGTAAATCAAGTATAGTGTACTCCATAATAATCCCATTCAACTACTTTTGGGGCCTAATTAAATGCTGGTTTAAGTGGGCCTAACCCAATTGCATTCAAATAAGTAGTAGAAAAATCTAAATGTCTTCTATGTAAATGAGAGTGTTGCTCTGCTTGGATTTAGAAGTTGTTCTTGCCAGAACTTAAAGTAATGCTGTGTTTGGAAATAATATAAAGTAAGCTGAGTACAGTCATTACCTGAATGAATTATAAAAGAGTAAGAATTATTTGCCAAATGTCTAAGTGAATTATCTATTTTACAAATGTTGGTTGTTCTTATGTCCTAGAATTGAAAAGTATTCCTGCTATATTCCACACAACCTGAATGTTAATTTAACTGTGAATTCTAAAAGTGAAAAGAGCCAAGATATATATATATATATTATTTTTATAAAGCAGTGCTTATTTTTCCACATTTTGGTGTAGCGTTATTTTTGTGTGATATTGCGTGGTTTTACTTTTGGGTGGTCTGCAACCTTAACACTGTGCCTCTGAAATGTATGTCTTGCCCTAGGCCAGGCTACCCCAGGTTCTAACACACCTCATTTACACTACATTGGGTATTCAGTTGGATAAGGTCAGGGGATGCCATAGTCAGGCTGGGGGACTGAACTGCAATTAGTGGGGCTTGATTTGAATTTTGTATTTTTGGTATTTTTGCAGAGCCACCCTTTCCATGACCACCCCCTCTTTTCCTTTTGCTTGTTTTTGATGTAGCTATATGATCTTTCCTTGCTATTAACATCTGTTTTTGGGCTTTTGGAGAGGGTCTGTGTGGCGAGGGAGATTTAGAAGCTCTATGACTCAAGCCACTGGAGACAGTGCTGATTGAAGTTGAGCTTGAGCTTGAGCTTAAGCGGGAACAAGCCACCAGATTGACCCAATAATACCTAGAGATGAGTACTTCCTTGTTATGAGGTCCATGGACAGGTGCTTCTGCGTAAGGGCTATTTCCTTTTCCAATACCACTGTTGCCTGTTTAATAAATTGATCAATGGTTCCAGTGGCCACCCCACCCTTAGAGTAGTGAGAGTCACTTTTCTTCCCTTCCCTGATCCTAGTGCCATTTTAGTAAAACACCAGGTGACACTAACGCCAATAAAAGATATAAAAGTAATAATGAGCACAGAATAATTTAAAAACAAAAAGATAAAAATAAAAACCCTTCTATGCCAACAAAAGAAATTTACACAATACCAAAAAATTAGGGGGATGGCCCAGCCCGGCCTCAGATGGCCACAGACGGTCCCACCCTTGTCCCGGGCTTCGCCCGGCGCGAGCCCGCGCGCATTCCACGTGTCGCGTATATGAACGTGCCTATATGCAGAGTGAAGGGGGAGGGAAGAGGCCCCAGCTGCGGCTGGTGGAATCCCGCAGAGACTGCTGGTCCTTGCAGTCCACGACCCACAACTACTGCTCCAGTAATCTGCCTAAGAACGGCAAAAGTCTTTAAAAGTTCCTGAAGGTGGTCCCAGGGTTTAAAAATACAGAGTCACAGCGCTTCCTAACACCACGGCTGCGAGCGGCACCCCTCTAGGATTGGAAAAATGTCAATGTAATGTCCAAGAGTTTGATTATTTGGGTCGTTCTTTAAGTGCAAAAGGTATTTCTCCCAAACTCTCACTGATCAAAGCTATTCAAGATGTCCCCATTCCCAGGGATAAGAATTCGCTTCGCTCATTTTTAGGTTACAGTGAATATTACTCAAGATTTGTGGATGGGTACTCCTTCATTGTGCATCCGTTGAGAGTTGCTAAAGAAGGGTGTAAAATTCTTTTGAGATGACACACAAGTTACTCTTAAAGCTGTGAACAATCTAATAATTTCTGTGCCTGCTAATTCTCAGTTTCAGGGTGACAAGGAGTGCATTTTGACTGTGGATGCCAGTCAAATTAGCCTGGATGCGGTTCTGTCACAAATCATCCAGGGCAAAGAGCGCACAGTTGCTTTTGCCTTGTGCTCTCTACTGCAGAATCACGTTACAGCACCATAGAGCACAAGGCATTAGCATGTTCATGGGCTGTGGAAAATGTTTAAATGTTTTTATGGGGACAAAATTTCACCTTGTTCCGTGATCACAGACCTTTGCTACATTTGTTGAATGGCAATGGCTCTGGTAAGGCCTCTTCTCGCTTGGTGAGGTTGTTATGAAGACTGCAAGAACACTATTTAACATTAAAGTACATTTCAGGTGGGAAAAATGTCAGAGCTGACTGTCTTTCTAGACTGCCTATTCAGGATGATTCTCAGGAGGTAACTAGTCATGAGGAATGTGTGGTTGCACTAGTGGATAAAGTTGTTGCTAATTCTGCTCCTGTCACTCATGAAGAATGGCTTGAGGCTTCTTCTTTGGATCCTGTTTTGGTTACTGTGGCAGATTTTTTGAAAAAGGATTGCCCTAAAGTGAGAAGTGGGGACTCTCCCTTGCGACCTTTCATCCACGTTACTGATGAGCTAGCTTTGGTTCAAGGAGTGTTAGTAAGAGAAGATCGCTGCATGCCACACTCCTCTCTCAAGTTGTCTCTCATCAAGGAGGCTCATGGTTGTCACTTAGGGGTCCCCAGCACTTGCAAAACTTTGAAACAATTTTTTGGGTGGTTGTCTTTGGAGGCGCAGATTGAAACATTTGTGGAGGGTTTTTCAACCTGCTTGGTTTCTGACAAGCACTAGAAGAAACATGAGACACACCTCATGCCTGTTCCTTTGCCTGAAGAGGCTTAGAGTAATATTGCTCTGGACTTTGCAGGCCCCTTCGAATTGTTACCTTCAGCACAACGTGTTCTTATCGTTGTCATAGATTATTTTAGCAAATGGGTTTATTTCAAATTTACATCTTATCCTGATACTGAGTCAGTTATTCGTTTCTTAAGGATTGTCTTTCTCATTAAAGGGGTACCGAAAGAATTGGTCTCTGACAATGGCACCCACTTTGTTTCCAAAAGGATATGCACATTTTTGGATGAACAACGTATCAGGCATATAACTACAGCATTTTACTCACCTTCTGTCAATGGTTTAGTTAAGCAAATAAATCGCTTTCTCAAAGAGGCCATCCAAACTGCGTTAATGATGGGTTGGGATACCAAGGAATTTTTGACAAAAAAGCTTTGGTCATATTTACTTACCCCACACAACACGAAAGGTGTTTCTCATTTTCTTCTGTTGAGGAAAATGATACACAGGTGTTCATTTTGTCCTGACTGGGTCAGGAATATGAAGAAGCAATGTTCTAATAAGTGGTTAGAAGGTGTGATTTCCCAGGTCGCTAAGAAGCAAATGCAGTCAAAGTTAGCTTTTGATAGCAGACATAGGGTGTGTGCTTGTGATTTGATGGTTGGTGACATTGTGATAGTAAACATTCCTAAAAAAGTGAGGAAAGTAGAATCCAAATAGTCTGTTCCAGAAGTGGTTGAAAGAGTTTCCAAAGGCTTTGCATTTTTGAAAGGCAAAGGCTGGTGGGGTAAAAGGTATTTGGTGTAGTTGTCTAAGGAGTAAGCATTTAAAAACATTTGCATCAAAGAAAAAAGAGGATTCTGACTACCTGCATTTCCTAGGGCCGGACTCTGCTGGCCCAGGTTCTAGCAAATCCTAGTCTGAACTCCAAGGTGTTAGTTCTAGTTTGGACAGGTCTACCTCTTTAATTCCCAATTGCCTCTTTTTCTGTTTCGCGCAGATTTGCACGGAATGTGGGAATGCCTTCAAAATGTAAGGAATTCTATGTAGTCTGATCTATTTATTGTCGGTATTCACAGTCCATCCATGTGATTTTCTTCTTTTCTTTTGTTTATTTTGAAAAGGGGAAGGTGTTGTACTGTGCTTGATTAAACATATTGTGAACATTCTCGTGCCTGCTCGTGGCATGCGCATGAACGGCGTTCTTTGTATGTCACTGCTCTCACGCTCAGCTTCCTGGGAGCGCCAGAATGGAGACGCTCTCATCGTTCTGTTTTCCTTTGAACTTGCATCAGCACGCAGATGCCTTTGATCTGCGCACGGATACATGTTTCTATTCAAATGTGTTGAGCTTTATTTATACAGTGATCCCTGTCAGTTTCACCTGCCTGATGTGTACCTTTAACATGCTGCTGTGGGCTCCGTCTTCCATGGATGTAAGAATAAACTCTTCTGGATATTTTACCAGCTGACTTGCTTCTTCCTTCATTCCTGAGGTGGTAAGTTTTTTCCTGGGTTCCTGTACCACATCCACCCAGGCTGCGTCACAGCTTGGGCGGAGAGCATGCCCAGGCTCCCATTTCTGGCCAATCACAACATGCTTGGCTGTGGGGAACCTGGTGCTTTCTGTTCGGCCGATGCAGAGAAGAGATGACTTAGCAGAGACAGCTGCTCTACCGCTACCCCTGTACCTACCGCTACCCCTGTACCATACCCACCACCACTGATACAATCACAGTACAATGAGTCTGCCTGTCATATATGCTATACATTTTAAAAGCAGTGTACAGGAAGAAGATACAGTACTGTAGAGCAAGGCCAAAGAGAATTCAAATGAACAATACCGTAATCAAAATACAATAACAAGAACTGAAAAAGAGATATTGAGGGAAAAAGGGTGTACTTGGCCAAGGGTGGAGAGACCCAGAAATTGGTTAAAGGGATCAGCTCATTTATGACATTAAGTCGGACGTGTGGGTTGAAAAATTGCTTTTGAACGGCTCCCCAAATGTTTTTGGGACTGCTACAAGGGGCTGCAGGGCGTAGTAGCCATCCAGTTGTTCTTGGCAATGGGCTGAACCTACTAACCAGTCCCGAATAGAAGGTGTCCGCCCGCACCCCCAGATGCAGTCCACTCTGCATGTGGCATGAGCAGAGCTAATCCAATAAGCTTTTCGTTATCAGGCAATTCCGTCGGGAGACACAGAAGCGACAAACCTGGAGAGGGAAGCACTTGCATCTGCAGCATGTATGAGAGAGTGTAAAAGACAGCAGACCAGTACCCCACCATGAGAGGGCAGATCCAGGCTACATGTCGAAAGCCTGCCCTTCCCCCATCCATCTAGCGCTTTCATCATGGGCCCGAAGGTTATATTTTCAGAGTTTAGAAGGGGTGTAGTAATTTGATGTATGTATCGGAAGTGCATAACTTGTAGTTTGCAATTGTCCCTCACTGACTGTCTGTTTACTATCTGAACTACGGCCATATTGTCCACGTTGAACATTACCTTCTTGTTGGCAAACTTATAGCCCCACTAAACCAAAGCCATCACCAAAGGAAAAAACACCAGGAATGCTATGCTTCTTTCTTCCAATGGTCTGGCTACTGTTGAGTGTACCAATGTCCTTGCCAGTGCATACCAAACCCTGAACTTCCAGCTACGTCAGAAATATTTGTATATTCCATTCTACCATCTCCCCTAGCCCTCACAGTGAAACACCATTAAAGTGTTCCACGAACTCGCCTCTTCTTTTAAACCCGCAGCCAGTCTCAGCCTGTGATGCAGAAGTGACCGGCCTGACAAGGCCAATTCCAGTCTCCTGAAAAATGTGTTGCCTGCCTGTACAACTGCATGCAAAATTCAAATTCCCTAAAAGCATTTGGGCCACCCTCACTTGCAATTATTTATTTCCTATCATTTGATCAATTAGTCTAATCACTGCCAATTTTTTACCCTCCGGTAACCTTGCCTCCATTTTCACAGCATCCATTTCCACCCCAACTATGGCAATACCATGTGTTGTCCTACAGTTTTTTTCCTGCCGCCAAGGGCACCACTATGTTGTACATGAGCTCCTTGAAACTTACCATTATAAACTAATTCAAAATACAACTTTTTTTGCATGCATACTATCAGCACATGGTACTTAATACCATTCAGAAGCTTTACTTGTATTAAGTACAATGTGCTGATCTTATGCATGCAAAAAATTGTATTTTGAATAATAAACCTCTTCTGACTTGATGCTTGATAACAGACCAAGCATTTGTTTCCTTGAAACTTACCAGTATCCACTGGCAGTCCATGAAGTCATATGGTCCCACAAAAATGTAGTCAGCAAGGTAATGTGTTACAGTTGTGCGTCCCGTTTCAAATATAAAAACATATTGCAAAAATGAGCAAAACTTTTAAAACAGTGCACGATATTTTGAGAAGGCCATCTGCAACGCACCATTGTCCATCAAAATGTATACCAAGCAACTCAAAATGAATGGGTATACTGGCAAAAGCCAGAATACTGACTTTAGGTGACTCTTTGCCATACAGCTGACTCTTTACCATGCAGGTGCCTTTCCCCACTTGACTTACCAAATCAGTTGCAACATCCACTGAAGAATATGTCAACGACCTACAAGTCATCAGAAATAAAGTTGTTCACTGACTTCTGGCCAGGAAAGATACTGAATAAGCCAAAACTGTCCCTTCTCCTTCTTCGGTACCACTCCGATAGGTGACTCAATCAACCTATCCATGTGACACTTTTTCCCTTCCCTCACTTCATTTGCTAGTTTTTCTCTCACCACTTAGGGATGCTACAATAAAAGGTTGATTTTATGCAGTCTAGTGTAGCTGTGTGAATAAATCCTACTGTATTCGCATTTGTTTTGGAGAAAAAAGGAGCCTGAAAAGTCTGCTGTAGTGTGAAATATTACCATGTTCCCTACAGCTGCGAAAGGAAACCAGGACCATCTAATTGAGTGGGGATAAGGCTTGTTGTAAAGATCCAAATCTTTTCGTCTGCAGAATCTGTCAGATGCAAATCAGTAACTTAAAAAAAAGCAGGATGGACAACGTGCGAAAACAACTATAGGTTACAGCTAAAAGAACACACGTGTTGGAATACGCTGGGGAAGATGGCGGCTGGGTAGGAAGCTCAGTCGGAGAGCTCCCGGACCACCCGTGACTCTGACGAAACGCAACGATTGAAGGCACCGAAAGCTTATGGATTGAACGGACTTATGAGCCTACGAGCTTATGAGCTTATGAGTACGTGAGGGCGAAAGCCAGAGAAAGTGGGTCCTCTTACCACGAATACGGAGCCTCCTGGGATGGTGTGTTCCCTTGGTTTGGTTTTTTCCCCCTCTGCTCGTGGAGTACTGAAGGAGGTCCTGTGCCCGCCGCATAGTGAGTTGCTGGAGGCTGTAACGACTCCCTTGGGTGGAGAGAGCTGTCCGAGGCCCAGGGAAGCGCTCGTAGGCATTGGTGAGAGCGGCGGATACGGACGGGGGCTGGAGAGTCGCATCAGGGCGGGGGAGCGGTCGGACCTCTGGAGTACCGCCGCGAAGGCAAAGACGCGCTGCTGCCGTGCCTCCGGAAGACTGAACTTTCAGTTCCGGGGCACGAGCGGTAGGGTCAGAGCTGACCTCCACCGGTATTCTGAGGCTCACAGCAGAGCAGTATCGGTTTCAAACAAAGCGAGTTCAGAGAAGAATATCCAGAAGAGGGAGACGAACAACAAGGCACGAGTGTGCTGGGTCGTTGAAAGACTGAAACCTGGAATAGTCCGTAAACACAATGGTATGGACACTGGAAAAAATAGATTAATTGAGAGGATTTGGACACCTGGCGAGGCAAACAGCACAACATCAGAGAGCAACATAAACAGCCAGAATTTTGCTCATACCTGTCACACTGAGAATTCGAAATTTAAGAAGCTTACAAACTACCAGCCTATGAGTAAGTTTACAAAATCAATAAAGGAGGGCAGAGAGGAGGCACATCGCAACTTAGGGGAGAGCCTCGCCAAAATAATTCCAGTGGGAACTAAGGCACTCTCAGAGTCCCAGGGAGTACAAGGTCAGGACAAACGAGTAGTATCTTCCTACAGCTTGCGTAACAGAAACTTCTTAAGACAAGAGCAATACCCTAAAGGTATTTCACCAAGGGAGAGCAAAAAAAAGCAGAAAACCCTAGCAAGAGAATACACTAAGATCATCTCAGAGAGTGGTAAACAGGCCTCCTCACTGAAATCTAAAATAAAAGTAACTCCCTCATTAAGAACCTACTTCAAAGTACAACAGCAGGGGCTGCAAACAGAGGTTCAGGCTCTCGCGCGGGCACAGTCCTCTCCGGATACCCTGAGGGAAGAAAGGGAAGAAAGAGAGGAGATCATCAAGTTTACGGACATTTCTTCCCCGCAAAAAGCGAATCCTCAGGCGCCCCCATTAATTGAAAAAATAGTCTCAGGCAGCGCAAAGAAAGGAAGAAAAAACAAAAATAAGAACAAGAATAAGACCAAATTAGAAACAAAGTGTCTGGAAGACATCTGAAAAACCAACAAGGGAAGCGGAGCAGAAGAGGGAGCTGAGGTCCATAAAGTACACATGGCGGAGGGGGGCGGAAACGAGCCCTCTGTCGAAGCTGCACACAAACCAACAGAGGATGAGGATGAGGACGATGTAAGATTGCTAGGGAGTCATAAAGAAATCCCGAAGAACCATACAGACGAGCTCCTGGAGAAGATATGGGCGGAAATGAAAGAGAAATGTTCCATCTCAGAAGCGAAACAAGACAAAATCCAGGAAGTATGCGAAAAACTGGACAATAAGTTGAACGCTCTGGGAGACAGAGTTACGGCAGTGGAGAGTGAAGTTGTTGCCCTGGACAAAAGGGTAGAAAAGAACAGGAAAGAAATAAACTCCCTGAGGCTAGAAAATAAAATCATGAACGAAAAGATGGAGTCCTTAGAAAATCAGGCGAGAAAAAATAATATCAGGATCTTGAATGTTCCGGAGAACCAAGAGGGCCAAGACATTAAGATGTTTGTAGTAGCATTATTGGCAGAACATTTCACATGGGCGGACAAGACAATACTGGAAGAAGACATACAGAGAGCACATAGGGATCCCTTTGGAAAGAACAAGGAGCGGAAAACTCCAAGGAAGATCTTAGTCAACTTCAAAACGTATGTGCTGAAAGACAGGATCCTAGGAGAGGCACTGAAAAAGGGAACTTACAACAAAGATAGTTGGACTTTTAGAATAAGATCCGACATGTCAAAGGCCTCCCAGACTAGGCAATGGGAACTGGGAAATCTAATGTCAGAATTGCAACAACTAGGCGCCACAGTGCAGATGAAATTTCCACCTTCGCTTCGCATAATGTGGCGGAATAAAATGCGAAACATGAAAGAGCCAGAAGAGGTGAAAGCCCTCATAGATCTAATGAGAGAACAAATGCATTCGGAGGAACCTCAGAAATAAAGAATAAAGGGAACCCACGTAAAGATCATGAAACAAACACCAATGGGGCAAAAAAATATATAAGCTAAATACAATCAAGTGTAAAGTATAAAACATGAAGGTGCATGGCAATCAAAAAATTATTTTTAATCGTATAAAGGCAAGAATCACGGGGACGGGAAGCTAAAAGGGTTACGAAGATAACCGAAGGAAAAGAAGATGGAGGCTTTCCCGGGGAGGGTAACGTAAAAACACATTCAAGAAAACATAAAAAGTACACGATAAAGGGTGGGGAGCAAAATAGGGAAAAAAACTAAAAAATCCTCATTTGCGAGAATATAGGTAAAGACAAAATGGAGTTACATTTCGTAAATAAAAAGGCAATGAATGTGCAGAAGTGCGAAAGTGACATGAACAGAATTAATGGGAAGCGCAAGTAGAGACGTTAAAATACTATCATGGAACGTAAATGGCCTGAGAACAAAGAGTAGGAGGAATAAAATCCTGGAATACATCAGAACTGCAGAAAGTGAAACTATAATACTGCAAGAGACTCATCTCTTAAAAGAAGAGTGGGACCAAATAATCAAGAACTTATGGTGGGTAGATTCCCATGTATGCACCACACAACAATGCAATATCAAGGGAATTGCGATAATCTTTAAAAAATCACTAAAAGCAGTGGTAATTTCTACAGAAGTAGATAGTAAAGGCAGATGGGCTACAGCCAGCGTAAAAATTGGTAACACTCCCCTTACTATTGCAGGTTATTATGGGCCCAACCTTGACGACGCTGACCCCCTGCGAAAACTGTACTCGCAGTTACTACTAGCCACCTCTCCCATAATACTGGGAGGTGATTTCAACCTAGTGATGGATTTAAGACTAGATAGATCACCACCTGGAAGACAGGCTAACCTGAAAAAAATGAGAGATTGGATTGGGATCTACAAAAGAGATCTTGATCTAGTCGACATCTGGAGAAAGAAAGGAGAAAAAAGGCACCCTTTCACCCTGCATAATAAAAAGCTGGGGCATAAGTCAAGGATTGATTACTTTTTGGTCAGCAGTGAATTGACAGGGAACGTGAAGAAAGTATCTCATCTACCAGCTCATTTGTCTGACCACTCGGCTGTGCAACTACTATTACAGGCCACAGTAAAATAAATGGAAAGAAGATTCACAGTAGAGAGGGCCTTGTTACAAGATGAACAGATAATAAGGGAACTGGAAATTGAAACAAAGAACTTCTTTGAACTAAACGCCTTAGGTACCACAAAACAAATAACATGGGATGCTTTTAAAGCTGTTCTAAGGGGTAAACTGCTGAGTGTAGGGGCTCGTAAAAATAAGCTATTAAAGCAAGAGATCTCAGACCTGGAAAATAATATTCATTCCTTAGACATCGCTATCTCTATGGAACGAGAAGAAGTCAGGAAACAAGAACTTCTCCAAAAAAAACAGCATCAGAAAGAGGAGATAGAAGGCGTCTTGGAAGAAAGACTGAGAAAGAAATGGGACTCTAGTAAACTAGCAAAGCATGAATATGGCGAGGGCTGTGGAAAATGGCTGGCATGGAAACTTAAAACCGATTTATCCAGAAGCAAAGTGAGAAGTATAATTCAGGATGATCAAACAGGGCAAAGCTCTGATGAAAATATCATCAGGCAAGAATTCTGGAAATTCTTCAAAGAACTCTATACAGAAGATACAAACCCGCAAGACATGTTGATTAATTCTTACTTGGAAGATGTTCCGCTCCTAAAACTCACGGAGGAAGAAAGGGAAGATTTGAACAAAGAAGTCCTAGAAAGCGAAGTGGCTGACGCCATCAAGAGTTTGAAAAAAGGAAAGGCAGCGGGGCCTGACGCTTTACCGAACTAACTCTACCTGGCATTAAGAGATACTTT
The DNA here is from genome assembly GCF_964261635.1 of Lissotriton helveticus. Classification (NCBI taxonomy): domain Eukaryota; kingdom Metazoa; phylum Chordata; class Amphibia; order Caudata; family Salamandridae; genus Lissotriton; species Lissotriton helveticus. The sequence goes on along the minus strand of NC_136067.1, from coordinate 85,982,623 downwards.
ACTTCCACACATTACTGAATTAACCAATATAATTCTTAAGCAGCATGAAGCCATACCAGAATCTTGGAACAACGCCATAATCACAATCATCCTAAAACCGGGAAAGAGCCCTGCCAGATGCGAGTCATACCGCCCGATTTCACTGCTGAACGCAGACTATAAAATTTTTACCAAAATCATGGCAGCACGGCTAGGGAAAGTATTGCCGAAACTGCTGCATCAGGATCAAAAAGGGTTCATCAAAGGGAGGCAATTGCATGAAGTCACACAAGAACTTTTAACTGCAATAGACATCGCAACATACGAGAAAACTCCTCTCACTATACTCACTGTTGATGCCGCAAAGGCTTTCGATAGGGTCAATTGGGCCTTCCTAGAGAAAGTAATGGCCAAGAACAACATTGGACTAACCTTTATACATATGGTAAAGCAAATATACAAGGCTCCAAGATCCAAGGTTCTAATAAATGGAAGTCTTACGGAAAATATAAAGATAAGTAGAGGAACGAGGCAGGGTTGTCCCCTCTCACCTTTGCTCTTCAATATATATATTGAGCCACTAGCGAATAAGTTAAGAAACAGTAGAGAAATTACTCCATTCAAACATCATACATGGGAGAAGAAAATTGCATTATATGCGGATGACTTAATGATTTTTACGGACGACTACATGAGAGCCAAGGATACAATCGAAGAAACTATAGGAGCATTTGGTAAAGTCTCAGGGTACATGGTAAATCAAACGAAAACAGAGATCATGACATGGAATACTCACTTTAAAAGCCACAATATAAAGAATGAAATTAGATACCTAGGAATCCTAGTGAATCATGATATAGGAAAGATTCCGCAACGCAACCTGACCAATGTAGCCGGAGACGTAAGGAAACTGCTCAAGGCATGGGCCTCCTTACCATTAAGTCTGATTGGGAGATCAAACATAGTCAAGATGACCATCATACCAAAGTTCACATTCTTATTTAATGCAATACCTTTAGAGTTTGGAAAAACAGCACTAACTCAGGCACAGAGAGACATCACAAGTTTCATATGGGCCGAGAAAAGCACGAGTATTGCCTGGAAGAAAATAAGGAGGGGGAAGAAAGATGGAGGTCTGGCTAGCCCGGATTTGATGGAGTACTGCAGAGCCTTTCAATTTAAGAACATCAGAGTGTTGCTAAAGAGTCACGAAAACTACCCGAGGCACTTACAAGCGATCACAGAATCAGATGACCATGTCTTGTTTAAGTTCGAACATCCCAAGTACTTCAAAAAAATTAAACTAAAGACCCTAAGGGATGCAGCAAAGATGTGGGCACAAATCAGAGGATTCCTGAAAATTTCGTACTATAGCAAATTGGCTCCTATCTGGAATTCGCCAGGAACCCCTGAATGCTTTAAAGACACACTAGCACTCCCTCTAAAAAGAGCCAACGTAAAGTTTTGGGGGCAAATACTAAACGGATCTAACTTGAAAGCATGGTCAGAGCTTCAAGAGTTGACAAACAACACACTATCCAAATTTAAGTATTATCAAATCTTAAGTTGGTCTAAGACATTACCCACTAACAACAACGGAAATGAAAAATTGGAAAAAGAAATGGTTAAAACAACACCAGTACCAAAAGAAGTGGCTAAATGGTATTGGGCCTTGATTAAGGCCAGTGATACAAACCTCAACATAGAAGTACAAACCTGGGGGAAAGATCTACTAATAGCGGACCTAGACATAATTTGGGAAAAATCCGTAGGGAAATGCTGGTCCACTCTGAAATCCGCGACTTTGAAAAGGAACCATCTGTACACAATCCACCGGGCTTACTGGACACTAAGAAAGCTTTCCAAGTTTAAGAACGCAGGAATAAAGAAATGCCCAAAATGTGGAGAAGAAAAAGCAGACGACATCCACATGTTCAAAAACTGTCCCCAATTGAGAGACTTTTGGGACGAAGTTGGTAAGACCCTGAGCATTATCCTGACCAAGCAACTAACTGTAAGTACCACTCTTACCCTTTTTGGGATTGAAGAAACAGCAAATGAAGGGGGGCTTACAAAAGGGCAAGAAAATCTTCTTTTTGTATTGATAGTACTTGCAAGGAGGGAAATTTGTATTAAATGGATAGGGTCTTCCAGCCCAACTTACGCAGACTGGTTGAACTCGGCCATAAGAATTAATAAACTTGATTGGAAGGGAAACACATGTAAGAGATTTAAGTTCTGGGAAAGCTTCGAAAATTTCTTAAACCCCAAGTAAGACCAAAACACAAGTCCTATGATTAACGCGATACATCCTCTGGTGGACAAGTATGGTACTTGTTGAGTAGTCAATGTGACTAGCTCCCCTCGCTCCAAAATCAGAGGTAATGGTATGTAACGGGCAAAGGAAACTCCTCTAAAGATCATCAGGAGGATGACAAAACTCCCCAGACAAGAGAGATCGAGGGGCAGTGCCGGAAAGAGTCGAGAGGCAGATACCTGATACTCGGCAATCATACAGCTATCGCAATATGAGGATACCAAAAAAAAAAAAAAAAAAGAACACACGTACAAGGATTTTAAAACTTACATTTAAGTTTATGGATGCTACACAAGGGCTGGAGTAAGTGAGACGAAATGTAATTTATAATTGTACTAGTATGTTTATAAACCATGGGTGGCGATTATGCTTGGTTTATGTGCAAGTGGACGTGGAGTTGGGAGTGATAAATGTAAATGTAAATGTAGTTGAGCTTATATAGCGCACAGCTACCCGCAGTGGGTTTCCCGGCGCTTGCTTAGGGAACCCGTCCTGATATTCCCCTGTGAGATAGCAGGGTATCCACAAGGTGAAAGTCAGGCATCCCGCCGCGAGGGGCCGTTGTGGAGATTAAGCAAGCTATTGCCCAGAGTCGCAGAGTGTGAACCCGTGAGTCGAGGAGGCACCGGGGCGAGAATTATCGAGTCCGTGGAATTTTTAGCCCAAGACCCGCCGAGGCGGGGAATTGAACCCTGGTCCAGGACCGATCTCAGCTTCCGGGTCTGCTGCCTCTAACCCCTGAGCAGTAGTTTACAGTATTAAACTAGGGCATAGGTTGAGGAGCGGGAAGGTACGGGTGGAGGGGGTTGTTCGGGTGGACCAGGAATATGTGTGTAGTGGACGAGATGTGCTGGTGAGGGGGCGTATGGCACAGGTAAGGGGACTTAGGTGGAGCAGGGGTGTGCGTGGAGTAGAGAGAGGGTACAGGGTGAGGAACCACAGGGTACCAGAGGGTTTGTTTACAAGATCAGAATGTTCGTACATGGCCATTTAATATGAAAAGTTAAAAATACTTCAAGTCTACAAATCAAAATCAAAGCTCAAACTCCTGAGATTCAAGCTGGGAGCAATGCAGAGCGGGACAAGGCAGAGGTTTCACAGACGCAACAAAGAAGAAGACCGAGGGACTACAGGATGAGACAGAGGGGTTCAGCATTGCAAGGGTGATGGAGGCTAGAGAGAGGCAGAGGAGCTAGCAGAGAAATACAGGGGACAGGGTCCACACTTGGAGAGACAGTGGGCCTAGAGATCCGTGGCTGGAGAGGGAGAGGTAGGGCGCGAGTTACTAAAAAGTGCTACTAAGCGCTTAGTGACTTCTTGATTCTGCACAAGTGTGAATTTCTCCTTAATAAAAAGTACCACTAAGTGCAGAGTGAGTTACTGGGCCTGCTGAAGCCTGAGTAAGCATACAGTGAGTTTCCAGTCCTGATGAAGCATGAATTAAAATAGAATTATTTCCTGGTTCGGCTGAAGCACGAAGTAAAGGTAGAATGAGTTCCCAGTTTTGCTGAAGCGTGAGTGAGTATGCGTGAGCGTTTGTGATCACTTTCGCGGCCACTTTGATGTTCTCAGTGGCCGCGCGGCTCACTGAGAACATCAAAGCGGCAGCGAAAGTGATCACGCAGGCTGACAAATGGTGCACACGCCCGGCGCACATGCACTGTACCCGATCCGCCTGCAGCCTGTGGGAGCACTTTCAGAAGCCCCTTGCTTAATATCTCGCAGAGCATCGCTTACGCGATAGCTAGGCGAGACCTAAAAAACATACACACTATGATATTACATCACCAATAAAATAAGTACACAAGAATATTAATTTCTTGTTAGTGGAGTGGTGATATTTGCATAGCGCTATTGTCATATTGCATATTGCCACAGATATATGAACTGGATCACGGAACCCACAAGAGCGTCTGGTGCACAGTGCTTGTTGCAATTGAGAACATTTCGAGTTTCACCAATCACAATCAATGATTTTATTTTTTAAACTGAAATCGGACCAAAGCCTGGAGGAGAAACAGGGGACATGTCACATGGCGGCTGCAGGCCGCAGTGTGGGCGATAGAATGGAAACAGCATGCAGAAGGTTAGAGCCACTGGATGTGTAATGTGGTACGGGAGGCTGGGGAAATATGTGAGGGCACAGCGTACAGGAGCTGCAGAAGGAAGAAACACAGAACTAACCTCACACAGACGGGTGTGTAGCAAGGAAGAAATGCTGGCAGGAGGAGTAAGGCAGGCAGGAAATAGGCGGCCTGGTTCTCCAGCTAAATAGGATAGCGGGGCCTGGGTCAGCAGGCTCAAGGGCTTCTGTAAAGGAGGCACCTCTAGGAAAAAGATCTGCTCTCACACCTGGGGCTACTCCCTCAGGACACAAGTGTAATCTTTACATGTTAAAGCATCGCCCTATACATGAAACGTTGAGCGTCAGTCGGAGTTCCTTCTGTGGGACAGATGTGTCCAGCCCTGGGCTTGCACTTAACACACCGGTGCATTCTGGTATTTGCGGTTTTGTCTTTCCAAGCGGCTTAACACACATACCAAGGACTTGTAGAGGGTGACTATAGTTTCAATACACGAAGACGTTCATGTATGTTCGTTCACATTAACACAAACTATACCCTGGGTATGTCTGTGGACTCGATCACCCCGTTGCGGATGGTGGCCTCATGGTGTCTGGCAGCCTCCTCGAGTCCTAACCTTTGAGCTGACAGGCGCCGACTGCTTCTTGGCGCTTGTCCTTCTGATTGCACCTCATTGAAGGAAAGTAAATCTCTACTTATCTATATTAACTTAATGTCATGATACTGTGGTAGTTGGCATTTTGGCAACCACACTAGGTTTTAGCGGGATGTTGTTGTTCTCACGTTTCTGGCATACAACCTGAAAGGTAATGAGTATGGTATGATTCAAGTAGCTCTGCAGTAAGACATGGAGTCAAAGGTATTCTCTTAGGCCTATAAATTAGGCAATTCATATGTTAAACCAAGCATTGGCATAGCCAATAGGTCTTCCTTTGGGACCTTATAAGTGTTAAGCCACGCAACAGTTGATGTGGTTGCACCAAGGATATTGTGCTGCATAACTTAATACTTAGAAGGTCCCAAAAGCGAGACCTATTGCCAATGCCAATGCTTGTTAAATGAAGGGTCTCACTGGTATATAATACTATAACAAAGTAGACTGGGAATTTTGTTCTTCCAGAAAGTGTCAAAATTAACAGATTTGCTGTACTTCAAAACCTCAACTCAATGTGCATCCATAAAACAGCATACTGCACAATTCACACGCGGGAAAACATGTTTTTCAGTGAGCCAGGGCGGAACTAAGGGCCAAACACAAACTGTTTCAAGCCACTTCTCTTCAAAGTCAAGCATGTGGCCTTGCAACATCATTGGCGCTTTAAAACCACATAAAAGAGTATTATTGGAATAGAACAGCGCAGGAGAAAAACGTGTTAGAGTAAAATGTTATGTTAATCATTTACAACTTAATAACATAAATAGCACATTTGGATGCACTCCTGGAGATTTGATTGTCTGCAATCAGATACTTTAGTCAAAGGGTTAACTCAAAAATGTGAACCGGTCTTCTGGTTCTAAGGTCAATTTCAATCAAGCCATCAGTTCACAACTTCCTTGAAGAAAATAGCAAATCTATGACCAAGTGTTGCCAGACTCTCCCTATTGTTTTCTCTCAGTGGGAAGCACCACTTTGATTTCATCCAGTCTCCCCACTGGAACCTAAACGTATGTCAGCAGAACATAAAAATGTCATCCAAAGGAATATGGATTGTTGCCTAAAATACAAAAACATCAAGAACTCCTTATTGAAAAATCAATTGGGGTGCATTATATAATATACATAAATGCCACTTATATTGTACACATAAATAGTTATACAATAGTTGCTTTCCATAAATTTGTAAACACATATGTACATGAAGAATTCCCCTTTGGCTAGTGTTTAATGCATAGATTCACAGGAGCGATGAGTTCAAGGACTGTAGTTTTCTCAAGTGAAAAGTTACAATATATGCAATATTTATTGTGCTTTGTGAAGCCTGGGGAAACAACCACTGAAGCAAGCAAACCAGCTCCTAAGATGAATTGAGCTATAGAAACGAGCCAACAGCAGCTCAGGAACTGTGTGTGTGTCCTGGAAGCTGCAGCAAATTTCAGCAAATTGGGCTGAGACACGCGACTGGAGAGGGCGTTTGATCCCACCTCTTTTTATTTTTATATATATATATTTTTTATTATATTTTTTTATTTTCCAATTAAACACAATATATAGACAGTGCAACACAATTTCTTATATAATTAACAAACGTTACAAAATAACTAAGCATTACAGATAACAATGGAAAAAAAACCATTACAGCACTTCATCTAGATCCGATACAACATATTAACCACCCAATACATACATAAAAAAACCTAAAAAATAAAATTACAACTATAATTAATACACATTACAGTGCTTCAAAGCTTGATCCAGCCAAACAAAGCAAATAACCCAATACATGAGCATTCCTAAAGATGTTACCCAGAACAATGCCTTCTCATGAAATCCCAAATCTAGCCCGCCACCTACTGATAGGTTCCCAAATTCTTAACCCCAGTTGTCTTCCTCTCCTGCCTTTCCTTGCATATATAGCTTTTTCCAAGTTGTACGCTGCCAATAGATTAGCGAGCCATACTTGCATACCTGGTGGGTTCTTATCCAACCATGCCCTTGCTATGCAGAGCCTATATACAGCCATGGCAACAAATATGAAATGTCTCTCCAGAAAGGTATCCTCAACAACTATTCCCAATAGTATTTGGGCAGGTTTAAGGGTAATTTTCATATCTAAGGATGAGTCCAAAAATCTCTCTATATCATTAATTAAAGAGTGGAGCTGAGGACATAAGGCAAACATGTGTACTATGTCAGCATCTAGTGAATTACAGCGTGGGCACGAGATCCCCGTAATACCGCCCCACTTCACTATTCTGGCTGGGGTGTAGTAGAATAAATACAGAGTTTTGTAATGTTGTGACTGCAATGGCGCAGAGCAGAGTATCGTTCTTCCTAAGTCCAATGACTCCTGGAACCATCCAACTTCTCCATCCAATTTCTCTGCCCACTTACGACCATACTTATCCCTATCATCCTGCTTTATTTCTGAGAGGCTTGCATAAAAGCTACGTATTGAGCGATCTCCCCCTAGCCTAATCTTCTCCATAATATCCACCCTATTAAACCCAGTCTGCCCACCTAGCTTCGTCCCCAGAAAACTCCTTATCTGCAGGAATTTAAAGAAATCCCGTCTATCTAATCCAAACTTCTCCATTAACTCTGTGAACAGCACAACGCCCGCCGAATTCATCACATCCCCTACCTGAACAATCCCCTTCGCTGCCCAGCCCTCCATCGTCCTGTCCCCGAAGATTTCAGGTGGAAAAGACCTATTTTTCAACAACCTTGTATACCAGTTAAATCTCCCAATACCCACTTTCTTCATTAGAGCAGTCCAGATCTTAATTCCAGCTTCCACTGTCTTGAATTTAGTTCTTTTATAATACCCAAACTCTGTGCAGTTTAAAAAACAATTTTCGACCTCCTCCCCCAAAACTGCTGCATAAACCCTATCAGAGCTGTCCGTCGTTCTCTGATCTAGGCCTGCCCCTCCAATCAGCCCTTGGAGGTATTGAATCGCAGCTGCCCAATAATATAACCTAAAGTCAGGTGCCCCCCACCCACCTCTCTCTCTAGGAAGGGTCATGAACCTATATGCTCTACGGGTTTTACCCTGCGCCCATACAAATCTGTTAAGGATAGCTTCCAGTGTATTAAACCATTGTACCTCGAAATAAAGGGGTATTGCCCTAAACAAATACAAGAATTTGGGCAATATTAACATTTTAATAACAGTCGTACACCCCACTAAAGAGAGATGCAAATTATTCAGGCGTTCCAAATCCAATTTTACCCTACTAATCAAGTGAGACATATTCCTCTGCACCACAGTACCCACATCCGCTGAAATTATCACCCCCAAATATACCGCCGAGCCCGCCACCCTTTGATCCGTACACCCCACAACATGTTGATTACAAACTATTTGGGTCTTAGCCCTATTTAGACTATAGCCCGAAACCTGTCCAAAATTAAGAGCCTCAGCTTCAACCTCTCTAATAGCTCCCTGTGGGTTAGACGTCAAAACAGCCACATCATCTGCGTAAGCCAAAGTTTTAGCCACGCAGCCTTTCAATCTCATTGGGGGGATAGCCTGATTACCTTCCAACCTACGCAAAAAAGGATCTAAATATAATGCGAAAAGAAGAGGTGATGAAGGGCAGCCTTGTCTGGATCCTCTTTCTATCTTCACTGCCGCTGAGTGTCCTCTGTTAACCCTAATTCTGGCGCTAGGGTTCTTATATAGTGTTTGCAGTGCTTTAATAAACCGCTCCCCTATGCCACCCCATCTTAAAGTTTGCAATAAATATTCCCAGGAGACCCTATCAAATGCTTTCTCAGCATCCAGAAACAGTGCCGCCATAGGGTCTCCCAGGATACCAGCAGCGTCGAACATTGTAATCACCTGCCTTGTATGCACTGTAGTACCTTTGCCTGGTATGAACCCATGCTGTGAGCAAACTACCAGATTCTCAACGACTCCTGCTAATCTCTTAGCCAGCATTTTCGAATAGGCTTTGGCATCCGCATTCATCAGAGTAATCGGTCTAAAAGACCCTGGTTGAGTTGGGGGTTTCCCTTTTTTTAGGATTACAATAATATCAGCTCCGCCCCATGAGTCAGGTACTGCCTCCCCAGTTTGTGCTAGCTTCATAACCCCAAACATATCAGGCCCCAGAGCATTAAAGAAAGTTTTATAAAATTCAACCGGGATCTGGTCCGGGCCCGCGGCCTTTCCAGGAGAGAGAGTGCTTAATGCCGTTAATAACTCCTCCATCTGAAAGGGTAGGTCCATCTCCTCCTTATCTTCCTCCACCATACCTGGCGGGATAATGCCCCTTAGATAACTTTCAATCTTCTCTACCTCTCTTAAGCTACCCTCCTGGTATAACTGCGCATAGAACCACCTGAACACTTCCCTCACTCCTTCTGTATCTTGGATATTAACTCCCTGCTCATCACTGATTTCCATAATATCTGCAGCTGCCAATCTCTGCCTAGTGCGGACAGCTAGCAAGTGTCCCACCTTCTCACTAAACTCATATGCTCCTTCTTTCCTAATTAAATAGTTGTCTGCTGCTTTTTTAGCTATGTGTTCTGTAGCTGCGGCTTTTAATGAAACAATTTTAAGTAGATGTTGTTCTAATGAAAGCTGATCTTGTATAGCTACTCCCAGTTCTTCTTCTACTTTCAGCAATTCTCTATTTATCTCCTTAATTCTGTCTTTTCCCTTTTTCTGAGATGAGAGTACAAAGCTCAGGGTCTCTCCCTGAACCCCTGCCTTAAAGGCATCCCAAACCACCCCTGGTGGTGCTGTACCTCTATTAATATCCCAAAACCCCTTGATCCAACCCTCCATATACCTCCTATACCCCTCATCCCTCAAAAGTGCTCTTTTAAATGTCCATTGTGCTTCCTTCCTCACCCCTTTGCCTATCTTGATAGTTAAAATAACCGGGCTATGATCCGAGACCACTCGCGGTTGTTTTTCAATCTGCGCTTCCCCATCAAGGAGCCCGAGATCAGAAAATAATCCAACCTAACAAGCACTCTATGGGGAGCTGAATAAAATGTGCTGGGATCTCTATTTGGAAGAATCTTAATCCATGGATCAGTCAACGAGTTGTGGGCAGCTAACCCTACTATAGCCCTATAGGCTTTCTTCTTCCTACCTGCGTAATGACCACATGCCTGTAAGAATGAACTCGTGGGATCATGTATATTATAATCCCCACAAAGTACAATTGGTTCTGACCAATGTGCTAACTCCGCATCCAAGTAATGAAAAACCTCAGGATCGTCTTCCGTTGACCCAAAAACTGTAGCGAGTGTGAATTTATCACCTTTAAAACTTAGTTCCACAATCACCCATCGACCCCACTGATCTTCTTTCTTCCTTATTACCACCAGATCCCTACTTCTACCTAAGATTGCTACCCCCCTGTTTCTAGACCCTTGTTTAGAATTGGCCAACACCGCAAACCCTAAATGCCCCAAAAGATAATTTTTAGATGCCTCCACGTGTGTTTCTTGCTAACATACTAAATCTAATGTCAGCAATCTCAAAAGTGCAGCCACCCTAAGCCTTTTAGCAGAGTCGTTCAAACCACAAACATTTATAGTGGCAATTCTACAGCTCATTAATGAATATCATACATTTCCCCTGGTCTGAGAAGCCATACATAGACCGCTGCTTCAAATTCTTACTGATGTGCTGAATTAACCGAAAAATGTATATGTTACACTGTCGAACCCTTTGTGGTACTAAACATTGTACACCTTTTCCTCTATATTTTGTATTCCCCCCTGACTCCCTTAACCCTCCCTGTCCCCCTTCCCCTCCCTTCCTGACCCACCCCCTCCCCCCCTTTACAGGCAAATAGGTCCATAGGACCTATGTGTGATCGCTGCAGACCGTGGCTTTCGCTAGCCACCCCCTGACCTCCCTACAAACCCCTATATTCCCCTGTGTCCCCCATGTGCCTATCCTCCCCTTTCCCATTTTACTTCTCAGTTTCAGTGCTCCGTGCTCCTTTTAATGTATAAGCGAGTAGGGTAGGTTTAAAAGCTTCAACCATTCTTCTGCTGTTTGAGCTCTTCCAAGAACTGCTGAGCCTTAACCTCTGACCAAAACATGAACACCTTCCCTCTTACGACCACCTTCAGTCTTGCTGGAAAGAACAGGTACGCCTCAGAGCCCACTGCCTGAAACGGTTTAATAAGCTGCCTCAGCCTCCATCTCCTCTCTACCGTCACGTGGCAAAAATCGGTCTGGTAAAGAAGGTGGTCCCCTCAAATGTTCGTCTATTGTCTGGCCTTGCCTTTTCCAAAAGTTCTTCTCTGAGGAGGTAGTTACCTACATAAATCAGGATAGCTCTAGGGAGAGGTGGCTGGCCCCCCCCACTCCTGGCTTTCTTAATTGTGAATGGGAATCTGTGGGCCCGTTGAACCTCCTTTTCCCACTGCCAATCGGATTCCGGAAACGCTCCCTTTAAAAGATTTACCACAAACTTTAGAACATTATGCCCCTCTGTCCCTTCTTCCACTCCCAAAAGGCGAATGTTGTTCCGCCGCTGGCGGTTTTCATATTCCTCCATCTTCCAAAGCAAGTCTTCCGCTATCTTTTCTTGGTTTCCTTTAAAGTCCTGCCAGGCTTCCACCTCATCCTCCAGCCTCCCTGTCCTCTCCTCCACTTCCGTAACTCTACTTACAATACCATCATAAAGTTTGTTGACTTTCTTCAGTGTATTATGGATTTTTTTCGTTGCGTGCCTTGCTCTTCGACTTTCAGCCCTAGCCTCTCCCTGAATCTGCTTTAAAGTACTAGTGATCATGTCCAAGGGGGCTTGTAACTGTGCTGGGAGTGGAATTGCATCAGAAACGACTCCACCTGTGTCCCTTTCTTCCACATATGTCTGCGACGTCGCTGAATAATCCCAGAGAAGCTTCTTTCCTCCCCCCACCGGGGATCCCTGTAATTGTCCATGCTTTCTTCCCTTTACCCTTCTCTTTTTCTGCGTACTTTCCTTCCCTGATGACCTCGAACCTGAAGTAGTCTCTCCATCCTCCTCAGTATCAGACTCACTCATTAGCGACTCATCCGTATCCTCATTAACTGAAAAGAAACAGTCTCCTTCAGCTGAGCCTTCCGCCCCTTCAGTAACCTCAACAAACTTTGATGATTTGCCCTTTTTCGTCAGGCTAACCGTGCTGCCCCATGACTTTCCAGCTTTCATCTCAGCCTCGACCTGCATAAGGGCTTCAAGCATATCGGCATTCCCTGCAGCTTTAGTTTTTATTGCCGTGTATCCTGCTTTATCATGCGGTTGACTTATCATCATTCCAGCCTGCTTATCGCTGTGATTCTTACCAGCATTAACATCCTCAGCAGTCTCATTGTCCGTCCCCCCGCTCGCTCTGTCAGTTCTAGCCCCGCTTCTGCCGTCTCCGCCATCACCGCCATCACCGCCGTCTGATCCAGCGAGTAACTGTTGCCCGGCAACCAGAGCAGCGTCTGCTAGAGCGTCATCCACAGCGTCCTCGAGGACGCCTCCGATACATGTTAATCCGCCATCGGGCTGCAGAGAGTTTTTCGGGGTAAGCACCTCAATCAAGGTAGGCTGCCTCATACCCATATCTTTATTCTTGCCCGGGGCACCCGCTGCCTGAATGTCCGCATTAATTGTGCTTTCCTTGATTGTTTCCGCGGGGCCACTCTTGGATCGTTCTTGTACCGGCGCCTTGCCGCGCATCTCTGCCTTTTGTACTTTAGGCGTTTGAGCTGGGGCAATAGATTTCCGTATGGCCCCCGGTGCCCTCTGTAATCCGGGTACTGCCTCAGCTTTCCCAGGGTCTGCATTCTGCTTCTGCTTGCCTGCAGTGGGATCCAGCTGCGGTTTATTCTTTTCCTTTTCCTTTTCTGGCCTCAAAGGTCGCGGCGGCGGCATCTTCTGCACCTGGTTGCCAGCACACTTTCCACTGAAGCGGCTTGCTGCTTTCAGTCGCAGCCAACCAAAAACGAATCTTCTGCTGACAACCTTCTTCGCAGACGAGTACCTCAACAGGCTTATACGAAGCCAAATTTCAAACGCCATCCGGAGAACAGGGATTCATCCTGAGTATCAGCCTACAGGGGGTATAGCCGGGAGGCAGCCAGGAGCGACTTCTCATCACAACCTGTCAGCGGCCATCTTGCCTCCTGCTCTCTTTTTATTTTTTTTTAAAGACATTGCAATTATGGTGGTAGAAATACAGAGACCTTGATACATCATACAAAAGTATATATTTCGGAACATGTGCTCACACTTGAGGACATCTACAGTGTCACGCAGCTACGGTTAGCATCAATGGGGCAGTTGCATGACACATTCAATATAAAGCGAACCTGATCCTTGCTTTGTTGGCTTCCTGCGAGGAAATAACGTTTGTAAAATGATGGCCAAGTAAAGCACGTAAAGAAGATGCCCTTTCTCCGAAATTTAAAGACACGCTGCTTGTCACATGTAACTTGCAGTGAGCTGTATTTCGAATCATCCTGAATTCGCATGCTACCTGCACTGCCGTCCGTGACGTGTAATAGAGTGTTAGCCCTATAAATGTTGCGTGTTTGTCTGTGGGCACAGATCCTACTCCCCAAATGGCAGCAAGATGACAGACTGCCAGAGATCCGGAGCAGTGGATATCATGGAGCATCCGGGGCACTATCCTAGGATGACGCGACCTGCTGGGAGAAGAAAAGGGAATGGGAGGAGGACGGACAGGGAGGTTGCAACAGGCAGACAGTCTGAAAGCTGCAGGGAGCGAGCTCTGTGATGGGTTGGATGGCGCTTGTAAAAACATGAGCACTTCGCGCGACAGCAGGGGAGGGGGCCTGCGAGATTCCCTTGCGGGAGCGTGAATCCATATGACGCCGTGCGCTCCCGCAAGGAATTCGCCAGATGTGCACGCGTTGCCATTGCAAGCAATGCAACATGTGCATGTCTTTGCAGAGAACGTTGTGCCGATGGCTACAGGTCTTTCTCCTACTCAGCGCATGCGCGCGGCGTAGGCGAGACCTAACAAGGGACCACCACCTCCCCGGGGCTACATGCCAGAAATAAATTGGGGATGGAGAACCTGGTTACCGCCACCTCCCTGGGGCTAAAATGAATTTATATTGGGGGCCTCAGGGACCCCCCCCTATGCCCCAGGGACCACCACTTCCCCTGTGTCATCTTCTTTTGAAATATTTGGGAGAGGGACAACCTCCCATGGGCAGGCCCTACAAATTAGAAAGGAGGATGTTGCAGCGCACCCCCCCTCCTTGAGCCATAGATGCCCATGGAGAATGCCACTCTCCCGGGCCCATTTCTGCTATGTCCCGGGGTGCCCATGCCAGGGACTTAGCTGTTTGCTGTGGCTTGGCAGGAGCTTTACCGCTCCTGCCAAGCCACAGCAAACGTTACGCTTCCATCAAGCGAGAACATTACATATGCTCCCGCTTGCTGGAAATGGAGCTGCCTTTCTAGGAGCTCCCTATGTCTAAAAGCAATACTGGGTCCTGCAGGTGGCACGGAGCCGGCAGGGACTGCGGGGCCTTCAGCCTTCCCCCTTTGATCTCCGACTAAAGTGGCTGGAATAGAGGCTGTGCCCCTGGGGATGGGGTCCTCGGGCCTAAATCAGCCTGGGAGGTGGGCTGCACGGCCCCTCTCCTAATTAAAAAAAAATAATAATGCCATGCCCCGGGGATGGGATCCCTGGGGACGAAATTGGCTTGAGGGCCACGTGACTCCTCTCCCTGTTCGAAAAAGGAATGGCCCTATGGGGTGGAGTCCCAGGGCCCTCTGCTAATAAATCCAAGGAAATACAACAAAAAAAGCTGCCCTGCATGTTGCCAGAGGCCCCGCCCTCTTTCGCCACTTCTCTGCAAACATACCTCCTGGTGCACTACTAGTGGGAGATTAAGTCCCTATGACTCCTGAGGATCCTAGGGGGCAACTACCCCTCTTGTTACCTCCAGTGAGTCCCACACAGAGGGCTTTTGTAGTGAAAAAGCTTTTATTGTTCGATTATTGAAAATCATTACAATATGCTGACAATATAAATATAGTGATCTAAAAAACGACATAAGTTATATTCCCTAATTTTTTACTCCAGTCAGTTCAACATAAACCCTTCAGTAAAATGTCATATTCTAGCTATGCAGTTTAAAAACAAGGTGCATTCATTTTTTTAAATGGTAGATATATCCACCTCTCCCCTCCTTCCAGACCTACAGTTTTCTTTTTTGCGGCTCTGCATTTGCGGACAGTCCTATACGAATTAGGTCTATGAATTTCCCCAGCCGTGCTACTGTTTGACTCGCTGTAGACGAAAAACACAAGTCCGAAATTTCGCAGCATCGGTTGAGGCCCTGAGCTCTGCAGATTGGAATGACCAAACGATGCCTCTCACTGGCTAACTTTGGGCAGCAACACAACAAATGATACCAGGATTCCTGATGGTAATCACAAAGTCTGCATGCTACTGATTTATCCACACGGGCCCAGCTTTGATTGAACTATACTATGGGTAATGCCAGGAGCCTCATATAAGTGATCTTTTTTCGAGTTTGAACGGATAGAGCTTGCTCAAGATAGGGCTGTGCTTTTCCCACTTTATAAGAAGCATCCAGTGAGGAGAGATTTGGGTGATAATGCAGACTAACAAGATCTTTTGCGAATGATATTTGCTTTACCTGTCGGTTCACTGCTCTTTTCCATGCTGAAATTGAAATATTCGTATTGGCCAGGTTTTGCACCTCTATTTCCAGCAATTGATTGGCTACTGCCAGTTGCGCTTGCCATGGGGATCCGCTTTCTTCGAAGATTGTTGTAATTTGTGCTTTCAATGCTGTTGCTGGGGCTCGCAAGGTGCTAATGTAATATTTTATTGTGTCTCCCAGGCAAGAGATGTCGGGGCGGGAGAGCGCCAGCTCCAGCCTTACTCTGGCTCTCCTGGCCTGTTGTGGGATGCCCAGCACTTTCTTATATGCGGCAATTTGAAAACATCTTATAAAAGTTGGTAAGGGCTCCGGGGAAGATTAAATGGCCATAATTTACTGAGGGCACTATTTTTGCTTTTAAGACTTTCAAGATAGATTCCGTGGATGGACTGTGTAATTTTCGATTGAGGTTTCCCAGACTGCAGATGATTCCTGCCCCTTTACTTCTTAGATGCTTCAAATCAGCTGTTGTCTTTGCCCCCTCCGTTAGCCTGAGGCCCAGATAGTTATAATTTTTGCAATATCTAATTTGCTGGTCACCCAGGCGCCATTGGGCTAAATGCTTTCGATGGTACTTCCCAAAGATAAGAATCTTGGTCTTCTCCTGGTTTACCAATAAATTATTCTTTTGAATAAACCTGTATAGCGCGTCTAGGGCTTTCTGTAAGCCTATCCTGGTATGATCCAAAATTACAAGGTCGTCAGCGTACTGAAGGATTTGGAGCCGCACATTCCCCAGCTTTGGAATGACTACGTTTGCCCCCTCCAATGCTTGACCCAGGTCGGATGTGTAGATGTTGAACAGAAGCGGTGCAAGTACACACCCTTGTTTAAGGCCGTTATTTGTTAGGACCCTGTTGTTCAGCGACGTTTGACTGGTCTTAATCCGTACCCAGGTCCCATCGTGTAGAGACCTTATTGCCTTTAACAGCTTTTCGAGGATGCCCCAATTGGTGAGTTTACTCCATAATATGCCACGGTCTACTCGATCGAATGCTGTGCCGAAGTCCACAAAACAGCAAAACAAAGGAGGTTGAGCGGGCTGAGTCGCACGTCTGGACAAGTATCTCAGTGCTATGATGTTATCTACTGTGGAACATTGTGGTCTGAATCCACTTTGAAAAAATGGAAAGATGTGCTCCTCCGCCCAGCTTTCTAATTCCTTCAACAGCACTCTAGCATATGCCTTTGCTTCGAAGTCTAGCAAGGCCACAAGCCGATAGTTTTCAGGTTTTGTGCGGTCTCCTTTTTTATATATGGGGCAGAGTAATGGGCCTTTCCACGATGATGGAATGGAGGGCGTTTCAAAGGCATGCTTAAAGAGTGGGGTTAGCTGGTCTGCCCAGAATCCGTATGCCTCTTTGAACACAGCCGCTGGGACTCCGTTGGGGCCCGGTGCGCTGTCTATCCTCATTTTCTTGATCAAGTTGATTATCTCTCTTGTGTTTATGAACAAGCACTTGTCCTCATCTTCATAGTCTAATGAATTTTGTTGTTCTTGTGTGACCCTCATTACCTGCTCCGTTGTATACAATTGTTTTGGGTACTTGACCCACTCCGTGGCTGCCACGCCGTTTTCTTTGCTTTGGTCGGTGTGGCTTAATTGTCTGATGTGTCTCCAGAATCGGACGTGGCCATTTTCTTTGAGCATATTAAATATTTTCAGCCACTCTGTCTCAATTTTTTTTGTTCGGATTTCCCATATTTATTTCCTGTGTTCACTTCGTAGGGTTTTTATTTTTGCACTGATATTGTTTGTCACTCCTTTTCTTCTCACCTTCAATGCTTTAGAGAGGCTCCGTTAGGTTTGCTCTAAGTCCATGAGGTTTGGCTGTAATAGGTGGTTTTGCGGGTGAAGGCCTTGAGTTTTCGGGTTCCCCTGACCTGTCCTAGGACCGATTTTAATTCCAGAAGTAGATCCTTCCAGTGTTCCGTGGGAGGAGCCATTGTTTGGCACTGCTCTTTATGGATAACCCACTCCATGTGCATTGGACTTGATTTTATGCTCCACTTTATTCTATTCAATACTGTGTGGTGCTCTTCCTCAGTTGAGGTGCCCAATGTTCCTGGGTGTTTTGCGGTTTTCCCATTTATATCAAAAGTGACCCTCAGTGGATTGTGATCGCTTTCTTCCCTGTCTCCCTTCTCAAAGTCCTTGAAATATGTTACAAGTTTCTTTACCATAAAGATATAATCGATTGTTGACTTGATGGTGGGCAAGGGAGGCCATTGAGGGTCCACTGCTTTCATGGAAGCATGGGTGGAGACCATGTTATGCTCAAACAACAGCTGATGTAGAGGCGCCAATTCTTTTATGCTTGAAGTGTTCCTCGTTTCATCTCCTAGCCCCCTGATGTTCATATCCCCTGCGATGATTGGGAAATGAGATGCATATTTGTTTATCAGATGGTCCATTTTTTTGGATAATAATTTTATTGCTTGTTTTTTTTGCCTTATGGCAGGATTTATGTAACAATTGATTATCAACAAACGAATTGCGTTATTGTTACTTTTGAGAAAGGAGATCAAGACTGCTTGGAGATTCGCAGAGTTGGTTTCTATTGAGTTCACCTCTATTTTACGGTTATGGTTAATGTAGATTGAAAGCCCACCTGCTGCTCTCCCGAAGTTATTACTTTTTAATGTAATGTGTATAATGTGGATTGGTGTGGCTCACTGGTTAGAGGCAGCAGACCCGGAAGCATAAGTCAGCCCGGGACCAGGGTGCGATTCCCGACGCGGCAGGGTCGTGGACCAGGGTCAGCGGACTCGATAATTCTCGCCTCGGTGCCTACTCTAACCAGGGGTCGCACTCGGCAACTCTGGGCATTAGCTTGCCTAATCTCCACAACGGCCCCATCAACGCCGGGGATGCCTGGCTCCACCTTGGGGATTCCCAGCAGGGACCATCCCACAGGGAAACCCAGGACGGGTTCCCCAGCGGTATACAGCGCCAGGACACCGGCTGGCAACAGTGCGCTTTACAAGTATACACATTACATTACATTACAGATGAGTATTATTCCCCCATTTTTGGTTCTTATTCCAGTAGCTGGCTCCCTTGTTTTTATTAGGTATGCCGTCGAGGGTTCATGTCTCCCGAACCCATCAACGTGTTTTGCCTTGCGATGTGATTTGGTTCCATATGGAACACTGCCCTTTGCTCTGCTGAGCATATTATCTTACAGGCGTTGTAAAGTCTCGGGTCCATGGCCGCACTTTTCGCTGTTTGTTTGACTGCCGTCCCCATTAACACCGAGTAAACCTCCTTTATTGGGGAGTTTAATGCTAAAATATATGGATTTTTCTCAGGTATGGGAAATGCTATATCAATTCCCCAGGCGGCCATCATTGCTATTTCATCAGTTGTGAGCCCCACTTGAGCGTGTCGGCTCAATCCAATTGAGGTTGATTCTCCATGAGAGTCGCTAGTTAGACTTAAGAATTTAACCCAGACGAAATTGTTTGATTGTTTTTCCGTAAGAGATGGTATGTGCTTGAAAAGCCTGAGTAAATTGCCCCTGTTTAAAATGTCATGGTTGCCTTTGATGTAATATCTGGGGGTTAGAATCACCTCGTATGTTGTTTTACTGGTTTGGTTTGCTTTGCCCTGATCATTTAGTTCTCCTTCACTGCTGCTTGCTTTGCGTCTAATGGTATGGGTCCATTGGCCTAAGACCGACTGCTGGTCCAAACTTTGAGATGGAGTCCCTTAGTTGTACTAGTCCCAGTCTCGGGTGCTTGATCCTTACGTGCCCCCCCTGATTTTCTATGCTCTCTCATTTTGTTGTTTAATTCCGGGGGTGGTTGGGTTCTAATTACCGTGCCGGTTGGGCTTTGAACACCCTCTGTATGGGGGGTTGGCTGTTTGTAACTATCCCTCAGATCTGTCTTCCCCGGGGGGGGGGGGGGGGGGTGAGGCTATGCCTAATGAGTTATTTGAAGGTTGACTTTTTGTAAAGATCGGAAAGAGGCGTCTTGTTTCTATGGTACTTTGTGATTTTTGAAAATGAGTTGGTAAAAGTAGGGCACGTTTTTTTGCTGTCTTAGCTTTTCTTTCCTGTTTCTTTAGCTTTTTCTTGGCCCTCCTTGACAGCGGGAACTCCTTACTTGTCTGGTTGAGGTTGTCGTCTTCTGATTGTTTTTCTGAAGAAGAATGACTGCTGTTGGATTTGCATCTGACCGGACTACTAGAGACTTTGTTCGATGTCGAGGAGTCTTGTGCCTCTGAGTTTATTACTGAATGCCCAGAGTTTCCTCCTCCTGCTGTACCTGGCTGATTTTCAAGGTTTAAAGCAGGACTGGAGCTATCCTTATTGCTTGAAGTTCCTGTTTGAATTTTTAGTGCTTCCACCATCCCTTTAAGAATTTCTGGCAGTGTTGCCCATGTGTCCATGAGTGCTGCGCACGAGCAGGTGCCTGTGCTGTTGTTCTGGATGTCACTCAGCTTTTTCTCCAGGAGTTCCACCTTGTTGTTCAGCTCCGCTAAACGCAGCGCGATAGTTGCTAGAAGATCAATTTGTAACTCCATTTTCTTTCATTGCCAGAGCAGTGACCTGGCCATGTTTTTGCACTGTTTCTCCGAGAGGGGATGCTCCTTGATCCAAGCTGGCACTACTCTCCTGGTCCTTTTGGCTTTGGGGACTTGGTGTAAAGGAGGGAGTGCATCGGTCCTCGTTAGAACTTCTGTAAAAAGTTGGAGTCAGCTCTAATGTACTTTGTATCTTGGATTCCAAATTTTGGAGGAATATCGGGGATAGACAACCCAAATTTTGCAGCTGCTCTGACACACCTAAGTTTCTTAGCCCAGAACCTGGTTTTAGTGACGATGGCCTCTGCTCCGGGGAGTGAAGAATCGATTGATCCTGGCAATGTATTTGGGCAATTGTAACTTGCTCTTTCTTTCTGCAGATTAGTGCGGGGATGTTGCTTATTGGGTCATATAAATGTCCCAGCCCTGAACAGGAGCGCAAGCGTCGTCTTTCTAAGCTTGTGCTTCCAGAAATTTCGCATTGTGTTTGTGTGTTTGGCAGCTTTTGAAGGGACTAATTCCCTGAACGGTTGTCCATCCCGTCGCTGCTCATGCCTCCTTGTGGCACTGGCATATCTGAGGTGGTCTCTGGGTTAGGCGTAAGTTTCACCAGGGCTTTTTGTCTTGGTCTACAAGCTCTGTGCTCCTTAAAATTCTGGGTGAAGCTTTGAACTGATCTAATGACTTTGCGTGGCCAATTTCTAATTGCTGGCTGCTTTTTGATTCACCTTGTTTTGTCATTTCTCTATCTGGGTAGTCAACTGCCGTAAAAGCTGTGTGCTCCTTATGGCTTCCTCTCCGAACGATCTTTTGTGAAGCAGCACGAGATTCTGTGATCTCTATGGTCTTTGTAGTCTATGTAGTCGCTATAGGCACTGTGGTCTCCGAGACCCCTCGGGGCTCCTGGCTCCTGCTGCTGTGGGAGCCACCCACCGGATCACGGAGTTCTCCCTGCAGGGCCCGGGCTGGGACTGGACCGAGTGGCCCGGGGCCAAAGTGGAGCGGGGAGACAAGCCCTGCGTGCTGCTGCTGCTACTTGAGCCCCAAGCTGCCTCTATGCCGATGTCTGGCTACCACGGGGGCCACAGTCCAGATCCACAGGAACGCAGCTCAGTGGGGAAAACAAAGGCGGCCACCACAACACACGGCGGTCCAGCCGCCACTCCTCCGGCGGACAGGGACGGGAACCAAGTTGGGGGCGCTGTTTTGCCGTGGTTCCTCGCAAGACTGGGCTGCCCCCTCACAACGCCAAAAACCGGCCGCTCACCTCCAGTCGTGCACGGGACCCGACTCACTGTTTGCTGCTTCGGCTGCTTTTGCTGCTCCGGGTCCGTCAGTGCTTCAGCTCTGCATCAAGTCGGCGCCCCCACAGCTGTCCTCCGCCGCTCTGCCGCCCCGCGCTGACACCGACGATGAGCAAGGGCCAAACAAGTTGAGTGGTGGGCTTTTTTCGCCCCTCTGCCTGAGCTGTCTGTGCTTACGGCGGCGGGGTTCGGCGGTGGGTCAGTCAGCACTTGCACTCAGCCGATCTGCACTTCTCGTCTCTCGTGTCTCCTCGGGAAGCCAGCAAGACCTGGGCTGGATTCAATGAGTGCTGCAGTGGTTAAATGGCAAAATGGCTAAGTGGCAAGAAGCAGACCCGCAAACCCACAGACCCACAGCTCCGCTTACCGATTGCTGCCTTACGCTACCCTACATCTCATGTAGTCCGGTGGTCCATCGGTCCAGGGTGTGAGACCACAGGTAGCAGGAGTGTTTAGGCTGCAGGGAACAAGATGCGGATAGCGAGGTGATAACGGCGCTATGGAGCGGCTGTGGAGCGTGAAGGTCCAGGTACGAGAGTCAGGAGTTGATCCGCTCTGCTTGCAAACTCCAAGCGGCCAGTCTAGGTAATTAGGCAGAATAGGGGGGACACCCTCGGCGTTGGTGGTCCGTGGCCCCGTTCTATCGTAGGGTCCGGAGCGCTGAGAAGCTGAGAGCCAGCGGGGAAATCAGCCGGGGAGCGGGTGGGGAACGGGGGCCGGAGCCGTCAGCAGTTTTCAGCGTCCTCCTCCTGCTCGCGTCCTCCCACTTGCGTCCTCCTGCTTCTGCAGCGCGCTGAACAAAGACGTGGCGTCTGGATTCACACAGAGGGCTTGCTGAGAGGTTTTCGGAGCCCATGTCACCTTTCTCTAGCACTCTGCAGGCGTGCATCCTGGCGCTCTACTGATTAGGAAGGAAGATCCCATGGCTGCTGAGGGTCCTTGAGACCAAGAATCCCTCTTGTTACCTCCATAAGTCTCACACACCGTGATTGCTCAGAGCTGGTTGGAGGCCCCACACCCTTTCACTACCACTCTCAAAAAGTGCCTCCTGCCGCACTACTGGATGGGGTATGTAGTCCTCTTGGATGCTGAGGGTCTATGGGGGGCAAGAACCTCCCCTGTTACTGCCAGTAAGTTCATCACAGCAGGATTCCTGAGAGCTCGCTGGAGGCCCGCCCCCTTTCTCCACTACCATGAAAATGGGACTCCTAGTTAAAACACCATATAAATTTACTTAACAAACCAAAGGTTACAGGGACATTATAGTTAGAGAACAGAATTTAAAAAACCTTAGATTTTCACTGACAAAAACAAAGGATGTTTTAGTTAGGCTCAGATTTCACTCAAACAAAACCAGTGAAATTCAGCAGTTACAGTTACCTGAGCTAACTATAACTTGCATCCCCTCAATGCACTGCTTATGACCCCACATATTACATCCCTCATGACATGGTCAGTGACATCTTTGATGATGTCACTGATGACATCTCAAATGACCACTAATGACATCATCCACAGAACCACTCACACCCTGTACAACCTCTTGTCTGACCACTCACACACCCACACAACCACTTACATACCTATTCACAGGCCCATAGCAGTGCTCACACACCCACTCACTTCTCCAAAGAGCTATTCACACACCCACTCACTCACCCATACAACTACTCACACAACCATTTACTCAACCATTCAGCCACTCATACAACTAGTCACTCATCCGTACAGCCGGTCCCATAGCCACAAACTCACCCATTCAGCTACTTACACACTCACTTATTTATCTACACAGTCACTCAGACACCCACTCACTAACCCATGCAGCCTCTCAACAGTCACTCACTCACTCATACAAGAACTCACACACCCACACAACCACTAACATACCCATTCACACATCTATAAAAGCACTCTCCAATACATCCACTCACACATCAACTTACTTAACCAAACACCAAGTCACTCACCCATACAGCCACTTACACACCCGGTCACTCACTCATACAGCCATCCAGACACCCACTCACTCACCCATGCAGCCACTACACACCCACTTAGCCACCCATAGAGCCACTCACAACGCCACTCACTCACCCTACATCCACTGACATACCCACTCGCTCACCAACACAGCTGCTCACATAGCATCTCACTCACCCATGCAGCTTCTCACACACCCACATATACACCCATACATACTGGCGTCCCTCCCATTCTTGATAAATGTGCTCCTTATCAACAAATGATATGAAAATGCTTCTTACATCGGTTAGATCAGACCCCCCTATGATTCCTGTCCAGTCTCGGTGGTCAGATTAGCCCTGGGACCTATTGCCTCATCACTTACCTCCTTATTTAATGCCATGTTTGAATCAGGGCACTTCACCAAAACCTGGAAGCTAGATTCGATACTTCTGTTGCTGAAAAAGCAAAATTTAGATCCTAAAGATCCCAATAATTTCCGACTAATTTCTCGCCTTCCACTGCCGGCAAAATTGGTAGAGAAAGCAATAAACTCACAGCTCAGTGCTTTTTCACGTGAAAATCATACCCTGGACCCCACTCAATATAGATTCAGAGAAGGACACAGCACAGAGTCTGCACTCATAAAGTCTATAGAAGAAATCAGGGGAGCCCTGGATCAGGGAGGTAAGACAGCACTAATTATGCTGGATCTCTCTGCGGCCTTCGACGCGGTCCATCATGACCTTTTGATGGATCATCTGTCGGCATGCGGGGTCCAGGGTAAAGCTTGGAAGCTACTAAAAGCCTTCCTAACTGACAGAACACAAATTGTGTCCTTGGGCAAATTTTACTCCAAACATTTTTCCCTACCACGTGGAGTACGGCAGGGGTCATCCCATAGCCCAACACTTTTTAATGTTTATATATCGTCCTTGGCCGCCTAGATCAGTTCCTTCGGCTTCTGTCTTACTCCTATGCATATGACACACAAATTGTTGTGTCTCCATTGCCAGTACAGGAACCAGGAAAAAGTAAGAGGTTCCATGACTGTATGGAAGCAGTCAGGATGTGGATGACACAGAATTGCCTGAAGCTTAACTCTGACAAAACTGAGATCATCTTGTATGGAAACAATGCCAACTTTTGGATGCCCGATTGGTGGCCGGAAGAATTGGGCACTCTTCCTAAACCCACTAGGAAATCTAAAAGCTTGGGCCTCATAGTTGATGACAAACTAAATTTTAGTGATTAGATAAATGCTGTTGCTTCAGCCACCTTTCATTCGCTTAGAATGATTAAGAAAATATTACCGTTCCTACCGGGGGACAGTCAGCGTACAGCTGTTACATTGCTTATTTTATTAAGGTTGGACTACTGTAATGGCCTCTACCTAAATATTCAAGAACGATATCTGAATAAACGTAAACTCTTGCAAAACGCGGCAGCAAGACTGCGTACCAGCACACCAAAATTTGTTTCAATCTTCAACGAAAGCAAATCAAAAGACTTTATTGGCTACCAATTAAAAAACGGGTGTGTTTTAAATCTTCATGCACCGTTTTCAAGGCCCTACAAGGAATAGGACCAGAATATCTGAAGCAGCGGTTTCAATGGTATGTTCCCTAAAGAAGCCTTTGTTCCCTAGGAGCTAAGATGGTGACAGTCCCCCCAACCCCCATTAAAAAAGTCATGTGGGGAGGAAGAAGCTTTATCATTTGTGCTGCAAAGGCCTGGAATTACCTTACTTTCCATCTTAGAAATGCCACTGACTTCATGGCATTTAGGAAGGGACTAAGGGCCAGATGTAGGTCGCCAATTACCGGTCTGTAACGGCCAAAAATCGGTAAAATCGGCCGTTACCGACCGGTAACCATGAAATGAGATGTAGGAGCCCAATATTTACCGAATCGGAAAACACGAGTCGGAATAATACCGACTCGGTAAATATGAGTCGGAATAATACCGACTCGGTAAATATGAGTCGGAATAATACCGACTCGGTAAATATGAATCGGTAAATTACCGAGGCGGAATCTACCGAATTCTAATATACCGAATTCTTATTTTCCGAATCGGTAAATAAGAAACGGTAAAAACAGGCCATGGAGATGTAGGAAAGCCCAAAAATACCGATTTTGCAGAAAATGGTATTTATGAGTCGGTATTTACCATGGATTGAATGCAGGTGGTAACCAGGGGAGGGCCATAAAAAGAGACCCAAAATGCACCTCTGGAACCATAATGGCGGCTTTTTACGTCATAGCAAGACGGCAAAGACTACAGGCAGCAGAAGAGAGAGAATGGCAAAGGGAGGAACAAGTGTACAGGCATAGGATAACACTGTTCCAACTGACAGAGCCTGAAATACTCCAGAGGTACAGGCTACATCCCCAAACCATCAAGGACTTGATCAGGGACCTACACCCACTCCTGGAGCACCCAACAACCAGGGCCCACGCCATCCCACCCCATGTCCAGGTGCTATGTAGCCTACACCTGCTGGCCTCTGGGAGCTACCAGAGTGTGATAGCTGCAGTCGGTGGTGTGTCCCAGGGCTGCCTGTCCCGCTTCTTCAGGAGGTTTCTTGACGCAATGATGCAGAGGATGGGGCATTACATTTCATTCCCTGCAACACCAGCAGAATTAGCCAAAACCAAGACAGACTTCTATCACCTGGCACACTTCCCTCACGTGATAGGTTGCATCGATGGTACCCACGTCCCACTCTGTCCACCTGCAGCCACAGAGCACATATACAGAAACCGCAAGTCGACGCACTCCATCAACGTCCAGGTCATATGTAACGCAGGGAATCTCATCACAGACATCGTAGCCAAGTTCCCCGGAAGTACCCATGATTCTTACATATTCCAGAATAGTGGAATATACACACGCCTACTTGCCGGAGAATTTGGAAATGGATACCTGCTAGGTAATTCACATTGACACACCATGACACTCACAGCAGATCTACGTCTCATGTACATGCAATTAATGTCATTCTTTCTCCCCCCTAGGCGACAGTGCATATGCCCTGCGGTCCTTTGTGCTCACTCCCTACCTCAACCCATCCACCAGGAGTGAAAGGCGATACAATGTGGCTCACAGATCTACACGAAACGTTGTGGAGCACACATTTGGACTCCTTAAGAGCAGGTTTCGCTGCCTCCACAAGAGTGGAGGGGCACGGCAGTACACCCCAATCATCTGCTGCAAGATCATAGCAACATGTGCTATGTTACATATTCTCGCAATAAAGGAAGGCACAGAGGTGGAGATCACACATCATGAGGACATTGATGACGACACAGAGGAGGCAGAGTCCCATGCTACGGTGGCAGCAGCAGCTACAGATGGGAGACCGAGACGGGAAGAGGTTACACAGCAATATTTCTGAGTGAGTAATGAGACACAGGCAGGCAAAGTAATTTGTGTAAGTAGTTTAATTTTCACTACGCTACTGCATTGATAGCACACATTGGGCACACAATATCAAACAGTCCATGACTGTGTTGTCACGGTTAACACCACCGTGACTTCTTCCTCGGGTGGAGGGCAAAGTCATTGTTTGTGGCCAAGGACCACAGGGCGGGACTGCTGTGGCTGTGAGTCAATGTTCTCAGTGTGGCCTGTCTCACTTCCCCGACGCCTGCCGCTCCGACGTAAGTCTTGCACAGGAGTGCTTGCACCACTCCTGCTGGTGGACCCCTCACTTTCCAACACACAAGTGTCGCCTCCAGTGCCAGTCTGTTGAGCGAGCACGAGCTCCATTGCAGAGGTCATCCTGGCCATTCCTTCAGATAAATTGTTGCAGCACTGCACTATGGCATCCTGCATCACCACTGACCGTCTGCACAGCACGGTGGTAGCAGTAGCAAACCTGTTCAGGGCTTTTGTCTGCTGCCGCACATCCACACGAGCCTTGCGTCTCTCTAAATGGTCCCTGTCCAACTTGTCACACAGGACAGTCATGCACTGTGTAATGTCAGAAATGCCAGACGCCATTGACTGCATGCTCTCTGCCATTTCCCCTATGCCCTTGCCTACTGCATCGAGCTTCTTGTTTGTTGTGCGTGCCTGCCTCTGAACCCCCGTTACCTCGAAACCGGGCCGGTCCTCGGATGCTTGTTTCCGTTCTGGGAAGGACATGGCTTTTGTAGTTCGGACTGGACTGTTCCCATGGGGCACAGGGTCAGCGCTGATTTGCATATCGCCATTGTCTAACCCAGGGTGGTGTGGAGTGGAAAAACGATGGATTTGGGCCCAGATCTTTGGACTGGGGTGAATGTGTGACATTGATCCACATTCTGTCCATCATTGTTGTGTTTGCAGTTACCGCTCTAAGTGTACTGGGGATGCTCAGACGTGAGTCCCAGGCACTCCACACCACTGGAATCAAGCTAGCCGGGCTGAAGAGAGGTGTTACCTCGAAATCGGGCCGGTCCTCGGATGCTTGTTTCCGTTCTGGGAAGGACATGGCTTTTGTAGTTCGGACTGGACTGTTCCCATGGGGCACAGGGTCAGCGCTGATTTGCATATCGCCATTGTCTAACCCAGGGTGGTGTGGAGTGGAAAAACGATGGATTTGGGCCCAGATCTTTGGACTGGGGTGAATGTGTGACATTGATCCACATTCTGTCCATCATTGTTGTGTTTGCAGTTACTGCCTCTGAACCCCCATCATCGCTTTTGCCTGCAGGCGCTGAACTTTGACCATGGTGGCCTCCAGTCCGCAGAAGACACCCTGAACCTGACGCACATCCTCTGCCTCCCGTGGCCTTCGCCCTCGGACACTGGCCCGCGTAACTCTGGGAGTGGGCAGCTGTTCGGTGTTGCCTGTTTCCTGTGTGTCACCCTCCACCTCCTCCTCCTCAGATGTTTCAAGTATTCTGCGAGGGGGCACATCACGGCACCATGCCCTTCCCAGCAGTGGGGATGGTGTTGTGGGGGTGGGTGAATGTTCAGCCGCTCCTGTCTCCTGACTCCCGAATAAGAGAGGGGACTGTGGATGTGGTGATGTAGGCTCCTCTGGTGACAGGGCTGCCTGCTCTTGGTCCTTC
This sequence comes from Lissotriton helveticus, assembly GCF_964261635.1. NCBI lineage: Eukaryota > Metazoa > Chordata > Amphibia > Caudata > Salamandridae > Lissotriton > Lissotriton helveticus. Next base: position 85,954,038 of record NC_136067.1, on the reverse strand, counting down.
CCTCCGTGTGATGTGCTTGGTCCTGCTCCTTCCCTCCTCTTCTCTCTATCCTCTGCTGTGCTGCGCATTGACTCTCCTGTGGACAGACATGGACATTGTGTCAGTGGAGTTGTTCACCTGTGTCTCATGATAAAACACACTTCTATTGCACCTTTGCCTGTCTCTCATTTGCCTATGCTAGTTGTCTGTTGCTCCCCTTGCTGCAATGCATGCTGACTGCTCTGAGGTATCTACACATGACTACATTTCCCAGGATGCATTGCAGGACATTAGTTAAACCTGTTCTGGAGTCTGATTTGGGCACACAGAGTGTGTGAGGGGAATAGGTAAATGGGTAAATGACAATGTACTTGCATCTTACCTTGTTTCTTTGCGCCTCTTGCTGAGCTGTCAGCGTCCCCGATGCCGTGGATGCATTCCTGCTCAAGGGTGGATGCCACCATCTCCTCGATGTCGCTGAGTCTTGGGGCTCGGTTTCTTCCTCCCCCTGTCACATCACTTTCCTTGCGGTGGGCAGCAAGTTTCTTCTTTGTGATTATGCGGATGTCATACCACCGTTTTTTCAGATCTTCAAGGTCATGGTGGGTGACACCAATGGCATTTACCTTGCCTTGTATTTCCATCCAGGTGCTGCGCTTGATGGATTCTGCTACATGCAGAGATAGCTTCTCAAATATTTTGCTGTAATTGCTTGCCACCTCTGATACAAGCACCTGCAGTTCTTCCTGGCTGAACTTCTGCTTCCTTTTGCGCTCTGCAGCATCCCTCTGTGCCTCCTGACTCTCCATGGCGCTGTGTTGGTTAGCTCAGGGAAGCCTGCTCCACACTCTGTCCTCCTGCTCGCCTGACTGTTGGTTTCTGCACCTGCATGGGCGTGGCCAGTCCCAGGTACTGGGGAGGGGTGCTTGGATCTGATTGGTTAGTTCCCCAGTGGATTTGGATTTGGGTGTGGTTGGAGTTCCTGATTGGTTCACAGGCTCACATGTTTGTCAGTTTCAAATTACAGATTCGGATTTTACCGAATCGGTGTGATTGGGTTTTACCGATTCGGATTTTACCGAGTAGGTAAATTCCGACTCGGTAAATACCGATATCGGATACCGACTGATTCCGAATCGGTAATTTTTACTGATTTTTTTATCTACATCTCATTTTCCGATTCTGAAATACCGATTCGGTATGACTCGGTATTTTAGAATCGGTAAATAAGATTTACCTACATCTGGCCCCAAAACCCTGTCTTTTTAATGTGTAGCATTTCCACAATAATCTGGGCTCAGAGGGTAGTAGCCAGCGCCAGGACACCTTCGGGTAACTACTGCACTTTAGAAACAAATATAACATAAAATACAGCCACTCACACACCCATACATTTAAGGATACATAAAAACACACCGCCACTCACATAATATATGTTAAAAGTAGTATCACTCAGTAGTAGTCCACCTAGTATACTAATTGTAGTAGGTTAGTATAACACCCATAACCTCTTTAAAACACTTACACTCACTTGATGATGTCATCAGTGATGTAATTTGAGATGTCATCAGTGAAGTCCCTGACCACGTCATTTGTGATGTAATATGTGCGGTCATAATCATTGTTTTGCGGGGGCATAATTTACAGTTAGCTCATGCAACTTCAACTGGGGAATTTCACTGGTTTTGTGCGATTGAAATCTGAGCCTAACTATAATGTCCATGTAACCTTTGTTTTTTCAGTGAATATATATATATATATATTCACCACAAATGCCCCTTGCATTAGAGAGTCACACACGATGTCCTGCCCTCCGGCTTAACCTTGCAGTCAGCTTACGAAGTGCGCGTTTGTTTTGCAGCTTGCCTACGCGTTTCAGGGTCACAGCCCCTTCTTCTTGGGCGGCGAGTCAGCACACAAGAAACCAGCACATTTTACTTCACGAACTTTATTAACATGCCTACCTAATGGGTGTGTCCGTTTGGCGCCCATGGCATTGTGGGGCATGTAGTTCAATGTGCCAGCGATTAATCCAGTTTGCAGATAGTTCAGGTGTATTTTCTCGCAATTATTGTTCTTTACAGTCTCTTAGTGAGTGCACACTTGTAAGGCTGGCTAATGTGCATTTTGGAACATCGTACCGTTTGCAGGCTGAAAGTTCAGTTCCGACGGCTTCAACCAGCTGGGACACTCTTTTTTCTCAGCCGGTGACGGTGCCCTCTCCCACGGCTGAGGACCGCCGCGTAACTTATTCACCACAAATGCCCCTTGCATTAGAGAGTCACACACGATGTCCTGCCCTCCGGCTTAACCTTGCAGTCAGCTTACGAAGTGCGCGTTTGTTTTGCAGCTTGCCTACGCGTTTCAGGGTCACAGCCCCTTCTTCTTGGGCGGCGAGTCAGCACACAAGAAACCAGCACATTTTACTTCACGAACTTTATTAACATGCCTACCTAATGGGTGTGTCCGTTTGGCGCCCATGGCATTGTGGGGCATGTAGTTCAATGTGCCAGCGATTAATCCAGTTTGCAGATAGTTCAGGTGTATTTTCTCGCAATTATTGTTCTTTACAGTCTCTTAGTGAGTGCACACTTGTAAGGCTGGCTAATGTGCATTTTGGAACATCGTACCGTTTGCAGGCTGAAAGTTCAGTTCCGACGGCTTCAACCAGCTGGGACACTCTTTTTTCTCAGCCGGTGACGGTGCCCTCTCCCACGGCTGAGGACCGCCGCGTAACTTATTCACCACAAATGCCCCTTGCATTAGAGAGTCACACACGATGTCCTGCCCTCCGGCTTAACCTTGCAGTCAGCTTACGAAGTGCGCGTTTGTTTTGCAGCTTGCCTACGCGTTTCAGGGTCACAGCCCCTTCTTCTTGGGCGGCGAGTCAGCACACAAGAAACCAGCACATTTTACTTCACGAACTTTATTAACATGCCTACCTAATGGGTGTGTCCGTTTGGCGCCCATGGCATTGTGGGGCATGTAGTTCAATGTGCCAGCGATTAATCCAGTTTGCAGATAGTTCAGGTGTATTTTCTCGCAATTATTGTTCTTTACAGTCTCTTAGTGAGTGCACACTTGTAAGGCTGGCTAATGTGCATTTTGGAACATCGTACCGTTTGCAGGCTGAAAGTTCAGTTCCGACGGCTTCAACCAGCTGGGACACTCTTTTTTCTCAGCCGGTGACGGTGCCCTCTCCCACGGCTGAGGACCGCCGCGTAACTTATTCACCACAAATGCCCCTTGCATTAGAGAGTCACACACGATGTCCTGCCCTCCGGCTTAACCTTGCAGTCAGCTTACGAAGTGCGCGTTTGTTTTGCAGCTTGCCTACGCGTTTCAGGGTCACAGCCCCTTCTTCTTGGGCGGCGAGTCAGCACACAAGAAACCAGCACATTTTACTTCACGAACTTTATTAACATGCCTACCTAATGGGTGTGTCCGTTTGGCGCCCATGGCATTGTGGGGCATGTAGTTCAATGTGCCAGCGATTAATCCAGTTTGCAGATAGTTCAGGTGTATTTTCTCGCAATTATTGTTCTTTACAGTCTCTTAGTGAGTGCACACTTGTAAGGCTGGCTAATGTGCATTTTGGAACATCGTACCGTTTGCAGGCTGAAAGTTCAGTTCCGACGGCTTCAACCAGCTGGGACACTCTTTTTTCTCAGCCGGTGACGGTGCCCTCTCCCACGGCTGAGGACCGCCGCGTAACTTATTCACCACAAATGCCCCTTGCATTAGAGAGTCACACACGATGTCCTGCCCTCCGGCTTAACCTTGCAGTCAGCTTACGAAGTGCGCGTTTGTTTTGCAGCTTGCCTACGCGTTTCAGGGTCACAGCCCCTTCTTCTTGGGCGGCGAGTCAGCACACAAGAAACCAGCACATTTTACTTCACTAACTTTATTAACATGCCTACCTAATGGGTGTGTCCGATTGGCGCTCATGGCATTGTGGGGCATGTAGTTCAATGTGCCAGCGATTAATCCAGTTTGCAGATAGTTCAGGTGTATTTTCTCGCAATTATTGTTCTTTACAGTCTCTTAGTGAGTGCACACTTGTAAGGCTGGCTAATGTGCATTTTGGAACATCGTACCGTTTGCAGGCTGAAAGTTCAGTTCCGACGGCTTCAACCAGCTGGGACACTCTTTTTTCTCAGCCGGTGACGGTGCCCTCTCCCACGGCTGAGGACCGCCGCGTAACTTATTCACCACAAATGCCCCTTGCATTAGAGAGTCACACACGATGTCCTGCCCTCCGGCTTAACCTTGCAGTCAGCTTACGAAGTGCGCGTTTGTTTTGCAGCTTGCCTACGCGTTTCAGGGTCACAGCCCCTTCTTCTTGGGCGGCGAGTCAGCACACAATATATATATATGATCAACAGTTTCAGCGGTTGACATTTTACACGCAGAAACAGTGGTTTGGGCCGTTACTGTGAAATGCAAAATTTGGAGGAGATACTGCAGTGCCAGATCAATGGGCCCCCCGATTGGTCATTGGGAGGAGGAATATGAGGCGAGGACTCTGCGAAGTGGAGCCCAGCTCTCTCTGGGCGGAGATTCTGTTTTCCACCTGAAACCTCCAGCCTCACTCAGCAGGCCATTGGCGATCCGGTGCTTGGCGCTACGCGGCACCATAGCTGAAAGTGGTGAGCTCTGAAGCCTGTAAACCATTTGATGGGAGGCTTCTCCCGACCTTGCAAACTGCAATGACTGTGTCACCTTTCTGAAGCATCAGGGTACATACCTGCATGTGATGGGATGTTCAGAGAGTGAGGATGTCTTCCATATCATCTAGTTGATTGGAAGGGTTTAGGTAAACACTATCCCAAATAGGTGTTGCCTCGTGGCCCGAGATTTTACAAAGACATGTCATTTGGTACTCCCCTCTTTGGTTAATTGAGTGCTGATTATAATAATCTGCCGTTCTCAACAATTGGTCATTCATTTCGCCGATTGGGGTTTGATTATTTATGAGACATTGTGGGGTCGGTAGTGTGTCAAATATCGATGACATGGCGCACAGAACCAGATGTTTTCGCTTGTAAAGACTCTCGCACAGTTTTTTGTTCGCATGCAACTTTTAAAAGGGGATTGTTTTATTTATGCGTTTTTTCTCGATGTCTTTTTACAGACTGGGAGTAAAACTCGTAAATATATAATAGCGGGAGGGGACAATTAAGTTCGTAATTCCAAAGCAAATGAGAAGGCATTGTCTTGAATGTTTGGAATGTTCAGAAATGAATCCAATGATGCCGTGAATAGTCTTTAAATAGAGGTGGTTTAGCGGTCTTAAATTGATGCATGAAGATTTAAGAATTGTATATTTCCCAGCGCAGTTTTTGATTAAGTAAGTTGTGGACTACATACGCATTGTACTGCTATAACAATGCTATATACAGCATCACATTATTTTCCAAAGTATGTTACAGATGTACAACAGTTCCACATTGCCATTAAATCTGCAATTATTGCAAGGTGTATTTCTTTTATGTTCATGATTCTGGGAGAGTATATAGCTTTTAAACAACATGTCGTTTATCAGATTGATAAAGGCTGGGGACACAGCCGAAACGAGTCTCTTTGAATTGCTGGGCGAGAGGCTGAACACATTAAAGAATTCTTGAGGCTTCAGTCTTCGTGTGCGCGCGCTCTTTTCATTTGATGGAGTTGGGAGCTGTATGGATATGATATATAGATATATATGTGTGTGTGTATGTAAGTGTATATGTATACATATATACACACATACTTACTTAAATACACTTACCTTGTGTTGTAAAGACATGCCCGGTTACTCACCGGTAATAACCATTACTCCGAGTTCTGGTCTCCCCGTCCCATTCCTGATGAAGTGAGCAGCTAGTCTGCTCTACAGAACCCCTACCTAGCTGAGCTGTTGGCACTTCCCCCTAGGATGATGTCACCATCACGTGACTACAAAAGGGGGAAGTGCCGGAAGAAACATCCTGAAATACCAAAGACAACAGAACGAAACACATACAATCACCCACAGACACCCCAAACCAGGGAGGGAGGGAAGGGCTCAGGAATGGGACGGGGAGACCAGGACTCGGAGTAATGGGTATTACCGGTGAGTAACCGGGCATTACCTCCTCGTCCTGTCTCCCCGTCCCATTCCTGATGAAGTGAGCCCATACCCAAGCACACGGTGATTGTAAGAAAAAAACAGACCAGAATAATGCAAGAAACAGGTCCAGTTTAATCCACAAAAATAAGTACAGATCACAAATCATGTACAGCAGACAGGACAGAAGCCCCAAAAGCAGCAGAGGCCGCCATCCCCAACTCCAGACGATAATGGGCAACAAAAGTGTGGGGAGAAGCCCATGTGGCAGCATTGCAAATGTCCCTCAACGAGGCCCCCTTGAACATGGCCCAGGAGGAAGAAACACTCCGAGTCGACCGACCCTGAACAGAAGAAGGCAGGGGACAGTGGGCAGAATCGTAAGCAGAAACCACAGCGCCTTTGACCCAACGAGACAAGGTGGACAGAGAAGGGCGAAGCCCCATACCCGACAGGCCATAGGTGACGAACAGGGAATCCACTTTACGAAAACCAGCCGTACGCTCCAAGTAAATGCTGAGAGCCCTCAGCACATGTAAATGTAAATGTAAATGTAAATGTAAACGAAATGTCCAACGAATGGAGGAGCACCTCCTCAGGAGAAGAAGGGACCGGAAAAAACACCGGGAGAACAATATCCTCCTGACAGTGAAAGGAAGAAACCACCTTAGGAAGAAAGAACTGACTGGGATGGAGAATGACCTTGTCAGCGCAGAAGCGCAAGAAGGGGGGAGAAGCCATCAGCGCACCAATCTCACCAACCCTCCGCCCAGAAGTAATGGCCACCAGGAAAATAACCTTCGCAGAAAGGAACTTCAGGGCCACGGAGTCCAAAGGCTCGAAAGGAGGACCCGTCAAAGCCCGCAGAACCAAGGGAAGATCCCAAGGAGGCACAGGCGAAAGGGAAACAGGACGCTGAAGCAAGAAACTCCGCAGAAGGCGAGCCACCAACGGGGAGACAGAGGAAACAGAGGAACCCCGAAAGGCAAGAATGGCAGCCCACTGCGCCCGCAGGGAAGAAACCGCAAGCCCCAGGACGAAACCATCCCGTAAGAAGTCCAGCACCTTTACGGCCACACAGGAGTCAGGAGAGAGACCCTTCCCCAGACACCAAGAGGAAAAACTCTTCCAGTGACGGGCATAAGAACGCAAGGTGGAAGGACGCCTGGAAAGCTGAAGACACTGGGCAACCTCCAACGAGCAACCCAAATCCAGCAAACTCAACCTCTCAAGTGCCAAACCCCCAGCCGGAGGCGACGCAGGGAGGCAAGGCCGAGAAGAGGAACCCTCAGAGGGGAGGGACACAGGGGAAACCGCCAATGAGGGCGAACAGAAAAGGACAGCAGAAGGGGGTACCAAGACCGCCGAGACCACTCCGGAACAACCAGGAGAACCTCCGCCCGATCCCAACGAATCTTCCGGAGGACCCTCGGAATTAAGGCAAACGGAGGGAAGGCAAACAGCAGACCCCTCGACCAAGGAAGCGAGAAAGCATCGGTGGCCCACGCCAGCGGAGAGGGGACGATGCTGCAAAACCGAGGAAGAAGGGCGGATTCCTCTGAGGCAAAAAGATCCAGCCAAGGAAGGCCGAACCGGAGGACAATCAGATCGAACAGATCCGGGGACAGACAGATGGACACCGAGGAAGGGAACACCCGGCTCAAAGAGTCCGCAGGCCCATTCTCCTTCCCCGGAAGATGGACCGCCGTCAGAGACAAGAGACTCGACTCGGCCCACAGGCCGATCTTCCGGGAAAGGAGAAACAGGGCACGACACATGCCCCCCTGGTGATTCACATAAGCACGAACCACCTGATTGTCGGTCTGCACAGAGACCACCTGACCCCGAAGGAGAGGAGCGAACCAAAGAAGAGCCAACCAAACCGCCCTCAACTCCTTCCAGTTCGACGACTGGAGGGACTCTAAGCTGGACCACCGACCCTGAGCCTTGGAGGCACCCAGAACGGCACCCCACCCTAGAGCACTGGCATCCGTGGACAAAACGACCACAGACTGAGGAGGAAGGAGATCGAACCCCCGGGAAAGGGAGAGAGGGGACAACCACCACTGGAGATCCGCCCGAATCCCCGGAGTGACAGGGATCAGAGTCTCGTAGTCCAAGGAGGCAGGATCCCAGTGCGACAGGACATGATGCAACAGGGGGTACAGATGGAGCCTGGACCAAGGAAGGAGATGCAGAGTGGAAGCCATCTCCCCCTGACTCCGCAGCCAGAGACGGGCAGACACCCGGGACTGGGACAGAAGCCAGGAAAGGTGACGAAACAAAGTCAACTGGCGCTCCTGCGAGAGAAAAACCATGTCCAAGTCCATGCGGAAGAGAGCCCCCAGGAACTTCAGGGAATGGGAGGGCACCAGGGAGGACTTCCTGTGGTTGATAAGGAACCCAAAGGACCCCAGCAGAAGAATCACCTGGTCCATATCCGACAGAGCCTGTGAAAAAGAAGGAGAGACAATCAACCAGTCATCCAGGTATGGAAAAACCAGAAGACCCCTGGAATGAAGGATACCCACCAGAGGGGCCAAGAGCTTGGTGAACACCCTGGGCGCCGAGGAAAGGCCGAAAGGGAGCACCCGGAACTGATAGTGAAGGGTCCCCACAGCAAATCGGAGAAAACGCTGGTCTTCCGGATGTACAGGAACGTGTAGATACGCATCCATGAGATCCAGGGACGCCAGGAAACCCCCCGGCAGGACCAGAGGCAGGATGGACTGGAGCGTCACCATCTTGAACGGACGATGGATAACGAATCGATTGACCCGCTTCAGATCCAAAACAGGACGAAGATTCGAAGTGTCTTTCTTGGAGACCAGAAAGAGAATTGAATAGCAACCCTGGCCCCTCTCCAGCGGAGGAACCTCCACCATAGCCCGCTTTGCCAACAGGAGCTGCACACCTGCCAACAAAGCATCTCTTCGCAAAGGAAGACGCGGCAGGGGAGTCTGAACAAAACCCGGAGGAGGAGGAGAGGAAAACTCGATCCGGCAACCTTCCGAAACAGTCTGAACCGCCCAGGCACCCGGAACCGACAACCACTGGGCGCGGAAGGACTGGAGGCGACCACCAACCGGCAAGGGCAGACAGTCATTGAGAAGAGGAGGAAGCAGGGGCGGCAACACCGGCAGCGGCCCGGGGCTTGGCACTTCCAGGGGTCCCCCGGCCACGACCCCTGCCACGAAAGGGCTGAGAGGCCCCACGAGCAGGAGGCCCAAAAGCGCGACGATAACCAAATCCACGCCCCCGAGAAGGAGGACGGACCGGGGCCACCAGCTTGTGGTTCTCCGCCGACTGCTTGACCATGCCCTCCAGCTGAGGACCGAACACCTTCGAACCCTCAAAAGGCAACTTAAGGAGAACCGACTTCTGGGAAGAGTCCGCCTTCCAGGAACGCATCCAAATATGACGACGGGCAGCAATGGACGCACCAGAAGCAGCGGCCGCCGCTCCCAAATTGTCGAAGGAAATGTCCGACAGGTAACGCACCTGCAACTCCATCAAAGACAGAAGAGGCGTGGCATCCTCGCCGTCATTCAGCAGAACAGACAGAGACTGGAAGTCCTTAAGGAGCGACTGAACCATATAGTTGGAATACGCAGTCGCCCGGACAGAGAAATTAGAAGCAGCATAGGAACGCTTCACCGCCCCTTCAACACGCTTATCCACAGCGTCCACAGGAAGGGCGTCCTCAGAAACAACCAAACCCTGAGAGGAAAGGCCAGCCATTAAATTGTCCACTTTCACAGCCTGAGGGAACTCATCAGCAAAACCCTCAAGAGGGTAACATCTGGACAGGAAACGAGGAAAAGAAGACTTGTCCACCTCCTTCCATTCGTGAGACAGCACATTCCGCACAGCACTATGCAAAGGCAAAGAATCCGGAGCAGGCTGGACATACTGCGTAAAAACGTCATCCTCAACAACAGCATCCGCAGGAGGAGAAAAACCCAAGTAGGACCTCACATGGGCAAACAGTTCAGCGAGCTCAGCACCCTGAACAAAACGACCACGGACACCCTCATCCTCATCAGGACCAAAGTCCTCCACAGGATCAGCCTGCGCATCCAAAGAAACACGAGGCACCTTGGGAGGAGGCCCAGCCGCGTCCCTAGCCAGGAAAGCAGCAGCCACAGCCTCATCAATAAGGAGGCGCAGGGCATCCAGAGGGGCCGCAGAAGAAGAAGCATCCTAATCCATTGCGGAAGCAAAAAAGTCCAAACAACACTCCCTACAGGGACAAAAAACATCCCCACAAGGACCCCAGAAATAGCCGAGGACCCGAACACCTGTGGGAGGAGAAAAAAACAGGGCCGGTATAAGAAGCCCAGTCAGCCGCCAAAATCGCCCCCTGAAAAGATGCAGGACACCAAACTCCAAAGAAAAGCCCCTGCCCGCTAGAGCAGGGTGAAAAACGTACCGGAGAACGCCCACGAAAGGCCGCTGGAGCAGGCCAACCCAAGCCAGGTGAGCAAGCAGGCACAAGCAACAGAAACGGCCGCTAACGCGAGCCGCGTGTAAAACAGTGCCCCCAAACAGAGACGGCCGCTAATGCGAGCCGCGTGAAAGAAAGAAGCCCCAAAACGGAGCCCAACGCGGGGGAAACGGCAGAGTAAAAACACAGGCGGCCGCTAGAGCAGGCCGCCGCAAACAAAAAAGAAAACAACACGGAGACTCACCAGAACAGGAAGCCTCCAACAGCACAGCCAGGAACGCGGTCGTAGACTGCAGAAGAAAAAAATAGGATGTTTCTTCCGGCACTTCCCCCTTTTGTAGTCACGTGATGGTGACATCATCCTAGGGGGAAGTGCAAACAGCTCAGCTAGGTAGGGGTTCTGTAGAGCAGACTAGCTGCTCACTTCATCAGGAATGGGACGGGGAGACAGGACGAGGAGGTAATGCTTGTTAAAGGCATTACATGGTCTGCGTTGTAAAGGTTGGAAAGGCTGTTTCCCTCAAACCCCATTAATTACCACTGATTACAGCACCACACTAGAGGGTGGACACCATGATTTCCGGTGTCTCCTAATAAATTACTATTCTAGTTGTTCTCTTAACACCGGAGGGGTGACAAAATGATACCCTGTGGCTCTGAGTACATTCATGCACCTGTGGTTCCGGCACCACTAAGATGATTCAGAGATGTTACCAGTACACCAGTGGTTACTACACCACAGCAGAGTGGACACGCTGACTCACTGGGTCTTCTAGTACACTTGTGCTCCAGTACTTCCTGCGCCACTGCAGATTGTGGTACGATGACTCTCAGGATCTCCTGCACTGGCACATCAATGATTAATGCACAACATCAGATGGTGAACACAAGGACTCACAGGGTCTCCGTGTACACTAGTACAGCAGTGGTTACTGCCTCACTACATGCAGTGAACACAGTGATTCGCAGGTCTCCTTGTACACAGTGCCTATGGATCCAGTGCAAGCAGTGGACGTGATTCACAGGGTCTCCTTGCGCACTGGTTCACAGTGGTTACTGCTCCAGTGCAAGCAGTGGATGTGATTCACAGGGTCTCCTTGCACACTGGTACACAGTGCTTACTGCTCCAGTAAAAGCAGTGGACATGATTCACAGGGTCTCCTTGCACACTGGTACACAGTGCTTACTGCTCCAGTGCAAGCTGTGGACGTGATTTACAGGGTCTCCTTGTACACAGTGCTTATGGCTCCAGTGCAAGCAGTGGACGTGATTCACAGGGTCTCCTTGCGCACTGGTTCACAGTGGTTACTGCTCCAGTGCAAGCAGTGGATGTGATTCACCGGGTCTCCTTGCACACTGGTACACAGTGCTTACTGCTCAAGTGCAAGCAGTGGATGTGATTCACAGGGTCTCCTTGCACACTGGTACACAATGCTTAAAGCTCCAGTAAAAGCAGTGGACATGATTCACAGGGTCTCCTTGCACACTGGTACATAGTGCTCACTGCTCCAGTGCAATCAGTGGACGTGATTCACAGGGTCTCCTTGCACACTGGTACACAGTGCTTACTGATCCAGTGCAAGCTGTGGACGTGATTTACAGGGTCTCCTTGCACACTGGTACACAGTGCTTACTGCTCCAGTGCAAGCTGTGGACGTGATTCACAGGGTCTCCTTGCGCTCTGGTACACAGTGCTTACTGCTCCAGTGCAAGCAGTGGATGTGATTCACAGGGTCTCCTTGCACACTGGTACACAGTGCTTACTGCTCCAGTAAAAGCAGTGGACGTGATTCACAGGGTATCCTTGCGCACTGGTACACAGTGCTTACTGCTCCAGTGCAAGCAGTGGACGTGATTCACAGGGTCTCCTTGCACACTGGTACACAGTGCTCACTGCTCCAGTGCAATCAGTGGACGTGATTCACAGGGTCTCCTTGCACACTGGTACACAGTGCTTACTGCTCCAGTGCAAGCTGTGGACGTCATATACAGGGTCTCCTTGCGCACTGGTACACAGTGCTCACTGCTCCAGTGCAAGCAGTGGACGTGATTCACAGGGTATCCTTGCGCACTGGTACACAGTGCTTACTGCTCCAGTGCAAGCAGTGGATGTGATTCACAGGGTATCCTTGCGCACTGGTACACAGTGCTTACTGCTCCAGTGCAAGCAGTGGATGTGATTCACAGGGTCTCCTTGCACACTGGTACACAGTCCTTACTGCTCCAGTGCAAGCAGTGGGTGTGATTTACAGGGTCTCCTTGCACACTGGTACACAGTGCTTACTGCTCCAGTGCAAGCAGTGGACGTGATTCACAGGGTCTCCTTGCGCACTGGTAAACAGTGCTTACTGCTCCAGTGCAAGCTGTGGACGTGATTCACAGGGTCTCCTTGCGCACTGGTACACAGTGCTTACTGCTCCAGTGCAAGCAGTGGATGTGATTCACAGGGTCTCCTTGCTCACTGGTACACAGTGCTTACTGCTCCAGTAAAAGCAGTGGACATGATTCACAGGGTCTCCTTGTACACTGGTACACAGTGCTCACTGCTCCAGTTCAATCAGTGGACGTGATTCACAGGGTCTCCTTGCACACTGGTACACAGTGCTTACTGCTTCAGTGCAAGCAGTGGACATGATTCACAGGGTCTCCTTGCGCACTGGTACACAGTGCTTACTGCTCCAGTGCAAGTAGTGGACGTGGTTCACAGGGTCACAGCCCCTTCTTCTTGGGCGGCGAGTCAGCACACAAGAAACCAGCACATTTTACTTCACGAACTTTATTAACATGCCTACCTAATGGGTGTGTCCGTTTGGCGCCCATGGCATTGTGGGGCATGTAGTTCAATGTGCCAGCGATTAATCCAGTTTGCAGATAGTTCAGGTGTATTTTCTCGCAATTATTGTTCTTTACAGTCTCTTAGTGAGTGCACACTTGTAAGGCTGGCTAATGTGCATTTTGGAACATCGTACCGTTTGCAGGCTGAAAGTTCAGTTCCGACGGCTTCAACCAGCTGGGACACTCTTTTTTCTCAGCCGGTGATGGTGCCCTCTCCCACGGCTGAGGACCGCCGCGTAACTTATTCACCACAAATGCCCCTTGCATTAGAGAGTCACACACGATGTCCTGCCCTCCGGCTTAACCTTGCAGTCAGCTTACGAAGTGCGCGTTTGTTTTGCAGCTTGCCTACGCGTTTCAGGGTCACAGCCCCTTCTTCTTGGGCGGCGAGTCAGCACACAAGAAACCAGCACATTTTACTTCACGAACTTTATTAACATGCCTACCTAATGGGTGTGTCCGTTTGGCGCCCATGGCATTGTGGGGCATGTAGTTCAATGTGCCAGCGATTAATCCAGTTTGCAGATAGTTCAGGTGTATTTTCTCGCAATTATTGTTCTTTACAGTCTCTTAGTGAGTGCACACTTGTAAGGCTGGCTAATGTGCATTTTGGAACATCGTACCGTTTGCAGGCTGAAAGTTCCGTTCCGACGGCTTCAACCAGCTGGGACACTCTTTTTTCTCAGCCGGTGACGGTGCCCTCTCCCACGGCTGAGGACGGCCGCGTAACTTATTCACCACAAATGCCCCTTGCATTAGAGAGTCACACACGATGTCCTGCCCTCCGGCTTAACCTTGCAGTCAGCTTACGAAGTGCGCGTTTGTTTTGCAGCTTGCCTACGCGTTTCAGGGTCACAGCCCCTTCTTCTTGGGCGGCGAGTCAGCACACAAGAAACCAGCACATTTTACTTCACTAACTTTATTAACATGCCTACCTAATGGGTGTGTCCGATTGGCGCCCATGGCATTGTGGGGCATGTAGTTCAATGTGCCAGCGATTAATCCAGTTTGCAGATAGTTCAGGTGTATTTTCTCGCAATTATTGTTCTTTACAGTCTCTTAGTGAGTGCACACTTGTAAGGCTGGCTAATGTGCATTTTGGAACATCGTACCGTTTGCAGGCTGAAAGTTCAGTTCCGACGGCTTCAACCAGCTGGGACACTCTTTTTTCTCAGCCGGTGACGGTGCCCTCTCCCACGGCTGAGGACCGCCGCGTAACTTATTCACCACAAATGCCCCTTGCATTAGAGAGTCACACACGATGTCCTGCCCTCCGGCTTAACCTTGCAGTCAGCTTACGAAGTGCGCGTTTGTTTTGCAGCTTGCCTACGCGTTTCAGGGTCACAGCCCCTTCTTCTAGGGCGGCGAGTCAGCACACAATATATATATATGATCAACAGTTTCAGCGGTTGACATTTTACATGCAGAAACAGTGGTTTGGGCCGTTACTGTGAAATGCAAAATTTGGAGGAGATACTGCAGTGCCAGATCAATGGGCCCCCCGATTGGTCATTGGGAGGAGGAATATGAGGCGAGGACTCTGCGAAGTGGAGCCCAGCTCTCTCTGGGCGGAGATTCTGTTTTCCACCTGAAACCTCCAGCCTCACTCAGCAGGCCATTGGCGATCCGGTGCTTGGCGCTACGCGGCACCATAGCTGAAAGTGGTGAGCTCTGAAGCCTGTAAACCATTTGATGGGAGGCTTCTCCCGACCTTGCAAACTGCAATGACTGTGTCACCTTTCTGAAGCATCAGGGTACATACCTGCATGTGATGGGATGTTCAGAGAGTGAGGATGTCTTCCATATCATCTAGTTGATTGGAAGGGTTTAGGTAAACACTATCCCAAATAGGTGTTGCCTCGTGGCCCGAGATTTTACAAAGACATGTCATTTGGTACTCCCCTCTTTGGTTAATTGAGTGCTGATTATAATAATCTGCCGTTCTCAACAATTGGTCATTCATTTCGCCGATTGGGGTTTGATTATTTATGAGACATTGTGGGGTCGGTAGTGTGTCAAATATCGATGACATGGCGCACAGAACCAGATGTTTTCGCTTGTAAAGACTCTCGTACAGTTTTTTGTTCGCATGCAACTTTTAAAAGGGGATTGTTTTATTTATGCGTTTTTTCTCGATGTCTTTTTACAGACTGGGAGTAAAACTCGTAAATATATAATAGCGGGAGGGGACAATTAAGTTCGTAATTCCAAAGCAAATGAGAAGGCATTGTCTTGAATGTTTGGAATGTTCAGAAATGAATCCAATGATGCCGTGAATAGTCTTTAAATAGAGGTGGTTTAGCGGTCTTAAATTGATGCATGAAGATTTAAGAATTGTATATTTCCCAGCGCAGTTTTTGATTAAGTAAGTTGTGGACTACATACGCATTGTACTGCTATAACAATGCTATATACAGCATCACATTATTTTCCAAAGTATGTTACAGATGTACAACAGTTCCACATTGCCATTAAATCTGCAATTATTGCAAGGTGTATTTCTTTTATGTTCATGATTCTGGGAGAGTATATAGCTTTTAAACAACATGTCGTTTATCAGCTTGATAAAGGCTGGGGACACAGCCGAAACGAGTCTCTTTGAATTGCTGGGCGAGAGGCTGAACACATTAAAGAATTCTTGAGGCTTCAGTCTTCGTGTGCGCGCGCTCTTTTCATTTGATGGAGTTGGGAGCTGTATGGATATGATATATAGATATATATGTGTGTGTGTATGTAAGTGTATATGTATACATATATACACACATACTTACTTAAATACACTTACCTTGTGTTGTAAAGACATGCCCGGTTACTCACCGGTAATAACCATTACTCCGAGTTCTGGTCTCCCCGTCCCATTCCTGATGAAGTGAGCAGCTAGTCTGCTCTACAGAACCCCTACCTAGCTGAGCTGTTGGCACTTCCCCCTAGGATGATGTCACCATCACGTGACTACAAAAGGGGGAAGTGCCGGAAGAAACATCCTGAAATACCAAAGACAACAGAACGAAACACATGCAATCACCCACAGACACCCCAAGCCAGGGAGGGAGGGAAGGGCTCAGGAATGGGACGGGGAGACCAGGACTCGGAGTAATGGGTATTACCGGTGAGTAACCGGGCATTACCTCCTCGTCCTGTCTCCCCGTCCCATTCCTGATGAAGTGAGCCCATACCCAAGCACACGGTGATTGTAAGAAAAAAACAGACCAGAATAATGCAAGAAACAGGTCCAGTTTAATCCACAAAAATAAGTACAGATCACAAATCATGTACAGCAGACAGGACAGAAGCCCCAAAAGCAGCAGAGGCCGCCATCCCCAACTCCAGACGATAATGGGCAACAAAAGTGTGGGGAGAAGCCCATGTGGCAGCATTGCAAATGTCCCTCAACGAGGCCCCCTTGAACATGGCCCAGGAGGAAGAAACACTCCGAGTCGACCGACCCTGAACAGAAGAAGGCAGGGGACAGTGGGCAGAATCGTAAGCAGAAACCACAGCGCCCTTGACCCAACGAGACAAGGTGGACAGAGAAGGGCGAAGCCCCATACCCGACAGGCCATAGGTGACGAACAGGGAATCCACTTTACGAAAACCAGCCGTACGCTCCAAGTAGATGCTGAGAGCCCTCAGCACATGTAAATGTAAATGTAAATGTAAATGTAAACGAAATGTCCAACGAATGGAGGAGCACCTCCTCAGGAGAAGAAGGGACCGGAAAAAACACCGGGAGAACAATATCCTCCTGACAGTGAAAGGAAGAAACCACCTTAGGAAGAAAGAACTGACTGGGATGGAGAATGACCTTGTCAGCGCAGAAGCGCAAGAAGGGGGGAGAAGCCATCAGCGCACCAATCTCACCAACCCTCCGCCCAGAAGTAATGGCCACCAGGAAAATAACCTTCGCAGAAAGGAACTTCAGGGCCACGGAGTCCAAAGGCTCGAAAGGAGGACCCGTCAAAGCCCGCAGAACCAAGGGAAGATCCCAAGGAGGCACAGGCGAAAGGGAAACAGGACGCTGAAGCAAGAAACTCCGCAGAAGGCGAGCCACCAACGGGGAGACAGAGGAAACAGAGGAACCCCGAAAGGCAAGAATGGCAGCCCACTGCGCCCGCAGGGAAGAAACCGCAAGCCCCAGGACGAAACCATCCCGTAAGAAGTCCAGCACCTTTACGGCCACACAGGAGTCAGGAGAGAGACCCTTCCCCAGACACCAAGAGGAAAAACTCTTCCAGTGACGGGCATAAGAACGCAAGGTGGAAGGACGCCTGGAAAGCTGAAGACACTGGGCAACCTCCAACGAGCAACCCAAATCCAGCAAACTCAACCTCTCAAGTGCCAAACCCCCAGCCGGAGGCGACGCAGGGAGGCAAGGCCAAGAAGAGGAACCCTCAGAGGGGAGGGACACAGGGGAAACCGCCAATGAGGGCGAACAGAAAAGGACAGCAGAAGGGGGTACCAAGACCGCCGAGACCACTCCGGAACAACCAGGAGAACCTCCGCCCGATCCCAACGAATCTTCCGGAGGACCCTCGGAATTAAGGCAAACGGAGGGAAGGCAAACAGCAGACCCCTCGACCAAGGAAGCGAGAAAGCATCGGTGGCCCACGCCAGCGGAGAGGGGACGATGCTGCAAAACCGAGGAAGAAGGGCGGATTCCTCTGAGGCAAAAAGATCCAGCCAAGGAAGGCCGAACCGGAGGACAATCAGATCGAACAGATCCGGGGACAGACAGATGGACACCGAGGAAGGGAACACCCGGCTCAAAGAGTCCGCAGGCCCATTCTCCTTCCCCGGAAGATGGACCGCCGTCAGAGACAAGAGACTCGACTCGGCCCACAGGCCGATCTTCCGGGAAAGGAGAAACAGGGCACGACACATGCCCCCCTGGTGATTCACATAAGCACGAACCACCTGATTGTCGGTCTGCACAGAGACCACCTGACCCCGAAGGAGAGGAGCGAACCAAAGAAGAGCCAACCAAACCGCCCTCAACTCCTTCCAGTTCGACGACTGGAGGGACTCTAAGCTGGACCACCGACCCTGAGCCTTGGAGGCACCCAGAACGGCACCCCACCCTAGAGCACTGGCATCCGTGGACAAAACGACCACAGACTGAGGAGGAAGGAGATCGAACCCCCGGGAAAGAGAGAGAGGGGACAACCACCACTGGAGATCCGCCCGAATCCCCGGAGTGACAGGGATCAGAGTCTCGTAGTCCAAGGAGGCAGGATCCCAGTGCGACAGGACATGATGCAACAGGGGGTACAGATGGAGCCTGGACCAAGGAAGGAGATGCAGAGTGGAAGCCATCTCCCCCTGACTCCGCAGCCAGAGACGGGCAGACACCCGGGACTGGGACAGAAGCCAGGAAAGGTGACGAAACAAAGTCAACTGGCGCTCCTGCGAGAGAAAAACCATGTCCAAGTCCATGCGGAAGAGAGCCCCCAGGAACTTCAGGGAATGGGAGGGCACCAGGGAGGACTTCCTGTGGTTGATAAGGAACCCAAAGGACCCCAGCAGAAGAATCACCTGGTCCATATCCGACAGAGCCTGTGAAAAAGAAGGAGAGACAATCAACCAGTCATCCAGGTATGGAAAAACCAGAAGACCCCTGGAATGAAGGATACCCACCAGAGGGGCCAAGAGCTTGGTGAACACCCTGGGCGCCGAGGAAAGGCCGAAAGGGAGCACCCGGAACTGATAGTGAAGGGTCCCCACAGCAAATCGGAGAAAACGCTGGTCTTCCGGATGTACAGGAACGTGTAGATACGCATCCATGAGATCCAGGGACGCCAGGAAACCCCCCGGCAGGACCAGAGGCAGGATGGACTGGAGCGTCACCATCTTGAACGGACGATGGATAACGAATCGATTGACCCGCTTCAGATCCAAAACAGGACGAAGATTTGAAGTGTCTTTCTTGGAGACCAGAAAGAGAATTGAATAGCAACCCTGGCCCCTCTCCAGCGGAGGAACCTCCACCATAGCCCGCTTTGCCAACAGGAGCTGCACACCTGCCAACAAAACATCTCTTCGCAAAGGAAGACGCGGCAGGGGAGTCTGAACAAAACCCGGAGGAGGAGGAGAGGAAAACTCGATCCGGCAACCTTCCGAAACAGTCTGAACCGCCCAGGCATCCGGAACCGACAACCACTGGGCGCGGAAGGACTGGAGGCGACCACCAACCGGCAAGGGCAGACAGTCATTGAGAAGAGGAGGAAGCAGGGGCGGCAACACCGGCAGCGGCCCGGGGCTTGGCACTTCCAGGGGTCCCCCGGCCACGACCCCTGCCATGAAAGGGCTGAGAGGCCCCACGAGCAGGAGGCCCAAAAGCGCGACGATAACCAAATCCACGCCCCCGAGAAGGAGGACGGACCGGGGCCACCAGCTTGTGGTTCTCCGCCGACTGCTTGACCATGCCCTCCAGCTGAGGACCGAACACCTTCGAACCCTCAAAAGGCAACTTAAGGAGAACCGACTTCTGGGAAGAGTCCGCCTTCCAGGAACGCATCCAAATATGACGACGGGCAGCAATGGACGCACCAGAAGCAGCGGCCGCCGCTCCCAAATTGTCGAAGGAAATGTCCGACAGGTACGCACCTGCAACTCCATCAAAGACAGAAGAGGCGTGGCATCCTCGCCGTCATTCAGCAGAACAGACAGAGACTGGAAGTCCTTAAGGAGCGACTGAACCATATAGTTGGAATACGCAGTCGCCTGGACAGAGAAATTAGAAGCAGCATAGGAACGCTTCACCGCCCCTTCAACACGCTTATCCACAGCGTCCACAGGAAGGGCGTCCTCAGAAACAACCAAACCCTGAGAGGAAAGGCCAGCCATTAAATTGTCCACTTTCACAGCCTGAGGGAACTCATCAGCAAAACCCTCAAGTGGGTAACATCTGGACAGGAAACGAGGAAAAGAAGACTTGTCCACCTCCTTCCATTCGTGAGACAGCACATTCCGCACAGCACTATGCAAAGGCAAAGAATCCGGAGCAGGCTGGACATACTGCGTAAAAACGTCATCCTCAACAACAGCATCCGCAGGAGGAGAAAAACCCAAGTAGGACCTCACATGGGCAAACAGTTCAGCGAGCTCAGCACCCTGAACAAAACGACCACGGACACCCTCATCCTCATCAGGACCAAAGTCCTCCACAGGATCAGCCTGCGCATCCAAAGAAACACGAGGCACCTTGGGAGGAGGCCCAGCCGCGTCCCTAGCCAGGAAAGCAGCAGCCACAGCCTCATCAATAAGGAGGCGCAGGGCATCCAGAGGGGCCGCAGAAGAAGAAGCATCCTAATCCATTGCGGAAACAAAAAAGTCCAAACAACACTCCCTACAGGGACAAAAAACATCCCCACAAGGACCCCAGAAATAGCCGAGGACCCGAACACCTGTGGGAGGAGAAAAAAACAGGGCCGGTATAAGAAGCCCAGTCAGCCGCCAAAATCGCCCCCTGAAAAGATGCAGGACACCAAACTCCAAAGAAAAGCCCCTGCCCGCTAGAGCAGGGTAAAAAACGTACCGGAGAACGCCCACGAAAGGCCGCTGGAGCAGGCCAACCCAAGCCAGGTGAGCAAGCAGGCACAAGCAACAGAAACGGCCGCTAACGCGAGCCGCGTGTAAAACAGTGCCCCCAAACAGAGACGGCCGCTAATGCGAGCCGCGTGAAAGAAAGAAGCCCCAAAACGGAGCCCAACGCGGGGGAAACGGCAGAGTAAAAACACAGGCGGCCGCTAGAGCAGGCCGCCGCAAACAAAAAAGAAAACAACACGGAGACTCACCAGAACAGGAAGCCTCCAACAGCACAGCCAGGAACGCGGTCGTAGACTGCAGAAGAAAAAAATAGGATGTTTCTTCCGGCACTTCCCCCTTTTGTAGTCACGTGATGGTGACATCATCCTAGGGGGAAGTGCAAACAGCTCAGCTAGGTAGGGGTTCTGTAGAGCAGACTAGCTGCTCACTTCATCAGGAATGGGACGGGGAGACAGGACGAGGAGGTAATGCTTGTTAAAGGCATTACATGGTCTGCGTTGTAAAGGTTGGAAAGGCTGTTTCCCTCAAACCCCATTAATTACCACTGATTACAGCACCACACTAGAGGGTGGACACCATGATTTCCGGTGTCTCCTAATAAATTACTATTCTAGTTGTTCTCTTAACACCGGAGGGGTGACAAAATGATACCCTGTGGCTCTGAGTACATTCATGCACCTGTGGTTCCGGCACCACTAAGATGATTCAGAGATGTTACCAGTACACCAGTGGTTACTACACCACAGCAGAGTGGACACGCTGACTCACTGGGTCTTCTAGTACACTTGTGCTCCAGTACTTCCTGCGCCACTGCAGATGGTGGTACGATGACTCTCAGGATCTCCTGCACTGGCACATCAATGATTAATGCACAACATCAGATGGTGAACACAAGGACTCACAGGGTCTCCGTGTACACTAGTACAGCAGTGGATACTGCCTCACTACATGCAGTGAACACAGTGATTCGCAGGTCTCCTTGTACACAGTGCCTATGGATCCAGTGCAAGCAGTGGACGTGATTCACAGGGTCTCCTTGCGCACTGGTTCACAGTGGTTACTGCTCCAGTGCAAGCAGTGGATGTGATTCACAGGGTCTCCTTGCACACTGGTACACAGTGCTTACTGCTCCAGTAAAAGCAGTGGACATGATTCACAGGGTCTCCTTGCACACTGGTACACAGTGCTTACTGCTCCAGTGCAAGCTGTGGACGTGATTTACAGGGTCTCCTTGTACACAGTGCTTATGGCTCCAGTGCAAGCAGTGGACGTGATTCACAGGGTCTCCTTGCGCACTGGTTCACAGTGGTTACTGCTCCAGTGCAAGCAGTGGATGTGATTCACCGGGTCTCCTTGCACACTGGTACACAGTGCTTACTGCTCAAGTGCAAGCAGTGGATGTGATTCACAGGGTCTCCTTGCACACTGGTACACAATGCTTACAGCTCCAGTAAAAGCAGTGGACATGATTCACAGGGTCTCCTTGCACACTGGTACATAGTGCTCACTGCTCCAGTGCAATCAGTGGACGTGATTCACAGGGTCTCCTTGCACACTGGTACACAGTGCTTACTGATCCAGTGCAAGCTGTGGACGTGATTTACAGGGTCTCCTTGCACACTGGTACACAGTGCTTACTGCTCCAGTGCAAGCTGTGGACGTGATTCACAGGGTCTCCTTGCGCACTGGTACACAGTGCTTACTGCTCCAGTGCAAGCAGTGGATGTGATTCACAGGGTCTCCTTGCACACTGGTACACAGTGCTTACTGCTCCAGTAAAAGCAGTGGACGTGATTCACAGGGTATCCTTGCGCACTGGTACACAGTGCTTACTGCTCCAGTGCAAGCAGTGGACGTGATTCACAGGGTCTCCTTGCACACTGGTACACAGTGCTCACTGCTCCAGTGCAATCAGTGGACGTGATTCACAGGGTCTCCTTGCACACTGGTACACAGTGCTTACTGCTCCAGTGCAAGCTGTGGACGTCATATACAGGGTCTCCTTGCGCACTGGTACACAGTGCTCACTGCTCCAGTGCAAGCAGTGGACGTGATTCACAGGGTATCCTTGCGCACTGGTACACAGTGCTTACTGCTCCAGTGCAAGCAGTGGATGTGATTCACAGGGTATCCTTGCGCACTGGTACACAGTGCTTACTGCTCCAGTAAAAGCAGTGGACGTGATTCACAGGGTATCCTTGCGCACTGGTACACAGTGCTTACTGCTCCAGTGCAAGCAGTGGATGTGATTCACAGGGTCTCCTTGCACACTGGTACACAGTCCTTACTGCTCCAGTGCAAGCAGTGGGTGTGATTTACAGGGTCTCCTTGCACACTGGTACACAGTGCTTACTGCTCCAGTGCAAGCAGTGGACGTGATTCACAGGGTCTCCTTGCGCACTGGTAAACAGTGCTTACTGCTCCAGTGCAAGCTGTGGACGTGATTCACAGGGTCTCCTTGCGCACTGGTACACAGTGCTTACTGCTCCAGTGCAAGCAGTGGATGTGATTCACAGGGTCTCCTTGCTCACTGGTACACAGTGCTTACTGCTCCAGTAAAAGCAGTGGACATGATTCACAGGGTCTCCTTGTACACTGGTACACAGTGCTCACTGCTCCAGTTCAATCAGTGGACGTGATTCACAGGGTCTCCTTGCACACTGGTACACAGTGCTTACTGCTTCAGTGCAAGCAGTGGACATGATTCACAGGGTCTCCTTGCGCACTGGTACACAGTGCTTACTGCTCCAGTGCAAGTAGTGGACGTGGTTCACAGGGTCTCCTTGCACAGTGGTGCACAGTGCTTACTGCTCCAGTGCAAGCAGGGGACGTGATTCACAGGGTCTCCTTGCACACTGGTACACAGTGCTTACTGCTCCAGTGCAAGCAGTGGACGTGATTCACAGGGTCTCCTTGAACACTCGTACAGACCCTTGTACACTGGTTCACAGTGGTTACTGCTTCAGTACAAGCAGTGGACGTGATTCACTGGGTCTCCTTGCACACTGGTACACAGTGCTTACTGCTCCAGTGCAAGCAGTGGACGTGATTCACAGGGTCTCCTTGCACACTGGTACACAGTGCTTACTGGTCCAGTGCAAGCAGTGGACGTGGTTCACAGGGTCTCCTTGCACATTGGTGCACAGTGCTTACTGCTTCAGTGCAAGCAGTGGACGTGATTCACAGGGTCTCCTTGCACACTGGTACACAGTGCTTACTGCTCCAGTGCAAGCAGTGTACGTGATTCACAGGGTCTCCTTGCGCACTGGTACACAGTGCTTACTGCTCCAGTGCAAGCAGTGGACATGATTCACAGGGTCTCCTTGCACACTGGTACACAGTGCGTACTGCTCCAGTGCAAGCAGTGGACGTGATTCACAGGGTCTCCTTGCACACTGGTACACAGTGCTTACTGCTCCAGTGCAAGCAGTGGACGTGATTCACAGGGTCTCCTTGCACACTGGTACACAGTGCTTACTGCTCCAGTGCAAGCTGTGGACGTGATTCACAGGGTCTCCTTGCGCACTGGTACACAGTGCTTACTGCTCCAGTGCAAGCTGTGGATGTGATTCACAGGGTCTCCTTGCACACTGGTACACAGTGCTTACTGCTCCAGTAAAAGCAGTGGACATGATTCACAGGGTCTCCTTGCACACTGGTACACAGTGCTCAATGCTCCAGTAAAAGCAGTGGACGTGATTCACAGGGTCTCCTTGCACACTGGTACACAGTGCTAACTGCTCCAGTGCAAGCAGTGCACGTGATTCACAGGGTCTCCTTGCACACTGGTACACAGTGCTTACTGCTCCAGTGCAAGCAGTGGACGTGATTTACAGGGTCTCCTTGCACACTGGTACACAGTGCTTACTGCTCCAGTGCAAGCAGTGGACGTGATTCACAGGGTCTCCTTGTATACTGGTACACAGTGCGTACTGCTCCAGTGCAAGAAGTGGACGTGATTCACATGGTCTCCTTGTACACTGGTACAGACCCTTGTACACTGGTTCATAGTGCTCACTGCTCCAGTGCAAGCAGTGGACGTGATTCACAGGGTCTCCTTGTACACTGGTACAGACCCTTGTACACTGGTTCACACTGCTTACTGCTCCAGTGCAAGCAGTGGACGTGATTCACAGGGTCTCCTTGTACACTGGAACACAGTGCTTACTGCTCCAGTGCAAGCAGTGGACGTGATTTACAGGGTCTCCTTGCACACTGGTACACAGTGCTTACTGCTCCAGTGCAAGCAGTGGACATGACTCTCAGGGCCTCCTTGCACACTGCTACACAGTGCTTCCTGCTCCGGTGCAAGCTTGCACACTGGTACACAGTGCTTACTGCTCCAGTGCAAGCAGTAGATGTGATTCACAGGGTCTCCTTGCACACTGGTACACACACAGTGCTTACTGCTCCAGTGCAAGCAGTCGACGTGATTCACAGGGTCTCCTTGTACACTGGTACAGACCCTTGTACACTGGTTCACAGTGGTTACTGCTCCAATGAAAACAGTGGACATGATTCACAGGGTCTCCTTGCACACTGGTACACAGTGCTTACTGCTCCAGTGCAAGCAGTGGACGTGATTCACAGGGTCTCCTTGTACACTGGTACACAGTGCGTACTGCTCCAGTGCAAGAAGTGGACGTGATTCACATGGTCTCCTTGTACACTGGTACAGACCCTTGTACACTGATTCACAGTGCTTACTGCTCCAGTGCAAGCAGTGGACGTGATTCACAGGGTCTCCCTGTACACTGGTACAGACCCTTGTACACTGGTTCACACTGCTTACTGCTCCAGTGGAAACAGTGGACGTGATTCACAGGGTCTCCTTGCACACTGGTACACAGTGCTTACTGCTCCAGCGCTAGCAGTGGACGTGATTCACAGGGTCTCCTTGCACACTGGTACACAGTGCTCACTGCTCCAGTGCAAGCAGTGGACGTGATTCACAGGGTCTCCTTGTACACTGGTACACAGTGCTCACTGCTCCAGTGCAAGCAGTGGACGTGATTCACAGGGTCTGCTTGCGCACTGGTACACAGTTCTTACCGCTCCAGTGCAAGCAGTGGACGTGATTCACAGGTTTTCCATGCACACTGGTACACAGTGCTTACTGCTCCAATGCAAGCAGTGGACGTGATTCACAGGGTCTCCTTTGCCACTGGTACACAGTGCTTACTGCTCCAGTGCACGCAGTGGACGAGATTCACAGGGTCTCCCTGCACACTGGTACACAGTGCTTACTGCTCCAGTGCAAGCAGTGGACGTGATTCACAGGGTCTCCTTGTACACTGGTACAGACCCTTGCACACTGGTTCACAGTGGTTACTGCTCCAGTGCAAGCAGTGGACGTGATTCACAGGGTCTCCTTGCACACTGGTACACAGTGCCTACTGCTCCAGTGCAAGCAGTGGACGTGATTCACAGGGTCTCCTTGCACACTGGTACACAGTGCTTACTGCTCCAGCGCAAGCAGTGGACGTGATTTACAGGGTCTCCTTGCACACTGGTACACAGTGCTTATTGCTCCAGCGCAAGCAGTGGACGTGATTCATAGGTTCTCCTTGCACACTGGTACACAGTGCTCACTGCTCCAGCGCAAGCAATGGACGTGATTCACAGGTCTCCTTGCACACTGGTTCACAGTGCTTACTGCTCCAGTGCATGCAGTGGACGTGATTCACAGGGTCTCCTTGTACACTGGTACAGACCCTTGTACACTGGTTCACAGTGGTTACTGCTCCAGCGCAAGCAGTGGACATGATTCATATGGTCTCCTTGCACACTGGTACACAGTGCTCACTGCTCCAGCGCAAGCAGTGGACGTGATTCACAGGGTCTCCTTGCACACTGGTACACAGTGCTCACTGCTCCAGTGCAAGCAGTGGACGTGATTCACAGGGTCTGCTTGCGCACTGGTACACAGTTCTTACCGCTCCAGTGCAAGCAGTGGACGTGATTCACAGGGTCTCCTTGCACACTGGTACACAGTGCTTCCTGCTCCAGTGCAACCTTGCACACTGGTACACAGTGCTTACTGCTCCAGTGCAAGCAGTAGATGTGATTCACAGGGTCTCCTTGCACACTGGTACACACACAGTGCTTACTGCTCCAGTACAAGCAGTGGGCGTGATTCACAGGGTCTCCTTGTACACTGGTACAGACCTTTGTACACTGGTTCACAGTGGTTACTGCTCCAGTGCAAGCAGTGGACGTAATTCACAGGGTCTCCTTGTACACTGGTACACAGTGCTTACTGCTCCAGTGCAAGCAGTGGACGTGATTCACAGGGTCTCCTTGTACACTGGTACACAGTGCTTACTGGTCCAGTACAAGCAGTGGACGTGATTCACAGGATCTCCTTGCACACTGGTACACAGTGCTTACTGCTCCAATGCAAGCAGTGGACGTGATTCACAGGGTCTCCTTGCACACTGGTACACAGTGCTTACTGCTCCAGTGCAAGCTGTGGACGTCATTCAACGGGTCTCCTTGCACACTGGTACACAGTGCTTACTGCTCCAGTGCAAGCAGTGGATGTGATTCACAGGGTATCCTTGCACACTGGTATAGAGTGCTTACTGCTCCAGTGCAAGCAGTGGACGTGATTCACAGGGTCTCCTTGCACACTGGTACCCCGTGCTTACTGCTCTAGTGCAAGCAGTAGACGTGATTCACAGGGTCTCTTTGCACACTGGTACACAGTGCTTACTGCTCCAGTGCAAGCAGTGGACGTGATTCACAGGGTCTCCTTGCACACTGGTACACAGTGCTTACTGCTCCAGTGCAAGCAGTGGACGTGATTCACAGGGTCTCCTTGCACACTGGTACACAGTGCTTACTGCTCCAGTGCAAGCAGTAGACGTGATTCACAGGGTCTCTTTGCACACTGGTACACAGTGCTTACTGCTCCAGTGCAAGCAGTGGACGTGATTCACAGGGTCTCCTTGCACACTGGTACACAGTGCTTACTGCTCCAGTGCAAGAAGTGGACGTGATTCACATGGTCTCCTTGTACACTGGTACAGACCCTTGTACACTGGTTCACAGTGCTTACTGCTCCAGTGCAAGCAGTGGATGTGATTCACAGGGTCTCCTTGTACATTGGTACACAGTGCTTACTGCTCCAGTGCAAGCAGTGGACATGATTCACAGGGTCTCCTTGTACACTGGTACACAGTGTTTACTTCTCCAGTGCAAGCAGTGGACGTGATTCACAGGGTCTCCTTGTACACTGGTACAGACCCTTGTACACTTGTTCACACTGCTTACTGCTCCAGTGCAAGCAGTGGAAGTGATTCACAGGGTCTCCTTGTACACTGGTAGACAGTGCTTACTGCTCCAGTGCAAGCAGTGGACGTGATTCACAGGGTCTCCTTGTACACTGGTACACAGTGCTTACTGCTCCAGTGCAAGCAGTGGACGTTATTCACAGGGTCTCCTTGCACACTGGTACACAGTGCTTAATGCTCCAGTGCAAGCAGTGGACGTGATTCACAGGGTCTCCTTGCACACTGGTACACAGTGCTTACTAAAGTGACGGCTCTTGCACCACAATAGGGGTAAGGCACAATGATTACAGATGTCTTTGTGTATTTGAACAGTGATGCTGTTGGTACAGCACGAGCCCGGGCGTTCCATGATTCTGCTGGGTCTCCTTGAAGTGCTGCACAGCAGTGTGAAGAACATCTGTACTCCAAGCCTCTAGGTAGGTACCCTGAGTAAGTCAAACACACAATAGGTAATGGGGGAATGCTTCTAATAGGTCTCACCGCCGGCGATCGCTCGGGTACAATTCCAACCCATTGACCTAGGACCAGTTACACCCAAATGGGGGCTCGTCAGCCTGTATTTATCTTGACTCCAATTGTTCTTGTTTGCTTGTGTTTCATTCTAGAGAGTTAACCGTAAGAGGCGCGTCCGTGTCGCTGAACAACCACGTGGAGCACACCTGTATGTTTGCTGTGCTGTGGTTAAGACTGTGTTTGTCCTTCTACACCCCCACGCCCAGCACTGATTATCATGTCAGTTTGTATTTGCTTCGTGCCTTTTCTCCTCTTACACAAACCGCATGTAGCCAGAGTCTTCCACTTCCAGTTCACCAGAGTTAAGCGATCACCCTCCCTTTTCTCCTCAGCCGTGACAACATGACCGAATTTTCAGTGATCATCGCTAACCTGAAGAGCGACCATCCGAAGGTGGGCGGGGGCGGCGAGCACAGCAAAACCATCAAGTACATGAACCAGGACTACGAGAGCCTGAAGCAGCAGTGTCTGAAGAGCGGCACCCTCTTCGAGGACCCCGAATTCCCCCCCGTCGCTGCCTCCCTTGGATTTAATAAACTGGGTCCGGACTCCCCCAAAGTAGAGGGAGTGCAGTGGAAGCGTCCGTCGGTAAGTACAGCGGGCGGTTCCTCTATTGGGACATGGGGGTGTTGTCTCATCATATTTCTTGCCCTCCCTTCCCCTGTATTAAATATACATAAATGTGTAATAATTAATAAATAAATATAAACTTTTTTTTACTGGTTGTGGCATTCAGCTTTTTTCACCTGAGCCATGGCCCAGTCAGTTACAGTTCCTGAATCCTGGGTGAGAAGGACAGTGCATGCGGGCCTGCAGCTTCAAAATGATAGATAGCAGTAGACACTACTAGACCTGCGCAGTCTGCCTCATGTGGGTCCACACTCTGCGCGCATGCCAGGTTGGATGGCCGTCTTTCTGTGGCCAGCCTGTCATGCGCATTAGAGCCTCTCTCCACCTGCGCAAATACTGAGCCGGGGGAATCACAGCTGCAGCCCCTCAGTCTCCTAATGAGCGCTGAGTTCACCTGGCCAGGCCAATCCTGGTGCTGCTCTCATGCTGTGTGATAATATGTCACAGTAAGGGAGCAGTGTCTAGATTGGCTCTTGTGCAGTGGCTCTTCGCATGGTCCTGCACATTAGGCAGCACGCGGTGGGAAGGTCAGGTCCATGGAGCATGACCAATCATAGTTGGCTTTATCATGAAGCCATGCAGTGATTGGCCATTTCTGCTCTTGTGCTCTCTTCCTTCTTTGTGCATATTACCAAAGGTAACCGCATTGCACACGAGGGAGTGCTGGAAATGAGACCTGCCCTCCCCTCACCTCGTGAGACCTCTCTCAGACTTAAATGTCCCACTCCCGGCCCTCTCGGAGTTCGAAAAGCAGCCACAGTGTGAAAAATCAAATAAAAGGTAAAAATCAGTTTAGTTGATTGCTTATGGTTGTGTTTCCAATTTTAGTGTTTCTATGGTATGCAGCCGTGACCAGGGTTCAACTGTGGCTTTTGGTTAAGGCACAACTCACAAAGGTAAAGTTAGACCAAAGGTCTAAATTGAGACCAAAGGCCTAATTTTAGACCAAAAGTCTAACTTTACTACTTTTTAATATTCAAAATGGTAAGTTACAAGTAGTATTTTCACGACTGTTGAGTTTCCCAAATCCGGGCAGAGTTTCCACACGCCGGACGGAATCTCTGGACTAGGAGCAGAATCTCTGCAGTTGTAAAGATACTACTTGTAACTTACTCTTGTGAATACTAAAAAGTAGTAAAGTTAGACTTTGGTCTAACTTTACCTTTGTGAAATGGGCCCTTAGTGTTTAAGTAAGCAGTGTGAAATATACATTTATGTGACAAAATAAATTTTAGAACTCACACAAAGTATGTTCTCTGAAGAAATGTATGTCATGAAGACTGCTAGACCACTACAATAGACTTTCTGAGAGCAACGAGAATGAGAGGAGAGCTATCTTAAGGACGAGAACCCTCACTTACCTGAAGGTGACAGGCTTCATCATAGGGCTCCCGCCTCACACCCGGGTCGCAAGGTTCCAAGTGTGGGCTACAACTCTTCAAAAAGGATTTTGAAGAGGAGCGGATGTGTTTTAGAAGAGGGGACCGAAGGATTCGGTGAGTAAGGGGTAGCGTTCAAAAGAAAAACATTTACGAAGATATTAAAACTATCTCCAGGGGACCTAATGACTTTATTAAGTGGTGCCCTACCACCGGATTAACAACTAAGAGGACTCGGGGTAATCAACAAATATACCCCTGTTAGAGGTCAACATCTTTCTGCCCTTTATCAAACCCCACGGAGTAAATGTGCATTCCTCAGAACCAAAAAGAAAACTAGTCACTCTGCATGTAAATAATACAAATAATGATCGAAAAAATCTAAATTCAACATAGATGGTTATACTGGCTGTCAAGGGTTTGTAGGCCGTATACAGAGCGGGTGATGAATACACCGTCTCATCTGTAAAATAAACATAAAATCATGAGCCAGTTGTGGTCTGGCCATCAAATGTGCATAATAAAGAAATAACCCCCTCAAGACAAAGGGTACAAGTGTCATAACAAAATTGTGTTTACCTGGTCAAAAGGGATTCAAATACCTCTCTTCAGCCATAAGGTACCCACCCCACTTGAAACTCGGCTAATGGAGAAAACCAAAAACACATGGCAGTAGTATGGAAAAAGCTATTCATTTTGAACTCAAATTCAAACATCAAATGGTAATCCTAACATACGTGAAGTATATGGTGAAACTCATCCACGAATGATACAGGAACAGGAGTCAGCCCTGCATCATATTCAAATTCTGTTCACAGGGGCCTGATTATTATTACATGTTAAGGTGATCATCTCTATCTGACACGCTAATCACGAAGACTTAATTCGTGACTCATATCAGAAGGAAAAATAACTATCGATATCCCACGCATAAGAGCGTGAAACATTGTGGGGCATATGAATCCAGTGGTACCAGAAGCAAAAGTTAGAAAAGAAATATCAAATGGAAAGAAGGACGATAAAATTCGTCCCTCATTGAAACATGTATAACGTAGAATGGTACATATTTGTTATAACTAAGTATATGACCTAAGGTCATTTGAAGGGAGAGGTAAGGGAATAAAGACAAAGTTGGGACAGAATTATAAAAAAGAAAAGAAATGAGACGATAGCATTCGTCCATCGTTAAAGCACGTATAACAATCCAAAGTTGTACGTAGCTGTCAGCAAGTCTCAGCTGACTAGGTCACGTGAATTTAGTAAGAACAAGAACGGCCATCTTGGAATGTCCGAAGGGGAAGTCTAAACCTCTTGTCTAGGGTATAAAACAGAGAGAGGTACATTCTCCCCGTATTTAAACAGATAGTCAGATGCAATAGATAGAAGTGAAACGTGCGCCAACATCACAAGTCAGGGATTGCTTAGTCCAAAGAAATCAGAAAATATTACAGATATATATGGCCCTAGACGGTGAATCTGTTCCGAAAATAGGAGTTACAATGGATCCCCGGAATAGGGGGATACACGATACTAGAAAAGTACACCCGACCACTATTAGTGATGCTGTATTCAGGGCCGGTCCTAGAACTTCTGGGGCCCCGGGCGAAAGGGAAGATGTGAGGCCCCCCTAATTTCCATGTAACATCCAGTCGCGGCCGGCATGATGCACGGGTTGGGGGGTCTCGTGGGGGTTCGGCGCGGGGGGTAAAAAATTAAAAAATTAATAAACTTACCTTCCCAGGTCTCGCGTCGTCTCAGCTCCTGACCTGCTCTCCTGCTTTCCTGCCTCTGGCAGGTACAGGAAGCATGAAGCCTCCTTTCCCTAAGCCAATCACAAGGCTGCAATGGCAGCATTGTGATTGGTCGGTACGCCGACCAGCCAGGCACCTATGGGGAGGCCTTTTTCTCCATGTAGGGTGCAGTGCCCATGACTGGTTTGGTCGGCCCCAGAGGGCCGACCAAACAGTCAGCGCCCTTAGCAGTGGGCAAGGGACTCCTCCCCTGCCCTAAAGCAGACCCGCCCACGCCCAAACAAACACTTCTGCTTTCTTGCAGTGCGACAAGCAGGAACATAAAATGGGAGTTTTCGAATTTTGTGTTTCTGCTTCTCGCACTGCGAGTAAGATGTAGGGCGACTCTCCTCCGCCCTAGTGGAGGAGCCGCCCTTGGTAACATCACAAGAAGTGACATCACAGAAATTGATCTTATTTGGCATCCCAAAGAGACCTAACGTGGATATAAGTAACATGGACAAAAAAATATAAATACATATAAAATAAGTCAATATATTTTAAAACTGTATTAAATGGATTACATTTGTCACATTGGTTGGAAAAGCTAGGTGCAGTTCTCACATAAATGTATATTATTTACTCCTCGTTAACTGATTGTTTCCAGATGAGTGCAAGATTCAATTTCCAGTTCTATCTCATAAAGGGGGGAGATCCTGTTGAGGTAATGAGGGGCGGGATCATTCAAAATATAAAATGACACAAGAGAAAACCTCTCATACCATGGAAATAATTGCAAATTTAAAAAGGCTCCATTATCTTTTTGTGCCATTATTGTGCTACCATAGGATGACATTAATACTTTGTTATTTGTTTTAACATAAATCCTCTCACCAGAATCCCACACTCTCATGCTAAGAGATGTAGGACAATCTTTTTTGTGTGTGGGCTCTTTACTCGCCAGAATTATGTTAAGTGCAAAAACACAACGCATAGTACAAAATTACAAGACACCAATGCAAACAAATAAAGATTGTACATAAATAAAAAAAGACTTGAAACAACCAAAACCACTGCTAAATCATACATTGACTTGAAGGTAAACTTCAGATTCAAGGGGTTTTCAAATCAGCGTTTTTGATTTGGTGGTAGAACTGTAGGAAGTAGAAGTGGCCGTCTTTAGTGCTGGTGGAGCCCTGTGCGACAATGTTGGTGCCCCTCAATGACTCGCTCTGGCACAGATTCCGTCACTACCACCCTTTAACAGTGCCACTCAAGTCTCCATAACCACATTCTCGCTCAGA
Organism: Lissotriton helveticus; assembly: GCF_964261635.1. Taxonomy (NCBI): domain Eukaryota; kingdom Metazoa; phylum Chordata; class Amphibia; order Caudata; family Salamandridae; genus Lissotriton; species Lissotriton helveticus. Next base: position 85,920,293 of record NC_136067.1, on the reverse strand, counting down.
TGCATTTAATTTGATTTACAGCACCACTGATACCAGTGTAGGGTGTCAGAGAACTTTATATCACACATTACATGGAGACAATCAATCCTACGTGTGTAAATCACAATAGGTAATGTTACATAAGACAAAGGACTAGGAGTCACATTACAATCATACTAGTAGGCAGTATGGTGTATTAGTGATTGATCTGGAAAAACATGTAATACCATGGTTCAGGGTTCTATTTAATAACTAGAATTGATTTCTGTCCAAATTAACCCTTTTTGCAACATTGGGATAATCAAAGACAGGGGAAAAAACATAACGCTGTAATTTATACCTTGCAGTTTGCATGCAGCTCTTAGATGACAGTTAATAGCTCATTGTTCAATGTTAGGATTTTGACTTATAAACTTCAAGTAACAATAGCATCTCTCTGACAAAAGCAGTAACCCATTGGCCTATTTAAATTATGTGGATTTAGTGATCTGCATGGTACATGTTCTTTTCAGCAGGCACGTTAACCCTCTGCGCTACCTTTTAAAGAAGTCAAAACTTCCACCTGACAAAACTCCATCTCTCTCTAGGAAGAACATTAATCATCGGAGTAATCATGACATTTTTATTGTGGCCAAAATTGTTGGAGGCCAGGAAGGAGGCAACAAGTGCTTTTACAAACATAATATACTCGCAAACATGACGCCCCCACCCAAAGTCAGCACTCAGTGCGATCTCATAGGTCAAACCGCCCTAGACCCTTCCTGCTCAAGGGTACTGTGACCTCAATGACAGAGTCACTAGGGTGTGGCGCTTCGAAGGCCTGCCCAAAAGACTCAAGTTGAGCTTCAATAAGGGTTGTAATGGACAGGCCTTCATAACCCACACTTGCCACCGCTATGGTCCACCTGCTGGTGCTCAGACACCATTCTTCTAAGGTCTTACGGGGCCTACTAAATGTGCTCTCTTAGGAGAGTGGTATGGTGGACTGGTCATGAAGGCTGAACCTGGTTCCCCAGTTCCAAATTTGGCAGCTCTGACCATAGTGCCACATCCTCTCCCTCACTGAACACCATACTGCCCCACTGGGAGAAACTCGCACTGCCTTCAACTACAAATCCAATTGCGCCCCACTATAAACACCTGGAGGTGACCCAATTCAAATTAGGCACTAGACAAGAGCAATATGCTGACTAAAAAAACAAGTGACAACATCCTGGAAAAAGTAAACACTCATGAAGAATGTAAGATTAATTAAAAGCATGTGAAATGTAAGCAGGAACAACATGGTTACCTTAACCCTTTTGCACTTATTATTCAGAAATCAATGAGTGCTTTTGCATGAAAAGTTAAGGCCATGACTACAGGGCCGGAAGGGGCCAGTTTCAATGTCCATTGCTTATATCCTTACAAAACGTAAGCAATATAGTTCAAAAAGACCACATTCGTGAATACAGAACCTCGGCATGCATTTTGTTTTCCAATCCGCCCATCAACCAGGTATTGCAGTACATCCAGGAATGGTGCACTTCCAAACCCGGGGAAAACAATGCTGTTCAGAGAAAGACAAGAAAACAAAAGTAGTGCTTCACTGGCAAACTCTGTAAAGTGGCACTAAGGTGTTTTGGGTTTGAATAAAATCAATCTGGCCCCTTTTCGAACCACTCTGTCTTGCTTTAGTTATCTTTTACATTTTGAACCTTTTATTTCTCTCCATCCCAATGCTGCAGGTTGGAAGTGAAAAATGTCAGATAAAAGGCGACCTTTCCAGCAACAGTTTTTATTTTTTGGATTCATTTCACTGGAGAACAAATAAAGAAGTACTGTCTACAAGGCCCAGGGAAAGGGGGGCCCACACCTGGACCTTGCAGCTTTCTATAGTGCTTAGAGGCCCAGGCAAAGGAGGCCCCCTCCTCTGGGCCTTTGAAGCAGTGAGTCATTTCGTAACACACTGCCCTAGCACTGGCAGTTCTACATGTTTTTAGGTTATGTTAGGTTGTCTTGTAAAGCGCATGGCTACCCCAGCAATGGGGCGTCCCAGCGCTGTAGACCACTGGGGAACCCGTCCTGTCTTTCCCTGTGAGATGATCCCTGCTGGGTATCTCCAGGGTGAAACCAGGCATCCCCGGTGTATGTGGGGGGCCATTGTGGAGATGAGGCAAGCTAATGCCCAGAGTTGCCGAGTGTGATCCCTGGTTAGAGTAGGCACCGAAGCGAGAATTATCAAGTCCGCTGACCCTGGTCCACGACCCTGCCGCGTCGGGAATTGAACCGTGGTCCTGGGCCGTCCTCTGCTTCCGAGTCTGCCGCCTCTAACCAGTGAGCCACACCTCTCCACATTAACATTAAGTTAACAAAAGCCAGTTGATCTGGCTGCTCCCTCCTCCCCTCACCCACCTCCCTTACCTGTATCCGGCTGGTCCTGGAAACAAAGGGGCCTTCTGTCACCTGGCAAGTAAATGCAGAAAGGGAATGGCCGGTACTTAACACAGGTGCTCCCCCGCCCCTGACACTGTGAGGCTGGCCAGCTTCTCTGCTGTACAATACACATGCAAGGCTGGAGTCGACCTTGCTAATCACGGCGTGTTGGCATTTCAGGGAGTTTAGGGGTGGGGGGAAGCCCCACCCCTGAACTCCCTGGAATGCCAACACGCCGTGATCAGCAAGGTCGACTCCAGCCTTGCATGTGTATTGTATTGTGATTGTGAGGGGAGGGGGCCCAGCAGGAGCAGATGGGCAATCTGTGAAAGTGTGGCCTTTCACAGTGAAGCGGTAGGGGCCCCCTGTCTTGCAGCCGAGCGCGAGGCCCTGGGCAGCTGCACACACTGCCCATGCCTAGCGCCGGCCCTGGCTGTATTAACACCTGTCTGATTCAAATTAGTAGGAGAAGGAAAATCATATAATATGACAATTGAGAGGATAGTGTAGCAGGTCAGACTTTAGATATCCAGTAGTGATACATGAGTCTAAATGCTAAAAAGAAAAGAAAAGGGGAAGCAGAATAAAAAGAAAAGAAAACGACAAGAACTCAACCAACAAATTACAAAAAATTATTTTTGTTAAAAAACAAAGATGAGCCCATCTTTGTAAATGTCTGTAGGGATACAGCATGACAGTGTTAGTTTTGTATTGGGTACAGGGAAGCGGAGATAATCATACAGTCATTAACATGGTCATACTGGGTTGAGGGAAACAAGTATCATTATACCAACATCGATATAGTCATATTATGAACATGTAGAAGGACACATATGAGGTCTTTTTGAAAGGACATACGGGCCAATACGGGTCAACCACCTCAATATAGGCAAGCATTACAAAAAAAGGGGAATTCATACTAGAACAACTATCATCCCAAACAGATTCTAAACCCGAAGAACAGCAACATCTTTGAAATCGTCATCATTGCAACAGATGGGAGGCAATGGATATTGATAAATCTAACTCATGCAGAGTGAGGGCAGCATTCAACATTATTAGATTCATTTTATATTTAGTAGCAGATTAGATAGTTTCTGTTGAGATTATTCCAGCTCTTTCAACAATAAGTGTGAATAACCTCAGTACAGCAGAATGAAGACAAAATGGTCACATGGGAACAGGTATCCTGATGAGCATGTCCGGATTGGAGCTCCTACGTTAAGAAGTAATGCATTTCATTGTCATTATTATGACCTAGTTCAACACTCCGTAATTTACAAATTCACCCGGCTTCCTTCTTTCTTAATGTAAGCTCCCTGTTACCACCCCTTGGGTGGACAGGTACATGGTCTATACCTATGAACCAAAGGTCCTCATCCATTGTATGTTTTTCCTGCATGTGGAATGTCAATGGGTACTTAAAATCCCCATTTCGTCGAGCTCTTACATAGTCTTGTATTCTTAATTTTAAAGCTCTTTTTGTGCTTCCAACATAGATTTTATCACAGGGACAACCTACAATGTATATAACATATTTGGTGTTACAGTTAATCAAATGATTAATCTGATGTCTGCGTCTGGTGTTGAAGCAGAAATCTTTAGTTTTGTCCCTCCCTATTTGGCACATATAGCATCCTCTACATGTATAGAATCCTTTGGTCATAGGGGTCAACCAACAAGATTTTTTTTCAGTCATAACATAACTGGGACATAACATGTTCCTGAGGTTTTGACCGCGTCTATATGTCACCTTAGGTTTTGAAGACAAGGTATTCTGCAGACTTGGTAGGTGCCAATGTTTCCTGAGCGTATTATAGACCCTACTGCTCTCATCAGTAAATTGTGTCCTAAAGGCAATTGGGGCTTTCTTAGATTTCCTATGTGGATTGGAGGTTAGGGTGGCCTCTCTTGTCACCTTCAATACCCTTTCATATGCCTTATTGAGTGTTTCAATTGGATAGCCTCTCTGCATGAATCGTTCCTCAGTTTCCCTGATGTTACTTTGAAAAACCTCTTCAGTGCTGCAGTTACGTCATCACCGAACCATTTCCCCAAAAGGAATATTGTCAATTACACGGTGGGGATGCAAACTTTGAAAATGCAGTGTGCTGTTACACACAGTTGTTTTTCTATGTGTTCGACTGTGTATATTGTTGTTTTCAATGAAGAATGTAACATCCAGGAAATCAATCTCATTTTTATCGAAGTTCATGGTAAACCGTACATTGTATGGGTTATCGTTTAGATAGTCATAATAGGACATCAAGTCTGGGACAGGTCCATTCCAGAGTATAATAACGTCATCAATGTACCTGCCCCAGAAAATTACATGTTCCGACCAATCTTGCAGCATGTCGTCCCCAGGCATGCTCCCGCTCAAACCAGCCCATAAAGAGCCCGGCATAAGCTGGAGCAAACCTGGAGCCCATCGCCGTACTCTGGATTTGTTGGAACCAGGTTGAGTCATATCAGAAGGAAAAATAACTTTATCGATATCCCACGCATAAGAGCGTGAAACATTGTGGGGCATATGAATCCAGTAGTACCAGTCTCACTCACATACTGGAGGCTCTGGTGAGGTCGGTCTCGTCTCAAGAGACTCACTCTCTCTGACTCCACTGCGCAGTGCAGAACCGGGATGAATCATTTCGACAGACAGGACCAGGCCATGGCTGTGGAGAGATGTTCCCAGAACAGGAATAATTTTCACAGGCAGGAACAGGCCGGGGCTGCGGACATGTACTCTCGTGACGTGGATAACTTCCATGGTGTGTAGCAAACTAGGTCGGTGGGGAGATGTTCTTCTTTGGTACCAGTTCTACAGTTTTGCGGTAACTTTTGGGACATTCCTTACCTCCACCTTCACAGTCTCTTCTGCGTTTGGCTCATGGTCCTTTCTTGGCTTGGCTGTAGTGTTAAAGTTGTGGTTGTGGTACATGTGTGGATTGATATAGCAAATGAAGTTGTGTTAGTCGTCGTTGTGACAGTGCCTTGTGCCTGATATATGAGTCTGTGTGTGTGACTGGCTATGTTAAGTCTGGGTAAGTTAGATATTGGGATAGTGGTGTCTTTGGCAGCAACAGGTGTGTGCATGCCACAGATGTGTGTGTTTGCTGTGATGTGGTCTCTGCTGCATCCCTGTGTTGTGTGGTGTCTATCACTGACCGTGCTGCATGTGTCATGGCTTATGGGCTTTGTATCACTATAAGCCTGTACTGTGTGTTGTGTGCTATGTGTCATTGTGCTTTTGATCTGTGGTTCACTCTATATGTGCTGTATGCTGCAGTGTCACTGTGTGTCTGTTTTATGTCATTGTGTATGTATTGTGTGACACTGTGTCTTTGCTGTGTGTCACTTTGTTTCCGTGCTGTATGTACGTCTGATTGACAGCATGTGTTTGACTTGTATACCACTGTGCCATTGTGTGTGTTGTTTATACATATTAATAGTAAGTAATTTATGAGATCAATTTATGATCATTTACATCACCAAGTAAAAACATGCTTGTAAAAATACAAATCTAACAGAAACATTTTACAGCATCATTAATTTCAAAATTACTATACAAAACTAAAAATACATTTTATACTACGTCATTAATATAAAAAGAGCTATACAAAAAAGACAATTGCAGTAGTTTCCAAACTACTAAATAGCCATGAGGAGAGTCGTTCTCTTGGGTAGCTAACATTTTACTTACTTACATATTAATATATTTCTTGGGATCTAGCTGTATCACTGTTTTCTGGCTGTGACTTTTATGTGTGTCACAGTGTGTACACTGCCTGTCTCTGTGTGATTGCATCCGTTTGGATCTTTGTGTCTATCTACATTGTGTGCTAAAGTGGCACCCTGACTGTGTCTGCCTCTGTGTCAGTGTCTAAATGCTTGCCTGACAGAGTTTCCATGTGTAATTAAATGTCTGATTGCCTCTTGTTTGCCTTTCTGCATGTTAGGTTATTTTTGTGCATCTGTCTGGTGCTGCCGTCTCTGATTGTTTAAGGACATTTGAGTGGGATGATAGTATAGATAAAGAATATTTGATTGATAGTATTAGCCGATACTCATGTTCTATACAGCTATAGCCACCTTCTTCAGTACAGCCATGGGAACATTCTGTGGTACAATAATGCACATTTACTACAGTAGGATAACAGCATGTTTTGCGGTGCATTAATGCCTATTCTGTAGGGCAATAATAGCCATTCTCTGTAGGGAAATGATGACATAGTCTCTAGGACAGCTGTTGCCTCATTCCTGTAGGAGAGTGATTGCATTAGCAATACAATTATAGCATATTCTGTAGTACAGTCAGGGGACCATTCTGTAGTAAAATAATGAACATATACCATAGTATGAAACATCATTACATTAATGCCCATTCTACAGTGCAATAATAGCCTTATCCTTTCTCTCTTTCTCTCACTCACTCCCTCTCTCTCTCTCTCCCTCCTTCTCTCTCTCTCTCTCCCCTCTCTCACTCTCCCCATCTCTCTCTCTCCCTCCCCCTCTCTCTCCCTCCCTCGCTTTCTCTATCTCTCCCTAGCCCTCTCTTGCTCTCTCTCTTTGCCCCCTCTCTCTCCCTCCGCTCTCTCTATCCCTCATTCTCTCTCTCTCTCCCTTTCTCTCCCTCTTTCTCTCTTTCCATCCGTCTCCCTGTCCTTCTCTCATTCCTCTCCTCCTCTATCTCTCATTCTCTTCCACTTTTTCTCCCTCTTCTTTTCCCTTTCTCTTCTTCTGTCTCCCAGCGTTTCTATATAATATTTTTTGTCAATGAATGTATTATGCAGACTTCTTAATTTATTTTTCATGAGTGTTCAGACCTCTCGGCGGATCCGCCTGGGGGTTGGGGGAGAGGGGGCAGGGTGCCTCATCACTATTCAGGTGCTCTTTAAGGTCATCATCTACTATTTACCGTGCTTTTAAAGTTGATACAATTTAATATTTAATGAAAAATGTGCTGTAAAATTCACCATTTTGGTATGTCTTTTTCCAAAATTTTCTTGGGGGGAGAACACCCTGCATGTAGTGGTCAGGCTCGCTCACTGCGCTCGCTCGCTACGTGCAGATGGGGGCTGGTCTCGAAAAATTTGCCAGGGCTGCTTTCAGTTCCCAGTCCAGCCCTGGGTACCACATCTATATTGATCCGGCCACAACACCCAAACTACTAAAGTAATCAGGGCCTCTCAAACAGCATTATCCAACTAAATATAATTTACAAGCCAGTTCATAATATTTCACATTGTTGTTCTCATGTAAACACTGCACATCTCTTGACAATGCAAAAGGATTAGTCGCAACTCTTCTTGAAACAGTCACCCACACCAGTCACAACTCATATCTCAGAAAATAAAGAGAGTACATGGCACTGGTCGGTACATCAGATTCAGAAAAAAATGTACAACTAGAAAATTGTGGATGCTATAAAAAAGACACTTTAAAAAGACTGAAGTGGTACTGTAACATATGCACAGTTTGGGTTGGCGACCGTGTTGGTGGTTGCATTGGTGATTCTGAGTGTACAGATCCCCATTGTCAAGGTTCAGAGTCAGACAGGGGTGTCAGTGACTTCCCTCTGTCCATCATATGGGGTTTTCATCCATTTGCTGAAAGGAGACAGCACAAGCCACATTTTGGTGCCAGATTTATTAGCTGGTGCGCTCCTAGGGGGCTTCAGGCCTTCAATTCGTTACACCATGGCATGAAAAGTTTTTTTTCTTTCATTAGGCATAGGGCCGAAACAATGTAAAAAAAAATTCTATGTTCAAATCACAGTAATGGCAAGAGCTGCTGACTTTGGAGCTGGGGAACTAGGTTCGAGTCTTGCCATTGACTCAACCTCTTGTGATCCTTGATAGGCAGTTGGACACCTGTAAGCGTTCAGTGCTGGCTATGACTCAGACACACTAGAACCCTCCTGGTGATGGTTGGGTTTGCTCGCTGTGCAACATTCATTCCCAACTTTTATGCCCACCACTTTCAAGTGAAAAGTGGACAGTGCTAAGGAAATAATGCAAAAATACTTCATGAGGCTGACCTTTTTAAGAAGGTTGTGGGGTGGAGGGGGTGGGCTGTTCACCCAAGGAAATTAAGGCCTAAGAATTCTGCCTTAGGGTTTCCATCAATAGTAGGGTTCAGTTAGTTAAGGGCTCACTGCTGAAGCATGTGGTGATGTGCAGGTCACAACCTAGAATTCTGGCAATCCCATTTTGGCCTATTGTTTTTCTGAGGTTGGCAAATTCGGTAATAGTAGCAACTGTTATTTACAGTTCTTAGAAAGACAGACGTGCAGCGTTAAAGGCTATATAGAAAGATTATTACCAATTACTCCTTTCTTTCATTTTGCAGTAAGTGCAGTTGTTCTCTGTGAGCTAAATAAGTACTTGTTCAATATGCTGAATTAATTTGACTTTTAAAGAATACAAATTGCATATAATATGAACCTGGAAGCACACAAGAACTCTTTTTACAAACAAGTTGGGTAAACCGAGTGTGAGAAGTTGGCCTGGTATATGGTGTTCACTATTCTAGTGATCACCTTGCACCAGTCCAAACAACCCTTATGGTGATGGTTGTAAGTCAACCTTATAGACCAGCTATCCTAATGGTAGTGTGGACAGAACAGTCTTAGGCTAAAAGACTCTTGAGGGGGTGTAAAGCCAGCTGTTTTACCATATGTAGCCCCTTGAATATCAAATGAAAGGACACCACACAGTATATATATAAAATATATATGTATTTATTCACTAACACACTCCTCTGAACTCTTTATGAGGTCAGAGGCAAAAGCACATAACAAGTTACTCAGAAGAAATACTTTAAATAGCACAATTTACGGTTAGGCCCTAGGGGCACGTAAAACCATATATTAAGAAAGTGGTATAAGTACCACGTCACGAGAAAAGGAAAGGCCTAGGGCCTAGGGAATCGCTGGGGCTACACTATCTGAACCTTAGTTTAGAAGTCGGAGGCCCACAGGCGGCACGTGCAGTGTCTTTACACACACGCGGGAGTCAATACAAAGTCAATGGGAATCTCGAAGTTAGATTTAAAAGGATTTAGGACACTTCCGGTCTAGCTAGGAGGAAACAACTAAAAACCTAGCACTTGGATAGTCAATACCATTGGGAGCACCGAAGTACTCGCGTTACCTCACCCATGGACGGCGGGTGCATAGGTGTAAAGATGTGTCGGGTTTCGTCGTTGATTCCTATGGAGCCTTGAAGAAAGATGCTGCAGGCGACCAGGAGGAAGATGTCCGGGTGGATCCAAGGGTGGATCGAAGATGAAGAAGACCTGAGAGCAAAGGGGACATTGTCTAAGTCACTAGCCAGTGACCGGGTGGAACCAGGAAGGAACCAGACGATGTCGATGAGCAATCAGGTGCTGTCTTGAAGCTTGTCTTTGCAGCCACACGGACCAGGAGGTGTCGGCGATGACCAGGTGCTGGAGAGGAGCTGTCCCACGAAGGTTCTCGCAGATGGAGGGGTCGACTGCCGGATTGGAGTCAACAAGCCTTGGCAAAGGCAACCCACGCAGGATACACAAAAGGCTTCTGGTGCAGACCAGCAAGGTCTGAGGTGCTTCACCTTTGCAGGGAAGCAAGGGCCAGTCTGGAGCAAACAGACCAGCGATGTAGAACAAAAGGATTGTCGTCACAGAGGTCACTAGCCAATGGGCCAGCAACCGGTCAACGCATCAAGCAGAACACAAGCAGAAGGGCCCCACGCAGAACTCGTGGAGTGTGGAGGGCTGGTCTTCGGTGCAGGTGGAGCTCGGTTTCGGGGTTTCTCAATCCCCAGTGCACAGCTTCGAGGATGCCTCAGGAGCTGCACAGTTAGCAAGTTGCGGGCTTTTCAAGATGTCCGGTCCCACGTGTCTCGTCGCCTCCACGGAGCTCAGCTAAGCTGCAGTCGTGAAGAGAGGTCTCAGAGAGGTCTGGAAGTCTGGGTCTTGTCAGGCTCTGTGCTAGGGTTCCGGCGGGAACGTCGACAAAGCAAGCCGTTGATTTGCTGGATGGTGCCTGGTTGCCCAGGGTGGTTACTCCTTGGCCACAAGGGAGATTCTTCAGTCTTCAGCTTCAGCAGAATGTCGAAGGCCCAGAGTTTCGTTTCAAGTTTCAGTTCAGGATCAAATCTAAAGTCTAGCGACTCAGCTCCTTTCTTTATACACCTAAAAGGGGCTGGATTAGTTCCTAGGTCCCTCATATGGGTGGGACCAGGAAGGGGGGTGGTTACACCCCCTTTCCTTTGTCCAGTTTTGCGCCAGAGCTGGGGCTAGAGTGCCCCAGCAACCGGTTTGAACTGGGGTATGCATGAAGCACCTAGTGTACCTCAGGCAGTGTCTCAATCTATTCAGCCCTCCCTGTCCCAATACACAAAGGGCCAGATGTAGGTCGCCCAATACCGGACGGTAACGGCCGAAATTACCGAATTTCGGCTGTTACCGACCGGTATTGGGCTTTTTAGATGTAGGTGGCATTTTTTTAGGATGCGGTATTTTACCGAATCGGTAATTTAAGGATTTGGTAAAATACCGAATTCTTAACATACCGATTCGGTAAATTACCGAAACCAGGATGTAGGGAGCACTCAAGTTGGTGCATTCCTCAGTTAAGGATTCGTTATTTACCACCAACTACAAGTTGGTGGTAAATAATGAAAACCTTTGAAAAAGCATTTTTTTTGCTTTTTCAACAGTGCGATGTGGCAGACATACATGCCCTTAGGGCATGTATGTGTGCCACATGTGCACCCATACACAATTGAGGGGTGCAACAGGGTGTCAAAGTGACACCCTGCCACCCTTCAATGTTTTCCCCCTTTTACCGAATCGGTATTTACCGATTCGGTAATTGCCATTCATTCCTATGGGCCTCCAGGCCCATATGAATGAATGTCAATTACCGAATCGGTAAATACCGATTCGGTAATTACCGAAACTTACCGATTCGGTAATTTTTAACGAAAAATTACCTACATCCCATTTACCTATTCTTAAATACCGAATCAGTATGATTCGGTATTTAAGAATAGGTCAATTGAGATTACCTACATCTGGCCCAAAGTCCTGTCTGGGGTGGTGCTCGCACCTCTCCAGGCAGAAAACCTATTGTCCAAATCTCCGTGACTGGAAGGACTCCCAGCAGCAGGAGGTCAGACTTGTGTCTGTGGCAGCAGCATCCATTTTGTGACGCTGGGGCTCTGGTTAACTTTAACCGGGATAGTCAGAACTAACATGTCTTCTCACTCTAGAAGGGTGGAATGCTACCCCCGTCGCCAGAATTGACAAGGGGGTAGTATTCCAAAGCGTACACCTTACACGACATGTTTAGATAAAGCCAAACCAAAGTTAGCATTCAACCACGAGGATTATAATGCACTTAAGAGTATATGGTATGGCGATATCATAGAACAGCTATAAGGACATGGTTCCGAAAGCTGCTGACAGGCTCAGCTCATGCTAGAGCACCATCTCACACATAACCAAGCACTCTGCCTCAAGGATTGTTAAGGCCTGCCATAGGAGTGACTTATAGGTTACTATGTGTCTATATATTTTATTTATTTATTTTTGGAGTTTTATGTAGCGCTTGCAAGACCCAGGGGTATCAGAGCGCTTTACAGCATACATAACAGTGAAAACATAAGCAATAAAGTACAGTTGGAATCAACAAGGATATTGGGTAACCAAGAGTAACAAAGTCATTGTCCGGCAGCATAGAGGTGGCGGTTGAGGAGAAATTCTTTTAGTTGCCTCTTGAAGTTCGTGAAAGAGGGATTCGTCCTGATGTGAGTAGGGAGAGAGTTCCAGATTTTTGGGGCATTCCCAGAGAAAGAGCAGGAGAGGGCTTTTTGTTTCTGTCTTTTTGGGGGGATTAAGAGGAGTGAGTTGGAACTTCTGAGGTTTCTTGTTTGTCCAGCTTTTGTGAGTTTGGCGGCGAGGTAATCCGGTTTGCCTGTGTGCAAGGCTTTATGTGTGAGGCAGGCCGTTTTGTAGGTGCAGCGTGCTTCGATGGGTAGCCATTTTAGGGCCTGTAGAGTCGGGGTGATGTGGTCAATTTTCCTGGTCCCTGAGACCATTCTTGCTGCAGCGTTTAGGGTGGCTCTCAAGGGGGCGGTATGTGTTCTAGCTGACCCGGTTAGAGTGGCATTGCCATAGTCAAGTCTGGGGAGAACTAGGGATTGTGTTGCAGTTTTTAGGTCCTTGGGGGGTATGAAGGGTTTGATTTTGTTGAGGAGTTTTAGGTTGTAGAGGGCGCCTTTAGCCGTGGATTTGATGTGGGAACTCATGTTGAGGCTTGGGTCTAGAGAGATCCCTAGTGATTTGACTGAGTTTGCTGGAGTGAGTTTGCAGTTTAGAGCGGTAAGGTGGTTTAGCCATTCTTGGATCTGAGCGGGTTGCTCGTGATTTGAGAAGACAAGGATTTCGGTTTTTTCTTGGTTGAGTTTGAGGTGGTTGAGGGTTAGCCAATGTTCTATTTTAGAGAGAGTGGACTTTAGGCGGAGGATGTCATTGATGGAACAGACTTCGAGGTACAACTGGGTGTCGTCAGCATAGAGATGATAGTCGATGTTTGCTTGTTTTAGAATGGAGGTTAGTGGTTTCATGTAAATGTTGAAGAGTGTGGGGGAGAGGACTGAGCCTTGAGGAACACCTCAAGTTGTGGGAGAGGTGTCGGACATTGAGTTTTTGATTTTTATGAGTTGTGAGTGGTTATGTAGAAATGAGGAGAACCATTTTAGGACATTGCCATCAGCTCCTATGTGTTTTCGAAGGGCGTCTAAGAGTAGGTTGTGGTCAACCGTGTCAAAGGTGGCAGATAGGTTGAGGAGGACAAGTAGGCAGCATTTGTTGGAGTCAAGGGAGTTATGAATGTCGTCTGTAATGCTCAGTATAGCTGTTTCTGTGCTGCATCCTTTTCTGAACCCAGATTGGTGTGAATCGAGTAGGTTATTAGCTTCCAGGTGGTGGTTCAATTGGGAGAGAACATATTTCTCTAGGATTTTGGCTAGGAAAGGGAGGTTGGTGATGGGCCTAAAATTTTTGAGGTCATTAGGGTCGGCCTCAGGTTTTTTTAGGAGGGGGGTGACGTGGCCTAATTTGAGGCAGTCGGGCATCCGCCCGTTGTTTAGAGAGCTGTTGATAATCTTTGTCCACAGAGGGGTTAGGGTGAGGTTGAGGTTCTTGGCTAGGGAGGGTCTGCGAAATGGTTGGAGGGTTTGGAGTTAGCAATCACATTGGAAATGTCCTCCTCGGAGAGAGGGATTTCCATTGCTTGGGGGGATGGGGGCAGGGGAGGCGGGCGAGTTTGGGGGTCAATGGAGGAGTGGTTTCGGCTTCAGTGAATGTTTTGTGGGTTGGGGATGGGAGAGGTTTCATAAGGGGTGTGGATTTACTGTGTAGGGATTGGGGGTGTTGGGCTAGGGAGAGCTCAATTTTGGAGATTTTGTCATCGAAGAATTTAGCCAGATTGTTACACTGCTGTTTGGATGCAGGGGGGTTAGTCTTGGTGGGCTTGGAGGTCTGTCTCTGGATGATGTTGAAAAGTTCTTTGGGGCGGTTTTTGGCTTTGTCTAGTGCGTTCCGGAAGAAGGTGGCTTTCTCCTTGATTATGTGTTTTTTGTAGTTGTTGCGTTCATTTCTGAGTTGGGAGAGGTTGATTGTGGATGGGTTCCCTCTCCAGAGTCTCTCAGCAGCTCTTACTTTTCTTCGTTCGGAGTTGAGGTCGTTATTGAACCAGGCTTGGGAGGGGATGGCTCTAACCCTTTTGAGTTTTAGGGGGGCTAGTTGGTCAAGGGCAGTTGTCATTGTTTTGTTGTACAGAGTGGTGAGCTCGACCGAGTTGAGGTTGTCTGAGCATGTTGGGAGCAGCGATGTTATTTTTTCTTGAAGGGTCGGGAGGGGGATGTCTTTGAGATTTCTGGACCATTGGTGGGTGATTTGAGACTTGATTGGAGGAGCTACTGTTTGGTTGATACTGAAAAGGATGATGTGGTGATCTGACCAGTCGATTGGGAGAATGTTATTTATGGTTATAGTTTCGCTTTGGCTATGATAGCATCTAGGGTAGAGCCCTTGTCGTGGGTTTGACCCTTGCAGTGTTGGGTGAGCTCGTTTGTGAGGAGTTCATTTAGGGACTGTATAACAGTGTCATTGTCATTGTTCCAAGGGAGGTTGAAGTCACCTAGGAAGATGTTGTCAGAGTTCGCTAGGGAGCACTGAGTTAGTAGGTTTGAGATGTTTTTTTGAGCCAGGTTTCGGTGAGGAACGCAATGTCAGTGTTGTTACACAGTATGGCATCAGCCAGCTCAATAGTGTGCTTGGCTGCGGATCTGCAGTTTATAAGCATGCAGTTTACCAGGTCGCTGTCAGAGTGGGCTTGAGAGGGGGGAGCTTGGGGGATGGTTGTGCATTGGGGGGGACGTATTGTTGGCCTAGGTTGGGGGTTGTCTCTACCTATACCGGTGATTACTTGGATGTGAGAGGGGGGGTTAGTGTTTTCCTGGGGTCATAGGTTTTAGCGAGTATCAAGGCCTCTCTCGGAGACATATCAGGGGTCGTTCTATTTGATCTGTTGTATTGGGGGTTGTGGGGGGAGGAGCGCCAGCTGGGCGTCATGAGATTGGGCTGTTGAGGTGGCTCATTGGTGTTTGAGAGGGAGGGGGTCGTTCTATTTGGTCTGGAGGATTGGGAGTTGTGAGGGGAGGAGGAGCGCCAGCTGGGCGTCATGAGATTAGGCTGTTGAAGTAGCTCACTGGCTTTTGAGAGGGAGGGGGGTCTTGGATGTTTGCAGGGGGAGGAGGGCGCAGTGGTGTTGGGAAGGATTTTGTTGATGGCATGGGTGATAGTGTTGAATTGGATGTGAAGTAGGGATAGGTTTTCAGTTAAGGTTGAGAGTTGAGTCGGGGACAGAGGTAGGAGGGACTTGAGTTGATTTTCTATGCGTGTGAGGCGCTCCTTTATTACTTCCATAGTCTCTGGAGATTGGGGAGGGGTGGGTTCGGGAGGCGTAACTGAGTGGGGCTATTCGTTGCGACAGGGGTTTTGATTGTTATTACGGTGCGGGGTGGGGAGGGGTAAGGTGGCGGGTTAGGTTGGGGGTGTGGGTTTGGGGGTTGGGAGAAGTGGGGAGGCGTGTGTCTCCCGATAAGCGGTGGTGTGGGGGATTGAGTAGGGTATTGCTCGAGAGAGCAGGACTGGTTTCGTCCGATGGTCGGGGATAGGTTGGGCGGGTGCTCGAGTTTATGTGAGGGGGGTTGGGGAGGAGGTTTTGGGGGGGCTTGTAGGGTGGGGCGGGGGGCTGTTTTTTTGGGTAGGAGGTGTGGTTGGGGAGGTGGGAGTGGGGATAGAGGGCAATTTTGCTTGTGGGGGGGTGGGTCTACGGAATTAGGTAGGTCCAGTCTTTCAGGGGTCAGGATGGAGTTTCGCAGCTTAGGGAAGATGAGTTTGAGGTTGAGGTCGTTGGCTTGGACCATGATTTTGCCATTTCTTTATAGGGTTATGGTGGCGTTAATTGGGAGAGGGGGCGACTTGGATATACTTAATCTTTGGCCATGGGGGATGTTGGTGGCTTTGGTAACTCGTAGGAGGGTGGCTAGGTTATATTTCCATTTGGCTTGGTGGGTGGTGTAGAAGATAAGGTCAGTTTTAGTCTTGCCTTCAGAGGAGTTGTGGTAGAGGTCGGCTATGAGGGTTTCCAGGTGTCACTTGAGTAGATTGTGTTTGAAGATTTTAGTGGCGTTAGGCGAGAGGTTGGGGGGGTAGATGATGGAGAAGGAGTGTGGGCCATGGGGTTTCAGGTTGGCGGGGGGACGTTGGGTGGGGGATGACGGGATGGTCTGATGAGGGTTATGGTTGGTTAGCATCTTTTTCAAAGAGGGGTAAGGGGGGGGCGGGATGGGAGTGGGGTTATCGGGATGGGTTAGTGGGATGGGTAGGTCAGGGGTAGTCTGTGCCTTATTGCTTATTGCATTATCTGGAGAGGTATGTACCAGTGGGGGGGGGGGGTTGGGTGGAGCAGTGTGAATATTGGTTGGGGGGGAGTGGGCTCGGAGATTCTTGCTAAATATAGAGGGGAGAGGTGCCAGACGATTGGGGACAGGGGGGGAGGGGGACCCGGTGCGCAGCCTGCAGTGATCTTGTATGGGGTGGGGTTAGAGGTTAATTAGCAGGAAGGCTTAGTTACTGCTGCTGTGAGTGGGGGTGGGGGGCATTGTCTCACTAAACGTGCAGTTGTCGTAGGACCTAGGGGTGTGGGGGAGTTGAGACTGACGGTCTAAGGAAGGAAGATGTCTTATCTCACTTAGAGTTGTTCCATAGTGGGACCGCTGATGCCTTGCCTCTCTACACTCAACAGTGTTGAGTGTAGAGTCGTAGGACCTAGGGGTGTGGGGAGTCGAGACTGACGGTCTAAGGAAGGAAGATGTCTTGTCTCACTTAGAGTTGTTCCATAATGGGACCGCTGATGCCTTGCAACTCTACACTCAACAGTGTGGCCATAGAGATTTGAGAGATATTTGTGGTAGAGCTTGATATTGTGCCATCCTATAGTATAGCGGGGGTGCTTAGGGGGAACATTTTGCATTTGGGGGGTAAATTGGCTGATTGCCCATGCCAAGATGGCCGCTGCTGGGGGTCAGTTAGTCCTCTTTTTATTACTATTTGGGCATCGCTCTCTCGGTTACAGTCTCGAGCAGAAAATCATTGCAGGACTCACCCAGTTGTTGCGGGGGCAGGTCGATCAGGATAGGGGCTTAGCATCCTTTTGGGGTTTTCTTTATTTTTCCCTTATTTATTTTCCTCTTGCAATTTCTTTCTTCAGTGTCAAGAGCCCGGGGCGCAGTGGAGAGCTTCCTTGTTGTTAGTGTCCCAGCCGGGCGTCATTTTAAAGTCAGGCGCCCGACTTCAGGAGCTCCTGCCTCGCCCAGTGATCGATTACTTCGAGTTTTCCTTAGAGACTGCCGAGGCCGGACCCCTTTCTTCTACTCACTGGGGTCGTATTGCTGGGGCAAATGTGCGGCGCAATCCGCTTTGGCCGCCTCAGGAGTGGAGAGCTTCCTTTTTGTTGATGTCCCAGCCGGGCGCCATTTTCAAGTCAGGCGCCCGACTTCAGGAGCTCCCGTCTCGCCCAGCGATCGATTTCCTTTGAGTTTTCCTTAAAAATTGCCGAGGTCGGACCCCTTTCTTCCATTGATTTGGGTCATAATGATGGGGCAGATGAGCGGCGCGATCCGCTTCGGCCGCCTCAGGAGTGAAGAGCTTCTTTGATGTTAATGTCCCAGCCGGGCGCCATTTTAAGTCAGGCGCCCGACTTCAGGAGCTCCCGCGATCCGCATCGGCCGCCTCAGGCTCTCTCGCTTCTAGTGCAGGCGGGGAGGTGTGCTTCGGTGAGATCCGCCCTCGGGATTGGCAGACCTGTGGTGTGCTTTGAACGACGTGGCGAGCAGCTCATTAGTTGCAGCCTTGGGGGCTCGGGACACAGACCAAAGCCTTCCAGGATCCTGCGCAAAGTCCACAAGGTCCGACGTGACCGTTGTCCGGGGAGAGCTCATCTAGTGACTCTAGTGACAAGAATCAGCACCGCACGTGTTCAAGTCCCGAACAACCCACGGGACATCAGCGGTCACGGAGGAGCGCCGAATTGACCAGGAGGCATCTGGTAAGATTTTTCTTAGGAGTGTTTGTTTCCGATTGTTGTTGATCCGTTTGAGCATCCGATTTTAAGGTTGTGTTGCTGAAGTATTCATCTGTGGGATGGTGAAGGGCAGGAAGATGGGTGGGGGGCATACACAGGGATTTTCACAAACTTGTGATCCCAAGCCCTTGAGCTTCTCAGGAGAGCTCCTGCCCAGCGGCCATACTACAACTGCTAGAATTCAATAAGTAGGTATAGGAATACTACACCTAAGCAAGGGGTGATTACACAACTTTGCCCCAGCTGAGTGATCAGCCAGTTGTGTCTATTTGAGTGGCCAGCCAGGGGTGGCATAATAAATGCTGCAGCCCCTGGTAGGCCTTGGTTGCACCTATGCTCTGCGTACCTAGGGTACACTTATTACAGGGGCTGACAAGGTGAACCAATTCCCAATTGTGGTTGTACCTAGGGTACATGTTGAATTTAGAGAGAGTGCATCTGTGCTGTGGGTCTGATTAGCAGGCCCACAGCC
This sequence comes from Lissotriton helveticus, assembly GCF_964261635.1. Lineage (NCBI taxonomy): Eukaryota > Metazoa > Chordata > Amphibia > Caudata > Salamandridae > Lissotriton > Lissotriton helveticus. Next base: position 85,901,727 of record NC_136067.1, on the reverse strand, counting down.
ATATCTAAGTCGAAAACCAGTCAAGCAAAAGTAAAAAGTGGGGGTGACCATAGGAAGCAGACCCTACTCTTCTACACCGAGTAGTCAGTCACAGAAGGTCACGTGCTACATGTATGAGGCACTCCAACAAACTACATGATGCAAAAGAGAATGTGGCAGTCCACCTCGGAGCTGGGTAACCGCGTTCGAGTCTCGACAGGGACGCTCAACATTCTGTGATCCTGGGCAAATCACTTAATCTCCCTGTGCCTAACAAAAAATTAATGTGCCCCTCTTTTTTTTTTTCGTCACAAAGAAAAGCCAGAAGTTACAAAGTTACCATCACTTTTAGTTTTCCAGCGTTTCCCCTCCCCCCCCCCCACCCCCTCTGTAACGTAACTGGTGCTCATGTAAAGTGCTCTGATACCTTTGGGTCTAGTGAGCGCTATTTAAAACTCCACAAAAAAAAAAGAATGTGTCCGCTGTGTTCTCCTAGGAACATGCTGTGGGACAGTTAAAATGACGTAAGGAGACAGCGCACCTCATCTCCCAGAAGCCCTGAGCCCCGAGTAATCAGGAGAAGGAGGAGGGGCTGCGCCACTCTTGACCTACATATTCAGGCTCTCTTGCCCATGGCACAAAATGCTTAACCCCTTCTGTGCTCATGACGGAATGGTTCATAGAGCCACCAGGGACACCAGGGATTCTTTTTTTACAGGCCCGGGGAGGGGGCTGCCCAGAATGGGCATGCCAATGCCCCCACCCCAACCCTTTCCCCCCCAAAAAGGCAACAGTCTTACTGCCCCCTCGCCCAGGAGGCAGATGGGGCAATAGCCCCTGATCTGCCCCCGGGTAGCAGAAAGCCTACTAGGCACCAGGGACCTTTTTTTTGTACGTAGGGGTGGGGGCTGCCCAGAACAAGCATGCCAATGCCCACACCCTCCCAAAAAATGCCACAATCTTTATGCCCCCCAGGTGGCAGATGGGCGCAGTAGCCCCTGATCTTCCTCCTGGGGTGGTGCAGAAAGCCCACTAGGTACCAGGGATTATTCTTATTGTTTTATACATAGGGTTGGGGGCTGCCCAGAATGGGCATGCCAATTCCCCCACCCACAAAAATGGCCACAGTTTTTTTGCCCCCCCCTAGGAGGCAGATGGGGTAATAACCTCTTATCTGCCCCCCTGGGGGGGGGTAGAAAGCTGGCTAGGCCCTAGGGATTCTTTTTTCAAAGTTCAGGGGTGGGGCCTGCCCAGAATGGGTATCCCCATACCTCCACCCACGCCCCCCCAAAAAAATGCCACAGTCTTTCTGCCCCCCAGGAGGCAGATGGGGGCTGTAGCCCCTAACCCCCTTATTTACCCCCTTATTTGCCCCCTGGAGTGGGGTAGAAAGCCCACTAGGCACCAAGGATTCTTTTTCAAAGTTCAGGGGTGGAGCCTGCCCAGAATGGGTATCCCCATACCTCCACCCACGCCCCCCCCAAAAAAATGCCACAGTCTTTCTGCCCCCCAGGAGCCCCTAATCTGACTTGGGGGCGGGGGGAAGAAAGCCCACTATGCACCAGGGATTCTTTTTGTAGTATGTAGGGGGTGCGGGTTGCCCAGAAGGGGCATGCCCAGGCCCCCACCCAAAAATAATTGCCACAGCCTTTCTGCCCCCCCACCAGGGGACAGATGGAGCATTAGACCCAAATCTGCCCCAAAGGGGGTCAGAAAGCCCACCAGGCACTAGGGACTTTTTTTTTTAATTTTAGACGGGGCTGCCCAGAATGGTCATGCCAATACCCCCACCTCCCAAAAAGAATTGCCACAACTGTTCTGCCCCCCCAGGAGGCAAATGGGGGCAAAAGCCCCTGATATGCCCCCCACCCCCCCAGGGGCAGAGAGCCCACTAAGCATCAGGGATTACAATGGCTCTTTTATACGTAGGGGTGGGGGCTGCTCAGAATGGGCATACCAATGCCCCCAGAAAAAAAAACACAGTCTTTCTGCCTCCCTGGGCTTTTGCCCGGATCGAGGGCAATAGCCCCTGATCGCCCCCCCTCCCCCGGAGGCATAAAGCCCACTAGGCACTGACCTTTTTTTCACAATGTGCTTAGCTGTAGATTTTGGGCCCTAGCGCAGCCAGCACCTAGGGACACCTTGCAAACCTGTACATTTTTCAAAACTAGACACCAAGGGGAATTGTGTGCCTCTCACCAGGTTCTGTTCTCAGAATTTCTTGCAAACCTCAAACTAAGTTAAAAAACAACAACATTTTCCTCACATTTCTGTAATGGAAAGTTCTGGAATCTGTGCAGATCCACAAATTTCCACTCACCCAGCATTCCCCAAAGTTTCCCGATGAAAATGGTACTTCACTTGTGTGGGTAGGCCTAATACCTGTGACAGGAAGTGGCCCGGATTTTATCCGGTGAAAACGGACCCTTTTTGCAATGTGCCTAGGTGTGGATTTTGGACCCTAGCTCTGTTGGCACCAAAGGAAATCTAGCAAACCTATACATTTTTTAAAACTAGACACCCAGAGGAATCCAGGATGTGGTGACTTGTGTGGCTCTATTACCCAAAATCCCTTGCAAACCTCAAACATTGTCAAAAAAACCCATATTTTCCTCACATTTCTATGACGGAAAGTTCTGGAATCTGCGTGGATCCACAAACTTCCACCCACTTAGCATTCCCCTAAGTCTCCCGCCAAAAATGGTACATCACTTGTGAGGGTAGGCCTAGGACCTGCAACAGCATTAGACCAAAAACGTAACGTGGACGACACATTTTTTGTGTGAAACTGGCCCTTTTTTCCTAATGTGCCTAGCTGTTGATTTCGGACCCTAGCTCTGCCGACACCTAAGAAAACCTAGCAAACCTATACATTTCTGAAAACTAGCCATGCAGAGATATCCAGTATGGGGCAACTTTTGTGGCTCTCACAAGGTTCTGTTATCCAGAATTCCTTGCAAACCTCAAACTTTGTAAAACAAAAAACAAATTTTCCTCACATTTCAGTGATGGAAAGTTCTGGAATCTGCGCGGATCCACCAACTTCCATATACCCCGCATTTCCCCATGTCGCCCGATAAAAATGGTACCTCACTTGTGTGGGTAGGCTTACTGCCCATGACAGGAAATGGCCCAAAACTCATCGTGGACACATCACATTGTTCCACAGAAACCTGATCCCTTTTTTCCAATGTGACTAGATGGTGATTTTGGACTCTAGCCCAGCCAGCAACGAGGGAAGCCTAGCAAACCTGCATATTGTTTTAAACTAGACACCCTGGAGAATCCAGTATGGGGTGACTTGTGTGGCTCTTACCAGGTTCTATTACCCAGAAAAACTTGCAAACCTCAATCTTTAGGAAAAAACATATTCTCCTCACATTTCTGTGATGGAAAGTTCTGGAAGCTAAGAGGAGGAACAAACTTCCACCAACCCAGTATTCCCCCAAGTCTCCTGATAAAAATGGTACCTCAATTGTGTGGGTAGGCCTAGCGTCTGTGACAGGAAATGGCCCAAAATGTACTGTGGAGACTTCAAAATTATCGATTACAAAAATACCTTGTTTTGCGAAGGAGTCACCTGCTTTTTTGATCTCCAGGGAGGTGTGACTTGTGTGGATTCCCCAACGTTTTCCTACTTAGAATCACCTGCAAACCTCAAATTTAGCTGAAAAAAATCACATTTTTCTCACATTTCTGGGTGGGAAAGTGGTGGGATCACCGGGCTGACACCAATTTCCTACCACCCTGCGTTCCCCCAGGTCTCCTGATAAAAATATTTCCTCACTTGTGTGGGTGGGCAAAGTACCTGTGACAGGCAAGGGCCTAAAATGTATTGTGGAGACATCAAAATTACCTATCACAAAACAACCTGGTTTTGCAAGGGGGTCACATGCGTTTTTGGTCCCGGGCTTGGTGGCCATCCAGGGAAACCTGCCAAAGCCACACATTTCTGAAAACTAGACACCCGGAGGAGTTCAAGGATGTGTGGCTTGCATGGATCACCCGTTTTCCTACCCAGAATCCTCTGCAAACTTCAATTTTAGCTAATAAAAATCACATTTTCCCTACATTTCTGTGTGGGATCACTGCGCCAGCAAAACTTTCCTACCACACAGCGTTCCCCTTGGTCTCCTGAGTAAAATGATACCTCACTTGTGTGGCTGTCCAATACAGAATAAGCTAAAAACCTATTTTTTCAAAATGAAGCGCTTAGAATTCGCTGTGCTATACCCTTAATCCCTATGTTTTTGGCCCTTCTCCAGTCACAGGCCCTTGGCCACCCACACAAGTGAGGTATCATTTTACTCAGGCGAACAAAGGGAATGCTGGGTGGTAGGACACTTGTGCCGGCACAGTGTTCCCACACACAAATGTATAGAAAAAGTTATTGTTTTCGGTCTAAATTTGAGGTTTTCAGAGTTTCCTGGGTAGGGAAACGTTGGGGGATCCGGGTAAGACATGCCTCCCTGGACTCCCAAAGGTATCAAGTTTTCAGAAATGTGGGGGGGTTTGTTAGGTTTCCCTAAATGGCCACCGAGCCAGGGACCAGAAACCCAGGTTACCCGCCTTGCAAAACAAGGTCGTTTTGTGATAGGTAATTTTGATGTCTCCACAATACATTTTGGGCCCTTGCCTGTCGTAGGTACGTGCTCCACCCACACGAGTGAGGTACCATTTTTATCGAGAGACCTAGGGAAATGCTGGGTGGTAGGAAATTTGTGTCAACCTGGTGATCTTAGAACTTTCCCATACCGTAATTTGAGAAAAAAAAAATTCTGCTAAATTTGAGGTTTGCAGGGCATTCTGGGTAGGTAAACGTTGGGGGGGGTCCACACAAGCCATACCCCCCTGAACTCCCCCAGGTGTTTAGTTTTCAAAGATGTCTGGGTTTGGTTGGTTTCCCTAGATGTCGGCCGAACGTGGGGCCAAAAACCCAGGTGAGCCACTTTGCAAAACCGGGTTGTTTTGTGATAGGTAATTTTGATGTCTCCACAATATGTTTTGGGCCCTTCCCTGCCACGAGCATTTGGCCCATCCACACAAGTGAGGTACCTTTTTTATCAGTAGACTTTGGAGAATGTGGGGTGGGTGGAAGTTTGTGGACCCAGGCAGATTCCAGAACTTTCCATCACAGAAATATGGGGAGAATGTATTTTGTTTTACACAGTTTGAGGTTTGCAAGGGATTCTGGGTAACAGAACCTGTTGAGAGCCACACAAGTCACCCACTCCTGGAATCCCCTGGGTGTCTAGTTTTTTTTAAATATATAGGTTTGCTAGGTTTCCCTAGGTGCTGGCGGAGCCAGGGTTAAAAATCCACATCTAGGCACTTTGCAAGAAAAGGGTCCATTTTCACTGTACAAATGTGGTGTGTCCACGTTGTGTTTTGTCCCGTTTCCTGTTGCGGTGTCAGGAAGCCCTTCTAGTGCTGATTATTCAACAAGAGCAGATGCTTAACTTCCCAAATCACCCTCACGATTGCAAGCGCAGACTTGAATTAGAAAACCTGCTACTCGCATCCACCAGGGGGAAAGGGGAATGGGACAAAAGAGAGACCCCCTCCAGGTTCAGTAAATCAGCCTCAGTCTGCCCTCAATACTTATTGGTGGTCCAGTAGCCTGTGCAACAGACATCTTGCATCCAGGGAATTTTGGTGGAATCTGTAGTTAGGTGATAAGAGCATAAAGGTAAGCACATCTACCTGACTTCCTTTCATCTAATTCATATTCTATTACAATATAGTCTTCTCTACCTGAACACTGTGTAGGCTAGCCCCTCTCTGAAGTATAACAACTGTATGAATAATCCTCAAATATTCTCTAAATTCTACGCAGCTTGAAAGTAAGAAATGTCATCATGAAAGATATGACCAGCAATTAGGAATTCTGATGAGTTGTCATTTCTATATACAAGAAGCTAACAGACATTGTCTCAAGTCTCTTAGTCTCTACTTTTACTGTCCTTCACTGAGGAATGTCAAGTCTTTTTCTTTTCCTCTGGAAACTTGAAAGTTTGTTTTCTTTATCGTCGATACCTGAAACACTGATCTCCACAGATGGGAAAAGATTGTGGTGTGCACACCTTTCCTTATAAGGCGGAGCCAAAAGGAAATACGCTCTGCTATTTCTGAGCAGGCGCAACAAAAATACACTTGAAATTCTCCTGATAGCAGCCGCGGAACAGAAACGCTGCTCTCTCCTCAAGAAATCCGTTGATGGGCGAAGGCTTCTACTGCTCGAGACCAACAAAAGCGCTGCCAAACGAAAAGGACCAAACGACTAAAAAGCTGACCCCTGGCTGCATGTTGGCCACCATGTTGGGTGAGTGCTGTTTCTATCAGAAACTATATAGTGCATTAACCTTTGTAACAAGAACCAAGTATGTTGGCGTTGCCTTAACCAACGAGGATACTAAGCCAAGTAGCGTTTTTTCTGGCCAAGTGGGTTTATCAATAAGCAGGCAATTGATTTCCTGACAGACGGGCGCTAGGCCTACCCACACAAGTGAGGTTCCATTTTTATCGGAATACTTTGAGAAATGCGAGGTCGGTGGAATTTTGTGGATCCACACAGATTCCAGAACTTTCCATCCCAGAAATGTGAGGAAAATGTGTTTTTTTACAAGGTTTGTTGTTTGCAAGAGATTTTGGGTAACATAACCTGGGAAGAGTCACACAAGTCACCCCCTCCTGGATTCCCCTGGGTGTCTAGTTTTAAAACATTTATAGGTTTTCTAGGTTTCCCTAGGTACCGGCAGCGCTACAGTTCAAAATCTACAGCTAGGCACTTTGAAAGGTAATGGTCTGTTTCCACTGTAAAAATGTGGTGTGTCCATGTTGCATTTTGGGACGCTTCCTGTCGCGGGCACTAGGCTTACCCACATAAGTGAGGTACCATTTTTATCGGGAGACTTAAGGGAACACATAATTGTAGAACAACTGTTATTACCTATTGACTTTCTATTCATTTTGCCTTCCAAATGTAAGACTATGTGCCTACTCTCTTTAATATCTATTTGGCCCCTCTGGCGGCGTTGGCTGAGTCTTACGGTGCCCGGATCGTTTCGTATGTGGACGACCCTCAGCTTCTCTTCTCCTATGATAAGAACACAGTGTTTGACGGAGAGAGTATTAGGAGATGCCTGGAAGCTGTTTTCTACTGGTTTCAATAAAATAACCTCAAGTGCAACTCAGATAAATCAGAGGTGCTTTTTTTGGATGCCCCCCCGATCCGGGCTGGAAGCATTGATAGGTTTGCGCCTGGACTATGCTAATGTATTATACCTAGGCCTTCCTGAAACTCTTTTGTCACGTTTGCAAACTGTGCAAAATATCGCTGCGCGAGCAATTTTTGATCTTTATCAGAGATCAAGCGCGAGAGACCTTCTCAAGGCCCTCCACTGGCTTCCAGTTCGGAAACGTATCACTTTTAAAGCGCTTACTCTGGCTTTTAAGGCCCTTCATGGCATCGGTGCCAAATATATCAGGAAAAGATTGAACTTCTATCTACCTTCTCGATCACTAAGGTCCTCTTCTCTGGCCTTGGCCACTGTCCCGGCAATTAGACGAGCCCGTATTGGAGGTCGCTCCTTCAAACGTTTGGCACCTCAACTGTGGAATTCCCTGCCTTTGTCTTTGCGGAAGATTGATAATCTTTTAGCCTTCAGGAAAGACCTCAAGACATGGCTTTTTGTTCAGTAAATTTGCCATTTTCTTCTGCACTGTGCCTCCTTTGGGTCTATAGCGCCGAGACACTCTTTTGAGTAGCTGAGCGCTCTACAAACTCATTTAACATAACACATGTGTAAAAAAGAAGTCACTTTGAAAAACGTCCTATAATTCACATGCTTGTATGGGTACCCACAATTTCGGGAATGTGCAAATAGCTACTGCTTCTAAACTCTATATGTTGTTCTCTTTTCGGAAATACCTAGGTGTCCTTGATACCTATTTTTTTTTTATTTAACATTTTATTGAAACAAAAGCAAAGTCATCAATCAGTTGACAATCATTACTATACAAATTGAGCATGAATGGGCATTACGTAAAAAGCAGTACTTCAAGAATCGTGACCACGCGGAGGTCCGGCCCTGACCATCGCCATATCCACTGTGGGGGAGCTACATAATTCCCCTCTGTACATATTCCAATGCCCCTATTTCTTATCTCACTTCTTAGGACAGCCCCTGACCTTATATACAGTCTTCTCAGCCAACATGCATTTATCCATTTCAGCAACCCATCCCACCAAAAGAGGCTTCTGTGGGGCGCCCCATTGCATTGCTATTGCGCGTTTCACCAGAAGAAAGCCGAGGGCCACCCATTGCATTACCATTTCAGTGAGATCTGTGGCGTCCCAAATGTTAAGAAGCCCTCCCCTAGGTGACAAAGGGACTGATTTTCCCAATGCATCTGCCATCTTCAGGTTCGCTCTCTCCCACAGGACTTGAATTACGGGGCAGGTCCACACGATATGATAGAAGGTGCCTACGAGGCCGCAGCCCCGGAGACACATATCATCTGTGCGCCGACCTATCCTCGCCAGGAGTGGAGCGGACATGTACGTTCTATGCAGTACTTTTAGCTGTATTAATCTGAAACGGTGATTGATCGCCGTTTCCCTGGGGGACATCAGTGCCGACCGCCAATCGTCGTCTTCTATGGGCCCCACGTCACCCTGCCACTTGTCTCTCAAGGTCTGAAAGGAGTTGGGCATATTGTTACATAACTTGCGATAAGTGTGGGATATAGCCTTTGTTTGGAGGGGTTCTGAAAGTAGTCTGTCCTCAAGTGGTGAGGCCTGAGGAAGAGAAGAGAGATCGGGAATTTTTGTGAGAATGGCATGTTTAATTTAAAGATAGCAGAGGGCTTCGCTCTGGGCAAGGGCCTATTTCTCCTGGAGAGCAGCAAACGTCAATAACTGACCCTTGTGGATTATGTCTCCTAGTGTGGAAATACCGATCATGTCCCACTTATCAAAACCCTGATAATGACAAAGGAAGCCAAGTTTCTGTGAATCCCAAAGCGGAGTGGACTTTGTGAAGACATCAGACCACCCTAACGTTTTGTTAGCACGGTGCCAGATTGCTATCGTTTGTGTCATGGGTCCCACATATCGACTATGGGGGGGCCTACCATATAATGCTCCCAGGTAACCCTCCCGTCCCATTTGATACCGCTCCAGGTGAAAAGCTGGGTTGGTCGGTGGGCCATGGAGCCAAGAGTTGGTGGCCACCAGCTGGGAGGCCCAATGGTAGAGGCGCTTGATACCTATTTTTCACTGTTTATATTTACCAAACGAATTGCTATATAACCGGTACAAAATGAAAAACCCCTGCAAGATGCAGCTCAGTTATTGGCTCTGGGTTCCTCGGATACTTAGTGAACCTACTAGTCCTATATATCCTCACAACCAAAAGGGTCCAATGGATGTAACGGTATATTGCTGTCAAACATCTATCATACTTATACCAAGTTACAGGTGAAAACTTTGGCACAAATGGCTGTCTTTTTTCAACTCATTTTCAATTTATCCTATTTTCAACTGTTAGTTTCTATAAAAAAATCTTGAAGGATCTACACAAACGACCCCTTTCTAAATTCAGAATGTTGTCTACTTTTCATAAATGTATAGCTTCCCAAGATCCATTATTGCTTTTACACCCATTTCTATCACTAACTGGAAGGAGGTTGAAAGCACAAAAAGTAACAAAATTAGGCAATATCCCAGTAAAATGCCAAAACTGTGCAAAAAAGTTTGATTTTCTGACAAAAGTCTGCCTGTCCCTGAAAGCTGGGAAGATGGTGATTTCAGCACCACAAACCCTTTGTTGATACCATTTGCAAGGGAAAAAACAGACGCTTTCTTCTGCAGCACTTTTCCCCCATAAAAAAAATTATTAGCTGTAAGTTGGCTCATTTCTGGGTCCACTCGAGGGGAATCCAAAAACCTGTGGGTACCTTTAAAATCCCCATGATGTTGGAGGGAATGGACGCAAATTTGGCATGGATACCTAATGTGGACAAAAAGTTACAGGGCTGTTTGAGGCCAGGGCTGGGCCAATGGGGGTGGCCCAGCCCTGGCCTCAAACAGCCATGGATAAGCCCAGTTGGGCGCATCCTGCGCTGCGGGCAAGAAACCCTGAATATATAGGCCTGACCGGTGCAGCCCCTGCTCCTTCTCCTGATCTCTCCGGCTCAGGGCTCCAAGGAGAGGAAGTCTGCCCTCTCTTTGCAGTGTTTTGATCCTTTGACTGCTAAACCTTTTCTTTTTTAGCTATTTGGGGTAGTTCGCGCTTAGGCCCCTGTAACTTTTTGTCCACATTGGGTATCCATGCCAAATTTGCGTCCGTTTCTTCCAACATCATGGGGATTTTAAAGTGCCAATTCAGTCCCCTTTGGCAATAACAGTAGGGAGATCACCTTTGTCCTCATCTGGTTTTAGGTCTTGCTATGTGAATGATTCTTTGCTTGTCTCTAGAGGGGAGGATCACTTCTCTACCGGTAAGCTTGTTCCTAATTTGGTTGGTAGCTTCCTAACTACTGGTAATTAATTTCCTGGCACCGGTATTTGCCTGCCGTGCATAATTTTTTGTTCTTAGTCATTGGTGAACCCAGGGAATCCATGCCATTATGTAGTTCAATCTCTGGAGCAATTTCCAAGCCCCCAATGCATACTGGGTTACCGGGTGCCCGACTGGTGCCCTCCAAGAAGTCCCCCTGAGTGCTCTATGTTTGGGCTAACATAGGTATTATCTGGGGCAGAGTCAGAGAATCTAGATATAGGCCAGTGTTAGGGCTTTCTTAGTGACACCCAGTTTCGCCTCCACACACCTGATTTCAGTATTTATAGCGGTGTGCAGTCTAAATATCGAGTTGTTATTTTCGACTGGACATAATATCGACTCCAGAATATCGAGATGGCATTAATGTCGAGGTAAGTAATATCGATGTATTTTTTATCGATTTTCATGTACGTTAAAAAATATCGATTGAAAAAATATCGAGTAAGTAATATCGATAGTAAAAAATATCGTTATTTCTAGTAGTTTAAAAATATCGAAAGTCAAAATATCGGTTTTAAGAATATCGAAAGTTGTGTTATCGACAGTCATGATTAAATATATGTTATTTTTTTATTTATTTATATTGAAAATAAATTTATAAAAATTTAATAAATATAAAAATTAATTCAAATAGTATAATAATTTCTAGGAGCGGGTAGTGGGTTTTTAGGGGAATAGGGTGGGAAGTAATTTAATTATAATTAATTAAATATGTAAATTTATTAATTGGTAGTAATATTTAAATAATTGTTAATTAAATAATAGTTTTCAAATATATAAAATTTAATTGGTAATTAATTTAATTTAATTGATTAATTGCTAATTATGTTAATTTAAATAATTTATGTCATGTAGCGGGTTGTGGGTTTATAGGGGAATAGGGTGGGAAGTAATTTAATTATAATTAATAAAATATGTAAATTTATGATTTGGTAGTAAGATTTAATTAATTGTTAATTAAATAATATTTTTAAATTATATAAAATTTATTTTGTAAATAATTTAATTAAATTGATTAATTGGTAATTATGTTAATTTAAATAATTTATGTCATGTAGCGGGTTGTGGGTTTATAGGGGAATAGGGTGGGAAGTAATTTAATTATAATTCATTAAATATGTAAATTTATTAATTGTTAGTAATATTTAATTAATTGTTAATTAAAAAATATTTGTTGATTATTTAAAATTTCATTGGTAATTAATTTAATTTAATTGATTACTTGCTAATTATGTTAAATTAAATTTTTTATTTCCTGTAGCGGGTTGTGTGTTTATAGGGGAATAGAGTGGGAAGTAATTTAATAATAAAGAAGGAAATAATAATATTTATTAAAAGGTATACAACGTTTACCACGCAACTTTTACAACGCACTACCATTACAACGAAACTTTTACAACGCAAATACCATTATAACGCATGTATTTACAACAAATGTTTTTACTACGCAGGTACTTTTACAACGCATACCATTACAACGTAAGTATTTGTAAGTTTATAATTATATTTAAAATGTTATAGGTTTGGGTTTTTGGGTAAAGGGGTATTTTTAGGGTTCAGGGTCAGTTTGGGGTTTTTGGGTAAAGGGGTATTTTTAGGGTTCAGGGTCAGTTTTGGGTTTTTGGGTAAAGGGGTATTTTTAGGGTTCAGGGTCAGTTTTCAGTTTTTGGGTAAAGGGGTATTTTTAGGGTTCAGGGTCAGTTTTCAGTTTTTGGGTAAAGGGGTATTTTTAGGGTTCAGGGTCAGTTTTCAGTTTTTGGGTAAAGGCGTATTTTTAGGGTTCAGGGTCAGTTTTCAGTTTTTGGGTAAAGGGGTATTTTTAGTGTTCAGGGTCCGTTTTCAGTTTTTGGGTAATGGGGTATTTTTAGGGTTCAGGGTCAGTTTTCAGTTTTTGGGTAAAGGGGTATTTTTAGGGTTCAGGGTCAGTTTTCAGTTTTTGGGTAAAGGGGTATTTTTAGGGTTCAGGGTCAGTTTTCAGTTTTTGGGTAAAGGGGTATTTTTAGGGTTCAGGGTCAGTTTTCAGTTTTTGGGTAATGGGTAATGGGGTATTTTTAGGGTTCAGCGTCAGTTTTCAGTTTTTGGATAAAGGGGTATTTTTAGGGTTCAGGGTCAGTTTTCAGTTTTTGGGTAAAGGGGTATTTTTAGGGTTCAGGTTCAGTTTTCAGTTTTTGGGTAAAGAGGTATTTTTAGGGTTCAGGGTAAGTTTTCAGTTTTTGGGTAAAGGGGTATTTTTAGTGTTCAGGGTCAGTTTGGGGTTTTTGGGTACAGGGGTACAGGGTAAAAATTATGTTTATACTTGGTGGAGTTGGAATAGTAATTTGTATGGGTTCAGTGTCCAGCACCTTCCCTGATGTTATACTTGGTGGAGTGGGAATAGTAATTAGGATGGGTTCAGTGTCCAGCACCTTCCATGAGTTTACAATTGGTGAAGTGGGAATTGTAATTTGTATGGTTTTAATGTGTAGTATGGTTTTGTGAGTTTATAATTGGTGCAGTGGAAATAAGAAAACATTTTTAATACAAATAATTATTATTGGTAGGATACTATAATAAAGTTTTAAAATTACATAGAAAAATTTTGTATTAATTATAATTATTGTTATTGTTATTGTAGTAGTTAAAAGATAAATACATTTATTAAATTTATTAAAATTCAAAATGCATTTTTAAATAGAATATTTCATATGTAATTAATATTCATATAGAATCATAAAGAAGGAAACATACACAGGGTTAAATGGAATAAATGAAAAACAGTTTATTAACATATAAAAAATAAATTGTAAGTAGAGATGTATTTTTTATTTCTATTGAAAATTGTAAGTAAACAGTTTTTATTATCCAACAAAATATATGAAGTGCATATATATGTTTTTAACAAATAAATGATATTTAAATAATTATATGTTTATTCACATATATTGTAATTTATTAGTTAAAGAAACAAATTGGTAATATATACTTTTCATTTAATAACAATTCTTTTATTCACATAGACATTGAATATATTGTCATAGATAAATATGTATACTTGTTTTATAACAGTAACATTTTTGTTTTTTACAAAGTAATCATATTTTTTTTTACAAATTAATATTATGAATATTTAACATATTTATAATATTAAATTTTACATAGATAAACACACAAATACATTTTTATATACATACATAATGTTTAAACTAATATGAGCTATTTTTATAAACAAATTATTTGTAACAAGGTTATATATTCACATTTGTTTAACATATAGATTATTTTCAAAATGTATATATAAATAATAAAATATTATTTAAAGTAACAGGTAACAGTTGAATAATTATTTGAAAGTAATGAATATTTAAGAAATAATTTTCTACAATTTAAATAATTATTTACACTTAATATAATATTCAGTGTATTTTTTTAAAGTGTTGGAATATAGAAATTAAAGAGGTTTTTGCTGTATACAGGGACTACTTTTTAACCGCGTAATGTTATTTAGGCTTATTTGGTGCTTCAACAGATCGCGGTTGGATGCTGCTTCGCGTTAGAGAGGGTAAGTTTGTTTTTATTGTATTTTAGAAGTTAATGAAGTTAGTGTTAGTGTATGTGTGGTGTGTTTAAGTTTATGTACATAGGGTTATTAAGAGAAGATTGTGTTTTCGGTGTTAGGTAGAGTGTACGATATTTCATTTTTACCGCGTTTTAGTTGTAGGTGTGTGACGTGAGCTAATATGTTTAAATGTTACAAAGATAATATGTTTGGTGTATAAATATGTCTTTTTATATATGTATGGGTGTTTTTGTGTGGGTGGGTATGTATTTTATTTTTTCCAGGTTATCGTCGCGTTTTACTGTTTTTGAGGAGGTCCTTCTTTTTCGATCAGAGTTGTGTGACGAGTATTTTGCACACAAATATTTTGGTTTTCACGTTTTCCAGGAGCGTTTTTAAAAAAAAATTACTATTTTCGGGTTTTCAATGGTATATCGTGTGTATTACATTGGAGAGGAGTCGCTATGGATTTGCTTGTATTTTTGCTTTTTTTTTTGGGCTTCCATGGATTGTATGGGTTTTTGCTATGGTGTCGTATGGATTGCTTGGAATTGGATTACGTTTGAAGGTGCAACAGAAAGGTCAGTATTTACAAAACTTTTTATGGGTGGGGAAACTGTTTTAATTTTTGCTTTAGTTACGTTGTATGTAACATTTTGTAAATACATTATCTAAATACATTTTATATATGTTAATATTATGTATTTGATAATTTAATTGCAAATTGTTACATGTAAAAATTAAGGAATTTAAAAAAAAAATGCTTAATGTAACGTGTATAGTTATGTTATGTTTTAAAGAATAGTTTTTGCAATCATTGATAGATAGTCTAGTCCTTTGCTAGTTGGATAGAGGGTAACTTGACTTTGGAGTGTGTTATACATTTTTTTCCTTTCTTTGGTGAGTTTAGGTCCGATCAAAGTTTCTGATTGCTCCATTCGGAGCTCCTGGTAACTCTGTTCTTTTTGTAAGGATTGTATTAATTTGTGAAGGGTAGGTGTTCCTCGGCCTGTAGTTGCTTGGAAGGCATTGTGCCATCCTTCAACTGCATTGTTTGTTTTTGCTTCCTTATTTAGTGTGCTAAGGTAGACATTCCACCAAGCTATTTGGTATTTGGGTTGTCTTCTATGGCCTGATCTGTGTAGCCTTCCTACCCATGTGTCTTCGAAGTAGTCAAGCATAGGGCTTAGTCTTTCTTCGTTTCTTTTATAGTAGGGGCTGTCTATTAACAAGTTATAGTGCTCAGTTACATCTGTCAGTGGAACATAGGCTAGGGCGATGAGTTTTTTTATTTGATAAGCAAAAGTGCTATCAGTGGCGTATTGGATACTCAAGGTAGATTGTTGTAGATGTCGCCAGATACATTGGTTAAAATGGTAATAGCAACCTTGTATTGCTGTGTGTGGGTATGTTTTAAGGATGCTGTTTATCATTGCTTTTTCAAAGTCAATGATCATTTTTTGTGGAAAATAGTTGTTAGTATGTTGCTTGACTTCAGTTAGTATTTCTTGATAGGTAGCTTGCTGTTTGTTTGGTAGAAGGGCATAAAGGAATGGAATATTAGCATTTTGGAAATTACCATGTATAGTGTATAATTGATAAAAAAGGTTTGGGGCATACAGAAAAAGTACCGTCCATCATCCAAGTTT
The DNA here is from genome assembly GCF_964261635.1 of Lissotriton helveticus. Taxonomy (NCBI): domain Eukaryota; kingdom Metazoa; phylum Chordata; class Amphibia; order Caudata; family Salamandridae; genus Lissotriton; species Lissotriton helveticus. The sequence goes on along the minus strand of NC_136067.1, from coordinate 85,885,999 downwards.
GGCATTGGGTAAGTTTAGTCATGTTGTTTGCAGTGGCAAACAGTATAATTCTTTTATCTTTACATTTGTTGTCATAGAGTATAAAATCATCTTTATTGTGAGTTACAGAGAGTTCAGGGGGAATTTGCACTTCTTCAAAAGTTTTTGGTGTGGGAGGAGTAGTGCATGTTGCTCTTTTTTGTCTAGCTATAGTTTTTTTTAGGGATTCGATAGATGGTAATTGGCTAGAAGCATGTTGGGGAAGTACACTTAAATGGTGTTTCAGAATAGCAGTTGTTGGTTGATCAGTACTAGTACTAGCTTCTTTAAGGGAATCTAGCATTTGTCTAATCTCTATTTCTGTTACATTGGGTGGGTGATTATGTTCCTTAGTATAAGTAACAGTAGTTTCCTGAGTTATAGCTCTACCATAACATTTGTTGGCATAATATTTCGTACACTTCCAAAAAACTTTCAAATCTTTTTGTTTCTCTTGAGTGTAGACATATCCCATATAACAAAGAAGCATTTTCCCTTTTTGTGAATAAATGAATTTAGCTCCTTCAGTCATGCTTGTATTGTAGTGCTAGGAGGTAATTAAAAGAGAATGTCATTACATTTTTTGATAAAATAATGTTGTATTCTAATAATACAGTTTAACACATTTCTGATTTACCTGTAAATCTTTTTATGATTTCAAGAAGTTCTTTTCAGGTGTTGATGTTCTTCAAACTGTTATTTTCTGTGTATATATTTTTGTACCTGTGGAAGTTGAGAAACTGTGTACAAATATTTTATAACTATTTATGATATTTTGGTAGAGGTTTTTAGCTAGTTTCTATTTAGTTACCTATCTATTAAATGTCGAAGTTACATTTAAATTATATACTTACTTATTTATTTTCTTCAACAAAGCTCCACCAATTATGGAAAGATGCAGGACACTCGTAGTTCAGTGGTATAAGATTTATTCCGCAGATGAAAAGTTACGACGCGTTTCGCCAATACGGCTTGATCACGCTCGTCTGCTTGTAAACACAGCCATTTTTTATATACATACAACACCCTAGTGCATGGTTACAAACTTGGAAAATAAGCAGCCATCTTGGAATGGTAAAATGTCAATGGTAAATATTTGATAACCCCTCCGGGTCGCAATTTCTGACTATCATATGCTTCAAAAACATATAACATGAATTATGTATATATTAGATCAAAAATATATTAGTTGCTGTCAAAGGAATTGCGTTTGATCAAATTGCATAATTTGAACTTCCCAATTGTTTTCGACATGTCAGAATCTCGTGAATGCATAATTATATCATCATTACACATGCACTTCCTGATATCTTCCTCGGGAGAAACAGCGTGGATGATAGTATTTCATTCGCTGCTTAATTATCTTCCGCGCCATTGGTTGCACGTTGTTATAGCTACGTGCTATCAACAGTCGTATTAATCGACCATGTGAGAACAAAATACATACATATCTGCCCCAGTGGGCTGTAAACCTCCCAAGTGTTCAAAGTCACGTGAAATCATATAAACCCCAGTGGGTAATACAATTCAAACAGTAATACTGCATTAATAGATTCTTCCAATAAGGTCCAATATCTTCTGCTAGCCCAAGTTGTGTGAAATCTAAAAACAATACAAAGATTGTGTTAAAATCAAGAAGACTACGGATACACTATTACAATAGATTAACTCCAATCTAAATGTGCACATATAATCATTCATATAGATGTACAGCAAGTTCTTCACTCATATTAAATCCTTTCGGAGTAAGACACTCGAAATCCACAATATATTTCGATTCGAGTTTCCTAAGTGACAACTCACGATTGCCTCCTCGGATCCCCAAATCAACACTGTCAATAACCACTAACTGCACCAATTTCTCATCCTGCATGTGTTCTGAGAAGAAATGTCGCGCTATAGGATATTGTCTATTGTTGTTATGTATTGCGCGAAGGTGCTCCAGTACTCTCTTTTTGGCCTCATGTTTGGTACTTCCCACATACCATTTGTTACATGGACAGATGAGCACATATACACTATAGGGTGTGTTGCATGTTAGATATTTGCGTATTGTGAAGGTTTTACTAGTAGTGGGTACAAGAAGAGTCTGGCAATCATGACTAAATTTACATGCTTTACAGCGTCTGCAACATTTAAAGCCAACATCCTGATTGGTTGTACTTGCTGATGTAACATAATTTCTACTTAATTCATCTCTTAATGATCTCCCTTTCCGGAAGGTTATTTGTGGGTTGTCACTCAAATATTTCTTGAGATGTATGTCAGTATGCAACACATGCCAATGTTTCTCAAATATTTTGCGCACCTCACGTGCTTGACCTGAAAAAGTAGTGATAAATCTCACTTGGTTTGCATCATCCGATGTAACTCTAGGAATTAATAATTCATCTCTGTTTTTCAGTGCTACTCTTTCCTTGGCAGTGTTGATCATATTCGGACTATACCCCCTATTTTGGAATCTCAGACACATTTTCTTCTCTTCATCAAGAAATGCACTCTCGGTACTGCAATTCCGTTTGGCGCGGAGTAGCTCGCCGTAGGGAATGCTGTAAACCAAGCTACGGGGATGGCAACTGTTCGCATTTAAAATGCTGTTACCAGCAGTTTTTTTGCGAAACAGCTTGGTGACCAGCTGTTTGTTCTCAACCTCAACAAGAACATCGAGAAACTCAAGCTTTACATCACTGATATGTTCAGTAAATGCAAGATTCAAATTGTTGACATTTAGTTTCTGTATAAAAAGCTTCACAGATGTCTCATCCCCGTTCCAAATAAAGAAAATGTCATCTATGTATCGCAGCCACAGGGCCACGTTATTAAAGTCTGCCATCTCACTGACAACCTGCTCCTCCCACCAGCCCATGAATAGATTCGCATAGCTGGGGGCGAAGCAGGTTCCCATGGCTGTGCCCTGTGACTGACGATACAAGATGTTGTCAAAGAAAAAAAATTTATTTCTAAGACAGAAGTCAATCATAGATATGATCATTTTCGAGTGTTGCAAGTACGAAACAGAACGTGTTCTTAGAAAGTGTTCAATGGCTTTCAGTCCCTGCTCATGAAAAATACTCGTATATAGGCTTGTCACATCTAGTGTGACAAGAATAAAATGATCTTCCCAATGAATTCCATTTATGGCAGTCAAAAAATGGGTAGTATCTTTGATATACGATGGGAGAGCGACCACATACGGTCTAAGGTAGTGGTCGATGTATTTTGATGTATGTTCCAATAGTGACCCAATTGAAGATACAATTGGACGTCCTGGTGGAACTAGGGGGTCTTTATGAAGTTTAGGTAATAGATATAACATGGGGGTTCTAGGGTGGGCGCAGTATAAGTATTGAAACTCCTCAGGTTCAATTAATCCCACATCTTTCCATTCCAACAACAGATCCCTGAATGTTCGATTAGATTTCAACAGATCTTCCTGATTAGTTTTACAGTAACACCTCACATCATTAAGTTGTCGTAGCCCCTCATTAATGTACTGAGTTTTGTTAAGCACTACAACGTTTCCACCCTTGTCACTTTGTCTGATGACAATACTCCCATCACATTTCAATTCATCAATGGCCAATAATTGGCTAGTGGTAAGATTTTTCTTTCTGCCCGGTATTTTTTGATAACGTAATTTGGTCAAATCATTTAAAACACCTCTTTCAAATACATCGATGGCATCACAATGAATTAATGGAAGAAAAACAGACTTGGGTTTGAATTTAGTTCCAGGATTAAGCCCCAAATCAGTCCCCCATGTGTCCCATTCTGAAGTATTGTGGGCATTGTCCGGGTCGGAACTCATAACATGTAATAGTTCCATATCATTCATGTCAAAATTACTGGCAACTGATGTCATACTCACAGATTCGTTGCTCTTGGGTTTCGTTGCAAACCATTTCTTAAGTTTGAGCTTTCTTGAAAATAGGAAAAGATCAATGCGTGTTTCTGCAAAATTCATATTAAGAGACGGACAAAAAGATAAACCAAAAGCCAAGACTTCTTCTTCTTCCTGAGTAAGGACCCTGTTTGATAAATTCACAACTGTCATACTTGATTCTGTTGACGGCTCCTTGTTGCCATTCCCATTGGAGCATTGTTTCCTTTTGCACCTCCTCTTTTTGGCTTGTTTGTTGCGGTAGTTCCTCCTCTGTTTCCCCGTCCTCTGCCCCTTGGAGATCGTGTTTCCTGGAACATTTCTGTCCGATTTTTGCTTAACATTTGGAATTGTAATAAAAAATTCGGATTCCTGGTATTTTCCACTATTACATCTTGATTTGCTTCTCCCGTCGGGGTATCAGAGACATTGCCGTCTGAGATATCACTTTCTACTACCTCTTCTCTTCCAGCCGGTGATGGTTTGGTTATTGCTAGACCTGTTTTTTTGTCAAGTAAATGATCATACTTTTTTTGGAACGTGAGGGTTCGTCCCGCTTGGTAATCTTTATAGTCTCTAATGAATTTGCGTTGTTTTTTAGCTGTAATTTCGCTTTCCAACTTATCCATTCTCACCAGTAATTTTTTGATGAAATCCTCCAATTCATCTTTAGTCATCATTGTGCTGATTTCCAGTGTTAATTGCTCAATCTCTAATAAGAGTTTCGCTCTATCTTTGATGGCATACTTGACCAAAATTCGCATCATGATCATAGAGCAGGCAGCTGAGTTGTCAGACCATTCCTGTAGCATTTCTGCATCTGGATTTTCATAGGTTGGGACTGTAAAAACTCTTAATCCCCGCGGTACTCTTTTTACTCCAATATATCTTTGTAGGGATTCCGCTTCCCACCATTTTGACAGTTCTTGTTTGTACAGTCGCTCCAGTTTGTTTAATTTAGATTGCAAGTTCAGTTCTGTTCCCATACTCGAAACAGTATGTATTTCATCCATTGTATTGGCATCATTCGTGAGGAACAATTGGTCCGCAGTCTTCTTATGACGAGCATCTAGCTCATCTGCCATAGTAAGAACAAACTTCTTTACTGAACTACGTGCAACTTCTGCTGTGTACAGCAAGCACTTTATAGTATGCTCCCAACTTCGGAATTGGCGCCGGCACCGTAAGTGCTCAGTCAGGCAGACCCGGTAATCCGGAATTCCGAGCAAATCTACCGAGATAAACCGCTCGTACCTTCCATTTCCCAGTGTGCCAGACACAAGCTGGCGGGCTCAACTCGGCGTTTGTGCAACGATAATGGAATACGCCCGGAATATACTTCGTAATGAAACGAGGACAAATACAGTTGTAAAATATCGTTGGTCTGTTAGTTTCAATTAGCAACCAATTCCGGCGTTTCCAAACAATTCCAAAGGTCAGCTACCTCCTTTACAAATTTGTGAACTCCACTATTGCTGGTAGAAGGGGTCAGCTGTCACGGGCGGTCCTGCATGAAGCTACCAGCCAGCCACATTAAATTCTTCAACAAAGCTCCACCAATTATGGAAAGATGCAGGACACTCGTAGTTCAGTGGTATAAGATTTATTCCGCAGATGAAAAGTTACGACGCGTTTCGCCAATACGGCTTGATCACGCTCGTCTGCTTGTAAACACAGCCCTTTTTTATATACATACAACTTCCTAGTGCATGGTTACAAACTTGGAAAATAAGCAGCCATCTTGGAATGGTAAAATGTCAATGGTAAATATTTGATAACCCCTCCGGGTCGCAATTTCTGACTATCATATGCTTCAAAAACATATAACATGAATTATGTATATATTAGATCAAAAATATATTAGTTGCTGTCAAAGGAATTGCGTTTGATCAAATTGCATAATTTGAACTTCCCAATTGTTTTCGACATGTCAGAATCTCGTGAATGCATAATTATATCATCATTACACATGCACTTCCTGATATCTTCCTCGGGAGAAACAGCGTGGATGATAGTATTTCATTCGCTGCTTAATTATCTTCCGCGCCATTGGTTGCACGTTGTTATAGCTACGTGCTATCAACAGTCGTATTAATCGACCATGTGAGAACAAAATACATACATATACATATACTTATTTATATTTAACTTTTGATGTCCAGGTGTTGTCTAGGTCTTCTGTATTTTCTTTTTGTCTGTAGGATAAATAGTAAAAAAAAACCATATATTTTAGGTATTTGGCTTTTAAACATAGGTGTGAGGTTTGAGAGTTACATTTTCGATGGAAAATAATGTAGTAGTACTTACTTTATATAGGTGTAGCTGTCTTTATGTTGAAGTCAATACGTTTTCTTTCAGAAATCCTGCAGAGTTTCGTCTTCCTTTAGTTAGGAGATTTAGGCTGCATTTTTAGTTTGCTGTAATCTTGTTTATATAGTATTAGTCTAATAGTTTCTGAAGTAGGATTGGTTGTTTAAATTGATAGTCTGTTTTAATTAGTGGATTTGAATTTTTTAACCTGTTATGCTAATTGCTTTCCTTATATGGGTGACGCCAATTAACGTTTATTTAATGTGTAAGGCCTTATTTTGTATAGGTAATGTTATCTTTATATTTTTAAAGTGGAGGAATATATATAATTTGCAGTAAGAAATGTTTAGTTGTTCGAAACATTGTTTATGTATTATAAAATGTATGTTTGTATTTATTTTGTGTTATAAATGTTAGGAAAATATATAGTATGTTTTATAGCTTTTTAGAAACAATTAGTGAATAAATATGAATAGTATGACTACATTTTAAGATAATACAGTGATTTATTCAAGGATGTAGTAATTTCGATATTTTAAAAAAACGATAAATTTGCTATCTATATTTTTGTATTCGATATTTTGTCAGTTTTTCATTTAAAGATGTGATAATCGATGTTTTAGAAATCGATAATGTTGTTAGTCGATATTGTTGTAGTCGTTGTTTTTATTAGTCGATAATGTGGTTTCGATATTTTTGTGTTTTGTTGTTTAAGTATAGGCAATCGATAATTTTGTAGTCGATAATTTTTCATCGATATTTTGTACAGTCGATATTCGGTCTGTCGAGGTTATGTCAGTGATCCATTTATAGCACCCACAGCATTGGACAAAAATAATAATGCTGCCAGTTATAAAACATTATTTATTTGGCGCTGTTAAAACTGCATATTTTCTCTTACCCATAGTGTAGTGAGGTCCTTAGCGGTAGTGACTGCGCAGTGGCAGTGGGGCACCTAGGCCTTTTGCGGCACGTGGTGGTCCCAGCAGTTGCCGCCCGCGGCGGGTGAGGTAAGCGGGGGAGGGGGTGCTGGTGATTCCTCTCTTGCTTCGCCACTGCACTGTTGACTGTTAGCTCCAACACTATACATAGACTTATCATCACAATTCAAAGAGTATCATGGCTAGGTAGTAGCTCCAAGAGGGAGGAAGGAGATTGTATAGTCAAAACTTCTGGGATGCCTAGTTGACGGGCTTTGTAATGTACAGTTTGTCTTCATTGGCTCATATAAAATACAATATACAGGCAGTTCCTCTGGGCAACTTTTACAGGCCGCGTTTTGTTGCACCTTCCAAAGCTGCTTTATCGAGACCCTCAATGTTCAGGTCACTTGCCATTTAAACTTATAACTGTTTTTTTATTCTAGCAGAAGTTGAAAGACTGGATGTTAGTGAACCTATAAATAAATCTGAACATGGGCTCTGGCACAAAAAATTCATCTATTCTAACAACGTAAAGAGCCACAAGGATTCAGGCCTAGACTACCGGCAGAGTCACTCTTATCATGCCTAGTGCTACTGCTACATCGACAGATTCCCCTACGTCAGACCCACTGATGTTATATTCTGACCAGTCAACAACTCCATATGTACTGAAGTGCAAAACTCCACCCAGCAACCAATATTAGACGTTACCTCATAACATAGGACACACTTTGTTCCAACTGTGCAGGACACGGACATTGCTAGGATTGGAAATAAGTTGACTGATCAAAGATTTTCGCGTTTTCTGTTTACAGGAGACATGATCATGCAGAAACAAGCACATTAATGGCTTTTATTCCGTGATGACACCAGGTCTGCCAACCATGCATGTTCAAAACAGTGGTGGCTTACTAACTTTAATTAATGTTGCATGGACTTGCAAGACAATTTAAACCTTTCTGAAATCGCCTTATTTAGAGGTAACCTGCTCATCTCCTGTAGTGAACCCGCTCATCATATTGATTAACTTTTATCACAATAACTTCAATTGCAGAAATCCAGCAGTAGTGGTTTCACTGACTTCTATGCTCAGTAATTTACTAAATGGGATACGGGGAGCCCACATTTATAATATAGGGAGGGGAATCCAACTTTCGTCTCTGCTCTATATCTAAAAATGCTGTGTGTGGTTCATGGGATAAAGCTGCAGCTGACCATTCACATTTTGAACATAATCCATGTGGTGATGCACTGAATAGAAAAGTGGTGAGACAGACCCTGGTTCTTAGTGTAGATCTGGCTGAGGAGGTGGTTATCAACCAAGTGAATTTTACCAGGAAGGGTGGTGGTAGCATGGCTGATTTTATTGCTTTGTCCAAAGAGTGGGGCGAGAAAGTCAAATTTCACCATTCTCCATTGCAGTATGAGTGATCTAAATCCCCTAGCCCTAAACTTATCCCTGGGACTGCCTCTATTAAAACAAAAATATACAACTGCCTCAATTGAGTATACTAAGAATAGGGGTATCTGTGGTAAGTGAGCAGACATTGAAAGGGGGGAATTGTGAGAGCCCTAGTTGCAAAAAGTATGGAACATATTATGGTATGTTTAGGGCTTTAAGCGAATTCATTAGATATATTGGATGCCTACAGTGAAATTTGTAAACGCGCCTCAGACTTAATAATGGCTACACTGTCACGTACAGAGACAAGGTAACAAAAAAATGGTTGATAGGCCCTGTTAAAAAGCAAATACAGGTAGATTCATCAAGGGAAATTGCGCTCGCAAAGGGCCAGATTCTCAGAATCTGGCCCTTTGCAAGCGCAATTTTTGCATTTGGGATTTATCATCCCAAATGCAAAAATCGCTAATAGCGAAATCGCATATTTGCGAGGATTTGCATTTAAGGAATCTCTATTTGAGATTCCTTAAATGCAATTCATTAACCATTTTTTTTTGCGAATTCGCTATTACTAGCCACTATTTACCACGAATTGTAACTTCGTGGTAAATAGCGAAAACTTAGAAAAATGCACTTCAGTGCATTTTTCTAAGTTGCATGTTACACACACACATGTCCTTTGGACATGTGTGTGCGCAACACATGTGTACATTTTCATTTCAGGGGTGCTACAGGGTGTCCTTTGGACACCCCTGCACCCTTGAAATCGCATCCTTATTTGCGATTAGCAATTAACTAATCATAATAAGGAAGATGTAGGAATCGCAATATTTTTTGCAATTCCTACATGAATCCCGTTTTGCTAGTCCTTAATAGCGATTCCTTATGAATCGCTATTACAGACTCGCAAAGCGGGACTTTGATGAATCTAGCTGAATGTTCCTTAATAAGGATCTGAATGACAGCCAGAGATTGCGAAGAAGTAAAACTCTGTCGACATCACCAAAAGGCCATGATCAAGGCAAGAAAGGAAACAATAAGAAGGTAGGCCTGGGAACAGTTTGAGAAGTCGAGAGTAACCAATAAAGTGTCCGTGTTCTGTTAAGTGGTGAATTCCTCTTATTGCTAGTTCTGATGTGTCTATACTGCAGTCAGTATGGTTGGCATATTTTGGCAGGGCGTTTGAAGCCAAACAAACGGGAAATATGAATATTGATATAGAGGAAAGAATATCTATTCCAGGGGAAGGGGATCTCCTGTCATTCATTATAAGAGGTCTTTTCGGCAGTGAAACGATGCCCTAGTAACAAATCCCCAAGCCCGGATGGGGCCCCTATTGATCTTTTTCAAAGTAATCTCGACCGTGGGCTTCACTTTGAGTAAATGTACAATTGTGGGCGGCCCACCCAAGTGGTGGTCCAGCACAGTCATTGTCCCGATTTTCAAGAAAGGAGACAGAGGAGATCCTTGTTTTTTTGCCGGATCTCACTTGTTGATTCGATTGCAGAAGTGTTGAGCAGGATGCTGCTGGGTCGCTTGGAGAACTCATTTAGCGGCAGCACAGTTGAGACAGGGGTTGGGAACCATAGATCAGTTCCTGAATCTCCACCTCATGATTAGCAAATGCTTACATATTAAGGGTGGGCGTCTAAATCTTACCTTCATGGACCTCAGCTTGGCATTCGACAATGTAGACCGAGGTAAATTACAGAAGAGGATGTAGTCAATGGGTGCAGATCCTAAGATTGTATATCTACTTTCCAAATTACATGAAGATGTACAGGGATGCATACACCTCCTATTAAGATCAGGCAGCGTGTTAGACAGGGCTGTGTACTCACCCCTTCTTGCTTAGCCTTTACATCAATGATCTGGAGACATTTCTGTTACAGGAATGAGACGGATCCGCCAAGGTCCAAAACTAAACGCCTCCCAGTCCTTATGTATGCCGATGGTTGTGTCCTGAAGTCCAGAAAAAGGGGTGGGCCTCCAAAGGCTCTTTGACAGATTAGTGTTGTTCACAGATAGGCTGGGGTTGTCAACGAATACATCTAATACTTTTAGTATGCTCTGTAGTCAATCTAAGAGCAAGGTCAGTTCATTTTATATAAGTGGCACTAAACTGCAGACTGTTCCGACCTTTACATATCTGGGAAATCCATTTGATAACAAGAGCACTTGGAAACACATCATAAAAGTGAGGTGCATGCAATTTGAGCAGACCAGTGCATCACTATTTAAGTTCGCAAAGGAATGAGCTTGACCCCCCACTTGAGACGACAATTAACATATATACGGCCAGATGTATCTCGGTTGCTTCACATGGTGCAGGCATCCAAGGGCTTTGTGACCTGTCACAGCTACAGGTTGGTGAAAACAGTGTTTTGCATAATCTCCTCCGACTACCTAGAAGTGTCCCTGTGTGTCATGAAGAACTCGGCCTACAACATCTTGGTGAGATTATAAAGACTTCCCCGATTCTATTGTGGTTATTGACCTGGAACAGACCCGAAGCATCACCTAATCTATTGGTAATTGCAGACTGTATGAATTTAGACAAAGGGTCCGATTACTATACGGTTCTGAAGGCTCTGACCGTCAGTGAGAGCCTTCATAATCGCATCGTAATGTGCCGGAAGGATTCTTTTCCGACCACCTCATTTTGATTGAGGCAGTGGAAAAGGAATCCGACTGGTCATTCCAGTTGGCTTCTGAATGGCTTCCAGTCGGAATGCGTCAAGTAATCCCAATATCTTAACAGCACCTCCATATCTTCCTACCCCATGCTACCCTTTCCATGCCTTTATGCCAGAGGGCTTTATGTTCCATCCTCCTGTGGGATCCCTTGGTGCTCTACTTCTGAGGCATTCTCTAGCTGCTTAAGGTGTGTTACCAAAGCATACCATGCCCTGGTTGCTGCTATAGCCTTCTCACTCCCATTTCGCCTGGCTTCCCTTAGCCGAACCGTTCCCCCGTAACCTGCGCACCGCACAAACGTTCTCCTCCACCTATCTATACGCGGTCATCCTCTTGCCTTCTAGTGACTGGTGATGTCTCTTTTTGTGAGTATTAAACCCAGGTCTTGGGATTTACTTGTGATCTTATTCCTGGACGTATGTGGAAATCTATGCAAAAGGTAGTATCCCGGAGTCATGCTCACCTCCTTTTCCGTTATTTCCGTAAGCGTTTCCGACACCTCCCTCCAGAAATTCTCTATCTCCGGGCAGCTCCAAAACATATGTAGAAACTCTGCGACCTCATCCCCACAGCAAGGACAAGCCGCTATTGACGTGTTGAAGTACTTATTGATACACCCAGGGGTAAGATACGCCCTGTGAAATACATAGAAATTCACTAATTGGAATCTAGTGTTTCAAGTAATCCTACTGACTCGCTCCGTCAATGCCCCCCATGTTTCTCCGCCGTGGGTTCCCCCAGGTCCTCTTCCCATTTCTGTTGTAATTTGTTGGGGGCATGGAGTGTTGCACGGCTAAGTATCCTGTGCAAGCAAGTGACCGCCTTAAATGTCCCCGCTGCTGATACCACGTATTGACACCCCTCCTCCAGAGGCGGCTCAGAGAGTCCACTCCCCCTGTGACTATATATTGCTGCTGTTAAGGCCACATATAAAAGGAAGTCTCCCCTCTGTATCTCGTATCTCTCACTGAATGTGTCAAAGGGCAGTAGAGCGCCCTCCTCATATAACATCCCCGCTGCCACCCATGTCTCCAGTCTCCTCCAGTTCGCTCTGTGCCGTAATGTCGTGCAGTATTTGAGTGGAATCTCCGTGTGTACGGGTGTCTGATTTTGGACCTCTGTTGGTTTCTAGCCCAATATTTATGAGCCACTCGCAATTCTGTGGTCATTTCCCTTCCCTAAATGGGCAGTCTTAGTACTACTCTTGGGAGGAGGTCTTGGTGCGGGCATCCGTCTCCCCGCTGCACTGTCCCTCACAACTGACTTGCAACCCATTTCGTGAGCCATTGCATCTGAGCCGCTATATAATAGTACTTAAAGTCTGGTGCTGCTAGGCCCCCCTTCGATTTTGGCCTCATTAAGGTCATCAGGGCTACTCTGCGCCTCCCAGCTCTCCACAGGAACTCCGTCAACATCATCCATAGCTGCCTCTCTGCCGGGATCCACACCGGCAGCTCCCCGAACACTTACAGGAGTCTCGGGAGAGTCACCATTTTTAGGAGCAATATCCTGCCAGTTAGCGATAAGGGGGCCAAGGAAAAATATCTTAACAGTGGTTCCCAAATGTTTTCGACCCGCTGCTCCCTTGATGTATTGACCATATGCCATGGCTCCCCATTATGTAACTTTTGTTTGATGGTTAGTGGTTTAACCCCCCTCAGGAGAACTTCCATTTTCCACCTTGAAAACAATTGCCAAACTGGAAGCAGTAGGGGCCAGGGACACAGACACATGCTGGAACTGCCAAAAGGCAAAGGGGATCTGTCCCACATCCTATACGAGTGCCCCAAGGTTATGACATTCTGGCGCAAAGTATACGACTTCATAGACACACTCTTGGGGAGCAACACAAATCGCGGGCTCCCCGGCCTAGCCGCGGCCTTCATGGCCACAGAGCTCGACTCCAAAGAAGACCGAGACCTAGTTGACCTCTTGCTAACAGCAGCTGCCAAAACTATCTTAGCAAACTGGAAAAACACTGGCAAAGCCACGTTCAAGCGATGGTTCAACTGGGTAATCTTTCTCAGGGGGGCCGATAACATCACCGCAAATCACCACCCAGCGAATCACACAGCCGGAGGGGGAATGTGGGCAGCCCTAGACGCCCACCTGGAACGCTAATCCCCCCCTCTCTTCTTTTTCTCAACAGCCAAGCAGCGTCTGTAATACTGCCAAGAATGTTCTTTTGACATTGCATTGTATTATACTGTAAAATTATTTTCAATAAAATACTTTGAATTAGAAAACAATTGCGATGAAGGTATTATAATATTAGATGTAACAAAATAAAGATATAATAGTTGTTTAATAAAAAACTTGAATTGGTTAAGTCAGAAACACTTTGAACATAGCTTAGAAATATGTACTGGAGGGGAATGTCTCCAGTACAATCCTATGCTTGCTAGACAGCTTACACTCTCCTCTGCACTCTGGTCTTAGACTGTGCATTGCACAAAGTTGCCTGTTTGTGCGCCAGATCTGGGGATGACACCAGCAGCAAGCTGACCTTCATGTATAGGGTGCTGCACTATTTTCTCTTTCATACAACAATGCACAGAAACATTTGAAGTGTCTTCACGTTGAGTGAAATCCTAGTAAATTTGCGCCTATATGTTGATGTCCCTTTGAGTACTATAAATGGTGTGTTATGGTCTGTTTTTAGTACGACTTTACATTCATTGTACATTCCCTTTTTTCATTCTCACATCTTTATTGTGTTGAGTAACTTAGGATCGCTACAGTTGGTGGGTTACAGTAATATATGTTACCAATAAAATAATGCTGATTTTTTCTGGCAGCTGCTTATTTTTACTGCTACAAGTTACCTTTTTTCAGCATCTTACTATTTCAGGCTTGTGCACCAAGATAACAGTTTTTAAAATAAAAGTGACGGGAGGAATAGCAGTGGACTTATGTCAATGGTAAAATACTGCAAGTAGTAATTTACTGCTCTTTAAAAAAGAGTGCTTTTGTGTTAAAATTGGGGGTCAATTACTGCTGTTTTAATTACTGCTGTGACAAGTTAGCAGTGCATTAAGTTTATGGTAATCACTATTGTAGGTGTCAAAAAATGTATACTAGACTAGTCGATCAAACATAGAATACAGTCAGAAAGTGGTGGTAACCGTGACTGAAATAAAAAACCTTTAAAAGCACTTTCAGTTATGAGCATTTGCCATGGGGGGGTAACCAACACCAAATTACATCCCTACAAAGGTAACCTGCGAGATTTCATGTAACAAATTGCCTGACTGCAGGCTTTAAAACAGTGCAAAAAACAGTTCACTATTGGAGGCCTTGTGGCTTTAGCATATGTGTTGGAGAGTAAGGGCCATATGTATCATAGTTCCATTTTGCGAATTCTAAATAGCGAATTTTAAGGAATCGCTATTTAGAATTCGCAAAACGGTATGTATATAAAAAATCGCTATTTCATAGCGATTCCTTAACATTCCTAATTTGCGATTAGCAAATTGCTAATCGCAAATTACCCATTCATTTCTATGGGCCAGGAGGCCCATAGGAATGAAGGGGAAATTTGCGATTAGCAAATAGCTAATCGCAAATTAGGAATATTTTCAAGGGTGCAGGGGTGTCTCAAGAACACCCTGCTGCACCCCTGAAAATGACATGTGGGGGCATATGGCGCACATACGCACTAATACATGCCCTAAGGGCATGTATGAGCGTCATATGGCACCCTTGTTTTTTTTTTTTTAAATACCTTTTTTTAGAAGAATTCGCAATTTACCACCAACTAGAAGTTGGTGGTGATTTGCGAATCCTTATGGGCATTTTTGGAATATTTTTTCTTTGATACATTGCATTTTGCGATTCCTTAAGAGCAATCGCAAAATAAGGAATAGCAAATTTTGCGATTCCTTATTTTGCAGCAAAAATGTTACATACATACCATTTAGCTACTTAGCATTCGCAAAGGCCGAAATTCGCCGATTTTCGGCCTTTGCGAATGCTAATTAGCTTGATACATATGGCCCTAGGTAACTAAGGCCTACTGCCTTTGTCGTAGCTTTTTGTAATAAACAGATCAGACTCGTAACATTTGAAATACCTTTTTCTAGTGAACAAACAAATCAAACCTATAGTTATTATCATTGGCTTGTCACCATAACCAACTTAGGCGTAGTGTATTTTATATACAGTATATATGGGATAAAGTACCCCCTGCAAACCAGAAGAGGTAGAATGCACTCATAGTTGCTCCTTTTTTGAGAATGCTCAACGGCGCTGAGGCATACAATCTTGATGCAAGTCCATCCCTGCGCATTTTCTAACTTGAAAGAAATGGAGCCTCTTCAGGTCCCCAGAAAAAATGCACAGCCACAAGTGTAAAGGAGTCCATTGTCTTTATTCAGTTTATCACTCTTTATTTTTCTTTTAATCCTAATTGTGTATTCATTTGTAATCTCTAAATGTTCATGTTTCTTCAATACATCTTGCAAATAGATTTCAAGAATACTTATTCAGGCTTTCTTTTACAGCAGCACATGAGAGTTCCATGGGGCATATTACCAAGCAATAGCGATAATTATCGCTATTGCTTGGTTAGCGGGAAAAAAATATCGCCGAGCACCGAGGATTTTTATCGCTGAGATACCTTGATATTATCAAGGTTTATCTCAAAAGGGGTAAAAATCCTGCGAAATGCATCAATATCGCTGAAAAATCAGCGATATTCATGCATTATCGTGACAATGCTCTTAGCCATGTTATCCACCTTCCATTGGATAACATGGCTAAGAACTGCTCTTAGCAGGCATTAGCTTTTGGAGATATTTGCGCTTAGCGCAAATATTTCCAAAAGTTGTTAATAGGAGTTAGAGATGTTAGCGACTGTTTTCAGTCGCTAACATCTTGGCACGCCCACTTTGCATGTCATTAGCGATAATTATCGCTGACATGCAAAGTGGGCCCCTAAATGCCCGCTATCGCCTACAAGCTGTCGCTAACTGGTGTTAGCGACAGCTTGGTAATAGGGCGATAAAATTATTGCTGCATTAGCGGGAAAAAGTCCCGCTAATGCGGCGATAATGCCCTTGGTAATATGCTCCCAGATTCCTTATGTCACAGTATCTTAAAATGTACACAATGCATTTCGGGATAATTCCCTTCCTCAGGGGTAACTAAAATACAAGATATTATGAGAGAACCCATCAACACAACCAATGTAACATAAGCTTGACTGCAACAAGTATTGAAAAAAACTTCCTTAGCTTTACACATAATGCAATGTGTTTATTTCGTGGTATATGCAGGCTTTAATGTACTAGCACTAACAAGGATACATAACCTTCAGTGACCTCAATTCAAAAAATATTCTTAATTAAAGACAATCTGGGAGTGCTCGTGAAACCATGCATTGTATTCAACAATAGGAAAAAATGAACCTCCTAAAAATACGGGACCCATATGTA
This sequence comes from Lissotriton helveticus, assembly GCF_964261635.1. Classification (NCBI taxonomy): domain Eukaryota; kingdom Metazoa; phylum Chordata; class Amphibia; order Caudata; family Salamandridae; genus Lissotriton; species Lissotriton helveticus. Next base: position 85,869,334 of record NC_136067.1, on the reverse strand, counting down.
ACCCAAAAATAACCAAAACTGCATGTTTGCAAATAAAAACCTTTCACCCAAAACAAACAGACCATTCTAACGATGTCTATTAATGTGCTTACCAAATCTTCCACTTAGGTTTATACGCGACTCAAAATAGCTCCAGTGCACCGATATCGTTTTTTATGAACAGAAGCTGAATGTTTAAATAAGCATCTATCATGCCATCCTTAGATAACATCCAGAGAGGCGGCCCCATTCCTGGTTTAGTACAAATTAACTCTGGAAAATCATGGTCTGGTTTAATATCCCCTTCATGTAATTACCTCCAAGTGCCTCAACGTTTACGCATCACAAAAACAAACAATGGACTATATGCACGGTGTAGGAAGGTGGATATCTGACTATGGTTACCCCCACACTTTTTGCCTGGTGTTTAGCTGGTTTTTGACATAGTTGGCCTGGGATCCTGCTATTCAGGGCCCCAGGCTAATTGCTCTCTCCTTAAAATGGACTCCATGTACCTTAGGTACATACACAATTGCAACTGGTTCACCTTATTGGCCCCTGTAACAGTGTACCCAGGTACCCAGGGCATAGGTGCTTCCAAGGCCTACCAGGGGCTGCAGCATGTATTGTGCCACCCCTGGCCTGGCCTCCATATTTGACACAACTGGCTGATCACTCAGCTGGGGTAAGTCGGTGTAACCACCCCTTACTTAGGTGTAGTATGCCTATACCTAACCTAAAATGGACACATATGTTCCTATCAGTCACTCCTATGGAAGGCCTCATCAATCCTGGAGGCAGAGTGCTTGGAAATATGTGAGATAGTGCTCTGGCATGAGCTGAGCCTGTCTGCAGCTTTCGGAACCATGTCCTTTAGCTGTTTCATGATACTGCCATACCATATACTCTTAAGTGCATTATAATCCTCGCGGTTAAATGCTATCTTGGGTTTGGCTTTATAAAAACATGTCGAGTAAGGTGTCATACGAATTGGAATACTACCCCCTCGCCAATTCTGGCGACGGGGGTAGCATTCCACCCTTCTAGAGGGACACGACATGTACCTAACCTGAACCCCGGTTAAAGTTAAACAGAGCCTCAGCATCACAAGATGGATGCTGCCACCGCAGACACAAGTCTGACCTCCTGTTGCTGGGAGTCCTTCCAGCGAGGGCAGCTTGGACAAAGGGTTTCCTGCCTTGGGAGGTGCTAGCACCACCCCAGACAGGATTTTGTGTATTGGGTAGGACAGGGCTGAATAGAATCAGACATGCCTGGGGCACACAAGGTGTCCCTGTGCATAGGCCAGTTCAAACCAGTGCTGGGGCTTTCCTGCCCCAGTCCTGGCGCGAAACTGGACAAAGGAAAGGGGGTGTAACCACCCCCCTTCCTGGTTCCACCCAGAGGAGGGACTTAGTAGGTGATCCGGCCCCCCAGATTCGAATAAGAGTGGGAGCTGTGTCCTGAGACTTCAGATCATCCTGAATCAACTTGAAATACAGAAGAAGACTGGACTTCGACATTCTGCTGCTCAGAAGACGGAAGAGAATCTCCCTTGTGGCCAAGGAGTGACCACCCTGTGAACACAGGCACCAACCAGCAACTCGACGTCTGCTTTGCCGCCGCCTCCCGCCGGAGCCCGAGCCCAGAGCCTGACAAGACCCAGACTCCCAGACTTCTCACAGCCCGATCCACAGTCCCTGCAAAGAAGGGACCCGTGGAGGCATCGAGAGACGTGGGACCGGACCTCTTGGAAGACCCCCAAAACGCTGACTGCGCAGTATCAGAGGCACCCTCGATGCTGTGCTTTGGGGTTTGAGAAGCCCCAACCTCGAGCAGCCCTTGCACCGAAGATCAGCCCCCCAGCATCTCCACGATCTGCGTGGGGCCCTTTTGCACCGTGCCACTCGACGCGCCATCCCGGCCACTTGCCACGTGGCTAGCGGCCATCTTGGCAACGAAAACGACGAACTACACCGCTGGTCTGGTTGCTCCAGACTGGCCTTTGCTCCCCTGAAAAGGAGCAGCCGCTCTGACCTTGCTGGTCCGAGTGAGAAGCTTGAATCACTTCCTGCGTGGCTTGCTTTAGCCAAGGCCTGTTTGCTCCAATCAAGTTGCCGACACCGCCATCAGCGAGAGCCTACGTGGGACAGCTCGTGACCGACTCCTGGATGTCCTTGACCTCTTCATGTCCACGTGGCTGCAGAGACAATCTTTACGACATCACCTGTTTGCACCCGACATCGCCTGGTTCCGTCCTGGTTCCAGGGTAGTCACTGGCTAGTGACTTTGAACATTGTCCCCTCTGCTTTCAGGTCTTCACCTCTTCAGATCCACCCTTGGATCCACCGGAACTCTTCACGTCGAGCCGCCTGCAGCATCTTCAGCTCCAAGCACCATCGACCTGCGTGACGAAACCCGACACTACTTCGACCCTGTGCACCCGCTTCCTGTGGGTGAGGTAACTCAGCTCCGCCGGTGTTCCCACACTGGTACACACCTCTAGTGTCTGTATCGAAAGTTTCATCCTTCTAGGTCACTCGGAAGGTTCCTTAATAACTAACTTTGTAACTTTTACGCACCATTGACATTGCATTGGTACTGCGTGCACTTTCCGCACTGCACCCGAGTCCCGCGGGCCTTTCCGGACTTCTTCACTGCTAGTCCCGATCAGCTCCAGCGATTCCCCAGGCCCTAGGCCTCTTCATTTTCCCCATAGTGGTTCTTATACCACTATTTTAGTATATGGTTTAGGTGGCCCCTAGGGCTCATCCATATTCGTGCAACTTTTGTGTATTTAAACTGTGTTTTGTTTTAACGCATTTGCTTCTGTGCTCATAAAGAGTGTAGGGGATATTTGTAGAAATAAATCTATATATATTTTCAATATATATCTGTGTGGTGTCCTTTCATTTGGTATTCAAGGGGATTGTGTATGGTAAAACAGCTTGCTTCACATGCCTTTACAGAGTTTAGCCTAAGACTGCTTAGTCCATGCTACCCCTAGGATAGCTTGTCTATAAGGTTGACTTTACAACCTGCACCATAAGGGTACAATGTGATCACTAGAACTAGTGAGCAGCATATACCAGGCCAACTTCTCACATTGGTGAGCAGCGGATTGGGATTTGAGCTTGCTGTTGTTTTACCATTACAATCTTTGAAAATATCATTTGAAAGATCATACAGGTACCTGATAGGTACACTAAAACAAGACTAGATATACTTAAGTTCTACTGAACTTAGTTGTTGTAGAGGATAGGGAGTAGCACACCCTGACTACAACTACTAGATAGGTTTTGTAGGAAAACACAAGTGTAGGTAGATTGCAACACATCCACCACACTAGAGCAATGTCTGGAGCAGAGGGATCCACTGGACCCAACTATGTTGAGAGTGACCCTCCAAGGGCACCATCTAAATTTGCTATCTTTCCATTTAAGGAACTGAGGCAACTGTGTTCCATGAGAGGAATCAAAACAGGTCCTACTCCTACAGCAGGACACCTCAGAGAGCTGTTAGACCAGTCTGAAGCTCTAAAGAACTCCAAACCAGGCCCCTCGGGGACTGGTGAGGAAGTTTCTCCTTCTGAAGATGATAACCCTGATGCCCCTGCCCCTGTCATCCAGATAGATGAGGAAGACCAGACCCCTGGGAATACTCAGCCTGAGGAAGAGGAAGAGGAGGAGGAGGAGGAGGAGGAAGAAAGTGATTCTGATGATGGTAGAAATAGCCAGGTGTTAGTCAGCAGGCTTAACCAGGCTAACTTAAGCTTATTTGGGACTGAAGGTGGTTCCAACCCATTCAGACCCCCAAATGGACTTAACCAGGAGCATAGGAGGAGGAGGAATCACTCAGGTGAATCCAATACTTCCCATGTTTCTAGAGGTTCTCATGGCAACTCCAGAAGGGAGTTGACTAGCCCTCAGAGAAGGCAACATGAGGCCAAAATGAGAGAGGCTGAACTTAGGATCCAGAGGCAAGAGTTAGAGGTTGCCCTGGCCAAAGAGAAACTTGCTAGAGCAAGGCAGCCTAGAGAGAGTGGATTAGAATCCACTGGTGGCAGCACTATCCCTAAGGATAAAGACAGGTCCTATGACAATAGAAACCTGAGTAAGATTGTGCCCCCCTACAAAGTTGGGGATGATATCCACAAGTGGATGACTGCACTTGAGAGAGCTTGCAAAGTACAGCAGGTCCCTCAGGAGCAGCGGGCAGCAATCTTGTGGCTCTCCTTTGAAGGTAGAGGCCGAGACAGACTCCTCACAGTTAGTGATGGGGATTCTAGAAACTACCTGGTCCTGAAGAGTGCTCTGATTGATGGGTTAGGCTTAACCACTGAACAGTACAGGTTAATGTTCAGAGATACCCAGAAGACACAGACTCAGGACTGGTCTGAATTTGTTGAGTGTGCCACTAAGGCTCTGGAGGGCTGGTTGCTGGGAAGTAAGGTTACTGACTATACAGGATTGTATAATTTAATTATGAGAGAGCAAATCTTAAGTAATTGTCAAAATCAGCTTCTACATCAGCACCTGGTTGACTCTGATCTGACCTCCCCACAAGAATTGGGTAGGAGGGCAGACAAATGGGTCAGAACCAGGATCAGGCCTAAGAACCAGGGTGGTGACCAAAAGAAAGAGACTACCAAGCCTCAAGAGAAGGGTGGGGATAAAAGTAAGGAAAAGACTTCCCCAGGGCCCCAAAACTCCAAGGATGGGGGTGGGTCCCAAGACACTTCTTCCACCCAGAAAAAGCCTTATTGTCATGCCTGTAAACAGGTGGGGCATTACAAAACAGACAGCTGTTGTCCCAAGAATGGCAATAAAGAGAATATACCTCCAAAGCCAGCTCCAACACCTCCTGTTACTGTCAGCAGTAATCCCCCAGGAAGTGGGATCACACCCAGGAATCTGGGTGGGTTTACTTTTGGAGGACAGGTGGACTCTGGCCTATCCAGGTCCCCTAACTCAGATACTCTTGTCTATGAGACTGGCATGGGGTTTGCCAATTTCACTGATTGCCCAAATACTTTGAGCAAGTACAGACAAGAACCCCTCATCAATGGCTTGAAAGTTGAGGCCTTTAGAGACACAGGGGCTAGCATCACCATGGTGGCTGAATGTCTAGTCCCCTCAAGGCAACTTTTACCTGATGCCAGATATCAGGTGACAAACATTGATGGAGTTCAGAAAAACCATCCCATAGCAGTGGTACATCTCAGCTGGGGAGGAGTCACTGGCCCAAAGAGAGTGGCAGTGTCCCCAAACTTGCCTGTAGATTGTCTACTGGGGAATGATTTAGAAATCTCAGCCTGGGCTGAGGTTGAACAACAAACCCATTCTAGAATGGTAAATCTCCATGGAAAGGTTAGTGGGGCTGTGATGGCTACAGCCCCAATCCAAGATGTCCTTCCTGAAAAGGTTGGTAGGGCTGAGCAAACCTCAGCCCCATCTTTAGCTAACTTCCCTCCTGAAAACATTAGCAGGGCTGTGATGGTAACAGCCCATACCCAAACTGAGTCTCCTCCCGAAAAGGTTGGTGGGGCTGTGATTGCCACAGCCCAAACTCAAACTGATACATGTGTTGTGAAGCCTGAAAAGATGGATCACTCCACACAAACAGAGAGCATTGAGGAGGAAGAGCAATCTCCCTCCCACCAGACTTTAGGAAAGGATCAGCCTCCTCAGGGAATTGATCTTACCCCTGATGAAGGAACTGCCCCAGAGGTAGTCAGGCCTAGCCTGACAGAGCCTCTGATGTCAGTGGACCCTTCTCAGGTGGGACCCAGTCTGGAGCAGGTATCCTGCCCCTCTCTACCTTCCCTTACTCAGCCCAGGGCTGCAGAGGACAAGAAGGACAGTGAGCCCCAAAGGGCCCCCTGTCAAATAAAGCACCCCCATCAACAGATTAGGGGCACCGAAACTAGTAGCCCTAGTGAGGTGAAAACTTTAAAAACTCCTGAGGGAGCCCCCTTAAAAGTAGTTAGGGACCTCCCACAGATGGATTCTGTTGGGCACAGCCAAACCTGGGACCCCAAGGGCCCAAACCTGAACTGTTCCTCCAGTAAGCCAACAAGAGGGACCCAGCCTCCAGCTTTAGGTAGCCAGAGGTTGACCCTGAGAGCACAGTGCAACTCAGTCAAAGAAAGAAAGGCACACATGGTGGAGAGTGATTGGAGGAAGCTGAGTCCTACAGAGGAATCTCACTTCAGTACTCCATCCCAACACCAGCCTTTAACTTTGCAAAGACACACCACAGGTAGAGATTCCCTATGGTGGAGACCCTCAGATACCCTTAGGGTGAGGGATTGCTTAGTGGACCATGAGACAGGGGGTAACCAAGCCAGAGCTGGTACTTCCTTATATGGCCACTTAGGCAATATAGGCTTACCTGGTCAAGGATAGCCTTATCTCCTTTCGTTTGGGGGGGGGGGGGGGTTATGTAGGAAGGTGGATATCTGACTATGGTTACCCCCACACTTTTTGCCTGGTGTTTAGCTGGTTTTTGACATAGTTGGCCTGGGATCCTGCTATTCAGAGCCCCAGGCTAATTGCTCTCTCCTTAAAATGGACTCCATGTACCTTAGGTACATACACAATTGGAACTGGTTCACCTTATTGGCCCCTGTAACAGTGTACCCAGGTACCCAGGGCATAGGTGCTTCCAAGGCCTACCAGGGGCTGCAGCATGTATTGTGCCACCCCTGGCCTGGCCTCCATATTTGACACAACTGGCAGATCACTCAGCTGGGGTAAGTCGGTGTAACCACCCCTTACTTAGGTGTAGTATGCCTATACCTAACCTAAAATGGACACATATGTTCCTATCAGTCACTCCTATGGAAGGCCTCATCAATCCTGGAGGCAGAGTGCTTGGAAATATGTGAGATAGTGCTCTGGCATGAGCTGAGCCTGTCTGCAACTTTCGGAACCATGTCCTTTAGCTGTTTCATGATACTGCCATACCATATACTCTTAAGTGCATTATAATCCCCGCGGTTAAATGCTATCTTGGGTTTGGCTTTATCAAAACATGTCGAGTAAGGTGTCATACGAATTGGAATACTACCCCCTCGCCAATTCTGGCGACGGGGGTAGCATTCCACCCTTCTAGAGGGACTCAACATGTACCTAACCTGAACCCCGGTTAAAGTTAAACAGAGCCTCAGCATCACAAGATGGATGCTGCCACCGCAGACACAAGTCTGACCTCCTGTTGCTGGGAGTCCTTCCAGCGAGGGCAGCTTGGACAAAGGGTTTCCTGCCTTGGGAGGTGCTAGCACCACCCCAGACAGGATTTTGTGTATTGGGTAGGACAGGGCTGAATAGAATCAGACATGCCTGGGGCACACAAGGTGTCCCTGTGCATAGGCCAGTTCAAACCAGTGCTGGGGCTTTCCTGCCCCAGTCCTGGCGCGAAACTGGACAAAGGAAAGGGGGTGTAACCACCCCCCTTCCTGGTTCCACCCAGAGGAGGGACTTAGTAGGTGATCCGGCCCCCCAGATTCGAATAAGAGTGGGAGCTGTGTTCTGAGACTTCAGATCATCCTGAAACAACTTGAAATACAGAAGAAGACTGGACTTCGACATTCTGCTGCTCAGAAGACGGAAGAGAATCTCCCTTGTGGCCAAGGAGTGACCACCCTGTGAACACAGGCACCAACCAGCAACTCGACGTCTGCTTTGCCGCCAACTCCCGCCGGAGCCCGAGCCCAGAGCCTGACAAGACCCAGACTCCCAGACTTCTCACAGCCCGATCCACAGTCCCTGCAAAGAAGGGACCCGTGGAGGCATCGAGAGACGTGGGACCGGACCTCTTGGAAGACCCCCAAAACGCTGACTGCGCAGTATCAGAGGCACCCTCAACGCTGTGCTTTGGGGTTTGAGAAGCCCCAACCTCGAGCAGCCCTTGCACCGAAGATCAGCCCCCCAGCATCTCCACGATCTGCGTGGGGCCCTTTTGCACTGTGCCACTCGACGCGCCATCCCGGCCACTTGCCACGTAGCTAGCGGCCATCTTGGCGACGAAAACGACAAACTACACCTCTGGTCTGGTTGCTTCAGACTGGCCCTTGCTTCCCTGAAAAGGAGCAGCCGCTCTGACCTTGCTGGTCCGAGTGAGAAGCTTGAATCACTTCCTGCGTGGCTTGCTTTAGCCAAGGCCTGTTTGCTCCAATCAAGTTGCCGACACCGCCATCAGCGAGAGCCTACGTGGGACAGCTCGTGACCGACTCCTGGATGTCCTTGACCTCTTCATGTCCACGTGGCTGCAGAGACAATCTTCACGACATCACCTGTTTGCACCCGACATCGCCTGGTTCCGTCCTGGTTCCAGGGTAGTCACTGGCTAGTGACTTTGAACATTGTCCCCTCTGCTTTCAGGTCTTCACCTCTTCAGATCCACCCTTGGATCCACCGGAACTCTTCACGTCGAGCCGCCTGCAGCATCTTCAGCTCCAAGCACCATCGACCTGCGTGACGAAACCCGACACTACTTCGACCCTGTGCACCCGCTTCCTGTGGGTGAGGTAACTCAGCTCCGCCGGTGTTCCCACACTGGTACACACCTCTAGTGTCTGCATCTAAAGGTTCATCCTTCTAGGTCACTCGGAAGGTTCCTTAATAACTAACTTTGTAACTTTTACGCACCATTGACATTGCATTGGTACTGCGTGCACTTTCCGCACTGCACCCGAGTCCCGCGGGCCTTTCCCGACTTCTTCACTGCTAGTCCCGATCAGCTCCAGCGATTCCCCAGGCCCTAGGCCTCTTCATTTTCCCCATAGTGGTTCTTATACCACTATTTTAGTATATGGTTTAGGTGGCCCCTAGGGCTCATCCATATTCGTGCAACTTTTGTGTATTTAAACTGTGTTTTGTTTTAACGCATTTGCTTCTGTGCTCATAAAGAGTATAGGGGATATTTGTAGAAATAAATCTATATATATTTTCAATATATATCTGTGTGGTGTCCTTTCATTTGGTATTCAAGGGGATTGTGTATGGTAAAACAGCTTGCTTCACATGCCTTTACAGAGTTTAGCCTAAGACTGCTTAGTCCATGCTACCCCTAGGATAGCTTGTCTATAAGGTTGACTTTACAACCTGCACCATAAGGGTTGCTTGGCATGGTACAAGGTGATCACTAGAACTAGTGAGCAGCATATACCAGGCCAACTTCTCACACACGGCTTGAACGCTATTCATTTAGAAATGCTTATCAGAAGAAAACAAAAGACAGTTGCTGTTTTCTTTGTTTAAACTGCAGCTGCAATTACACTCTTTGACCTCTCCTTTGCTGGCTGCATTGGCAGCAAGCATTGTGACATCAGAATTCAAATGTCATTTCTATATTACACGTTACTAGATGTGTCACAAGTCCCCCGTAATAATGGAATTTGAGATGTGCTTTTTTAATGGGATTAGAGGATCGCATTTGTTATGAAAATTACATTTGCCAAAGCAAAACAGGAGCTATCCTAAGAGGGTCTAATACGTTTTCTCACAATGGAAATCTTCTGTACCCACATTTTTTTAGATGGGGTAACAAACACAAAAAGCTTTGTCTACTCCTCTAAACTGTGAGATTCCATGTAACGAGATAACTGTAGGTTATAATTGCTTTTGGGCACCCATCGACATGTTCCCTGTGGGGAATTACCTTTACTGTGCAGCCATCGGGAACATGTTGGTGGCTGCACACAAAAAAGAAAATGCTCCTGGTGAAAGCGTTCTTTTAAAAAATCATTATGAGGACAAAGGGAGGGGGTGTGGCTTGGCACGCAAAGGCGGAGGTAGCAGAAGGGTGGAGCTCCGGCTTGAGCTCCCCTTCCGCAGGCCAAATATCCGTCACACTTCCTGATAGCCGGCACAATCTGCAAGCGGATTGTCCTGATATTACTCCCTGCCTGATAACCAACTTTGAGGGGGATTGAACGCCCCGGACCGCTCCGGTCCCTCCTGAGTCCTCCCAACCGCGCCACACGCCGCATGATCGGCCAGCGCCACTACGCGAGGCCGGGGATCGCGCTACGGCTGCCGGGCTTGGGAGCAGGGCCTACGCCGGAGGAAGCTGTGAATATCTGGCGGCCGCGGTCCCGGACCAGGAAGAACGGGCCCGCACCCTAGGGGCACTGATCGCGGCTTGCCCCGACGCCCGACATATCCAGCCAGCCGGCCTGCAAAGAAGAATCTCGAGCAGCGACGCCACGAGTGGTGGCGGAGGTGAGCCAAGGCTGGGGGAATTGTGGCCACACGTATTGCGCGGCTCTGCACCGCAGATCGGACTGGGGCCCAGAACGGGCGGGAGCATACAGCGGCGGCGGCCCCCCTGGAATGTACTAACCGTCACCGTCACAGACACGCGACTGCCGGGGGGACGCAGGGGAAGCGCCAAGACGCCACCTGTCGTTTTTGGAGGCCCAAGACTCTGTGCATGAACCTGTGGGGCCACACAACGCGGGAACGCACAGTAGCAGGGGCGGAACACGGAACAAGCCAGCACAACGGCAGTCACAGTACAGTGATACCGAGGAGCTACGACCCACTTTTGGCCCTGGGCGTTGAGGCGGGTTGCCCTTTGGCCCCCCCACCTCCCCCGCACGACAGCTAAGGACCCTTGCGACTCACCGCGCCAATGACCCTGTGTCGCGGATCGCCCTGACAAGTGACCGGGCGGGCCGGTGGATGGCACGTGTGGAGGTGTGGACTGCTGCCGCACACGGCGAGGTGATCTCTTGCACGCTGTGTGCGCACACCCAGTGGTGGCCCCAGAACCACGGGCACCAAAACGACATAAAAACAGCATCACAGATGAAGCCTGACGCCCGGACCCACAGCAGATACGCCCACCCAGAATTAGCGTAGGGGCGCGGTGGCTGTGGCAGAATACCAACCACCCCGGTAAACCCTCGGCGCTGCCACCCCCCCAGACCTGAGCTGCCCGACCCAGGCTACAGCAGACCCTGCCACTGAGGACTCTGGCTTATACCAATAGGCCACCGCACAACACCTCACCCATCTCCCTGCCCATGTCTGGGGGAGTAAAAACAAGGACTGGCACTGGCGGTGCACAACAAAAAGGGTAATATGGATAGACTGCTGAAGCAGTCAGATGCCGACCAAGTGGCGGTGAAATTGAACACTGTGCTTGCTGCCAAGGAACGACTGAAAGAGTTGCTACAACTTACTCGCACCTCCCTAGAGGCTAAAATCGACAGTGTGGCGATTGATCTCACCCACCTCCGAGCTGACCACAAGAAGTTGGCAGAACGCACCACGTCCCTGGAAAGCGCAATGACAGATCTGGAACCTCGGGTCAGCCAGACGGACAAGCACGTCCGGGACCTCTTGAACAGGGTGGAGTTCCTAGAAGACCACGCCGAGGATGCAGAAGGACGGGCGCGAAGAAACAACGTCCGAGTGGTAGGTGTCCCGGAACGGTGGGAGGGGAAGGACCCTACGCAGCATGTGGAAGACTGGCTGAGGGCAATGCTACTAGAAGGCGCCCTGTCCCCACACTTCGTGGTGGAACGCGCACACCGAGTACCGACGAAACCCCTCCCCACAGGATCCAATCCTAGACCACTACTCCTCCGAATCTTGAATTACCGGGACCGGGATTCAATCCTGCACGAAACCAGGAAAATTGGGGATGTCCAGATAGACAACGCTAAAGTAATGTTCTTTCCCGACTACACAGTCCAGGTACAGCGCCAGAGGCACTCCTTCCTGGCGGTGAAGCAATGTCTGCGCAATGCCGGCCTCAAATACTCCCTCTTCTTCCCGGCCAAACTGAGGGTGGTGGCACAGGACAAAACACGCTTCTTCACCAGCCCGGAGGACACTGAGGCCTGGCTGGACAATGGAGTGGACTCGACACCTAGACGAACATCAGGGTCCGCCACGACGGCACGCACTCGCGGACCGCGGAGACGCCGCAGGCACAGGACAACACCAATCCACCGGCCACAGGTGTCCACAGAACACTCTCCGTCCGCAGAACTTGTTCTCCTCAAGCAGCAGGACGCACTCCGCAAAGTCACGGAAATAAGCAGCTCCTTAACATCACATACGGCCCTGGAGACCAGCCCCAGGGCTTTCCCGAGTGATGACGAGGCCATCTACGGAATTCCTGACTCTCAGCAATCAGTGGAACGACCGGACGTAACAACGCAAACTGCAGATATGATTAATTGACAACATCACTGATCTCCGGCAGGACTCCCCCGACCAGCGCAGCTTGGGCCTGGGCCCGGTGGAGGTCCCTATTGGACTAGGGACTGGTATGCACCCGGGGCGAGGCCCCTGCTGAAGCATACGACCATGGACAGGACACGCAGTGAGTACTACCTTTCGATGCTTCCCCGGCGATGTGATGCCACACTGATGTTAGCCCCATGTTGCCCCTAAATGCTGGGCACTGACTCTTGGAGACTCATTCACGGATGGGGCACACAGAACTATCCCGCCAGCCCAACTTTGGCCTGCGCCGAAGGGACACATGCAAAGTGACTTATGGTACGATAGACTAGCAGATTCTTAGCCGGGCATTACCTGTATTCTGAGGCCTGGGAAGGGGCGATGCCCTCTCCACTGACTGTCCTGTTCTAACACCGCAGCTGTGCCTGCCATTTAGCGACCCCCTGCATTCAAAGGTTACATATCTCACTTGAGAGTTTGGACGGCGGCATGTTCAGCACCCGACCTTTTGGTATTTTTTACTGGTTTAGTACTTTACGGTCTATTACGTTCCCTGATCCTCAACCTTTTACCCTTTTGAGGAAATAATTTTGGTGTCACCGAAAATGTCTTTGTGGATGGATGGCAGGGGTGCGCAAGGGTTGTGGGCGCGGGCTCCTGGGGTGGGGATGGGGTGGAGGGCAGAAGTGGGGATTACCTAATGTGATACAATGACTGAGATACACATATGCACCTGGAACGCCAGGTGTATGCACCTTCGCGTAGGTATCAAATTTACTCCTACCTCAAGCGCCACCGGGTACACATCGCGCTCCTGCAGGAGACACACCTAAATAAGACGGAAGTGCAAACACTGCGCCGCAGATGGCGCGAGCAATTACATGCCACGGAATATTCTTCCTATGCCCGCGGAGCGCTGCTATGGGTAAGACCCGGGACCCCCTTCACGATCACACATTCAAATATAGACCCCGAGGGCAGGTATGTGATAGTTCAGGGCAGGTTGGATGGGCAACCGTTGGTTCTAGCCTCCCTGTACTCCCCCAATACTGACCAAGGTGATTTCTTTGCGCAGCTATCCATGAAATTGATGCCCTGGCATGGCATCCCCTGGATACTGGGAGGCGACTATAATTGCATACTAGATGCTGCATTGGATCGTTCCTCCCCACCCCACCTCGGCACACTGGCGCATGGAGCTATGAAAGCTCTCACTAGCTGGGCGACACAATGGGGACTTCATGATGCTTGACGCATTCGCAATCCCACCTCCAGAGTATACTCCTACTTCTCGGGAGCGCACGTCTTACACGTACGATTAGACAGGTACATGATATCCACGGACCTTCTTCCTCTTATCACAGACACGTCCTATATTGGCCGCACTCGCTCCGATCACAACCCGCACACCCTAAAAATTGCATGGGATCGCCCCCACCCGCCCGACCCCACCTGGAGACTGCAGCCGGCACTACTCTTAGATGCCCCCTTCCGTGACTCCCTTTCTGCACAAACAATGCAATACTTTGAAGAAAACAATGGCACGGCTTCCTCCCCCCAGATAGAATGGGACGCCTTTAAGGCTTTAATCAGGGGACACTGTCTAGGCACACAGGGGCACATACAGAAACACCTAGAGAGGGACCTAGCACACATAGAGGCCGACCTACTCCGGCGGGAACATGAGGCAATAGGGGGCGCAGATGGACCACTGCTCACAGCACGTACAGAGCACGCACGACTACTGGAACGGCTATGCCATGTCAATTACACAGCCCACTCGGCGCGCACACACCATCTCAGTGATAAGCCTGGAAAACTATTGGCTTGGCTTATCTTGCAGGAAGAACGCTCGGCGCCTATATCTGCGATATGCACTGACGGAGGTGAGGTGGTATATACACAGGCTCAAATACACATGGCCTTCACGGGCCACTATCAGGCTTTGTATCGCTCCCAGCTCCGGGTCTCCACCGCGGATATTGCGGACTATCTCTCGGCCATACAGCTCCCAGAGCTGACCGCTGAGCAGCAGGATGACTTAGGGGCGCCACTCACACCCGAGGAGCTCCGCACCTTATTTTTGCCTTGTCAAATGGTAAGTCCCCAGGCCCTGACGGGTTACCGGCTGAATACTACAAAGCCTATTCAGATGTTCTAATCCCTGAACTGTTAAAAATTTACGTAGCTGCCGCTGACGACTCCGCTCTTCCCCCTACGCTGAATGAGGCCACACTCATCTCCCTCCTAATACCCGGCAGGGATGGCACACAAATGGGCTCTTACCGGCCGCTGGCACTATTAAATACCGATTACAAAATACTCGCTTCTGCCTTAGCGCAGCGCCTGGCCCCACTGGTCCCAACCCTAGTGCACAAAGACCAGAACGGTTTTGTACCCACGCGTAGTACATCCCGTAACATACGCAGACTGTTTAGGGAACAAACTTATGCTACCCACCAATGGCCCGATCGGGATGCCTTGTCTTGGACCTCGAGAAGGCCTTTGACTCTGTCGAGTGGCCTTACATCAGGGCAACGCTGGAGAAATACGACCTCGGGGATGACTACATCGACATGGTGAGACTGCTTTATCAAAGACCGACCGTGCGTGTGCGCACGGGCAGACTGCTGTCGGACGCAATACGGGTGAGGAGAGGGATCAGGCAAGGCTGCCCCCTGTCCCCGTTGCTATTCTCGATGGCCATGGAACCCCTTGGAGCATTATTGAGGGCGCAGGGAGAGGAATGGGGGATCCCGCTGGCAGATGGCCTGCACACGGTCTCGCTCTACGCGGACGACACGGTCTCGCTCTACGCGGACGATTTACTCCTATACATCAGAGACCTGACCCTTATACCACAATCCCTATCGGATATCTTTCGGACCTTTGAGTCCATGTCGGGTCTTAAAGTCAACTGGGCCAAATCAGGAGCGTACTCCTTCAGCCCAGAAATAAGGGAATGCGACATTAACATCAATGGCGGGAGACTCACCTGGTACCCTACAACGTTCAGGTATCTTGGAATACACATTTACAGAGACCCGCTAGACATACTGGAAGGGAACCTGGTCAGGGCTATCTCCTCCCTACAAGCGCAAATAAAGTTTTGGAAGACACTCCCTCTGAACGTGCCTAGCCGCATTGCGCTCACATAAATGATAGTCTTGCCAAGACTATTATATTATTATGCCAATATCCCAACATATGTTCCAACTCGGCTATTCCGGGAGTTAGAGAAACTACTCCGGAACCTCATCTGGAACACTGGAAGACCCTGTGTAGCCTTGACAAAGCTATATGCCCCCACGGAGGCCGGGGGGCTCGCGGTCCCCAAACTGGAACTGTATTACCTGGCAGCCCAGATGCAGTGGGTGACGGGATGGCTAAGCGACAGGAACCTAGACGATACTGCTACAGACGCCACGGTCTGGACACATGTGCAGGCGTGTGCTCTGTTTCACCCCCTGAACAGAGCCCCCTGCCCAACACAGCTACATGTGGCTGTGGCCTGCAGATGCTTCCTACGCGCCTTAAAATTAACACGTGAGGTGAAGCCCTATGCCCCGGCACTCCCACTATTGGGCACCCCCAGAGACGGCAGAGAGGTGACAGAGGCAATGCTGGATAGATGGATACAGGCTGGGGTGGAGACGCTGGGCGACTTATACGCGGAGGACGCATTGCTTCCGTTTAAGGCACTGCCGAGAGACACAGGCCTACCAGCCGGACAATTCCTCCTGCATGCGTCCATAACACACACACCCACGCGCCCTTGGGGAGACATAACCGAAGAACCGCCGACACATCACCTCATACAATATCTCCATGTTATGGGCAATGGCACACACGTGGTCCACTGGCTGACACAAGCTCTTCTGACACACACACAACACCCTACCCAACAATTACGAGATAAATGGGCGGTGGATAGAGGAAGGGCATGGACAGACAAAGAATGGGCAGTGGTGCTGGCCAGCCCAATCAACATCCCACGCAACTCCGGATCAAGACAATACAATTTTACATACTACACCGTGCTTACCTGTCACCAGACAAGATTAATGCATACTTCTCGGCCACTAATACCGCGTGCCCCAGATGCTCCCTGGTCGATGCAGACCTCCTACACATGCTTTGGGCCTGCCCCATCATATCAACATATTGGAACACAGTGACCACCCTGCTGAAGCAGAGCACTGGCGATGACCTGCCGCACACATGGGAGGCTTGCGTTCTGGGACTATACAAGAGGACCAGATTAAACAGGGTACCGGCCAGGTTCCAGGACCTGGGACTAATGACAGCCAAGCGCTTGCTCACTAAGCGGTGGAAAAAGAATGAATCCCCACACGCCAAACATTGGTACACTTCCTTTGATAACTGGGCGAGGGCGGAAGGCATCGTGCTGCGCAGGGAGGAGACGGCGGGACTGAGGAAATTCCCCATTGCACAGCTTTGGGACGAAACCCTGAAATCCTTTCAGCAGGCGAGCCTAGAACAGGGGATCACTTGAATGGCGCCCACCCCTGGGCAGGACCTGGGCAATGGCAGAGACAGCATACATCATACCCCCTCTGACGCCTCATCGGCCCAAACTGGCGAAAGACACAACTCGCACCTACATGACAAGACGGTGCTGCAGAGACCTGACATGACACCTGCCCAGGACCCCTACCGCCATGATGCTGACCCCCCGGTGCCCGTCGGACTCTACTGGACCGCTCCTCCCCCCTCCTCCCCCCGTCGCCTCCATGGAGGGGATCTGCCCCACAAGAGACCCTGACCACCACGCGCCTTTGCCCCGGAACTGGAAATTTACCTCTGCGGACACACATGGACATTCTTCCCGTTACACCAACCCTTTACCCTCACACTTTCCTTTTTAAGCCATCTTCCTTTCCTTGTTCTCTCTTTTTTGGTTAAGTTTGGGTGTCAAAACAGTTCCCCCCTTTGACAAGTTCGCTATGAAACTGTGAATATAATATTAGTTATAACCACCTGTCTACTCAAGATCACCTCACACTGCAACTTAACGCTGGGGGAGACACCGCAGGCTGACTAGCAGATGGGATCAGGGGAAGGCGCACAAACGAAAGAACACGCCGCCCCACATCATATCTCATCCCGATGTCTCAAACCATAATGCACAAGACACCATACGACGTCACGCTTGCGGATACAAATGATCACCATCTTGTTCTATATTCGCCATTAACCCTATCAAAGCAATGTGATGTGTGCTCAACAACTTACCATCTATTACCAAATGTATTGCATAGTCGTTATGATGATGTGCAGATTATGTCTATCATTTCCTCTTGTTCACTAAGCGTGTAATGGACTTAAATGCTGGAAAACTAATAAAATATATATTTTTTTAAATGAATGATTTGTATTAAAAACGAAGTAACCGCACTCTTTTCCTTGAAGTTGGTTAAACTAAGCACTGTATCCATTCCACCATTACTGTGTTTTAATTTATGTCTCTCTGCCTACAGTAAAGTGTGCACAGAAACATTGTGTAAGATGCTCCGTGATGCTGTTTATTTCCTATCAACATAATGTTGTTCTTTGTAAGCTCCTGAGGAAGCCTCCTCTCATATTTAACTGTTCAAGGTCCTGCATGCTGAAGTTCAGAGAGCTTAGCCGTTTCATAATTCTATCATTGATTAATGTGTAGTGAGACATGTACAATCACATTCGATGACGTTAGGTCAAAGCACAACAAATTATTATTCATTTAGGGGATGGTGTTTGATATTGTTCCATTTTATTCTGTATTGTGATTTGCTGAACCTACGCATCACTTTGCCTACATCCTGGCGACTGTATGATTTCTACATTGTATTTTGCTATTAAAAAGGCCCATTTTGAAAGTTAGCCAAGCTTCTCTTCAGGAGCAGTCTTGTGTTATTGAGACCTTAAGTCATCACGTGCAGCATCTGTAATGATCTCAAATTTGTAATAAACCTTCATGGTTTCTAAAAAAAAAAAAAAAAAAAAATGAGGACAAAGGGAGAAACCTCCCTTGTGTCCTCAGTTTGTTTTTAATTTGTTTTGCTGTAACAGGTGCGTGCTCGGCGCGCTGATCTCACAGCACAACAAAGTGAAAGTAGACTGCACTAATATCCTGGTCTGCTTTAACTTTTGATTGGTGCCAGGCAGGCATTACTCTGACCAACCCAGCTCTAGAAAGGGGGCAATGCCCCATTCCGGTGCTATCCCTCTTGAGTGCCAATGCTCCCACCACCAAGAGCCTTTATCATAAGTAACACTTCGTAATAAACAGATCTGACATATAGGCATGATCATTGGCTTGCTGCAGTCTGTTTTTAATGGATGCTTCAGCCTGATCAAATCCTGTACTCAGATGGACTAACATGATGGTGGAGGCAGCATCTCTTTTAGTAGTACTCTGATAGCAATTTTTGTGTTGGTCAAATAACGTCTTTGTGAAGCCAGACCTAGAATGCTTGTTTTTTGAGTAAAGTTTTACTTTCGTGCCAGGTTTGATGTAAATATCTGTTCAGCGTTTTGCTATATCTTTTGCAAAATGTCTTCCTGTTGAAGGTAGAATGTGTAACATTTTAATTCGCAACTGTGATACATGTGTGTGTGTGTGTGTGTGTGTGTGTATATATATTTTCTGGAAAGAAAACGAAGGTTAAAGAGACGTTATAGTTAGGTGAACATATCGGTTAAAACGTACTGTTTTAAACTAACAAAACCACTGAATTTCACCAGTTACAGTTATCTCAAGTGATTACAACTCATGGCCTAAAGTAACTATAAATTGCGCCTTGCCATGCAGTCTTGTCATTAATGATGTAATTTCAGATGCTGCTGTGATGTTATTAATGATGTCATAAAACATGTCATGAGTGATGTATTATGTGAGGTCATAAGCAGTGCATGCCAAGGGTACACGTTATAGTTACTTGATATGGCTTTACCCCGTGACTTCCAGTGGTTTTGTTTGTTTAAAACAGTATGTATTATCTGACGTATTCATCTAACTATAACATCAATTTAACCTTTGTTTTTCTGTGAATTTCTAAGGTTTTTCTTAACGCAAGGTAAGAGTCTTACCATACCAAAGTATAACATCGCCTTAATCCTTGTTTTTTTCCTGTGATTTACTAGGGTTTCTTAACGTAAATAATATTTTATTACCATACGTAATGCCAACCCCATGCTGTGCAAGGCCTTCGGCCATGCGCTGTTTGGGGTTGGTTGTAGGGCTTGTCCATGTTCAGCATGGGGCTGGCCGCAGCGCTTGGCCTGTCATCAGGCCCTGCATCCGACCCTTCAAGGGCAGGTAATTCAACACTGTGCACTGCCTTCAGAGCACCACCATCCTCTCACGGGCAGCCAACCCAATGCCAGGCATGGCCTTTCACGGAGCGTAGGGTTAGCTGTAGGCTAGGTCCTGCACCCAACCCTCACTGGTGGCCACTCCTCCCAATGCGTACAAGTAAATGCACAGCACGGTGTTGGGCGCAGGGCCTGGGTTTCATTTTAAGTAAAGAAGACTTGCTTATTTTGTGAAAGGGTCCGAACACCAAAATATAAAAAGTGGCTCTATTGGCTTTATGAAAAGGTCAGGATATCAAAATATATAAAGCACATGTATTTTAGGCCGCAGCCTCCCCCCACCAGGCATTTGGTTTTTACAGGATGAGGGACTGAGTCCTGAGTCCTAAGATGGCTGCCATTGTTCTTGTGATCTGTTGACTGGGTGTGAGTGTTTGATTGGTTCAGATGCTCCGTTCATCACCACCCCCTTTTGTACCGCTTTGTTCGCCATAAGTTGACAGGTTATGCTCACACGTGAGTCCCTTGCTCACGTTGCCACTGGATTCAAGCAAGCCTGGCTGAAGACGGCTGTAATGCCAGAAACCTATTAGGAAGCTCGAATCCGGTCCAGGGAATGCATGGCTTGGCAGTTCGGGCTGGACTGTTCCCATGAGGCACAGGGTCAGACTGATTTGCATATGGCCATGTCTGAACTGGGGTGGCAGAATGGGCCAAAGAACGGTGATGGATTATACCCAGATCTGTTGACTGAGTGTGAGTGTTTGATTGGTTCAGATGCTCCGTCCATCACCACCCCCTTTTGTACCGCTTTGTTCGCCATAAGTTGGCAGGGTATGCTCAGACGTGAGTCCCTTGCTCACTTTGCCACTGGATTCAAGCAAGCCTGGCTGAAGACGCCTGTAATGCCAGAAACTAGTCCTAGGAAGCTTGAATCCGGTCCATGGAAGGCATGGCTTGCCAGTTCAGCCTGGACTGTTCCCATGAGGCACAGGGTCAGACTGATTTGCATATGGCCATGTCTGAACTGGGGTGGCAGAGTGTGCTAAAGAACGGTGATGGATTAAACCCAGATCTGTTGACTGGGTGTGAGTGTTTGATTGGTTCAGATGCTCCGTCCATCACCACCCCCTTTTGTACTGCTTTATTCGCCATAAGTTGGCAGGGTATGCTCAGACGTGAGTCCCTTGCTCACTTTGCCATTGGATTTAAGCAAGCCTGGCTGAAGAAGGCTGTAATGCCAGAAACCGGTCCTAGGAAGCTTGAATCCGGTCCAGGGAAGGCATGGCTTGACAGTTCGGGCTGGACTGTTCCCATGAGGCACAGGGTCAGACTGATTTGCATATGGCCATGTCTGAACTGGGGTGGCAGAGTGGGCTAAAGAACGGTGATGGATTAAACCCAGATCTGTTGACTGGGTGTGAGTGTTTGATTGGTTCAGATGCTCCGTCCATCACCCCCCCTTTTGTACCGCTTTGTTCGCCATAAGTTGTCAGGGCATGTTAAGACGTGAGTCCCTTGCTCACTTTGCCACTGGATTCAAGCAAGCCTGGCTGAAGATGGCTGTAATACCAGTAACCGGTCCTAGGAAGCTTGAATCCGGTCCAGGAAAGGCATGGCTTGGCAGTTCGGGCTGGACTGTTCTCATGAGGCACAGGGTCAGACTGATTTGCATATGGCCATGTCTGAACTGGGGTGGCAGAGTGGGCTAAAGAACGGTGATGGATTATACCCAGATCTGTTGATTGAGTGTGAGTGTTTGATTGGTTCAGATGCTCCGTCCATTACCACCCCCTTTTGTACCGCTTTGTTCGCCATAAGTTGGCAGGGTATGCTCAGACGTGAGTCCCTTGCTCACTTTGCCACTGGATTCAAGCAAGCCTGGCTGAAGACGGCTGTAATGCCAGAAACCGGTCCTAGGAAGCTTGAATCCAGTCCAGGGAAGGCATGGCTTGGCAGTTCGGGCTGGACTGTTCCCATGAGGCACAGGGTCAGACTGATTTGCATATGGCCATATCTGAACTGGGGTGGCAGAGTGGGCTAAAGAACGGTGATGGATTAAACCCGGATCTGTTGACTGGGTGTGAGTGTTTGATTGGTTCAGATGCTCCGTCCATCACCACCCCCTTTTGCACCGCTTTGTTCGCCATAAGTTGGCAGGTTAAGCTCAGACGTGAGTCCCTTGCTCACTTTGCCACTGGATTCAAGCAAGCCTGGCTGAAGATGGCTGTAATGCCAGAAACCGGTCCTAGGAAGCTTGAATCCGGTCCAGGAAAGGCATGGCTTGGCAGTTCGGGCTGGACTGTTCCCATGAGGCACAGGGCCAGACTGATTTGCATATGGCCATGTCTGAACTTGGGTGGCAGAATGGGCTAAAGAACGGTGATGGATTAAACCCAGATCTGTTGACTGGGTGTGAGTGTTTGATTGGTTCAGATTCTCCGTCCATCACCATCCCCTTTTGTACTGCTTTGTTCGCCATAAGTTGGCAGGGTATGCTCAGACGTGAGTCCCTTGCTCACTTCGCCACTGGATTTAAGCAAGCCTGGCTGAAGACGGCTGTAATGACAGAAACCGGTCCTAGGAAGCTTGAATCCAGTCCAGGGAAGGCATGGCTTGGCAGTTCGGGCTGGACTGTTCCCATGAGGCACAGGGTCAGACTAATTTGCATATGGCCATGTCTGAACTGGGGTGGCAGAGTGGGCTAAAGAGCGGTGATGGATTAAACCCAGATCTGTTGATTGGGTGTGAGTGTTTGATTGGTTCAGATGCTCCATCCATCACCACCCCCTTTTGTACCGCATTGTTCTTGTGGTGGCAGCCAATTTGATAAACCCAGAGACAGTAGTCTGGTAAAACAAAGCAGTTTTTTTCAGCAACCATAGTGGACACACAAGAATTATTTTGGCATTGTGTTTTTGCCCTTTGAAGTGTACCCCAGGAGTTATATGCAAACCTCAGTAAATCTGTCAAACAGGATTTCACACTGTAATGTCCAAAGATGGCTCATAGCCCCATCCTCTATACTATTTCACGTTCAGAGGGGTCTTCTCTAACCAAGCAAGTCAGCCTGTTTGCTCCTGGGAAGCATTTCACATACATTCACACCTATTCAAGTGCTAATTACTGGCTGGAAGAAGTAGGACAGCAAATGCAAATTAGCCTCTAGAGGCGTATGGCGAGGAAAGGGTAATTTTATAAAAAAATAACTTTTCCTTAATATTTATCAAACATTTTACTTCATCATTGAATCTGATTTTTGCAACTATTCAAAATAGTTATTTATTTTTCTAGCTGTTTCCTAACTGAAATTAGCATTATTGACCCCTTCGCTGCTAGGCCTCCCACCAACCCTCCGGTGCTAGGCCTTTTATGAGCTATTTGGGGTAGTTTGCGCTTAAGCCCCTGTAACGTTTAGCCCACATAAAGTATCCACACCAAATTTGTGTCCTTTTCTTCCGAAATCTTGATGATTCTAAAGGTACCCAGGCTTTCTGGATTCCCCTCAAGGGGACCCAGAAATTGGCCAAAATACAGCTAAATTATAATTATTTGTTTTTAAATGGGAGGAATGGGAGGAAAGTGCTGCAGAAGAAGGCGTCTGTTTGTTTCCATGCAAATAGCATCAGGAAATCACAGTCTTCTCAGCTTTCAGGGACAGGGAGACCTTTGTCAGAAAAACACAATTTTTCACACAGTTTTGCCATTTTACTGGACCATAGCCTATTTTTGCTATTTTGTTTTGTGCTTCCAACCTCCTTCCAGTTAGTGGTAGAAATGGGTGTGAAAGCAATAATGGATCCTGGAAAGCCATTCATTTTTGAAAAGTAACACAATTCTGAATTCAGCAAAGAGTCATTTGTGTAGATCCTTCCAGGTATTTTTTTTAGAAACTAACAGTTGAAAATAAAAAATAGTGAATATTGAAATTGAGTTGAAAAAAACAGCCTTTAGTGCCAACGTTTTCAGCTGTAACTTCTTCTAAATGTGACAGATTTTTAAAAGCAATATACTGTTACAGCTGCTGAACAATTCTGTTTGCGGGAATATATAGAACTTGTAGGTTCACTCAGAGCCAATATCTGATCTGCGTCTTTCAATGGTTTTTCATTATGTACCGGGTACATAGCAATTCATTTGGTAAAATATAAAGAGTCAAAAACAGGTACCAAAAAAACCTATATATTTCCAAAATGGGAACAAAATATAGAGTTTAGAAGCAGTGGTTATTTGTACATCTCCGAAATTGTGGGTACCCAGACAAGCATGCGAATTAGAGGTCATTTTTCAAAATGACTTCTTTTTTACACATTTTCTTACATTTGGAAAGCAGAAAGGCAAAGAAAGTCAATTGGTAATAACACTACTATTCTGTGCTTTCTCACTTGTGTAGGTAGACCTAGTGCCTGCGAAAGGAAACGGTCCAACACACATCGTGGACCCATCACACATTTAGTGAAAACTGACCCTTTTCTTTTGCAATGTGCCTAGCTGTGGATTTCGAACCCTAGCTGTGCCGGCACCAAGGGCAAGCTAGCAAACCTCTAAATTTTTTAGATCTAGACACTCAGGGGAATGCAGGATTTGGTGAATTGTGTGGCTCTCAACAGGTTCTGCTACCCAGAATCCCTTGCAAACATGACACTTTGTAAAACGATATAGTTCTATTTGGATAGATGCACTGCTATTTAGTTTAGTCAACTGGTAATCTGTGGTATACACTTTGGTGGTGCACAACAAGGAGGCGTCGAGTGTCCTACGACGTCGTAACTATAACCAAAACTTGTGGGGCTAGAGAACCTCTAGTTCCATCCCTCAGTTGGCACACACATTCACGATGTTCCTTTCGTGAAAGAAAACTACTTCCATTCAAAGTTCATTACACATCTTGTGCGTTTATTTAATGTTCATTAGCGTTAAATGTATTTCAATTATTTTCTTTTTCAAGTTCAAATAAATCCATTTATAAATCGGGCATGGTTATTCTCCACATATCCAATGCATTTCGAGCATTATTAGCATGCTCTTCATCAGGGAAATAGACTCTAGGAGCAATAATATATACAGATA
Source organism: Lissotriton helveticus (assembly GCF_964261635.1). Lineage (NCBI taxonomy): Eukaryota > Metazoa > Chordata > Amphibia > Caudata > Salamandridae > Lissotriton > Lissotriton helveticus. The sequence goes on along the minus strand of NC_136067.1, from coordinate 85,844,765 downwards.
GTTATTGACGGTAGTTAAATCAACCTTAAAAAACAATCAACCTTAAAAAACAATCATCTATACAGTGGTTTGCATTTTTTCATTGCAGTTTCAAAAGCATATATAAGGTTCTAGAACCTGTTTAACTCGGTGGTACATTGCATGTGCAATGCGTGATTACATGCATTTGCTGTGTTCTAAAAAGATGAAAGAATAAAAAAATGCGTTGTAAACGCTGTAGTTTGCTTACATGCCCTTCGTGATGCATTCTCCTGTAAATCTGCAGGAAACGGGTGGAATGAAAAAAGGATGTGTCAGTGCCTGTGTTTAACGCGGTAATCCGCAAAACTCTTTCTTAATTTACACGGTGATTGACACTGACCTGTTTAGTAACGGGTAAAGGTTGTCCAAAGATACTTTCCAAAGGACGCCGGTGAAGCCGTAGCTTCCCGCGTTGCTCCTATTCAAACCTTTGGATGTCACGTGGTTTGGTCTGTTAGATAGAACTAGACAACAGACTCAGGAATATTTGAGTTAAGGTCTGACTTATAAATAACTCGTATCTATGTGTGATATATTAAGTGTTTTAACGTGAGGTCTGAAAGACAACGATAATCAAGAAATTCATATTTAGAATCAAAACGTGAAGAAAAAAGTAAGACTTAAAAATATAACAGTGGGAAGATCGTGGTATAGAACCAGGTGCACTTGGAATGATATGGTGCTTGTTCAACTCTGTTCGCTACGGTGATGCTAAGGTTACAAGTAACTACCTAGGGGTACATGCTGGTACATAGTGTCAAGGTGAGGGTATGCCCAATAGCGACAAAATCAGTGCAAAGAGCAAATTACTTATAAATAACATGAAAATTCAATCCTTTCGTTGATCCCCATCGGGTTTTGCGTGGATAATTTATGGATCCAATAATTTTCACGTCTCAAGTGGAATTTGTTATTGTCTCTGCCTTCATATTTTTGAATTGTCTCAAGTACAATAAATTTCATTTGAGAAACATTGTGTTGTTTTTCCGTAAAGTGCGCAGACAATGCTGATTTCATATTTTTAAGCCTGATGTTGGACTTATGTTCTGTGAGGCGTATCTTGATTCGACGCTCAGTTTTGCCCACGTACATTTTTCCACAAGGGCACTTTATACCATATATTAGATTGTTGGTGTCACATGTTGCGTTTACTCTGAGCTTAATGGGATTACCCTGAGTTGGATGGTTCACAATGTTGCCCTTGATAACGTTGTTGCAGTGTCCACAATTTAAGCAGGGCTTTGTCCCTGCATACATTATGTTTTCTTTTGGTTTGTTTTGTAACATTTCGCCCAAGTTTTTCGCTCTGGTGTATGCAAAAAGTGGTGGTTGACTGAAAGCATTTCTGAAATCTGGTTCAAGATTGAGGATTGACCAATGTTTCAATATGCTCTGCTTGAAATGTTTGCTGGTAGTAGAATATTTAGAAACCACTACTATCCGTGGTTGTTCAGGTTTGATTGTTGGTGTTAACAGTTTCGATCTATCTGTATTCTCGATTCTCTTTCTAGTGTCTTGTATCAAAGTTGTCGGATAGCCTCTCTGGTGGAATTTGTTGGACATTTCGTCGAGTCTGGTTTCCAGTGTATTTTCATCTAATGCGATTCTCTTTACTCTTGCCATCTGGGAATATGGTAAATTGCGTATTAGGTTTGGTTCATGGAAGCTGGAATGTAGCAACATGTTATTTCTGTCTGTAGGTTTCACGTACAGGTCAGTAATGAATCCCTTTGGTGTTACCGTTATTTTGACATCTAGAAAATTAACCGATGTGTCAGAGATGTCCCATGTGAGTTGGATTCTTTGGTCGATAGTATTAAATGCTGTGAGCGCCGCGTTCAGTTTTTCTTCTGTGTCTGTCCATATGATGAAAAAATCATCTATGTAGCGTAGTATTAGTCTCAAATGATCTGTCCATTCTGTGTTCTTCAAGATATGTTGGGTTTCATACCAGTGCATGAAGGTGTTGGCATACACAGGTGCAGCCGAATTGCCCATTGCCATCCCGGTGAGTTGTTGATACCACTCCTCGTTCACTTTGAAGTAGCTATGATAGAGGGTAAAGTACATGAGCTCCATGAGAAATAGTTGGAAATCTTGGTCTAGGTTCGTGTTTAGTAAGGCTGACTCCATAGCTTCAATCCCCATGTCATGGGGTATGCTTGTATATAAACTGCATACATCTGCCGTGCATAAAATCACTTTCTCTGTTTGGATGACTGGGATTTGTTGTAGTTTCAGCAGAAATTGCGATGTGTCCTTGATGTACGTGGGAGTAGCTTGTACCGATGATTGCAAATATCTGTCAATAAGTTGTCCTATGGGTTGATGTATACTACCTCTGGTGGACACTATTGGCCTCATAGGGGGGTCTCTCAAGTTCTTGTGGATTTTGGGTACCATTCTCAGGCTTGGACTTCTTGGGTTGGCGGTTAGTAAAAAGTTTTTGGTCCTTTCAGTTATGGTCCCCTGTTGGTGTGCTCTGTCAATGATGTGTTTCAACACCTTCGAATATTCTTGTGTAGGATTGGATTCCAATTTAAGGTAAGTTGTCTGATCACTGACATGTTCCATCACCTTGTTCTTGTACATCTGTGTGTTCATAATGACGATTGCTCCTCCTTTATCCGCTTTGGTGAGAGTTATGAGGTCATTTTCTGCTATTTTGCGCAATATGCTTAAGTCTTTTTGTGTGATGTTTCTAGTTTTGGGTTTCTGGTGTTTGATTTTTTTGAGATCCTGTTTTACTAGGTTCTCGAAGAGATCTAGTGTCTTGTGGCTTGTTGGCGCTTGGAATGTGCTTACTGGACGTAATCCCAATAGTTGGTCCTTTCTTTCTTGTGGTTGTTCCGGTATTACGTTGTCGAAAAAGTGTCTGAGTTTGAGTTTCCTCATGAGTTTAAAAAAACTCACTTCATGTTCAAGGTGATCCGTAGAAGTCGTGGGTACGAACGAGGTGCCCTTCTCTAGTAGGTTTAATTCATAGTTACTGAACTGCTGATCACTAATGTTAATCACAAGATGTTCTGTGATTAATTCTTCTTGGATTTCTTTTCTTTCTCTTTGGTTATCGTTGTTGTACTTCTGGTGTTCGGGGGATCTCTTTCTTTTTCCTTTTCTTTGCCCTCTCCTGGGTCTCCTTTTTGTGCTTGTCCCTGGTCTAAAAAAGGACTCTTATCTCGTGTTCGACTAGTGGTCGGTTCCTCAGTGGAAGATTGTTCTTGTGATGTTTTCATGGGTTGTCCTTTGCGGCCTCTTTGGCTAGGGTCACTGTCCGTGGAGGAAGTGTCCGTGTTTGAGTTATAAGGACGGTTTCTTCGTTTCTGTGCATAGATATCAGCCCATGAACAACCACAAGAAAGAAAGGACCAACTATTGGGATTACGTCCAGTAAGCACATTCCAAGCGCCAACAAGCCACAAGACACTAGATCTCTTCGAGAACCTAGTAAAACAGGATCTCAAAAAAATCAAACACCAGAAACCCAAAACTAGAAACATCACACAAAAAGACTTAAGCATATTGCGCAAAATAGCAGAAAATGACCTCATAACTCTCACCAAAGCGGATAAAGGAGGAGCAATCGTCATTATGAACACACAGATGTACAAGAACAAGGTGATGGAACATGTCAGTGATCAGACAACTTACCTTAAATTGGAATCCAATCCTACACAAGAATATTCGAAGGTGTTGAAACACATCATTGACAGAGCACACCAACAGGGGACCATAACTGAAAGGACCAAAAACTTTTTACTAACCGCCAACCCAAGAAGTCCAAGCCTGAGAATGGTACCCAAAATCCACAAGAACTTGAGAGACCCCCCTATGAGGCCAATAGTGTCCACCAGAGGTAGTATACATCAACCCATAGGACAACTTATTGACAGATATTTGCAATCATCGGTACAAGCTACTCCCACGTACATCAAGGACACATCGCAATTTCTGCTGAAACTACAACAAATCCCAGTCATCCAAACAGAGAAAGTGATTTTATGCACGGCAGATGTATGCAGTTTATATACAAGCATACCCCATGACATGGGGATTGAAGCTATGGAGTCAGCCTTACTAAACACGAACCTAGACCAAGATTTCCAACTATTTCTCATGGAGCTCATGTACTTTACCCTCTATCATAGCTACTTCAAAGTGAACGAGGAGTGGTATCAACAACTCACCGGGATGGCAATGGGCAATTCGGCTGCACCTGTGTATGCCAACACCTTCATGCACTGGTATGAAACCCAACATATCTTGAAGAACACAGAATGGACAGATCATTTGAGACTAATACTACGCTACATAGATGATTTTTTCATCATATGGACAGACACAGAAGAAAAACTGAACGCGGCGCTCACAGCATTTAATACTATCGACCAAAGAATCCAACTCACATGGGACATCTCTGACACATCGGTTAATTTTCTAGATGTCAAAATAACGGTAACACCAAAGGGATTCATTACTGACCTGTACGTGAAACCTACAGACAGAAATAACATGTTGCTACATTCCAGCTTCCATGAACCAAACCTAATACGCAATTTACCATATTCCCAGATGGCAAGAGTAAAGAGAATCGCATTAGATGAAAATACACTGGAAACCAGACTCGACGAAATGTCCAACAAATTCCACCAGAGAGGCTATCCGACAACTTTGATACAAGACACTAGAAAGAGAATCGAGAATACAGATAGATCGAAACTGTTAACACCAACAATCAAACCTGAACAACCACGGATAGTAGTGGTTTCTAAATATTCTACTACCAGCAAACATTTCAAGCAGAGCATATTGAAACATTGGTCAATCCTCAATCTTGAACCAGATTTCAGAAATGCTTTCAGTCAACCACCACTTTTTGCATACACCAGAGCGAAAAACTTGGGCGAAATGTTACAAAACAAACCAAAAGAAAACATAATGTATGCAGGGACAAAGCCCTGCTTAAATTGTGGACACTGCAACAACGTTATCAAGGGCAACATTGTGAACCATCCAACTCAGGGTAATCCCATTAAGCTCAGAGTAAACGCAACATGTGACACCAACAATCTAATATATGGTATAAAGTGCCCTTGTGGAAAAATGTACGTGGGCAAAACTGAGCGTCGAATCAAGATACGCCTCACAGAACATAAGTCCAACATCAGGCTTAAAAATATGAAATCAGCATTGTCTGCGCACTTTACGGAAAAACAACACAATGTTTCTCAAATGAAATTTATTGTACTTGAGACAATTCAAAAATATGAAGGCAGAGACAATAACAAATTCCTCTTGAGACGTGAAAATTATTGGATCCATAAATTATCCACGCAAAACCCGATGGGGATCAACGAAAGGATTGAATTTTCATGTTATTTATAAGTAATTTGCTCTTTGCACTGATTTTGTCGCTATTGGGCATACCCTCACCTTGACACTATGTACCAGCATGTACCCCTAGGTAGTTACTTGTAACCTTAGCATCACCGTAGCGAACAGAGTTGAACAAGCACCATATCATTCCAAGTGCACCTGGTTCTATACCACGATCTTCCCACTGTTATATTTTTAAGTCTTACTTTTTTCTTCACGTTTTGATTCTAAATATGAATTTCTTGATTATCGTTGTCTTTCAGACCTCACGTTAAAACACTTAATATATCACACATAGATACGAGTTATTTATAAGTCAGACCTTAACTCAAATATTCCTGAGTCTGTTGTCTAGTTCTATCTAACAGACCAAACCACGTGACATCCAAAGGTTTGAATAGGAGCAACGCGGGAAGCTACGGCTTCACCGGCGTCCTTTGGAAAGTATCTTTGGACAACCTTTACCCGTTACTAAACAGGTCAGTGTCAATCACCGTGTAAATTAAGAAAGAGTTTTGCGGATTACCGCGTTAAACACAGGCACTGACACATCCTTTTTTCATTCCACCCGTTTCCTGCAGATTTACAGGAGAATGCATCACGAAGGGCATGTAAGCAAACTACAGCGTTTACAACGCATTTTTTTATTCTTTCATCTTTTTAGAACACAGCAAATGCATGTAATCACGCATTGCACATGCAATGTACCACCGAGTTAAACAGGTTCTAGAACCTTATATATGCTTTTGAAACTGCAATGAAAAAATGCAAACCACTGTATAGATGATTGTTTTTTAAGGTTGATTGTTTTTTAAGGTTGATTTAACTACCGTCAATAACTATCTGTATATATTATTGCTCCTAGAGTCTATTTCCCTGATGAAGAGCATGCTAATAATGCTCGAAATGCATTGGATATGTGGAGAATAACCATGCCCGATTTATAAATGGATTTATTTGAACTTGAAAAAGAAAATAATTGAAATACATTTAACGCTAATGAACATTAAATAAACGCACAAGATGTGTAATGAACTTTGAATGGAAGTAGTTTTCTTTCACGAAAGGAACTTTGTAAAACGAAACACATTTACCTCACATATCTGTGATGGAATGTTCTGGAATCTGAGTGGATCAACAAAATTCCACCCACCTAGCATTCCTCAAAGTCTCTCAATAAAAATGCTACTTCACTTATGTGGGTAGGCCTAGTGCCTGCAACAGGACACAGCCCAAAACGCAACATGGACCCATCACATTTTTCCAAGGAAAATTTCCCCCTTTTTTTGCAATGTGCCTCCTTGTGGATTTCGAACCCAAGCTCTGCCGACACCTAGAGAAACCTAGCATACCTATACATTTCTGAAAAGTAGACACCAAGGGGAATCCAGGGTGGGGTAACTTGTGTGGATCTCACCAGGTTCTGTTACCCAGAATCCCTTGCAAACCTCAAAATGTGTCAAAAAACACATTTTCTTCACATTTCTGTGAAGGAAAGTTCTGGAATCTGTGTGGATCCACAAACCTCCACCCACCCTGCATTTACCAAAGTCTCCAGATAAAAATGGTACCTCACTTGTGTGGGTAGGCCTAGTGGTCGCGACAGGAAACGGACAAAAACACAACGTGGATCCATCACATTTTTTCAGTGAAAACCAACCCTTTTTTTGCAATGTGCCTAGCTGTGGATTTTGAACCCTAGTTTTGCCGGCACCTAGGGAAACCTAGCAAACTTATACATTTCTGAAAAGTAGACACCCAGGCAAATTCAGGATGGGTGACTTGTGTGGCTCTCATCAGGTTCTGTTACCCAGAATTCCTTGTAAACTGCATGGCTCAACAAACTTCTACCCACCCAGCACCCAAGTACCAGCAGGCAGGGAAGGGCCCAAAACATATTGTGGAGACATCAAAATTATCTATCACAAATCTAGCTGGTTTTGCAAGGGGGTCACCTGTGTTTTTGGTCCCGGGCGTGGCCGCCATCTAGGGAAACCTACCTAACCCAGAAATGTCTTTAAACTAGACAGTTTGGGAGTCCAGGGAGATATGGCTTGTGTGGATCCCCTAATGCTTTCCTACTCAGAATCCCCTTCAAACCTCTAATTTAGCTAAAAAAAAGGGCCCATTGCTTTCGCACATCCACATGCCTGACACAGCAACCACACTTTCCGACGGATTGTGTGGACTGGTATTTGGCTACCAGTGTGTGTAGTGACCAGCAGCAAGCCACTACTCCCACACCGCCAGCCAAGTGCCAGACCACGCACACCACCAGCCAGGCACCAGTTCACGCACATTGCCAGCCAAAAGCCAGACCATGCACACCGCCAGTCAACACACTCCGCCAGCCAAGCGCCAGTCCACGCACCAGTCTAAACACACCACCATCACATTTAGGTTTTGTTTTATACAAAAAAGAAAACACAAACATATTGTAAGTGGATAAAAATCTGAAAAAGCTGAAACTAAATACATCGCACTAATGCCAACCTTGAAACTGAAAAAAATATATAAATGAATATAGACTAGGCAGTTCACTTTGCCACTCATGGATGCTCCCAAAAATAATTTTGCGTGTGGTACATCCTAAAACAATCAGGCACACACAGTACAGTATTATAAGGACACTCAGGGCAGTACATACGAGTCTCCTTCCGCTTACCGCAACAGATTCTACATCTCCTACTGGGAAAGTATTTTGTGGATGTGGGAGGAATGTGATTAGGAAAGTGGGGATCTTTTGCATGCAGTTGTCAGAGGTTATACCCAGCAATATATTTGGTGACAAAAATAGGGGACGAACAAATACAACTAACACAACTACACTAGAGATTTGGAAGCTGGAGGATCGACAGGCAGAGGCTATTATAAAAGGTTCGGAAGATATTGAGCGACTAAAATTTAGGCTAATTGAATTACGTTTGGCCCTAAAGAAAACATGGAGAGAGAAGAGTGTGGCAAGATATAATAAATATCACCTATCACAGTATGAATTTGGGGAGAGTATAGGTAAAGTACTTGCTTATAAGGTGGCAGACGATCGGGCTAAGGCAAATATAAAAGTATAAAAGGGCTAGATGATAAAATATATGAGCAACCACAGCAGATATTAGAACAGTTTGTTTTTTATTATAAAAAATGATACACTCCAACGATATAGCCAATACAAGAGGATATCTATAGGTACATTCAAAATAGCTCTGTAAGAAATAAGGGGAGGGAGGAATCTGACTTTCTTGAGGAAAGCATCTCAAAAAATGAGATAGAATTAGCAATGGGTGCATTACCATCAGGGAAGGCTGCGGGAGAAGATACCATTCCTCTAGAATTCTATAAAATATTCAAGAATATTAGGCTGGAACCATTTAGTCAGGTAATAGAGGAAATTGGAGCTAAGGGGAGAACTCCTGACTCATGACATATGACTAAGATAATTTTTTTTCTAAAGAAAAATAAATCAGTGGAGGAATGTGGGTCTTCACTGATTAACGCATACGCAAAAATATACGCTAAAATCTTAGCTAACCGCTTGGCCCCAATAATGCCCAATTTGGTTTTTCCCCCATCAACAAGGGTTCATTCAAGGGAGGGACACTACCGCTCATATAAATATGGCAGTAAGTGCATTTGACCTTGCAAACATTAGACCCACTTGGTATGATATTATTAGAAGCAGAGAAGGCGTTTGATCGAGTGGGGTGGGAATTTTTGTGGACGATAGCAGCCTTGGGGATAAAGGGTCAATTTTTAAAGCAGATACAAGCATTGTTCGAAAAACCCTGTGCTAAATTGACTTATTTGGGTCTGTAGTCATCCACTTTTCCCATACTGCGTGGCACTCACCAGGGATGCCCTCTTTCGCCTTTATTATTTGCTCTTTATATAGAGCCATTTATTTCTGTTTTGCAAAATGATGTGCAAATAAGGGATTTTAAATCAGGGGCGAATTCTCTGATGGTTGTCGCTTATGCGGACGATATATCGTTTTTTTCAGCAGAACCGGGAGAAGCGCTGAACATAATAACGGAAGTAGAGGGACAGTGTGGTTCAATTTCGGGTTATACATTAAATGTTAATAAGAAGCAAGTTCTCCTTAACCATAAACCTGTGATGCCAGTACCTGGAACTTGCCCAGCCGTTATTTATTTAGGGGTTAAGATAACAGCGCGTTTTGACGGTATATTGTCATTAAATTATGATGCATTATTAAAAGAGACGAATAGGACTTTAAAAAAACAGCATAAGTTACCGATTGGGAGTATTGGTAGAGTTAATATTATCAAAATGAAAATTCTGCCTAAATTCCTATATTTTTTCAGTTCCATTCCATTACGTGTTCCCAATATATTTTTCAAAAAATTGGATGGAATATTAGGTAGTTTTATATGGGGATATAGGAAGGCAAGACGAGCAATAGATCGTTTAAAACTTCCCTTTAGCCAAGGAGGTCTAGAGTTCCCAGACTTTAAAACAAATTTTGTTCAGCTTGTTTTATTTGTTTGCTTAGCCTCGTTAATCCAGCCAACACTATCTTTAGCCATAAGTTTAATTTGGGGGCTAAGAGTCATATGTTTTTATAAAGATTTAATGACCAGAACTATTTTAAAAGGGTCAAATTTAAGACCATACGAGATGATGTATGTGTCTGGCGCTCAATTCTGCTAAGTAAGAATATCTCCTGCTATCACAAGGAGTTACCTCTCTGGCAGAATCCAGGATTACCAGAGATATTCCATGACTCAGTAGGTAGGAATTGGGCCAGAAGCGCTGTTAACTGTATGGGAGATTTGTATGACTATAATGGCTTTGTCTCATTCGAGAGTTTACAGAAAAAACATAAGCTACCGGGGTCTATGCTTTTTAAGTATTACCAGATCAGAGACTTTTTTCTGAGAAATCTAAAACTGGAAAATACAAACAATTTGGGGGTATGGGGTTTTCACAATGCAACTGTATCAAAATCTCTAATAAGTAGAGCATACAAATGGCTTAGCATTGGGAGACCCGACGATTGTGGGAGATTGGCGGAACGGCGGAGTGGAGTATTGGGGGTTCCGGTAGCGGCTGGCATAATTTCACAGGCTCTTAGTATTATAGACAAGGCCGTACATGCGACCAATTTAAGACTGCAACAACATCGTTTGATTTGTCTTTTATATTATACCCCTGATAGAATTGTAAAATGGTCATCGGGCAATAATGCTAATAGTGAACGGACAAAATGTCCAAAATGTGATTTATATGCTGCAGATATTAAGCATATGTTTCTAACATGCCCAGAACTAACAATATTTTAGCAGTAAGTTGGGGATGTTCTACATCAAAAGCTAGGGATAGAATTACCTTTGTTGACTTCTGAGGTTATGATGGGATATAGCTCTAGGAATTTAAATTGTAATAGCTTGTTTTCTATTTTATTAGTTGTAGCAAGATTAGTTATAGCCAGGGTGTGGACATCACTGAAACCTCCAACTGTGATGGACTGGTGGCTGTTAGTAAGACAGATTTATGATATGGAATTTTCATTGGCTGGGTTGAGAGAGGCTCGCTCTATGATAAAATGTACTGCAATTTGGGGATATATCTTTTGATTGAAATTGTAAATTGTTAAACCTTCCCCTCCATTATTTTTCTTTCCATATTTTTTATTATTTTTATTATTGATTACATCAGATGGCTGTTTACTCATATATGTATTGTATTGGTTCGTATTTGATGCCTTCTCAAGGTTAATAAAAATATTTTTTTTTAAAAAGGAAAGTGGTGATCTTTCAGTCTAGCCACATCCTCCACCACTCCAACTCTAGGAACACTTGCCTGTTCCACTATACTAAGGCTGCCTACCACAGACTTCTGAAACTTAATACAAGTCATGGTTGACTCAGGAGAACAACCCTTATAAACAACAAAAGCATTAAAGGTTGCCAAGTGGTAAAGATTGATAGCCAACTTCTTATACCAAATGTAAGCCTCCGAAGAGCAGTGTAAGGTTCCAACCTCTGATCTACTCTATCGACACCCCCCTTGTGCCCATTATAGTCTAAAATGCACACAGGTTTACACACTTCAGCAACCTGACCCCAAACAGTCACAGGTGAAGTGCTTTCATCATGGATGGTAGTCAGCATGTCGACGTCTCGCCTGTCTGCAAACTTCACAGCTAAAAGTTTCTCACTATGCAACGCACTACACTGCCCCCGCTCAAGCTTTTGACAAACAAGTTCTTTTGGGAAACCTTTACGGTTCGAGATAGTTGTGCCACAAGCAACAGTGTACACTTTAGCTGAATCCCTGAACAACTGAACAGCAGTGTAGAAGATATCTACATATAAATGGAGACCTTTGTTAAGAAGTCCTTTACCTAGTTCCCACACAATTTCTTCACTCACTTCAAAAGTGGACGGACAACTAGGGTGGTCAATCCTGGAATCCCTACATGTGTACACCCTGAAATTAGAGACATATCTAGCCCTACTGCCACACAGCATATACATATTAACTCCATGGTGTGCCCTCTTGCTAGGAATGTACTGCCTAAAAACCAAGCGTCCCTTGAAGAAGACCAAACACTCATCCACAGCTATTTATTTCTCTGGAGCATAGATATCTGAAAATTGATCTATAAAGTAATCAATGACTGGCTGAATCTTAAAAAGATCTCATGGCAATGCTAAACCATTATCGACAGAATGCAGCATCCGATGCAGAAGCAAATACCGATCACGACTTAGGGTTGCCGGAAATATAGCTGTTGCCATCAAGGGACTAGTAGACCAAATATGAAGACATTAATGGCTTCCTTATCAAGCCCATCAAAAAAGTAATACCTAAGAACTTCTTCAACTCTTCCAGATTTGTGGGAGTCCATTGGGTAGCTCTAGAATGGGGCCTACGTCTGTCACCTCTGTCCCTCAAATACAGTTCAGCATACAAATTAGTCTGCTCAACAATATCCTCAAAAAATACATCGTCCATAAACAACTGAAAAAAATGTATTAGCAGAACGTTTTCAGTATACACTCTACACCCTGGGACACCAGTAAAGTCAGGCAATGCCGGCTGTACCATGCCTGAGGCAACTTAGAGGTCAAGTCTTCCAATGGGAAGCCTTGCAGCCCCAGGCTGCAGCCCAGATGCCTCTTACTGCACTATCGGCACATCAATGTCCTCCATTAAAACAGGTACTTGACCTGCACTAAGAGTGGGTTGATCATCCGATGATTCCTTGTGGGCAAAAAAGTCACTGCCAGAATCTTACACTCCCTCCTCTGCCTCAGATGCAGAGTCAGTCTCTTGACCGTGGTAAGAGAAAGACTTAAAAAGCATACCAGCAACCTGCTGAGTAGTAATCCTGCAGCTAGCCATAATTATTTCTAAGAAAGGAGACTGAAACGAACAAGTCAACAACAACCAACACTATGCAAAATAAGTAATAAACAAAGTGTGGCTTTTTCACAAAGATCTATATACTCAAGAACTATATGACTCATTTGCCAGAGACAGCTACACTAACCAGTACCTACTCTGTGGAGACACAGCAAAAACCAACGATATCCCTCTGGAAAGAAAAAACAAAACCAATTACTCACAAGACACCAAAATACACATCGAGCCCAAATGCAAAACGATTTTCACACTTAAAGAAATAGAAGCTCAACATACAGCCATTATTACACCATTTATAAACAAGCATTGGAAATGCAATAGGTCTCGCAGCATTAGAGTTAGTGCTTTTAGAATTGTTTATGGGTTTTTTTTGTAAATCTTTAGCATTTTTGTTTCCTGTAGCCAATGCTAAAGAATTACAAATAAAAAAAGCCATAAACAATTCTAAAAGCTCTAACTCAAATGCTCCGAGACCTATTGCACTGTGTGAGGGTGAGTGAGGGTGAGGGTGGGTGAGGGTGAGTGAGGGGTTGAGGGTGAGTGAGGGGTTGAGGGTGAGTGAGGGGTTGAGGGTGAGTGAGGGGTTGAGGGTGAGTGAGGGGTTGAGGGTGAGTGAGGGGTTGAGGGTGAGTGAGAGTGAGGGTGAGTGAGGGTGAGGGTGAGTGAGTGAGGGTGAGGGTGAGGGTGAGGGGTTGAGGGTGGGTGAGGGTGAGGGGTTGAGGGTGAGTGAGGATGAGTGAGGGTGAGTGAGGGGTTGAGGGTGAGTGAGGGTGAGTGAGGGTGAGTGAGGGTGAGTGAGGGTGAGTGAGAGTGAGTGAGAGTGAGGGTGAGTGAGGGTGGGTGAGGGGTTGAGGGTGAGGGGGTGAGGGGTTGAGGGTGAGGGGGTGAGGGGTTGAGGGTGAGGGGTTGAGGGTGAGTGAGTGAGGGTGAGGGGTTGAGGGTGAGTGAGTTGAGGGTGAGTGAGGGTGAGGGGTTGAGGGTGAGGGGTTGAGGGTGAGGGGGTGAGGGTGAGGGGTTGAGGGTGAGGGGGTGAGGGGTTGAGGGGGTGAGGGTGAGGGGTTGAGGGTGAGTGAGTGAGGGTGAGTGAGGGTGAGGGTGGTGGCCCGATGGGAGAGAGCAGCCAGGATGGGAGAGAGTGTGAGAGAAATGGCAGGATGAGAGAGAGATGGCAGGATGGGAGAGAGAGATGTCAGGAAGGGAGAGAGATGGCAGGATGGGAGAGAGAGATGGCCGGATGGGAGAGAGTGTGAGAGAAATGTCAGGATGTGAGAGAGATGTCAGGATGTGAGAGAGATGGCAGGATAGGAGGATAGGCGAGAGGGCGTCAGGCAGACAGAGAGAGAGAGTGGGAGGAGCAGTGACTCTGTTACAGACAGATCGAGGGAAGTAGGGAGAGAGGTGAGGGGAGGGAGAAACGGCGGCCGCGATTACTGACACTTCAGGAGAGAGGGCGCGTGAGGAGAGCTGAGAGTGACAATGTCAACAAAGGACGGGAGGGCATGAAGAAAGGAGACCCCCTTGCAGAGGTGACGGGCAGAGAAGAAGAGACAGCGACTGGTGAAGGGTCATAGACAGAGGGCAATGGGAGAGAAAGGAGTTACTGGCACTGTCCGCGTGTGTCTCGCTGGGTTCTGCTCACCACGTAATGGGCTAGTCTCGCTCAAAGAAGGCTAGTTGAGGACGTAATCGAACACTGAAGCTGTTCCCAATTAGCCAGATAAATATGTTAAATTTAAGATTATGTGCAAGAGTAAGTAGTCTGCAGTAAGTGGGGTGCCAGGCACTGTGTGCCACCTTTGATGGTTTATATGAACCGGGCAAGGAGCACTGCTCAAGTGAGTAGCGCACAGACAACCCACGCCTACACCACCCATGAACAGCGCTTTCCCGACATTTCTTCATAGCAAAGGGGCTTAAACCTGGTTGGTCACTTGTCGTAATAGCCGTGATTCTCAGTAATTGCTGCATTCGCTCAGAGGATTGCTAATAATATCAGACATAATCTGATAGGATAACATGTGTGTGGTTGTGTGCGTGTGTGGTGAGCATCAGAGATTCCCCTCAGACATTCCCCTCACACTTGGCACCAATTCTGATTAGGGATGTGCCCACCTTTGTTCACCACAGAGTAAGGTCGTTTGACCCTAGATATCAAGTTGGTCAGTGTCAAAAAGCTGTTCAGTATATGGGAGTTGTTTGTTACGCCCGTTTCCGAGATTCAGGCCTGACCTTTAAATGAGTGGCGACTTCGTGTAAGGCGAAGTGACCATTAATTATTCGTAATGCAGTAGCTGCGGTCTTCCCCCCTCCTTACATGTATAGAAAACGGCTGGATGCCCTGCGAACAAAGACACCGTGTGGTGGCCCATAGGCGGGTGAAGTTAAAGCCGAAAAGCAACCAATCACATGATGTTTTGTGGCAGCGTCACACTGGTAGTCGTTTTTGGCGCATTAAAGAAGGCGGCTTCGGTTCCACAGCTCCCCGCGCAGCCCTGCAGTGCACGGCACACCAGAGCGCGGGACGCCTGGTTTCTGCTGTCAGCTTTTGTCGCAGTATTGTATAGCTGCGCTGCCACGAAGGGGGAAAAACACGAATCTCTTCAGAGTGGCGTGTGTGCGCGCCGGCGCCGCAGGTCCCCAGGCCTTCTCCGTGTGACTGCTTAACCGTAAAACATGTAGTGTCAGAGGCCAAGTGCTCGGAGCATGTAAAGGTTTAACAAGCTGTGATGTGGGTCACCGAGCTTGCAGTGACGCCCTGCAGGCCTGTCTTCCACACAGCTGACAATCCCTGTCCCTTCTGTAGCTGAACAACCCTGGCCCTGTCTGCAGTCCTCTACCTGCAGACTCAACCTGTGCATGCCGAGTGCTCTTCTACCAGCGGTGTCCAACCTAGGTGCAGAGGCTGCATCCATGCCAGAGCCAGAGCGGGTAAAATAAACAAGACGGAGGGAAGAGAGGGGAGGGGGGAGGAGAAATGCGAGGGGCCAGAGCGGGTAAAATAAACAAGACGGAGGGAAGAGAGGGGAGGGGGGAGGAGAAATGCGACACGGCGGGAAGGGGCAGGCAGGATGATTCAGGGGAGGGGGCGGAGCGGGGCAGAGCGGCATGTGGGTGTGAAGAAGCCGGGCCTTTGAAGTGAAGCTAAGCTTCACTTCAAAGGTGTCGGAGGAATGCGGGCGGCTGTGCACGCGCTTTTAAGCTCAATGCACATGCGCATTGAGCTTAAAAGTCACGGGCACTGCAAGGAATCGCCACGATTCCTTGCAAGTTAGATAAAGAGTCGATGAGCCCCTATAGTCTCGCTTGCTCGATGCGCATGCGCATCGACAGGCGAGACCTAAAAACACATTCATGAAGGGAAATGAAACTCATTTAGAGTAAATTGTACAAAAACTGTTTTCTTACCAAACATATGCAACTACACAAACTGCAGAACAACGAGTGACGAAAACGTAACCAGGAACATCCGTCAAAGGTGTAAAAGCCTTGAACTAGAATAAAAAGGAAAAATAAAATATTACAATCGCAATTCACAAGAAATAGAACAATTAACATTATAACACTCTATGTCACTAGCCAAATGTCCAATCTGTCTGATGGGCCTTCAAATAGGGCCGACAAGTATCAAAACAAGCATTTGCAATGCACTTGGTCTCGCATTTGTTGGAGTTGGAGCCATTGGCCCTGTAAATAGCAATGTTTTGTATTTATGTTTTTTGTTTGCAGTGGATGATTAAATAAAGAAAGAAAGTGCACGCTATAATATATTATACGCTTTTATAGCAACCGAACAGTAAAACTATGGCTATGTTAACCTGCAAACTTCAGGAAAGTCGCTGGCACCAGTGAGGCGACTGGCACATTGGAGTTCATGTTTCAGTACGTATACGTGCAAATGCACCATGACATGGTTTCTATTTTGTTTTAATTTACCATTCAGACACAATGCAGATGACACACTTGGACAAATTAATAAAAAATACATGGCGCTTAATGTTGCTCTTAGACTGATTCAGACAACTATACACTTAGGGTGATGAAAGAATGAGTCGAGAGTGGTCATATACGTGTGTCAGCAAGTAGCTAAACAACTTAGGGCCAGATGTAGGTGAATCAGAAATACTGATTTCTTAATAGTGAATTTTACCGATTCGCTATTAAGAAATCGGTATTTCCTATGTAGGTAAAGATTCGGTAAAAAATACTGAATCCTCGATATTCCTTATTACCGAATCGGTAATTGAGATTCGGTAATAAGGAATACCTACCCATTAATTTCTATGGGCTTGGAGGCCCATAGGAATGAATATGAAGACATTCAGTATTAGCGATTCGGTATTACCGAATCGGTAATACCGGGAGGTATTTCAACGGTGCCAGGGTGTCCAAAGGACACCCTGTTGCACCCCTGAAATGTGCATGTGTGCACATGTGGCGCACACACATGCCATAAGGGCATGGATGTGTGCCACATGGCACTTTTAAAAAAGCAAAAAAGTGCTTTTTTAAAGGAAATCGGTAATTATCACCAACTTGCATTTAAGGAATCGGTATTACCGATTCCTTAAATGCAAGAGCATTAAAGGAATTGTGGTAAATAAATAAATTACCGGTACTATTTTTCTATGCATTAAATGAAAAGGATAGCTCAATAAATAAGAGGCAGAGTCCGTGGTATCTGAGTCATACAGGCTTTAATTAAGTGGCTCGAGCCAATGGATATCGGGTTCCATCACCTACTAAGGTTCAGGAAGGGACATTCAACATTTCTTTGACATCATACAATATATATAGTAAAACCATACAGTTGCATTGAATACAGTAGGCGTAACAAGTGACAAACGAAAGATAAGAACATATGGGCGTAAAAAGAAGGCGTGCACAGGGCGTGCACGGAGGTGTGTGATGTAGACGTCACAGAAGTGTCATAAGTGGGTGGACACATGGAGGGGGCTACATGAGCAGCTGGAACCTTTAACCTACTGGTGCGCGCAAAACGAGTCATGACGTGTAACTGGGGAGAGCTGGGGGGCCGCTGACTCCTAGCACTAGTACAGGAGACTAAAGTCTGGGATGTCAGAACGACCTGTACCTATAGCGTATCTGATATCTTGTGTGTGGAGTACATGTTGCTTGATTCTAAAAGTCATCAGGGCAAAGGCTACTTGTCACTAAAGCTAGTGTATGCATATATTTCTTCATGTATTGCGTGAGCTATGGATCTTCTATGGATACTAATTCAGTAAATTACTTGCATGGAGACAGGAAGACTAGACTGTAGATGGATATGTTTATGCTGTTCGTTAGCTAGGAATGTGAAGCCGGGGAGCTGAACAGATAACTGTAGGCATAACATATTCTTGGCAGGCAGGCCAGGCCGAGCCGGGCACCGCGTTGCTTGGCAGGAAGTAAGTGAAGGGTCAGGGATGCGGGCGGGGCTGCATCTCTCGGAGTGTTTCAGGAAACTTGAGGCTTGGATCTCGTGTCCGGGCCCTGTGGGGCCTTAGAAACGGGTGCATCTCGATGATTTAACGTGCACCATGTAAATACGTTGGCAACATAGGCCTAAAAGCCTAATTCAGGTTGCTTTCACGGAGGACTGGATAACTGACATATTAACGTTGGACGCAACTGGAAATGCGTCTTTATTATCGGCCATGGAGGGAAAATGCATAGCGATCATGCATATATATATTACATGTTGGGGAACACGTAGGGACACATAACAGGGCAAAATTCAATTTTCCTCATTCCCTCCTTGTTCCCTACGTTCCCTTCAGGAAACATCAATATTCATAAGACCATCTATCTGGTCATACAGCATCATTTGCTCGTCTTTTCTCATTTGGGAATGGGACTGTGGACGTGGAATACAAGATGTAGCGCACAAGCCGCAAATCGCTTGGCCACATTGTAAACAGAGACAACAACTGAATATGATCATTACTACTAATCCCAGGAATGACAGTACTTTCCATCCCCATGCAGATATTATACTCCAGAGCCAGCCGGACCAAGTCCAGGTGCCTGGATTCTGGTGTAGCTGATGAGCTATTTTATGAAGTCTAGTTATTGCTGAATACACAGACGGTGCGTTATTAGGAATGAAAACGCAACAACTAGATCCGATGACTCTACAAGCTCCGCCCCTATCGGCCAGAATGACGTCAAGAACAAGGCGGTTCTGAAGAACAACAAATCTCATAGCAGACTGCTCTTCGGTTAAGTTACCTAGGGCGGAAGTAGTCTCATTCACTACTGCTTCAAGGGTTCTGGTTAACCTACGTATTAATTTACTATTCTGGACAGGACCTATGAAGAAAAAGAAACCTTTATTGAAATCCGTATACTGTTCCAATGCAGTTTCAGTCTGATCGACAAGTGGGGACTCGATCTCCCTTCTATGTCTGACATGTACTAGATGGGTATTTCGGTGATAATCGGATGGGGCTAGGAAAACTGGTGGCAGTAGGAATGCAATGTAACATGTTCCATCCCAATCTAGGGGCAAACGTACATAAGCGGTCTGACCACATATAAAATAGGAATGACGTGAGGCTTTGAAAGTAGACTTCCCACTGTCACTATACTCGACCACAGTAGTACAATCACTGTGTCCTAGATGTACTGAACCATTCTTTCTGACACATAATTCGCCTTTCACTGGTAGAACTGTTATAGAAGGCAAGTCTGAATTGGTCTCGGACTGAACATTCAATACCATGAGGTTAGAGGAGAAATTACCTAGATCATATACTTCATTTTCTAGATCTATCCCAGTCCTATGGGAAAGACCTTCCTTGTCTGGGAAACAGGTTTCATTCATAACTGTATTCAGAAGGGACTTATCGTCTAAAGATGACGTCAATGTAAACCATGCTCCACACGAACCATTGTGTGAAAATGGATAGGGAAAGAGTGGCAGAACTCCCTTCACTGTCTGATAAGGGGGGAGTCGACCACATACCCAGCAATTAGTGGCATTGCTGGTCTGGTGCGAATAGTGTAACATACGAATAAAAGTATTGTTGCGCATTGCAAGTCGATAGGATAACTCGTGAGGGGGTAGTTCACTAAATGTGTGCTCTACAGTATCATTAGAGGAAAGGTGTGAATGCGAACCAAGAGGAGGAAAAAATACATGTAGCATATAACTTATACATGTGATCGTAAGACTCAGAATAAACATAAACAATAAGGTAACAATGCATCTACTTCGTAGACTTTTACAATATTTCGTTTTCTTGAAGTTTCGTCTATCTCTCTCACTATGTGGGTCTATCGCATACATGTCAGAAACCTGTCTAACCGCTTCACCCGAGGGGGACTTAAACAATTAAACGCTGTCTGACTTACTAGACCTTAATTTCATTTTATACTCCTGCTGCGGAGTTTTCTTTAACAGGGGAAGTTTAGAGTCAGTATCGGGGCAGTCCTTGAAAAAAGTCTTTGGACACAGTCCATGGAAACGCTTGATGTGACTGGAATGGAGCCAGCCTTTTCTTCCTTCTAGTTTTACGGCGGTCCTTGTGGTCATCAGAACGAGTTTTGGCTCCTTCCAGCGGGGCTCCAGAGGGCTTGAGCGATCAAAATTTCGAACCAATACAAGATCACCTGGAACGATCTCGTGCGGTTTCACCTGGGTGTTGTCCGGAAAGGCAGCCGCGACCTGTGAACGACAAGAGAGTAGTGCAGACATCAAGGAAGCTAGGTAATCTGTCAGCATGTTACTGTCAACATCGGTGATTTTACGAGGCATAGGTGTACCCCACATGTTCGGGGGACGACCAAAAACTACTTCATAGGGTGACAAACCAGATCTAGAGTGAGCGACCATTCTCATATAGAAGAGGGCAACCGGCAGGGCTACCATCCAATCTACACCTTTTTCTGCACAGACCTTCGCTATTCGTATTTTCAGAGTTTGATTGTGTCGCTCAGAGACGTAGGAATCCAGGAAAAAGCACTGGAATGGATCACCTCGTTCCTCACCGGAAGAACACAGAGAGTCCGTCTTCCACCATTCAAGTCAGAAGCCTCTGAAGTCATCTGCGGCGTGCCACAAGGATCGTCACTCAGCCCCACCCTCTTCAACGTATACATGAGCCCCCTCGCGACCATCGCACGCCAACACAATCTCAACATCATCTCCTATGCGGACGACACTCAACTGATCCTATCACTCACCAAAGACCCTACCACCGCCAAAACCAACTTACACGAAGGAATGAAAGAAGTAGCCGTGTGGATGAAGCATAGCCGTCTGAAACTGAACTCAGACAAAACAGAAGTCCTCATCTTAGGCACCTCCCCCTCCGCCTGGGATGACTCTTGGTGGCCAGAAGCCCTTGGAAAAGCACCCACCCCGACAGACCACGCACGAAACCTGGGCGTCATCCTGGACTCCTCACTCTCGATGACCAGACAAGTCAACGCCGTCTCATCATCATGCTTCAACATTCTTCGCATACTCAAAAAAACATTTCGCTGGATCCCCACCGAAACTAGAAAAACGGTCACCCATGCACTAGTCACGAGCCGCCTGGACTACGGAAACACTCTATACGCCGGTACCACCGCAAAACTCCAGAAAAAACTCCAACGCATCCAGAACGCTTCAGCCAGGCTCATACTAGACATCCCGCGTAAAGAACACATCTCCGAGCACCTGAAAAACCTCCACTGGCTCCCTGTAAATAAGAGGATCACTTTCCGCCTCCTAACCCACGCACAAAAAGCACTTTACGAACTTGGGCCCGAATGCCTCAACACACGATTGTCCTTCTACACCCCCTCCCGTCAGCTGCGATCCTCCAACCAAGCCCTTGCCATTGTACCTCGCATCAACAAAACCACCATGGGAGGTAGATCCTTCTCCTACCTAGCAGCCAAAACATGGAACTCACTTCCCACTCACCTTCGACTTACTCAGAACCACCCGGCATTCAGAAAGCAACTTAAAACTTGGATATTCGACAAGTAACTCCCCTCCCTTCCCCTAGCGCCTTGAGACCCTATGGGTATGTAGCGCGCTATATAAATTTCTTGACTTGACTTGACTCGCTCGACGAGGCCAGCTGCCTCGGGGTGTCGTACGCAGTGGAATTTCCACTGGTACCCTAACAGAAGTGATACCTGTTTCATGAGTTCGGACGAGAATGGCTGTCCGTTGTCTGAATACACGACACGGGGTAAACCGTATCGAGGGAAAACCTCATGTACCAGTTGCTTGGCAGTGGTCACGGCAGTATAATCTGGGACTGGATATGCTTCTGTCCATCTGGACAAAGCGCATACAACTACGAGGACATACTTGAATCCTCAACATCGATCCATCTGGATATAATCCATCTGGAGGACTTCAAAAGGATGGTCAGGAGGATGAAATCCACCTTGTTCCACGGGAACACCTTTACCTGGATTGAACTGACAACAGATCATGCAGGTACACACTTTCTGCTTCGCTGCTGATCGTAAATGCTTGTTAAACCAGAGGTTCTGGATGCTGTCTAACATGGCTTTTTCTCCTAAGTGTGCTGGACTATGTGCTGTATTAATAATGACTTGAACCATAGAGTCGGGGAGAAACCATGTGGCTTTTCCCTTCGTCAACCATCCCTGATCTGTCTGGACCCCTCCTTGTTCAGACCATTTCTTGATTTCGTCTGGAGTAGCATGTGTCTGTATGTCTAGTACATCTTGTGTAGGATCCTTGACTGTCATGCAAGTCGTCAGGACTGAAACGTCTGTCTTTGTCGTGTCAGCTGGAATGTCTGGAGTCTGAGCTGTAAGCTTGGCTGTTCGATCTGCCAGGTCGTTACCCTGGGAAATGGTGTCAGTGACTCTCGTATGTGCTTTGCACTTCATAATCGCTATAGCTGTAGGTAAATGTATTGCTTCTAACAGAGCTTGAATGAGGGGGCCATGCTGTATTTTGGCTCCATGAGAGGTCATAAAACCTCTTTCTTGCCAGAGGACTCCAAAGTCGTGAACGACTCCGAATGCATAACGTGAATCTGTATATATGTTTACTTTCAGGTTCTTGGCTCGTAAGCAGGCTTGGGTCAGAGCGATGAGCTCTGCTGCTTGAGCAGACAGGGTGTCAATACGATGTGTTTCTATAACTTCAGTTTCAGTAGTTACTGCATATGCTGCCACTAACTCTCCTGTACTTGTTCTCATACATGAACCATCCACATAAAGTGTCAGGTCTGGGTCAGGTAATGCAATGTCCGTCAAGTCTTGTCTTGGCTTCGTCATGGTGTTAATCACTTCCACACAGTCATGCGTTGCAGGGTTCGAGGTAATCGAAGGTAACAGTGTAGCAGGATTTAATATGTTACAACGTCTGATCTCTATGTGTGGCTGGAACAGTGTCAGTTCATAGCCTGTCAATCGTGCTATTGTCAAGTGCTGAGTCTGTGTTCGGTTTAAAAGAACTTCCACGGAGTGTGGAACCTGTACTGTCAGGGAGTGCCCTAACACTATGGAATCACTTTGTCTGATAGCTAAAGCTGTGGCGGCAACTGATTTGAGGCACGCAGGCAAAGCCTGGGCTACTGGATCTAATGTGCTAGAAAAATAAGCACAAGGCTTGTGTTGTCCTGCTTGATCTTGTGTGAGAACAGATAATGCTGTACCATCACGTTCAGTGACAAAAAGTGTAAAAGGTTTGCTGTAGTTTGGTGTCGCTAAGACAGGAGCTTGACATAAAGCTTTCTTTAATTCTTCGAAAACAAGTGTGTGTTCCTGGGTCCAAGGGAGGACAGTCGATGTCGCTGCCTCCTGTGTTGTCAATTGTATCAGTGGTTTGGCTAGATATGCGTACTGAGGGATCCATTGTCTGCAGTAAGAAGTGAGGCCGATAAAAGCTCGTACCTCCTTCTGTGTCTTGGGCTGTGGAAGATGTGCAATTAACTGGATACGGTCAGGTGTCAACTGTCTACCCCTCTTGGACAGCAAGTGTCCAAGGTATACCACTTGCTGGACACAGAATTGCAGTTTCGAAGGGGACACCTTGTGCCCCATTTCTGCCAGAAAATACAAGACTGTCAGTGACGCACGTTCGCAGTCACGTTCTGTACGGGCCGTAATTAATAGATCATCAACATACTGGAGCAGGGCAGTGTCAGTTGGCATGTGAATACTGTCTAGTTGTCGTTTCAGTGCTTGACTGTAAATATTAGGACTTTCTGTGAACCCTTGAGGTGCACGTGTAAATTTATAGCTTCTTCCATTTAAACAGAATCCGAAAAGGAACTGGCTGTCTGGATGGATGGGTACACTAAAGAAGGCGTTCTTGAGATCGATAACAGTAAAGAACGCTGCTTCGGAATCAATGGCAGTCAATAGGGAAGAGATATCTGGAACCACTGGGTACTGGGGTATAATACATTTATTAAGTTCTCGAAGGTCAATCACTAGTCGATAAACTGGAGGTGCATTTGGGTCAGTGCGTTTAAGAATCGGAATGATAGGAGAATTACATACATTGGAGTCAGTTTCTACAACCACTCCTTGAGCAATGAGCTCGTCAATGATTTTCGATAAGGCTGCTACAGACTCAGGTGGCAACTTGTATTGTCGGATTCGTGGTAGTACAATTCCCAGTTTCAGAGTAACACGATAGGGTGTAATGTGCATACAACCTACATCAGTTGGACCTTGCGCCCATAAATGCTGTGGTACATTCAGTAATCTTGGATCAAAATCTCTTAACACATAATGTCCTTTAAAATCACGTAAAAACAATCTCACTCCTTCCGGAGAACAACAAATCACGGCACCTAGTTCTTTCAATGTTTTAATACCCAGTAAGTTTTCTGGACATGCTTTCGTAAGTAACAAGTCTGTAGTTCGGGACAATGGACCAACTTCTAGGGAAACTGGTTTCGATATTTCATTAACAATAGGCTTTCCTGAAAATCCCAGGGAAACGTTTCTTGAGCCTGAGAGAGGAGCCCCTGGAACCTCGTCATGACTGATGGTAGTCCTACTTGCCCCTGTATCAATCAGAAACTTTCTGTCTTTCCCTAATACCTGGCTGTGTACATAGGGACCTTCTTGATCTACAGGAACCTCGATGAGAGGCAAGCCAACCTCCCTCTCTAGGCTGTTTCATGAATACTGCTGATATTCTGGATAATCTGACTGTGCGTACTGGTACATCTGCTGTGTAACGTGTTGTGTGGCAGCTATAGGCTGCGGTACTGTTACTGTCTGTTGTGCGTTCTGCGGTGGTTGCGAATTCTGTGGAACATGTTCCTGTCTAGGAGGACGCGGTCTCTCTTTCGTCTTACCAGTAGCTATGTTGTGTTTCAGAACTGCACATTCGTTTATATAGTGACCTGGCTGTTTACAGTAATTGCATGTCCCTTTAACGGGAGCTGCAGAATGACTGGTCTGAGTCGTACCCCTCTTCTGACTATCAACTGGAACAGATTGTGCCACTAGTACTTTCATTTTCGTGTCTTTCATACGTCTCCTTTCGTGTTCTTGCTCTTCTCTGATTCGGTTCTGATGGTACTGTAACATTTGTAACATTTGGGACGGGGTATTAGCTTGCCAGGTACTCTCAACTTTCAGTACTCGATTTTTAACTTGTGGTAAAGAATTTTCTACTAATTTGGTAACAAAAAGATGTGGATACGACTCACTACTTGTTTTCAAGCCGCTATTAATAATGAAACATTTCTCAAATCTGGAATAAAAATCACTAGTGTCTTCGTCTTGTTTCTGTTTACAGGCTGAGATGGCATCCCAGTCTTCCTTTTTCGTGGTTAGTAATCTTGGCAAAACTTGTATTAACAACTCGGGCAATGCTTTGGCTTTTTCCCCGAGACCAGTACCAGGAACTCGTGTGTTATCTTCGTTCTCTAATTCTGCCCAGTCAATCTTTTTCTCTCCCACCTCCCATTCTTTTTCTTTAAGTTTTTCGTATATGCCCGCAGGCAACAGGACCTTTAACATTTTAATGATATCGGGATACGTGTATTCTCCCATGTGGAGCATGTCTTTTAATTCACGATGGAACCCTGCTGGATCTTTATCGTGACAGGGCACTAACTTTTTCATTTCCAGTAGTTCTATTTTCGTTAAAGGGGTGTAAACAAATACTCGTTCGAGCGTACCTCCCGTTCCCTTAATAGGACGGACTTCTCGCAAGGGATTCTGTCTGTCTATGTAAAATGTCTTCCTTACTGGGGGTGGAACAGGAACAAAATGTGGAGTCAGGAACGTTCTGTATTTGTGGCGTTGTTCTAAAATAACATTAATCAAATCGGTGCCTAGGCCTTTCCATCTGTTTAGGAGTAATTCGTCCAATATATTATATAGGGGACCTGGATCAGAATGCTGATTTTCGTACAGTGTAATGAGGTGTTGGATCATGTACATACCCACCAGTCGCTGTTCGTCTGGGGATAGTTTCAGAAATGTTTGGGCCACTACTTCGTCTGAAAATGTGCTAGAATCACTAGTCCATTGAACTGCTGATCGGGCTAGTTCCTGTTCATGCATGGTACTAAGCTCACTGTAACCTATTCGTAGTTTCAGAACTCTGTCGGTAGCTTGGAATAAATGCTCAAGAGAACACTGTTCTGGTACGGGAGGAAGGAAAGTTTTCGTACATTCTAGGCGTGTGTGTCTGTCAAAAGGTCTCGTCCTACCTACATACGCTATTCTGTCTGGGTTCTCTGTGTCTACATCTTCGTCGGAAGTGTCATTCTCTTTCTCGGTTCCTCTTGCTGCTTTCTCCCTTTCGTGTATGCCTAGAATTTCTTTACGAATCTTTCTATACATGGTTTCTATACTACCTTGTTTATTGTGCTTTCCGTCTGCTATATTGTCACTCCATTTTATCAGGGCCTTCATCTCGTCTTTGTTTTTACCAGGCTGGTCTTGTTCTCTTATTAAACAGTTTATCAAAAACTGCAAGATCATATTTTGAGTCTCGACTTTCCTGTGTGCCATAGCCTCGTGAATACTTTCTGGTCCTTCTCCTGTTCTGATGAAATGATATATCCTATCTAAATGTTCCCTCATTTCTGGCATGATAGCCAAATAACTTGCAACTCGTCGTAGACGTACGGAATATAATATCATGTGATCTTCGCCTGGCACTGGATCATATCTACAATCAGTAAGGTATTGTTTGAGGGCTGCGTATGTAGCCATTTTTGGCGTACGTTGTAATGCTGCGTCTCTCAGCGTCATTCGTTTTACTTGAGGCGGGGTGATAGGGATACCTCCCCCTGCTCCTCCTGAACTTGAATCGGCAACTAATACTGGGTGTGCCGTTGCTGGTAATGTGACTGGTAAAGTAGGCATATGTAATGTGGGTTGGTCCTGGGTAACTGGCGGATTAAAAGGATTCCCGGGACCAGTGGCTGGAGGAACAGTAATTGCGTTATTAACAGGGTTGAGAGGTTGAACAGGCGGGGTAGGATTCGGATTTGCATATTCTGGGACAGTGTCGTCTAAATAGGAAGAAAGGAAAATTTCAGCTGCGGTCGGTTTATGACGTAGCTTAGTCGGGACCAATGGTGGCGGTAAATTACAGGGTGCTTCCGGGGTCGCCTTAGGCAGGCCCTCGGCGAGAAGGGGATACATGCCCTTAATAAGGGCATGTCTTTGTCTGTCTGACTGTTCTGCTCTAACTCGTTCACCTTCTTCTAGTAATTCCCTTTCTTGGGCTTTTTCTGATGATTCCCTACTTAGTTCTGCTTTCCTGAATTCTTTTTCTGTTCTTTTATGTGATTCTTTACGCCACAATTCTATGGCATCTTTCTGGGATTGTCTGGCTTTCTTTTTCCATAATGCTTCCTCTACTCTCATGATGCACTCGGCATCCCAGGTTCCTGAAACAGGCCATCTATATTTCTCTTCCAGATGTTTGGTATAGTCTACCCATAAGTCTAAGTACAGTATGGCATCTAAGCCATGTTTATGATACATGAAATGTCCAGGACTGTCCCTAGGTGGGACAGGAACTGATTCTTCGAGTATCCCTTTTCTGGTTTTTATCTGACGTAACTTTGAAAACAGAGGCATATTTGAACGTACTTGAACTTGAACGCAATACACAGTAAACACAGTAATGAAATGGCAAACAAATCATTCATACCACGATATCAAAACACATTAAAAACAGTTCGAACAGATACTACCTAGTACATTGAAAACATGATACATCGAAAACATAATACTGGAGATCTCGAGAGACTATACTAGAAAACAGAATTACTGGATGCACTGCTAAAACAGTACAGAACATACCGGTCTCATGAAGAGACACGTCATACCGTATCCACCCAGGTGAACACGTCGGACCGGATCTGTGTACCCAAACCCGTCTGGACCGGGCACAAATTAATGAACCCGTCTAGATGCGTTCCCAGCAATGGTACTCACCGGGAAGCAATACTGAAGGCCTCGGACTGGACTGGACTAGACTGCTACGACGTCTGGTTACTGCTACGCATTACGCATGCGCTTCGGGCTTCGGAAACAGGTGGGCCTCAGGATACCTCGGACCTTGCTCTCTCGGCTTGGGCTCTGGTCGGGACTCGCCGCATTCCTCACCGCCTCGTCTGGATGCCGGACCGCAGTCTCCGTCTCCTCCGTGGGCCTGAGGGAGATTTAAGCAGGAAAACCTGCAGGTGCGCAGAAGGGGTCCGTCACGGCTGTAGAAGGGGTCAGGGGGCCTGCGTTACATCGCCGGCGCGTGGGGAAGGGGCTCGTCCCTATTCGGGCGCCATTATGTGGTAAATAAATAAATTACCGGTACTATTTTTCTATGCATTAAATGAAAAGGATAGCTCAATAAATAAGAGGCAGAGTCCGTGGTATCTGAGTCATACAGGCTTTAATTAAGTGGCTCGAGCCAATGGATATCGGGTTCCATCACCTACTAAGGTTCAGGAAGGGACATTCAACATTTCTTTGACATCATACAATATATATAGTAAAACCATACAGTTGCATTGAATACAGTAGGCGTAACAAGTGACAAACGAAAGATAAGAACATATGGGCGTAAAAAGAAGGCGTGCACAGGGCGTGCACGGAGGTGTGTGATGTAGACGTCACAGAAGTGTCATAAGTGGGTGGACACATGGAGGGGGCTACATGAGCAGCTGGAACCTTTAACCTACTGGTGCGCGCAAAACGAGTCATGACGTGTAACTGGGGAGAGCTGGGGGGCCGCTGACTCCTAGCACTAGTAGAGGAGACTAAAGTCTGGGATGTCAGAACGACCTGTACCTATAGCGTATCTGATATCTTGTGTGTGGAGTACATGTTGCTTGATTCTAAAAGTCATCAGGGCAAAGGCTACTTGTCACTAAAGCTAGTGTATGCATATATTTCTTCATGTATTGCGTGAGCTATGGATCTTCTATGGATACTAATTCAGTAAATTACTTGCATGGAGACAGGAAGACTAGACTGTAGATGGATATGTTTATGCTGTTCGTTAGCTAGGAATGTGAAGCCGGGGAGCTGAACAGATAACTGTAGGCATAACATATTCTTGGAAGGCAGGCGAGGCCGAGCCGGGCACCGCGTTGCTTGGCAGGAAGTAAGTGAAGGGTCAGGGATGCGGGCGGGGCTGCATCTCTCGGAGTGTTTCAGGAAACTTGAGGCTTGGATCTCGTGTCCGGGCCCTGTGGGGCCTTAGAAACGGGTGCATCTCGATGATTTAACGTGCACCATGTAAATACGTTGGCAACATAGGCCTAAAAGCCTAATTCAGGTTGCTTTCACGGAGGACTGGATAACTGACATATTAACGTTGGACGCAACTGGAAATGCGTCTTTATTATCGGCCATGGAGGGAAAATGCATAGCGATCATGCATATATATATTACATGTTGGGGAACACGTAGGGACACATAACAGGGCAAAATTCAATTTTCCTCAGAATTGGTATTAAGGAATCGGTATTTACCAATTCCTTATTTACCGATTCCTTACCTACATTAGGAATGGCTAAATACCAGTTGGTAATGCTGAAATGTACCGAATTTCGGTGTTACCAACCGGTATTTAGCCACCTACATCTGGCCCTAAGCTACCC
This sequence comes from Lissotriton helveticus, assembly GCF_964261635.1. Classification (NCBI taxonomy): domain Eukaryota; kingdom Metazoa; phylum Chordata; class Amphibia; order Caudata; family Salamandridae; genus Lissotriton; species Lissotriton helveticus. The sequence goes on along the minus strand of NC_136067.1, from coordinate 85,814,901 downwards.
AAGGGCAGCATATATCACACATATGACTCTAGACGGAAATAGGTTTCCCTAACTGTCGAGGCCCCTGAAAAAGACAGTCAGTCACACGTTCGAAATGTCGAGCTTGTGGCGGACTCTTTTGTGACCCAAAAGATATTTCAGGATCACTGACATAATATCGACGTCACAAATATCGAGATACACAAATATCGAGTGAAAAATATCGAGTGACAAAATATCGACTCCCTATCTACAAACAGGTAAGTACCAAAATATCGACTCCAAAATATCGACTTACAAAAATATAGACTGTCAAAATATCGATTTTTTTAAATGTCTTAAAATTAAGTTAAAACTAATATAGTAATAAATATATTTAATATAAACTTAGAAATAATTATTTTAAAATTTTAATTTTAATAAATAATTTCTATAATTAAAAAAATTATATCACCAAAAATAATACATATATATATATATATATATATATATATATATATATATATATAAATAAAAACATATTATTAAATAAACATATATAACATTTTTAGCGTAGCATAGAAAATGGTTAAAATTTATTGTAACAACTATAGTGAGTTCAACATTAGCAAAAGTGTTGAATAGCGTAGAGGTAAAATTTACTATTCCCACTCCAGTGGGTGCAACAGTAGGGAAAGCGCTGGATAGCGTAGGGGTTAAAATTACTATTCCCACTCCAGGGATGTATGACGTTACAACGCATACTTTTACAACACCTACCATTACATCAAAACTTTTACAACACAAAAACTTTTACAACTCATACATTTACAACGCAAGATTTTACAACGCATATACCTTTACAACGCATACCATTACAACGTAAGTATTGGTAAGTATATAATTTTTTTTTTAATATAAAATAATTTAAAATATTATAATATAATTTAATTTTATTTAATTGTATTTCATTAATGTAATTTAAATGTAATTTTACTTTATTTTTACAAAGTACCCCTGTACCCCAAAAACCCTAAACTGACCCTGAACCCTAAAAATACCCCTTTACCCAAAAACTGAAAACTGACCCTGAACCCTAAAAATACCCCTTTACCCCAGAAACTGAAAACTGACCCTGAACCCTAAAAATACCCCTTAACCCAAAAACTGAAAACTGACCCTGAACCCTACAAATACCCCTTTACCCAAAAACTGAAAACTGACCCTGAACCCTAAAAATACCCCTTTAACCAAAAACTGAAAACTGACCCTGAACCCTAAAAATACCCCTTTACCCCAAAAACTGAAAACTGACCCTGAACCCTAAAAATACCCCTTTACCCCAAAAACTGAAAACTGACCCTGAACCCTAAAAATACCCCTTTACCCCAGAAACTGAAAACTGACCCTGAACCCTAAAAATACCCCTTTACCCCAGAAACTGAAAACTGACCCTGAACCCTAAAAATACCCCTTTACCCAAAAACTGAAAACTGACCATGAACTCTAAAAATACCCCTTTACCCAAAAACTGAAAACTGACCCTGAACCCTAAGAATACCCCTTTACCCAAAAACTGAAGACTGACCCCGAACCCTAAAAATACCCCTTTACCCAAAAACCCAAACATATAACATTTTAAAAATAATTATATACTTAGCAATACTTACGTTGTAATGGTATGCGTTGTAAAGGTATCTGCGTTGTAAAAACATGCTTTGTAAATGTATGCGTTGTAAAAGTTTTTGCATTGTAAAAGTTTCGTTGTAATGGTAGTGCATAGTAAAAGTTGCGTTGTAAACGTTGCATACCCACTCCAGTGGGTGCAACAGTTGGGAAAGTGTTGTATAGCGTAGGGGTTAAAATTACTATTCCAACTTCAGAGAGTGCAATAATAGGGAAAGTAAATACTTCACAAATAGATATAAATAACATAAATAGTAATACCAATTACAAATAAATAAAATATTTTACTTGTGTATAAAAAATATTAAATATTTATTTATAAATACAAAATAAAATTATTTAATTTTAAAAATTGCCTACTCATACTAATTAATTACCTATTAACAATAAATTAATTTACAATTTAAAAATTAATAAATTAATTTTAATTACCAATTATATTTTAATTAATTACCTATTAAAAATTAATTAACAATTAATTCAAAATAAATACCAATAATTTAAATTACATATTTAATTAATGAGAATTAAATTATTTCCCACCCTATTCCCCTATAAACCCACAACCCGCTACAGAAAATAAATGAATGAAATTAACATATTTATCAATTAATCAATTAAAATTATTTACCAATCATATTTTTATTAATTACCAATTATTATTTAATTAACAATGTATTCCAAATAATTAAGAATATATAAATTAACATATTTAATTAATTATAATTAAATTACTTCCCACCCTATTCCCCTATAAACCCACAACCCGCTACAGAAAATAAATGAATGAAATTAACATATTTATCAATTAATCAATTAAAATAATTTACCAATCATATTTTTATTAATTACCAATTATTATTTAATTAACAATGTATTCCAAATAATTAAGAATAAATAAATTAACATATTTAATTAATTATAATTAAATTACTTCCCACCCTATTCCCCTATAAACCCACAACCCGCTACAGAAAATAATTTAATAAAATTAACATATTTATCAATTAATCAATTATAATTAATTACCAATTCTATTTTAATTAATTACCAATTAATACATAATTAACAAATAATTATAAATAAATATCAATAAATAATTTAAAAAATTTAATTAATTATAATTAAATTACTTCCCACCCTATTCCCCTATAAACCCACAACCCGCTACAGAAAATAAATTACTAAAATTAAAATATTTATCAACTAATCAATTATAATTAATTACCAATTATATTTTAATTAATTACCAATTAATAATTAATTAACAATTAATTCTAAATAAATATCAATAAATAAATTAACATATTTAATTAATTATAATTAAATTACTTCCCACCCTATTCCCCTATAAACCCACAACCCGCTACAGAAAATAAATTACTAAAATTAAAATATTTATCAATTAATCAATTATAATTAATTACCAATTATATTTTAATTAATTACCAATTAATAAATAATTAACAATTAATTCTAAATAAATATCAATAAATAAATTAACATATTTAATTAATTATAACTAAATTACTTCCCACCCTATTCCCCTATAAACCCACAACCCGCTACAGACTTATATTACACAAAAAATAAAAAATATTATTAACTTACCTTAAATTCGATATTTTTGTTGGCTATATTATGTCTAGTCGATATTATGTCCATTCTATATTTTTGATTCGATATTATGTCCATTCTATTCGATATTAATTTTCTCTAGTCGATATTTTTGTTGTCTATATTATGTCTAGTCGATATTATGTCCATTCTATATTTTTTACTCGATATTCTGTCCAGTCGAAATAAAAGACTCGATATTATGACTGCACACCGATATTTCAAGGCTAGTGGTCAGTCATGAGGCTTATCGGTTTTGTGAGTCCCCAATCAGTGTTGCAGTTGCGGCATTGTAATGGCTATGGGCCTAAATCATAGTTAAAGCTGCAATTTATACTTTTCTACACAGGCTAGCTTTGAATGGATATGTGAACAAAGCATGTATTCATTTCCAAAGCAAACATTTCATGTCTGAATGTAGAGGTGTGAACGTTTTAGGGAATGCGTGTGTTTACACAAAGACTAATGTATGCATTTATAAATATTTAACCATTTGCACATTATGAAATAACGAACAGCTCTGTGTTTGCCTGACAGTTAAAGATATATCAGGGAAGCCATAGATTGACATTGAAACTGGTTGCATTTGTCTTTCAAACGATACACTGATCTCCGGGATGACTTATAAAATAACGTTGTGTTGATTAGGGATGCAGAGCATAGAGTATGTGTTCATGCATGCTTTTATTCAGGGAGATCTATTTTAATGTGCTATATAGAAAATCTACTTCTTTATTAGAGCTTTGAAGGGCCTGCCGTGCTTGGCGCACGAGCCCGACTTAAAAAAAAACAACCAAAAAACGTAAACAGTTTAGATGTCATTTGTTTGACTTTTTTGTAAATCACTTCCTGTTTTCCACGTGCTATCCGATAATCGAACTTAAAATGGCTCTCTGTAAGGTTGTTTTCTGTAACAAATGGGGGCATCTAATCGCTGTGTTTAGAAACTGCAGTTTCATCCAGGAAATAGAATGTGCTGTAAGCATTTTTCAAAGTATAACCATGTTTTACTTAAGGATTTGAATCTTGCGTGTGTTTTATAGCTAGAGTCATGGTACACAAATGCTTCCACCGTCCCCCCGAAAACATGTACATCTTGTTAAGCAATGGAAGCAATGGAAGTGTAAATTGAGGGTACTTACCTCTGCCTTGGGATTCTAAAGGCAAAGAGGACCCCTCATGAGCCCTTTCAGATGCACAGAGAATGCTGCCTGGTCCGTGGTTAACATTCAACCTGAGGCTCTATTGCAAGTGCATTTCACAGCATGCACTGGTTGCCCACGTGAACTGACTTGCTGTGGTGGTCACAAGGTGAATACATTGCCCGGCGTCTCCTCCCTTGGCCACAGGCGGAAGGGGGCTGGCGTCTTCCTACCTTAAAAACATAGCAGAACAACGCTGGTCCACTGGTCTCCACCCCTCCCTACTTATGTTCGCCTCTTGACAGTGTAAAACCGTGCAGTGCCAACAGTTCAATTTACATGTGTGCACCAGAGACTGCACCCGAAAGGGGGCTGCACACAGAGGCTTGAGGAGGTTCATTTCCCAGAAAGCTGATTTATGAGAGAGATTATAAACCATAAACTTGGCGCAGCTGTGCATGGAGGAGGGGGCCCACTTTCTGGTTGATGCACACAGATGCTTTGGGAGAGGTTGTGGTTCAGCAGTCAGAGCTGCCGACTAGGGGGATGGGTACCAGTGTTCGAGCTGTGGCGTCGGCTCAACATCTGTAATTATTAGCAAATCCGTCTTGGTAGGGCAGGTGTGGGAGAAAGATAAAACGAGTTATGTGAGCTGCACAAGTTAAAAAAACATGTGACTGGTGTAGACTTGGCATTCTAGTGTTCACGCTACGTCATCACGTAGCGTGAACGGCGGCCATTTTAGGTCGCGCGCGAGGAGCGCGATTGATTCGAGTGCCAGAGCTGAGGAGACAGGCAGCATGCTCGGCGCTCTCTGAAGTAGTGTAGTTCAATGAATAAATAGTGGTGCAAAGACATAAGCGTCCTGTCATCATTGGGGGGGGGGGCACCACGACAGTGGCGACGAGGCTGGGACCTGGAAAGCTACAGGACGAAAAAAAACGGAAATTTTGTGAAAGGTACCCACAGCAGCGACAGGAAAGACAACCACAAAGCACTACAAGTTTGGCCCACAGGAGGTAGCCAGATGACCACAGAGAGCGTGACAAAAGAAGCGGAGATGCACCAACTACGGCAATAAGGAGTGAAGAGTCCAGGTACAAGGGCATCACATACCCAGGGCTGAGGGGGAGACATAAGCGCACCCAGGAAGGGGGAGGCAGCCAACCCAGGTCCAACAGGCGCCAGGAAGCGGAAAAGGGGGCGACACTGCGTGGAAAGACCCCCTACAGAGCAGGAGCACTGGCGGAATCAAGGGGCAGTGACAGAGGAGACGCAGGGAGTCCCCAACTCCACCCAGTACAAGGAGAGGAGAGCGGTGCGCCAGGTAGCTCCAAGAGCCCGAATACAGCGCCGGAAAAGCGCGAAGCCATGTGTGCGCAGACATCCTCAGCGACAGCTCCGATACCATTCCTGCCCAAACCGGGAGAGCCCCTGATGAAGTGGGATGATTGGAGAGAGTACATCCTAAATTATATTGAGGTCCTGGAAGACGAAAATGAGGAGGCGTTCATGAGTAAAAGGAAAAGAAGGATTTTACTGCACAACCTAGGCCCGGAAGGGATCAGGTTGTTTAAGAGCCTAGTACCCAAGCCCCGGCAAGATACAGATGACGACGTCTTCGCCCATGCGATCGAAGAACTCAACGAACACTACCGGCCGGTGGTGTGCCTGTCGATAGACCGCTACAACTTTCAGCAGCAGAAACAAGAAAATGGAGAATGTATCGACGAGTATGTGGCGGCGTTAAAAAAGTTAGCGACGACATGCAAATATGGCGCACTCCATGATGAGTTCATCAAGGACCAAATTGTGATGCACACAACAAATAAATCGGTGCAAGACAAACTATGGGCGAGCAAAGATGCCTCGTTAAAAGAAGTGATCGCGATAGTGAAAAAGGCGGAATTGGCGCGGAGATGCGCAGACGCAGCAAAAAGAGAACCAGCAGCGAGGCCAATGGTAAATAAGATAGACGAGGAAGAACCCAAAGGAGGGAATAAGAACATGGGCGCGGCTTACACAGGACCCAACAGGTGGCCGGGGAAGCCGGGACCACAAGGGAAGCAGACGAAAGGAGTTAAGAATCACTGCTACCGTTGTGGCAGTTCGACTCATGAAGCACATGACAAGAGATGCCCAGCGTTCCGTGCCAAGTGCATGTTTTGCGGCATAATGGGGCATTACGAAAAGGTCTGCCGGAGGAAAGCAGGCCGCAACACGGTGAAGTATGTAGACCAAGACCAAGAAGGCATGGAAGGAAGAAGTCAAGAGGAAGACGACGAGGTGCTATGTATAGAGGATCAAGTCCTAAGCGTGGGCGCCAGGAGGTCGAACAAACCGTTACTTGACATGCTGATAGGCGGTGTGATGATAAGCATCGTGGCGGACTCAGGATCGCCATACACGATAGTCTAGAGAGCAGTATGGACTGAGAAATTCACGCCTCATTTGGTCCGCAGTTGGAACCGCCAGACATCAGACCTGTCACGTACCTTGGAGACCGCATCCCAATGGTGGGGTTTAGACCGTTGAAATTCGAGTTCAGGGGACGCAGTGCCGCTTGTTTATTTGCGGTTTTTATAGAGCGCAACATTCATCCCAAGGGATATCACAGCGCTTATACCAGATAGCAACTACTGATGGCGGATGCTAAGATGCTAAAGTTTGGGGAAGAGGTGGGTTTTCAGTTTTTTCCGAAACTGGATATAGTTTGTGGTATGTCTCAGGTCGGTGGGGAGCTCATTCCACCTTTTTGCTACCAAGTAGGAAAAAGAGGGACCACCTGTTCTAACTTTGTAGATGCGCTTGGTCTTGGCCAAAGCTGATTGACAATAGCGTAGGTTCCTAGTGGGAACATACAATTTGATCTTCCCTTGAAGAATTGTAGGGCCAGTTTTATGTAGAGCCCTGTGGGCATGGCTAAGCAATTTAAAGGCAGCCCTCTGACGCATCGGTAGCCAATGGAGTATCTTTAAGCATTCCGATGCCGAGTCTAGTTTGCCCTTGTTGCAGATAAGTTTAGCTGCCAGATTTTGCAAAACCTGCAGGCGAGGGAACAGATGTTCATTCATCCCTACAAATAGCGCATTGCCATAATCCAGGCGACTGACCAGTAGGGCCTGTGTGACTGAGCGTAGGCAATCCAGGGGTATCCATGGGAATATCCTGGCTAGGAGTTTTAGAATGGCAAAGCCCTTGCCACAAAGGGATCGAACATGATCCTTCATGGACAAGACATCGTCCATGTAAATTATATGTAGCGGAAAAGGGCCCGTCGGTCCTAGGCTGGATGGATCAAGGAGACCTGGGCATCAAGCTGGACCCTGGCGGAGCGGTACAGGTGCTGATGACGGCGCCGGAACAATGGCCGGACCTAGAAAAATGGAGCAGAGACTTCCCAAAGGTGTTTGGCGGAAAGGTTGGGAAATTGGAAACATTTGCTCACAAGATCGTCCTCAAGATGGATGCCACGCCGGTATCACACAAAGTGAGGAATGTGCCGATCGCAGTGAGGGAAGCGGTGCAACACGAACTGCGTGAACTGGAAAGGAATGGGATAATAGAACCCATCACGTGTGCGGAGTGGCTTGCGCCCCTGGTGGTAGTAATGAAGCTTAACGGCAAGGTCCGGTTGTGCGTGGACCTGCGAGAACTAAACAAAAGCATCGTGGTGGAAAAGTTCCCGTTACCACGCATCGAGGAAATGCTGGTGAAAACTAAGGGAAAAAATGGTACTCCACCATTGATCTGACGTCGGCGTACCACCACCCGGAGAGTAGAAAGCTGACGTCATTCATTACTCCCTTCGGGTGTTACCAATTCTGCAGAATGCCTTTTGGCCTTGCCTCAGCAGCGGCTGTCTTCCAGAAACTCATGCACCGCCTCTTCAAAGACATGGAAGGAATCCAATACTTTCAAGATGATATCCTGGTGATGGGTAGGGACCAACGCGACCGCGACACCAAATTGTCCAGGGTACTGAATGTGCTAGAGGATAAAGGACTGACCGCAGAGTGGGAGAAGTGTCGTCTAGGGATGGCCTCTGTCACCTATCTGGGACATGAAATTGGTGAACAGGGGATCACACCAAAGAAGGAGATTGTGAGAGTAATATGTGATGCGCCACCCCCCTCTAGCAAGGAAGAAGTAAGGTCCTTTCTAGGGATGGCTGAATATTACAGCAAGTTCGTACAACACTTTGCCACCAAGACCCACCACATGAGGCAGCTTACGAGAGAGAAAACAGCATTCGCATGGACGGAGGAGACGCAGAAGGAGTTCAAGGTATCAAAAGGGATGTTGTCCAGGCCATACCCCTCCAGGGGTACGATCCGCAGGGCCAAACGGTGGTGACAACGGATGCCAGCGACAAAGGGCTGGGAGCAGTCCTAATGCAAGACAGAGGTGGAGGAACGATGGAGACATTAAGCTTCGCATCCAGGGCCCTGACAGACACTGAAAAGAAGTTTAGCGTCATCGAAAAGGAAATGCTCGCAGTAGTGTGGGCCATGGGCAGATTTCGTCAGTTCTTGTCGGGCACGAGGTTCCAACTTAGAACGGACCACAAACCTTTGGTGAGGATTCTCACGTCTAACGGGCATGCAAGCGCCACTCCCAGAATTGCAAAAATGACCCTCAACCTGTTGGAGTATCGATACGACGTGGAATACATCCCGGGCAGCAGGAACAAGGTGGCTGACTACCTGAGCAGGGCTGCAGCAATTAAAAACGCCGATGAAGAGAAGGAAGCGGGTGAAGAGATGGTGGCATTGATGGAAGACCCGGAGAAGGTAATAAGCAATCAAGAATGGAAGGATGCGTACAAGGCGGACAGGAACGTCCAAGAGGTGATAGAACACATCGTCCGAGGATGGCCCGAAAAAAAGCATTTAAATGGAAACCTGAGGAAGTATTATGAAGTAAGAGAGGAACTGTCCCTGGATGACAAAGGTGTGTTTGTATACAGAGGGGATAAGGTGGTACCCCCGGAGGGGCTAATCCCGAGGCTACTTGCAATATTGCACGAGGGTCATCTAGGTATTGGGAAAACTAAACTGAGGGCCAAACAGGGATACTGGTGGCCAGGCATGGACATACAAACCGAACGAAATGTAAGAGAGTGTGACCAATGCCAGCGTGCAGACAAGACGATGACACCATTGAGGCCGGCCTTGGGAAAATTTGCTGCACTGAAGAATCCATGGGAGGAACTCTCCATTGACATACTGGGACCAATTCTGGACGAACAAGGAACTCCTAAATATCTGTGTGTCCTAGTAGACAGATACTCTAAATGGCCTGAAGTTCACATCCAAGAAGAGATGGATACGGAGACCATACTCAGGTTCCTTACGGCTACCTTTCTTAGGGAAGAAATTCCCAAGTCCATATTGAGCGATAATGGTCCCCAATTCACTTCAGAAAAATGGCTCAAATACATGGAAAGGAATGGGATCATCACTAAACACACGTCCATATATCACACCGCTGGGAATGGACAAGTGGAACGATTTAACAGAGTACTAATGGGGTCCATCCAGGCAGCCATCATGATAGGAAAGGACTGGGAAAAGGAGATATTACACATGATTTGGGCCTATCGCATCACCCCTACCAGTACGGGGTACAGCCCCTTCCAGATCCTCAGAAGCAGAGATCCCTTCACCAAAGACAATTTGGCATGGAAGGAAAAGACAGTTACCAGCAAATGGTCTCCTGCTGTTGTACAGAAAAATTTGGAAAAAGCTCAAACCACATATACTGATCACTATAACAAGAGGAAAAATGTGAAGGACAAGTCATTGGAAGAAGGAGAATGGGTGAGGGTCAAGCTGGCAGTGTTACAGAAAAAGGGGGACAGTAAATACAGCCAGCCCCTTCAAGTCAAAGAGGTTTACGATCGAGCAGCGCTGTTGAGCGACGGTAATGTGTGGTCCCAGGATTGCATGCTCGATGCAACAAGATCTTACAATGGGCTCCCGAAGATCGGGAACAAGGAGTGACAGATCAGAGTACAACAGAGAATGAGAACATCATCCAGGAAGGAGACATTGAAGGTACGGACCCAGGGTTGGAGCAAGGAGGCAGTGAAACTCCCAGAGCAGAGACACAGAGTCGAGAGAGGGGAGAGCCGACTTGCAGAGAGAGTCCGGGTACCCAAGGAAGTAGAGAAAGGGGGTCCGTGATGGCCAGCGGAAGAGAAGCGATGTCCACCCCGGTAAGATGCACAAAGGGGGGGGGGGCGAGTGATTGTGAGACCTTCCAGGTTCCGGGACTATGAGATGGGTGATGGACAATAACTCCCCCAAGACTGTGTTTATTCATGTGATACAAAAAAGGGGAGATATGTAGAGTTGGCATTCTAGTGTTCACGCTACGTCATCATGTAGCGTGAACGGCGGCCATTTTAGGTCGCGGGTGAGGAGCGCGATTGATTAGAGTGCCGGAGCTGAGGAGACAGACAGCACGCTCGGCGCTCTCCGCAGTAGTGTAGTTCAATGAATAAATAGTGGTGCAAAGAGATAAGCGTCCTGTCATCATTGGGGGGGGGCACCACGACCTCTACAACGGGCTGCTTGAAAAGTGAAAGCGTGCATATCGTGCTGAGTGTTGAAGGAAAGCATGCCGTGCTTACAGTAGGAAAAATGTATTAAAGAAAGTAGTGTTTACAGACTAAATAACATGTACTGTGTAACAACAGAAGTAAAAGGGCCAGTAGCCATGGGAGGTTACAAATGAAAACAAGGACGTACTAAGAAGGGACTAACAAGCCGATTACTGAATCAGAAGCCAGCATTTGCGAAGAACAAAGACACAAGCCGATGAAAAATATGGGCAGAGAATGGGAGGGGCTTCTCTTCCATACTCTAGTATAGCAAGTCTCACAGAGCAGCACATTCGCACTGACTCTAGGCTCAACCTAAAAAGGGGGCGGGGGGGCAGAAAAAGGCAGATACAAAATGCTCCCCTTTGGAAAACTGGGGGATTTGTCTTGCCCAAGGGATAGCCCAAGTGCACTTTAAATCAAATTACCCCCCTTTGGAAGAGACCCTTGCCCAAGGGGTCCCTTCCATCAGCAATAAAATAATCCCTGGTGCAGAGTAGGGTTTTCTGCCCCTCCCAAAAAAGTGCTGCTCTGTCCCCGTGGGGTGGGGGGTGAAGGAAATAAGTTAAAAAAAATTACCCCCTATCGGTTTCTGCTGTTAATAAATTGGGGAGAAGATCATGAGTAAGCGTGTTGGTCAGAGCATAGTGGGGACAGTAGACGCCTTTTTATTAAGGGCAGAGTCAGTTTTAATTCATGAAATCCCCCAAACAGAGTGAAGACTTTCTCTAGAACCTATCTCCCCACTCCCACGAGAGTGTAAATGCTTCCTCCGAAAGTGCCAATCTTGCACCCAACTCATTTTTAATGACAGTCCAGCTCTCCATGGGATTTGATTCAGAGAATGTGGAAAGTATCTCAGATATTGCTTGAGTAACAAGACCCAAGGTAGTCACAAGGGCTCAGAAAAGTAAAATTGGCCATGGAGTAGCCTCGGCACCACCAGCAAAGAAAAGCCCAGTCCTCCAATAGGAAAAACCTTCCCCCCTCAAAGGCAATGGGATACAATCTTAAGACCATGGAGAGGGGAGTCTGCACAGATGTCTCTATGACACCTATTGAAATTGCTCATTCTGCCCCTGCTTTAAGCCAGGTAAATGATTCCTTGGATTTTTGGCAAAAGATAAAAAAAATAATATTAGACCGCCTGAATCCATTAATGCTTAAACTATCTGCTATTGAGGAGACTTTGGCAAAGGTGGTAAATTGGGCGACTAATCCAACTCTAGCCCCCCACAAGGCTTGCCAATGTGAAGTAGTGGATGCTCTTACTAGTAATCCTGTGAGTTTAAACCATGAAGAGAGTAGAAACCCAGGGAGTAGCGGTGTGTTTAGAAAGTATCAACAAGAAACATGTAATAAAAGTAATCCCCCGGCTGGGTCCAGTCCACCACGCCAAATAGAAACATGCCCCACTACTAATCAACAAGAACCTTTACAGGATTTGAATAGAGGCAGTAAACGAATGCCTATTATACAAAAAGATACTTTTCATGAGAGGGGTATAGCAATGAAGATTGCAGTGGTAACTTGCAACTCCCCCCTGAGGTTACACCATACATGGTCATTTTGGCCAATGTTCCAAAACTGGCACCAAGAGAGTCGGAGCATTGGTCAACACTCAGGAATGGATCTCTGCATCTATTATCAGCTAGAACAGGCATTTTAAATCCTTTATTTGCAGAGTTCAAGATGGCCTGGCGAATTGGCTGTGTAGGTAATTCTAAAACGTCCTTAGAGGGGGACTGTATAGTACCATACTAGGTAGGGGAGGGAACATCAACACTTCAAGGATTAGCATCTTACCTCTGGGGTTCTTTTACCAACCGGATAGATTGCCACAATTTTTTGTCAGAGGAAGATAGACCATTCGGGCTGATTCCAACTAGGTACAATATTCCAATCACTAACCGCTATGATGTTTTTAATACACTGGAGGACATCGACTGACTGGCCCCATTAAGTTGTAAAACAGCACAGGATAAAGGCCCTTTCAGTTCGGGTGATGCAATAACTCCTCTCAAAGGTAGAAGTATAGATGATGGAGATTTACTGCCGGAGTGTTCATCCATCTCACTAGAGCCAGAACAGCCTCAGGGACTGTATAGACCAGGTAGTTCACCCTCAACATCTGGATGGCATGACTCTCAAACGAATATAATATCCCCCATGGGTCAGTTAAGATCTACCCCTACAATGACAGCAGGAAGGGGGCAAGTATCAAATAACGATTGCAACCGGTGTAAGATTGTATATTGGAACGTCGCAGGGATGTGTAATAAGATGAATAATCAAATGTGGTGTGACTTGATTTTAGACTTTGAAATACTCTGTTTGCAGGAAACATGGGTGATGGACCCAGTGCATATTAACGGATTTAAAACAGTATACAAATCCACAGTAAAGGACCCGCGGGGCAGAGCAATGTGGGGTGTGTGTATATATCTATCAAATAAATTACCACTAGTCAAGACAGAATTAGGATGGGGGGATAGATATTATCAATTGATTAAACTCCACATAAATCCAACCTATAGTATTGTTTTGATTAATTTCTATAATAACATTCCATCAGCTGAGTTGGAAAATGTGGTAAAAAATATTGTTAGCGACCTCGTAAGGGCCAAATCTGATGGTGCCAAAGATAGTATGATAATCATGTTGGGGGATTTTAACTGCTCACCATGTTCTCATCAGGATAAAGAATCTGTGATTTTAGTGACGAAGAAGATCTATGTAACTCACACTTTTGTCACACAAAGACAGGGGAACTATTTAATAACCTCATGGTCTATAATGAGCTGGGCTTTGTAAATGACCTAATGCCCAACCCAAGTGTTATGCCTCCCACATTTAACGGGAGAGGTTTATCGGCGATTATATATTTTATTCTTGTATCACGTAACTACGCACAGAGAATATATGATTTCAGATTAGGGGATAACCCCATGAGTGACCATTTCCCCCTCTGTTTAACAATTGAACTTCCAGCACAAAGCCCACAAAGGACAGCTGTCAACACTGAAGATATAGGTGCGATAAAACTGGATAAAATGAATGGTTACTCATTACAATGGTCTAAGGTAGACCCCGAAGTAGCCACTAAACAGATAGTAACCAAATATAAAACTTCCATTGATACATGTCTGAGCGAGGCAGCATCACCATATAGCATACTAACCTCGTTTCAGACACTAGCAGAGGGGATCAGGGAGTCATTGCTGGTACAACACCGGAACAAAACCAAACCCCGGGGCTGGTTTGACAAGGGCTGCACGACTGCCTATAACACTCTTAAAAATGAGATACATAGGCAGCCCAGAAGCGATGATAATATCAAGATAGCTAGACAGGAGTATAGGCGGGCACTCAATGAGAGAAAGTGTGCCTTGAAAAAGGAGGCCAGGGAATCACTCCATGATGCGGCATTGCAGAAGGATAGTGCTACATTTTGGAGAGCAGTGAATAGCCCATTCCTTCAACCAGTGGGGGGTTCCTCTATAGAAATCGCTATACCTGAGGTATCCTGGGTTTGCCACTTTTCAAAGATTTATGCGGAGTAGGAGCCTTGTAAAGAAACCTGCATGGTTACAACAATCGAGAAGTGGAAAAAAACATATTTGAAGATTACAATGGAGGAGGTGGGAGAGCTATTGCAGCGAGCAAGGGAGGGAAAGCTCTGGGCCGACAGGGTACCAGTGGATTTGGTTGTATGACATAATATCGACAGACATAATAATATAGACATACAAAAATATCGACACAAAAAAATCGACATCAAAAATATCGAAGTTGTATCTACCTAAAGGTAAGTACAAAAAATTATCATAGTACAAAAATATCGAAGTGAAAAATATCGTTTTTTAAAATATATTAATAATAATGTAAACAATTATTTTAAAATACATATAATTAAAAATTATAGATATAAACATTAAAACATATTTTAAAAATAATAACTAATACAAATAAATTTAAAATAAATTAAAAACTCTACATATAAATTAATATATATACTTACTCCACATATTGCATCAGTAGGGAAAGCGTTGGATAGCGTAGGGGTTAAAATTACTATTCCGACTCCAGAGGGTGCAACAGTAGGGAAAGCGCTGGATAGCGTAGGGGTAAAAATTACTATTCCCACTCCAGAGGGTGCAACAGTAGGGAAATCACTTGATAGCGTAGGGGTAAAAATTACTATTCCCACTCCAGAGGGTGCAACAGTAGGGAAAGCACTGGATAGCGTAGGGGTAAAAATTAGTATTCCCACTCCAGAGGGTGCAACAGTAGGGAAAGCGTTGGATAGCGTAGGGGTAAAAATTACTATTCCCACTCCAGAGGGTGCAACAGTAGGGAAAGGGCTGGATAGCGTAGGGGTAAAAATTACTATTCCCACTCCAGAGGGTGCAACAGTAGGGAAAGCGCTGGATAGCGTAGGGGAAAAAATTACTATTCCCACTCCAGAGGGTGCAACAGTAGGGAAAGCGTTGGATAGCGTAGGGGTAAAAATTACTATTCCCACTCCAGAGGGTGCAACAGTAGGGAAAGCGCTGGATAGCGTAGGGGAAAAAATTACTATTCCCACTCCAGAGGGTGCAACAGTAGGGAAAGCGCTGGATAGCGTAGGCATTATATCAACATACTTATCAATTACACATTTAAAAAAAATAAAAAAGTTGTAATATTTTATTTACAAAAATATATTACTAAATACCAAATATTTATAAATAATATTTACTTAAATAACAAAATATTAATTCCCACGCTACTCTCCCTTAAACACACAACACACTACACATACAAACACAATTAATCAAAATATCAATTAATCAATTAATAACAATTAATATTATTAAATTGATGAAATTATAAATGTAGTAATTAACAAATATTAATTACTAATTAATAATCAATGACCAAATAATGATTAATTAACAATACATTTACAATAAGAATAAACAATATTTATTAATACATTATTTATAATTATTACTATAAAATAATTTAAAAAATACTAATTACCAATTAATTATTTAACAATTCATTAATAATAAATACCAATAAATAAATACAATCTCTTTAATTAATTACATTTAATTATTTCACACCCTATTCACCTATAAAGCCACACAATCTACTACACATAAATAAATCCCATCAAAAATGTAATTATCATTTAATCACTTAATAATAATTAATTACCAATTAATTATTGATTAACAATAACACAAAATATTAATACAGTAAATCTAATTAATTTAAATAACTAATTAATAATAATTAATTACCAAATAATTATTGATTAACAATAACAAAAAAATAGAAATATTAATACATTAAATCTAATTAATTTAATTAACTATTTTAATTTTATTTTTTTAATTTTCAGGTACAGTACATCGTCAAAGAGTGCATTTACTTGTACACATTTCATAATCCACAAGGCATGCATAGACCATGTGACCACATTACGAATGCTGCAAGATAACATTGTAAGAACATCAAATAGTCCTGCAGGGGATGCGATAACAGTGCATACTACAGTCTCAGCTTCTGATATCTACAACACATTGCCCCAAATGGAGGCCTGGCATAAGTGAGCAATTCCGATGGGACGGTGTCTGGTTTACCCCTCCCCAGGTCACACACATCAGTAGATCAGTTAAATCAAAGTCTGCTTGTATAGCATACAGTGCCATTCGCCTAGCAAAAGGGCATCCTGGTCCCCCATGCAATTACCAAGACCCACATTTTCAATTCCGTTTACATACATGCACATAGAGGAATGCCTAAGAGCATCTTCCCACGGAGCTTTCAAGTGATCGCCGCATCAGAGGCATCATCATGCACCTGAATTAGGTAGCCCTGTAGTGGGGCCCAGATATCTCTGGGATGTGAGGCGAGTGGCAACAGTTCAGAATACGTACTCAACTGTTCCTGGCAATAAGTAAGGTCATGAATCCAATCCTTGAATTTGGGCGCTCTGCCTCTGCCCCATCGACATGCAACTCTTCTTTTGGCCACTAAGAGGGCTAGAGCAATAAATGTGCGGTGAGGTGCTTGTAGGGGCTCTACATATCCCAAGAGAGCTAGAACAGGGGAGGGGTCTAGGTCAACATGAATCATTTTGGACAAAGCTGCAAATACCTGGCCCCAATATCGTTGCACCTCCTCGCATCCCCATGCGAGATGAAAAAAATCAGCCCCCGGGGCGTGGCACCTGTCACAAGTGTCAGTAGTACGAAGTCGGAATCGAAACATTCGGACAGGGGTGTAGTACAGTCGGTGTATAAATTTATAATGGAGAATCCTAAATCTACTGCTAGCAGAGATGCGCTCCGTCTGTTGGAGACAGAATCCCCATTGCTTGTCCGTTAGTGGCGTGTCCAATTCCTGGTCCCATCGCAGTCTAGCAGCTAAAGATGGGTAGTTTATTTGTGTGTGCACTGATCTATAGACCGTAGATACCAGTTTACAATGGGTGTCATTTTGAAGTAAGAGCTGCAGAGGAGGGAACGTCGGAGGTTCATGTGGAAAGTCAGGTGTAAGGGCTTTCAGACCCTGGCGAAGTCTAATGTATAGGAAGACATCCAACAGAGTCGGCTGTATGCCCTCATATAGATGGTCCATAGAGCGGTACATACCATTATGGTATAGGTCCCCCCATGTTGCAACGTGTATATTGTGAAGCAGCTTGCGAAAGCCCGCTTCTTGTAACAAGGGCAAACGCGGGTGGTAAGCCAGAGGCAACAAAGGCGCATAGAGCATCATTGCCTCCAGTCTGGCAGCAAGTCGAGACCACGCAGTTACTGTGCTCATAACCGTCGTAGGTGTCTTATCTCTACCTGGCACCAAGGCATAGAATGCTCCTTCTATGGGGATGGGATGGGCCAGCCAGTGCTCCACAGCTAGTTGGGGCATGTATCGAGGCTGGTGTATCCAGAAATAGGCATAATGAGCTTGAGCTGCTTGGTAATACAATTCGAAGTTTGGTTTGCCAAACTTGCCCTGATTGTAGGGTCTAATCAAGGTTTCCCATTTTAGGAGAGGCGACTTCCCTCCCCACACCAGTCTGATGAGCTCCATCCGAAGTTGCTGGAAAAAATACCTGCCAGGGTAAAAAGGGATATTCAAAAATAGATATAATAGTTGGGGGAGGAGCACCATCTTAATTAAGGATGTCCGACCAGCTAAGGAAAGGGGCAGCGTGATCCATCTCGTTATATTATCGGTAATACGCGTCATAGTGGTGCCATAGTTGGCTCTAAGTAATTCACCCCTATCTTTCTCAATGTGAATTCCCAGATATTTAAAATCCCCTTCGCACCAAGTGATGGGGTAGTCAAGACCGAACTGCACCATGGACGCCGTGAGTGGGAATATGCATGATTTACCCCAATTGATCTGAACACCAGAGAGTCTACCAAACCTTATAAACTCTCTTAGGATGGGGTTCAAATTTTCGCACGGGTCGCGCAGATATAAAGTGATGTCATCCGCATACATCGATATCAGTAGTTGACGCTGGAAACAACGCAGGCCGTTGTCTTTGTGATGTTGCCGCAGTTTCGCAGCCAGGGGCTCTGTCGCTATGGCAAAGAGAAGTGGCGACAGGGGGCACCCTTGCCTAGTTCCCCTAGTAACGGGGAATTCTGAGGAAAGTTTGCCATTTATAAGTACTCTAGCTACAGGACGTTCATACAGGAGCAGAATCCATGAGATGAATATCGCTGGAAAACCCATTCTCTCAAGGACCCGGAACAAGTAGTCCCACTCCAGGGAGTCAAAAGCTTTAGTGGCATCAAGAAATATGGCAGCCATCGGTAGGTCCTCATGCACCGAGTCCAGGACAGAAAAAAAGGTGCGTAAATTATGCGACGTTGCTCTGCCAGGTACAAAACCGGACTGGTCGGGTAGGATCAGGGCAGGGAGCAGGAGGCTGATGCGAGTGGCAATCAGTTTGGCAAGTATTTTTACATCGCAATTCAGCAAGGATAGGGGCCGGTAAGAGTCACATTTGTTCGCCGGTTTCCCGGGCTTATGTAGCGATGTAATAAGTGCCACTCGCATAGAGGGCGGCAAGTGACCCACCTCAAGGGCATCCTCGTAGACCTCCCTCAGTACCTGGGCCATAAAATCTATGTAAGTCTTGTAAAATTCAATTGGGATTCCATCCAGTCCCGTAGCTTTCCCCGATGGCATGCTCATGATTGCATCACGCACCTCGTCCACCTCAAAAGGGGCACTTAAGAACGCTCTCTGTGCATCACTAAGCCAACCAAGGGAAACGTCAGCCAGATAGTCTTGTAGGCGGAGGTCCCCAGATCTAGTGGAGGTGTACAATGAGCTGTAGTGCTCCACAAACGCATTGAGGATTTGTGCTGTATCTATAATCACTTCTCCTAATGGGTTCTCTAGTTCTAGGATAACATTAGGTGTTTTTGCCAGTTTAATCGTCGCAGCCAAGGCCTTCCCCGGTCTCTCGCCTTCGCCATAGCGCCTAGCAATCCAGTATTTGCCCCTAAACCTCGCCTCTCTAGCAGCCTCCTCAGTGTATTCAGAGACTTTCTCGCGTATAGTCGAGAGGGTGGCATCGTCTGTGCCCACAGCTAGTGATGCCTCAAGGCGTGTAAGGTCGGCCTCAAGCGCCTTCAAACGCGTCATAATGCTCCTTAAAACCCCGGAGCCCTTGGCAATGCAAAACCCTCTCAAGGTCACTTTAAATGCATCCCAGATTGTTTCAACGTCATTGACAGAATTTTTATTCCTCTGAAAAAAATCTAAGCATTCACAGCGTAATTCTTCTTGGAAGACAGCGTCAAGTAACATCGTAGGTTGCATCCACCATGCAGTTGTGGGGGGGCCTAAGTCTACTGATCGTAATGTGATTTTCACGGGAGAGTGGTCAGAATACGTTCTGGGGAGATGCTGTGACTTAGCAAGTGAAGCAGAAAGTTGTGGTGTCAAAAAGATGTAGTCTAGCCGCGCCCAGGAGCGTGCTTGTGCCGTGAAGTGTGTACCTTCCCTCGAATCAGCGTGCAAACGTCTCCAAGTATCTACTAGACTGTACTCAGTGAGCACCGAACGTAATGCTGTTCTTGCCTTAGTGTAATGGTGCGGAGATGGATGTGATCTGTCCATGGTAGGGTCAAGAGTAGTGTTGAAGTCACCCCCCCAGATAAGGTGTTGAGGACCGGTTCCCACAACCGCTGCCCACAGCTCCGTGAAGAACTGCGGATCATCAATGTTGGGGCCGTAGCAGCACACCAATGTCACAGCAATGAGTCCTAATCTACCCCACATTATACAGTATCTTCCCTGGCTGTCTACTTTGGTACCAACCATAGCAAAGGGCGTACTTCTTTTTACAAGTATCGCTGTACCCCTAGCATAGTTAGAGAAGGACTAGAACACAGTGTGAACTGCCCATCTGGCGGCAAATGTGTGGGAAGTGTGTACCTTGAAGTGAGTTTCCTGGAGCAGGGCTACGTGCACCGAGTGGCGATCTAAGTATGATAGGATTTGACGCCGCTTCCTGGGATCAGCCAAGCCCCTTACATTCCATGTTAATACATTTAAATCAGTTTCTCCCATGGGAAGGCAATGTCTCAACATTTAGAAAGCGATGTACTATAGGGCAATGGGCCATCATTCCGGGTCCTGAAGGAACATACATGCCAATATAAACTTGTGGGGTAATGCTTGTGTGTACAAAATGCCGTGCGAGAATGTATTCCCGCAAAAGATCAACAGAAAATCCTGTCGGATCCAGACGTAAGAACTCTTTGACAGTTTTCGCAGTTAACATCTTACTACAACTTGTAAACAGCCCTTCCAACTTGCCCCGCCCCGGGAATAACCCCAACATGCTAAAGAAAAACAGTCCAAGTGTCTTATCAATTGAGCCTGCGAAAGGCTCTACACAACACAGAACAGAAGATGGATCAATGCTGTCGGAAAAGAACATAAAAAATGAGGCCCGAAAATGTAGCCTCGCTCTTGCATATGCTAACAGGTAACATGGCTTCGTCAGGGAGCAGCTGCAATCACGTATTCTCGACTGTGCTACAGCAGAAACAATTCCGAGGGAAGAAAGTTTCATCTTAAGCATATTGGTCCCTACCCCACCCACCTCCCACTGAAGCAACCCAAACTTGCCAGAAATTCCTTCCCACCCTCCACCCCAAACAACGATTAACCATCCCAAAAGCTGCAATGCAGCAAACTTATCCAAAGGGGTACACCCTATGGGGGTCATCAAGGGAGACACAGAGCCACCCCCAATACCTTGCCCTTCGTCCTGTACGGCCGGAGGCGGGCACAGTCAAGGGAAGAGGGTGGTGCCTGAAATACATTACCACCAGCAGTACAACACCCGTCCATGGTGTACTCGATCAACAACAATGTTTATTCTCGATCGAAGGCAGTCCATTGGTCTCAGGACAGCAACAGCAAAGTGTCTCAGCAACCGGCACCGCATTTTAGCCATCTCCATTCAACGAGTGTGCATCATCTTGTGCCATATCTTCATCCCCTCTTCGTCCGGAGCGTGCATGGCGCAGAGTTTTCAAGAAATCGTTGTGGATTTGTAAAAAAATGTTGTTTGGCCTGGTGGGTCACTCTCAACTTGGCCGGGTATAACAATGCATAATCAATTTGCAGTGCTCGCAGTTTCCGCTTGACATCAAGGAATTTACGACGTTGTTCTTGCACCACAGGTGTGAAGTCGGGGTAAATAGAGAAATTGACACCTTCATAAGATAGATTTCGGTTGGTACGTGCCGCTCTCAGCGCAGTGTCTCGGTCACGGTAGTTTAGAAGCCGTGCAATGATGGGGCGTGGTGGGGCTCCAGGTTTGGGCTGAGGGCCAAGTGATCGATGCGCCCTTTCTATGATAAATTGCTTGGAGAGTGCGTCAGGACAGATAGTCGCAAGAAGTATTCTCTCCACGTATTCCTCCATGCGCCCCGTGTTGGTGGATTCTGGCACGCCTATCACGCGAATGTTGTTTCGACGGCTTCGAGCTTCCAATTCCTCGTTCTTGGTGGCAATAACTCTGAGAACATTGTCCATCCTGGAGAGTTGCGCAGTGTGAGAGGCTGTGGTGTCGTCATTAGTCGAGATTCGTCTCTCCACTTCCGTGATGCGTTCCTCATGGACGTCCATCTTCTGTGCGATGGCGTTCATCCTTGATGAGATCCGGTCGACCTTATCCACTATCGTGGCAAACCCTTGCCGCATCTCCTGCATCAATTGCTGCATATCCGCCAGAGCAGAGCCGGAGCCAGTTCCAGACGTCGCAGGGCTGTGGGATTCCACCGTGTCCAGTGCATTTCGCAGTCCTTTTTTGGAGACTGTGGAGTCAAAGGAAAGCTTAGATTGTCTGTTATCTGGTTTCCCCATGGTGGACAGCGGCAGGTGCACGCAAGGGGTAACGAAGTTCTCATCTCAGGCTCTTTCCCGGAGCGGCGAAAGGTAAGTGTGTATTGGCACAGCGCAGAGCAACAGGACGCCCCTACAAGTGATGCGCAGAGGGGTCTAAGCCAGTAACAGCTGTTGTGGTGCGTAGGGGGTGAAGGAGGTACAGCAGTTCACGTACAGTCCAGAGAGCTTAGTCCTTCACAGCTAAGTGTGGTGAACAGCAATACCAGTGGTTGGAGGAAAACAGAGGGACAGCAAACGATCTGTGCCGCAAGGACTCAGTGGGCAATGAAGCCCTCAGCAGGGCAGTTCCAGGCTCAGGGCAGCCGTTGGGGTCAGGATTGTTTGGCACCCGCAGCAGCTTTGCACAATTCAAACGGGCGTGGGAGGTACGTGGGTTAATTCCGGCAGGCCAAGAGGACAATCGTGAGCCCTCAGCAGGAAGCACCTCTTCTCAATGCCAGCGACTGGTTCCTACCGCCTCTGGTGCCTAATGTCCAGCATGCACCCTCCAAGATCACACGGGGTCAGAAGCGGCGTATCACCCAGGTAGTTCCAGGCCAAGTGCGGCAATCAAGTACGGCAGACGCGTGACGTCCGGAGCATCCCGCCGTGTAGCCACCCGTACCGTTAAAGGGCCCAAGGAGAAATTCATGCGACCAGCAGTATTGGATAAACAATGGTCTAGACAGAGTGTCCCACCTCGGCCGCAGTTTTTTGTGTGTAGAGCCTCAAAGTGTAGTAGATGAGCGCTGTGCGGGCCCCGTCAAGCCTGTCACTCTCCGACGGGTAAGGCTGTGGGCTTCGTCAGTGACGCGGTAGGTCCACCGTGCCCCCCGCGCCGGTAGCAAAGACGGCGCACGCTCAGTCACCTCTTCTTACTGCCCACGTTCGGGTCCTCTGGCTTGCAGCCGATGCACCTTCTGCCACACGCGCCAGTGCGGGCTGGGTTTCTAATCCTCCGCTACCCCCACCAGCGGTCTCCGACAACAGGCTGAAGACCATGGGTAGCCACGACGAAGCGGGCCAGGAGAAGGTGATCCGCGCCGCCCTCAGGCCAAGCAGAGCAACCAGGTACGATCTCCACTAGGGTAGCGCCGTAATGGGGGGGGAAAGGGGGGGTGGGGTTGTATAGTCCTGCCGTGCTCCCCACCCACCGCCAGCCAGCGGACTCCCAAACATCGGATTCTCCCCTTCAGGTCAATTTTTGTCCGCTCCGCCCTCCTGCATATGCCGCTCCACGGGATGTAGATTCAACACAGCAGGCAAGGAAATCCCTCACCTCGCCGTTCAGGGGGCTCGTCGGCTGCTTCCGATGGCGGTAGTAGGGCTCAGCGCTGTACCGGTGTCTATCCAAGTTTCCCGGGTCCGGCGGCGAAGCAACATGGGGGTCACTGCAGCATGTTGTCTGGTGAGGCCTGCACGCCTCGTGGTCAGCCCCGGTCTCTCGTGATCACGGGTCCCGGGCAGCGCAACCAGGTAAGCTCCAGCCCAGCTCTCGGTCCGGCTTTTCCACAACTATAACTGCAAGACGGATTTCTCGATCGCCTCCAAACTTACACCGAGTCTGTATGTCAGCACGACTCACAATTTTACCGCATTTGCATGGGTTTTGGTGCTGGTGGTAAAGGATTATGAGAGGATCTTGCAGTCAGGCAGCAGGAGCCTCACTACAGTGCGGCCATTCTACGTGTGCGCCCCCTAGCGCCCCCCTAATTTAATTAACTAATTAATAATAATTAATTACCAATTCATTATCGATTAATAATAAAACATTTTTTAAATATGAATACATTAAATCTAATTATTTTAATTAACTAATTAATTATCATTATTTACCAATTAATTATTGATTAACAATAACAACAAATTAAAAATATTAATACATTAAATCTAATTAATTTAATTAACGAATTATTAATAATTAATTAACAATTAATTATTGATTAACAATAACAAAAAATTAAAAATTGTAATACATTAAATCTAATTAATTTAATTAACTAATTAATAATAATTAATTACCAAATAATTATTAATTAACAATTAATTAATAATCAATAATATTAAAAAAAATGAAAATTAATTAATTATATTTAAATTACTTCCCACCCTATTCCCCTATAAACCGACAACCCGCTCTGATACTAAAACGCAAAATGTAAACCAAATTACTAATTTCTAAACATACATTAAAAAACATGTTTAACAAACATATAAAATACATATAAAAATACATAACACTAAACACAATTTCGATATTAGTAACATCGATATATTTGATATCGATATTACTAACTTCGATATTACTTACCCTAAAGTCGATATTCTGTCCATCGATATTACTGCACATCGATATTCTGTGCCATCGAAATTAAATCATCGATACTGTTGTATATCGATATTTTAAACTCGATATTTTGGCCACTCACCAGTGGATTTATTTAAAGAAAATACTGATCTCTGGGGACCTATATTAACCCAGGATTTTAATGCTAGTTGTATGGAAGCAATTCCAAAGACATGGGGGAATCAATAATAGTTCCAATATTTAAAAAGGGGGATTGTAACAATCCCAGCTGCTATCGGCCAATATCACTGCTGGACTCAGCTAGGGTCCTTTTAGAGCGCCTTCAGTTATGGGTGGAAGATAGACAGGTCCTATCAGACATACAGTATGGCTTCCGCTAGGGATTGGGAATAATTGAGCAGAGTTTAAATCTTGACTTAATGGTGGGGAAATACGTTAGAGTAAAAAAGGGCTCCTTATTCCTGGCTTTCATAGATCTCACGGCGGTGTTTGATTCGGTGAGACACGATAGACTATGGGAGAAACTAGAAGCCCTAGGAGTGGACGTCCAGATCACCCGTTTTTTACAGTATTTGTACACAGATGCATCAGCTACTTGGTCTTGGGGGCGAGCGCACCGCCCCTTTCACAATCAAAAGGGGTGTAAGGCAAGGCTGGGTACTGGCCCCTTTTCTTTTTAATTTGTACACTAACAGGTTGGAATGAGCACTCCTTGACAATAACGAGGATTTCCGCATAGTAGGAGGTTGATCAGTACCTGCACTTCTCTATGCGGATGACGCAGTACTGATGTCTAGAACCCTAATCGGGCTGCAGAGGGCTCTAGACAGGTATACAGAATTTATGGAGAAATTAGGTCTTACAATTAAAGTCAAAGACCTATATCATGAACTGTGGTGGGAAAAAAACAGACCAAGGAGCATGTATGTGGGAGGGCAGAAGTTAGTCACAACCAAGAACTTCTCCTATTTAGGTATTATGTTTAATCAAAGCGACTCATGGGAACAAGCAATACAAACAAATAACATGGCTTTTGCAAAGACAACATCCCCCATCAGAACTTATCCAAATTTACAAGGTGAAATGTACCTCAACGGTAATGTACGGGGGGGAGTATGGGGCTTCACTACAGCTCAACCAATTCAAGTAGTGGAAAACTAATTTTTCGGGTATCTCCTATCTGTCCCAGCTAGTACCTCCTCCTTTATCTGCCAAGAGGAATTAGGTCTTCCGTATATTTCAGACCTCATAAAACTGGAACCCACCCTCTTTTGGCACAGAATATGGACAGAAGTGGAAACTAAGTTAAATAGAGAGATACTTCAAGATTGGCTTAAACATGAGGGGGCACTAAAAATTCCCTAGGTCAGGTATGTCCGAAATTCTATGAGTGACCTAGGGCACACAGAATATTTTATCAATCTCAATAGCATGTATGAAATCTCTAGAAAGAAATTGCGAAAGGAGGGTCTTCTACCATTTGGGTAGGATAAGGATGTTGGGAGAGTGCTCAAAATTTACTGTAAAACACTATCAGCTAACTTTAACTTCTTTTGAAATGCAATTGTATCTACAATTTGTACCAGGCAACTTTAACAGACAGCTTCTAACATGGTTCAGGCTGGATATTGTCTATAGATTAGTAACCTTTCCAAATATGAACGACTGGTCAAGGACACTGCAATTGTGTCCATGTGACATGCATGCTGAACAGTCTACAATACTTTAGTTCTGTTTTGTAAATACTATACATTGTTAAGGAAATCATGGATATTACCACTTTTAAAGCAGCAGGGGCTAAGACAATGTCGTCCGGCTATGGTTAGACTCTAATTTCTGGAGAATTAACATGTAGCTTGGCGGATAGTAAGGTTCCTGAAGAAAGCACTGCATGATATGTGAAGATTTTTAAATTGTGATGAATTTCATGTGATGATTCCTGTTTTTAATATTTTTAAACTCATGGTGAATTATAATTGACTGAGTACTTAGGTATATGTATAAACGAGAGAACTGTAATTGTTTGTATTGTTTTTATAAATATTGTATGCTTTTATGATTGTAAAAAGAGAGCAGTCGAATAAAGTTTTTCTTGGCCTTGACCCCCTATTGAAAGTGACCCTTGCCCCAGGGGTCACTTACATTTTATTTTAAAAAAATCCCTGTTATCTAGTGGGGGCCTTCCTGACGCACAATCGTGACCCCATGCATGATCTTTGGAATAAGTTGATTGGGGGAGGTGGGACTTGATTTGCAAAATAAAGCTAAAGTACACCTAGAGATTCCCCTAATTGTTAAGTCACATGTTTGTAATACCTGACTAGACACTTGTCAAATTGCCCAGGGACCAGAACCATCCTGCTTGACTCATTAAGCCTAAGAAGTAATAACCAAATTGTGCCTGCTTTCAGGTAAATGTATTGCATCTTTTTTGAAGCGATAATTGACTACAAAACCCTTGCAAGACCATTTCCATCATCCATATGTCCCTCTAGCCACGCCTGATGCTACCTAACCAAACACTGTTGGTCTTCCAACTTCCAATGCAAGATCTGACTCGCTGAACCTACTGGCCACTTACTCACACAGGCTTAATTATTGGTAGAGCACTCTTTGTGCATTCATGTACTTTATGGAATTACACCCTCCCTCCTAAGCCACCACTCCACCCTCATGCAGCTCCCGTCTGCTGAACAGTTCTGCTTCTTTTCCTCACCTACCACAAGAGGCCAATTCTAACTCTGCTTCGAAAAAGCAGCAATTTCCCCAGGCCTCACTTTCAATTCTTGGGGTTTGGTATTAATTGTTGTGGGGAGAGGAAATACACATCATATTGTGCTTGCTCAGGCTGGCCCAATGTCATTCTGTACATGAGAATGAGTTGGCTCGCTTTTTGAGCATGGCCAGGCTGTCTCTGTGCACACCTAAACTAAGGCTGCAGCAGTTTTTGAGATGTTGTCAACCAAAGAGCCCAATTTAACCACAGTAATACAACAAATCACCCCACCAGCTGGCCCCAGCCATTGGCCTAACTGTGAACTGTAGAGTCTCTTCTTTTCCTATGAGAGCCTAGCTTCCTCCATGGACCCTGGACTTCACAGCACTTCAGTCTTGCAAAGTGGCCTACTGTCCGTTATCACTTTGCAGAACACTTTACACACACACAGCCACCGAAAGACGTTTGTTGAGTTTTGGGGGACTACTTGCCACAGAACACATTTTTTGTGTTTCATTCCATAACCACTGTCTCGAAATTACTCCCTTTTACATATCTAGGCTGGTTGGATAAGGTGATAGTTGGGTATGATTCATATGACATACTGTATTTGAGTTCCAATACCGTTATCAACTCCTGAGGTAAGCTTTGACTATTCACTATTGCCACCTTTGGAGAGACAGGTTTTCTATCAAATCAAAATGAAATAATCTCAAGTTCTTAAACAACAATTGTAAACAACGGTATCCATCACAGACGCTGCCAATCAATCACCCATTGCCCCAGACCCAAAGTAAATGTCTCACAATATACTTCTGCCTTTTCCCTAAGGTACATAAATATTTTGGGAATTTTGAGAAAAGAGCAGCAAATAGATGTCAGAGGAAGCTGAAATATTTTGAGACAACTGAAGGTTTTGAAAGCAGAAGAACAACCACAGTTTTTTTTAGTTTCTTACACTGATAGGAACTGAGTGAGGCAAGCAAGATATTGCTAAGGGAGGTCGGGCAGGAGCTATAATCTCTAGATGTCGGGTCGGGACATTGGCTGGAAAAGGTCCCAAATCCACCTGTTCCTTCATGCTGTACTTTTCACCTCATCTCTCAGCCAGCCTATCTATTACCTACTCTTCCAGGTTCAGCCCCTCTTATATACACCTCACCACTGCATTATCTTCTCTTCATTCCCTTATCTCTCCCCCATCATCTTGCCTTCTATCTCTGATTCTGCAACTTTTACATCCATCTTTCTCCTCTAGTCTTTACCTTACCTCTCATCTTTCCACCCAGACTCTCACCTTTTCTTTGTGGTTCTGCCCTTGTTGCATCCATGTCTCCGCCCCTGTTCTGCTCCTCACCTCTCAACTGTCCAACCAGCCTTTTATCTTCTGTTCTGTTTCTGTCATCCTAAATCCACCAATCCCTTTCCTTCCACTCCTTTCTTTTTATATTCTCACTGGTTCTACCCCTGTTACATAGACCTCTTCTTCCCTCTCTCCTCTAATCTTCTCTTGCAGATTTTGCCCCTCCTACATTGACCTTTACCTTCCTAATCTACTCTTCATCTTTCACCATCCTTTAACTTTCTCTTGCTGTTTCTGCCCATGTAAGATTCACCTCTCCTTTACTCTCTCACACTCTCCCCGCCAACCTTTTGCCATCGCTTGATTCTTCTGCCCTCTTCCACCCACATCTCACCACTGTCTCTCTCTCCAATCTGCTTATGCTTCTTGCTGGTTTTGCCTGTGTTATAGCCATGTCACATAGCCTTGCACTACCTTTACCTCTCATTTTCACCCACAGCCTCTTAACCTTTTCACTGGTTCTGCTCCATTTACAGCCACCTTTCCATTTGAATCCACCGGAAGGCTTTTATCGTTTCTCAACTATTCTGCCCTTCTTGTGTTGCCCCTCCATGCTCTTCTCATCTTTTGCCAGCCTATAACCGTATCTTGTGGTTTATGCTCTGCTTACATTCATATCTCTACTAACTTTGTTCCTTTTCTTTTTCTTATATCCACCTTTCTCCTCCATGCTACACGCTTCACCTCATCTCTACCCCGCCTCTTACCTATCTTACTGATTCTATCCTTCTACATTCACGTCTCCCCATTCTACCCTCCGTTCAAGTTCTCCTAAATATTCTGCCTCTTACATCCATCTCTCCCATTCTACACCCCCAGTCTCTTATCTTGTCTCACTGGTCTCGCTTCTCATACACCAACCTCTCCCTTCCACGCTCCACACTACACTTCCTCTCTCCCCCAGTCACCGATTCTGCCCCTATTACAACCACCTCTCATCTCCCTACTGTAGACCTCATTTGACACCACATGACTATCCGATATTGTAGTGCAAAAGTGTGTCGTCCATTGATTTAAACTACATTGAAATAGCTGCACAGTCTATTATCAATGAAAGGTCTCTGTTATGTTTATTATCCTAATTGTAGAGTAATGTAGTAGGCCTGACTAAATTAGCTAGAAAAGCAAGGAAAATTAAGTGGAATTATGAAGCACAGCCTTTGATATTGTCTCATTTATTTTAACAAACATTGATACAGATACAGTTCTACTATACCATACGCACCAGTATGGAACTTATCAGGGTTCCTGAGTAAGAAAACTATGAATTTAACAGAATCAACATGTCAAACATATAATGTTTTTTTCTTGCATAGAAATACACAAATACCTTTACCTTTACCCTTTCTCTTACTCCCAGAGTGAACTAATTTGTAAGGAACATACAGTATTGCATTCAACTGAAATCAAACTTACATGTTCATACTTCTTATAATAAAAGGTGTGCCTCTTTTATTCTGTGTATCCCAAATACGTTTTCCAACCAGTCTCTGAGGTAAATCTTCCCACTGAGAATCAGCCCTGAGCCACAGTATTGAGAACACATAGGTGCAATGTAACTAAGCCACAATGAGCCACTCTAAGATTCAACTGTATTCTATCTACATATGATGGGGTACTGGGCATGAAGGAGGTGCGTCTGTACTATTGGGCTGCATAACTTCTAAACCTGAATGACTGGCTGAGTGGGGGTTGGTGGGACCCAGCGTTCCGCCTTACGGTAGTCCAAGTCATGCGGGATTGAATATCCAACATACTATACGGAGGCCCGATACTTCGATCCATACCTGACATTACAAGAGCAGTCTTTGGGGCATGGTGCTCAGTCCAGCAGGGGATGGGCTGGGACTGGAAAATTTCCCTTGAACTCCCCACCGCACCCCTATGAAAATGTAACTGCTTACACCCACCATGATATCTTTGATGATTCTGCACCAGAATGCAACCCCTAGAGGCATAACTCCTCATGGGCCCCATAGATAGACGGTCTCTTGAACTTATAAATCCCTAGTTAATAACTACCTAAGTTCTCTCCTGGATTTAAAGGCCAAATGGGAACAACCGTTGGGTCCACTTGATGAGCCAGTTTGGAGACACTTGTGCATGTCCCCTAGAGTGTTGGTGATCCCTGCCTCACACCTCTACGCTAGTGGCAGGCCTCACCGACATGCAATCGCTGCAAAAGACCATGACTGGACATTCCCATTTCACATGCTAC
Source organism: Lissotriton helveticus (assembly GCF_964261635.1). Classification (NCBI taxonomy): domain Eukaryota; kingdom Metazoa; phylum Chordata; class Amphibia; order Caudata; family Salamandridae; genus Lissotriton; species Lissotriton helveticus. Next base: position 85,783,859 of record NC_136067.1, on the reverse strand, counting down.
ACATGGGGGAATACTGGAGGAGGGTGTTTACAGAAACATCAAGGGGACTCCCCGCAAATAGCGCTACTTGTCACCATGAAGGACTTTGCTATTTTGAGAGGGGTCTGACCCTCCTTGGTATTGGAACTGTACTGGTCAAACGTGGCATTGCTAAATACTGAGCCTCCACGAACACCCTATCGCTGGGGAGCTGTAGAACAGCAATGGACTGGTGTGCTGGACTCTAACTTGATATACAAGTCAAGAGGTTGTCCCAAGGAATTTGAGAGGGTGTTGGGGAAATGAATGGCCCAGCATGGCTTAGCTTGAAAAACTGTACAGAGGGTTGTAAATTTATGTTTGATGTAAATTCTGATGCCGGCTTGTCAACTGCTACTGTGTTATGTTACATTGATTTGTATAGCGTGCTAATCACCTTAGTGGGTATCCAGGTGCTTAGGTGTGTAGGTTTGTGGTCTCCAAGGTACTCATTCGAACAGCCAAGTCTTCAGCCTCTTAGGGAACTCCAAAAGTGAGGAGGAGGCTCTGATGTGTTGTGGGAGGTCGTTGCATGTCATGGATGCGATGTAGGATAAGGAGAGACCTCCAGTTTCCTTTTGTGGATGCAGGGAATGACTGTGAGTGAGGCAGTATTACAAGATACTAGGGTAACCCAAATATAAACCCACTAGCAGCCCGTCCCGACGTTGTCCGGGTATGAATTGCTGCCGGCCAGTAGTATATTGTTTTGTAGGATTTCGTTTTGATAGCATTTCTTATCTGTGACAGGCCTGTGAAACGCTCCGATTCACAGTGCACTGTTGATGCACTTAAGAGTGCGCGTTCAGTAGTGTGTGAACTCGAGTTTCCCTACTTTATTTTTCCTTGCAATATTATATAGCGCGAACTCGACAACATGGCATGAGCACAATTTACATTACAGAAGAACACATTCATTTGTGGAAGGCACGGCGAGACAAAGTGATTTGCCTGGAATCACAGGATGTTGAGCTGATGCCGAGATTCAAACGTAGCTCCCTAGCTCTAAAGTTCACAATTCTAGAACTTGTGGCAGGAGGTGTGTCTAAAAGTGTATGTCGGTGCTGGCCATCAATGAGAGAGACCTGTGCATTTTTCAAATGGGTGGTGAAAAAATATGAGTATGTTGCTGGAGATGTGGGCTGCTGTGCCACCAATGTACTTACCGGGGAGGGTAAACACCCATTATTCTGCAACTTTCTTTATGCATACCATCACTCCGCATTCTTTCTTTACGAAAGTACCATGACTCCGCAATGCCATTATAACGCATGGCATTACATTTTATATGCTTTTACCACGCATACATTTACAACGAAATTCGTTGTAAATGCATGAATGGTAAAAGCATGTTTTTTTTAATGTTTGGATAAGGTAAGTATGGGTATAGGGGTATATGTTTTGGGGTACTGAGGTATATGTTTTGGGGTGTTTGGGTATTTTAAGGGTTCAGATATAGTTTTGGGTTATGGGGTACAGGGGTAGTTTTAGGGTTTATGGATAGGTATGGGTTTTGGGGTACAGGTGTATTTTTAGGGTTCAGGGCTAGGTTTGGATTTTTGGGTATAGGGGTATTTTTAGGGTTCAGGGGTAGGTTTGGGTTTTGGGGTACAGGGGTATTTTAAGGGTTCAGGGCTAGGTTTGGGTTTGGAGGTACAGGGGTATTTTTAGGGTTCAGGGCTAAGTTTGGGTTTTGGGGTACAGGGGTATTTTGGGGTTCAGGGGTAGGTTTGGGTTTTGGGGTACAGGGTTATTTTTGGGGTTCAGGGCCAGGTTTGGGTTTTGGGGTACAAGGCTATTTTAAGGGTTCAGGGCTAGGTTTGAGTTTTGGGGTACAGGGGTATTTTAGGGTTCAGGGGTAGTTTTCGGGTACAGTGGTATTTTTAGGGTTCAGGGCTAGGTTTGGGTTTTGGGGTACAGGGGTATTTTTAGGGTTCAAGGGTAGGTTTGGGTTTTGAGGTACAGGGGTATTTTTAGGGTTCAGGGATAGGTTTGGGTTTTGGGGTACAGGGGTATTTTTAGGGTTTAAGGAAAGGTTTGGGTTTTGGGGTACAGGGGTACTTTAGGGTTCAGGGATAGGTTTGGGTTTTGGGGTACAATGTTACAGAGTTATGTTTATGGTTCAGGGCTAGGTTTGGGTTTTGGGGTACAGGGTTATTTTAGGGTGCTGGAGTAGGTTTTGGGGTACAGGGGTATTTTAAGGGTTCAGGACTAGGTTTGGGTTTTGGGGTGCAGGGGTATTTTAGGGTTCAGGGCTAGGTTTGGGTTTTGGGGTACAGGGGTATTTTTAGGGTTCAGGGCTAGGTTTGGGTTTTGGGGTACAGGGGTATTTTTAGGGTCCAGGGCTAGGTTTGGGTTTTGAGGTACAGGGGTACTTATAGGGTTAAGGGCTAGGTTTGGGATACAGGGTACAGGGTATATTTATAGGGTTAAGATGGGTTAGTGTTTAAGGGTGTTGGGGTATTTTAAGGAGTAAGGGTGGGTTATGATTATGGGGTGTAGGGGTATTTAAAGGGAGCAGGGTGGACACCCGGAGCTGGAATGTACAGAACCTGGGAGGAAAAAACAATGAAATATTGGGCACAACGCTCGCTTTTTTTTCCCGTAATCCCGCCCCAGCACACGACCACAGCACACGATATGAGACATGGCATGAAGGGCGGAACGTACCACACGCCCCCAGCGTTTATCACGCCCACAGCACAACGCAAACACGCCCACAAGGGACTACTTTGCTGGCACGGTTCTTTTACCTTTTAAATGTATATGGTGGGCATCTGCATAGCCTATGTCCTTCTGCCGCAACTGCCCTTTCCAACGCTGTATTGGGTGTTGTGATTGGTACTGTGGTTCCTGAGATTACCCGCCTCAAATGTTTGGGCTCTCTTTTTATTATATTAGTATAGATAGATAGGACATGGGTAACATGTAGCATGTAAAACAGTATGGTCATACTGGGACGCAGTCAACGGAAGGTGCAACATTTTGTTTGCACTATAGGCGAGCGGGAAAAAAACACGATTAAATAAATCACACTCAATATTGAGTCATAGAATTAAGTTACATTTTGTATATCAAAAAATTAATTAGTAGTGCATTGGCAAAAGAAACATCAAATTCATTGTAAAACAATTGCTCCAAAAAGAGAGCAGTGAGAGATGTTTCAAGTAGTTCTCAAGTGCACAGTGAGCGAGGCATAGCATTGGTATCTGGTGGGTTGTTGAAAGTATATTCTGCTTTTCAGGTATTCTGGTCCTATGTTGTGTAGGGTTTTCTATGTGTGCCTGAGAAGTTTGAATTGGCTGTGCTTGTGAGTGGGAGCCAGTGAAGCTTCCTGAGGTGCGGTGTGATGTGGGTGCTGCGTTGAGTATATACAAAATTAAGTTATGCTACCTAAGTATGCCGCCACCCACACATGCTGTCGAGCTCTGACACTTTTGACAAACCAATACTTACAAAACGGGGGTCTGAGGGAATATTTAATGACCAAAATGCTACAGCCCTCTACCTTAACTACTACCAACAACAAGGTAGCACTTGGTCTCGAACTCCAAAAAGAATTTAATAAATTAAATTAAATAAAGGTGTGAGTGGACTACCTACAAAGTCGTTCACTGGGCACTTTCAGAATGCTGGTAGTGTTCCCATCAGGCAACCGACCTGTACCGCCCTTCATCATTTGGAAAAGACATCATAAGGCACACTGGAAGTGGCCCAGTGTGCGATCACGCACAAATGTGCTACAGTTGTTCTCTATATCCGAATGAATGTATTTATCACTGAGTAGGTATCAGGGGGTTGCTAACAAGCAGTGCAAAATATTAAAGTAAACAAATTAATTAAATCTAAACAGTGGTGGTGTCAATAAAATAGGGTAGAGGAAGGACAACAGTTTAATAGGAACCTTCCTTTCCCAACATTAAAAACAGTGAAAAAAAGGTAGCATTAGCAAATAACTACCTTGACAGTTTTTATGGTCATGGTCGACATGTTTCTGCAGTGTTACCTTGGGCCCAGAGGTCACCTACTGCTTCATCAGGACCTAGTGATTTCTACTGCTTGTAGTGAGAATGACATGAAAAAAGTGTAAACAATATCACCTTTAGCTCTCCTGGATGTTGATTTCAGGATTTGGCATAGAAACACACACACCAATATGCAAAAAATAAAAGAAAAACAAATTTAGCTTTTATGTCACATCTTGCTAACAAAATATTCACAGCTCTATATGGTAGCTATGGATAACATCATTACATTAATGTCAACATCCACATATCACATTCTCGCATTAGCGAGTCATGCAAGAGCACAATGACTTCTGGTCATATACACTCACCAGAAGTTTAGGAGAGTAATGCCCCACCTCACCCGGCATCAGCGCAGGTTTCAAGGAGCCCCGCTCTGTGTGAAATAGTAAATAAATAAACGAACAAAGGCAGAAGGGTCAGAGGAAGCACCAAGACGCGAGGGCAACCGCTGTATAATTATCAAAAAGCTTTATCAAACAGTCTCGAGTAAAATCATCATCGCGATTAGGGTAACTCGAGACTTTGTCCATTGAGCATTTGTACTCTAACTGCACTGCGCAACCCTTTGGATCATCGCGCACGATTTAAAGAGATCGTTCCCTGTACCTACGCTGAAGCGAGTATTGCTCTAACACAAGCCCCCAGTAGGTTCACTCCTCGAGTGGCGTTAGACTTAAACCGCCGTACTTCTAAATCAATAGCCCCGGTCGCTTACCTGCCCGTCGGTACTCCAGACGTCCTTCCGGGCTGTCTGTGGGAGGTGCCGAACGGGCAGGAAGTGCCGGTATTTACGGATGTTGTATTTCCGATTGCTCAATGTGGCGCCCTGACGTCATTGAGGCGCGCCTGGCAGTTCATGGGAATTGTAGTTAATATATTTTTTTCTCTGAGGTTGAAGAACAAGGCATTGTCTTAGATCACGGTTAGATTTGTTATCCTCCCAGAATCAAAACAACAGATTCTTCTATGTAAAATGCTCGTCCTACATTCAAAGCTCAAGTAACAGAACATTGTGCTGCAGCTTTGGTAAAACGTGATTTGCGTATATTTAGTCTAATCAATAAACAGTATCATTAAATGAAAGTTTATAACCATAACCCTACCGTATAGGTGAATCATTAATCTCATGATCTATATGTATGCCTGCATTTAATTCAGAGCAAGGAAACTTACTTCGTGAACTACAGATCTTTTTATGTTCAGACAGAAACAATCAAACATTTAAGAGTTCTGAACACTTTATAGAGACATCCACGGAATGTCTTCGTTCAGTCCTGTTTTATCCGTGCAAAGCTTATGTACCCATTTCTGTTCACGTCTAAACAGGAACATCTTTATATCCGTAATATGTGTGGGTATCAGAGGTTGTTCTAACACTGTCCAGTGTAGGTCATTAGGCGTGTGCTGTTCTTGCAGGAAATGATTGGTAAGTCTTGTTGACTGTCTTGAACACCGGATGGAGCTTTTGTGTTCGGTGATACGTGTCTTTACCCTACGAGTCGTCATGCCCACATATCTTTTTTGGCATGGGCATGTGATCAGATAGATCAGATTGGAGCTATTACATGTGGTGAATCTGCGTTGTTCCCATGGGTGATCTGTACCAATATCTATTGTCTGTGATCTGGTGGTATTGGGACATACTGCGCAGTTGCCACAGGGGTGATGCCCGGTAGCTGCCGGCATGTCCCACAGGGTACCCAGTGCTCTTGGTAAGTCATCTTTAGGCCGGGTATGCACAAGTTTGTCCTTTAGACTCTGGCCCCTCTTGAACGCAAAAAGAGGAATCTGAATGCCATCTGTTCCCGTATTCAGAATACTCCAATGTTTTTTCACTATTCGTTGAATACTATTAGACTGTGTCGTAAAAGTACTCACAAATGTCATACGATCTTGTTTTGGTTTCGATGGTAAGGCCTCTAGTAACCCCTCCCGGTTATTGTTTGAGGCTCGTTTCTTGGATCTGCAAACTAGATGTCTAGGATATTCTTTATGCAAAAGATCCTGTTCTAAATTTCCTGCATGATGTTCAAAGCTGTCTCTTGTGGAACAGTTCCTCTGAATTCGCAAAAATTGCCCGAAGGGCAAGTTATCCCTCAGGGACTTTGGGTGACAGCTATTGTAATTCAATAGTGAGTTCCGTGCCATCGGTTTACGGTAGAGTTCGGACGCCAACCCCATGGGTGTAGAGGTTATAAGCAGGTCCAGGAAGGCCAAGTGTGTCCTGCTGTATTCTATGGTGAACTTTAGGAACTGGTTTCTGCCGTTCAACCATTCGTGGAAAGCAGCAAGTTCTGCCTCGCTCCCTCTCCATATCACCAGGACATCATCTATATACCGCTTCCACAGACGCAATTTGTCTGTGAAAGGGTTGGTCTCAGAGAAGATGTGATCTGATTCGAACCTGTGGACATATAGATTAGCTAGGGACGGGGCAAAAATGCTGCCCATGCTGGTCCCGCTTACTTGCAAATAAAGAGAATCTTCATATCGAAAAAAGTTTTCAGTCATCGCTAAATTAGCCAATGACATTATCAGTCTTACTGGTGTGATGGAATCCAGTTGTCTCTCTGTTAGAAGTGCCTCCACTACCTCTAGTGTTTCTAACTGAGGAATCGAGGTGTAAAGACTCTCTACGTCGAATGACACCAAGATGTCTGTGCTCCCATCGAAGTCAATATCTGGTAGGAGCCTCAGTACATCCTTGGTATCCTTAAGGTAAGTCGGCATTTCGCTCACCATTGGTTTAAGGAATACATCCACGAATGTTGATAATGGTTCTAATAACGAGCCGATCCCTGAGATAATAGGGCGGCCCGGGGGTGGTCGTTGTGGCTTGTGTATTTTGGGTAAATGATAGAAATAGGGAACTCTAGGATTCACTGTGCATAGGAATTGCCCTTCTTTGGCTGTTATCCAACCCTCACTGAGTGCTTCTTCCACTATTTGCTTGATTTCTCTGGTGAGTCTCTCAGTGGGATCTATAGATAGTTTGCGGTATGCCCTGGTGTTATTGAGTTGGCGAAGGCACTCTGCCTGATAGGCATCTGCATCGAGCAGCACAATCGCCCCGCCCTTGTCCGCCGGTTTGATAACCACGGACTGATTATTGGACAAGTTCGTTATAGCCTCTTGTTCCTTTCTCGAGAGATTGTGGAAAGGTCTATGTTCTTTTAAGAAAAGTTTTTTCAGGTCAGCATCCACCGCTTCCTCAAAGGTCAGCACTTTTGCCGGGAGACCTATGGTTGTGGGGTTAAAAGTGGAAGGTCTTTGAAGACCCGTATTTACACATCTAGTTGGTATCTCTCCTGGACTTTGTTGTTTTTGGGCAAAAAAATAGTGTAACCTAATTTTTCTATAGAGTTTGCCCATTTCTATCTGGGTGACAAAGGGATCACTTCTATTCGTGGAAACAAAGCCGAGGCCCTTATTAAGTACCTGTTCTTCATTTGTAGTAAGATGGTACGAACTGAGATTGATCACAGTGTTGGACCTGTCGACGTCTCCGCTTGGTCTTGGCCGATAACCTTCCCGCTCCTCAAACCCATTGCTTGGGGGGGTAGGTTCCAACATACCTGGCCCTGTTGGGCTGTCCGTTGTCGGCCCCGTGTTTTCCGGCCAGATCCTAAAAAAGGCTGTTGGTTGTAGGTTTGGAAAGATTGGTTTGGATCATAAAGTCCCATTAGAGGGGGGTACTGGGGGAATGATGGAGGTCCCCAGGGGGACGGTTGCCACCATGGTGGGGGCCCGGTAGGCGGCCCGAATTGTTGGCCATAGCCTCTCCAGTTTCTCCTATTGTACCCTCGCCCTCTACCTCTCTGTGGCCCAGGGGTGCCCCCTTGGTTGGAGGTGTCCGAATCACTTGATCCATTATCCGAGCTCGAAGTGCCATAGTTGGAACCTCCTTTCTGAGAGCTCTTATTGAATGCTGGTGGGGAATAATCGTCACTCGTGTATGGATATATCCTGGTCATACTGAAATTAGCCAGATCTTTTTTAAACTTCTCTAATTTGGTAAACAAGATCGAATCACGAAACTCTTTACTCGTCTTGTTGCCTTCATCCTGTTTCTTAGAGAAAGCCTTAGTCGTTGAAATAGTGGCCTTAATCTGACCTTCTAAGGTCTGAATTTCCACGAGAATTTTATCTGCTGTTTTTTTCGCTGTTTTGATGATTAACACCAACCAGTCCCGGGTGCATCTCCATGCTATCAGATACCAATCTCTCAAGAAATCCTTGTCATCCAGAAATAGTCGTGGTGTGTTGTTTACTATGAGCCCTGTAGGGGCGCAATTCCCACGCAGGTATTCTGCCATTATTGTCCCATGCACACATACTCTTGCCTGGTTCTTCTTTAGTACGAGGACTTTTGTCCAGCCTTCATCAGTATTAGCTGATGTCGTAGGTAGGAGGTCTACAATACTGGGATTTTCTAACAGAATACTTTGTATTTCGTCCTCATCAAATGCTAAACCAAATTTAGTAGCCATTGTATCAAATCTGGAATGTTTTATACTGATTCCCCGCCGCTGCTGTTGTGCCTCAACTCTAACTCGTTCTGCCTATGTTATTGTTAGTCATGAAATCCACGTACTAATGATAAAGAGGTTAATACTTAAATACTTAAAGACCCGTAGCCTACCAGCTACTCTCATAACAATACTTACAAAACGGGGGTCTGAGGGAATATTTAATGACCAAAATGCTACAGCCCTCTACCTTAACTACTACCAACAACAAGGTAGCACTTGGTCTCGAACTCCAAAAAGAATTTATTAAATTAAATTAAATAAAGGTGTGAGTGGACTACCTACAAAGTCGTTCACTGGGCACTTTCAGAATGCTGGTAGTGTTCCCATCAGGCAACCGACCTGTACTGCCCTTCATCATTTGGAAAAGACATCATAAGGCACACTGGAAGTGGCCCAGTGTGCGATCACGCACAAATGTGCTACAGTTGTTCTCTATATCCGAATGAATGTATTTATCACTGAGTAGGTATCAGGGGGTTGCTAACAAGCAGTGCAAAATATTAAAGTAAACAAATTAATTAAATCTAAACACTGGTGGTGTCAATAAAATAGAGTAGAGGAAGGAAAACAGTTTAATAGGAACCTTCCTTTCCCAACATTAAAAACTGTGAAAAAAAGGTAGCATTAGCAAATAACTACCTTGACAGTTTTTATGGTCATGGTCGACATGTTTCTGCAGTGTTACCTTGGGCCCAGAGGTCACCTACTGCTTCATCAGGACCTAGTGATTTCTACTGCTTGTAGTGAGAATGACATGAAAAAAGTGTAAACAATATCACCTTTAGCTCTCCTGGATGTTGATTTCAGGATTTGGCATAGAAACACACACACACCAATATGCAAAAAATAAAAGAAAAACAAATTTAGCTATTATGTCACATCTTGCTAACAAAATATTCACAGCTCTATATGGTAGCTATGGATAACATCATTACATTAATGTCAACATCCACATATTACATTCTCGCATTAGCGAGTCATGCAAGAGCACAATGACTTCTGGTCATATACACTCACCAGAAGTTTAGGAGAGTAATGCCCCACCTCACCCGGCATCAGCGCAGGTTTCAAGGAGCCCCGCTCTGTGTGAAATAGTAAATAAATAAACGAACAAAGGCAGAAGGGTCAGAGGAAGCACCAAGACGCGAGGGCAACCGCTGTATAATTATCAAAAAGCTTTATCAAACAGTCTCGAGTAAAATCATCATCGCGATTAGGGTAACTCGAGACTGTGTCCATTGAGCATTTGTACTCTAACTGCACTGCGCAACCCTTTGGATCATCGCGCATGATTTAAAGAAATCGTTCCCTGTACCTACGCTGAAGCGAGTATTGCTCTAACACAAGCCCCCAGTAGGTTCACTCCTCGAGTGGCGTTAGAGTTAAACCGCCGTACTTCTAAATCAATAGCCCCGGTAGCTTACCTGCCCGTCGGTACTCCAGACGTCCTTCCGGGCTGTCTGTGGGAGGTGCGAACGGGCAGGAAGTGCCGGTATTTACGGATAATGTATTTCCGATTGCTCAATGTGACGCCCTGACGTCATTGAGGCGCGCCTGGCAGTTCATGGGAATTGTAGTTAATATATTTTTTTCTCTGAGGTTGAAGAACAAGGCATTGTCTTAAGATCACGGATAGATTTGTTATCCTCCCAGAATCAAAACAACAGATTCTTCTATGTAAAATGCTCGTCCTACATTCAAAGCTCAAGTAACAGAACATTGTGCTGCAGCTTTGGTAAAACGTGATTTGCGTATATTTAGTCTAATCAATAAACAGTATCATTAAATGAAAGTTTATAACCATAACCCTACCGTATAGGTGAATCATTAATCTCATGATCTATATGTATGCCTGCATTTAATTCAGAGCAAGGAAACTTACTTCGTGAACTACAGATCTTTTTATGTTCAGACAGAAACAATCAAACATTTAAGAGTTCTGAACACTTTATAGAGACATCCACTGAATGTCTTCGTTCAGTCCTGTTTTATCCGTGCAAAGCTTATGTACCCATTTCTGTTCACGTCTAAACAGGAACATCTTTATATCTGTAATATGTGTGGGTATCAGAGGTTGTTCTAACACTGTCCAGTGTAGGTCATTAGGCGTGTGCTTTTCTTGCAGGAAATGATTGGTAAGTCTTGTTGACTGTCTTGAACACTGGATGGAGCTTTTGTGTTCGGTGATACGTGTCTTTACCCTACGAGTCGTCATGCCCACATATCTTTTTTGGCATGGGCATGTGATCAGATAGATCAGATTGGAGCTATTACATGTGGTGAATCTGCGTTGTTCCCATGGGTGATCTGTACCAATATCTATTGTCTGTGATCTGGTGGTATTGGGACATACTGCGCAGTTGCCACAGGGGTGATGCCCGGTAGCTGCCGGCATGTCCCACAGGGTACCCAGTGCTCTTGGTAAGTCATCTTTAGGCCGGGTATGCACAAGTTTGTCCTTTAGACTCTGGCCCCTCTTGAACGCAAAAAGAGGAATCTGAATGCCATCTGTTCCCGTATTCAGAATACTCCAATGTTTTTTCACTGACCTGAAAAAACTTTTCTTAAAAGAACATAGACCTTTCCACAATCTCTCGAGAAAGGAACAAGAGGCTATAACGAACGTGTCCAATAATCAGTCCGTGGTTATCAAACCGGCGGACAAGGGCGGGGCGATTGTGCTGCTCGATGCAGATGCCTATCAGGCAGAGTGCCTTCGCCAACTCAATAACACCAGGGCATACCGCAAACTATCTATAGATCCCACTGAGAGACTCACCAGAGAAATCAAGCAAATAGTGGAAGAAGCACTCAGTGAGGGTTGGATAACAGCCAAAGAAGGGCAATTCCTATGCACAGTGAATCCTAGAGTTCCCTATTTCTACCAATTACCCAAAATACACAAGCCACAACGACCACCCCCGGGCCGCCCTATTATCTCAGGGATCGGCTCGTTATTAGAACCATTATCAACATTCGTGGATGTATTCCTTAAACCAATGGTGAGCGAAATGCCGACTTACCTTAAGGATACCAAGGATGTACTGAGGCTCCTACCAGATATTGACTTCGATGGGAGCACAGACATCTTGGTGTCATTCGACGTAGAGAGGCTTTACACCTCGATTCCTCAGTTAGAAACACTAGAGGTAGTGGAGGCACTTCTAACAGAGAGACAACTGGATTCCATCACACCAGTAAGACTGATAATGTCATTGGCTAATTTAGCGATGACTGAAAACTTTTTTCGATATGAAGATTCTCTTTATTTGCAAGTAAGCGGGACCAGCATGGCAGCATTTTTGCCCCGTCCCTAGCTAATCTATATGTCCACAGGTTCGAATCAGATCACATCTTCTCTGAGACCAACCCTTTCACAGACAAATTGCGTCTGTGGAAGCGGTATATAGATGTTGTCCTGGTGATATGGAGAGGGAGCGAGGCAGAACTTGCTGCTTTCCACGAATGGTTGAACGGCAGGAACCAGTTCCTAAAGTTCACCATAGAATACAGCAGGACACACTTGGCCTTCCTGGACCTGCTTATAACCTCTACACCCATGGGGTTGGCGTCCGAACTCTACCGTAAACCGATGGCACGGAACTCACTATTGAATTACAATAGCTGTCACCCAAAGTCCCTGAGGGATAACTTGCCCTTCGGGCAATTTTTGCGAATTCAGAGGAACTGTTCCACAAGAGACAGCTTTGAACATCATGCAGGAAATTTAGAACAGGATCTTTTGCATAAAGAATATCCTAGACATCTAGTTTGCAGATCCAAGAAACGAGCCTCAAACAATAACCGGGAGGGGTTACTAGAGGCCTTACCATCGAAACCAAAACAAGATCGCATGACATTTGTGAGTACTTTTACGACACAGTCTAATAGTATTCAACGAATAGTGAAAAAACATTGGAGTATTCTGAATACGGGAACAGATGGCATTCAGATTCCTCTTTTTGCGTTCAAGAGGGGCCAGAGTCTAAAGGACAAACTTGTGCATACCCGGCCTAAAGATGACTTACCAAGAGCACTGGGTACCCTGTGGGACATGCCGGCAGCTACCGGGCATCACCCCTGTGGCAACTGCGCAGTATGTCCCAATACCACCAGATCACAGACAATAGATATTGGTACAGATCACCCATGGGAACAACGCAGATTCACCACATGTAATAGCTTCAATCTGATCTATCTGATCACATGCCCATGCCAAAAAAGATATGTGGGCATGACGACTCGTAGGGTAAAGACACGTATCACCGAACACAAAAGCTCCATCCGGTGTTCAAGACAGTCAACAAGACTTACCAATCATTTCCTGCAAGAAAAGCACACGCCTAATGACCTACACTGGATAGTGTTAGAACAACCTCTGATACCCACACATATTACGGATATAAAGATGTTCCTGTTTAGACGTGAACAGAAATGGGTACATAAGCATTGCACGGATAAAACAGGACTGAACGAAGACATTCCGTGGATGTCTCTATAAAGTGTTCAGAACTCTTAAATGTTTGATTGTTTCTGTCTGAACATAAAAAGATCTGTAGTTCACGAAGTAAGTTTCCTTGCTCTGAATTAAATGCAGGCATACATATAGATCATGAGATTAATGATTCACCTATACGGTAGGGTTATGGTTATAAACTTTCATTTAATGATACTGTTTATTGATTAGACTAAATATACGCAAATCACGTTTTACCAAAGCTGCAGCACAATGTTCTGTTACTTAAGCTTTGAATGTAGGACGAGCATTTTACATAGAAGAATCTGTTGTTTTGATTCTGGGAGGATAACAATTCTATCCGTGATCTTAAGACAATGCCTTGTTCTTCAACCTCAGAGAAAAAAATATATTAACTACAATTCCCATGAACTGCCAGGCGCGCCTCAATGACGTCAGGGCGCCACATTGAGCAATCGGAAATACAACATCCGTAAATACCGGCACTTCCTGCCCGTTCGGCACCTCCCACAGACAGCCCGGAAGGACGTCTGGAGTACCGACGGGCAGGTAAGCGACCGGGGCTATTGATTTAGGAGTACGGCGGTTTAAGTCTAACGCCACTCGAGGAGTGAACCTACTGGGGGCTTGTGTTAGAGCAATACTCGCTTCAGCGTAGGTACAGGGAACGATTTCTTTAAATCGTGCGCGATGATCCAAAGGGTTGCGCAGTGCAGTTAGAGTACAAATGCTCAATGGACACAGTCTCGAGTTACCCTAATCGCGATGATGATTTTACTCGAGACTGTTTGATAAAGCCTTTTTGATAATTATACAGCGGTTGCCCTCGCGTCTTGGTGTTTCCTCTGACCCTTCTGCCTTTGTTCGTTTATTTATTTACTATTTCACACAGAGCGGGGCTCCTTGAAACCTGCGCTGATGCCGGGTGAGGTGGGGCATTACTCTCCTAAACTTCTGGTGAGTGTATATGACCAGAAGTCATTGTGCTCTTGCATGACTCGCTAATGCGAGAATGTGATATGTGGATGTTGACATTAATGTAATGATGTTATCCATAGCTACCATATAGAGCTGTGAATATTTTGTTAGCAAGATGTGACATAATAGCTAAATTTGTTTTTCTTTTATTTTTTGCATATTGGTGTGTGTGTTTCTATGCCAAATCCTGAAATCAACATCCAGGAGAGCTAAAGGTGATATTGTTTACACATTTTTCATGTCATTCTCACTACAAGCAGTAGAAATCACTAGGTCCTGATGAAGCAGTAGGTGACCTCTGGGCCCAAGGTAACACTGCAGAAACATGTCGACCATGACCATAAGAACTGTCAAGGTAGTTATTTGCTAATGCTACCTTTTTTTCACTGTTTTTAATGTTGGGAAAGGAAGGTTCCTATTAAACTGTTTTCCTTCCTCTACCCTATTTTATTGACACCACCACTGTTTAGATTTAATTAATTTGTTTACTTTAATATTTTGCACTGCTTGTTAGCAACCCCCTGATACCTACTCAGTGATAAATACATTCATTCGGATATAGAGAACAACTGTAGCACATTTGTGCCTGATCGCACACTGGGCCACTTCCAGTGTGCCTTATGATGTCTTTTCCAAATGATGAAGGGCGGTACAGGTCGGTTGCCTGATGGGAACACTACCAGCATTCTGAAAGTGCCCAGTGAACGACTTTGTAGGTAGTCCACTCACACCTTTATTTAATTTAATTTATTAAATTCTTTTTGGAGTTCGAGACCAAGTGCTACCTTGTTGTTGGTAGTACTTTTGACAAACCACCAGTTCCACGTCCAACCACCTGGTAGAGGCCACAAAGAAGGTCCCTAGACACAAGTGTCCAGACTCGTCACTGCATCGACCCACCCACAAAACGTCACACAAAGTGAGACAAAATGGACCGCAAAGTACAAACTGGCATTATTTGGTCGCCGGGCAATTAGCACAGAAGGTCGAAGGGTAAGAGGATGTGCTTGACTGCATAGGTTACATTTCTGTTTGACATTGGAACAGTTGTTATGTAATGAAAGACAACATCCTGTGGCAATATAACACAAAGAAGGACCAGAGAGCCAATTCGCAAAAGGTACTTACCAAACCCTAATAATATTTTGGTACGCCTTCCCCGCATTACCCACCTCAAATGTCCCTTTGTGCCTACCTGCATTACTTTCACGCAACAAGCTGGCAATGTAGCAACATTGCCAGGAGGTAACCTAGGCAGAAAACTCAACAATGAACAACTCTGTGGAGGAAAATGCAGAAAGCTCATTCGTTGAACTGGAAAACCTTTCTGAATTTCTATCATTAATCTGCATTTTCATCAGCACTGCCAATACCACCACACTTTCGATTCTACAATCACTTGTCCTGAAAGTCATAATGTCATGGAGCATATATTAATGGCAACAAACAACTAAGTGAAGTAAGAAATGCTTGAATTAACCTCATTCAATGGCGATGGCTCGTGTCCATCGATTTTCGCCCACTGTAATACAACTCTGGATGAGACCAGCCACATACAGATCAGAAATGGGCATGCCCCAATTGAGCTGTCCAGTCCAAACTGCCAGGCAAGGTCCCTTCAGACGTGAGAACAAGCAACCCCTGTTTTGGACTACTTACACCTCATCAGTGAGATGTTTACTCGACTCGTGGCACAGCCAGCGCAAGGCCCATGTCTTGGTAAACCTTTGCAATGCCTGGCACCCATTGCTACAAACAACAAAATGATTAAAGGAATGCTTCAAATAATCTCAGCCACTGGTGATTCTTCCAGCCGCATTCCAATCTATCGTTTTCACTCAGTGTTGCAGCACTGCCAGGCTAGAAACAGTGGACAGCTAATATGAAACTGCAGACTGGCAGGAAATGGTAAACTCAGAATGAGGTTAAGGAGGGTAGCAGCCTTGTCAATTGCTACTCTATGAACCCCTATCCCTGCAGCAGTGTATGATTACTGGGTGATCTCTATTTATCATGGTTTAATTATTTTGGGATACAAAAATCTTAGGGTAATTAGGATACTAAAAATAACTGCTGGAGTCAAGGTAAAAGCTAACTACACAATAACAAAAATAAAACAATACAAGGTAAACATGGGTAAATGATACAGAATCTCCCCTCCATAAAGAAAGAAATTAGGCAAAAAAGTAGGTTGGGTGTACAGGAAATAAAAAAAAAACTGTAAAGGGCAAAACATTTTTTTTTAATGGAATTTAGGGGCATGAATGTATGCTGCAGTGGGCAGATGTGCATGACACACTAACCGACCAATGGATGAAAAGGGCTAACTAAAAGCCCCCAAAAAGTTTGAATATTATTTTAGTATATCTAAAAAGCCTTGCTAATGCCAGACTTAAACGAGCATTAGAAAAGCCAATAGCAGAGTGTTGTGGAGTGACGTAGAGTGTGGAGTGGGTAGAGTGGAGGAAAGTGTCATAGAGTGGAGAGTCAAAGAGTGAAGTGGCATAGATTGGAGTAGAGTAGATTGACATAGAGTGTCGTAAGTGGCGCAGAGTGGAGTAAAGTGGCAAGACGTAAGGTAGTTGCGTAAAGTAGAATAGAGTGCTATATAGTAGAGTGGAATAGATAGTCGCAGAGAGGACTGGCATGGATTGGAGGAGAGTGTTGTAGAGTGGAGTTGAGTGGAGGGGCACAGATTGGAGTACAGTGGCGTGAAGTAGATTGTCGAGAGTGAAGTGGCTTAGAGTGGGCTAGAGTGTCCTCGAGTGGAGTAGCAAAGAGTGGAGTAGAGTGTCATGCAGTGTTGTTGAGGGAATATTGTGGCATAGACTGCAGGGGCGTTGATTGGAGTAGAGTATCATGGAGTGTCATGGAGTATTGTGGAGGGAATAGTGTGTTGAGTAGAGGGGAGGGGTATAGATTGGAGTAGAGTGGCATACAGTGGAGTGGCATAGAGCGGAGCAGAGATTTGTAGGGTGGAGTAGAGTGCCATAGAGTGGAGTGGCATAGAGTGATGTAGAGTGGCTTGGAGTAAAGCAGAATGAAGTGACATAAAGGAAGGTGTGTAGAGTGAAGTAGTAAAGTGTGGTGTGGAGTACCGTATAGTGAAGTGTCGTAGAGTGGAGTGCAGTAGACTAGAGTGTTGTGTAGTAGAGTGGAATAGTGTCGTGGGGTGGCATAGAGTGGAGTAGGCAAAAAAAAGGCAAAAAAAACATAAGGGGGCAGGGTAGGAATTGTCTGATCCAATAGGCCTAGTGGTGGGGTCCCAAACATGTTTTTTGTTCAATGTTGCTGCGATTTCGCAGATAATCCATGACAAAATTGATCAGTGATTTCACTGACCAAGTCATGAGAGATGTAATATGTGCGTCATAAGTAGTGCATTGTAGGGGCGTAAGTTATTGTTAGCTCAGGCAACTATAACAGCTGAATTTCTATGGTTTTGTGCATGTGAAATCTGAACTGTAATGTCCCTGTATCCTTTTTTTTCCACTGAAAATCCATGGTTTTTATAGTAGTATTCTCTAACCATGACGTCCCTGTAACCTTTGTTTATTTTTTTAGTGACTTTCATAGGTTTAAAAAAAATGTATTTCCTAACTGTAAACTGCAACCTTAAAGTGGGTGTGTGAGTTGCTGTATAGGTCAATGAGTGGGTGTGTGATTGGCTGTATGGGTCTGTGAGTAGATGTGTGAGTCACTGTATAGGTCTGTGAGTGGGTGTGTGAGTGGTTTTGGGGATGTGTGCGTGGCTGTATGGGTCAGTGTGTGAGTGGGTGTGTGAGTGGCAGTATGGGCTGGTTTGTGAATCGCTGTATGGGTCTGTAAGTGGGTGTGTGGATGGCTGTATGGGTCTGTGAGTTGGTGTGTGAGTGTATGCCGTGTATGAGTGGGTGTGTGAATACTTTAGAGGATGTGTGAGTGGATTTGTGAGCTGGTGAGTGGGTATGTGATTATTATATGGGTCTGTGAGTGGATGTGTGAGAGGTTTGTGAGTGGTTTTATGTGTCTGGGTGTATGAGTGGCTGTATGGGTCCATACGTGGGGGTGTGAGTGGTAATGTGGGTGTGTGAGTGACTGTATGGGTGTGTGGGTGTGTGGGTGCGTGTGAGTGGCTGTGTGGGTGACAGGGCCAGAACAGAATCTTAGCTGTCCCTTTATTCAACCAGAGTCCACAGTTTTGCACAAAATCTCTACCCAACTGGAGTACTCTACTGGGTAATTATAAGTGCTAACTCATTGGGTAAATGTCTAATGCATATTCTACACTACAGCTGCGTAATGGAATAGAAGGAAATGTCTCTGAAAACCTTCTGTGTGTTTAATTTTGATGATGAGAGATTGTTCCTCGTGCCTCTTTTTCCAGAAATCTGTGATAACATGAATTCTCCTTTAGAAAAGATGATGAGACTACAAAGAGAATCTACACCAAATATGGGTACTTCCTCTGTCAAAATTGAGTTGTTTTATGCTAAGCCACCTTTTTAGTGGTTTCTGCTTTTGCCAATTGAGGCACTTGGAGACGTAATTTTGGTTAGCGCTCCAGTCTCTAGGGGTCCTTCATATAAAATGAGACCCGATGTGCGGACATGCAGCAAAAGTGCGCCTAAGTCCAGCTAGTCTGTGCCCGACCAGGGCTAGAAACCCTGCCTCTGGTCAATTAAGTAGGCTTATATACTCCCCCTACCAACTTTTAGCACAGGGTGGGTCTTTTAATGAAAGCTGTACTCACTCAATGTGTTTACTCAAGGGAGAAACCACATGTAGTCACAGCCCACCTTCCCTTCCACTGAAAACAGTCCCTAAACTTACCACAAACTCTCAGAATGTTCCTAATTAATTGTAGGTCGATTCCAAAACATAAACTAGAACTCATCAGTTTCCTAGAAGAGGAAAAACCAGGGGCCAGATGTACAACCCTTTTTTGCGGCTGCAAACAGGAGATCGGCCCGTTTGCAACCGCAAAAAAAGTTCCAGGCTTGGAATGCTATTTTGCGAGTCACCATGCCATGTACTGTTGTTTTGTGACTGCATTAGCGGTTGCAAAACAGTCGCAGTTTACCACCTACTTTAAGTAGGTAGTAAACTACTCGCAAACGGGAAGTGATCCCCCGGGGATCCCTTCCCCTTTGTGAGTGAGTAAATATTTTTTAAGAGCAGGCACTGGTCACAGAGACCACTGCCTGCCCTTAAAAACTGAAACTGAAAAGTTTTTAAGGGCATTTTTCTTTTTTTAAATTAATCCCGTTTTCCTTTTAGGAAAACGGGCTGAATTAAATAAAAACTGCTTTATTGAAAAAGCAGTCACAGACATGGTGGCTTGCTGACCCCCAGCAGGCCACCATCCCTGAGAGTGCTGGCCAGTCCCAATGGGGTAGAAAATTGCGCTTGCCTCATGAATATTTATGAGGCATGCAATGTGCAACCCTATTGGGAATCGCAAACAGTTTCTGAGACACCGTTGTACATTGCATTTAGCGAGTCGCAAATTGTAAGTCGCAATTTGATGCAATTTGCGACTCACTAAATGCAAGCTTCGTACATCTGGCCCCAGATCTTGTATTTTTAATGGTTACATGCAGAAGCTTGTCCTGACCTTGTCCAAACCCTCCCCCATGGATATTATATCCAACACGGAGTCCGTAAAACTAAGAGCAGTCAAAATAATGCAATTATCCTGAAAGATGTTTTTAGCTGTCTCATCAAACCTGGCCAGATAGCAGACTGTGAAAGCATGACATTTGCGATCTCGCTTTCCCCTACCAGCACATTTTCAGGTATTTTCATATATAGAACACCTGGATCCTATGGTAAATTCCTTCAATCCCTCCCAGAATGTTTTGTAAATCTGGCCAGTACCAGAGCCAATTTCTCTCTATTAAGAGATTTTGATTTACATCCGGATAAGCCTACGAACTCCCAAGTCTCCACCCTCCTTCAAGACCTGTTAGCTATTGAGCTTACACAAAAGGTGGTACAACCCACTCATGATAAAAGGTATCTACTTGACCATTTTTCTTCCAATTACGAATTGCTGAAATTTCTATACCCCGTCCCTGTAATCTGGCCACATCATTTTATGATTCCAGTTAACTTGGAAACCGGGATGTCGTCTTTTTATCATAAATCACGGAGGGCCATATGTATCAACATTCCCTTTTGCGATTTCTAAATAGCGATTTTTAAGGAATCGCTATTTAGAAATCGCAAAATGGTATGTATGTAGAAAATCGCTTTTTTGCGATTTCTTAAAATTCCTTAATTGCGATTAGCAAATTGCTAATCGCAATTAAGGAATAATTTCCCATTCATTTCTATGGGCCAGGAGGCCCATAGGAATGAAGGGGAAATTTGCGATTTGCAATTTGCTAATCGCAAATTGAGAATATTTTCAAGGGTGCAGGGGTGTCCAAAGGACACCCTGTTGCACCCCTGAAATCTGCATGGGTGCACATGCGGCGCACATACATGCCCTAAGGGCATGTATGTGCGTCACATGGCACTTTGAAAAATGAAAAAATATGCATTTTGAAAGGAATTCGCAACTTACCACCAACTAGAAGTTGGTGGTAATTTGCGATCCCTTAAGGCCAATTTGCGATTTTTTTTGGCTTCTTACATTGCATTTAAGGAATCGCAAAATTTGCGATTCCTTAAATGCAATCGCAATATAAGGAATCGCAAATTTTGCGATTCCTTATTTTCAAGCAGATTTCCTTGATACATACCATTATTTCGGCGTTTGCGAAGTCAATTTGGCTTGATACATATGGCCCTTAGTGCTAAAGACAGTGCTTGGTCCAAATTGTCGTTGGAACAATGGAAACAATCTCTCACAGACTCCATACCGATTTTAGATTCAAACCTAACCATAGCTAGTGAAAAGTTTTCTCAATGGATTGAATCAGGTTAATCCCCCAAAATCTCTTACCAGACAATCTAAGGAGAAAACGTCATCCATTATACTCCCAATCTGCGTAAGCTGAAACAAAATTGTTAAAGAGCTGAAAGGATTTGGAGGAAAGACTTCCGGGAGATGAGCAAAATATATAGAAATTCTATTAAAACCTATCTAGTGGAAATTAAAAGAGCACAAGTACTTTACTTTGAAGTAAAAATCAACCAAGCCGCAAATTCACCACGTGAAATTTTTCACATTGCAAAAGCCTTGCTTGAGCCACCTTCCTCTGGTACTGCATTGGAACCATCACCTTCATGGAGCAATGATCTGGCTAGCTTTTTTTTAAAGAAAATCCAAGACCTTTATGATATGCTCTACCTTTTTACCACCACCGACACTTCCATGTTTGATGATGACATGCACTCTATACTCACAATACGTTTGAGGAATACCCTATTTTGAACTCAGACAAGCTCACGGAGATCCTGCACCAAGTTAAGCCAGATTCCGTTACTGACCCAGCTCCCCCATGTATCTTGGCTAAAGTCAGAGATTTGATACTTCCTCTTTGCTCAAATTGATAAATCTTTCTCTCCCTACTGGATGCGTCCCTTTGGCATGCGAACATGCCATGGTTAAAGAATTATTAAAAAAGCCTAATTTGTATCCTTCAATACTAGGTAGCTACCGCTCCATCTCTCTTCTCCCAGGGATTAGTCAAATATTAGAAATACCAACCAGATTTTGTCAGAATTTTTTACAAAGTCATAAATCTTTACATAATTCCTCTCAGACTGGTTTCCAACCCCTCCATATCACAGAGCCTGCTTTTATGATAGTGGGTTAAGAATCTAAAAGATTACTCTATCAAGGAGGATGAGCTGCCATTATTTTGTTCGACTTGAGCTCACCATTCGACACGGTAAACCTTAACATCCTTGTAAAAAGATTAAAGAATGCTGGAATCACTGGGAGTGCTCTTTCTTGGTTTCAGTCCTTTCTTGAAGATAGGACATTTCAGGTCTCGGAAGAAGTCTGCACATCTGACAGCCTTCCATTAAAAAGTGGAGTACCTACAGGGCTCATCTTTGTGCCCAAATGTTTAATATATATATGAGGCCCCTTGCATATATTTTTCTACTATTCGGGATCGCAATAGTCTCCTACGCTGACGATACACAATTGCTCTTTTTTTTAAATCAATGTCAATACTCCCCCTCTTTTTCTTTATACCTATGTCTTGGAAAGGATGTTAAATGGATGGAATGTTCTTGTCACAAGCTGAACGGAGATAAAACTGAGCTCATGATCCTGGGCAACAACTTAAACCTGGGTCTGGGACTGGACTGGCCAAGTTGTTTAGGCCCCTACCAACCTTTAAAACCACCACTAAAAGTCTTTGTATGTGGCTAGACAAGTCCCTAAAATTTAGCAATCAGGCAGTGAAGCTTGAGGCCACTTGCTACAGCTTACTTAGATTGCTTCAGAAGATTCTTCCTCTTCTCCCTTTCACTGCTAGGACACTGATGATCCAGGCCCTTATTCTCTCATTCCTGGACTAAGGTAATTCCCTTTATCTTGCACAAAAGGCCACAACAGTGAAACTTCAGGTAGCACAAAACTGCCGTACGACTGCTTAACAAGGAACTGGCTCAACAAGTTTAGCTTCGGGCAATGGAGTCAGCTTGCCCAGGTCACACAGAAGTTAGCTAAAGGTGTACGTGTCCCAAGGACTCGTTCGGCCGTAGTCATCGGCCTATGTGAGGGCAACCACAAAATGGCTGCCGTACACAAAATGGAACCCAAAGGTTCAAAACGGAATCCCTAATTTCATGGTGAATCCATCACTCGAACATGACGAAAACACTTGCGCATACTACACTCGTCATTCTCGGTCCGCTGTCACCAAAATTGTCACGATACGACGACCTTTATGAAACGGGTTCAGAATCACGGAACCTCAGCCCCTCCTTTTGCCCTTACATAGGCAATAACCTAAACTCACGTCAGTCTGAATCCAGGTCTATATTCATCAGATCATCATGATGTTGCTGTAGCATCATCCTATTACTTAGCACGTCTCTTGATACAGGTCTCCTTGCACACGAGGTAGCACACAGGCCACATATAGCAGGAGCACACTGTACACAAAGTCAGAACAGGAAAAGAATGCCTAAGACCATCCCAATGATCATCAGAATCTTCCATCCCCAGGTGGATAACAATCCCCAAAACCATCCCATTAATGACCAATCTCCTTCGTCCACATGTATAGACTCGGAGATCCTGTGCAGCTTGGAAATGGCTTAGTAGACTGTCGGAGCATTATCTGGAATGAAAACACAGCAGCTCGATTGGATCAATTTACATGCCCCTCCTCTATCTGCAAGAATGACATCTAACTCAACTCTGTTCTGAAGAGTCATAAGGCGATCCGACCAGAGCTCAGCAGTCAGGTTACTAAGGGCACCGGCAGTTTCAACTACGGTGGACTCAACCACTCTCGTCAATTGCTGTATGTTCCTGCTGTTAACCATAGGTCCCCAAAACGGCAGAAAACTCTTCAGAAAATCTCCTAATTCTTGTCCTGCAGTATCTTCCTTATTGAAGACACCTCTAACAACTCTCGTCTTGTGGTAATCTGATGCAGCTGTATACGTAGGAGGCAACAGGAACGAGACAAAACATGTGCTCGAGAAATCAGGGGGCAACCACGTGTATGCTCTATCGTAACAGACGAAATAGGTACCCTTAGCTGCTAGAAACGGTGGGGAAGTTTTAGACGCAAAAACATACGTCTCAGTGCAGATACTCTTCCCTAACTGAGCTCTCGGATTCTTGCCATTACCTTGCAGACAATAATGACCCTGATGGGGTACAATCCAAATCGGAGAGGATCTATTCGCTCGCTGGTTCTCACTCAGACTAACTCCATATCCAGTAACGTTCCATCCAATATACGCTAGTGTCTCATTTTTCGGGATTGTCTCATAGGAATCTATTCCTCTAATCATATCAACTATTCCCTTAACTAGAGCACTATTCTTTGGATTATCTTTCACAGAACGTAGGGGGTAGACTTCACGAGCATAGATGAACATCGTTCTGTATGCCCACACAGAACCATTACAGCTGAATGGCAGGACCAGGTAAGGAATACCTTTATCAGTAGTATGAGGCATAAGGCCACACACCCAACAGTTAGTCGTATTCACTACTAGCTGGTGTTGGTGCAAAAGCTGAACAAAGGAGTTATTAACATATTCCAATCTCCTAATGGACTCATGTTCAGGCAGAGGGTAAAAAGAATGCGAAGAAACAGTAGAAGAAGGTATGGGTTGTGTAGTGGGTGCAAACGTCACTTGAAAAGAGAATACAATATATCCCATCAAGAACATCATCAAGCTAAGTAACAAAAAAAGGCATAATATCAAAAAACACTTTCTGCTCATAATTTGGCACATTTTGCTCCTAAAACTCATTTCTCCAACAGGTCTCTCCATCTCGAAAAACTCCATCCTCTAACCGTGCTGCTCGCGGCGGTTGGGTGTTCCGTGCTAAGGAATGCGTCTGTCAGTCCAGGGAACGGCCTAGGACCAACCAGAACCGTCGACCTTATGTCTTCGGCTTGCACTCCCAAGTCTTTACACCGTGACCCTACAGCTGAACCCCGATGGCGGTTCGAAAATCAAAAATCAGTCAAAACAGTTTCTCAGATGGGAGAGCTGAACTTTCAAAAATAGCAAAGAAAAGAATTTTCACTTTATTAGTCCCACGACTCTTGGTCGCAAATTATAACGGCCTTTACCAGGAAATGTCTGATCATGGAATAATAGTTCAGGCTCGGTAGGGTCCAGCCGAACTGACGGTGGCACAGCTTCTTGCAGAAGATCGTCACTTTCGCGCTCAGAACTTGTCCCTATTAAACGTGCATCGCTAAAAGGCAGAAAACGAGGCACGGTGTCAGTTTCTGAATCAGGAATACCCTCCTGGACCCACCGGTCGTACGGCAGAGGCAAAGGGACCGTCTTACAATGTACGCCGTGGATCCAGTTCTTCTTCCCTTGCACTCGCACTGCAGATCGCGTAGACAATAGCACCAAGTAGGGACCGGTCCAGCGGGGCTGATCGTTCTTTGTCCGCTGAAAGTTCTTCACGAAGATCCAGGAGCCAGGATCGATGGCATGTCCAGGATCTTCAGAAGCCTGAGGCAATGTATCGTAAACCTGTTGGTGTAAGACACGCAATTTAGCCGTTAAATCATACAGATAGTCAAGCAGTACAGGGTGTTCAATCTCGCTAAATTTCGTCGGCCTCGGCACTCCCCATATGTTTGCCTTGCGACCAAAAACTATTTCGTATGGACTAAGTCCCACTCGCGAATGTACAGTCATCCTTGTTGACAGAAGTGCTATTGGCAAAGCATCAGGCCCTTTAAGACCAGAGCTCGCTTTTATCTTGGCAAGTTTCAACTTAAGGGTGCCATTATAGCACTCAACTAAACCAGCTGATTGGGGCTGAATTGCAGCATGGAATTTCTGTCGAATTCCTAAACCATCACACACTTTCTTCATCACTTGACCCACAAATTCACTCCCATTGTCACTCCAGACCATTCTCGGCAAACCGTACCTAGGGAAAAACTCCTTAACAAGAGCTTTAGCTGTGGACAAAGCAGTATTATCTTTCAGGGGATATGTTTCTACCCATCTTGAAAAGGCACAAACAACCACAAGTACATACTTCAGGTTGTTGCATCTCTCCATGTGGATGAAATCTAATTGCAAAACCTCGAACGGATACGTCGGAGGCACAAAATGACCAGCTGGAGTTGGAGTTCCCCTACCAGGATTGTACATCAGACAAACCATGCAATTCTTGACCACATTCTCCGCACACTTAGGAATTCCAGCATTTTGCCATACTGGAGCCAACAACTTACAAATCCCTTTCACACTGATATGAGCCATTCCATGCGCCATCGTAACCACTGCAAGCACGTACGCATCGGGTAGCAACCATCGCTGATGTTCTGACAACTCAACCCAACAACCATTCAAATCCAATTTACCCATACTCTCTCTCCATACGCTCAACTCTTTCTCTGTAGCTTCAGCTTGAATTGACTTCACACTCTCTATCGTATCCTCATACATTCCTCTATCCGGAACCCATCTCGCCGGACCCGCAACATACATTCGACTCATCACATCTCTTGCGGTTTCTTTCGCAACTTCGTCTGCAAACGCATTACCACGACCAACATCATCGGTAACCTTCTTATGTGCACTGCATTTCACAATTGCAACTTGCAACGGCAAAGTAAGTGACTCCAGAAGCTCATTCACCAACTGACCATGCTGAATCTTAGTTCCGTGTGAAGTCAGGAACCCACGCTCTCTCCAAAAGCGACCAAAACTATGAGCCACACCAAACGCATACTGGCTATCAGTGTATACAGTCACTTGTTTTCCTTTCGACAACACACACACTCTTGTCAATGCAATCAACTCTGCTGCTTGAGCTGAATTATGTGGGATACGTGCAGCTTCAACAATCGTATGCAAAGTCGTAACAGCGTATGCCGCAGTCGTATCACCATTCGGAAGCTTGAAGCACGAACCATCCACCCATAAGGTACCATCACACTTCGCAAGAGGAGTGTCCCTAAGGTCTATTCTCCCTTTCGTTTCCTCCTCTGTCCTAAGAAAACAATCATGCTGTTCAGAAACATCTGTCTCTACTGAAATCGGCAACAACGTAGCTGGATTCAACGTATTGCATCTCTTTATGTGCACATGACTCGCTAAGAGTGTCAACTCATAACCTGACAATCGAGCACTAGTTAAGTGCTGTGTCTTGGTCCTGTTCAACAAGGTATCCACTGCATGTGGAACCATCACAATCAACGTATTATCCATCACCAAACCAGCAGACTGTCGAATAGAGACAGCCGCTGCCGCTGTAGCTCTCAAACAACTCGGCAACGCTCTAGCTACCGGATCCAAAGTCGACGAGAAATACGCACATGGACGTTGCTTATCGCCAAACTGCTGTGTCAAAACTTACATTGCACATCCCTCTCTCTCGTGGACATAGAGTTTAAAAGGCTTACTGTAGTTGGGAGTACCCAACACAGGAGCCGAACACAACGCATCGCGCAATTCAGAAAAACTTTTCTGACATTCGTCAGTCCAAGGAATAGGATTCGGAGTATCTTTAACAGTAAGAGCTATCAAAGGTTTCGCAAGAAGCGAAAAATTTGGGATCCACTGTCTGACGTAATACAAAGGAAAGCACGCACTTCTCTCTGTGTGGTTGGCACACTCATTCTCGCAATCGCTTGAATTCGTTCTGGGGTCAATCTTCTTCCCTCCTTCGATAAGAGATGACCTAAGTAGGTCACTTCTTGTCGACAATACTGCAGCTTCGAAAGAGACACTTTATGATGGAAGTCAGACAAATGACACAACAACGACAAAGTAGCTTCTTTACAAATCTCCTCAGTATCGGCAGCTACTAACAAATCGTCAACATACTGAACAAGAGCAGCACCGTCAGGTAAGACAATCGTATCAAGCTGTGGCTTCAAAGCCTGACTATAGATGGACGGGCTCTCACAATAGCCTTGAGGAGCGCGTTTGAACCGGAAGCTTCGACCTCCTAAAGAGAAGCCGAAAATATCTCTACTCTCCTCGGCAATCGGGATGCTGAAGAAAGCATTCTTCAAATCGATCACCGAAAACCAAGTGGCTGAAGCTGGAACCATCGTCAGTAAGGCAGTGATATCTGGAACAACAGGAAATTGCGGAACTACAATCTTATTCACCTCACGAAGATCGATCACGAACCTATACACGAGCGATTGCGAAGAATCATTACGTTTCAGAACAGGCAAAACCGGACTATTACACACATTACCTCTCGTTTCTTCAATCACACCTTTCTCAATCAGGTCATAATTGATCGCTAGAAGCGCTCTTTCACCATCACTAGAGATCCTATATTGGGGAATACGAGGCAGTTTAGCATTCGCTTTCAACGTCACAACATATGGCGGTATCTCCAAAAGACCCACATCATTAGGACCAGTAGCCCTAAGAATATCAGGAAGAGAAGACAACTCAGCCGGGAGTCGGTCTTTCGACAAATACATCGGAGAGATCACTCTCTTACCTAATGTAAGTTGTACTCCCGAAGGAGAACACTGTAGTGTCGCATACAATCTTTTCAATAGATCCAATCCCAGCAAATTCTCACCACAACCTGTCGTCAACATGAGGGGTGCTTCCAATTCACAAGGTCCAACAGAAAGAGACAAAGGACTAGAAATAGGGTTACTAACTGGGGCGCCAGAAAAACGTACTGAAATATTCGTTAAGCCAGACAAAGGTGCGCCAGGGAGTTTAGAGTGCAGGATAGAACTCTTCGCAGCACCAGTATCCAACAGAAAAGGCTCTGACACACCTGATGTAATCACTTCAACATAAGGTCCACTCTGATCTACTGGAACTGAAACAACTCCCTCTCTTTGTCCATGGCTGTCCTAGCAATCATTACCGTCCATATTCTCACCTTCGACATAGTAGTCGTCAGCATAGTACTGAGTCGTCCTACCAGACGCACCATTCTGCTGATCAAAACAATTCATCGAATTTTGTGGAGGAAAGGAACGCGGATTTTGGGGGAACACACCACGTCCCCTACCTCTAGAAGCTTGCAGAACACCTCGACCTCTCACACCAGAAACACCATTCGCGCGCTGTAACAAAACAGGACAACTATTTTTAAAATGACCCTCTTCTTTACAATATGCACACTGATTAGGGCCTACCGGAAAATGCGGTTGAGGAGACTCAAACCTTTGTGAGTTTCTCTGAAACTGCTGAGGCTGCTGATAGTCACGTTGGGCATTACGAGGCGGATACGCTTGCTGCAAAAGAACTTTCGTCTTCAAATCTTTAGTCTTTTTGTCTGCCCTATCCTTCTCATCCTTATCCCTATTTTCGTAGTACTGTGCAGTAGCCAATATCTGTGCTGATGAGGAGGAGCTTAGCGGGCATCCGTGATGGCCGCGTGAGCACAGCGCTCTCCGGACCCCCGCCGCCCCCGGCATGATATCCTGAACATTACAAGGGTTAATGTAGAGGAACCTGGGCTGATCCTAATACTGTTTTTGGATTTCGAATTGGACCAGGGGCACCGAGCAACGTCGACTCAAACTTTCGGGCCCGCCTTGGTGGCGCGCCCGGGTCTTGGTGAGGCTCTGTAGCCGTGTCTGAGTTGAACAACAGCGGCAGGGGGACTCGACCCATGGGCCCCCCTCTTAACTTTCGGTTTCGATTCTGACTCAGACTACGTCTTCCAACGGAGGTGTCTGGCCGGTGCTGGGTCCAGCGGCGCGAGGCTACGGTTGCACCTTTTGCCTGCTTCGTATCCTTCTGGGCTGGTTCACACCTCGACTTGCCCTCGCTGCTGACTTTTTTGGCTCCGGCGCCCTGTTTTCCTGCGGCCATTTTCACCAGGTCGCGTGGGTCCTTTGGGGACGCGGTCTCCATTATGACTGGCAGAGGGGACCAAGAAAGGCGAAAGACCAAGACGCCCCTTCGCGGGGGCCCGGTCCAGTCCAATATCATGGACCGATACACACAATCGAAGGGGTCCCCCGGTGCCACCTTGCCTGGCCCGAGTGCAGTGGGGCACCCTTTGGAGGCTTCGGCGGAGCCGTCCCTGCAGGACATCATGGGCGCCATCTCTGGCATGAGAGAAACCATCGGCCAACAATATGAAGCTCTGGCCCACAAAATTGATACTGTGGCTATCGATGTGAACTCGATTAGGGCCGACTTATCTAAAACCAATGAGAAGGTGAAGTCCTTGGACCTCAAGTCATCTAGCCTCACGGCCGACGTCTTGGAGATACAGACGGAGATCGGCAACCTCAGAAAGGTGAACGATTTCATGACTCAGCGCCTGGAGGATTTTGAAAACAGGGCACGGCATTGTAACGTGTGTGTGATCGGTGTTCCGGAAAATCCTGATCCGCATTCTGTTGATCTCCTGGTTGAGGACTTGATACAAAACTACCTTTCTCCCTCCGGATTGAGCAAATTCTTTGCGGTGGAACGTGCCCATCGTGTTCCGGGTGGCCAGGGCAAGCCGGGCGCCCCGCCGAGGCCCATTGTCGCAAAACTTTTTCATTATAGGGACCGAGACGCTATCCTGCAGGCCTCGAGAGTTAAGGGCCCGGTGGCCTTCGAAAATGCCATGGTGAACTTTTACCCGGACTTCTCACAGCTTGTGCAGAGACATCGAATGGGCTTCCGTGGAGTTAAGAAGCGTCTTCGGGACCTGGGTCTGAGATACGCCATGCTTTTTCCTACCAGGCTACGAGTGGAGTACAATGAACGGACCCTTTTCTTTGATCAACCTGACTCGGTGAATGACTGGCTGGACTCTCTGCCGAACCGGCCTAATTTGCCTGATCCCACCGAGCACCCGGGTGGTGCCGAGGGTGGCGTGGAGAGCTGAACTCGTTATCTGGGCCCCTGTTTCCGTATCATGTTATCTCTTCCTGGGTTCTGTACTTGAGCGCATCCTTTTTCTAGGTATTCTCTTCTCCCTTTCTTTCTGTTGGGGTGGCGGGTGGGACAGAGCCTTTTCCTCCTCCGGGGTCTTTTTGTAGAACGGGGTTATTTGGGCGACAGGCACACTGCATGTTGGGGTGGCTTCTTTGTCTACTGCAGGGGTGCAGGGTGGGGGGTGTTTCTTTGGGTGTTGGGGGGTGGGTTGTTGGGGAGTTTGTAGTTTGTGTTTCGTTCTTTCAAGGCGATTCTATTTTGGTAATTGTACTTTCCGTGTCATGCTCATTGGGGGAGGGTTCCAGCATTACTTCGTGGGATGGGGGGTAGCGGGTTGAGGTTTATTTCATGGAATGTCAATGGTCTAGGGGATCGTATAAAGCGGGGGTGGTGTTGCGATGCCTGCGACGTTTGTCTCCCGATATTGTCTTTCTGCAGGAGACGCACCTAGTGGGCAATACTTGTCACGCGATGAATAGGTGGGGCTATCGTCTTGTTGCGCACTCAGGGTTTACAACGGGTTCCAGGGGGGTGGGCATCCTGGTCCGGGCTTCCCTTCCCCTTGCGATAGATGATGTGATCCTTGATGATCGGGGGCGCTATGCCGTCCTCGTGGGACGATATGAGGGCAAATCCCTTTCCCTATTTACCGTCTATGTGCCCCCCGGCTTGCAGACCTCTACCTTCTCTGATTTGGGCCGAGTTCTGTTGGGCCTCCCTGATGGTGCTCTCTTTATGGCTGGTGACTTTAATTCTGTCCTCTCTGGTCTAAGTGATCGTTACCCCCCTAGGAATACTCCTTCGACCCAATTATGGCTGGGTGGCTTTTTGGATACTTTTGGTTTGGTGGACTGCTGGAGACTTATGCACCCCGCTCAACTTCAATATACTTTCCACTCTGGGGCCCATGGGAGTACTTCCTTATGCCAGCTGAACAGTCATCGGCTGTCCGCGAGATTAGGCACCTCCCCCGGGGCATCTCAGACCATTCTCCGCTCTGGCTCTGGTTTGATGTGGGGGTGGAGGCGGCGGGCCGGGTGGCTCCTATCAACCCTTGGTACCTGACCTCCCCTGAGACCCGTGGTCAATTGGTTACGTCCTTGGACAACTACTTTCTGGAGAACGAGGGGTCTGTATCTTCTGCGGTGTCCCTATGGGAGGCTTTTAAGACTGTGATTCGTGGGCAGGCCCTGTCTCTTATTGCTGAAACCAAAAAGGCGAGGAATCGGGAGGTGGTGGAGCTTGAGATGGAAATACTTGAGATGGAGGCTGACCTGGAATCGAGTGTCACTCGTGACAAACTCCATGCCCTGGGTCTGAAGCAATTGGCCTATAAGTCTCTGGTCACTGATGCGGCCAAAATGATGTTTAGAGAGCAACAGGGTCGTCTGTATGATGTTAGAGACAAAGCGGGGAAATTGCTTGCCTGGTTGGACAAGAGGGAGAGGGCGGATCGAGTGGTGCCTGTGATTCAAACTTTGAATGGTGTGAGAGTGACAGACCCGGTTGAAATAGTGGAATGTTTTGCGGACTATTTTCGTGCGGTCTACTCCCCAGTGTCGGAAAGGGATGAAGACGACTCTCGCCTCTTGCTGCGCGACATAGCTTTGCCATGTCTCTCCGATTTGGAGCGGTCCTTTATGGAGGCCCCGTTCTCTTCGGACGAAATCGCGACTGCAATTCGCTCTCTCCGTTCGGGCAAGGCTTTGGGCCCGAACGGTTTGCCGATTGAGTTATACAAACTGCGTCCTGATAAGATTGCGCCCTATCTTCGAGCAATGTTTTCGGAGTCCCGGGAGCGGGGTGTCCTCCCTTATGACCAGCGCCTGGCTACGATTGTGGTAATTCCTAAAGATGGTAAGCCCCGGGATCTTTGTTCGTCTTATAGACCCATCTCCCTGTTAAATGTCGAGCCTAAGGTTCTTGCCAAACTCTTGGCTACTCGCCTCCTCACGGTCGTTAGTGACTTGATTCATCCGGACCAATCCGGATTTATCCCGCACCGTAACACAGTCCTTAATCTACGTCGCCTTCATGGAGCCATCGCGAGGGCGGGGCTTCTGACGGAGCCGGCCATTTTGGCCTCGTTGGACGCCTCGATGGCCTTCGACACGATAGAGTGGCCCTACCTTTGGGCGGCTCTTGAGAAGTTTGGTTTTGGCCCGGGGTTCATCGGATGGGTGAAGCTATTGTATACCGACCCCCTGGCACAGGTCGTGGTTAATGGTCGAGTGTCGGCTCCCTTTCCCCTTGGTAGGGGGACCAGACAGGGGTGCCCCTTGTCTCCACTACTTTTTGCTCTCGCATTGGAACCACTAGCTGCGTGGATTCGCTGGGAGCCTTCCCTCAAGGGTATACGTTGGTCCCCAGATTTTGAGGACCGTGTTTCGCTTTACGCGGACGACATTCTTCTTTATCTTACTTCCCCGCGTAAATCTTTGAATGTCTTATTTGACGTTCTCGCCTCGTTTGGTAAGAATTCTGGTTTGATTATAAACTGGCCTAAATCCTGTGTCTATGTTATTTCGGGTGACCTGCCCCCATTGCCGAATAGATTTCCCATCCAGGTTGTTCAGTCCGGTTTCAAATATTTGGGGGTTTTTATTACGTTGGATTCGTCGCTCCGGTTTGAACGTAATCTCCTTCCCCCGCTTCAGAGATTGCGGCTGGACGTGGCTCGCTGGCGTAAATTACCCTTGTCGCCGCTGGGCAGGGCTGCCCTTTTCAAGATGATGTCCTTACCGAGATTCCTTTACGCACTCCAGAATTCCTTTGATGATATCCCCGCTACTTATTTCCGGGAGGTCGAGAGTCTACAAAGGCAACTGATTTGGGACGGGCGCCCACGTATCGCACTTGCGAAGCTCACCATCCCTTGGTATGACGGGGGCATAGCACTTCCTGATATCAAGAGATATTATTGGGCTACTCAACTGTCTGCCATTAACCACTCGATGTACTCACCGGGTCCGGATCCGGCCTTTGAAATGGACAGATTCCAACTGCCGGGTGGTAACTTTAATAGGGCGCTTTACTCTAGGTCGGCTGGACTCCACCTTATGGGACCAACTAGGATTGCGGTTAGTGTGTGGCGCGCGGCGAATGTGAGCTTGGGGTGGGATGAACGAGTGACGCTGGCAACTCCGCTTTTTGCATCTGAGCGTCTGGGATGTCTTTGGACAACGAAAGGGTTTGACCGTTGGGACTTGATTGGAATCTGTAGAGTGGGTGACGTGTGTGCGAATGGGGCGGTGAAGTCCTTCGAGGCCCTTCGAAAGGATTATGACCTGAGTGATAGGGAATTTTTTAGATATTTACAGGTCCGTCATGCCCTCACTTCTGTTCTGACTTCCGGTGCCGCCATCCCTGAGTCCTCACCCCTCGAGGATCGTATCCTGGATGGCTATCTCCCTGATAGCACTATCTCCTTGATTTATAAGAAGCTGATTCACAATCGCGCTGACTTGCTCGTTCGACTTAGAGAAGCGTGGGTCGGCGACGGGCTGGAATTAGATGATGAGGATTGGCAATCGGCGTTATCTTCCCCGAAAGAGGTTGCCATTCCTGCCCGTCTCCGTCTGGTTCAACTTAAGATCCTCCACCGGGTGTATGTTACTGGTCCTCGCTTGGTTGCGATGGGTTTTTCCCCGGATGGCCTTTGCAAGCGTGGATGTGGGATGAGTGCTACGTTCCTTCACATTATTTGGGAGTGTCCGAGGGTGGCTGCCTATTGAACTGCGGTGCTTGCGGTGATGGCTGATGTGACTGGAATTGCACTGGTGCCGGAGGCCAGGAGATGCTTGTTGAACGTGTGGGAACCTACCGACTGTTCGGTGGCCCAAACCAGATGGGCGACCCTGGGGTATATGGTTGCGAAGCGGGACATAGCGCAACTTTGGGGCTCCCACAGGCCCCCCACTGTCTCTGTGTGGGAAGAAAACATGGACTGGTCTATGTTCCGCGAAAAGACCGTCTACATAGCTAGGGGCAGACCTAGGGCATGGACGAAGATCTGATGTCAGTGGAACGCCTATCGCGGAGATATTTGTGCTCCTCCCCTGGTGGAGGCCCCTGATGTTCCCTTATCACCCTAGGTTGATGTTCCTGAAATTTCATGTACTGTCCTTTGGCTTGATTGACCTCCCCGCTGTCCCCCCGCCTTCACTTGTCCTACTGACTGTGACTTCGTATTCCTGATTAGTGGGTTTCCCTCCCCTCCAGGGCTGACTCTCAGTGTATTACTCCTTCGCCTTGTTTTTATGTTTGTCGTTTTGGTGTGCTTTAAAATAAGAAATTTGTTTTATCCTGTTCCATACTGTGGGCGACATTTTGTGTCCGGTTTGTGCCTGACCGCCGGAGTGGCGACCACTGTTTTATACCACAGTATGCTTCGATCTTAGCGGCCAGCCCGTGCGGTTGTGGGCCCATCTCTGTACACATGATTTTGTTGCTCAATAAAAGTTTTAACCCAAAAAAAAATATATATATATCTGTGCTGATGAGGAAACAGCCCAAGAACTCTCTGAATCGAGGAGCCAAGATGGCGACCGAGATGGCTGCATAAACGCTCGGCTCCGTGAGCCTTCTCACCCCGCGCATACATCCTGGCAACTATCCTGAGCCGTAACGGCATATTTAAGTAGGCGAAGGACAACTTTTACTGACCGTTTACTCCTGAGGCTTTTACGTGCGGCAGACCCGTGGAAATGTCCCCGACTGTTTTGCGGCCTTCACAGAGCTGGGACCGGGTTGTCGAGTGAGGAGAGTAGCCGGCCGCGACTGCTACAACAGCGGCCTCTGGTGGAGGTGAAGAGTCGGCCGGAGGGAACCGGAGATCTGATGGGCCGATGGCGACAGTGCCGACCCAGTCCACCTAGCGGAGTGCCTTGTGGGACGTGCGGTAAAGCAGGATCGAGGGGTGTGCACGATACTTGGCCCCCTTTCCAGTGTTGTGTCCGGGCATGATTATTGACTTCTCCCGGAATCGGTGAGCGGCTTCCGGGGAGCGGCGGAGATTTTGTTTAGCCTTTTGTTGGCCCTCCGCTGGGAAGCCTGCCTTGACTTTCGGGCTCCTCGTGGTGACTCCTGTTGCTCCCTGGTGTGAGGCCCGGTCCCGAGGTGAGATGGAGAAGGACGAGGCCGGATCATCTAAGATGGCGGATGGCGCCCTCTTACGCATACCATACCCAGGCAGAGAAGCTACTGTGCGTGAGAGTCCTGAGGCCTGGCGACAAGAGAAAGAACCCATGTCCAGAGATATCCTGGCTGCGTTAACAACCCTGCATATGACCCTGATCCGGGACGCCCTGGATCTGGGAAGAAGGATGGCCGCCATTGTTGTCCCACCGTTCCACACGGGCATGACTCGATCTCAAGGAAGCGCCGATGTGCCCGCCTCTGCGTCAGTGATGAGTGCTCCAGCTACACTTATGTTCGTGGAGAAGCTGGAAGACCCGGTTCGTGAGATCGCTTTGGACAGATCTGTTCTACACGTGAGTGACTTGTCGCCGCACTTCTCTATTCGGCAGCTGGGGAAACAACGTCGATCTATGGTTTGGACTGCCCCGGCGGCGTTTCGGCGCCTACCGGAAGGTGTGACTCTCTCTCCCTGGCTGGTGAGACTGTGTTCGGACTGGAGGATGTTTTCGGAGTCAATACTGGCGCAGACGGATTTCCGCCATGCATATTCGGCTGGGTTTTGGTGGCTGAAGTCCCATGGAGTAAGAACATTGCCCGGTCCGCCCGGATCACTCGGACCCTCCACGCTGCTCTGTATGCCGATTGATAAGTGGACGTATGTTGGTACTACTGATAGAAAAGGCCAGGGGTGAAACCGTCTATGACGAGGTGGACCTTATTGTTGGCTGACGGTGATTTGGGGGACACTCAGCGGAGATGATATTGATTGTGCTATCGGTGATTGCTATTTTCCGTGGCTATTCTGATCTTGCTTTTAGGATGTTTACTGTGCGCGGTGGTGGAGAGGGGGCCGGGTGGCTTGATCGTTGGCCCTTCCCCACATTTTTCCTCTTTTTCTCTTTTTCTATATTTCGGGTCTCTTATTTAGGGCGATAGGCACGCTGCTGGGGGGGGGATAGGCTGTAGCCTTCTGCAGGGGTGCAGGGTGGGGTTTGTTACTCTGTCCTTTCTTTGTTTCTATGGCCCTTTGTCTTTCTTCCTTTTTGGTGTCGTCGTTTTTCATGTTTCCTACATTATGTTTCGTTCTGAGGGGTGGGGTGCAGCTCGCTATGACACGTGTTTGTTTTTGCATTTATCCTGACTCGTATGCCTTACCCCCAATACTTCAAACGTATTTGCACTATTTGCGGATTTCCTGATTCATGCTTGCTATTGTAGGACCATGTATGACTGTATGGCATTGATTTTGAGTTTTTCTTTATTATAAAATGAACCTTCTTAAATCCTGAATCTTGCACAGTACGCTCGAATACACGTTGTATCCTGGACACTTATCAGACCCCGATTTTCGGGCAGCTGTATTTTTCTATACTGATTTGCTGTACTTACGACTTGATTAGCGGCCGGCCGGGGTGGTTGTAGGCCCATGCTTGTATTTACTTGAAGTAAAAATAAAGGTTCTTAAAAAAAAAAAAAAAAAGAACTCTCTGAATCCTTCAACTTCGTACACAACCCGGGAAGCAAATTATGCACAAACTTATCAACAAACAACCGTTGACCTCCTTCCGTACTCATGTCTTGACAACTATGGTCAATAAACGTCTCTTCAAACCTAGTGAAGAAATCAGACACACTTTCATCTTTCTTCTTCTTACATGCAGACAATTTATCCCAGTTTACTCGCATAGCAGGCATTAAAGTCTTCATATAAGTGATGATCCTACCAGGAAGTTCTGCAACTAAAGGCTCAGGTTTGGCCCCACCAACTTGTCGACCATCCGCAGCACCAATATTAACCCATGTATCACCTAACTCTTGCGCATGATCCGTATGACGAATCAATCCCCATAAAGGCTGTGGAACCACATTTCCAAACAGCATGTCTATATCAGCTAAATTCATAACACATGAGTCTGCAGTCTGTGATAATTCCTTATAGTACCCTGCAGGATTTTGACGGGGGTCAGGCAAAGTCTGTTTAAGAGACAAAACTTCAGCTCGCTTCCACGGACCATGTACCCGAACACGCTGAAAATGAGCCGGTGCAGCTACAATACCAGCATTAACATCGGCCTGAACAGCCTCTTTCCACACCGGAGGAACCTCTCTCATTGGATATTGTCGCACTTTTCGCCTAACCGACGGATCAGCCTCAAACAACGACTGAGAAGGAGACTCGCTCCTAAACGACAACAATGTCACAACTGCTCTCTCAACGTCGAGACCCACTATAAGTTCCCTTCGCAAACTCAGACTGTACACGGAACAACTCAGACGGAGTCTGTCCCAAATCACCATCTTCCCATTCTTCACGAAGGAAAGTACACATCTTATCATAAACATATCTCTGCTTCGGTGCTTCCCATTGAGGGAAGACATCCATAACAGATTCTAAATCTTATTTCAAAGAATTAGTAACCCATTTACCTGCCAAATTATCCAATACTTCCTGCTCTTCGGGACCAGGCATTTGGCTACGCAACTGTTTACGCGCTGAAACAGGGGTCATACTCAGTGACCCAAAGAGAGGAGATAAAAGACCAGCAACAGTATCAGTCATTCTTCGTCAAACAGAAGGAGAAGTTGACGAAAGAACAGGAGGAAAAACAGGATGAGACAAAGCATACGTAGAAGAAGTATCAGAAGGAGTATCGAAAGAAGTACACAATACAGGAGACAAAGTCGTAGAAATTGGAGACGGAACAGGTAGCAAAGTCGATGGCCCTTGAGAAGGCTGCGCCAAAGGAATAGGAGCCAACTGAAAAGGAGCTGCCGGCTGCAGAATAACCGGAGGCAAAGCAACCGGAGGCTGCGCAACTAGAGGTTGCGGAGGTGCTGTAGCACTCTGCATATAAGGGGGTGGCGAACTCAACAAATGTGACATCAAAGGATCTTTCTCAAGATCCTTCATCTCACCTTGCTGAAGAGGTGACAAAGCTGGATAACACTTATCAATCGCCATTTTACGTTGCCTGTGCAACTGCTCACTCGCTTGTTCTTCTTCGTTATCTTTAAACTGTATAGCAGCTTGCATTATCGAGATACCCTTCTCT
This sequence comes from Lissotriton helveticus, assembly GCF_964261635.1. Classification (NCBI taxonomy): domain Eukaryota; kingdom Metazoa; phylum Chordata; class Amphibia; order Caudata; family Salamandridae; genus Lissotriton; species Lissotriton helveticus. The sequence goes on along the minus strand of NC_136067.1, from coordinate 85,745,152 downwards.
CTTTTATTTCTCTTCTCTAATTTAATTTCTTTCTGTTTGGCTTCCTTTCGCCATAGGCGGAAAGAGTCAAACATCGCCGGCCGGGCTTTCTTCATAAAGAGTTTTGCTTCTAAATTATCTAAAATCTCCGTGTCATAACTACCATATTGGGGCCACTTTAGGACATCATCCTTCCTAGTGTATCTAATCCATACTTAATTATACGTGATGGGGCCCATGCCATGTTTTAAATAGAGCTCATAAGTCGGAGTTCCAATCGGAGGAACCGGACACGAATCCTCCAATCGGGAATCCCTATTACAACCATAACAAAATATCTTACCAAGACTGCTAAGACCAGGCATCTTCGCTCACTAGTCTAGCTTCAAACTTCAAGGGAATATCGAACACGATAGTCTCGTGAATACACGAGTCCCTCGGCTTTGGTGCTTGCAAGTCCCAAATCAAAGATCCCAAGGGATACCCAAAAACTAAGGACTGGGAGACGCTCCACTCATACTTAACTGAAGTATCGATGACGTCGCCAGAAGACCCGTCTATCGTCTCGCTTTACAAATCTTCTAAGGGGTCCAAGACAGGGCGACAGTCAGGGCAGCAGTCCTTCGTAGCCGTCGGAAAGCGGGGAACCTCGCAGCAAAGACTTTCGGACCACAACTACATACAGGGGTCGATGAAGTGGCAGGCCTTCCTCCAGAATTTTCACACGAAGCTCCTCGCGATCTTCAGGCTTGAACCGGTAGCGCTGAAGTCGCCCCACGTTGGGCGCCAAATGAAGAACCGGGTTTTAGAACCCAGCGGCGCCAGGGGAAACGCCCGATGTCTCCGAGTTCACCTGTCTTGGCATACAGAGACTCGGGATACTTCTTGGTGACGACAAAGATCAAATTTATTGGCTGCAACCAGAAACAGAGGTCCACGAAGTACAATGGCGTATATTTGTAGGAAACTGCTCAACTTTACAAAGCAAGTCATCCCTTTTTATACAAAATATTGTGCTTCAGGCAAACATTCCTTACTTACAGTTGACCAATCCCATGTGTACACGACAAAAAGCATTGCATGACAAACCCACATTTCAGTTGTCCAGCCCATCATCACTTACACGGGAAGGGCCTAACATTCTTGCTCGAACAGGCCGGACAGAAACCCATAATGAAAGACCTCAACCCAAACCATAAATAGGTCATAAAAGAAGGAACAGAAACAGATGAGAGGCAAGATAGAAGGGTGTGTGCGTGGGATGTATGACGTTACAATGCATACTTTTACCACGCATACCATTTACAACGCGGTTTTTACCACGCTTACCATTACAACGCATAGCGCTTTGGGGTGCTGGATAGTGAATAGTTTAATTTACTATTCCAACTCCAGTCCCCGTGGACACTAAGGAAGGTTATTGGATAGTAAATTAAACTATTAACTATCCTAGAGCGCCCCCCAGCGCAATGTGTTGTAATGGTATGCGTTGTAATGACCGCGTTGTAATGGTACTGCGTGGTAAAAAATTTGTTGTAAACGTTGCATACCGTGTGCGTGTATCATAAACTCAGCAATGTCCTGCATTTGATCTCTATCTTGACCAGCAACTGAACAAGGAACTGGCTCAACAAGTTTAGCTTCGGGCAATGGAGTCAGCTTGCCCAGGTCACACAAAAGTTAGCTAAAGGTGTACGTGTCCCAAGGACTCGTTCGGCCGTAGTCATTGGCCTATGTGAGGGCAACCACAAAATGGCTGCCGTACACAAAATGGAAACCAAAGGTTCAAAACGGAATCCCTAATTTCATGGTGAATCCATCACTCGAACATGACGAAAACACTCGTGCATACTACACTCGTCATTCTCGGTCCGCTGTCACCAAAATCGTCACGATACGACGACCTTTATGAAACGGGTTCAGAATCACGGAACCTCAGGACCAAGATCTAGTTTTGGGCCAAATTTGGTGAATTATGAATTTTTGGGAGGGGGACGAACACGGCCCCCTTCCCATGGCTGATATTCACTCCCGGGGACGGCCACCTCCCAGGGGGAGACCCTAGAATAGCAAAGGAGGGGGGCCGCCGCCACCCAGAGTCAGCTTCCTATGTCTCCAGGGGCCCAGCCACACGGCCCCCTCCCCTTTTTGCAAAGGAGAAATTATCCTAACTTCTGCGCTTGGCGAAGGCAATCCAAGTGTTTTCTTAGCAATTCCACATTAAAAAATGATCCGAAATTCTTGGTGGAGGTAAATGCATTGTTGATCTTTTGGAGATCACAATCTGTAGTGACTGTGACGAGTGGGTTCTCTCCTGGTGAGAGCAGAGTCCATTGTTCTCTCTTTAAATTACTATGAGTATGCAAATGTGCAAAACCACCTGGAAACTTCGCCTGTTTGACCTGGCCCCGTCCACCTTAATAGTATGCAAAGGTCTTCCTGCCTTTTACCAGGATGATGGACTACTTACCAACCCCGCCCCCCCCCCTCCGAGAGCAATTCTCGACGATTTTGGTGACATGTTCTTGAAGCCGAAGAATATGAGGACATCTTCATCAAACAAAGAAGCACTCACTTCATATAGTTTAGAGAAAGTACCTTTGTTTGGTAGAAATTCACCTCTTTGTAGTCTTGTCATTTTCTCTATAGGCAAATTCATTTTATCATAGATTTCTGGAATAATACACACGATGAATAATTACATTGCCGAAATTAAATGCACAGAAGGTCACTGGAGACATTTCCTTCTGATCCATTACACAGCTGTAGTGTAAAATGTGCACTATACATTTACCCAATGAGTTAGCACTTACTAATTAACAAGTAGAAAGTACTCCAGTTGGGTACACATTTTGTGCTAAACTGTGGACTCTTGTTGGATGAAGGCACAGGTGAGGTTCGGTTCACGCACACAGACACTCAGACACCCACTCAGATAGCTGTTCACACACCCATTCAGCCACTCACATCCAGTTATAGTTAGAAAATAACACTAAAAACCATAGAACTTCACTGAAAAAAACAAAGATTACAAGGTAGTTATTGTTAGGAAATAGAATTTAAAACAAAATAGAAATTCACTGAAAAAAAACAAAGGTTACAGGGATATTATAGTTAGACTCACATTTCACACGCACAAAACCATAGAAATTCAGCAGTTATAGTTACCTGAGCTCCTGAGCTAACTATAACTCAAGCCCCTGCAATGCACTGCTTATCACCTAACATATTACATCACTCATGACATGGTCAGTAACATCACAGATGACATCATCCAGTAAGTTTAAGTGTTCCAAATGTTTCTGAGACTTAAAATAGATACTAAGCTACGGCATAATTTAAATTACTATTCTTTCTGCACTACTGAGTGATACTATTTTTAACATATATCATCTAAGTGGCTGTGAGACTGTATCAGTGTGTAAGTGGGTGCATGCGTGGCTGTATGTGTATGTGAGTGTTTGTATGGATTTGTCAGTGGTATTGTGAGTGGCCATACAGGTCTGTCTAACTATAACTAACACCCCCGCAATGCACTGCTTGTCACCTCACATTTTACATCACTCATGACATAGTCAGTGACATCACTGATTTCATCCACAGAACCACTCGCACACTCACACACACACACAACCACTCACACACCCACTAACACACCCATACAACCACTCAGAGATCCATACACCCACTTATATACTCAGACAAACACTCACGCACTCACTTGCATGGACCATATAACCACTCACACACCTGTACAACCACTCATACACCCACAGCCACTCATAAACCCACTCACCCGCACAGATACTCATACACCCTCTTACAGAAGCATACAGCCACTTACCGTCCAACCTAACACACCCAAACAACCACTCACATACCCAGAAAACCATTCACAAACACATTCACAGACCCATACAGCCACACAGCCACTCATACATCCACTGACAGATCTATACAGCCAATCACAATACCACTGACAGATCCATACAGCCACTCACACACCCACTCACACACCCATACTGTGTGTGTAAAATCTGAGCCCAACTACAACATTTCTGAAACTTTTGTCTTTTTTCAGTGTGTGTATGTATATATATATATATATATATATATGAGTAGTTAGTTGCTTAGGATTGTGTTCTCATAGAAAAAGCAATATTTGTTTTCCTAATAACTTTGGCACCATGTGGTGAACCTTCACAGAACTTTCCCCCAAAAATCTCCTCCATCTCAGGTCCATCCTTGCAAGTTTTGGAGTGATCCGTCAAGCAGAAGCCGAGAAAAAGGAAATCCCAAAATGCATTTTCTGCATTCATTTTTTCATAGGAAAATTGAACTGTGATACCTGCAAAAAAATGGTTTTCGTGATTGTGAAAATCTGTTCAGTGTTTAATGAGTGATTAATGCTCAGAATCTATGTATATTTTATACTGCGGAGGATCTGCAGACCCCACAGATATGAGATGTGATTGGCTGCCACCACATCAACAACGATGTGATGTCAGCCATCTTAAGAACCAGTCTTCAGCTTAGAAAAAAGGTTAAACAGTATAAGGGGACATCATAGGGATACCCTAACACCCTAAGCCTGGTGAGAGTCCCAAAGGGACCCTTTCTTCGTGCCAAAAACTGTTTTTTACATTTTGCCACAAATTAATAGATGATCAGGGATACTAAAAAAAATAGCCCCGGGGTGGGCCAGTGCAGTAAAACATTTAAGGGAGGGATTTTATGTGGCCCGCTCCCTGATCATCTTGGAGGCCCTGAAGACCCTATCCCACAAGGCCAAGATTAAAATAAAAGGGAGGGGGTCACAAGCCCCTCTCCCCAAGCCTGCAAAGGCCTGGGGACCCCATCCCCCCGGGCTGCATACAAAATTAAGGCAAGGGGGGTGCATGGCTCCCTCTCGGGCCTCTAAGAGACCATGGAACCCCAGACCCTGGGGCCTGCATTACAATAAAAGGGAGGGGCATGCTGCCCCCTTCCAAGCCTGAAAAGACCCTGGGACCCTATCCCTGTGACTGAAATTAACTTAAAGGGGAGAGGGGTGTGTGTGGTCCCCCCGTGGTCCCAAACTGCAGGGCCGCAACTTTTCACCAAGAGCCAGCTCAGGGATGGTTTCCTGGGGTCCCAATCCTCGGGTCACCATCTTTGCATTTCTCGAGATCACTGGCAGGGAAAGTTTAATGTGTTTGCGGCTGCCCCACATGCTCAGGCCGGGAAAAACAGATATGCTCCCACCCTGCGGGGGCAAAGGAAAGCAATTGCTTCAGTGTGGTGTGGGGTTGACATTACAGATTGTATTAAAATATTACTTTGCCGAGTCCAGAGTTCTGAAATGGCTTCCACCACTTCCTGGTTGAGGTGGTGGCAGCCAGTCAGATCTAGGGATCCTCTACGGCCTTATATATACAATTGTTTTGAGCCTTAATTTTTCCAAAACTACTACACAGATTTACCCCAAAACACAACAAGCACTCTTTCTGGACCAAGATCTAGCTTTCTGTCAAATATGGTGTAAATCCATTCGGCGGGTTCAGCTGTATCTAAAGTTCCTCTGCAAAAATTAATGAGTAAAATGTGTTTTGGGATCCCCCCTTTTCTCGTCCCTCGCTAGATGGCTTACCCTGAAACTTTCCATGCGAAAAGTAGTCAAACAATGGTACTTGTTGGGAAAGTTTTGTGGAGATTCGTCAAATGGCGCCAAAGTTAGTAGTAGCACAAAAATGGCCTTTCCAATGGAAACACGATCTTAACTGTAACTACCCAGTAGTGACCGCCACTGGGTAATGACCCTAAAACTTACTGGTTATCTTCCTTACTCTGGGTGTGAGTGTTTCTCCTCCCAGTCCTTACTTGTGAGGCGACTATGACAAAGCTTTCCACTGCAGGGATCTCAGATCCCTACAGCTTCAAGCTGTTTTCTTTTTCTGTAAGAAGGAATAAAAGCTCCTCCACCGCCACCCCCCACCCGTCTTCCTGTAATGTGTCAAGTCTAAGAAAAAACTGTTGAGGTGCAAGAGCGGGCGGGGACCTGAATTGGGGCGAGGAGGACTCAGAATCGGTGTAATGAGGATTATTGGTAAGTAATACGGTTATTATCTCCTAATCTCGTTCCTCCTTGTCCAAGTCCTTACTTGTGATGGTATACCAAGCAAGAACAACACCAACACAGTTGTGGATGCCAATATTTTTAATGAGACAACAAGAACATCGTTGCTGTTTTCAATACAGTAACTCCAAAAGAGACTGCAGAATCAGACACGTCTAGAAAATAATTCCTAACAGACGTCTGGCTGGGTCAACCATGTAGCAGCCAGACAGATCTCATGAATGGAAGCACCACCTGCTACAGACTATGAGGCTGCCACCGCTCTAGTAGAATGCCCTTGGATGTAAGGAGGAGGGTTTTTTCGCAGCTGATTTGTATGCCTAAGTGATTGCCTGGTGAACCCATCTGCATATAGTGTGGGAAGAGACTTTGGAATCCTGATTAGCTGATCCATGGGAAGCAAAAAGACTTTCGGATTTCCAGAGATCCTGTGTCCTAGACAAATACATTCATAGACAATCCTCGACTCAATATCTCAGAAGGAAAATCTTGTAAAACCACTACATGATTAAATGAAAGGGAAAAGGAACCTTCGGAATGAATCTAAGGACCACTCTGTCAGAGAAAAAAAGTATGAAAGAAAGAGATGACAGGAGTATCCTTAATTCCCTCAAACGTTTGGCAGACGTAATGGCCAGCAAAACAAAAGTCTTAGCAGACAGACATTACAGCTACGAGGTATCCAAAGGCTCAAAATAGTCCAAATGTTGGCCCTGTATTACCACTGATAGATTCCAAGAAGACACAGGATTAACAAGAACTGACCTCTTAAACCTGAAACTCTTAAGAAGCCTGGATACCAAGGGAGCAATCTTAGAAAAATCTTCCTGAACATGAAAATCATCTGGTGGCCTATTGAGAACAGAAAGTTGATGGCCCAAGTCCCTTCAAGAACCCGTCCTGTAGAAAATTCCGAATTGCAAAACTATCTAGGGATAAGGGATCCAACCCATTCAAATGACACCATTTGTGGAAAGAAACACTGTTTTTAAAGTACTTCAAGATCGATGGTTTTCTAGAGATCTGAAAATCTCACGGCACCACACAAGAACTGAGATTTTCAAACCCAACACTTTCACATTTCATCACATGTCGTCAACCAGAGATGATGAAGATACACCTCTATAAGAGCTGGGAACTAGAGTGGAGATGGATCGACAAATGAATATAGTCCCCATAGTGTCATGAGAAGTGGGAAACATTGTCTCCGAGGCCCAAAGGGTGCAATGAGAAGGGCAGTGTTCTACTCCTCCTGAATCTTCTGCAGCACCTGCTAGGGGAGGGAAATTGGAGGAAATGCATACAGAATTCTCCTCGGCCGCCCAAACCTAGTGAGACAGGGTCTCCCGAGCAGAAAAGAGGATACATTGTATTACACCACTGTGTATAACAAGAACTTGCAGCGTAGCCCAGAAAGTTACAAATGGAATCTGAAAGCGCCAAAGGCGCAAAACTTAATTTTCAACTCCAGCAATGAGTCAAAACTCAGCTGTTCTAATTAATATGCGCATGCTCTATATCGCAACGCCACAGTGACGCGCGTTTATGTAGTGTACCATGTGATTGTACCGAACCAGGTGACGTTCTACTCCGCAGTGAAATGAAAATCATCAGCAGACTTTTAGCGAGCCAAACATCTCATGACAACCAGTAAACAAACTAAATAAACAGTGCTAAAACACACCTTTTGGCAAAAAATGTTTTTACTGAATCATCTGAATAAACATGCTCATAAAAATATAAAGAACTAAAATGACTTGACCCAAAAAGTACAACTCGAAATAAACATGTAATTTTTAAAAAAGACTGCTCAAAACACATTTATATGATTATAATAAACATTGATAATTCTCTAAATAGATCTGGTATTATCTAATAAATAAATAAAAACAAAAAACACATGAACACAATGCAATAGTGGACTACTGTTGCGCCGCGGCACTTCCACAGGGATGCAACATATTTACAAGAATATGTTGCATCTCTGTGCTTCCCCCTGCGCTGGCGCACAAACTGCAGCCATGCGCTGGCGCAGGCACCCTTGCACAATGGTGCAAGGATGTCTGCGTCGTGGGGAGATAGTTTTTGTGCAGGAAGGGGCACCTTCCTGCACAAAAACAATAATTACAGGCATTTTCCTCTTTCAATGTGTGCTGTAGAATGCAAAACAACAGGTGATGGACAGAATGCAGAACAATGTCATACATTCACCCCAGTACAGAGATCTGGGCCTAAATCCATCGTGTTTTTGCTCACCATGCCTTTCCAGTTTGAACCCAGCTATATGCAAATCAGTCTTGACCCTGTGCCCCATGGGAACAGTCCAGCCCGAACTGCTAAGCCAGGTCCTCCCTGGACTGGAAACAAGCATCCAAGGACCGGTTTCGGGCTTTCAGCCCTCTTCAGCCTGGATAGCTTGATTCCAGTGGCATGGAGAGCACGGGACTCACGTCTGCAGCACCCATTGAAAGAGGAAAAAACGAGGAGAAATTAAAACATTTCTCCTTGTTGCGCCTCCCTACGCCACCTCTTGGGTGGTGTAGCATTCAGACGCATCTCCAGATTTACAATTCCTCGTAAATCTGGAGATGTGTCTTGTTGCATGGATGTTGCGTGGGAACACTCACAGCAACACCCTTGGAACGCCCTTTCAACGCAAATGCTGAGTGCGATGGGGCCGTATTTACAAGAACAGAAAAAGCCACGCAAGGTGGCTTTTCCTGTCCTTGTAAATATGAAGGAGCCCCCTGTGCCACCAGTACGTCACGAAAAGTGATATAATGGTGGGGCAGGGGCTTGTAAATCTGCCCCAGAGTGTCATACTATGGTGACGAAGTGAACCTTCAGTGCTTTATTCACTCATAACTATATCTTGACAGTGTGATTTTAATAAAGTCTCAAAAAGGGTGCAAACTCTCCGATAGATGGAAAAGCCTTAAATGGATTCACAGAGTAGTAGAATGCACACCGACTTTCAAAGTGTTTTATGATGCTCAGAGGCCATTGTTGTGGCCTGCTGGCCTGTTGCGCGCTTCATCCGTGCGCCTGGATCATTGAAATCCAAACTGGAGCCTCGCCAGGTCCCACAGATACAGGATGCACAGCCACTGAAACTGAATCCATGCAGACAACCCGTTTAAACTGTATATTCCGACTGCCCTTCCTCAGGGGTAACTGGTTAAAAGATCACAAGCTCCAAAAGTGACCAACACTTGGTAACCAAAACTGTTATGTCTAATTGATGACCACATATGCGACTGCCTCTCTAAACAAGCATTTGCAATGCAAATTGGTCTTGCATTTGTGAGAGTTAGAGGTGTTGGCGCTGTAAATGAGAATCTGTTTTACTCTTGTGTTTTGGATTGTATGTGATGTGGAGTGGAATTATTTGGTTTGGAATTGCTAGCTTTGTAATTCTGTGTAGTGGATTTGTGTAGTGAAATTATTTGGCATGGTGTGTAATTAAAATATGGATATAGTAAGTATGTGGCCTTGAGTGTATTGGAATTATGTGGAGTGGGACTGTGTGTCAAAGTGTAATTATGTGGAATAGCATTTTATGTGGTGGAGTGGTATGTTGAGGCGTTCAAGTATGATGTATACTGTTGAATTATGTGACAGGATGTGGAATTCTGTAGTGTGGATTGTGTTATTGAGTTGAAATACGTGGTTTGTTGTCAAATTATGTGGTGTTAAACGGAAATGTGTAGAGCAGAATTATGTGGTGTGGAAGTGTGTGTTGCTGAGTGAAATTATGCTGAAGGGCACCCCCATGCGAGTTCAGATTGTTACTGCAGAACACGACCATTATGCCCACTGAGACGGACCCAATGTATCAGTAAAAACCCACCTACTTTCAGCAGCCCCTCACTTTATTCCCTCGGTCACGAACCCTGTCCTCAGTCATAGCCACTCCCATTCTCACCTGGGTATTACCCAGGGAGCTCCTGTACTTTTTACCCTGCCCCAGGGCTTTAAGTGGGATGAAAAAACTGGGGGGTCTCCAAAGGAGGCATGGCCAATGTAATTAAGGGCATGGCTTAAAAACACGTAAGCTAAATGTTTGTGCTTAGTATAGTGTGCTGCCCGACTGGTATTTTGTTGTTTCTGTCATTGCATCCAGATATATGATACAACAAGTAACATCATATTTACAACAAATCAGGACTATTGGCTTTGTCAATGGTTGTTAGTTGCATAACATAAATAAGCAGCAACTGTGGCTTGTATATAATATTGAAAAAGCTTCCACTGAAAGCCCTGGTGACACCACGACAATGTTGCTGCTCTTTAGTTCCGCAAAGAGAAGAGAAATCCAGAGAGAAAATTACTCTCTTTAAAGGATTTCTCTTCCCCTATAACGCTAGAAAAAAATGGACCTCCTGTGGCACAGCACAAAACAGAGCCCGATAGAGACCCGTTTCGAGCCCTCCTTAAAAAAACTGCCGGTGCTCAGACCCGGTGAGACCCGGCCCACTTAAAGCCCTGCCCTGCCCCCTACCTCAACTTTATTCCCTCGTTCACGAGCCCACTCCTCAGAGTCATAGCCAAGCCCACTCCCACCTGGGCCCTGCCCAGGAGGCTGCTGTACTCTGTACCCTGGTCGCCCCTCACTTAATTCTCTCGGTCACAAGCCCAGTTCTCAGTCATAGCTACACCCACTCTCACCTGGGCAGAAAGATGTCCTCCACAAGCAGGGCCAGGAAATTGTTGGCCCAGATGTGAGCTTAGTTCAAAAGCTTGTAAGGCAGGGCTTTAAGTGGGCCGGGTCTCACCGGTGCTGAGGACCGGCAGTTTTTTAAAGGGGGCCTCGAAACAGGTCTCTATTGGGCTCTGTTTTGTGCCCAGGCACAGGCGGTCCGTTTTTTCCCGGACTGCATTGACAGCAGGCACATTGATGTGCGCTGCTCACACTGCTCACTTCTCACTAGTGGAGAAGTTACGGCATGACGTCATGCCAGGTGAGTGTTGTAGGGGAAGGGAAATCCTTTAAAGAGAGTCATTTTCTCTCTGGATTTCCCCTTCTCTTTTCGAAACTCAGGAGCAGCAATATTGTCGTGGTGTCACCAGGGCTTTAAGAGGAAGCTTTTTCAATATTATACACAAGCCATAGTTGCTGCTTATTTATCTTATGCAACTAACAACCACTGACAAAGCCAATAGTCGTGACTTGTTGTAGGTATGATGTTACTTGTTGTATCATATATCTGGATGCAATGACAGAAACAGCAAAATACAAGTTGGGCGGCACACAATGCTCAGCACAGATTTTTTGCTTAAATGTTTTCAGGCCACGCCCTTAATTACATTGACCACGCCCCATTGAGAGACCCCCCAGGTTTTTCGTCCCACTTAAAGCCCGGTTGTACAGTACATAGATTTCCGGTTGAAAAGACAAAATGCTGTGCAAAAAACATCATCTTGAGTGGCTCTTCATGAAAACGAGTCAAAGTGGCTAAACTGTTGATAAGGAAAGGAGAAGCCCTACTTAAACTGCCAGGAGCTAGATACAGGGTCTGGTTTAAAAACGTGATAACTTAGATAAAAGTTGGAGTGGACACTATTGTAACTAGGGATCAGGTCGAGTTTGAGGTCACATGGGAAACAGTACAGGCCCCAGGATTTCACATTTCGGAAAACATACCACTTTACAGAAAACTTCGAAAGTCAACAGGTGCTACAAGAGAGTGTAGTGGTGCTCACGGTGTTAGACCTGTCAGCTTTCGGATGGTCTCCCCCCTTTTTTTTCCCTTTTCTGCCTCACATTTCTTTTTGCACCAAACCTTTTTGTGTGGCCTTAGGTCTCCGAGTGCCCCACCACTACTTATTAGTGCTGAGGCACAGGTGCGCCTTCCTAAAATGGTGGATAGAGAGAGCTCCTAAGATGGACGCCTGCTAGAGTTACCTAAGAGCTCTGGCCCATAGGATAGCATATGGAGGTTCCAGAACCTTCCGGTCAACTCTGGTGACCTGGGCTTAGGCTATATAAGAGAGGACACTGAGCGGCCATTTTGTCACTGCTGGGCTGGCTGGAGTGTAGACAATCGCGTCAGGGGGATTGTGTCTCAGGCTACTCTTACTGTTCCTAGGGACTGCGAGTTAGTTGTGAGTGCTGCCCTCCTTCCAGTTGATCTAGCCCGCCTTATGAGAGAAGATCTGTGAACATCCCGTCCCAAAGTGGTCACTCATCAAGAAAACTAACTCATCTGAACCACTGGTGAGAGTGACCTTTCTCCAACCCCAGAGAACCTTGGAGGGTGGCACCGTGGGCTCATAGGGCAACGCAGAACAAGGGGCCTGTGTTTCAACCCCTGAACTTAAGCGGGCTTCCCACCTTAGCCCTTGCCCTGTTGGCAATATTGAGGTGAGCGGATGGGATCTGTGCCGTCTGCCGCTGAAATCTTCCAGCGTGATATTAAGCAGAGCCCCCAACCCCTTCTCTGCTCTTCCACTCTTTCTGAGGCGCTCCTGCGCCGCTGGCCTGGGTGCTGAATTAGGCCAAGTGATCCCGGTGACAGGCGTATCAAGGAGAGGAATCGCAAGGCCCTGTGAGAGACGCTGGGCAGAGTCGCTGGGTATTCGGACTCCCGCCCAGCGCGTCAGCTCGCTCGTCTGAACGGAGCTTCTCTTCGGAGTGGAAGCTACAGCGGCCCTCCGAAGGCCGGATCCATTCACCGTCTGTTGCTCCTGTGGACGGGAGTGGGTGCCCGAAGGCCCGTCCGCATTGGGGCCTCAGGATTCCTCGCTGCGCGGCTCAGCTGCGGCCTGCCCCGCTTTAGGTGAATCGGCAGAGACCTGAGCTGGAGGCAGGGGAAGTGCGGCCTCGGAAATTGCTTCAGTGAAGATACTCCAAAGGCGCCATTCAGGTGTGCAGGTATCTGGGGGAAATACGAACGGGAGGGAGGGACTGAAGGAGAAGGACAAGCGAGAGGAGGGGTGCCACAAGGTTGCCATAAGAACCCCCCCCCTCTTCTGGTGACATCGTGACTGGTTTTTATTTTGAGAGTAGGTCCCAGACCTTAACTTCCCTCTGCTGGAGTAAAGCCTCTGTGTATACTTCTGCGCACAGGAGTGAGGAAGAAACAGCGCGCCCAGCATATGAAACTGTCATGAATCTTATCCTAAGATATTGACCAGCTTAATTCGAATTGATTCTGAGGTTTGCTAAAATCAAAATGTATGTATTAAAATCTCTCCCCAAGTGGAAATCTGCACCCGGTATAGTACAAATTGATGTACTGATCCTACTGGTGTAACCTATCCCATGTTTCTATTGATTTTTAGGTGATATTCTACCTGATTAACTGACACACTGAATGTATTTAGAAACTTGTGGCTCAATAACTGTGAGGAAACGTGAAATGCTGTTTGATTCATTCCCGAAAGTGAAATGTCTAAGACCTAGTTTATTTTACATTGGAATCTTCATACCCTCCTTTTTAAAATATAGAGATAGAGCCTTATGATTTTCTACGTAACCCAGATGGTGTGGTGTCATTTTTGGTGGGTTTGCACTGGGGTGTTGTAGTGAGTGTTGCGCAAGTACGCCACCATTACCTTCTGGATTGAGTGTCTTCCTTCTGTGCCATGCTACCCTAAGTGGACCGGTAGTCCCGGTTCCAACATTTTGGTGCTCAGCGGCGGGATAAGATTTGTGCTTACGTACACCCTACAACAACTTAGGGGTCGATTCCGATTTGGGAAAAACCGCTCCGAATAGCCGTTCGGAGCGTTTTTCCCATACGAATCGTACCCTGCAACGTCCCCCGTACGTACGACGAAGTACGATTCGTACCAGGAGCCGTACTCCGTACGAGTCGTACAAGACACCGTACGACTCTAATCTCCGTACGATTCTCCCTCGGAACCCGCTGTACGCGACATCTGTACCGTTCGCGGCTGGTTTTTATGACCCAGCAAGTACGATACGTGTCGGGTACGCACCGTACGACCCTTTTTCTATGGGAGCTGAAAACAGCCGTAAAAGCACAGTTCGCGCTGAAACAGGTACGGAACGCCCCCCCCGGGTATGGTGCGTACCCCCCATGATCGCAGGGGTACGCACCGTACCCCTGCGATCATGGGGTGTACGAGCTGTACCCCGATTGTACGATTGGTGTACGAGCCGTACCCCCATTGTACGATCGGTGTACGAGCCGTCGGTGTACGAGCCGTACCCCCATTGTACGATCGGTGTACGAGCCGTACCCCCATTGTACGATTGGTGTACGAGCCGTACCCCCATTGTACGATCGGGTAGGAGCCGTACCCCCATTGTACGATCGGTGTATGAGCCGTACCCCCATGTACGATGGGTGTATGAGCCGTACCCTCATCGTACATGGGGTACGGCTCGTACACCCATTGTTCATGGGGTACGGCTCGTACACCGATTGTACAATGGGGGTACGGCTCGTACACCCATCGTACATGGGGTATGGCTCGTACACCGATCGTACAATGGGGGTACGGCTCATACACCCATCGTACATGGGGTACGGCTCGTACACCAATCGTACAATGGGGGTATGGCTCGTATACCCATCATACATGGGGTACGGCTCGTACACCGATCGTACAATGGGGGTACGGCTCGTACACCCATCATACATGGGGTACGGCTCGTACACCGATCGTACAATGGGGGTACGGCTCGTACACCGATCGTACAATGGGGGTACGGCTCGTACACCGATCGTACAATCGGGGTACGGCTCGTACACCCCATGATCGCAGGGGTACGGTGCGTACCCTGCGATCATGGGGGGTACGAACCGTATGGTGTGTATGTGTTTGTGTGCTTTTCTGTACGACTCGCCCTTACCTGACGTGGACCGTACAAATCGCGTTCTCATACCCCGGTCCGAATCGTACTCGTCGGGTCGTACGGCATGTGTACGAGTCGTACGGTATGTGTACGAGTCGTACGGTTCACGGTTTCAGCCTTGCAATACGTACGGATCGCAACGATTCAGACGGATTCACGGAATACGGATCGTACTTCGCGTCTCGGACGGACGGGTACGATTCGTACGGAGAGGGCTCCGGATACAAATCAAAACAGACTTTTTTTTCCGAATCGGAATCGACCCCTTAGTGTGCACCACGCACCTTACACCTAATTTCTGTTCTTTCTCTGACTGGCGATGTTGTTTCTCCAGAGTTAATCTCTTCAATTGGCCTTTATGGTTTTCCAAATCTTCCCTGAAGTGGTGGTTGTAGGTAGCTCCTATTTGAAGCCTTTCTATTAAGTGTCCCATCAATCCAATGCAAATGTCTGAGGGCCCATCTGGCAAGATGGAGTTGGAGCTGGCTGAGATGGAAACCTACTCAGTGGCTCAGCTTAGAGAATTCTGCCAGGAAAAAGGGGTGTTCTTTAAGCGGGGCGCAAAGAAGACGGAACTTCAAACCAGCTTGAGAGCATGGGTAGCAGCCCACCCGGATGGGGGAAGGGACGAGGGAGGAATGGAGCCTAACACCATGGAAGAATTAGACTCACTGTTCCAAACTGAAGGCGGCAACCTGTTAGCAGGGCCTGGGACATCTTCTCGGTCGGGCAGTAGTGTTTCTGGGAGGATCCTGACCTCAGTGGAATTAGCGGACAGGAGAGAGAAGAGATAACTAAAATTGTAGCAAACACGATTGGAGAAAGAGTGGGAGGAGCGGAGGTTTATCCATGAGCTTACGTTAAGGGAGCTGGATCTTAAAGCCCTTCAGATAAGGACCCCCAGTAATCCAATTGGTGTCAACGTACCTAAGGAAGTTACCAGGGAGCCTAGACTCTACCTGCCCAAGGATGTAGTCGCTAGTTTTAGCGTACGGGACGACATTGGCAAGTGGTTGGCTGCCTATGAGGTCTCGTTGAGAGCCCATGGGGTTCCTGAAAGTCATTGGGGGGTGGCCTGTATAAGTACATGCCTCCACTGGGGAGGGATGCCCTTCTAGCTCTAGAACAGGAGGAACAGACCAATTACCCCACAATGAAGATTGCCCTAGCCAGGAAGTTTTGGCTGACCCCTGAAAAATACTGGCAGAAATTCTGGAACAGCCACAAGCTCCCCACGTAAAACTGGGTGGATTTTTGGACTACGCTAGAAAGGCATTAGAGGGCTGGGGGCAGGGCAGTGAGGTTACTGATTACGAGAGGTTGTACTATCTGTTCCTAAAGGAGCACCTCCTCGAGAAATGTTTTTCGGAGCCGCGCCAACACCTGGTGGACAGCAAGCTGACTAACCCCAGGAAGCTTGCAGAGGAGGCAGACACCTGGGCTAGTACCAGAGTGTCTTCTAAGGGATCTGGGGGGACTCCCAAAAAGCTGGACAGGGTTCTTCCCAGAAGAAAGAGGGGGGAGATAAAAAGAAGGAGTTCTGCAGAGGCCCCCAAAATAGCTCACAAGGGAAGGATTCAGGTTCCCCAGCCAAATCTGGTCACCAAAAACCCACTTATCCTGACCGTAGTCAGCAGCCCAGAATTGTCCGGTGCTACGAGTGCGGCGAGGTTGGACACTATAAAGGAGATTCCAAGTGTCCAAAGAGAGCGCACCCTCCCACTGGAGGACCCCAGGGGTGGCGAGTGTAGTGCTCGGGGAGGAGCTGCCCTTAGACATGGGGGGTGAGTGGGCAGGGCTGACCCTAGTGTCCCTGGGAGACAGTGAGATGGTTCCTAAGATCTATGTGCCCCGAAATACCACTAAGTATAGGCAATGGGTCACCATAAACGGCCAGAAGGGGGAGGCTCTGAGGGACACAGGTGCTAGTATGACCATGTTAAGAAGACAGCTGGTGTCCCCAGAGCAGGTGATTCCCAACGTACTCCACCCAGTTGTGATGGCTGACGGCAGAGTGGGTCACTATCCTGTAGCTGAAGTTCCCTTTGAGTGGGGAGCGGTCACAGGCTTTCTACGAGTTGCGGTGAGCCCTGCCATGCCAGTCGACTGTCTGTTGGGAAACGACCTTGAGCACAATGCTTGGAAAGAGGTGGAGTTCAAAACACATACAGAAATGTTGGGATCACCCGACTGGACCTGTGCGAACACGCGGTCCGTGACTGCCCGGAGGGGGAGTTTACAAGGGCTGGAGCCTTGGACAAAGGCCCAGCCAGCTGCCAACATGGGGAAGGTCCAGGGAAGGGGTAAACCTTGCCTCGGCATCCACACCCCGTGAGATGGATGGGGCACCTGAGGTGGTGGTCCCGGAGTCCACGGAGGGGGATGTTATCTCCCTGGAGGATTTACCTATCCCTGTGGAATGGCAGGTGTAGGGAGGACCTACCAGAGAAGAGTTTTGTCGGGGCCAGAAAGAGTGCCCTACCCTTGAGGGTCTGAGGCGACAAGCCGAAGCCCAGGAGGCAGGTAATGCTTCAGGAAACTTTCATATCTACTGGGAGGATGGCCTCCTCTACAGTGAGACCAAGGCTCCGGTGCACTGTTCATCCCGAGACATGGTAGTTCCCCAGCGTTACCGAGCCTTTCTTTTGGAGTTAGCTCACTAAATT
This sequence comes from Lissotriton helveticus, assembly GCF_964261635.1. Classification (NCBI taxonomy): domain Eukaryota; kingdom Metazoa; phylum Chordata; class Amphibia; order Caudata; family Salamandridae; genus Lissotriton; species Lissotriton helveticus. The sequence continues at coordinate 85,727,565 of NC_136067.1, read as the reverse complement.
CCTTTGGCAGGACACCTGGGCCAGGACAAGACCTTTGCCCGGCTTGTTCCACATTTCTATTGGCCTCAGATGAGGGTTGCGGCCGACACTTTTTGGAGGATGTGTGTGTCCTGTCAAGCCAGTGGGAAAACAGGGGTTAAGCTGAAAGCTCCCCTGGAACCACTACCCGTCGTTAGCACTCACTTTGAGAGGGTGGGCATCGACATTGTTGGGCCATTTGATCCACCAACCTCTACCGCTCACAGGTTCATCCTGGTTCTGGTGGATCATGCCACCCGGTACCCAGAGGCTATTCCTCTGAGGACCATCACTGCACCTGCGGTGGCCCGGGCCCTGATTGGGATTTTTACCCGAGTGGGTTTCCCCAAAGAAGTTGTGTCCGGCAGGGGTGCCAACTTTATGTCGGCATACATACAGGCTATGTGGAAGGAGTGTGAAGTTACTTACAGGTTCTCCACCCCTTACCACCCCAGACCAATGGTCTGGTGGAAAGGTTTAACAAAACCCTGAAGTGCATGATCAGAAGTCTGCTTGAGAGCATGCTGAGGAAATGGGACATCCTCCTGCCCTGCTTGTTGTTCTCCTACAGGGAAGTGCCACAGAAGGGGGTGGGCTTCAGCCCCTTCGAGCTTCTGTATGGGCATCCTGTTAGAGGACCTCTCAGCTTGGTGAAAGACGGATGGGAAAAGACTCCCAGGAGGCTTCCCCAGGATGTGGTGAGTTACATGCAGGCCTTCCGTAGCCAAATGGCTAAGTTGTGGAAGCAGGCTTCTGACAACCTTGAAGCCAGCCAGGCAGTCATGAAAGAGTGGTATGACCACAATGCTCACCCCGTGGAGCTGGAGCCAGGACAGAAGGCGCAGCCGTCTGGCTGGCTCATGGTCGCGGAGCGAGAGCGGTATTGTGCGGCGTGGTGGTGCCCCCTCTTCCGTACATTCTGACGGGTTATCTCCTCACATTGTGGATATATGGTTGGACAGCGTATGGTGATTATTTTCCCCCTGCTGCGACCATCTTTTTAGGTAAAGGTGCAGCGTTATGGAGGCTGCGGCGGTGAGCAGAGCATGGGAGAAATTTGTGTAGAACGGCGCTCACTGAACACCAGTTTTTGCGGCACTTGTCTTCGGGGGTCGCGTCATGCGCCAGGCAGATATTTGCAGGTCAGCAAGAGAATTGGCGGATGATGCCCCTTAGTCGCGTTGTGTCCATGGTGGTTGCCTTCGCTGTGCCGCGTTGTGCCGTTTGCCAGGAACAGTGTGGGAATTTTTCGCAGTTAGTCGGGCCATACTGCAGCGCTCTCAGTGTCCGTTGGTGCAAATCGAGTGTGGAGGTTTAGAGTGCCTGTATTGCAAGGCAGCGCTATTTGTGGCAATTTGTCCTGCCCCAAACGTTTTGGGGGCACGACGGGGCTGGTGAGGAGTTGTTTGGGGGACAATATGGGCAGCACGGGCCACAATAACCAACACGAGGTTTGTGGTTATCGTGAGGTGCCATTTGGGCGTGTGGTCCTGCCCGGACATTTTGGGGCACGCCTGGTTTGGCTCACCATTGGGGAACAGTACAAGCGACGCAGTGAAGGGGTCAATGCATGCTGGTGGTGTGCGGTCCCACGCTCACGAGTGTGTGGGTGTTGTGTCTAGCTACATGGAGCTGTGGCTCAGAGGCTGTGCTGTGGGTCCTAGTGCCCCTGCCAGCAGAAGTTGTTCACCGCTGGCCCGCATCTTGTCGGGTTGGGGCCGAGCTGGTGGCTGCGTCTGCCCGGTCATGTTGTTTTCAAGGCGAGGAGCAGCCTGGTGCAATGGAGCGGGGGGAACAATTGAATGTGTTAATTTACCTGTGTGAGGTCGGTGGGAAGGAGGGAAGCGCAAAAACGAAAGCCACGTCGTGCTCGGACGGAGAAAGTTACAACAGGCAAGGCCCGTTTGCAGATTTTCTTGAACCCCGGTTTGTTATGGCTATAACTTCTTCCATATTATCAGTTTTGGCCAAGTCTTCTGCCTTGTCAGATTGTGCCTAATTTGCACTTTGCGCTTCAGATGCTGAGTCTGCGGAAGCAAAGTTTCTTTGATGCGCAGTTTGTCCCCGTATGTGGGTGCAATGTAGGATGCAGCTATCCACAGGTCGGGCAGCACACCAGCCTAAGCCAGATCCTGAAGTCTTGTGCTTGCCACACCCTCAACTATATTGCGAGGGGCTGGGCCCAAGCAGGCGGCGCAGACACCATTCCCTCAGTAGGCCTACTGTAGGGTAGGCCCTGCCTAATAGGATTGGGGCAGGAGGAGGCAACGTGGGACTTCATCAGCATGGTTGTAAAGCTGATGACTACATGTTTTCGAGGGCAGCTATCACTGGTGTCTCCATGGCTATGCTCACGGCCTATGATACACATGCCTCAGGGTCGCATTCACATACAGTGATTTTGGACAAATCACTTAACTTGCATGTGCCTTGAATGGGTAAGGAAATAACTGCTCATTTAAGCGCTCCATACCCAGCTTATTTATTTCGAAAGCTATTGTGCCAGCTGCAGCTGGTCAGGTTTTATGACGTCAAAGAGCTTTTATTTAGAATTCAATGCTGTTTTGCCATCACTTTTGAACAAAAGGGAATTTTTAAATGCTTCTTCTTGGTTTCTCAAACAAGCATACCAACACGTTGCATTTTCAAAGCGTGAGTACTATCCATTCTCACCAAAGTTGCATTTTTGACACTAGGACATTTCACTATTTTAAACATTTTCCAACTTAAACTTGTACCACACAGTTCTATCAAAACTTTCAAAGCGTAATCCCCAAGAGTTCTCAGTTCATTATTGTGCCTTGAATGGGTAATGAAATAACTGCTCATTTAAGCGCTCCATACTTCTGGGCCGAGTTTGCGCTGCCGACTTTGGCGCTGGAACCAGGGTTCGTGCCTTGGGGTGGCATTCACATCGGATGATTCTGGACAACTCACGCTCCCGTACTTGAATGTGCAGGTTAAAACGGTGCTCATGAATGCGCTCAATACTTACGGTTCGAGTTCGCGCTGCCGACTTTGGTGCGGGAACCAGGGTTCGAGCCTCGGGTTCCCGTTCACATCCGGTGATTCTGGGCAAATCACTTACCCTCCTGTGCCTGAAGGTGTAATGCTATATCAGCATACAAATAATAAATAATATATAATCACAAGGCATCGGTGCCACGCTCACTGGGCACTTCGCACATAAGCTAGCACAGTGCCTTAGGTACGTATTCAGGCCACATTGTCCACGCCCACTTTTTGCTGCGGGTTTCTCCGTGGTTGTGCTCACAGCCTAGTGTGCACAGGCTTAGTTGCAGCTTGCTTGTAGTAGGCAGGTTACAACCCTTACCTGCGTTGACGGTCCCGACTCGCGGGTTGGGGCGAGCGGTGTTTGGCCACCGGAGTGCAATGCAGCGTTGTGTTGCTTCCTGCACAACACGGTTGGTTACGTGTGTTTTGTTTGGGATGTTGTCCCGTGCCTGAGGGTGCAGTGTGGAGCTGGGCGCATTCTGGCACTCCGGCGCCGTGCTGACCGGAGGGGCTAATCACTTACTCCACGTGCTTGAAGGAGCATTGGAATGTGTTGGGCACAGGCGGCTGGTCCATAGGGGCAGCTGGGCAGCGCCCCACTAAGCAATCACAAAGAGAAACTGCTCACTGAATCGGGCAAGAATGTAAGCAGACTATCGTCTGTTTACATTTCCGACCTGTGCTGGCAGCAGCTTCACAAGTGAAAGTGCGCATGAGTCAACAGACGCACAGCGCACGCAGGTGAGAGCAGCAGGAGTCCAGAAATGGACTCCGACTGCGCATCTGCGAGAAGGGCGCTTTCGTTTTTCAGCTCCCCACGCCATAGACATTACATTAGGTATGCTGCGCATGCCTAGTGTAGTGGTGGAGTCTGAGGATAGGATCCTGCTCGGGCGGTGACGTAGGGTCGCCCTATGCCCTGTCCCATGCCAGGACACAGGACCGAGTAGCTGCCCCCATTCTTCTGATTTGCCAGTCCACTTCAAAGAAAAGAGCGGGGAGAAGTTAATTCCACTGACATCTTGTGGGTGATGATACACGGGACCGGAGCGGGAGATGCCTGGTAAGTTTATTTATTTGTTTTTATGTAATCATTAAATGAAACGCCTTCCCTATCACCCCCCCCCACCTTCCCAATCATTATGCACAATGCTCCAGCTGACACCAGGCATTCTCTCTTATTATCTCCCGGTCTGCGAAATTGAAGCTATCCGTCCTCGTACTTTGTGCTTGAAATGTAAAGAATAGGTAAGGAGTTCCAGCCTCACTGGAATATACCATTGTTGAACGGACTGCCCAGCGAAACATAGCCTAATCTAAACCGGCGGCAACGCAGATCTCTACTGGCTACATTAGACAGGGAGGGTGAGGGGGCTAATGAAAAGAGCGGAGTTGTGGACTAGAGAGCGCAAAATAATCAAAGCATTTAAAATTATTAAAAAATAAAGTACTTTAAAGAAACGCTGTGCCTTATAGTCCATATACATGGCGTATTATCATACCATTGTCTAACCAGTTTATCAATCGTACTAATGCCTCATTTTACAGTGATAGAGGCATTTCATGTGCTGTAAATTGGCAAAGCTTCAAATCGCTCCTAATTGATGTTAACATTATTTCAGCAGGATACTCGTGTTAGCCTTTTTAGTGTCCAAAAGTTGCAAGTATGCTACGCCAAGTTTCGGAGAAAAACCCTAGGGGTGAACATATTTCACTGGTGCATGTGCGCCAATCCACGAATACGGTCTCGGACAGACTGCAGATTTCAACAGCAGCATGAAAAATACATTCTTGCGATAAGTTGGAAGAGGAGGAGGGAGATAGACTGAGGAGGGCAGAGGCTTGAGGGTGGAGAGGGGAGAGACTGAGAGGGTGCGGGGCCTCGGAGGAGGAAGAGAGAGAGAGGCTGAGACTTGAAGATGGAGAGAGAGAGAGACTGGAGGGAGAGTGGAGCAGGCGCGGTGCGTCCATTGGGGCGAATGAATGAATGATGGATGGATGGATGCAGGATGGATGGGTGGATGGATGGATGGATGGATGGATGAGTGGATGCATGAATGAATGATGTATGGATGCAGGATGGGTGGGTGGGTGGATGGATGGATGGGTGGATGCATGGATGCAGGATGGATGCAGGATGGATGGGTGGATGCATGAATGAATGATGTATGGATGCAGGATGGGTGGGTGAATGGATGGGTGGACGGATGGGTGGATGCATGAATGAATGATGGATGCAGGATGGATGGATGGATGCATGAATGAATGATGGATGCAGGATGGATGCAGGATGGATGGATGGGTGGATGGATGCATGAATGATGGATGCAGGATGGATGCAGGATGGGTGGATGGATAGATGGATGGATGGGTGGATGCATGAATGAATGATGGATGCAGGATGGATGCAGGATGGATGGGTGGATGCATGAATGAATGATGGATGCAGGGTGGGTGGGTGGATGCATGAATGAATGATGTATGGATGCAGGATGGGTGGGTGGATGGTTGGATGCATGAATGAATGATGGATGCAGGATGGATGCAGGGTGGATGGATGGATGCATGAATGATGGATGCAGGATGGATGCAGGATGGATGGATGGATGGGTGGATGCATGAATGAATTATGGATGCAGGATGGATGGGTGGATGGATGGGTGGATGCATGAATGAATGGTGTATGGATGCAGGATGGGTGGGTGGGTGGATGGATGGGTGGATGCATGAATGATGTATGGATGGATGCAAGGTGGTTTGGGCTCGCTCGCTGCGCTCGCTCGCTGTGGTGCAATATGCAAATTAGTTTACGCCCACCACTTTCAAATGTCACCAGCCGCCCCTGGCGGCACACTAGCGCGCCTATATCATTCAGTGTTTCCGGGCAAATCACTTAGCTCCCGCGCCTCTATGCAATATAGGAGGGTGCACGCTGGCGCACCATTACCGTTCTATGCTCGTGTCGGTGAGGACATTGCTTGGGTGACGCAATTGGTCGCAGCCCTATCAGGGGAGGGCGGGCCGACCTGAAAAGTGCTCCACACCTTCTGTCGCGTTCACAATATTGAATTTGGCACGATCTGATGGGGCTCCTCAAGCGCATGTTCGGCGGAGGGGTACGATGAGGTTTCAGGACACTAGGGCCTAGATGTAGGTAATTTTATTTTACCACTTCTTAAATACCGAATTTTACCGATTCGGTATTTAAGAAGTGGTAAAATAGAGGGGGGGGTGTAGGTATTACAGATTCGGTAAATACCGAATCGTTAAGATTCGGTATTTACCGATTCTGTAAATACCGATTCGGAAATGCCCATTGATTCCTATGGGCATTGAAGCCCATAGGAATCAATGGGCATTACCGAATCGGTATTTACAGAATCGGTAAATACCGATTCCAGCAAGGGTGCAGGGGTGTCACTTTGACACCCTCTAGCACTCCAAATACAGGCATGTGTGCCATGTGGCACACAGACATGCCCTAAGGGCATGTCTGTCTGTCACATGGCATAGGTGTGCATGCACACATGTGCAAGCACCCCTGGATTCGGTATTTTACCACCCAATTGGATTGGGTGGTAAAATACCGAATCTGAAAGGCCTTTGGGACTCAGAAGAGTCCCACCTACATCTAGAAGTTACCGAATCGGTAAAAATACCGAATCGGTATTTTACCGATTCGGTAAATTTACCAATCGGTAAAATTGCCCCCTACATCCCAATCAATCAATCAATCATTGACACTTATAGAGCGCGCTACCTACCCGTAGGGTCTCAAGGCGCTGGGGGGGGGGGGGGGGTGCCGCCACTGCTCGAACAGCCAGGTCTTCAGCTTCTTCCTGAAGGAGAGGTGGTCTTGGGTCAGGCGCAGGTCGGTCGGGAGGGAGTTCCAGGTCTTGGCGGCCAGGTAGGAGAAGGACCTTCCTCCTGTAGTCGTTCTTCGGATGCGGGGGACGGCGGCGAGGGCGTGGTTGGCTGATCGGAGGTGGCGCTTGGGAGCGTAGAAGTTGACTCGGCTGTTGAGGTAGCTCGGGCCTTGGTCGTGTAGGGCTTTGTGTGCGTGGGTGAGGAGGCGGAAGGTGATTCTTTTGTTGACGGGGAGCCAGTGAAGGTCTCTCAGGTGTCCGGAGATGTGGCTGGTACGTGGGATGTCGAGGATGAGTCTGGCTGAGGCGTTCTGGATCCGCTGGAGTCTCTTCTGGAGCTTGGCGGTGGTACCGGCGTAGAGGGCGTTGCCGTAGTCCAGTCGGCTGGTGACGAGGGCCTGGGTGACGGTCTTCCTGGTCTCGGTGGGGATCCACCAGAAGATCTTCCGTAGCATGCGTAGGATGTTGAAGCACGCCGAGGAGACGCTGTTGACTTGCCTGGTCATGGAGAGGGAGGCGTCCAGGATGAAGCCCAGGTTGCGTGCATGGTCTGTGGGTTTGGGTGCGGTGCCCAGGGCGGGGGGCCACCAGGAGTTGTCCCAGGCGGAGGGCGAGGAGCCCAGGATGAGGACCTCCGTCTTGTCCGAGTTCAGTTTCAGGCGGCTGGTCGTCATCCACTCGGCTACCTCTTTCATCCCTTCGTGCAGGTTGGTTCTGGCGGCGGCGGGGTCGTTGGTCAGGGAGAGGATCAGCTGGGTATCGTCGGCGTAGGAGATTATGCTGAGGTTGTGTTTGCGTACGATGGCCGCGAGGGGGCTCATGTAGACGTTGAAGAGGGTGGGGCTCAGAGATGATCCTTGGGGGACGCCGCAGATGACTTCGGAGGCCTCTGACTTGTACGGTGGTAGGCGAACTCTCTGTGTTCTTCCGTCGAGGAAGGAGATGATCCATTCCAGTGCCTTCCCCTGGATTCCGGCGTTGTTGAGACGCTGTACTAGGGTGCGGTGGCAGACCGTGTCGAAAGCCGCGGAGAGGTCTAGGAGGATGAGGGCCGCTGTTTCTCCCTTGTCCATCAGGGCTCGGATGTCATCGGTGGCGGCGATGAGGGCGGTCTCGGTGCTGTGATTGGCACGGAAGCCAGACTGTGAGGGGTCGAGGGATCCGTTCGTCTCGAGGAAGGCGGCCAACTGCTTGTTGACGGTCTTCTCGATGACCTTGGCTGGAAACGGGAGGAGCGAGATGGGTCGGTAATTCTTGAGGTCGGTGGGGTCCGCTGTTGGTTTCTTGAGTAGAGCGCTGAGTTCGGCGTGTTTCCAGCTCTCCGGGAAGATGGTGGTGTCGAAGGATGTGTTGATGATGTCTCGCAGGTGGGGTGCGATGACAGCGTCGGCCTTGTTGAAGACGTGGTGAGGGCAGGGGTCGGTCGGTGATCCGGAGTGGATGGAGTTCATCGTGCGGATGGTGTCTTCGGTGCTGATCGGGGTCCAGGCGTGGAGGGTGGTGGTGGGGGGTGGTTGTTCGGTCCTGGTGTGCGCAGGTTGGTTGTTGAAGCTGTTGTGTATATCCGCGATCTTGTTGTGGAAGTATGAAGCGAGGGAGTTGCAGAGGTCTTGCGATGGGGTGATGTCGTTGTTACCTGCGCTGGGGTTGGAAAGCTCTTTCACGATGTTGAAGAGTTCCTTGCAGTTGTGTGCGTTGTTGTCCAACCGGTCCTTGAATGCTGTTTTCTTGGCGGCGCGGATCAGCTGGTGGTGTTTCCGGGTGGCAAGTTTGAAGGAGGTCCTGTTGTCCGGTGTCGGTTCCCTTCTCCAGACTTTCTCGAGGGCTCGGCAGTTCTTCTTGGAGCTCTTGAGTTCGTCGGTGAACCATGGGGCCTTCTTGCTGCCGGGTCTGCTAGGCGGGGTCCTCAGTGGGGCGAGTTCGTCGGCGCAGTTGCTGATCCACTTCGTGAGGTTGTCGGCGGCCTGGCTGGGGTTCGCTGAGCTGGCAGGAGGGTGCTGGCCCAGGGAGGTGGCGAGCTGGTCTGCCGTGATCTTGTTCCAGCTTCTGCGGGCGGCCTGTTGCTGGTGTTGGTGGGTCGTTGTTCTCTTGAAGGTGAAGTGGACGCAGCTGTGGTCCGTCCATTGAAGCTCTGTGGTGTGGCTGAAGGTGACGTCTTTGCTGGATGAGAAGACGGCGTCGAGTGTGTGTCCGGCGAGGTGGGTGGGGGTGGACACCAGTTGCTTGAGTCCCAGGTTGGCGAGGTTGTCGAGCAGGGTGCTGGTGTTGCGGTCGTTGTTGTTCTCCAGATGGAAGTTGAGGTCTCCCAGGAGGATGTAGTCGGCGGATGGGAGGGCATGCGGGCTGACGAAGTCGGCGATGTCCTCGCTGAATTGCGTGCGTGGTCCAGGGGGTCGGTAGATCAGGGTGCCTCTGAGGGTGGTGTTCGGGTTGGTGTGGATCTGGAAATGCAGGTGTTCGGCGCTGGTCGGAGTGTTGTCGGTGCTGGTCGTGAGCCGGATGGTGCTCCTGTGGATGATGGCGATGCCTCCTCCCATCTGGTTGGCGTTTCGGTCCCTCCGGACGATCTTGTAGCCCTCCGGGATGGCGATGGCGATGTCGGGAGCTGAAGAGGCGTTCATCCAGGTCTCCGTGAGGAAGGCAACGTCAGGGGCTGTGGTGTCGAGGAGGTCCCAGAGTTCGATGGCGTGTGTGTGGACGGAGCGGGTGTTGAGCAGGATGCACTTGAGGTGGGTGCTGCTGGTGTTCGACTTGGCGGGTGCTGGTGCGAGGCAGGTCCGGCTGCAGGTGAACTTGCAGGCGTGGCAGCTGAAGGGTCCGTGGGTGTGCTTCGGGGCGGCTCGGTGACATCCTGGGATGTGGCCGGTGTTGAGTGCGATGAGGTCGGTGGCGCTGTAGGTTCGTCGGGTCGGCTTCCGTCGGTGGGGGCCAGGGGTCCTGGCACTGGGCGCGGTCCAGGCGCGGACGGGCGCAGACGGGCTTACCTTTGGCGCGCCTTCGGCGCACAATCGGCGCACCCGCTGCGCGTGACCGCTGCGCGTTCGCACGGTCGCCATTTAAGGCGAAGTGCGCGGGTGGGCGGAGCAGCTGGGAGGCGGGAGCGGGGAGGGAAACAGAAGAGAAAAAGGGGCGGGGCTAAAGGCGGTGGCGGGAAGCGGGAGCGGGGGGCGGCGAGGTGGGCAGAACACGCCGAGAACGGCCGATACAAAACGAGCACAAATTTTAGTCAAAACGGGGGAAAGAGACAGTGACACACGATTGAAAACAAGCACAAATTCAGTCAAAAACGGGGAAAAAGGCAGTGACACACGATTGAAAACAAGCACAAATTCAGTCAAAAAACGGGGGAAAACCAAGGAGGGCGCTCAGGGCGGCAGCGAGGCCGGCGCTGAGGCAGAGGCAGGCACTGGGGGCGCACGCAGCAGCTGGTGGCCGTGCGGCGCGGGGGTGTCCCACAAGTGGGTCACACTCACCTGCGTCGCACGGTCGCCATTTAAGGCCAAGTGCGCGGGTGGGCGGAGCAGCTGGGAGGCGGGAGCGGGGAGGGAAACAGAAGAGAAAAAGGGGCGGGGCTAAAGGCGGTGGCGGGAAGCGGGAGCGGGGGGCGGCGAGGTGGGCAGAACACGCCGAGAACGGCCGATACAAAACGAGCACAAATTTTAGTCAAAACGGGGGAAAGAGACAGTGACACACGATTGAAAACAAGCACAAATTCAGTCAAAAACGGGGAAAAAGGCAGTGACACACGATTGAAAACAAGCACAAATTCAGTCAAAAAACGGGGGAAAACCAAGGAGGGCGCTCAGGGCGGCAGCGAGGCCGGCGCTGAGGCAGAGGCAGGCACTGGGGGCGCACGCAGCAGCTGGTGGCCGTGCGGCGCGGGGGTGTCCCACAAGTGGGTCACACTCACCTGCGTCGCACGGTCGCCATTTAAGGCCAAGTGCGCGGGTGGGCGGAGCAGCTGGGAGGCGGGAGCAGGGAGGGAAACAGAAGAGAAAAAGGGGCGGGGCTAAAGGCGGTGGCGGGAAGCGGGAGCGGGGGGCGGCGAGGTGGGCAGAACACGCCGAGAACGGCCGATACAAAACGAGCACAAATTTTAGTCAAAACGGGGGAAAGAGACAGTGACACACGATTGAAAACAAGCACAAATTCAGTCAAAAACGGGGAAAAAGGCAGTGACACACGATTGAAAACAAGCACAAATTCAGTCAAAAAACGGGGGAAAACCAAGGAGGGCGCTCAGGGCGGCAGCGAGGCCGGCGCTGAGGCAGAGGCAGGCACTGGGGGCGCACGCAGCAGCTGGTGGCCGTGCGGCGCGGGGGTGTCCCACAAGTGGGTCACACTCACCTGCGTCGCACGGTCGCCATTTAAGGCCAAGTGCGCGGGTGGGCGGAGCAGCTGGGAGGCGGGAGCGGGGAGGGAAACAGAAGAGAAAAAGGGGCGGGGCTAAAGGCGGTGGCGGGAAGCGGGAGGCGGCGAGGTGGGCAGAACACGCCGAGAACGGCCGATACAAAACGAGCACAAATTTTAGTCAAAACGGGGGAAAGAGACAGTGACACACGATTGAAAACAAGCACAAATTCAGTCAAAAACGGGGAAAAAGGCAGTGACACACGATTGAAAACAAGCACAAATTCAGTCAAAAAACGGGGGAAAACCAAGGAGGGCGCTCAGGGCGGCAGCGAGGCCGGCGCTGAGGCAGAGGCAGGCACTGGGGGCGCACGCAGCAGCTGGTGGCCGTGCGGCGCGGGGGTGTCCCACAAGTGGGTCACACTCACCTGCGTCGCACGGTCGCCATTTAAGGCCAAGTGCGCGGGTGGGCGGAGCAGCTGGGAGGCGGGAGCGGGGAGGGAAACAGAAGAGAAAAAGGGGCGGGGCTAAAGGCGGTGGCGGGAAGCGGGAGCGGCGAGGTGGGCAGAACACGCCGAGAACGGCCGATACAAAACGAGCACAAATTTTAGTCAAAACGGGGGAAAGAGACAGTGACACACGATTGAAAACAAGCACAAATTCAGTCAAAAACGGGGAAAAAGGCAGTGACACACGATTGAAAACAAGCACAAATTCAGTCAAAAACGGGGAAAAACCCATTTAACGGTCGGTAACGGCCGAAATCGGCCGTTACCGGATGGTAAATGGCCACCTGCATCTGGCCCAAAATGTCTAATGTTGTTTCTTCAGGGCGAGTGTAATACTAATAAAAAACAGCCAGCTGCTTACTGTCATTAAAGAACTGAAATGCAGAAAAGTATAGATTAGAGCGTATTGAGTTTTTGCCCAGACTTTCAGAATCCTAATGTTGTAAAAACTGTTGATTGCGGTAGAAATAATTTCCAATTATTAAAGATAATTCATTACCATGGTCTTACGTTTTAAAGTCGGAGTTGGTGTTTCACCAAACCAATTCCCCCCTGAACTTTACTGCCTACCAGAAGGGATGTCATATAAATTCCACCCTCTGTCTGATGTAACGTTTCCTATACATTGATTTACACGCATGATTAAGTAATATGTGTGTGTAATGTAAAGTGCTCCGACACCCTTCACTTTTATGAGTGACACTGTTAACTAATTAGATGCACCTGAGTGAGTGGTTCTGGTGACATAAGGGGTTTTTGGTAGTGCAGAGAATTCGTTGTGCAGGTGGTCATGGATGGGAGGGGGGACACGCCCTAAAAACTTTGTCGCACAGCGTACCACCAGTGCTATAGCCGGCACTGCTGTTAGGGTTCACCTTTAGTTCCTGATGATGCTGGCAGTGAGTGCTTTCCTTGTGGCAATGGTAGAGTGCAATGATCCTGTGTCCTTTTTATCTTGCATAGGATATGCCTGAGATCTCTGGGAGTTTGTGCACAGCATACAGAGGTGATGGGCGACAGGGGGGGCATCCTTTGGTTGGTTTTGTTAAGGCATCAAGAATTTTGCTTGCAGGAAGGTATTTAGCAAGCCCCGCATGCAAGGAAGCTTCTCTTGCCCTCATGACCAAGTAGCATGGGGCATAGGGAGTTTTACTCAGGGGCAACCATTTAATAGGGGCTACCTTTTCCGCTCTTCTAGTTACTAACAGGGTACACACTTGTCAATTTTGTACCTTGTTTTAACCCACCAAATTTGAGGCGCTTCAAGGATAAAGGTTGAATGTCTCATTGACAAGTTAGGCTTGCAATTTCGTTTACATTGGGTCTGATGATTACATTATCCTTTAAATTGCGGTCAGAGAAAGTAGATAAGCTGTTAGGATATAGCAGTGCATGATATGGGACACTTAGCAGTAAGCCAGCAAACATGAAACACTAGATCGTCATCCGGAAGAGGAATGCAGAGGTGTCAGTTGTGTGTGGACAAATGCTCTGGCAGGAAGAGCGCTCCGTGGGTTAAGATGTGCGCAGCAAGGATCTGGGGGTAACCAGCAGAGGTTTGCTTCCTAGGTTTGTAAAGTTGATGAGCTGGGCCAAGTTGTGCTGCTAAACACCTCGCATAATGTATAGGTCTCAGTGTGGAATAACTAGCACTTGGCGTGCATAATCTGTAGGTCACAGTTTTGAATACTAGCACACGCCTTATGCACAGTTACTACTATGTTCAGAATCCTCTATTCCTGCACAACATCCCGTATGTTGAACATTCGGGACACAGGTTATACGTTCTACCGTCCCTGGTGAGAGGTAACCACGCATCTAAAGCAATGTCAATCTTTATGGCCAAGAGGGGCGAGTAGGGTTTGCAACTAGACACCTGCAGCAGAGAGTGCTGCCAGGCAGCAAAGATTGGTGAGTGAATAGGTCTGGCAGGTCCCGTAGGGGTGCCTGCCACCTGGCCACTGCAGGTTGTTTATGGGGATCTCTAAGGACTTAGGAGGGGTCAGGGCTAAGTAAACCTGGGCTGAGTCACATGCGGGGTGTGGCGGTGGTGGTACCTACATCATTTCACAGGATCACCCCCTGTTGGGTCTATCTAAGGCTACAGTACAGCATCTGTGCTATATTGGACCATCATTAACACAGCAACTGTCACATTGGTAGCAGTAAAGCTTTCGTTTATTTTGCCCGGGATTGGGGCGGGCAATGTCATTGTACTTTGCTGCCAGAAACGGAATAGGCCGCTCGCAGAGGAGTGCTTGCTGCTGTTGTTTGGGAGCCCTTGCCTGTGACCCGGGGAAGCGCCGGTGTAGAGAGACGCTGTACTGATTGGAAGTGCGGCCGTAAGGGGGACGGGACTGCGAGGTCCGACAGGCTGTGCGTTCATCACCCAGCACACCTGCCGCCTCTTCCCGGGACTCCTCCCCTCCATCACCGCCTTTATCACTCCTCGCGGCCCCCGCTCCGCGGGTGCCGCTCGCAGAGGAGTGCTTGCTGCTGTTGTTTGGGAGCCCTTGCCTGTGACCCGGGGAAGCGCCGGTGTAGAGAGACGCTGTACTGATTGGAAGTGCGGCCGTAAGGGGGATGGGACTGCGAGGTCCGACAGGCTGTGCGTTCATCACCCAGCACACCTGCCGCCTCTTCCCGGGACTCCTCCCCTCCATCACCGCCTTTATTACTCCTCGCGGCCCCCGCTCCGCGGGTGCCGCCCGCAGAGGAGTGCTTGCTGCTGTTGTTTGGGAGCCCTTGCCTGTGACCCGGGGAAGCGCCGGTGTAGAGAGACGCTGTACTGATTGGAAGTGCGGCCGTAAGGGGGACGGGACTGCGAGGTCCGACAGGCTGTGCGTTCATCACCCAGCACACCTGCCGCCTCTTCCCGGGACTCCTCCCCTCCATCACCGCCTTTATTACTCCTCGCGGCCCCCGCTCTGCGGGAGCCGCTCGCAGAGGAGTGCTTGCTGCTGTTGTTTGGGAGCCCTTGCCTGTGACCCGGGGAAGCGCCGGTGTAGAGAGACGCTGTACTGATTGGAAGTGCGGCCGTAAGGGGGACGGGACTGCGAGGTCCGACAGGCTGTGCGTTCATCACCCAGCACACCTGCCGCCTCTTCCCGGGACTCCTCCCCTTAAACTCTTTCTGACATAAGAACTGTTACGGGCACGCGTGAGCGGAACGCGTGTGCGGGACCCATCCCGGGACAAAGCCCGGACTAAGGGCGGACCCTCTGAGACCCTCCGAGAGCCGACGAGACCGGACTGGGCATGTCCCGCTGTGTGCCAGGTACTGTTTACATCTAGGCTTGCTCCTTGGCTCTGTCGACCTCTGTGTTAAAAATGTCCACTGTGAATCCTGATCAACCAGTGTCGGACAAACAGGGTGTACTGGTAAATAGGACCCTTGATGATTATTTTGCCAAATCTTCCCCTGATGTCTCTAGGGAATCTGCCATGGCGGAAAGACGTGCGGATCGTCGCCGCTCAATTGAAAGCATAAAGACTAGGTCGGTGTCATTAACTTCGTTTCCCGCCTCCTGCTCCATTGACATCGACAACGAGGCAATAGTTAAAGAGCCAAGTAATGATTTAGCCAGTGAACATCCGGACACGAGTGTGGTAGTGCTTACGTCACATACTGCGCCAAAACCGGACGCGAATGGCTTATTACCAGTTCCTCAAACCAGTAGTGAATGTACGGCGGGGGGAAATGTTTTGCCTATTGTGAAACAGCTGTGTAACAGGGTGAAAAAAATCGTACCCAGCAAAAAATTTATGGTCCACCGCCTACTAAGAAAAGGCGAAAAAGGGGGGATCTATCACAACCGAAACTGAGCTGCTCTGAGTTTGGGAAAAAGGTTACCATCAGTTCTATTAAGAAACCCATTATTCTTCAAGCAGACATGGAGGGGTCCCCTGCCACACCTTCTCCCCAAATAAATCTGCTAGTAAATCATGAGGACAAGGAGGACAATATGGATGTTAATGTGTTCCCTGATGTGTCTACTGAGGCTAAGGACCATGTCATATTACTTAACATAGAGAGTTTAATTAAATCTTACTCTGCATCTATTTTGGAGAGGCTGATGGAGGTAGAATGTAGATTATGCAAAATCGAGCATGCACTGGGTGGTAAAGATGTTACATCCAAAAAGATACCAAATAAGGCACCAAATAAGGTAACTAGCTTATCAATTAATAATGTATCATCTAACATACTAGCACCAGCCCAACTACCCTTAACTATTCCCATTGTTATTCCCACTCTTCCGGCATCAACCTCCAGCTCTACGGGGAACACACCTACAGTAACTACAGTATCTACAGTATCTGCTCAATCTAATTCACCCAAATTACCCCTTATAACGAACCAAAAAAAGCACGACCAACCTTCAAACAACACTGTAAACAAAACCACTGAGAAAATCCCTAGTAAATTCCCTATGAATCCAACTAGGGAGACGGGGGAAACCAGACATACGGGGGGGGGGACCTAGAAAGACACCCCTGTCCGAACTTCCGCCAGAGGCAGTACCCTACGTGGTTGTTTTAACAGGAGTACCTGTTCTAGGACAGAATAAGAAAGAGGGTTACACACAACTTAAGAACAAGACGATGCATTGGCTGAGTTCTTACAGGCCAATTGCAAATGAAATAAACAGTGAGATTGTACACGTTCGTCGGCTTCAATGGTTAGGGGGCAGACCGAAAGACATCAATGGTGATGTGGTAGTCGTGAATTTTAGGGATCCATCGGCTGTCCATTTTATTTTAAACTGGCAATCAGGTGGCCCAAAGAACACTATAACCCCTAAACCGCTAACCTACTTCTACCCAAGATCGGTGGTATTTCCATCCCAGTACCACTCATCTCAAAACCATTTATCCCAGTACCAACCATTACAACACACAAATCAAAACCAATCAAGTAATTGTTTTATTGCACAGAACAATGGTAGTAGTCAATATGCCATGTACTCACTTACACCACAGAATTCATGTAATCCATACTATGCCCCTCCTCCCCTGGTAGCCTCAGATCCCTTGGGATGGAATTATGTATCAGATAAATACCGCAATTTTCAGAATAGAAGGATGGACCATCTAAAGCCTTTTACACCTCTAGAAACCTTTAACAGGTTTGACATATTTAGTGGTCTAGATGATTGCGACTGATGTTTGTTGACCAGGGGTGGTGAGGGGCCGAAAACATTGAGCATTGGTGATGGGGGTGTTGTTAACAATTCTGATGTACTGGCTAATTCTGTGCCTTTTTGTGTTGTGGGCACTGAAAATTTACTGGATGTACTGGATAATTCGGTGCCTTTGGGGTTGGATAAGATTGTTCCCCGTGAAGCAAATGTAATACATGATGCGAATATTGTAGAAGAACAGGTACCACTTACAACTATTTTATGTAACAAGAAATCATTTGAGGTACCACCTTTGGTAATACAACCTGTGGTTCTTAATGGTCATGAAGTAATGCCAAGGGCTCCAATTGAGAGGCTAGTTGCCTCAGAGTTGCCTGTTAAACTGGTCTGTTGGAACATAGCCGGAGTTGCGAAAAACTTGAGAGATCCGGAGTGGGCACTCTTCATAGAGTTATTTTATCTTTGTTTATTTCAAGAAACATGGTCACTGGAGACGCCTCACAGGGTGGGTTACAAGACATACGGTATAGGTGCAACACCATCCAAAAGTGGGAGGCCGTCGGGGGGTCTCCTGTTGTGGGTGAAAATAACCTTAAGGGTGAAGATCGTGAAGATTGATATGAACTCTGTCGATTTACTAGTTTTAAACATTACATTGGTAAACGGGAAGAACCTAATTCTAGTAAATGTTTATAATAGGCCCCTACCCTCATCAAGAGAATCCCCAACCATTTCAAATTTGGACTGCTTTCTGAGTGGACTAGACCCCAGAGAAGATTTCGTTATCCTGGCAGGAGACTTTAATTGTAATTTTGAGCCAGTCGTGGGGCTTAGCGAAATCTTCGAAGAAGAGGACCAGGTGAATAACATTCCCACGCTTGAAAATGTTAAATCGGTCAAATGCTCAAAACAGGGTCTCCAAATGATTAATCTATGTACGGACCACTCTCTTAGGGCCTGCAATGGACGGTTACCGTCCGATAGTGCCAAGAAACCAACTTTCACCAGGAACAACTATAAAAACAACTTAGATTTTGTGATCACCTCCATACCTTTCTGGACATATCTTATTGATCTTGAAGTTAGGGAACGGTTTGAGAGTGACCATTTCCCTCTAATATTGACTTTAGATGCTCTATTGTTTAGCGATACAGCTCAGCAATTTCCAATTGAGGGCAATAGTGCTGATAATTCCGAGATCCATATTAGTAATAATAGAAGATCTCTGAAATGGCCGCTCATACTGGACAATAGTAACATCCTCAGCGAAATATATTTTCTTTTTGCTGAGATATTTGGACCCCACTTAGCTGCAAAGCCTGAGGAGGAACTTAGAGTGTCCTTTATGTCGTTACATCAGAAATTCTTTGCTGACCTAAGATTATTAGTAACTAAAATGCCCAAAAAACCCCAGCAAAAGACCCAGAACCTGTCCCATGGTAAACCATGGTATGACAGATCATGCAGGGAATCAAAGAGGGAAATGCTAATGGCAATAAAAACTAAATCACCTAGAACTGTCAGAAGAGCTAGGAATAATTACAAGGCAATCCAAAGGGCCTCAAAGTCAAGATGGGATGAAGATAAATGGGCAGATTTATTGCTAGCTGCCAGATCACGCGACAACGTGGCGTTCTGGAGGCTGGTCGCAAATGGCAATCAAGTAGGTAGGGTGGTAAAAGATGTTTTTTTGGATGAGAAAACATGGGTTAATCATTTTACGAACCTATACAAAAAATATGATGATCCACATATGGACACGATTGTGGAGACCCACGATTACCGAACAGACCCTTTGATTTTTACCTTAGGGGAAACAGAGCTGGCAATATCCCAAATCAAATCAGGTAAAGCCCCTGGTCTGGACAAGATCCCGGGGGACTTATACAAGCACGACCTAGGAATATGGGCACCTTATATTAACTATTTGTGCAATACATTATCTTGCTCTTTAGAATTCCCAGAAAGTTGGAAGGGAGCGGAAATTGTCTTAATTTTTAAAAAAGGCGATAGGATGGACCCTTGTAACTATCGGCCAATAAGTCTAATGGACATCCTACAGAAAATTTATTCACGTCACATTTTATTACGTGTGAGTGATTGGTTGGATGAAAACACAATTTTAACCAAATTCCAAGCTGGATTCAGATCAAAAGTCAGCGCTATAGACCAAATCTTTAGATTTTGCTGCCTCTATTGGAAGTACGTAGAGATCAAAAGGTGCCACTTATATGTTGCCTTTGTTGATTTAAGGGCAGCATTTGATCTGGTGCCCCGAAATCTCTTATGGAAAACCTTGAGTGCAGCTGGTATGCCAAACAACCTTGTTATTCAGATTAAAGAGTTGCATGAAGGGAATTTTGCTAGAATTAGATGGGGCCCAAATGGTGAGTTAACTCCAAAAATACCCATTGAACGTGGAGTCCGTCAGGGCTGCGTCCTGGCTCCCACGCTTTTTTCCCTGTTTGTAAATGACATCCCCTCTTTTTTAAAAGGTTGCAAAAACGATTCACCAAAGCTTAATGGCGAAAAGGTAACTTCCTTACTATTTGCTGACGATACAATTTTGATATCCCAAACGAAAAATGGATTACAGTCCCTATTGGACACCTTTACCGAATATTGTAGTTTAAAGGGGTTGGAGATTAATGGAATGAAAACTAAATGTATGTCCCTAAATCCTATAAAACGGGACAAAGGTTGTTTAACACTAAAAGGAGCAAAGTTGGATTCAGTTCCCCATTTTTCTTATTTAGGGGTGACACTAGACTCCAAGTTCAACTGGAAAGCGCAAATGGACAAAAGTAAATTAATCTTTGCTCAGAATGTTAGACCAATCCTCAGGGAACACAGTCAAAGTACTAGTAAAGCAGTGTCCCCAGTTATGGAACTATTTAAATTCAAGGTCCAGTCATCAGTCCTTTACGGAGCAGAAATATGGGGCCCCGGAGCCAAAGATATTTTTAGAGTATCAGATAACAACTTTATGCGAAGTCTGGTGAGGGTCCCAAGAGGTACTCCACTTGTACCCTTGGAACTGGACCTGAATTTTAAAAGAACAGACCATCATGTTCTGATTCGACCCCTAATGCTATGGATTAGACTATGGCATGTCCCCGAACTCCAAGACTATAGAGACGGGTTAAAAGAAATTATTGCGCTTGACATCCAAAGTGCTACCCCATGGCTAAGGCATGTTAAGACCTGGTTGAGCTGTATAGGATTAAAACATTTCTGGGAGAATCCCGAGCAACTACCAGATAATCCCAAACAAACTTTAAAAAGGGCATTCTGGACCTTTATAGGGAATAGAACTATAAGTAATTCAACTAGCGGGACCATAATCTCAAAATTCTTAAGTTTTAAGGACGAACCCCTTTATGAAATTTTTATGGATGAAATAGAGCCCCCACTTGCCAAAACATTATTTTTAAAATTTAGGTATGGAAACCTTTTAATTAAAACAACATTGGCACGTTGGGCCAGGAGTCGTGATATATCGTCCCAAGTAATGGATGAAATTTGTCCTATGTGTGAACATGAACAGATTGAAAATGAACAGCATATCCTTTTCTTCTGCCCCTCGTATGTGCAGGCAAGGAAGAGATGGATTAAACCAATATGCCTATTATTAGGCTTGAGGTCATGTTCACAGGCTCTGAGAATCCTAACTACTAATACGTCCCAACAGATAATATTTACTGTTAGTAGATTTCTACTTTCTATTTTTTACCAAAGGAAAAAGAAGGGGCATCAATTGTAATTGATCTGAATTGTTGACCGGATGTGGTGGTCCATCCTATAATACATGAATGTATTGTTCCCCCACTATTTGTCTTCCAACATGGATTGTACTTTTTTAATGATTGTACTTTTTATCAATGGTTTTATGTATCAATGTTTTAATGTAGAGATATGTTTTTTATTTGATGTAATGCAAGTAATGTGTGCACTGTTTTTCTTTTATGGCATATATGCCGAAATAAAGATTTTGAATTTTGAATTGAATTGAATAGGCAAAGACATAGGTTTGGTCTACACGCAAATAGGAACTTTCTGTCAGCTGGGGCGGGAGTTGCCTTTCCCTAGAGGGTGCAGTTTGCCCTATAGTGCTGAATGGGAGGGGATGGAGCAATATACGGACAACTACCAGAATACATTTTGAATTCATAGTTAAGAGGGTGCAGGTACATTACTAATAAGTTTTCTCCATGTCCCCTGAGCATAGGGTTTGCATGCTACCAGTTGCGTCAGTTATGCACATTTTTCTTGGGAGTTGTCAGTTACCATTGGGACTGCATTTTATGGTCAGGCGGGTGGCAGGCCTTTTAGATATGGGTTTGTAGCGCAGGCATGTCCAAGTAAGGGAAGAGGTCAGAAGTCAGCCCTGGGTTTCATGTTCACAGGCCTGTTGAGCGCCTGAACTGATAGGACTTGTGTTCAACCTCCTTGTCACAGGTTGAGATCCTTGTAGGTCCACTCCGAATTTCATCCTTCTGAAGTCAATAAATCGAGTAGCATGGAGTTGAGTAACAATAAACATATGTGAATTTGCCCGCCCTATAGCCGGCAGCTATGCAGGTTGTGGGAGTTGTCATCCAACAAGTGTGCTATGGTCCAAAGATTGGGGAAACTCTGGGTTAAAGCACAAAGGCGATACAAAGTATTATAAAACATTTCCCAAGAATACTATCAGAAGTTGGGGGATCAAGGCGTCACCTAGGGTGGTGACTGGCGTGTTTCAATGGACATGCTCCAACAAGCGCTATACACAGAGGTGTGAGTTGAGCATCAAACTGGGTACCGGTGAAATATGGTGGTCTGAAGTGGTGCAGAGCAGGAATATCGACGGAGAAATATCGTCTAACATAAATATCGCCGCAGAAATATCGATTTGAAGCAATATCGATAACAAAAATATAGTTTGACCAGAATATCGACTGACAGGTAAGTAATATCGATAACAATAATATAGTTGTAATAAATATAGTTTACAAAAATATAGTTTACTAAAATATCGATTTTTTAATAATGTTATGTATTTTAGTGTTTTTAATGAGAATTGTTTGTCATTTTATTATATGTTGTAGAATTTTATTAGTTATTAATGTATATTATGTTGAATTTTGTGTTATTAGTTCCGTAGCGGGTTGTGGGTTTATAGGGGAATAGGGTGGGAAGTAATTTAAATATATAAAATTAATTGATTAATTAAAGTGTTAATTTATTAATAATTGTTTAATAATTATTTGTTAACTAATTTCAATTAGGCAATTATTAATTAATTATGTTAATTAATGTATTATGTTAATTAATTATGTTAATTGTTTAATTAATTTTAGGTGTGTGTAGTGGAGTTTATATGTGTAAATGGTGTGAATTAAAATGTTATTGATTATTTTTTAAATACTTTATAAATTAATTACCATTAATTAATTAGTAATTATTAATTGTAAATGTGTAATTAATTTTAGGTTTGTGTTGTGGTGTTTATAAGTGTATATGGTGTGAAAGCTGTCAATTGAATAATTAATTAATTAATAAAATATATACTTTAATTTTCATTAATTAATTAGTAAATATTAAATGTAATTGTGTAATTAATTTTAGGTGTGTGGTGGATATTATAGTGTTAAATAATGTGTAATTAAATATTTTTCTATTATCTTTGTTAATAATATATTTAAATGTATATATTAATTATGTTTATATTGGAAATTAAATTTAATACAAAATGACATCGTTTTTTTTTTTATTGTTTTGGGTTCCAGCGCTTTCCCTACTGTTGTACCCTGTGGAGTGGGAATAGTAATTTTCACCCCTACGCTATCCAACGCTTTCCCTACTGTGCACTCTCTGGAGAGGGAATAGTAATTTTTACCCCTACGCTATCCAACGCTTTCCCTACTGTTGCACCCTTTAGAGTGGGAATAGTAATTTTTACCCCTACGCTATCCAACGATTTCCCTACTGTTGCACCCTCTGGAGTGGGAATAGTAATTTTTACCCCTACGCTATCCAGCGATTTCCCTACTGTTGCACCCTTTGGAGTGGGAATAGTAATTTTTACCTCTACGCTATCCAACGCTTTCCCTACTGTTGCACTCACTGGAGTTGGAATAGTCATTTTTACCCCTACGCTATCCAACGCTTTCCCTACTGTTGCACACTCTGGAGTGGGAATAGTCATTTTTACCCCTACGCCATCCAATGCTTTCCCTACTGTTGCACCCTCTGGAGTGGGAATAGTAATTTTTACCTCTACGCTATCCAATGTTTTCCCTACTGTTGCACCCTCTGGAGTGGGAATAGTAATTTTTACCCCTACGCTATCCAGCGCTTTCCCTACTGTTGCACCCTTTGGAGTGGGAATAGTAATTTTTATCCCTACGCTATCCAACGCTTTCCCTACTGTTGCACTCACTGGAGTTGGAATAGTAATTTTTACCCCTTTGCTATCAAATGTTTTAACTACTAATGTTTTAATTTTGTTATTAAATGTATGTATTATTATTTTTAAATACGTTAATGTGTTAATTAAATATAGAAAAATGTATTTTATTCAAAATGTTTTATATATGTTTTTATTTTATTTTTATATAATTATTAAAGTTTATAAATTAAATAAAGATAATAATAAAATGTATTTAAGAAAATATATGTATATGTACACATTTATTAAGTTTATATTGATTAAATTAAGTGTATTTGTTATAAATAGTTAAAATATAAATGTAATGTATTTTATTTTGTTAATAATATTAATATTATTTAATTTAAGTTATAATATTTTTTAAAGTCGATATTTTTTACATCTATATTTTTGAGTCGATATTATTGTACTTACCTGTTTAAGTATAGGGAGTCGATATTTGTGTAATCGATATTTTTACATCTATATTTTTGTAAACTATGTTTTTGTAATCGATATTTTAACATGGCACCGTCTGAAGTAAACCCCCCCGGCAGCTGCCGCAGCGCCATGCATATATTCACTGAGAACAGGGGTTTGGTTTGATCTTGTATGGGTTACTGCAAGCCAAGTCCACAGGGTGTTTAGATGCAGAAGGGATACACCTGTCCAAAGGGGGAATGGACCTATTCGTGCTTGATCTGGGGGAGGCCTTGGAATCAGGAGGGGTTAGGTAACTAGGTCTATCGTGGTGCGGGGCCCTGGGGTGACGTAGGCCACACCCAGTGCTGTTGCAGAGTTACAGGGCGATCCAGAGGCTGTAAGGTACAGTAAGGGTACCCTCTGCAGGAGCACAGTAAGGGTGCGAAAGCCAAAAATCCCCAGGGAGGTCCTCACGTTGGACCCTGGAGGAGCGACAGTGCCCCGTTAGTGCTTTGGGCGGTTGTGGACCTGAGTAACCGGGGGTTGCCTGCAACTCTCCACCCCCCCCTGAGCTGGGAGGGGCATGAGTAAGGGGTGGACTGGCGGTCCGCCCTCCCCCAAATCGACAAACAACGGTTGGCGAGGGCCACGGGGTAGGTTGGCTCATCAGATGGGCAGGTGGCGAGGGGCTGCCTGCCCTGGGATCGCCCGTAAGATAACCCACCATGTTGGCATATTTGCTATGCAAATAAACCTGCAGCAATTTTCTCTACTAAAAATGTGTTGTGTCTGATTATTTCTCTGGAGTATTGCTGTGGGAGGGATGGGGAGTGTTGCCGATATTGGCACTAAGAGGATTTATACACAGCGCCTAGACGCTGAGTGCAAATCTCGGGAGCAACAAGCTGGCAAAGGAAGGAGTTCTGCACAGAGCCTAGATGTCATGCCTGCAGTAGTAACAAGCATTTTCCATCACTTATCACAAACAACGGGAGGGAGAGCATGTTGGGGGGGGGGCCCGGACAAGCATAGAATCCAGAGCACCAGGAAAAAATCATAGTGGCTAGGGGACAGGGGTGGATGTGCGCAACTCACAGGAACCGCTTCTGCAATTCCAGGGAAACGTTTCCCACAAGCTGCTCTGGGGACAAACAGGTGATGGGTCCCGCCGATTTCTGCCTGCAGAGGGGTTGTGGCCAGAGGCATGCCTCTGAAGTAGTTTATGCGGCCCCTGGTGCCTGCCACGGCCAGCGGCCTCTCCACCATAGTCTGCAGAGCTGGCAGGCAGCTGGCGAAGGTGTAGTTTTCCTCGTGCTCCAGCTCCAGGGAGTAGCCCGCTCTCAGGGAGTGTCGGAGGTGGTGAGGGGGCTGTGGGGAACAGGGCGCCCTAGTTCTCCTGCGGGGCCGCCCGTCCAGCGAGATATTTTTGAGGTAGAAGAGCATGGGTCCATGCTGCCCTACCTTGGGGGATGCGGCGGCGGGGAGTCCAGGCACGTGTTGCTGGACCCAAGCACTGCCACCCATAGCAGTCATATAACAAAACACGTGCACCCCACAACCCCAGCCTGGACCTGCAAAGCAGCAGAATAAAGAAAAAAAAGTACTAGCACTGTGTAACAACGAAGTAAAGGGGCCAGTAGCCATGGGAAGATACAAATGACGTTATGGCCGTACTAAGGCGGGACTAACAAGCCTATTAAGGATTCACACAACAGCATTTACGAAGGACAAAGACAGAAGCCAATGAAAAATATGGGCGGAGAGTGGGTGCAACTTCTCTCCCATACTCTACTACCGCAGTCTCGAAGAGAGAACATCGCATGCAGGCTGCAGCTAAGGCTCGACCTAAAAAAAGTGAACAGGAACCTCTACCATGTGTGTTTAAAAAATAAAGTGACCCCAATATCAAACACATGCTTATGTAAAATTAGAAAAATAAACACACATGAACATTAAACATGAAGTGCATCATCTGGTAAACAATATAACCTTATGTAGTCATCATGCCACATAACTAATACAAGCAAACCCATGAAATCTCATGCATATATCGTGCATGTAAACGCCATTGTGTATAACGAGAACTTGCAGGGTAACCCAGAAAGTTACAAATGCTATTTGAAAGTGCCAGTGACTGAAAACAACTCAATTTTACCTCCAGCAATGAGTCAAAACTCAGCTGTTCCAATCCAAAATCGCATGATCTATATTGCGAAGCCAATGTGACGTACATTTCTGAAGTGTACCATGGGATTGCACCCAACCAGGTGACGTTCCACTCCACAGTGAAAGAGAATCAACAAAAGACTCTTGGCCGAACAAACACCCCGTGACATGCAGTAAACGAACAAAATTAACCGTGTACACACACGGTATGTGCATGAGATTACGTGGGTTTGCCTGTATTAATTATGTATTTACAACAAGGGGTGGTGATGGACAGAGTCTCTGAATTAAGCAGAGTACTCTCACCCAGTCAAGAGATCAGGGCTAGATCCAACACCGTTTTTTAGCTCATTGCACCATCCCAGTTTCAGAACCTGGCTGTATGCAAATTAGTCTGTCCCTGGCCCAGTGCATCATGGGAACAGGGCAGACCAGACTACAAAAGCCAATTCTTACACTGGGAAGGAAACAAGCTTCCGGGGACCGGTTTCTGGCATTTCAGCCGTCTTCGGCCCGGCTTGCTTGAATCCTGATGGTGCAATGAGCAAGGGACTCACATCTGAGCATACCCTTCCACGCTTAGGGTGGACAAAATTATTTACAACAAGGGGTGGTGATGGACAGAGTCTCTGAATTAAGCAGAGTACCCTCACCCAGTCAAGAGATCAGGGCTAGATCCAACACCGTTTTTTAGCTCATTGCACCATCCCAGTTTCAGAACCTGGCTGTATGCAAATTAGTCTGTCCCTGGCCCAGTGCATCATGGGAACAGGGCAGACCAGACTACAAAAGCCAATTCTTACACTGGGAAGGAAACAAGCTTCCGGGGACGGGTTTCTGGCATTTCAGCCGTCTTCGGCCCGGCTTGCTTGAATCCTGATGGTGCAATGAGCAAGGGACTCACATCTGAGCATACCCTTCCACGCTTAGGGTGGACAAAATTATTTACAACAAGGGGTGGTGATGGACAGAGTCTCTTGACTGGGTGAGAGTATTCTGCTTAATTCAGAGACTCTGTCCCTCACCACCCCTTGTTGTAAATATTTTTGTCCACCCTAAGCGTGGAAGGGTATAAATCTCTTGACTGGGTGAGAGTATTCTGCTTAATTCAGAGACTCTGTCCCTCACCACCCCTTGTTGTAAATATGTATTAATTATGTGGCGTGGTGAATACATATGTTTATTTGTTTACCAGATGATGCACTTTATGTTTAATGTTCATGTGTATTTATTTTTCTAATTTTACATACGCATGTGTTTGATAAAGGGGTCACTTTATATTTTAAACCCACATGGTGGAGGGTCCTCTTCACTTAGTTTTACAGAGGCAGTCACATAAGTGGTTGTCAATTAGACATAACAGTTTGTTATCAGGTTTTGGTTATCAAGTGTTGGTTACTGTTGGATTGTATGTGATCTTTTAAACAGTTACCTCTGAGAAGGGAAGTTTGCCCAAAATGCATTGGTTTTCTCATCCATGTCGAGTTCTGATGAACTGCAGACCACTATGTGCTTTAGAGAAAAGCCTGGACAGGCAACTTCTTGAACTTGTTAGTTGAAACTCTGAGGAATGGAAAACACTTTTGGAGTAAAAAGATCATGATAAACCTCTTGCTAGTCCCCAACCTTCCTTGTTAATACATATGAGTCACCCCTAAGGTAGGCACTGGACTGCCCAGGGGCAGGGTGCAGTGTATTTAAAAGTTGGACATGTACTTTTAAGTTTTATATGTCCTGGTAGTGAAAAACTCCTAAATTAGTTTTTCACTATTGCAAGGCCTAAATCTCACATAGGATAACATTGGGATTGATTACCTTATTACCTTTTATAGGCATAAATTCCAAATAGGAAGATAAAACGGATCCAAGTTTGGTATCTCTGGAATCACAATTTAAAATCCAAACTTAAGATGAAGTCGGATTTAAAATTTACCATTCTGAAAATGCCAATTTTAGAAAGTTTGCATTCTCTTACTTTAACCATTTGGTGCCTGCTGCTTGTCTCTGATCACGTCTGGGGTGGGTGACAGTTGGGCTTTGTGTATTCACCCTAGACAGCCACACACAATGGGAACTTTGCTGTGACTTGATAGAACATCATGGCAGGATGGGAGGGAAGAGTTGGACTCAGTGTCACACCTAAATAGGCTGTGTCCTGCCCCCACACAAAGGGTTGCATAACCCCCCTCTCCCTGGCCCCATAGTGAGTCTGTGGCCAGCGCAGGATCTCTGTGTACTTCAGAGGCCTGTCTTTGAAATCTCCCCCACGTCAAAGGCCAAACTGTGTATAAGTACTGGACCTCTGACACCACCTCTGGGCCTGTGGATATTCTGCCAGGAAAGACTGCTGTGCTGTTGAAAGGAGTCCCATTCTGCTGGACTGCCACTCTAAAGCAGGTGCTGCCTTGCAGTGCTGACCTGCTGCATGCTGCACTCTTGCCTGGAGATAAAAAACTGAACCTGGAATCCATCTTGAACTCAGTACCCCAAAGGGACTTAAAGGGCTCCTGCTGGCCTTCTGGTCGGAGCCTCAGGGACATAATAAGCTCCCCACAGTTCATGGACCTGTCTATAACGGGTTTCTGAGCCTCAAGAGGCACCACTCAGGTCACTGGGCCCTTGGTGTGGTTCTCGAGTGCTTAAAGTCAAGCTTTTGGGTTGTTCGTTAACGTGAACTGGCTCATTCACTCCGGAACCGTGTTGCTCGCACAGAGAATCAGTGCGAGCCATGGAAAATTTGTCTCTTTGCACAGCAAGCATCGTCCACCAGAGTGGACCATCACCATGAGGACCCGCCCTGTCCGTTTGCAAAACCTGGCCTACTCTGACCATCACCAGCGATGCTCTCATTACTTCCGGCAACCTCCCCCCGCCAATGGGATTCTTGGCATAAAATTTGAAGGTAACTTCAGATTAACTAATCTAGGACTGTATCCGCCCCACGCTCCATCCCTGTTGGCCTGAACTTCTGAATTTGATCCGGTCCACCGCAACCATATATCCTCGGTTGGCACTTTATGCTTCTAAGCACTGATTTACAATTTATTCTGTAAAGACTCATAACTCTGGTACAAAAGGGGGTGGTGAGGGACGGAGCATCTGAGCCAATCAAACACTCACACCCAGTCAAAAGATTTGGGTTTGATCCATCACGTTCTTTAGCCCACTCTGCCACCCCAGTTCAGACATGGCTATATGCAAATCAGTCTGACCCTGTGCCTCATGGGAAAAGTCCAGCCCGAACTGCCAAGCCATGTCTTCCCTGGACCGGAAACAAGCTTCCGAGGACCGGTTTCTGGCATTCCAGCCGTCTTCAGCCCGGCTTGCTTGAATCCAGTGGCAAAGTGAGCAAGGGACTCGCGTTTGAGCATACCCTGCCACTCTTATGGCGGCCAAAGCGGTACAAAAGGGGGTGGTGATGGACGGAGCATCTGAGCCAATCAAACACTCACACCCAGTCAAAAGATCTGGGTTTGATCCATCACCGTTCTTTAGCCCACTCTGCAACCCCAGTTCAGACATGGCTATATGCAAATCAGTCTGACCCTGTGCCCCATGGAAACAGTCCAGCCCGAACTGCCAAGCCATGTCTTCCCTGGACCGGAAACAAGCTTCCGGGGACCGGTTTTTGGCATTCCAGCCGTCTTCAGCCCGGCTTGCTTGAATCCTGTGGCAAAGTGAGCAAGGGACTCACGTCTGAGCATACCTTGCCACACTTATGGCGGCCAAAGCGGTATAAAAGGGGGTGGTGATGGACGGAGCATCTGAGCCAATCAAACACTCACACCCAGTCAAAAGATCTGGGTTTGATCCATCGCCGTTCTTTAGCCCACTCTGCCACCCCAGTTCAGACATGGCTATATGCAAATCAGTCTGACCCTGTGCCTCATGGGAACAGTCCAGCCCGAACTGCCAAGCCATGCCTTCCCTGGACCGGAAACAAGCTTCCGAGGACCGGTTTCTGGCATTCCAGCCGTCTTCAGCCCGGCTTGCTTGAATCCAGTGGCAAAGTGAGCAAGGGACTCACGTCTGAGCATACCCTGCCACACTTATGGCGGCCAAAGCGGTACAAAAGGGGGTGGTGATGGACGGAGCATCTGAGCCAATCAAACACTCACACCCAGTCAAAAGATCTGGGTTTGATTCATCACCGTTCTTTAGCCCACTCTGCCACCCCAGTTCAGACATGGCTATATGCAAATCAGTCAGACCCTGTGCCTCATGGGAACAGTCCAGCCCGAACTGCCAAGCCATGTCTTCTCTGGACAAGAATAGGGGCCTGGCTGTGAAGATGAGGTCCACTCAGCAGGACCTGAAGAAAGCCCTGTATGCTGATGAGGAGGGAAGCACACTGGATAAAGGAAGTGGAATACCAGGGGAGTGAGCATTCTGGGAAGGGTATGAGGACTATTTTGCAACTCTTGAGAAAGCAGAGCCCTGGTACTACCTGGAAGACCCAAAACTGGATCCCAGAGAGGGCAGAAGCCCTGAGAAAGATAAGGAGCAGGAAAGTGACATAGAAAAGTATCTAGTGGAGAGAGGGAGGCCCACAGAGAGGAAGTCCTCTGCTGGATCCAATGCAGGAAGCTTTGTCTCCTCCCAAACCCTGTCTCCTGAGGAGTTGAAGGACAGACAGGCTGAAAGAGGCCTGAGGCTGCAGCTGGCCAAACTGGCTGCAGGGGAGAAAAGAGCTGAGACTTTCAAAGCCCCGGCAGAGGAGAGGAGGGCTGAGGCTGAGTGGGCCTTAGCCAGGGAAGAACTTACTATGGAGGCAGAACACAGGAAAACTGATGCTGAGAGAGCTTTGGAAGAGAAAGAAATCTTGCTGGCTCATAAACGGAGGCTTAAGAGAGCTGGACTTGAAGGACAAGCAGCTGGTAGAGTCTAACAGGAATGGTGGCAGCAACACTACAGTGTCCAGTGGTATAGGAAGAATTCACATACCCATGGACTTTGTGCCTGACTGCAAGGAAGAGAATGACTTAGACAGGTGGTTTGGGGCATATGAGGGCATGCTAGAGGTGCACAGGCTCCCTGAGGAGGATTGGGTAGCTGGTATATGGAGGCATATGCCTAGTGATGGTAGATACGTCCTATTTGCCCTGGAGAAGGGGGGGACAGGCTGAGGTATCTCACCATAAAGGAGACCCTTGTCAAGAAGTATGGATTCACCCAGCGCAGGTTGAGATTCAGCGGCAGTCAAAAACTGTCTCACCAGTCCTGGGGGCATTTTGTGGGTTACATTTGCAAGGAACTGGTGGTTGGGTGACGGTAAGTAAGGTAAACACCTCCGAGGGGCTGTACAATTTGATGGCTATCGAGCACATGTTCAGTCACTGTTTTCCAGAGCTATGCCAACACCTGGTTGATTGCATGCTTACTAATTCCAGGGAGCTTGCAAAGGAGGCAGACCTCTGGGAGAGTACCAGAGTGTCTGGGAAGGCATTTGGGAGTGATCCTAAGGAGTGTGACTCAGGTTCTCATCAACAGAGTAAGAGAGAGGTTTGCAGTGACCAGACAAGTCCCAGTATGGTGAGGGAGGAAGGGGCCCATGTCCCTTCTACAAGTAGGAGGAGAGGTTATGCTGGTCAAAGGTTCAGAGTGCCCTATTTCCAGCCTCAGAGCTTGGGTTGACCCAGAGGGGGGCACAAGCAGGGGGACATGGTCTATACTAAGAGACCCTCCATAGATGGGAGCTCCACAGTGTAAGGGGAGCTGGGTGGGGTGGACGCCACCTGCGCCCTACCAATTCTGGTTTCTGAGGATACAACTTCACAGCAGAGAGCACTGAGGCTCAGATGGAGGGGCAGTAGGGGGAAACATTCCACAGTGGGAGGAGCAGTGGGTCAGGGGTTTCTAACTCTGAGAAGAGAGCATCCCAAAACTGACACTGGTCAGACCGCTTCTGGCCAAGGGGGCTCTATGCACTGTCACAAGGACAGAGGGCTGGGGACCTGCACCGGGCGGACTTTTACATGGCACATACAGAGTGTGTCTACCCTGAGGGCAGTAGTGGTACTCCCCTGAAAGACTGGGCTCTCCGGGGACATGTTCAATCTAAGGGTACAGCCCGAGGGTTGAAAGAGGGTACCACCCCTGAACTGGTGAGAGATAGGCTGGAGAAAGGGTGCATGCAAGACACCTGGGGCTACTGCTTTCCACTCTGAGAAACTGCATAGGTCAGAGACCCCTGGCTGACTTGAGGTCTGGCTTTTGACACTGAAAGCTGTCAGTGGCTTCTGTTGGTTGTTGTCCTTATGAACAGAGGTTTTCTTGGGTTTGGGACAGCATTCTCATCCAAGGGGTGGAATGGGCTACATCACTTTGTTGGCCATAGTGGTACTGTCTGCCTTCTGGAATGTATATGTGAGCAAGTTAAGGTTAGGTGCTTCACAGATGGGTTCCACAGGTGAGGAGAAGGGTTTCCTATGGGTCAGTTTAGTGGCTCAGGATAGTACAGACACAGGAATCCAACTGAGTTCAGAGAGTCGTAGAACTGACAAGTGCGCCTATAGTAGAGGGCCATTGTCCACATTCTATCGCCTAAGCATGGATTCCATCAATCTATTGATTAGTCTATTCTGGCTTTAGCCTGGAGGGGGTTTGTGTTGGAAATGGCCCTTTCTGTAGGCAGGCTAATCCCCACACGTTTTGACTTTCTCCTCCTGCTGACTGTCTCTGAAGACATGTCTGGGGTGGGTGACAATTAGGTTTGTGTATCACCCTAGACAACCACACACAATGAGAGTTTAGGGAATGGGCCATCCTGACAGGATGGGAGGGAGGAGCTGGACCCAGTCTCACTTATACCGGACTAGTCTGTGTCCTGTACCCACACAAAGGGCTGCATACCCCCTCCCCCCCCTGTAGTGAGTCTGGAGCCAAGGCAGGAAGCGCAAGACCTCTGTGCACTTCAAATGCCTGTCTTTGAAGTCTCCTCCATTTCCAAGGTCAACCTGGGATTAAGTACTAGACTTCTGACACCACCACTTCAGTATTCCTCTGGACCTGTGGATACTGTACCCAGAAGAAGGATTGCTGTGCTGCTGAAAGGACTGCCACTCTGCTGCATTGCCACTCTGAAGGAGCTACTGTCTTGCTGTGCTGACCTGCTGCATGCTGCCCTTTTGCCTGGAGAAGAAGTACTGGACCCGAACCAATCTTGAACCCAGGATCCCAGAGGGACTTAATGGGCTAGTATGCTGGCCTCCTGATCTAACCTATTTTATAATTTTTTTTTTTAAATCCAAAACTCTAGTTCTACTTATCAGATTTTGTAGTTTTGACCTTGTTTTGTTCATTAGATTAAGCTCTATTTTTCTAACCAGGTGTGGGATCTTTTTGAGTGGTGTTTTTACTGTTTTACTGTTTGAAGTCTTGAAGTGAAAATTCTTTAAAGTTGAACTCTTCTAAAAC
Source organism: Lissotriton helveticus (assembly GCF_964261635.1). Lineage (NCBI taxonomy): Eukaryota > Metazoa > Chordata > Amphibia > Caudata > Salamandridae > Lissotriton > Lissotriton helveticus. The sequence continues at coordinate 85,694,246 of NC_136067.1, read as the reverse complement.
CGAGGTCCTGTCATTTTGCAGAAAATCGTCCTTTTGGCCTCCAAGCTGTTGGCCTCAGAAACTTGGCACTCTTCCTGTCATTCTCTTTGATAGTAAATTGTCCTTTGATGGCCAGATCAATCACATTACCTTTTCCTCCTTTTTTAATAAATCTGCTTAGGAAAGTTCTATTATTCCACAGGAACTGCAGAAAGCAGTGGTTTCCATTCTCATTGTCTCCAAATTAGACTATTGTAATGGACTTTTCACTAATATTCAGAAAATAGATTTAAACAAGCTACCAATATTACCGAATGCACCGGCCAGCCTGCTTTTAGGTATACCTAAACACAAATCTGTGTCACAAGCCTTGGCATAGCTTCCCTGGCTTCCAATTAAGAAGGCCCTTGATTTCAAGGCTCTCGGGATTGTCTTCAAGTATTTGCACAATCTAGGTACTGAATATTTTGAACGACAATTTCAGCATTACACTCCAGTCAGACCTCTTCGATTACCATCTGCCTACAACCTACTGATTCCCAAATTCAAGAGATCAAACTGGGGTGGCAGGAGTTTTGTGACCTGCACAGCTATGTTTGGGAACTCTATGCCTCTCAATCTTAAGCTGAAGACCAATCTGCTTGCTTTCAGAAAGGTATTAAAAATGTGGCTCTTTAAACAACAGATTCAGTAACTGGTCTTATCCACCATTCCATCTGGGAGGCCTTTCTCTTTTAGGCCAGCGCTAGACACCTCTTGGTATTAGAGCACTTTATACATTTTATTTTAATTTCATGACAAATACTTTACACATTCCCTTTAAGTTAAGCCTGACTGCTCTGTGCTAAGCTACCAAAGGGTGAGCACAGTTTAATTTGCCTTATCCTGATTAGGATTGTGGTTACTGTTTGACCAGGGCTCACCCCTGAGTCAACCAGGAACGCAATTTCTAACAATACCTTTTTCTCTTCAGCTGGTTTCTATTCTAGCTGATCTAGCTCCAGTCTTAAGAGTTTCTCACTGGTGAATGGAAGTCTTATTATGACATACCTCTGACTAGAATCCAACTTCTAGGACTTCATCCACAACAGCCTACGGCCAGCCCCTGAAGCCCCTGCTGAAGATGAGGCAGCCTATAAACATCAAAAGTGATGTCCGAATGAAAATGGGCTAGCAACTCCATTTTGGAAAGAATTAGAGGATGTTCTTCATCATACTGAAGGGTGTCAAACAGGGTCTGAAAGTCTGTGAGTGAAGCCTGTGATGCGTAGGCTGCATAGGTACTTGCGTTTATGGTAAAATTAGCCGCAGTGTAGAACCTCTGAAGGGAAAACTCATCCTTTTTTCCACCAGATCAGACAAAGTAAACTACTCTCATGTTAGACTTAATGCGAATGCCATTGTGGCCAACAAAGTGTTTACCTATGGCGTCTAGAGAAACAGATCATCTAACTCATAACGCTGATTAAGAAAGCAAGGAATTGCTTGCTCGTCTGGATCCTTCTATTCCTAGCACAGGATTAACCCCTCCTATGCTCATGACGAGGTCAGCTCGTCATGAGCCACGGTGCTCGTGTGCTCATGAAGAGCTGAGCTCGTCATGACCGTTGGAACGCTCGCACGCTGGGCAAATTCCCCTGCTGTGCGAGCGTTCTACAGGAATGGGTGTGGTCATGACGAGCTCAGCTCGTCGTGAGCACACGAGCACCGTGGCTCATGACTAGCTGACCTCGTCATGAGCACCGGAGCGCTGTGCGCGCCCCCCGCCCCCCAGCACATCGGGGGAAACAGCCCTGCAGCCAAGGGGTTAACTTTATCACTATATGCAGCGGCAGGTCATCATAGTCCACCAAGCTACATTGAGAATAAAGGCCCTCTTCCTGTTGGGGTTTTAGAAGGTATATCAATTGCGAACCCAGAATATATTTGCCTCGGAGTTCAGATTCAGCATCCTCATCTATAGGGTCCAATTTCTATTTTTTTTATGAGGACTCTGCCAATACAGAATCCACAGACTCCTTAATTGGACCTTCTAGCTCCGAACGAGATATTAGGAGAACCTCCTCCTCCTCTGTAGTGTAGTTCCTATACCCCTTATAGGCTCTGCGCATTGGAAAAATATACACTATAGTTTTGACAGAGGACTGAGGTCAGTATGTCTCTATTGAGTACATTAAACTTAATTACTTTGTGTGCCAGCTAGCTCAGAGGTCACTAGAAACTTCTCGAATAAACAAGAAGGAATTAGTCTCTGACAACCGCATAAACATGACAACTTTGTTTCCCTTAGAATCGGAACAATTCTCAGAATCGTGGAAACAATAGATAACAGTTTCACTAAGTCAATCGTGCATGCTTAGTTTCTCCAGAGTTACACAGAAATAGATAGACAGGCATTTTAATAAAAAGGGTTTATTGAACAATCTTATTTCTCATGCAAGAGATATGAACTGCTACAATCGTAAGACAGAATGCGAAGTATAATACGTACAGCGTTAGCAGTAAGATAAAATAATACTGCAATAGCATGGTTTGTAGCTATGACATATATTCATGAAATACATACATACATAACACAGGCTAAAAATGTGAATACTCATTAGGTGCTTCTAAATAGTTCTACCCCAGTGTACCTAACCTAAGTGTAGTACGAGGTAAGAAACAGGTGCTGTTTTTCTATAGTCTAGTTTAGCTATAGTTAGTATTTGCCAGAAGACCCTCTAGGTTCTAGTCTGCTCCATACCTTAGAATGAGAGTGGTTGGAACCTCTTTCCGGTTCTCGATCTCTAACACCCCGTGAAGGGAGTCAGAACACTGGAGCTGGATTCTCTGCGAGGAGGATGAGAGCGTCTGGTCAGTGCGTCAGGCGGGGACTCAAATGCCTTCCGAACTTGCCGTGGCAAGCCGCGTACCTGAGCCGAGCATGCAAGTATGAAGCCGTGGTTTGCCATGGTAAGTGAAGGCATATTTATACCTGGAAGGTACTTAGGAATGCTAGTATTGACGTAAAAGTCGGGCAGATGATCTTCATGAATGAACCCCTAAGGAATAGATGTTCATGCATAACAAATGAGTTTTTAAAGAAATCAATAATCCAAGCAGGGGAAGTCCTAAAGGCTTAAGAGTCTGGTTTTCCAAGAACTCTCTGTGACATGGGATGGACGGATGTAGGTGACCATGCCTGTATTTGGGTAGCATGGCTGATGCCTAAATAAGGGCTGGGATTCTATGCCTAAATAAGGGCATTGAGTGTTGTGCCTATAAAAGGGCATGATTCGGAAAACCTATGTGCGGGTATCTAAATCCAAACATAACACCTCAGCTGGAGGCTACTCAATATGATGCTGCAAGTGAGTAGCTTTTCTGCCCTACATAGTAATTAGCAAGGTTGATCATGTAAAGCAGCATTCATCCTGCTTTTATAGTGTTGCAGAGCAACAGGATCTCTCTCTTGTGAGATCTCACTGCTCCACAAGACAGTGCTGCCTCCTGGATCTGTGCCCACATAGAACCGCCGGCTGTGGTTCCCAACACCACCCAGCATGGTTCTTCAACCGGCCTGAGTACTATCATCTGAGAAGCTCCCTTTCCCAGCCAAGCACATGCACTGGGAGCACGCTGAAAAACCATGCATTAACACTGTTTGATCCCCACGACAAAGAGACCAGGTAAAAAATGGAAACCATAAATAAACAGCAAGATACAATCAGCAATTAGACAAAAATTAAGTCGCGTGCAGCTTACTTCTAATCTGCAAAGACAGAGAAGAGTACAGAAAGATGGGCGGAGGGAGGAGCTTTTATTCTTTCTATAAAAATAGAAAACAGCTTTAGAGATTAGAGATCACTGGTGTGGAAAACCTCTGTTGGAGGCAGAGCCGCCTCACAAGTAAATAATTGGACAAGGAGGAAGGGGATAACACACAAACCCATATAAATTCAGCAGTTATAGTTCAGTTATCTCAAGCAACTATAACTTGTGCCCTAAGGTAACTATAACTCGCTCCCTCGCCATGTACAGTTTTTTAACCAATAATTTTACAGCAAATGTTGCGCAAATGTCATAGAAGATGTAGTGAAAAATGTAATTTATAGACAGTTGGCAGTGCATGGCGAGGGTGCAAGAAATATTTACACGAGATAACTATAACTATAACTGCTGAATTTCTATGGTTTTGTGCATGCAGGGTTGGGGTACTCAGGGTTTGCCCTGTAAATAGTTAGTGCCCTGGAGCCCACCCAGGGCACCCACGTCATATTTAAAGGGGGGAGGGGAGCATGCAGCCCTACTCCCCTGGCCAATATTGACCCCGGGGACCTCATTTCCTGGGTCCTGCCCAGACACTAAATGTGGAAGAGACACCCATCGCCCCTCCCCCGGCAACTATTGGCCACAGAGAACCTAATGCCCAGGACCCGGCCAGACACAAAATGTGGTGCATTCATTCCGGTGCAGCAACGTACTGCTGCGGTCCCATGATCTGCCTTTGGCGGTCCTCCCGCGGAGCGCTGGCATGGTGCTCTGTAGGAGGACGGCCAAAGTCATGATCGGGACCAACGTTTTGGTGTGTCATTGGCTGCAGAACGTTTTCATCATACATCCTTTCATGAATGCGTTCAATTATAGGGATGACCTATTGGTTTTTGGAGCTACCCAAAAAGAGCACGATACAGCTGTCACACAAGTATGTTGTTTACTTACTGATGCAGGTTTGACTTTGAATGCAGAAAAGTGTGAGTTCTAAAAGAGAAAGCTAAAATGCTTAGGCCAAATCTTTTCTGATGAGGGCATGACACCCCACCTTGCTAAAGTACAAGCGCTGTCAAATGCTGATCCTCCACAGGATGTTTCTATGGTGTGTTCATTTCTTGGCATAGCCAGTTACTCTTACAGATATTTTGAGACTTGGCCACTGTAAATGCTCCATTGAGAGACTGATGAAAAAGAATGTTTCATTTCATTGGTCACATGAATGTGAGAAACGTTTTAAGAAAATCCAACAAAGCCGTTGGGAATGCTACTGAAATGGCAGACTTCAATTACAAGCTTCACACAGAAGTGGTTGTTGACGCTGGATAAGTCAGGTTAGGCGCTATCCTTGATCACAGAATGTACACACAAATGCTTGAAGGCAAATTGTGGCGCATGCAAGTAGAAATTTGTCCCAAACAGAATGTGCTTATTCTCAACCTGATAAAGAAAGTTTAGCCATGGTTTAGCCATGGTATGGGCTTGTGAACATTTCCATGTATTCCTGTACAGAAAGCCTTTCACGCGGGTAACTGATAATCAAGCTTTACTGACTATATTTGGCAATCCAAAGGTCAAGATGCCTCCTCGCAATGAACAGTGAGGACTAGATCCAACAGTACAATAATAACATTGTGCCTCTTGCATGGAACCCTGCTGACTACTTTTTCAGAGCACCTATACAGAGTCACAGTAATCCATTGCAGATGTCTGAATTTTACATCAGTTTCATTGTAAAATCAAACACACCATCTGCCATTTAGTTAGCCCAGATTATCATTCCCACGAGCCATGATAGTGACATGCTACAGTTGAAAGATAATTGCATACCAGTCATGGAACCAACACACTCGACTCTTCACTGGCGATGGTGAATATCAAACATACAAAAATGTCAAAGATGAACTGTCCACAACTCAGGAAGGAGTTGTACTCCGAGGGTTGAGAATTGTGATTCAAGAGAATCTGTAACAGAAAGTAATTGAACTGGCCCACAAAAGCCATTGTGGAATCATTGCCACAAAACGAGCTCTCCGCAACCAAGTCTGGTTTCCTTATCACAATGAGAGGGTTGGACAGGAATTAAAGGCCTGTCATCTATGCAACTGCCTTTCCACAAAAGTTACTCAACACACCTTAAACATGTCAGAACTCTCAAAGCATGCGCGGGAGAGAGTAGCCATTGACTTTTTCAGTACATTTGACTATGGACATCAACTGATGGTGAATGTGGACAAATATTCGCGATTCCTATCGATTGAAGATCTTTCATCTACCACTCACGAATTTGTTTTTGAGAGACTAGATGGCATCTTGGCGACATGGGTTGTTCCAGCCATAGTGAAATCTGACAATGGTCCGACTTTCACCAGTCTAGAGTTCTGAGATTTCTTAGATCATCTAAATATAAAGCATCAGAAGAGCACACCTCTGTGGCCGCAGGTCAACTAGATGGTTGAGCACTTTATGAGTACACTAAGGAAAGCAGTGAAGCGTGCTACTCTTCTGAGGCTTGATTTAAAAACTGTGTTAAACTCTACTCTAACAGCTTATCATTCAACACCTCACTCGACCACAGGTGAAAGTCCTACGACATCGATGTTTGGGAGAGCAATGACAACCAAGTTGCCTCAATGGATCCATCAGTGAGAGAAAGACTAGGATGCACCTCGTGAGAAGGACTTGATTCATAAACAAAAGATTAAAGCATATGCTGACATAAGACTACATGCGAAGAACTTCATCTTTAAGATGGTTGCACACCAAATGCAGAAAAGTAAATCTTATGCTCCATTGGATGCATTGAATGCAGAACCTTTTTAAGTGGTGTCTATCTACCAAAGGACACATGGCGACTTCCCAGCACCCTGGGAAGTCTATTACCAGAGACTCTTCTAATTTTCAGCATTTAACTCATCGTTCATCAGATCTACATGTTGAAAGAGACTGGTTCTAAAGTATCAGGGACTGCTCTTCGCTCTACACCATCGACGCAGATCCTGCACATTGATAGTGACAGTTTCCAGTTTCCCATGACCAGATCAGGTTGAACAATTAAAACACCAAAAAGATTGATTAAAGAGATAGAGATTTAATTGCATGTGTGCGTATATGTGTGTGTGTTTTGTAAAAATTAAACAATTTTGTTTAACAGAGGGGTAGATGTAGTGTCTTGCGAGTTAGCAATGACGGAGCCCTTTTGACTCCTGATGGACTCCGTAGGGCTGTGACATATGTGTTAGAGGGGAACGCAATAAAGGCTGGTTCAGAATGTTGAGTTTGCAGTTACACGCAGACGAATAAAGATGTGTAATACTAAGGTCTGTGTGTGGCGTAATCATTGACAGGTACCCAAGCTATGAAGGATGCTACATTGTTGACACTTCGACTTTTCTTCTTTCACAGGAAATCACCAGTAACCCTCAGTTTATTGTTTGTGGAAAGACACGGACAGATGTTTGCCAGGGAGAAGTAGGTGAGTATCTGGATAACAGTAAATTGAGATGAAGGTGGAAGCATGCAGTGGAGTAACACAGGCCCCCACAGCCCCTGCGGGGCGTGGGCCCCAAGTTCCAGGGGGCTCCCTCAGCACAGTACTCTGCCCAGAGAGCTCCTTAATGAGTACGGAGGGGGACCCTTCACGTACCTTACAGGGGGGCTCCTCAAGTTTTGTTATGCCAGTGGAAACATGAAACAGATGTGTTTAGAGAAATACTATAATGCGTAAAAGGAAGACAGTGTGAGCTGTCGACAGACCCTGAACGTGGTCAAAGATCAGCATCAGATCAAGGACCATGGAAGGCGGTGGACCCTTAGGCTTAGAAGGCAGAAGTGGATTAAGTATTTCCAATACACGTCTGAGTGTACTAACTCAAAAGCATGACAGTGGATGAGTATCTGCTTCAGTACACTCACCTAATGTTAATTACCATTTAGAGGATGGTCTTTCAATGCTTGGGTTTCACAGATTTAATAGGAGGCTATGGATTGCTTTCACTAGTGGCCCATCCAAAATAGGCCATCTAAATATGGCAACCTGAGTATGTCTACCACCCTCCTGTGCCTGGTTCTGAGTGCCATCTTTGGGTGGGTACATACCGGTTTGGGAGTCACCTAGGTATCTGCACAGATGCTTTGCAAAGCCAGGTTATTTTTTTATTGCAAGAAGCACTCTGACTACATCTATAACCTGCTGGTAGTACCCTCTCATGACGGCCACCTACGACCAGTCATGGGTTATAACTAAATGGCACTTTGCATGCTGGGAGTTGTTGTTTCACTCTTTACATGGTATATAGCAGGGGTCTCCAACCAGTAGCTCGGGAGCTACTAGTAGCTCACCAGCACCCTCAAAGTAGCTCTTAGAGGTGAAGCCAAACCAAGCCAATCTCAGAGAGTCTGTGTATATTAAAGAAGGCAGCACTGCTCATTTCACTACCCTTAAGAGTTACAATCCAATCCAATCCAATCAGAAATTTGTATAGCGCGCTACTCACCCAGAGGGTCTCAAGGCGCTTAAGGGGGAGGGGTTCGCTATTTATCGAACAGCCAGGTTTTGAGTTGTTTTCTAAAGGAGAGGTGGTCCTGGGTAAGATGGAGGTGGGTGGGGAGGGAGTTCCAGGTCTTCGCCGCCAGGTAGGAGAAGGATCTTCCTCCAATGGTGGCTCTTCAGATGCGTGGAATCGTGGCGAGGGTTTGATTGGATGATCGCAGTTGGCGGGTGGGAGTGTAAAAGGTTAGGCGGTTGTTGAGGTATTTGGGTCCTAGGTCGTGGAGGGCCTTGTGTGCGTGGGTGAGGAGACGGAACGTGATTCTCTTGCTGACGGGGAGCCAGTGAAGGTCTCTCAGGTGTTCGGATATGTGGCTTGGTCGAGGTATGTCCAGGATGAGTCGAGCGGAGGCGTTCTGGATGCGTTGAAGTCTTTTCTGCAGTTTGGCTGTGGTTCCGGTGTAGAGGGTGTTACCGTAGTCCAGTCGGCTGGTGACAAGTGCTGGGGTGACCGTCTTCCTTGTTTCGATGGGGATCCATCTGAAGATCTTTCGGAGCATGCGTAGGATGTTAAAACATGATGATGAGACGGCGTTGACTTGTCTGGTCATCGAGAGGGAGGATTCTAGGAGGAAGCCCAGGTTGCGAGCATGGTCCGTTGGTTTGGGTGCGCTGTTCTTTATCCACTCGGCTACTTCTTTCATCCCTTCGTGTAGGTTGATTCTGGCGGTGGTTGGGTCTTTGGTGAGGGAGAGGATTAGCTGAGTGTCGTCCGCGTAGGAGATGATGTTTAGGTTGTGTTGGTGTGCGATGGATGCGAGGGGGCTCATGTAGATGTTGAAGAGGGTGGGGCTGAGTGATGATCCTTGTGGTACGCCGCAGATGACTTCGGTGGCCTCTGATCTGAAAGGGGGGAGGCGGCCTCTCTGGGTTCTTCCGGCGAGGAACGAGATGATCCAATCCAATGCCTTATCTTGTATCCCGACGTTTCTGAGGCGTTGTACTAGGGTGCGGTGGCAAACCGTGTCGAACGCTGCGGAGAGGTCCAGGAGGATGAGGGCCGCTGTTTCCCCGTTGTCGAGTAGGGTTCGGATGTCGTCTGTGGCTGCGGTGAGGGTGGTCTCGGTGCTGTGGTTGGCTCGGAAGCCGGACTGTGAAGGGTCGAGGGAACCGTTAGACTCAAGGAAGGCGGTGAGCTGCTTGTTGACGGTCTTCTCTATGACTTTGGCGGGGAATGGGAGGAGCGAGATGGGGCGGTAGTTCTTAAGTTCGGTGGGGTCTGCTGAAGGTTTCTTTAGAAGGGCGCTGAGTTCGGCATGCTTCCAGCTCTCCGGGAAGGTAGCGGTGTTGAAGGAGCAGTTGATGATGTCCCGGAGTTGGGGTGCGATGGCGGAGTCGGCCTTGTTGAAGATGTGATGGGGGCATGGGTCGGTAGGTGATCCGGAGTGGATGGAGTTCATCATGCGAATGGTGTCTTCGGTGCTGATCGGGGTCCAGGCGCGGAGGGTGGCGGTGGGGGGTTTCGGTTCAGTGGTAGGGGCAGTGGTCTGATTGCCGAAGCTGTTGTGTATGTCTGCGATCTTGCTGTGAAAGAACGAGGCGAGAGAGTCGCAGAGGTCTTGAGAGGGAGTGATGTCGTTGTTGCCGGCGCTGGGATTGGTGAGCTCTTTGACGATGCTGAAGAGTTCCTTGCTGTTGTGGGCGTTGTTGTCTAGTCGATCCTTAAATGCTGACTTCTTGGTGGTGCGGATCAGCTGGTGGCGTTTGCGGGTGGCGTTCTTGAGGGCGGTCATGTTGTCTGTGTTTGGGTTTCTTCGCCAGGCTTTCTCGAGGGTGCGGCAGTTCTTTTTGGAGTTCTTGAGGTCGTCGTTGAACCAGGAGGCTTTTTTGCTTCCTGGCTTGTTGGGATTGTTTTTCAGGGGTACTAGCTCGTCAGCACAGTGGGTGATCCACTGTGCGAGATTGATGGCTGCTTCATTTGGGTCCGTTGATCTGGCAGGAGCGTTTTGATTCAGTGAAGTGGTGAGCTGGTCGGCGGTAATTTTGTTCCAGCTTCTGCGGGGGACCTGTTGCGGGAAGTGGTGAGTTGTGTTCTTTCTGAAGCTGAAGTGGACGCAGCTGTGGTCTGTCCAGTGGAGTCCGGTGGAGTGGCTGAAGAAGATGTGCTTGCTGGAGGAGAAGATTGGGTCGAGCGTGTGTCCGGCGTAGTGGGTGGGGGTGTTCACCAGTTGTTTGAGTCCGAGATTGGCGAGGTTGTCCAGCAGGGTGGTGGTGTTGTTGTCGTTGTAATTCTCCAGGTGGCAGTTGAGGTCCCCTAGGAGAATGTAGTCAACGGAGGGGAGGGCGTGTGGGCTGACAAAGTCAGTGATGTCTTCGCTGAATTGTGTGTGGGGTCCTGGGGGTCTGTAAATGAGGGTACCTCTCAGTGTGGTCTAAGGGTCGGTGTGTATCTGGAAGTGAAGGTGTTCGGTGCCTGTGAGGGCGTCGTCGGAACTGGTCGAGATGCGGATGGTGTTCTTGTGGACGATTGCGATGCCTCCTCCTGTTTGGTTGATGCGGTCCCTTCGGATGATCTTGTATCCGTCCGGGATGGCTATGGCGATGTCGGGCGCTGATGAGGCGTTCATCCAGGTTTCCGTGAGAAAGGCGACATCCGGAGTTATGGTGGCGAGTAGGTTCCATAGTTCAATGGCATGTCTGTGGACCGAACGGGTGTTGAGCAGGATGCACTTCAGGTGGTTGTTGTTGGAGCTCTGTTTGGCATGTGCGGTTGTAGTGTGGGTCCTGATGCAGCAGAACTTGCAGGCTTGGCAGGTGAAGGGTCCATGGGTGCGTCCTGGGGCGGCTCGGTGGCAATCGGGGAGTCGGCCGGTGTTGAGTGCAGTGAGGGTTGCGGAGTCGTATGTTTTGCGGGAGGGATGGCCTCTGCGGGAGTCAGGGGGTCTAGCGCTGAACGCGGTCCAGGCACGGACGGGCGCAGACGGGCTTAACTTTGGCGCGCCTTCGGCACGCTTAGGGCGCGCCCGCTGCGCGTTTGCCACTCTGTCATAAGTGGAGAGTGGAGGAGCAAGGGAGGAGCAGCTGGGAGGCGGGAGCGGGGTGGCGAGGTCCGGGGATGCTGGAGGGAACGGGGGTGGGGCCGCGGGGGAGCAGCGGCAGGGAGCGGGGAGGGTTAGGAAGCACAACAAATGGCACCAAAACAATGCAGGCGAGATCGGGGGCACAATCTGGCACAAATACAGGTTAATAAACAATATCGATACGATACCAGGCACAATTGCAGGCGAGATCGGGGGCACAAGAAAGGCACACCAAGGAGCGAGTGGAGCGACCGGTTCTGACTAGGTCAGGACGGTCACAGCTCTTCACCTCGCGGGACTTCCCTTATGTTTACCAGTGGGAGGGAGGAGCAGCTGGGAGGCGGGAGCGGGGTGGCGAGGTCCGGGGATGCTGGAGGGAACGGGGGTGGGGCCGCGGGGGAGCAGCGGCAGGGAGCGGGGAGGGTTAAGAAGCACAACAAATGGCACCAAAACAATGCAGGCGAGATCGGGGGCACAATCTGGCACAAATACAGGTTAATAAACAATATCGATACGATATCAGGCACAATTGCAGGCGAGATCGGGGGCACAAGTAAGGCACACCAAGGAGCGAGTGGAGCGACCGGTTCTGACCAGGTCAGGACGGTCACAGCTCTTCACCTCGCGGGACTTCCCTTATGTTTACCAGTGGGAGGGAGGAGCAGCTGGGAGGCGGGAGCAGGGTGGCGAGGTCCGGGGATGCTGGAGGGAACGGGGGTGGGGCCGCGGGGGAGCAGCGGCAGGGAGCAGGGAGGGTTAAGAAGCACAACAAATGGCACCAAAACAATGCAGGCGAGATCGGGGGGCACAATCTGGCACAAATACAGGTTAATAAACAATATCGATACGATACCAGGCACAATTGCAGGCGAGATCGGGGGCACAAGTAAGGCACACCAAGGAGCGAGTGGAGCGACCGGTTCTGACCAGGTCAGGACGGTCACAGCTCTTCACCTCGCGGGACTTCCCTTATGTTTACCAGTGGGAGGGAGGAGCAGCTGGGAGGCGGGAGCGGGGTGGCGAGGTCCGGGGATGCTGGAGGGAACAGGGGTGGGGCCGCGGGGGAGCAGCGGCAGGGAGCGAGGAGGGTTAAGAAGCACAACAAATGGCACCAAAACAATGCAGGCGAGATCGGGGGCACAATCTGGCACAAATACAGGTTAATAAACAATATCGATACGATACCAGGTACAATTGCAGGCGAGATCGGGGGCACAAGTAAGGCACACCAAGGAGCGAGTGGAGCGACCGGTTATGACCAAGTCAGGACGGTCACAGCTCTTCACCTCGCGGGACTTCCCTTATGTTTACCAGTGGGAGGGAGGAGCAGCTGGGAGGCGGGAGCGGGAGCGGGGTGGCGAGGTCCGGGTTGCTGGAGGGAACGGGGGTGGGGCCGCGGGGGAGCTGCGGCAGGGAGCGAGGAGGGTTAAGAAGCACAACAAATGGCACCAAAACAATGCAGGCGAGATCGGGGTCACAATCTGGCACAAATACAGGTTAATAAACAATATCCATACGATACCAGGCACAATTGCAGGCGAGATCGGGGGCACAAGTAAGGCACACAAAGCAGCGAGTGGAGCGACCGGTTCTGACCAGGTCAGGACGGTCAGGTTACAGACAGCCAAACCAATTGCAGGGCCTGTTGATAACTCTCAATCACCCACTGTGGTGGCCTATCAATCAATCAATCAGTCAATCATGCATTTATAGAGCACACTACTCACCTGTGAGGGTCTCAAGGCGCTGAGGGAGTGTGTGGGGGCATTTTGGCAGCTCAAGACATTCGAAAAGCCAGGTCTTGAGGCTCTTACTGAATGTTTTCAGTGTGGGGCTTCATGTGATGGGTGTACCTCCTGTTCTGGTTCTATGGATGCAGGGGATTTCGGCCAAGGCCTGGTTAGCGGAGCAGAGGTTTCTTTTGGGGGTGTAGAAGGCGATTCTTTTGTTGAGGTATTGGGGTCCGGGGGTTGTGGGGGCTTTAAATGTGTTTGTGAGCAGCTTTAAGGTCACTATTTTTTCAACGGGGAGCCAGTGGAGGTCTTCTATATGCTGGGTAATGTGGTCTTGTCGTGGGATGCTGAGGATGAGTCTGGCTGCAACATTCTGGACAGTCTGAAGTTTGTGAAGTCGAGATTTGTTGATTCCGGCATAGAGGGCGTTCCCATAGTCCAGCCTGCTGGTGAGAGTGCATGGGTGACGGTCTTCCTGGATTCGGGGGGTGGGTCCATTTGAAGGTCTTGCTGAGTATGCGGACAGTGTTGTAGCATGTGGAAGCTGCAGCGTTGGCCTATGGGTCTGCCACATGAACCATCTTTATCCACTTTAAATCTACCTAAGAAGGAGATTGGCCATGTTATCCAACCTGCTCGATTACTCGCGCTGTGTGTAACATCAAAGAATAGTAGCAGCAGTAACCAGGGCTGACCCACCTAAGGGTTTGACTGCAAGATCTAGAGTGAAAATGTGTTAGTTGGGAGCATGGTCAACCAAAGCGCTGAGGAGAAGAGAGTATGCATCCAGGGGAAGAGAAAATTAAAAGCAACACAATCATTTTTGTGTGGGTGTGTTTCATTGTGTCCTTCCCAAATAAAGAGTGTTGATTCCTTAAAGCTACTGTTAGTGTCAAGGACTGCCAAATATGTATGCTGGTTTCCATCATAAAAGTATTATTTCTGACGCAATTGTGCCCATTCATGGTATAATTATGCCATAGCCATAATATTTTCGTCCTTGACTATTTTGGGCATACAAGTCTAGTAATTACATACTTGCTGCCATCACTGACATATTAAGAGCATGACAGGCCTGCTTTTAGCCATTCCTGAAAGAGTAGCAACCGCTTCTCCCATAATAATGGCCATAACTGATATATGTTGGGCATCCAGCTGTGGCACAGTGGTAGCCCTGGTTTAACGGTGGACATTATTAGCATAACAGAGGCATTCTTGTGTTATGATGAGGAAGCATGGCCTATGATTCCAAAACCTGGGTATTTGAATCATAATTTGTCCATGAGAGGCATTTTTACATGGCCGTACTCACTGAAAACAAAAAGCTGATGTTTAGGGACTGTGTATTTTCTAACGATGAAAATTGGCTTGATTTTTAAAGGAAAAAAGTTATGCTTTTTCAGAAAAGGTTTTTCTTCTGGAAAATTGAGTTTGATTTCTCAAAGTGGAAAGGGATTTTGATAGAAAAATATGTGTATTTTCGAAAACTAATATGTTAATGAAGACAAAATATTGCAATTCTAAAACACATTTAAAGTTGTTAGCTGAATGATAATTCAATTTGAGTTGGGGAGACTTACTGCTGAGGTAATACCATTTGTGGCATGTGATGATTTGAATTTTACTTGATTACAAGCATTTAATATTGATAAACGTTTTCCTAGCATTCTGCTGATAACTTCACCGGGAATATTTGGGTGGTTACTACTGATAATTGTGCTTAGGGTGTTCATAGTGTAATGTTAATACATATCATCAGCATTTTACAATGATAGAAAATGCTAGTAGCTCAGCAGGACTTTCCTTGAGCAGAATTAGCTCTCACTACAGAAAAGGTTGGAGACCCCTGGTATATAGGGTTTAGTTCTCGGCATGATGAAAGTAGCAATTCAAATGTTGATGGTTTCTTGTTATTGGTGTGTTTATATGTTTATATATATGCGGCCCTATACTGTCGGCAGTTTAATTGGACAAATATTTACAGTGTTTAAGCTCTAAAAATATATTCAATGAAAAAATCAAAGATTGAAGCTTAGTTATAGTTAGGAAAACATATTTACCCTATACAAACCAAGTTTAGACCACACAAAGTTTAACAATTCTAAAGTTATAGTTATAACTTCAATTTGTACATTATCCACTACCTTCACATTATTATAAGTAGCGGACCTTGTTAAACAGTGTTTTCAGTTTGCTAACCAGACAACACTAACTATAACACCCCCCTCTGCTATGCACTGTGTTGTGACAAATAATGTCATTTGAGAAGTTATGAGTGCTGTTATGAATGTTATGATTTCACATGTGTTAGACCTGACACCTTTTGGCGTGGTTCTTCCCCCATCTTTTTGCCTCTGACTCATGTGTTTTGATGCTGTGCTGGATTTCGTTTTTGCTGATTTAGATGCTTTGGACACTCTGCCACTGCTGATCAGTGTCAGAGTGTAAGTGCTCCCTCTGTAAATTGTCATATTGATTGAATATACCTGATTGGCATATTTTTATCACCATGAAGTCCCTAGTAAAGGGGCACTGTGTGTGCCAGGGCTGGTGATGACAAATGCTACTAGTGGGCCTGCAGGGCAGATTGCGCCACCCACATGAGTAGCTTTAAAATGGTGACTCAGGCCTGCCATCGCAGGGCCTGTGTGCAGTCAGAGACTGCCTGTCCCCCTAGCCAGTGTCTCCACTGGCTGGGCCTAACCCTTCCCTGTCTGTGCACATCAGTCACCCCTATGGAAGGCTCAAGGTACCCCCCTGGGCAGGGTGCAGTGTATGGATAAGGTAGAGCATGTACTAGTGCAGGTCACATGCTCTGGTAGTGGGCTGCAGCCATTTTATGTGCTCACTGCTGTAAGGCTATCTTGCTCCATAGAGTAACATGGAGGAGGCTGGGCCCATGTGATACCAGCCTATCTTCCCATAGGAACAAGATGGGACATAAGTGAAAGATATCCCTGAACTCAGAATTTAATTACACATCTTTTAGTGAAGGGTGTTTTTAAATCCTGTAATGGAGAATAGCACTTTTAGAAAGTGGCTGTTCTCTTGTCTAAACCTTTCTGTGTGCCTGGGTTTGTGGAATGCCTGTCTGGCCTGGGTGTGACAGGGGGGCTGCAGAGCCCCCGGAGGAGAGGGTCGGAGCCAGCCCGGGGATGAAAGGGCACATCTGCTGCCCGGGAGGTGGGAGGAAGAAAGGCCTGATAAGTGCTGGGCTGTGCCTGCCTGGCCCACCATGATAGTTCCCTCCTGCCGGCCAACTGACACCTCTGGCCCTGAAGCTGACAGGAAGAAGAAAACCAGAGACACCTCAGTGCTCCGCAACCCCCAGAACTGGTTTAGGCTGGACTCAGGGCTGCTTGCACAAAGACTTCAAAGGACTTCAAAGACTTTGAGGGGTATAAGGAAAGGACCCCTGACTACAGAGAGTTAGATTCTGAAATTCTACAAGCAAGAAGGAACCTCGGCTGGAAGGAGGACGGCTGGAGAACTAAAGAAAGATTGCCTTGCTGTGTGCTCTAAGGGCTGACCTGTTCTGCTGTCTAACTGGGAGCTGAGGAGGAGAAAGGGACTTTGCTGTGTGCTGTGACCCTGCCTGCTTGAAACTACGAGAGACTTTGCTGTGTGCTGTGTCTCCTGAACTGAATCTCCAAGGGCCTGAGAAGAGCTGGCCTCCTGCTTGGAACCCAGGGCTAAAGGTTCCTGAAGCTTTGCCAAAAACTGCGGCAAGATCGTGTGGTGATCGGCCCCAACACGTGTGTCCTAATTGCCAGCTGTGTGGAGCGATCGCTGTGCTCATCGGCACAGATTCAGGGGGCGAGGAGAGACCGTGGTGTGTTCCTGTGACTAGGATCCCCCCCTGTTGATTGGCTGGCAAAAGAGACATTCTGCCGCGATCCACGGCCCCAAAGGAATCTTGCCGCCAAATCACCGTAGCGGTCCGGGGCCAGAAACACCCTCCGTGAATTGCCTCGCGTGTAGGAGCTGCAGCGGCGAAGAACGAAGCCGCCGCGCTCCCATTGGCTGGGGGAGCCGAGCCCCCTCAGTAACGCCGCGACGGGATTGGCCCGTGCGGCGTAGCGTCATCCGCGAGGCCGTAAAGTCATTGGTTGACGGCCCGCATCATCAGAGCCGAGTCCCGGGAGCCGCTCTGCCATTGGCTGACTTCGGGTACTGAAGGGGCTCGACCGGAGGGCCGCGACCTGATTGGCCCGCAGCCTGGAGCAGCCTACAAGCAGCCGAGGAAGCCGTGATCTTGTCACCCCCAGCGAGGAGCCGACAGCCGGAACAGCTGCCTGACCCTTCCTCGCCGAGGGAGTGAGTCCGCGTGTGTTCCCCGCCCCGGGCCTGTCGTCCCCCGAGGTGTGCTGCATCCCCCGCCGCTCGTTGGATTGTCGAGAGCGGGCGGGAGAGCAGGAGGGGACCGGCCGGGGCAAGGAGCAAGTGTGCTCTACTAGGCGCGAGGCGCCTGAGGCCATCCGGCGCACGAGGCAGCACCGAACAACAGAAAAGGAGTCCCAAGGATACCTGGTGAGGCGCGCTTGCCGCGCTTGGGGGGCTCAGTGACTGCGAAGGCTGGTTTTGGATAACTTAGTATTGGCACTGCTCTGACTGCTCGTTTTGAGAGCAAATTAATTATAAATCAGTGGCAATATTTTTTTTACCTGCTGATTAAGGAGACTTGAGACATTTGTTTTACATGAGAACTTCCTGAAACTACGTACCACCATTAAGATTAAGTGCATCATTTTTATAACCAAGTGATTATCGTGCAACTGCCTTATTTACATTGCTGAAACTAGATAAAGTTATATATTTTTATAAAAGATACTTACCTGTGTGGTCTCAGTTTGTGGTGGATTGGGGATTACTGTTGTGTTAAGTGCAAATGTTATCCACATTGCCTCTGTTTAGCCTAGACTGCTCGCGCCATGCTACCTAGAGGGTGAGCAGGGGTTATCTCAGAGGGTCATTCCTTCACCCTGACTAGAAGCAAGGGTCCCTACTTGGTCTAAGGTACTTACCTCTGCCAACTTAGGACCCCCGGTTCTAACATTGTTGGACAGCGGTGCGGATTTTGAACTAATAATTGCACTTGACCTGCAGTGATTTCTTGTACATCACTAGGCTAGTTTAGCAGAACAGGTTGCGCAAGATTTTTTCTTTTTTGGTGAAACCTTTTTAGTTGGAAAGGTTAGGAAGCATCATGTCTCGGAAAGCGCCAAGCGTGAATGGAGAAGTGGAAGTGGAATTTGAAATCCAGGAGTTGTTAACCTATAACAAGGAGCAACTGAGAAAAGTCTGCAAACAGCTTGAATGCCCAGTAAGGGGCGGCGCAAACAAGGAAGAGCTACGGACAGCTCTGAGGGCCTGGTGGGAGGCCAAACATGGTGATCCAGAAGCTGCTACTGGAGAGGGAGGCACACAGGAGAATGGGTTTTTGTCCAGTGAATTGCCAGTGAGGAAGCCAGGGTCTAGGACCGGCAGCAACCACTCCAGTAGGGTTATTTCTCCAGAGGAAATAGAGGAGAATCAGAGAGCTAGGGCCCATGAGATTGAGCTTTTTAAGCTCAAAGCGCAAGCAGAGGCGGAGGAGAGAAGAACCGCTCTCGCTTTGGAGGAGAGGAAACTCCAATTGGCTCATGAGTTGAGCATGAAGGAATTGGACTTCAAATTTAAAGAGGTGGTGTCCAGTTCTAATGGTGGCAGCGCACAACCAGTACAGGCGGGTAAAGTATACATACCAAAGGATCTGGTACAGAATTATCAGAGGGGTGAGGATATTTATGCGTGGTTCAGAGCGTATGAACTTGCCTTAAAGATGAATGAAGTGCCTGAGAAGAATTGGGGGGCAGGATTGTGGAAGCATTTTGAGGCCTCTGGTAGGGATGTTTTGGCACCCTTAGAAGCAGAGAATGCTTTATCCTACCCCGCCATGAAGGAGGCTTTGTGCCTCAGGTATGGGCTCACTGCAGAACAGTACCGCCAGAAGTTTAGGAACTTCAAGAAGCTTGATTCAAGTACTTGGGTGGAGTGTGTGAGTATGTACACGCGTGCACTGGAAGGTTGGATAAAGGGCAGCAAAGTTACTGATTTTGTGGGGTTGTGTCACTTGATTAGTAGGGAGCACTTAAGTAGTTTATGTGTCCCAGAGCTGCGCCAGCATCTTTTGGATAACAAGTTAACTGATCCCAGTGAGCTTGCTAAAGAGGCGGACCGGTGGACTAGCACCAGGGTCCACAAGGGGGTGGTAAGTACCCCAGCCAAAGGTGGACAGGGTCCCCAGCAGAAGAGTGGGGGGGACACGGGTAATCAAAAGGAGTCTTCTAAAGGGCCCCAAAATAGTTCCCAGGAGAAGGTGTCTCAACCCCCCCAAGCCTAAGAAGTCCTGGCCCCATAAGGGCACGCAGGACAAAAAGACCCCGCCTACTTGCTATTCATGTAGGGAGGTGGGGCACATTGCTCCAAACTGTCCAAAGAAGAAATCTGCACCCACTGGTGCTCCAGCTCCAACTCCGGCGTTAGCCAGTGTAGCTTTGGGAGGGGATTTGATTTCTAGTGGGGAGAAGGGGTTAGCATTGATGACCCTTGTCTCTCTAGGAGACCAAGAGATGGCCCAGGAAACCTTGCTGCCCCAAAACACTAAGAAATACGGGCCGAAGGTGACCATCAATGGACAGGAGGTGGAGGCTCTGAGAGACACAGGGGCCAGCGTGACATCTGTCAGGTGTCGGTGGGTGACTGAAGAGCAAATTGTTCCCAAGGTACTCCGGCCTGTGGTGTCATCTGACAGTTCAGTGCGCTACTGCAAGTTGGCAAAGGTTCCATTCGAATGGGGAGGAGTCTCCGGTATTTTGGAAATTGTTGTAAGTGATGCCTTGCCTGTAGATTGTCTATTAGGTAATGACCTGGAGAGCTCCCCATGGAAAGAGGTGGAGCACCGGACTCACTTGGAGATGTTGGGTTTGCCTGCGTGGATCTGTGTGTCCACCCGTGCAATGACAGCCAGAGAGGGCGGTCTAGCAGAGCTGGAGCCTGGAACAATGGCCCAGGGACCTGCCAAGCGAGGAAGGGGTAGAGGGCCCGGGAAACCGGCCCCCACTGTTCCTATGGTTCAGGAGGAAGCAGACCCAGAGGGGGATGCCCTGGAACCTACAGGGGAGCAGGTGGCCGAACTAGGGGAATTGCCTGAGCTGTCCCAGTGGCAGCAAGAGGGTGGTCCCTCCAGGGAGGAATTCTGCCAGGCTCAGAAGGAGTGGCCTTCTCTCATTGGTGTGCGGCAGCAGGCTGCCGACCAGGCCACAGGCCTGGGGTCCAAGGAGCATTTGATCTACTGGGAAGATGACTTACTTTATAGTGAGCCTAAGTTCGCTGAGCACGGTGCAGCCCGTGTGCTGGTGGTACCGGAGCGCTTCAGGAACTTCCTACTGGGTCTGGCTCATGACGTGCCTCTCGCAGGACATCTGGGGCAAGACAAGACCTATCACAGGCTTGTCACCCATTTCTACTGGCCCCAGATGAAGACACACGTCTCTGCCTATTGTAAATCTTGCCAGACTTGTCAGGCCAGTGGCAAGAGTGGAGGGAAGCGCGTGGCCCCCCTCCAACCCTTTCCCGTGGTGAGCACCCCTTTTGAGCGGGTGGGCATTGACATCGTGGGGCCCCTGGATCCCAAGACAGCCCTAGGCAACAGGTTTATCCTGGTCTTGGTGGACTATGCCACTCGATACCCGGAAGCCATCCCGCTCAGGACAGTCACCGCCCCAGTGGTGGGCCGTGCCCTGATGGGGATCTTTTCCCGTGTGGGATTTCCCCGGGAGGTCGTCTCAGACAGAGGGACAAACTTCATTTCTAGGTATATGAAGTCCCTGTGGAGTGAGTGTGGGGTGACATACAAATTCACCACTCCTTACCACCCTCAAGGAAATGGGCTGGTTGAGAGATTCAACCGCACATTGAAGGGCATGATTATGGGCCTGGAAGAGCCCATGAGGCGGAAATGGGATGTCTTGTTGCCATGCCTGTTGTTTGCCTACAGGGAGGTGCCTCAGAAATCCTTAGGGTTCAGTCCCTTTGAGTTGCTGTATGGCCACCCTGTCAGAGGGCCTCTTACTCTGGTGAAGGAGGGGTGGGAGAAATCCCGTGGGAAAACCCCTCAGGATGTGTTCAGCTATGTGCTGGCCATCCCCAACCAGACCAAGCGCTTCAGGAAGCTCGCTCAAGAGAACCTGGAGGCTAGCCAGGAGGAAATGAAGAGATGGTACGACCAGAACACTTCTCTGGTTGAGTTCCACCCTGGTCAGAAAGTGTGGGTGATGGCGCCAGTGGAGCCTTGTGCGCTCCGTGACAAGTGGTCTGGGCCATATGAGGTGGTGGAGCGCAAGAGCGAGGTTACCTATTTGATTAACCTGAAGTCTCCCAGGCAGCCCCTGAGAGTGCTGCATGTGAACCGCCTCAAGCCCCACTTTGAGAGGACTGAAGTGACTATGCTCATGGCTACAGATGTTGGGGGGGAGGAGGATAGTGATCCTCTCCCTGACCTCCTGGC
The DNA here is from genome assembly GCF_964261635.1 of Lissotriton helveticus. Taxonomy (NCBI): domain Eukaryota; kingdom Metazoa; phylum Chordata; class Amphibia; order Caudata; family Salamandridae; genus Lissotriton; species Lissotriton helveticus. The sequence goes on along the minus strand of NC_136067.1, from coordinate 85,672,667 downwards.
AGTCAAGGAGCAAGATGGGTCAGTGGATGGTGTGGTCCTCTCCCCCACCCTGACTCCAGAGCAGCAGGAGGACTGTCGCCAAGTCTTGGGTCAGTTCGCCTCCCTGTTCTCCCTGACCCCAGGTGTCACCAAGTGGTGCGTCCACAACGTAGACACGGAGACAGTCTGCCTGTGAAACAGAAGTTTTACAGAGTAGCTGACAAGGTCAGAGCCAGCATCAAGGAAGAAGTTTCCAAGATGTTGACGCTAGGGGTTATTGAGCCCTCCAGCAGCCCCTGGGCTAGCCCAGTGGTCTTAGTGCCTAAGAAAGCTGCTACCCCCGGTGGCACCCCAGAACTTCGGTTCTGCGTGGACTACCGTGGGCTCAATGCGGTCACCAAGACTGACGCGCACCCCATCCCCAGAGCTGATGAGCTGGTGGATCGGTTGGGAGCTGCCCAGTACCTGAGTACTTTTGATTTGACTTCAGGGTACTGGCAGATTGCCTTAACTGACGGGGCAAAGGTGAGGTCAGCATTTTCAACGCCAGAAGGACACTTTCAGTTCCGTGTCATGCCCTTTCGGTTGAAAAATGCTCCCGCCACATTTCAGAGATTGGTCAACCAGGTACTGGCAGGGCTGGAGCAATTCAGCGCAGCCTACCTGGATGACATTGCTGTGTTCAGCTCCACTTGGGAGGAACACCTGCAACACCTCACTGAAGTGTTGAAGGCTCTGCAGAAAGCAGGCCTCACTATCAAGGCCAGTAAATGCCAGATAGGGCAGGGATCGGTGGTGTACTTGGGACACCAGGTGGGGAGCGGCAAGGTGGCGCCCCTACAGGCAAAAATTGATACCATTCTGGCTTGGGAGCCCCCCAAGACCCAGACTGAGGTGAGAGCCTTTTTAGGTCTCACCGGGTATTACAGACGGTTTGTCAAAGGTTATGGCACCATTGTAGCCCCTTTGACAGAGCTGACATCTAGAAATCAGCCCAGGAAAGTGAATTGGACGGAGGCCTGTCAAACTGCTTTTGACACCCTCAAAACTGCCATGTGCACAGCACCGGTGCTTAAGGCACCTGACTTTTCCAGTGAGTTCATTGTGCAAACTGACGCTTCAGAGCAAGGCGTGGGAGCAGTACTCTCACAGATCAATGATGAGGGCGGAGACCAACCAGTGGCTTTCATTAGCCGGAGGCTAATCCCCAGGGAACAGAAATGGAGTGCCATTGAAAGAGAAGCTTTCACTGTGGTCTGGGCTCTGAAGAAGCTGAGGCCTACCTGTTTGGGACTCACTTCCGTGTTCAGACCGACCACAGGCCCCTCAGATGGTTAATGCAGATGAGGGGTGAGAATCCAAAATTGTTGAGGTGGTCCATTTCCCTACAGGGGATGGACTTTACGGTGGAGCACCGCCCTGGTACAGAACACGCCAATGCTGACGGTCTGTCCAGATTCTTCCGCCTTAGTGATGAGGACTCCCAAGAGGTTGGGTAGTTCTCCCCACTTTCAGCTGGAGGGGACACGTGTTAGACCTGACACCTTTTGGCGTGGTTCTTCCCCCATCTTTTTGCCTCTGACTCATGTGTTTTGATGCTGTGCTGGATTTCGTTTTTGCTGATTTAGATGCTTTGGACACTCTGCCACTGCTGATCAGTGTCAGAGTGTAAGTGCTCCCTCTGTAAATTGTCATATTGATTGAATATACCTGATTGGCATATTTGTATCACCATGAAGTCCCTAGTAAAGGGGCACTGTGTGTGCCAGGGCTGGTGATGACAAATGCTACTAGTGGGCCTGCAGCGCAGATTGCGCCACCCACATGAGTAGCTTTAAAATGGTGACTCAGGCCTGCCAGCGCAGGGCCTGTGTGCAGTCAGAGACTGCCTGTCCCCCTGGCCAGTGTCTCCACTGGCTGGGCCTAACCCTTCCCTGTCTGTGCACATCAGTCACCCCTATGGAAGGCTCAAGGTAACCCCCTGGGCAGGGTGCAGTGTATGGATAAGGTAGAGCATGTACTAGTGCAGGTCACATGCTCTGGTAGTGGGCTGCAGCCATTTTATGTGCTCACTGCTGTAAGGCTATCTTGCTCCATAGAGTAACATGGAGGAGGCTGGGCCCATGTGATACCATCCTATCTTCCCATAGGAACAAGATGGGACATAAGTGAAAGATATCCCTGAACTCAGAATTTAATGACACATCTTTTAGTGAAGGGTGTTTTTAAATCCTGTAATGGAGAATAGCACTTTTAGAAAGTGGGTGTTCTCTTGTCTAAACCTTTCTGTGTGCCTGAGTTTGTGGAATGCCTGTCTGGCCTGGGTGTGACAGGGGGGCAGCAGAGCCCCCGGAGGAGAGGGTCGGAGCCAGCCCGGGGATGAAAGGGCACATCTGCTGCCTGGGAGGTGGGAGGAAGAAAGGCCTGATAAGTGCTGGGCTGTGCCTGCCTGGCCCACCATGATAGTTCCCTCCTGCCGGCCAACTGACACCTCTGGCCCTGAAGCTGACAGGAAGAAGAAAACCAGAGACACCTCAGTGCTCCGCAACCCCCAGAACTGGTTTAGGCTGGACTCAGGGCTGCTTGCACAAAGACTTCAAAGGACTTCAAAGACTTTGAGGGGTATAAGGAAAGGACCCCTGACTACAGAGAGTTAGATTCTGAAATTCTACAAGCAAGAAGGAACCTCGGCTGGAAGGAGGATGGCTGGAGAACTAAAGGAAGATTGCCTTGCTGTGTGCTCTAAGGGCTGACCTGTTTTGCTGTCTAACTGGGAGCTGAGGAGGAGAAAGGGACTTTGCTGTGTGCTGTGACCCTGCCTGCTTGAAACTACGAGAGACTTTGCTGTGTGCTGTGTCTCCTGAACTGAATCTCCAAGGGCCTGAGAAGAGCTGGCCTCCTGCTTGGAGCCCAGGGCTAAAGGTTCCTGAAGCTTTGCCAAAAACTGCGGCAAGATCGTGTGGTGATCGGCCCCAACACGTGTGTCCTAATTGCCAGCTGTGTGGAGCGATCGCTGTGCTCATCGGCACAGATTCAGGGGGCGAGGAGAGACCGTGGTGTGTTCCTGTGACTAGGATCCCCCCCTGTTGATTGGCTGGCAAAAGAGACATTCTGCCACGATCTACGGCCCCAAAGGAATTTTGCCGCCAAATCACTGTCGCGGTCCGGGGCCAGAAACACCCTCCGTGAATTGCCTCGCGTGTAGGAGCTGCAGCGGCGAAGAACGAAGCCGCCGCGCTCCCATTGGCTGGGGGAGCCGAGCCCCCTCAGTAACGCCGCGACGGGATTGGCCCGTGCGGCGTAGCGTCATCCGCGAGGCCGTACTGTCATTGGTTGACGGCCCGCATCATTAGAGCCGAGTCCCGGGAGCCGCTCTGCCATTGGCTGACTCCCGGGTACTGAAGGGGCTCGACCGGAGGGCCGCGACCTGATTGGCCCGCAGCCTGGAGCAGCCTACAAGCAGCCGAGGAAGCCGTGATCTTGTCACCCCCAGCGAGGAGCCGACAGCCGGAACAGCTGCCTGACCCGTCCTCGCCGAGGGAGTGAGTCCGCGTGTGTTCCCCGCCCCGGGCCTGTCGTCCCCCGAGGTGTGCTGCATCCCCCGCCGCTCGTTGGATTGTCGAGAGCTGGCGGGAGAGCAGGAGGGGACCGGCCGGGGCAAGGAGCAAGTGTGCTCTACTAGGCGCGAGGCGCCTGAGGCCATCCGGCGCACGAGGCAGCACCGAACAACAGAAAAGGAGTCCCAAGGATACCTGGTGAGGCGCGCTTGCCGCGCTTGAGGGGCTCAGTGACTGCGAAGGCTGGTTTTGGATAACTTAGTATTGGCACTGCTCTGACTGCTCGTTTTGAGAGCAAATTAATTATAAATCAGTGGCAATATTTTTTTTACCTGCTGATTAAGGAGACTTGAGACATTTGTTTTACATGAGAACTTCCTGAAACTACGTACCACCATTAAGATTAAGTGCATCATTTTTATAACCAAGTGATTATCGTGCAACTGCCTTATTTACATTGCTGAAACTAGATAAAGTTATATATTTTTATAAAAGATACTTACCTGTGTGGTCTCAGTTTGTGGTGGATTGGGGATTACTGTTGTGTTAAGTGCAAATGTTATCCACATTGCCTCTGTTTAGCCTAGACTGCTCGCGCCATGCTACCTAGAGGGTGAGCAGGGGTTATCTCAGAGGGTGATTCCTTCACCCTGACTAGAAGCAAGGGTCCCTACTTGGTCTAAGGTACTTACCTCTGCCAACTTAGGACCCCCGGTTCTAACAACATGCAATAAGTGATTCAGTATGCAATGGTGCAAGGGTATAAACAGTGCATTGGAAAGGCATGAGTTATAGTTAATGTAGTGTGGCGAGTGAGGTCACAAGACTGTGTTCAGAGGTACGCGACTTATAGTAATTTGAAGGTGGTGTGTAAATTATAAATTGAAGTTATAAATATAACTTTACAATTGTTAACACCATCGCTGCTTGAGATCTTCCTCTCCTGTGCTGAGGGTCAATGTTAATGGGTGTGGTCATGACGAGCTCAGCTCGTCATGAGTGCAACTCAACTGTGCCTCATGACGAGCTGAGCTCGTCATGAGCATGGAAAGGGTTAATGTTTGTGAATTTGAATTCAGATTTGTATAGAAAGAAAACATAAGGTGTTTCTACTTAAAAATTATCCTTAACCTTTGTTTTTTTCATTGTATGTTGTTAGACGGACCGGGAGGGTCGGCCGAGGATAAGGGGAGAGGTCTCCGGGGAGATCCGTCTCCAGCAATCGTACAGACCAATAACTTCCCCCCCACTGACGTACACCACACAAGGATAAGGTTCAACGTTACTTTATAAGCAATTCTTTAAGTACGGTGAGGTGGTACAAGGAGGTCTGGACTCCGGGGTCCCCTCTATTCTAGTCTCTTGGTTGGGTAAGGGGGTAGCGGGACAGTCTCGTTACCACTCTGGGGGATGTGGTTGTAGATGAATTAGCTCACAATCCTCGAGCTCGGCGTTCTAGATGATCGGGCCGCGGCGGAGCCAGCAGGTCCCGGGATGGTTGAAGGTAGTGACGGTCCGCGGCGGAGCCAGCAGGTCCCGATGAAGATGGGTGCAGAGAGCCGCGGCAGCGCCAGCAGGCAGGTCGGTAGTTCGCAAGGCAGGGCTACGGCAGCGCCAGTAGTCCGTCAAGGATGAGTTCTTCACTGCGTCTCTCGACTCCAGGATACAACTGCCTTCCTGCTCTGGAGCTGCGCCAGTTATAGGTCTGGCGCCCTTTGATGTCCGGACCCTCGCACTGGGAGGTCGGGAGGTCCGGGATGAGGGAGTCCAGACACCCAGCAGGGGGGTGGAGCCAGCGCCTGGGGGAGCTGGGGGCGATCGGCACCTGGCGGGGGAGAGCCATCGACACCTCTTTCTCCCATTGACCTGCCAAGTAGTCCGCTCACCTCCTGGGTGGATGGTGGTGCCGGGATGTCGGGGCCTGGCCAGGCCCAGGGCTAGGGTTGATCGGAGGCCACGCGGCCTCGTGGTGCCGTGTCCAAGATGGCGCCCAGGCCGGGCGAGAGAGCCGGTAGGGAATCGGGCCCACGATGTGGAGATGTTCAGGGGCAGGGGCCCTATAGGAGACGGGAAACGGGTTGTTGTTGCGTGTAACGCCTGAGGAGCGGGGCTCGGGCCTGGTCGTGCGGGGAGGGAGCAAGCCTTACACGTGGCCTGTCCAACATGCGTCCCCCCCAGCTGAAGGCGGGGAGAGTCACCCATCCTCTTGGGGACTCTCCTCGTCGAGGCGGAAAAAGCGTGACAGGCCATCTGCGTTGGCGTGGTCTTGCCCGGGTCGATGTTCCACAGTGAAGTCCATCCCCTGCAGGGAGATGGACCAACGTAGTAGTTTCGGGTTTTCCCCCCGCATCTGCATTAGCCATTGCAGGGGTCGATGATCGGTCTGGACCCTGAAGTGGGTGCCGAAGAGATAAGGCCGGAGCTTTTTGAGGGCCCACACCACGGCGAAGGCCTCCCTCTCGATGGTGCTCCAGCGTTGTTCTCGGGCCAGGAGCCGTCTGCTGATGAAAGCCACTGGCTGGTCAAGTCCTTCGGGGTTCAGCTGGGAAAGGACTGCCCCAACGCCATGGTCGGAGGCATCTGTTTGGACGATAAATTCCCGACTGTAGTCGGGGGCCTGGAGCACCGGGGCGGAGCACATGGCGGCCTTCAGCTTCTCGAAGGCCGCTTGACAGTCTGGGGTCCAGTTGACCTTCTTGGGTTGGTTTTTGGATGTGAGTTCCGTGAGGGGCCCTACAATGCTGCCATAGTCCCTCACGAACCGCCGGTAGTAGCCTGTGAGTCCCAAGAAGGCGCGGACCTCGGTCTGGGTGATGGGGGGCTGCCACGACTGGATGGCAGCGATCTTGAGTTGCAAAGGGGCCACCAGACCGCTTCCCACCTGGTGCCCGAGATAGGTCACGGACCCCTGGCCAATTTGGCATTTGCTGGCCTTGATCGTGAGGCCAGCTCGTTGGAGGGCCTGTAGCACCTCTCGGAGGTGGTGGAGGTGGTCGGACCAGTGGCGGCTGTACACAGCGATATCGTCCAGGTAGGCGGCGCTGAATTCTTCGAGTCCTGCCAGGACCTGGTTCACTAGCCGCTGAAATGTTGCTGGGGCATTCTTCATGCCGAATGGCATGACCTTGAAGTGATAGTGGCCATCAGGAGTGGAGAATGCAGATCGTTCTTGGGCCCGGGGTGTGAGACCGATCTGCCAGTAGCCCGCTGTCAGGTCGAAGATGCTGAGGTAGCGGGCAGCTCCCATGCGGTCGATTAGTTCATCTGCTCGGGGGATGGGGTGTGCATCTGTTCTGGTGACCGCATTCAAGCCCCGGTAGTCGACGCAGAACCGAAGCTCCGGCGTGGCGCCGGGGGCGGCCGCTTTGGGGACCAGTACCACTGGGCTGGCCCAGGGGCTGTCTGAGGGCTCGATGACCCCGAGCGTGAGCATCTTGGCCACCTCCTCTTGGATGCAGGCCCGTACCCGATCTGGTACGCGGTAGGCCCGATGGCGGACAGGGGGACTGTCTCCAGTGTCCACGTCGTGTAAGCACCAGGGGGTGACCCCTGGGGTGAGGGAGAACAGGGTGGCGAACTGCAGCAGGAGGTCTCGGCAGCCTTGGCGCTGTTCCAGGGTGAGGGCCTCCGAGAGTCGGACCCCGTCCACGGAGCCGTCCTTCTCCCGAGACCGTAGGAGGTCAGGGAGGGGTTCGGAGTCCTCCTCGGTTCCATTGTCGGTTGCCATCAAGAGGCTGAGCTCTGAGCGTACAAAGTGGGGTTTAAGTCTATTAGCGTGGAGGACCCGGAGAGGGTTTCGTGAAGATTCCATATCGATGAGATAGGTGACAGGGCCCTTGCGCTCGATTACTTTGAAGGGCCCCGTCCATTTGTCTTGCAGGGCGCATGGTTCGGTGGGAGACATTACCCACACTTGTTGGCCGGGTTCAAATTCGATGGAGGATGCATTCTGATCGTACCACCTTTTCATGTCCTCCTGACTGGCCTCCAGGTTTGCTTTTGCCATCTCTCTGAACCGTCTGGTCTGGTTGCGGAGGGTTAGGAGGTACTTGAAAACATCTGGAGGGTTCTTTAGAGGGGGCATTTCCCAGCCCTCTTTGACTATGCTGAGCGGCCCCCGCACCGGGTGCCCATACAAGAGTTCGAACGGGCTGAAGCCGAGGGACTTCTGGGGGACTTCTCGGTAGGCAAAGAGAAGGCACGGTAGTAGCACATCCCACTGGCGACGGAGGGGCTCTTCCAACCCCCCAATCATCCCTTTGAGCGTGCGGTTGAACCGCTCAACCAGTCCGTTTCCTTGAGGGTGATAGGGGGTCGTGAATCGGTAGGTGACCCCACACTGTTGCCAGAGGGACTTCATGTATTTTGAAATAAAGTTCGTGCCCCGGTCGCTGACGACTTCTCGGGGGAAGCCCACCCGGGAGAAGATCCCCATCAAGGCCCGGCCGACTACCGGGGCTGTCACAGTTCGCAGGGGAACAGCCTCGGGGTAGCGGGTGGCGTGGTCCACCAGTACTAGGATGAACCGATGTCCTTGTGCTGTACGGGGGTCCAGGGGTCCCACAATGTCTATCCCCACCCTCTCGAACGGGGTGGTGACCACTGGAAAAGGTTGCAGAGGAGCTTTAAGCTTGCGGCCGCTCTTCCCGCTGGCCTGGCACGTGGGGCAAGATCGGCAGTGTTGGAGTACGTCGTTCCTCATCTTGGGCCAGAAAAAGTGGGTCACCAGGCGACTGTAGGTTTTATCCTGACCCAGGTGGCCAGCCAGGGGGACATCGTGGGCCAGGTTTAGCAAGAAGTCTCTAAAGCGGAGGGGCACCACTAGTACTCGACTGGCCCCTAACTCTGCGATTCTCTGTTCGCTGTACAACAGGTCATTGTCCCAATAGACCCAATGGGTTCCGGAGGTATCCCCTGCACTCTGGGCGAGGGCTTGTTGGCGGAGTCCCTCGAGGGAGGGACAGGTCTTCTGCTCGTGGCGAAACTGTTCTTGGGTGGGCCCCCCCTCCTGACGCCACTGATCCAGGCCGGGAAGGTCCTGAGGCTGAACGAGCCCCTCGGGAGTTGGTTCTGGGGTGACGGCACGGTCGGTGTCTGGAGCGACCGGGGGAGGAGGTGCCGGCCATTCAGGTTCTTCGGGTCGGGGGATGGCACGGGCAGCCATGGACCGGGTGGTTACGCACGCCCAATCCGGGATGCCCAACATCCCTAGGTGCTCTCTCCTCTCTACGGCGGCCCACGGGGAACTCTCAAGATCATTTCCCAGGAGACAGTCTACGGGGGCATCATCTCGGACCGTCACTTCCAACATGCCGGAGACTCCTCCCCACTCGAAGGGGACGCAAGCCATCCGACATAGACTCTCCGAATTGTCGGCTGAACGGACCGGGCAGAGGACGTTCGGCAGAATCTGTTCTGGGGTCACCAGGTGACATCGGACGGCCGTTACACTGGCCCCGGTGTCACGTAGGGCTTCGGCCCGGCGTCCATTAATGTTCACCCATTGACTGTACTTCCGGGTGTTGGCGGGTAGGGGGACCCGCGGGACCATGTCTCTTCCCCCTAGGCACGCTAGAACCATGGCGGCTGGTTCCCATTCCTGGCGTTCTTGCTCACATTCCTCATGTTCTTCGTAGGTTTGTTCTTCCCCCAGGGCGGCGGCAGCCATCTGGCGGGGTCTCGGAGTCTGGCTCTGTGGACAATTCGGGTCGTTGGCGTAGTGGCCGACTCGCTGGCATCGGTGACACGTGACATTGGCTCTGTATCCCGGCCGCGCCGGGGTGTTGCCCCGGTTGGCCGGGGGTGGGGTGCTGGTAGCGGGAGCGGCCGGGGCGTTGTCTCTCCCTCGTCCCTGGCCCCCTCCTCCTCCTCGGGGACGGTGCTGACCGTGGTTGTTCCGGGTCGGTTCATGGGGCCCAGTCCGGCCCACTCGGGTAATTTCCCACCGGTCAGCCTCGGCGGCAAGCTGTCGTGGATCAGTTAATTTACTGTCGAGGAGGTGCTGCCTGAGCTCGACGAAGCAGTTGTTCGATAGATGCTCCCATACCATGAGATTGAAGAGTTGCTCGTAAGTCGTTACGTTGCTTCCCTTGATCCACCCCTCGAAGGCCCGGCTAAAATAGTTCACGTATTCCACCCAAGTTGTGCCCGGGATCCGAGTGCAGTTTCGGAACCTCTGGCGGTACATTTCGGGTGTGAGCCCATAGCGGGTGAGGAGGGTAGCTTTCATGTGGTCATAGGAGGTCATCAGATGGTCTGGGAGCTGTAGCAGGGCATCGCGGCCCTCATTGACGAACCTCCCCCATAGACCGGCTCCCCAGTCGCTTCGATCGATCCGGTGGGAGGTCATAGCGATCTCGTAGGCCTTGAACCATTGCTGTATGTCGTCCTCTCGGAAATATTCTCGAACGACATCCTTGGGGATGTGTACCTTCCTTTCTGTCACCCCCAGGGGGCGCGGTTGCTCGGGCACTCCTAATTCTTTGTTCTGCTTGCGTAAGTCTATCTCAGCTAGTTTGCGTTCGTGTTCGTACGCCAGTCTCTTCTCTTCAAGCTCTCTTTGTCTCTGTTTCTCTTCCCGTTCTTCTCGGAGCCGCAGATGTTCCAGATTTAGTTGTTGTTCGGCTAATTTGAGTTCGCCATCCATTTTGAGCCGGGCCATCTCTAGCTCATGTAGTCGGTTTCTTTCTCGTTCTTGGATCTCATCTTGCGAGAGACCCGTTCTTCGCTCCTCGGGAGCCGTGGTGTCTTTCTCTGCTGTTGCGAGATTTTGGTCCGGGGGTCCGACGGCCCCGGTTTCTGCCCATGACTCAATGGCGTGCTTGAAATCGTCTTTAGTATTCAGACCGGTGGTAGCGATACCTAGTTCAATGCAGAATTGTTTCAACTCACGATGGCTGTATTCTTCCAATTTCTCAATCTGGAATTTTTCGGTGGATCCGCTTTCTTTGGTTGACATTGTGGTTTTGTCGTGGGGTGAGCTACTCTCTGTACGATTACGCGTTGATTCGGATCCCGTCGCTGGCCACCAATGTTAGACGGACCGGGAGGGTCGGCCGAGGATAAGGGGAGAGGTCTCCGGGGAGATCCGTCTCCAGCAATCGTACAGACCAATAACTTCCCCCCCACTGACGTACACCACACAAGGATAAGGTTCAACGTTACTTTATAAGCAATTCTTTAAGTACGGTGAGGTGGTACAAGGAGGTCTGGACTCCGGGGTCCCCTCTATTCTAGTCTCTTGGTTGGGTAAGGGGGTAGCGGGACAGTCTCGTTACCACTCTGGGGGATGTGGTTGTAGATGAATTAGCTCACAATCCTCGAGCTCGGCGTTCTAGATGATCGGGCCGCGGCGGAGCCAGCAGGTCCCGGGATGGTTGAAGGTAGTGACGGTCCGCGGCGGAGCCAGCAGGTCCCGATGAAGATGGGTGCAGAGAGCCGCGGCAGCGCCAGCAGGCAGGTCGGTAGTTCGCAAGGCAGGGCTACGGCAGCGCCAGTAGTCCGTCAAGGATGAGTTCTTCACTGCGTCTCTCGACTCCAGGATACAACTGCCTTCCTGCTCTGGAGCTGCGCCAGTTATAGGTCTGGCGCCCTTTGATGTCCGGACCCTCGCACTGGGAGGTCGGGAGGTCCGGGATGAGGGAGTCCAGACACCCAGCAGGGGGGTGGAGCCAGCGCCTGGGGGAGCTGGGGGCGATCGGCACCTGGCGGGGGAGAGCCATCGACACCTCTTTCTCCCATTGACCTGCCAAGTAGTCCGCTCACCTCCTGGGTGGATGGTGGTGCCGGGATGTCGGGGCCTGGCCAGGCCCAGGGCTAGGGTTGATCGGAGGCCACGCGGCCTCGTGGTGCCGTGTCCAAGATGGCGCCCAGGCCGGGCGAGAGAGCCGGTAGGGAATCGGGCCCACGATGTGGAGATGTTCAGGGGCAGGGGCCCTATAGGAGACGGGAAACGGGTTGTTGTTGCGTGTAACGCCTGAGGAGCGGGGCTCGGGCCTGGTCGTGCGGGGAGGGAGCAAGCCTTACACGTGGCCTGTCCAACATGTGTTAATGTTTTTATATTTTAATAAAAATGTGTTTCAAATCATAGTGTGGGGTGTCATTGTCTAGAGCATAGTTATTCAAACTGTGGGGCGCGCCCCTCTGGGGGGGCGCGACACCATCTCAGGGGGGGCGCGCACTCCACCAGCACCATAAAATTTCACCTTTCATTGTTTCCCATGGTGGCGAGGCAGAGTGGAGCTGCAGGGGCCCTAAGAGGGGTGAAGACTATCAACACCTCATTAACATGTCAAAATGTCTTTAAAAGACAGGAAACAGGCTCCAGTAGGACGGCGAAGCCCGGGCGGCGCTGTGACCACTGCCCGGCATGGAGACTTCTCTTCACCCACCTCGCTGAGAGCGGCCCCTTTCCCTCACCCCCCCATCCCCGACACCGATGAACGTTTTCTTCAGTGACCTAAACATCTACAGTTATGGCAACCCAAATCACTTTTCAAGTGAAGGCATCAACTATACCAGGAGAGAAGTATGTATTCCAACGCAGTTTTGTCAGACTGCAACTCGTTTTCCTTTATTGCTGGTGCCAAGTCTATCGGGGCTGACGTTCCTGTATCAATATGGAGCACCAAAGCAATCAGCTTTCCGGGTTGCGATTCTAGCCAGTTTGAAACACTGGTACAGCAAGTGTGTATTGTGCCCTAATGCAAGCAAGCAAGCAAGGAAGGCTAGTACGACAGCCTTAACTGAGGTTTAGCTGTCTCATTATGCCACTGGGCCCTGGTGTCCAGTACCTGCAGCACCAATGATGCCTACAACTCTGCGAAGTTGACTGTCTGCTCTGCCCACTCCGCGCAGCAAGAAAAGGCAAATCATGTGCACTGGTTAATGCTATCTGGGCAAAGGTTTCACTTCATTAGTACCTGCTTTATTCCAGAATACAGCAATTAGCATAAAAAAGGAACAAGACAACCTTTTCAAACCCTGTAACAACTGTTGCGATTGTTTTCTGTATAAAAATAATAAAAATTGCGGTGCCATCACAACACGACTTTTACATCGCAGTATCGTTTGAATCGCATGCATTCACTATGCATGCGACAACGGCGCGATGCCGTTAACATCGCATGCGATTACAACGCTTACCGCGACTGTCAACTTATTGTAATGCAGTAACTTATTGTAATGCGGTGTCAAATGCCAAACACAAGCACAAGGCTAGGTTCCTGCAGTGTCAACTTATTGTAATGCACAAGAGGTTCCTGCTCTGGTCGAGGCTTTGGAAACATGCAAGTACGGCATGAAAAACAAAACACAAGCACGAGGCTTTGTGAAATAACTATAATTATGCATGAAATAAGTTGGTTCTGCATTACATTATTGTGTGCCAAGAGGTTGGTGGTGGATGTATGGGTGATGGGATGGATGGATGCCTGATGGATGGATGGATGCCTGATGGATGGATGGGTGCATGATGGATGGATGGGTGCATGATGGATGCATGGATGGGTGGATGGTGTATGGGGGGATGGATGAATGGATGAATGATGGAATATATGGATGGATGGATGGATGCATGATAAATGGAGGCATGATGGGTGAATGGATGCATGGATGGGTGGGTGCATGATGGATGCATGGATGGATAATGGATGGGTGGATGTATGGGCGCATGGATGCATGCATGGTGTGTGGCTGGTGGATGTATGGGGGGGTGGATGGATGGGTGCATGATGGGTGGATGGGTGGATGGGTGAATGATGGATGGATGCATGATGGATGGATGGGTGCATGATGGGTGGATGGGTGAATAATGGATGCATGATGGATGGATGGATGGGTGCGTGTGGATGTATGGGGGGATGGATGGATGGATGGATGAATGATGGATGGATGGATGCATGATGAATGGATGGATGGGGGCATAATAGATGGGTGGGTGGGTGCATGATGGATGGATGGATGGGTGTATGGTGTATGGATGGATGAATGATGGAATATATGGATGGATGGATGCATGATGGATGGATGCATGATGGGTGGATGGGTGGATGGATGGGTGGGTGCATGATGGATGCATGGATGGATAATGGATGGGTGGATGTATGGGTGCATGGATGCATGATGTGTGGCTGGTGGATGTATTGGGGATGGATGGATGGGTGCATGATGGATGGATGGGTGAATGATGGATGGATGGATGCATGATGGATGGATGGATGGGTGCATGATGGATGGATGGATGGGTGCATGATGGGTGGATGGGTGAATGATGGATGGATGCATGATGGATGGATGGATGGGTGCATGTGGATGTATGGGGGATGGATGGATGAATGCATGATGGGTGGGTGGATGGATGGATGGATGGATGGATGGGTGGGTGGATGCATGCATGATGTGTGGCTGGTGGATGTATGGGGGATGGATGGATGGATGGGTGCATGATGGGTGGATGGGTGAATGATGGATGGATGAATGATGGATGGATGGATGCATGATGGATGATGGATGGGGGCATAATAGATGGGTGGATGGGTGGGTGCATGATGGATGGATGGGTGGATGGTGTATGGGGGATGGATGGATGAATGATGGAATATATGGATGGATGGATGGATGCATGATGGGTGGATGGGTGGGTGCATGATGGATGGATAATGGATGGGTGGATGTATGGGTGCATGGATGCATGATGTGTGGCTGGTGGATGTATGGGGGGAGGATGGATGGGTGCATGATGGATGGATGGGTGAATGATGGATGGATGGATGCATGATGGATGGATGGATGGATGGGTGCATGATGGATGGATGGATGGATGGATGGATGGGTGCATGATGGATGGATGCATGATGGATGGATGGATGGGTGCATGTGGATGTATGGGGGATGGACGGATGAATGCATGATGGGTGGGTGGATGGATGGATGGATGGATGGATGGATGGATGCATGGATGCATGGATGCTGCGATGCCAAACACAAGCACGAGACTTTGAAAACATGCAAGTACGGCATGAAAAACTAAACACAAGCACGAGGCTTTGTTCCTGAGGTTCCTGCGATGCCAAACACAAGCACGAGGCTTTGGAAACATGCAAGTACGGCCTGAATAAATGCGGTGAAATAAAAAATGCGGTGAAATAAATGTAACTCTACAGTGCTTCTCAGTGGAGAGCATAGTCTTTGAATGGTACTCATTTTATTGACCACAGAAGTTTCTTTGAGGAGGCTTTGCAAGAATTAGGTGGAGAACCCGTTACAATTTGCACACATTTTATCTTGAAAAATGTAGTTTTGGACTGTGTAGTAAGCCTCTGTCATTTCACCGCACCAACGTTTTCTAAACACTCTTACTGTGTTTAACATTATTAGCCAGATATGGACTGGGAAATGCGGATGACGGTTGATTATGTAGAATACCAGGTTCCAGAATTTTTTGTCAAGTGGTGGGGGGCCCGACATCTAAATAAATTCAGCTGGGGGGGCTCAACCTAAAAAAGTTTGAAGACCTCTGGTCTAGAGTGTCATAAAGTGGAGAGTAGTACAGTGCAGTGAAGGAGGGTCATAGAATCTAGTACCATAGAGTGGAGTATTGTAAAGTGGAGTCGAGTAGAGTGGAGTGTACGGGCATACAGTGTAGTATAGAGTTGGACATTGGAGTGTACAGGGATAGAGTGAAGGTATATGAAGTGGAGGAGATTGTCATACAATTACATCACATTTCTGGATCTACTGTTACGGTTCCCCCCACTTTTTTCTTGATGTAAAGCTGTTTCTGACTAGTCTGACTGGGATCCTGCTATTCAGGACCCCAGTCTCTGTGCTTTCGCCCCTAAGTTGATTGGGTAAGTACTTAGGTACATCCCAGATTGGACACTGGTGCAACCTTATCAGTCCCTAGTATATGGTACTTAGGTACCCAGGGCATAGGTACACCAGGGGTCTCCACTCCCCCACCTTTTGTCACATCTCCTCTCCATCACAACTATTCCATTACTATATGGATTTTGCATGAAACAAGTGGTCATAATGTGAAGTTGTGGCAAATTTCTCATTGGAAACAAAACCTCTTCCTTTGGGCTCTGTGTTGGGTCCTAGCTGTGGAATGTAGTGTTATGTAGCGTGAACTTGACCTGAAGGTATTGGAGTGCTTTACATCTGTACCAGTTACATTACACAAAAACACATTTGTTATTTGCTAGGTATAGAGAGATTAAATGATTTGCCCAGGATCACAAGATATTGATCCTACACCGAGATCTGGTTCCTCAGCTCCATAGTCGGTAGCTCTGGCTGTTATGCCACACCCTCTCGCCTGGTGGTTGCGCAACCTCACTGTGTAATACGCTTACCAACCAAGAGTATTTTTTTTTTATAAATGATTTTATTTTGAATCCATGATCGTACAGAAAGAAAAGAACAGCAATCAAGAAGAAGAAAAAAAAAACATATTCATACCATGGTACATTAGTCAGCGGTAGATAATTTCATACATTAATACAGATCATTATTAAAGCAAAGATAAGGCAAAGAGATGAAGACAAGAAACAAAAAACTAAGATTTATAAACTCATGTAGGTCACAACAGGTACCCAAATTTCAAGACCAAGTTTCTTTTTCTGTTTACCTTTCAAAGCTTATAAGGAATATTCAATATTGAAGGATGCCAGGAATCTAGCCCTCCACACTTCAAAAGGTGGTGCATCCTTCTGCAGCCACATTGAGGCAATACATAGCCTTATTACAGCCATAGCCAAGAATATCAAATATTTATGTTTAAACATACCTGAATCTCTCTCAGTTTCCTCGTCTATCCCCAATAACACATGAGCATTAGACAATCGTACCTTCCCAACCCAATATCTCCTCCCAACATTTCTCAACATGCCCAAATAAACTATTTAAATGCATACATGAATAATAGATGTGTAGTATATCAGCTTCATCGGACTGACAACGAAAGCATTTTCCGTCATTAGTACCTCCCAACTTAAGCATTTTAACTGGTGTATAATATAAATTAAAAAAGATGGTCTTATAATGTTGTGTTCAGAGATTAGTGGCCAAGAAAAGTTTTCCAGCTATGTCAAGAGAAGTTTCTATCTGAATCCCAACCCGGCCAAGCCGAGTGCCCCATTTTGAACTATGAATATCTAAGTCATTACCCCTGGTATTTAATAATAATGAGTACAAATAACCAATACGGGAATTCTTGCCCACGGCTTCAATTACTGGATTTTTATCTATGTTCCATAGATGCTTATCCGAAGATATTTAACACCATCAATGCTACAGGGATTATTCCTCCATGCTGAGGCTTGATCAATCCCATTGTTCATGACGAGCTCAGCTCGTCATGAGCACACAAGCAGTGTACTGCATGACGAGCTGAGCTCGTCATGAGCGTGGAAGGGGTTACAAAATTCAAAGCGGCGAATTTGAAACTACTCAATTAACATTTCAAAGGACATCAAATCCCCGTCACAATATAAATCTTCAATGCTTTGAACCCCTTTAATTCGCCACTGATCTACTATTTGGTCCCAAAATATCGACGGGAGAAGTGCCACAGCAGTTAAGGGAGTAAATCCAGTTATCTTCCCCATATTATAAAGTTGTTTCACGGACCTCCATACCTTAAAAGCTGCTATAAGCACCTTGAAACGAGTCCTTATGTAATAGTTCATATCTATATTAATGAACAGGCGATTGTTGGCTTCACTACCTAATGAAATTTGAAAAATAGAGGGAGCTTCTGCTGCATTACACAATTCTGTCCCTGTTAATAAAATGTCCATGTGTTGTAACATACAAACAAAATAATAAAGGGTGAAATCCGGAACAGCCCAACCACCTTGGTTGCACGGTAAGGTCATAAAACGTAGGGCTCTCCGCGCTTTCCTCTGTGCCCACAAAAATCTAGAACATAAATATTGTAATCGCGCAAGATTAGCCTGTAGTATCTCCAGTGGGACAGCTCTCAGGAAGTACAGAAATTTGGGTAGGACGGTCATTTTAAGAACATTACATCGCCCTACCATAGATATATGCAAGCATTCACATCTGTCCAGTTGCTTCTTTACATCATTCAGTAGAGATGACCAATTGGCCTCGACTAGTGCATTTAAACAGGCCCGCAGTTTAATCCCTAAATAACTCACTTCCTGCACTACCCGTTGATCCGTGCTTGATGTAATATTAACACCAAGGGGTCGATTCCGATCCGGTAAAAAGCGCTCCGAATTGCCGTTCGGAGCGTATTTCCCGTACGAATCGTACCCTGCAACGTCCCCCGTACGACCGACAAAGTACGATCCGTACCAGGAGCCGTACTCCGTACGAATCGTACAGGGACCGCACGAATGAAATCCCCGTACGACTCTCCCTCGGAACCCGCTGTACGCGACATCTGTACGGTTCACGGCCGATTTTTCCGAACCGGCAAGTACGATTCGTGTTGGGTACGACCCTTTTACCTACGGGAGCTGAAAACTGCCGTAAACGCAGAGTTCGCCCCGAAGCAGGTACGAAACGCCCCCCCCCAGGTACGGCGCGTACACCCCATTATCGCTGGGGTATGCGCCGTACCCCTGCGATCATGGGCTGTACGCGCCGTACGGTGTGTATGTGATTGTGCGCTTTTCCGTACGAATCGCCCTTACCTGACGTGGACCGTACGACTCGCGTCCTGGTACCCCGGTCGGGATCGTACTCGTCTGGTCGTACGCCGTCTCTACGAGTCTTACGGAAACGGCTCCGCATGCGAGTCGTACGGACGGTGATTTTACCAGATCGGAATCGGCCCCAAAGTATTTGAGTCTTAGCAGCATTGAGCTTACAGCCAGAAATAGTTCCAAATTGTGATGCTAACAACTCAATTTCTGGCATAGCAGTATCGGGATTCCGACTTACGATGGCCACATCATTTGCATGGATCACTGACTAAATATCGAGGGACAAAATATAGACTACCCAAAATATAGATGCCAAAATATCGACAGACAAAATATCGAATTCATATCTACAAACAGGTAAGTACCAAAATATCGAACCCAAAATATCGTTTAAAAATATATAATTTGTAAAAATATCGAATTTCTTAAAAATAATTTAAAATTAAAAAAATTGTAAAATGAAATAGCTAAATATACTTAAAAATACTTATATTACCTTAAAATTATTAAATAATTAATTTAACTTATAAAAAAACATACAATCATATATGTTAAAACATATATATATATATATATACATAATATTAATAAAAAATACACAATATTATTACCGTAGGATAGCGGGAGTGTAAAAATTACTATTCCCACTCCTGGAAGTGCAACAGTAGGGAAAGGGTTGGATAGCGTAGGAGTAAAAATTACTATTCCCACTCCAAAGAGTGCAACAGTAGGGAAAGCGTTCGATAGCATAGGGGTAGAAATTACTATTCCCACTCCAGAGAGTGTAACAGTAGGGAAAGCGTTGGATAGCCTAGGGGAAAAATTACTATTCCCACTCCATAGAGTGCAACAGTAGGGAAAGCGTTGGATAGCGTAGGGGTAAAAATTACTATTCCCACTCCAGTGTGTGCAACAATAGAGAAAGCGTTGGATAGCGTAGGGGTAAAAATGACTATTCCCACTCCAGAGAGTGCAACAGTAGGGAAATATACTTAAAAATACTTACATAACCTTAAAATGATTAAATAATTAATTTAAGTTATAAAAAACATACATTTTTGTTTTTTAAAACATATATATATATTAACATAATATTAATAAAAAAATATACAATATTTTTACCGTAGGATAGCGGAAGGGTAAAATTAACTATTACCACTCCAGTGAGTGCAACAGTAGGGAAAGCGTTGGATAGCGTAGGGGTAAAAATTACTATTCCCACTCCAGAGAGTGCAACAGTAGGGAAAGCGTTGGATAGCGTAGGGGTAAAAATTACTATTCCCACTCCAGAGAGTGCAACAGTAGGGAAAACATTGGATAGCGTAGGGATAAAAATTACTATTCCCACTCCGGAGAGTGCAACAGTAGGGAAAGTGTTGGATAGCGTAGGGGTAAAAATTACTATTCCCACTCCAGAGAGTGCAACAGTAGGGAAAGCATTGGATAGTGTAGGGGTAAAAATTACTATTCCCACTCCAGAGAGTGCAACAGTAGGGTAAACGTTGGATGGAGTAGGGGTAAAAATTACTATTCCCACTCCAGAGAGTGCAACAGTAGGGAAAGCGTTGGATAGCGTAGGGGTAAAAATTACTATTCCCACTCCAGAGAGTGCAACAGTAGGGAAAGCGTTGGATAGTGTAGAGGTAAAAAATACTATTCCCACTCCAGAGAGTGCAACAGTAGGGAGAGCGTTGGATAGCGTAGGGGTAAAAATTACTATTCCCACTCCAGAGAGTGCAACAGTAGGGAAAGCGTTGGATAGCGTAGGGGTAAAAATTACTATTCCCACTCCAGAGAGTGCAACAGTAGGGAAGGCGTTGGATAGCGTAAGGGTAAAAATTACTATTCCCACTCCAGAGAGTGCAACAGTAGGGAAGGCATTGGATAGCGTAGGGGTAAAAATTACTATTCCCACTCCAGTGAGTGCAACAGTAGGGAAAGCGTTGGATAGCATAGGGGTAAATTTTACTATTCCCACTTTACTGAAAATAAATTAATATAATTCAAATAATTATCAATTAATAAAAATTAATTACTAATTGAGAATTAATTAATTACCAATTAAAAATAATTAACAATATATTCCAAATAAATAACAATAAATAAACATATTTAATTAATTATAATTAAATTACTTCCCACCCTATTCCCCTATGAACCCACAACCCGCTACAGAAAATAAATTAATATTATTCACATAATTATCAATTAATAAAAATTAATTATCAATTAAGAATTAATTATTTACCAATTAAAAATTCATTAACAATTTATTCAAAATAAATACCAATAAATTAATTAACATATTTAATTAATTATAATTAAATTACTTCCCACCCTATTCCCCTATAAACCCACAACCCGCTACAGAATTAAATTATGCAAAAATGAAATACCATAAAATTAATGACTTCAAATAAATTACAAAAAAATATACACTTTTCACATATATACTAACATACAAAACACTGAAATTATATTATTAAAAATTCGATATTTTTAATAACCTATATTATGTACTTCGATATTTTGACTTTCTATATTTTTAAAATCGGTATTACATTACTTACCTTAAAAACAATATTTTTGATGTCTATATTCTGTCCATTTGATATTTTGTCCATTCTATATTTTGGAATCGATATTTGTGTTAGTCTATATTTTGGAATCGATATTTTGACCATATACCCATCTGCATATGCCAGAACCTGATAATATTCTTGTTGCCATATCACAGGTTCAATCCTACAGCTAGCCTCAAGCATTTTTATGAGTGGGTCCATGTATAATGAAAACAGTAAAGGGGAGCAGGGGCATCCCTGCCTTGTGCCATGGGAAATATGCACCGGGCTAGATTCTAAGCCCATGGTACAAATTCGTGCTATAGGTTGCCGATAGAGCGTTTGTATGGCTCGAATAAAATTAGGCTGGAACCCCCGATGTTGTAGCACTGCCCACAAAAATCCCCATGCGACCCGGTCAAAAGCCTTTTCGGCATCTAATAGTATAAGACTAAAGTGACCCCCCGTAGTATTGGCAATATCCATTAGTGTCACCACCCTATTAATGCAATTGATCATCCCTCGAGGAATAAAACCATATTGTCTTATAGATACCAACGGGGATATAACCTCGGCTAACCGGGTCGCAAGGATTTTCGAATAGATCCTACTGTCCGTGTTTAATAAAGATATAGGACGCTATGAAGCTGGATTATCCGCAGGCTTATCTTTTTTTTTAACACTATAATACTTGCCTCGTCCCATGAGCGAGGAGGGGAGCCCATCTGTGCCTGCCTAAACGTAGCCAACACATCCAATTTCAAACAATCAAAGAAAATTTTATATATTTATAATGGGAGCTTATCCGGCCCAGCGGCCTTTCCCAATGCCAAGCTATTAATAGCTCGCTCCACCTCCTCCAAAGTTATAGGAGTCTCAAGGCGATCGGCCTCTTGTTCATTAAGGTTGTTATCACAGAAGTGCAAGGCCAAAGCCTCACCCGCTTGTATATCATAATCCTCCCCTTTATATAAAGTCTCATAAAACTCATGGAATACTTCCAGGATCCCCGCCTCTGTCTCTATAAGATCACCCTGACTGTTTCTAATTGCACTATCCTCTGGGCCGCCTCTTTAGTTCTTAGTTTCTGAGAGAGGCACCGTCCACTAGATTCCCCATACTCATAATTCAAGTGTTTTTAGTCATATATTGCTTGGCCGTCTCTGTACTCTAATCCATATTGATCTTAGCCTTACAGCGGGCTACTTCAGTCAACGAATCTGTAATATCCAAACCCCCATGTATATCTATGACCAGCTTCTCTTCTGCCAGCGTAAGTGCTGCATATAATTCCAGTAATGCAGTGCGCAATTGCTTTTGGCATCCCACACCCACACCCATCCTGTCCCTGCAGTATTCCGATTAATATTAAAGAAATATTTAATCCAAATTTTAAACTTATTAACAAATGATATATCACACAGGAGTTTTTTATCAAAGGAGAAAACACGGGGTTTAACACTATCAATGCTACAGCAATTCATCCTCTGTGCTGCAGATCCATGTTTCCCATTGTTCATGACAAGCTCAGCTCGTCATGAGCACACAAGCAGTGTACTGCATGACGAGCTGAGCTCGTCAGGAGCATGGAAGGGGTTAATTCCCGTCCTACCTATAATTAGACTTAATACAAGAGGGCCATGGTCCGAGGTTATACGTGGATACACCTGAATTTTAGCCCCCACCAACATTCACCGTGGTACCAAAAAATAGTCAAGCCTTACAAGATTTTGATGGGGGCAGGAATAAAAAGTGTACCCCGGTTCATCACCTCTCAATTCGGCCCAAGCATCCACCAAACCATGATCAATTGTCAATGATTGAAATGCCTTAAAGACTTTGGGTTTCCTCCCATTGTATTGAAAGTTATTATCTCATAGCCCTGAAGGCCCAAGATGAATATTTAAATCCCCACATATTGATAAAGGGGTGGGCCACAGAGCTAATTCCACATTGAGCCCTTCAATTATTAACGCCTCATCACAATTTGACCCATAAATAGAGCAAACAGTGCATTTCTGCTTTTGAATACCAATAATACATTCGGCAATGGCCCATCTCCCTTGCTTATCCGCTAATACCCTACCTGTCCCTTGGATGTGATTTTTAGCTAGGATTGCCATTCCTCTCATGGTAGTAGACTGGTGTATAGATATCAGCACTTTAAAACCGAACTCAGAGAGCTGCTTTCTTTTAGCCCAAGGAATATGGGTTTCCTGAAGACAGATCAAATTGCTCTGAAGCATTGCCAATTCCCTTGCAACACGTTGCCTTTTATTATAATTATTCAAACCACTGACATTCAAAGAGCAGCATCGGATACCATTAAACATTCCACTAACCACCATCACCCTGACTGAAATGTATTGTTATTGTCGTACAAACTGTATAGAGAAGACACTTAGGTATCCAGGTACACTGCCCGGCACGATCATGGATTCTTCTTCTTATTTTTTTTACCCCTCACCCCCTACCCTCCCTCACCCAGCCCCCCCCACCACCCCCGCTCTTTGTGACCCATCCCAATAGAGGCGTAAGGACCATGTCCTCAGTGATGGTAAGTGATTGTGAGTGTGAATGCGTCCCACCGTCTCCCGCACGAAATCCTTCACCCCGCGCTGCTACTAACTCTCATATTGCGCACATCATCTCGTTTCAATACCCACCAGACACAAAAGAAAACTAGGAACCCAAAACTTTAAGCCTGACAGATTCACATCGTGTCCAAAAACTCCTGTGCCTTAATTTCTGAAAAAAAATAGGACGTTTTTCCTTTATGAGTCACTTTAAGCTTAGCGGGGTTTAATAAAAACGCTTGACCCCCTTTGGCTTGAATAGGTGAAATCCTCTGTCGTAAACGCCACCTTTGTTGTACAGTCACCTGGCAAAAGTCCGGGCGTATGAAAAAGTCCCAACCCCTGCCTTTTCGCGGCCTATCTGGCCTAGCCAAATCGTATAGAGCTTCACGGAGCAGATAATTATGCAAACATATAAGAATTGCTCTAGGTTTTTCCGCCTTGCCCACTAGCTTTCGTTTCTGCACAAAGGGAAATCTGTGCGCCCTTATAATCTCCACATCCCAATTCCAATCTTTTAAACCCGGGAAGTCCTCAGCAAACAGTTCCACCACAAATCGTTGCGTGTCTTTCCCCTTGCTGTTTTCGGGCACACCTAAAACGCAGAGGTTATTTCTGCATGCTCGGTTTTCAAGATCCGTAAGTTTCCAGTCCATATCCTGCCCTGTTTTCTGTAATGTAGTAATTAAAGATTTTTGCAATGCCACTTGATCCTCAACTGAAGAAATCCGCTCCTCTGCTTCATGCACCCTAGTTGTTACCTCCGTACAAGATTTAGCAATGCGACGGACAGTATTTTGTAGTTTGCGAGCCGCCCCCTGGGTCCGCAACCCCTCGGCTTTGGTTTCCTCCCTGTGGGCCATAATGACCTTATAGATTGTTGTCAGAGTAATCTCGCCTTCTGATTCAGCGTAAAAGTTTCCACTTGCATTTCCTTCATCAGTCTGGAGACTAGGCGAGTTATCCCATAGGGGCGGATTAACAAGACTCAATCTATCGTTTGAAGGTGATTTTGCAGACTCATACACATTACCAACTGTCTTGTGGCAATCTTGATTCGTCGTAGAATGTATACTTACTACATCCTCTTCTTGTAGTGAACTACCATCATCTGCCCAGTCACCAATGTTACTCTGATTGACCAAGTCATACTCATTCTCCGAGGTGATGGAAACGTCAGACATGGAGTAAAATTGCCCTCCTGAGCTAGCAGAATCTCCATCACTCACTACAACCATTACTGGATCATTGTCAGAATGACCAGTTTCCTGGAGTGGCGGTACCTTTGTGAGTACGTTGAGCCTGGATGGCAGATTTGGCTCAGCTCGTGCCACTATATCTAGACAATCTTCAGATCTAACAGCAGGCATTATAGGAGAGACTCTTGCTTTGCTTATGGTCTTACACAGTTCAACCATACAATCTCCTTCCTCTCTTCAGCTACATTGCTGCCTGTAGGTGTAGGCGTGATTTGCTTGACAGGTGGTACAACTTTTTTTTCCCTAAAGATATCTGGAACTGTACGTTCCTTCCCAGTTGTTGCTGACCTCCTTGCATATTCTGTACACATTCACCCCGTTTCCTAACTCTCTTCTGGATTGCTTGGGGTGACTTTGGCTGTTAGGGACATTCACCAGTGGGGGGCCAGAAGGCACCCCATCCCTCCTTGTCTAGCCCCCTCTGTAGCTGTTACTGTTGTTGTTGTCAACGCTACAGCAGCCGTTGTGCCGACCGCATTGGCCGCTGCTTTTGTCTTCGCAGCCCTTCCCTTCGGAGCCATTACCACAGACAGTCCAGCTGAGGAGAACCCCCCCACAGCAGGGCCGTTTCTAGGTGTTTTGCCGCCCTAGGCAAGAATTGAAAAATGCTGCCCCCTCCCTTTAACTACCATGGCCTCTGCATGATTCCAGGCTTTCATGCCTCAATCAGTGATCAAAATGGAACGCTAAAGCCAAAGAACACCTCCCCAGTGTATAGCTGGCAATACTTCGCATTATTTCAACTTTGTGCCCCATTACTATTTAGCAGCTTTTGTAACACGTATGAGGCCAGCAAGGGTCAGAACGCTTTACATATATCAACACGATGTGACAAAAATAAAAGCAACAACATATAACAAACATTATGGATAATAAGGAAGAGGTAAACAACTCGTCCAATATGGTACAATAAGAAAATAAGGAGTATAGTGAGTCTTAATTTGGAGAATCTGTTAATTATAGGGCCTCACTTATTAGCATAAGATAGCCCTGATGGATCGAATTTTTTTTCTGAGCCGGAAAACACTCTTTAATAGTGATATGGAATTTGCAAACCGAAAACTGTTGTCAAGATTGGTTGGAAATTGACCTCCAGTTTTAGACCGAGTAAAATCCACAGTGGGTACTTCAAAAGAAGATATTCATGGTCAGAAGTGTCGAACTTCGTACTGTTATGGTTGTTTGACATATTTTCTTTGCTCCATTTATAACACAGTATGCACGTTTCAGATATTTGCTTTGCTCCGTTTATACCAATAATTTTACTCAAAAATTTGAAATGAAAACTAAGGCACCACACATTTTGATAAAAAAAAAACGAACGCCGCTGCTTAAAGTGCCATGTATACACTCTCTTTACTGTAAAAACAATGAGATTCTGAAATGCCTTGCAAAGGCAATCAAAGCTCCACGCCCACTCACACGATTAGTTGATAATATGAAAATAAGTGGTTTTATTTTTCTAGGCACCTGCTGCACATCATTCAGAGATGAACAGGCGACAAATGAAACCCTCAACTCTATACTGGCATTTTTCACTTTACTCTGCATGTTACAAATACCTGTCACTGGAGTTGTCAGAATAATTCCAAGTTTCGCACGTGACAAAAGCTGTCCTTTCCTCTCGTCGTCCAATAAAGAGCATCTTAAAAATCCGACAACAGCAGGTACGCCTTTGTTACGACTCTGACCCACTTAATATACAAAGAACTTTAACCGACTTTAAATAAGTGAAGATAGGTAGAGGAAATCGGAAATCTAGTTTATACTGATTGGCAGGGCAGGGCTGGTACTAGGAGGGATTTGGGGATTGGTTGCACAGCCCCATAAAATTGTGCGATTGGTTAGCAATAAACGGCACGCTCTGGAAAAGACACAGACCAACAAAGAATTCACCCTCTGCTGCCCCGGAAGCGATTAATCTGTCAAGCCTGGACCGTCGGTGCTTGCTTGTGTTGTATTTTATTTTAATGTAATATTTATGTTGGCTTTCAACTACCAGGAGGACACTGAAAACTGCGTGTACGTGAGCTGCAGGCTCAATCACACGAAAAGTACAGGTACTCCTTAAAATGAGTCATTCCGAATCTCAAGCTCACGTTTTTTGCTGCCCTCCCCCTTTTGCCGCCCTAGGCGACTGCCTAGTCCTGCCTAATGGTAGAAACGGCCCTGCCCCACAGCCCGTGTACTTCCCTGGGAGAGGCGCCTTTAACTGCGGCGGATACAAAGCCAACTGGGCACTGTTTTTCCTGGCCACAATGAATGTAAAACAATCCTCCGATACGATCTACTGCGCAGCCCCACCTCCCGCACTAGCTCGGCGTCCAACCTGCTTCTAACCAGCTCGCGGCTCCAGTTCCGTCTCCGCTCCGAGAACGCCACTGCTCCTGCTCTCACTCGGTAAGTGCTTCAGTTACGGGCATGAAAAGGTAGGAGGTGCCTCCAAGGGAATTGTTTAGAGAATTAATTTTTATGAATTAATTAAAAAACTTTAAAGGACAAATCAATGGTCCTATAATGGAATAACTCAATGATAATGTGTTCTACTAAATAATACACATTAATGTTCAACATAAAACATAAACACAAAACATAAACAGAGACCAGGTGTATATGAAAATATTGAATTTATCAATAAGTTAAGAGGCAATCAGATTATAGTACAAATATGAACAGGCCTACAGGGAAAATCAATGATACATGAATGTTAAACTCTGTAGGTCCTGATAGCGCCTTTCCTAATTCTTAAATTTGTCGATCGAGTAGGAAAAGAGCGTAGGTCATTGTTTCAGTCTCCTATATGTGTATCTTTCAAAGACTGCTTCTCCTTTGAAGCTCGCCTTTTGGGCCAACACCTATGTGTGTTTTTTGCCAGGGAGAGGTAACACCTCTCTCCAGTGCAGGCTACTGTTGTCTTCTTCCCTGGAAATTACCGACATGCCCTCCCCCCTTACCCCACACCCCTCCACCTTCCCTCCACCGGAGTGCAGAAAGCTGTCTCAAGGACAGTACCATTGTGTGACCGTGCGCATACACAGGGATTTAGGGCTACTAAAGTGGCAACTTTGTAAAAGTTGCACACTGCACTACATTAATTTCTACTTGGACATACAGTCAGTCTAAATGTAATTAGTTGTTTGATATCTTGGAGTATCAACTTTGGTTGAGGAGTTAGCACAGCTGAGGGGTCTGCATTTAGTTCTATGCTCACCAATTGGGTGACCAAGCCTTTCCACAGTAAAAAAAAATGTTTGGCGTTTTTAGTACCAGAACATGTAAAATACATGTTCTGCTTTCAAAATATGCTGACCCTGCGTTAGGCCTGCCATAAGGCTAATGTTATAGGTTCAGTGGAAGGGCTGTACTGGGAGACTAGGGTAATAGTAACCATTAAGAGAGAAGGCCCAGAAGGTGTACACACAGCACTAGGAGAACAGAGCAGTAGAGGTCACTGGGAGAGCAGCACTGGGAGACCAGGTGACAGGATGCAATGGTAAAGCTGATTTGGAAGGCTGGACATCCAGAACTGCATAGCACTGGGAGCTTGAACCTGCATGAATGCAGTGTTAGGAGCATAGAGCTAGCTGCAAGAACCAATATGAGAGCAGAAATGGGAGGTCTGAGCTCCAAGGTCCAATGGGAGAGCAATATTATGAAGTCAGAGCTGTAGGGTCCAACAGGAGAGCAACACTGGGAGATGCTTGCTCTAGTAGGAAGGCAGCTAAACCTTCCAATCAGACTCTGAGTAGGTGCATCAGATCTCTGATAGCACTGGCACATGGGGAGGCAGGAATTCCTTGTGCAGCAGGGAGGAAGGTAGGTGCCCTAGAGCCATTTCTACTTCGTTTGTGGAGGCTCAGGGAGCATCTTTGGTTGACATTTGTAGGGCTGCAACATGGGCTATGCCATCTATGTTTGTGCGACATTACAGAGCGATGCACGAATTTGACTTGGAGGAGGTTTAGAGGCCAAAAGTGCTGTCTTCTATGCAGGGATAGGAGGTTTTTGTTTCCAGGATAAAATAACCTGAGAGGTGCATGATCACTTGTTGTCCTGGTCAATGTTATTGCTGGCTACGTCTCAATGTCAATATGTCATTAATTAGAAGGGAAAGCGTAAGAGGAGGTAATGTTTCAATTACTTATTGGTAATTGCATTGCTCCTGTTGTGTTGGGGGCCCTAGGCCCACATGGTGGCAATGACTGGACGCAGGCACACACTAGCTGGTGGGTTAATGAGCCTCGAGCACGTGCGCTCGGCTCCTTTTATTGACTGTGTCACGTGCATTCGTGACATCAGTGGTGGGTGGGTGTTTAGTGTAGGATTACACTCGCACAACTAGAATGTGTCCAGCAAGACACAACATTCCTCCCAAAATTTGATAAAAATTAAGGAAAGACAAAAGTCCGAACCTGTGGGAGGAAATACATGAATATACAGTAATTACAAATTTACAATGAGTCTCTTCAGCCGCTTGCTTGATGACGACGGTGTAAATTGCTGCTGAAACGTTGGTTCTCTTGGGCTCGACATCCTGGTTCTCGGTGGGCGTGCTCTTCTGGACTTGCGCCCTGGAAGTGTGGTGGTCAGTCCACTGAGATCTTCCTTTTGAGGGTGACGCCAAACAGGATGACCAGATGTTAGACTTGAAGGATGTTGTCTTCTACTGGTCCGTTGGTTTCTTCACTGTAGGCAGCTTGGCTTTACATTACAAAGGATGGAGTGTTTGAAGGACGTTCTTCTCACTAGGACGCCCCTCTCTCGGGTGTTCTCCTGCCACGAGATGTCCCGGAGGCCCTTTTCGTCAGGTTTCCACTGGGCCGGGTGTTCTCCACAGCGTTTCTCCAACTCCACAGTCTGCGTGTGAATGGAGGAGACGATGAGAGTACTACCTCACAGAGTCTGTAGTTCCACCTGAAGGGTTGTTGTTGACTCTTGCTATTTTCGGCCAGCACAGCACGGGAGGGGGACCGGCAGAGTCCAACACCACCTTACTGCATTGGAAGCTCAGAGCCCACCACTGAGCGCCGTGAGGGAAACGGCAAGCAGAACCCAGACCCAGACCACAATCCCCAGGTGCCCCGGTGGCAGAGGCGCACCTGGGACGTCACTGCCAGCGCCAGGAGGCACCTATAAACAGCGGAGCACCGATTGCTCCTTGGGGGCTATTTTCGGCCAGCACAGCACGGGAGGGGGACCGGCAGAGTCCAACACCACCTTACTGCATTGGAAGCTCAGAGCCCACCACCGAGCGCCGTTAGGGAAACGGCAAGCAGAACCCAGACCCAGACCACAATCCCCAGGTGCCCTGGTGGCAGAGGCGCACCTGGGACGCCACTGCCAGCGCCAGGAGGCGCCTACAAACAGCGGAACACCTCCTGTCCCCGCGGGACGTGCGTGTGACCGCCGGGCTAAGCCCCGGCAAAGGGCGGGCCCTCTACGGACCTCAGAGGCCAGAGGAGGACGGGACGGCCCACCCCACCTGATTCTTTCCAAGGAGGAGGTATAGAGACGTTTTAATTTCTCATCTGTCTTGCACTGTACTGCCTATTGTCGCTTTCGGAGTTTTTTTTATTTTTATTTCTATTAACCATGTCCATCTGGGAGGAGCTGAATGCCCTGTGTGGCTCCAAGTATGTTCCGGTCGTATCAACCCCCCCTATTATGGGTAGAGACGCTGACTATCTAAACGGCACTTCACGGGATGTATCTCTACCTTTTAATAAAGTCCAATCTCAAGTTAATACACTGCCCCGGGGTTCAAATTGTAAAAGGAAGCACGATGAGGAAAAAGAAAATGAGAACCAATCTAATGTTCAAAAATCGTGCACCAGCTCTACACCATCCCCCTCTAACCCAATCACATCAATGGTGGATAAGGCTGTGTATAGAACAGATGATCCTTTATCGCCCCCTCCAATTGTCCTTACTGGCTCAGTTTGAGCAACTGTTAATATCAGCCATATCACCCCTGGTTACAAAAATTAACGACCTAGGGGACAGGCTGACCAGTATTGAAAAAACACTTAAAAAAAACTCTCTACCAATCAACAAATCAGTTATACCTATTTGCCCTAATCCTCCCATCAACCACGAAAAGTCTAAATCCATTGTATGTAGGAACGTCCAAACTCTAGAACTGCCTCTTACTACACCTATCTCAACTGGCCCCAAACTAACATCAAATTCTGCGTTAATTCCTCATATACCGGCCAGGACCACTTTAGAAAGAAGGCATCGCATCAATTTACCTCCCGAAGCCGCCCCATACGTGACTGTCCTCTCTGGGGTCCCTGCTCTCAGCCAGGGCAAACTCGAAACACACCAGGACCTGCTAAATAAGGTCATTTTCTGGCTAAAGAACAACAGACCCTTGCCACCTGACCTAGATGGCGGAATCCTGAGCGTCAGGAGGGTGGGGTGGCTAGGTACGTTGCCCAAAGACATCTCAGGGGACTTGGTGTTAATTAAATTTAAGAATAGGAACACTGTCCCCTACCTACGATTTTGCAAACCCAAAGAAGGAGATGGCCCCATTTGCATTCGGGACTTGTTTGATTTCTATCCGAGCTTCTATTACCAAGACCAACGACAACGAACTATAATTCCTGGAGAAGGGGATTTTGTGTACCCTGTGCCATTAACCCTCTAGCCTCTAATTAGCCTTGAATATGCATGAACATTGATTAGTTGATGTGTCACACTGATTTAATCCTGTTTTATTAGTTGATATTAACCTCGTAATGAAATGTTGAGATATTTATTTATGTATTGTTGTTGCTTTAATGGTTTTTTAAACTAAAATCGAATAAAGCTAATCTGAATCTGAATCTGACTCCTGCCTTCGCGCACAAGTTCCTCTTCTTCCTGGGACGTGAAGGTTAGACGGCGATGGATCCATCTCTCTTGTCGGGACCCTCTGCCACCGGTGTCCCTGAGGTCTTTGCCCCTTGGATCCCCACGGGCTGGTGTGGATTGGTCAGTTCTCCTTGTTCAGGCCGTCTAAGCTCCCTCCGCATCCAGGTTTCCGCTCGATCCCAAAGGTGGGTGTTGCCAATGGTCCGGCCTGTGCTCTCCTGCCGTCGACGGGTCGTCGGGGTCTTGTAAGTAGATGCCCGATCTGTTCCTGGTGCTATCAGTGTTCTCCTGGACGTGTGGGTCACTGTACACGATGTTGTGGTGTGTGTCACCTCTTCTTGTAAGTGTGTAGACTTATCACACCTCTCCTCACCTATTCCAGATGTTGTTCTTGGCGTCGTGACACATGACTTCTTTCTTCATGCTTTCTTTTCACGACACGGTGCGGTCACCTTTCTATCTTAGTCTTTCTGACCAGGCTTCTTCAAGCAGCGTGCACTCCGCCTGTTTCCCTCTGGTCTTGTCCTGGCTTTAGGACACTGTCTTCTCTCCACTCTTCTGTGACTGGACCGGTCGTTACGATCTTTTCTCTTGCCTCCTATTGCTTCCAATTCTTGTAGGTGTTGCGTCCGTCTCTCCGGGTCTTCTTCCGAACATTATCCTGGTCTCTCAGGTCACGGACGTCTTTTTTCTTCTGAGCAGCCCTCCTGACAGGTCTCTCATCGCTGGCAACAATCTGGCTTTGTCTGCCATGCGACTTCACCTTCCTTGTGACTTGAACTGGGTAAACAGCTTCCTCTTCGTGAGTCTTCTTGCTGTCCGCGATCGTTGGGATCGCCATTTCTTCTGCTGCAGGGCTTTTGCGTCGGCGCATTTTCGTCTGCGCTCTTCTTGTGCTCTGCTATTTCCGGAGGGTTACTTCACCGCTCCTTGGACCTTCTCCGGTGGGTGCACTTCTCGTGCGCGCTGCCGGTGAGGCTCTTTAGCTTTAGCTTCTTGGCGTGGTGATCTTGCGTCACTCTTTCATTGCACGTCATTGTGCATGGCAGTTGCAAGTTTGTGCTTCACTTGGTACCGTCGTGGTACATCTTCAGTGTCGCTTTGTTCCTTGCTATTCCTTAGCTTCTCTGGCATCGTCACTCTACTCCACGTGCGTACTGCACTTCTGCTTCTTCAAACACTTGGGTACTTGCTGCGTACTTCTTCTAGTACTTGAGGTGTGGCTTCCTTACTGTCAGGCACTGTCCTGTACCGTCCGCGTCCGGGGTAAACTTGCGCTCTTCCATCGGTTGCCTTTGAATCTTGCTGCTTGCAGTAGACTTTTGACTCTCCCTTACTGTCCAGGGTAATGCTGTCTTCTTCTGCGGTTGCGGTGATCACCTGTGGCCACTAGGCGTCACCTCAGCAGTGATGATGGGTCTTAGTCTTCGTCTGCGTCGCTGCAGGCTTGCTTTGCCTCTGTAGTCTTTCCCTTGGCTTGTCTTGTGCTTGTTTGGTTCTTGTGGTGCAGTACCATGCAGTGTCCACTAGATGGCAGTGTCGGATTAGGCTTTTCTTTGGCAGGCTTCTTCTCCGTTTACTTTTCCACCGTGTTGTGTGTGCTTTCCTGTCCCAGCTTGCAGGGCCTGCTTCCCGTGGACTGTGCAGGAGGGGGCTGGAGCCACTGCTGACTCCAGGCATCATGAGCAGGTCATCACATCACCTCTTCACAGGTAAGTGTAGATTTTTTTGTTTTGTTTTGTGAGCATGTGGGCAGTGGGGCACTAGTATTTCAGTACTTGTGGTGCGAAGGGGGGGGAGTCAGGGCCCACGCTGCTCAGCGGTGATGCAGCTCCTCTCCCTTCCATGTGGAGCTGGGAGGCACCGGCCGTCACTCAATCCTCCTGCCCGCCCACATCCATCCTCTGCACACTCGCTGCTGGGAAGGGGGGGTTTGGCTCCGCTGGCGGCACTGTTTTTTTTTTTTCTTTGTTTGTTTTGTGTCCTCCCTGCCCGCTGCGGCTTCTCCCAGTCCTCGCGCGGGCAGGGGAGGAACGCTGGGGCTGATTTGTAGCTGTCAGCACTGCTTTGCTTCAAAAGGTCAGAGCGGCCCCATTCCACTGCATTTCTTGTCACTTTCCCCACTCCCTGCCTGCGGCAGCCTCAGTCCCTTTGCGCGCGGGCAGGGGGGGGCTGGGGGCCATGTCCGGTCGCTGGGGCAGGCACTCGCCTTAGGGACAGCGTCATCGCTATGCAGGCAGCCGCGGGTGGGCTCCGCGTCTGCTTTGCTTTATTGGAGGCTCGCTGGTACAGTCTACTGCGGGTGGGCTCCGCTTTACTTCAAGGTGCCCGGCAGCTCATCACACGCTGCAGGCGCTCCCTTTCGACGGTTCTTCACCTCTGCCGTGGGTGGGCTCCGCTGGTCCTGCTTCACTATAAGTTTATTTTAGGCCACATCGCGCCCGACCGGGCGTTGACCATGCGGGTGGGCTCCGCGGATATACATTCATAAGGGGGGGTCGCTCCTGGCATGAGCGAACCCCGGGGCCATTCACAACTAACAGGCTCACCTTCGGCCTATGGGCCTTGTAGTCAGCTGCGGTCGTGGCGGGTGGGCTCCGCATGGCCTCTCCTCGCTGGGGGTCAGTCGCGGCCGATGCAGGTGGGCACCGCACGGACCGCTTTATCCTCTTACATCTCCCTCAGCATGGCAGCACCGGGTGGGGCCAAAGAGGTGCAGGGTGGGCTCCTGATCCCCTCCTCATCTGAGACTAGGCCCGGGGCCCGGCACTCGCCCCGTGGGCCTCTCGGCGGCCGGCGCTGCCTCCTCTGGGGGTGCCCTTCGCTCGTGCAGGATTCCCTCCCCCTTCACCCACAACGAAAATGGCTGTGGCAGGCTGGGCTCAGCCACCACCCCTCATCGCCATTGTTGTGTTGGGGGCCCTAGGCCCACATGGTGGCAATGACTGGACGCAGGCACACACTAGCTGGTGGGTTAATGAGCCTCGAGCATGTGCGCTCGGCTCCTTTTATTGACTGTGTAACGTGCACTCGTGACATCAGTGGTGGGTGGGTGTTTAGTGTAGGATTACACTTGCACAACTAGAATGTGTCCAGCAAGACACAATAGCTCCAAGCGCATTTTCACCCTAATTAATTAACCCCGCCCTGTTGCGGCAAGGCCAACTGCATTTGGTGGGGGCTTGTGCCAACTAAAACAGGAGGTCATGGGGGTGGGGACTGGGTGTGTTTGTGAGGCTCGGTGGCCTCATTATGTAATTTGGGTTAAGTTGTACTCTGAGTGATACGAGTACCAGTAAGGAACCGGAGCAGTAAGTAATGTAATACTTCTGAATCTGTCAGAAAATGTCATGAAATAAATGTGCTTTTTTGACCCATGTTCTAGTTTGTAACTTTGAAAGGTGCTTGCTTGGACTTGACCCATACTTCTCAAAGCACTGAGTGAGTGTTAGAAAAAAAACATAAATTAGTGCACGACTGCCACCTACTGGTTTCATGTGTTTCTAAATTCACAGCACTGATGGAAAATGCGTTTCGGTGAGTATGTGTAATACAAATAAGTGGTCGTATTTTTACTAGGCCAAGTGTTTACTTTTGCTGAAACTCGAGGAGGCTGGGAACTCTTTTGCCTGCAACCAAGAAGGGCTTTATCCACACACTGGCCTGTACTAGAAAGTTGGGCGAGCCAACAAATTAACATGAAGAGCCATGGCAGAGCCAAGCCAAGGACCTGGCCTGGCTCCGATCTTAGAGCCTGCCCATGAGCCGAGCCTTCAAAATATTTGCTATGTAAATCATTCAACAAACATCTTGTAAAATATGGTAAAATCTCTCCAAAATTCTAAAAACTATGAGGCATATCAGCAAGGGCCTGTGATAATTATCGCTCAGCGCTTTTAGTGCGAGGATAATTATTGCAGGCTAACGCTGGATACTATCACGGAGATAGCGTGCTATCAGCAACGCTTATCTCCCAAGCGATAGGAATCCATGGGTTAGCTGGAAAACAGAGTGATTATCGCTGGAAATCCAGCGATAATCGCACTGCGACCAGCAATACCTTGCTGATAGGTCAGGGTGGTTTTAGCCATGTCCTATTGCAATTAGAGAAACATATCGCCTCCTTCAACCTCCTTGATGTTTTTCAATCCGGCTTTAGAAGGGATGCAGTACAGAAACTGCTATGATAAATATCACTGACAACATTCATCGCTCCTTAGACAAAGGGGATTCCTCATTACTAATCCACCACCCCACCCTTCTCAACACTCTCAAAGACCGGTTCGGATTAGATGGCAATGTATTCAAATGGTTCTCCTCATTCCTTCAAAACAGATCACAGCAAATCAAGCTCAGCCACTTTCTCTCTAAACCTCAACCTGTCTCACTCGGCGTCCCTCAAGGATCCATCTTCTCCCCAACCCTATTCAATCTGTTCATGGAACCACTCACCCTCATCCTCAAACAGGCTAATATCAGTTAACTCCTCTATGCCGATGACACCCAATTATATTACAAGATAAAATCCCACAAAGACATTCTCCACCTCAATGAGACCTTGACCAGAATTCAAACCTGGTTCCATCGGAACCATCTCAAACTGAACCTAAATAAAACTGAAATCATCCTTTTCTCCCCAAAAACAACTCCCTTCCCATTCAACTCTGGATAAAGGACATCAAAGCTCTTAACTGCCCACTCTCCACCTCTAATTCTGTCAAATCTCTAGGCATCAGTATCGACCAGAATCTAAATCTCTTCCCCCACATTAAAAATGCATCCAAAAGTGCGCTTTTCACCCTTCTCCACCTCAAGAAACTTAAACCATTTATTCCAGCAGACGATTTCCAACTTGTTGTCCAATCGCTTGTCCTTTCCAGGATTGACTATGGCAACCCCGCTTTGGCTGGCAACCCTAAAATCCATCTTGCACCGATTAAATCTGTCCTCAATCTAGCTGCGAGACTCATCTCTGATTGTAAAAAATTTGATCACATCTCCCCCGTCCTCAAAAATTTCAATTGCCTCCCAATAGAAGGAAGATCCACCTACAAGATTGCCTGCATCACTCACAAAGCTCTTCACCAAAACACCCCTTCTTACCTTACAACGAAACTACACAAAGTTGGTTGCTCCAGGTCCCTGAGGAGCACAAACTCCATTGTCTTGATCCCACCCAGACTCAAATAGCAAAAGACCCAATCCTGTGCGTTCTCTGGTAACGCTCCTACAATTTGGAACTCTCTCCCTAAGGATCTTCGCTGCAACCCCTCTTACCCTCTCTTCAAAAAGGAACTCAAAGTACTTCTTCTAAACAAATAGTGGGGTATCTAATGTTACTGACTCTGAACATGTCCACTCCTCTCTCTTCCCTTGTCCGCTCCTCTTCCCACCCCCTCTCAATCCTCTTCATTTTCTCACTCCCCCTCTCTTCACCCCCTCTCTCTCCTAACTTTTAATATTCACTTTCCACTTAATTTTATCTCTCTGTTTCTTTGCCCCCTTAGCCCTGTTGAATGCATTATCATACTGTAACTCTTTTTCGCTTACTTGTTAATTTTATCTCATTATGTTCACCATCCTTGTAAAGCGCTCTGATACTCTTGGGTCCAGTAGCGCTATATAAAACCTTTGAAATAAAATAAATAAATAAATAAATAATCCACCTCCCATTAGAATACATGACTGAGTCAGATTACAAAAATAGTTTTCCTCTGTGTAGTGGTGGAGTGGTGTGGTGTTAGATCTAAAATAATTACATCGTCTGCATACATCATGGTATGAATTTTATGGAGGGCAATTTTAGGTGGAAAGTTGCATATCTGTGTAAAACATTCAGGCAGGTCGCTGAGATAAAGGGAAAACAATAGGGGAGCAAGAGGCATCCTTGCCTAAGGCCGTTTGGAGACGGGATAGGGCTTGTGAGACCCTTTTCCCTCCCCATTTGAACCTGACACCAAGTCCCGTAGTGTAATGATGTTATTATATGGAGTAATTTATCCGGGATACCCATTTCGCTGAGTTTTCTCCACAGAGTTCCTCTATCGACTCTATCAAATGCGGTGGTAAAGTCAATAAAAGCAGCATAGACGACCTGGGATTTTATTGCTACATATTTATCTAAGATGGTTTGATGCACGGCAATATTATCAATGACCGAGTGCTTTGGTCTGAATCCGGCTTGATATAGGGGGATTGATGTTATGTTATGTTAATATTTTTTTGTAAAGCGCACGTACACCCGTGTGTTTCACGGCGCTAGTGTCAGAGGACCAGATAAACTCCCTAAACGTAGATTTCTAGATTAATCCTGATGATAAAGCTTAGTCCTTAAGATGGTTTAATACTGCTGCTGTGAAAATCTTTCCTGTTGCATCTAGAAGGGCTATCTGCCTGTAGTTGTCAGGATGGAGCCTTGAACCCTTTTGTGTATAGGTATTACAATGCTCCCCTTCCTACATTTGGGGATTTCCCCGGTGGCAAAGATATGGTTAAAAAGGGGAGATAACATCTTGCTCCATGCTTTGGGATTGCATTGGAGAACCTTAATCGGGATTTGGTCATGCCCCCTTGCTCCCGTCGTTCTTGCCCTTTTTATATATAGCTCAATTGAGAAGGGACTTGGTGCTCCGATATTTAGGGATTTCACTTCTGGATTTCTAGCCAAATTATTAGTTATTTCTGAATTAATATTTAGTTTATATAGATTGGCAAGGTATAATTCCCATTCTGTCGGAGGCACCGGGATGGCTTGTAATGCTTTTTTCGTTCCCTTTTCTTTAGCAATTATGTCTCAATAGGCGCGTTGGTTATTTTGTTTTGCTGCTATCTGCATATATATCCAGTTTTTATCCTGGGTTAGTCTCTTGTTTTTTGCCTTTTCTCTCCTACGTTGATTTTCCAATTTGTTAATTTCTAGCTGTTTGGATACTGAGTATTCTAGAAACTGCGATCTTATCAGTTTGTTTAATTGTTTTGTATTAGTAGCTAATTTTGGTTTTTCGTATTGATTCTTTATTGTACCCCATTGCTTTAATTTTTCCTGTAGTTTTTGTAATAACTTTTTGATAGCCATTTCGAAATTTATAATCGGATTTATAGAATGAGTTATTTGCAGTAGCTGTGTTGTATTGATTATGGTAATAATTTTATTGAGTGCTGCTGAATTCCATTGTATCCGTCTTTGGGCCTGATTTACCAAAACTGTGCTATGAATGTACATAATATGGCTTGACGAGGGAAGTTGTATCTTCCACTCTGTGTCTGCTTGCAGGATAGCATGGTCACTGCTAAGGACAAAATAAATTTTAAGTTGTGAAACTGTTCCAAACAGGTTAGCGCTACAAATTATGTAGTCCAGGAGTGAGGAACTACAGTTCCCTTGTCTTGTATTTGATGCAGGAATATCTCCTTCTACATTACCATTTAGTATTATTCCATTTAATAATGGGAGTGAAGCTACTAGAATTTTCCCTCTTTCATCCGCTTTATTTTCTCTAGGAAATAGTGGAATGGAGATTCCCAGAGCCTCTTCTTTGTACCAGTTTGACCATTTTTGAAGCACCTCATTTTAGATTTTCCCATTGAAGTCGCCCATAATGAAAAACGATGGATAACCTTGTCCTTCTATTGTTTTTTCAATATCCTCGAGGATTTCTATAGCTATTACATCCATTTTTGCTTCAGGGGGGATATAAACATTACAAACTAGTAGATCTTTTAGGGTTTCTAGCAGGGCCGGACTGGGAATTGAAAGCAGCCCTGGCAAATTTTGCCAGACCAGCCCCCGTCCGGCGCGTAGCGTGCGAGCGCAGCGTGCAAGGCTGACCACCATCAGGGCGGTTTGGAAAACGACAGACCAAAATGGTGAATTTTACAGCATATTTTTCATTACATTTTCAAATTGTATCAACTTTCAAAGCACAGTAAATAGTAGATGATGACCTTAAAGAACATCAGGTTACCCACCCAGTCATATGTACCCATAGGCATTCTTTCAGAGAGTACCAAAAATAGACACAAGTAGTGAATCAGAGAGAACAAAGTAAAAGTGAGACCAGCCCTCACATGGTGTGTAGCGAGCAAACGCAGTGAGCAACCACTACTAGGGGAAACAGTGGAAATGTCACACATAAGCATCTGATAACTCGCACCTAGGGCACAGAGGCCAGAAACTATGGAAACATCACATCCATGCAGTGTGACTCTTAATAATGATTCCAATTATTTCTCTGAATTTAAGCACTTTGTGCAAGATCAGTTGTTCCGGGTACACGTGTTCTAAATAGTGATGAGGATCCCTGCCCCCTCTACCCCAAACCCCAGGCGGATCCGCCAAGAGGTCTGAAAACTCAAGAAAAACAAATGAAGACGACTGCATAATACATTCATTGACAAAAAATATTGTATAGAAACGCTGGGAGCATGAACAAGCACCAACTGCGGCAATAGGTCTGGCTATGTTTTTACATGGGGGGAGAGAAGAGGGGAAGGAAGGGGAGAGAGAGAGGGAGAAAGGGAGAAGAAGAGGGAGAAAAAGAGGAAGAGAATGAGAGATTTTAGGAAGGAGAGGAATGAGAGAAAGATGGGGAGAGGGATGGAAAGAGAAAGAGGGAGCGATAGAAAGAGGAACGAGAGAGAGGAAGGGGGAGGTAGAGGGAGAGAGAGGAGATATAGGGAGGGGGAGAGGGAGAGAGAAATACAGGGATAGAAAAGAGAGAGAAGGAGGGATAGAGAGAGTGAGAGAGAGAAAAGGATAGAGAGAAAGGGATAGAGAGTGAGAGAGGAATGAAATGAAATTAAATGAAATGTATATTTGTAGAGCGCGATTGCTGCCCTGAGGCGTCCAAGCGCTAATGACAAGTGTGATTTGCTTAACAGAGGGAATTCGCTGGGGAATTAGTAAGGAGCGTTAAAGAGGAAAGTCTTCAACTGCTTCTGAAAGGAGGACAGATTAGGGTTGGACCTGAGTTGAAGGGGGAGTGAATTCCATAGCTTGGCGGCATTGTGAGTAAACATCCTGCCGCCAGCTCTTGCCTTTTTTATTCTAGGGACTATGGCCATGAATGCCTGGCTAGATCGAAGATTTCTACTGGGATGGTACTGTGTTATTAGATCACGGACGATGGCCGGTCCTGTGTCCCAAAAGGCTTGATGGGATATACACATAGCCTTAAAGGCAATTCTTTGTCGTACCGGTAGCCAATGCAGGCTACTCAGTCCAGGTTTGGCTGACAGTCTACGCGGCAGCTGGAGCAATGTGCGGGCTGCGCAGTTTTCGACTATCTGCAACTTACGCAGTGTGTATTCAGGGACACCGAGATAAAGGACATTGCTAAAGTCCAGTCAGGACTGAATCTGACCCTGAATGGCTACCTGCTTTGCCTCCATGGGTAAAAGTGGAAGAACTTTCTTCAGCATCCTAAGGAGTCCAAAGCAGGTAGTCGAGAGTTTTGTGGCCTGGGTATTAAAAGATAGAGCTTTGTCCAGCCAGAAACCCAGGCTCTTTATGTTGTCCTATGGGGTTGGAGGGGTGCCTAGGCATGGGGGCCAGGGGGAGTTGAGAAATGTGGGGTTCGTGGGACCCAGGAACATCAGCTCCGTTTTGTCCCCATTAAGTTTGAGGGAGGACGAAGTCATCCAACCCTTTACCTCCTCCAGGCACTTCGTCAGCCCCACTGTTGCTGAAAGGCCATTATTCTCGAGGAAGTCCACCAGATGGATATTGATGTGCTTCTCGAGAATTTTGCTCACCCAGGGGAGCAAAGAGATCGGACGATAGCTACTGAAGTCACCGGGGTCCAGATTCTTGTTTTTTAGCAGACCACGGACCATAGCCCGCTTCCAGGCAGGAGGGACGGTACCGGAGGTGATGGAGGCATTCAGGAGGTTCATGATGGTGGGTAGAACGACCTGAGGTGCCAGCATCATTACTTCTGGGGGGGGGGGGGGCTGGGTCACATGGAGACCCCGATTTTATTTGGCGGGCTAAGGACTCCAGAGATTCGGGATCTAGCAGTGGAAAGTGTTCCAAAATTATCGGGAGTTGTGATGGAGCATCCCCCAGGTTTGCTAGTCCTTGAGCTCTGGACTCTGGTGCTATGAAAGGAAAAGAGG
Source organism: Lissotriton helveticus (assembly GCF_964261635.1). Lineage (NCBI taxonomy): Eukaryota > Metazoa > Chordata > Amphibia > Caudata > Salamandridae > Lissotriton > Lissotriton helveticus. Next base: position 85,631,083 of record NC_136067.1, on the reverse strand, counting down.
AGTAGATTTGGTTGACTTTGTGATGGAAAAATTCTGCCAAGTCATTGCAGTGGGCTATGGTTTTACCCGGGTGCATGCCGGGGGAGGGAAGTTTGGAAAGGCTTTTCACTATTTGAAAAATTTCCTTCGGTTTAGACTTGGCCCGCATGATTTTGTCCGCGAAGTAGGTAGACTGGGCAGATTTAACCTCAACCTTATATGATTTTATTGCCTCTCTATATTGGGTTTTCTCATCTAATGAGTAATCCATGCTCCACCGTCTTTCTAGTTTCCTGCAGTGACGTTTCTTTTCCCTAAGGGCCTCCGAGTACCAAGGGGCAGTTTTTTGAGAGCGTTTCAATGTGATTTTACAAAGGGGAAGGGTGGCCTCAAGGGATTGTGCAATCCATTCTTCATATTCTTGATTGGCCACACATGGGTCCCCATTGTGAGAGGGCTGAGCAGTCGCGAGTCTATTAGACCAGGAGGCAACTGGTAGTCGGGCCCAGATTCTAGCGTTTCTTACGGTGGGGCTAGGGAAGGGTGACTTACGTGTAGTCTAGGTAAGGGGCACAAGTAGATGGTCAGTCCAGGGGAGGGAGATTGGTAGCCCAACCACAAGCTCTGTACAGTTACTAAACACTGGGTCCAATAGATGATCCTTAATATGGGTGGGTGCCTCAACCCGTTGTGCTAGCTGTGGAGCCGCTAAATCATCTGCCAACGCCATGGCGGTATGATCCAGGGTGGCATCAAAATGAAAATTGAGGTCGCCTAACAATGTATAATTTGAGGCAGTTGTGACCCGTTCAGCTATAATAGATGGAAGGTGCTTGTGAAACTGTTTAGAGGGCCCCGGGGGGCGGTATACAACAGTGCCTGAGAAAGAGTTGTTGGGGGAGAATTCCACGCTAAATGCTAGGCTCTCACATTCTGGAATTGATTCAGGGATTACTCAGCAGTGATACTGCTCTTTATGTATGATAGCTAGACCTCCTCCTCTCCCTTCAGGGCGATCCAGCCGGATAATTTGGAAGCCTGGAGGAAGGGCTGTCACGATATCAGGGTCAGAGTCTGTAGTAAGCCAAGATTCTGTGAGGAAAACTGCATCTGGCATACGTTCTTCTAGCATAAGACAAAGTTCCATCCTATGCTTTGGTAGGGATCTACAGTTTAGCATAAGCATATTATAGTCCAATTTCGCGTCGCGTAGCTGCATGGGTTTGAGAGTCTGTGTACACCCCGGACAGATCACTGGCAGATCTATAGCCTGGAATGAGTGCGAACAGCCTTTAATTCCCAAAGGCCTCATGCTGAGGAGGGCTTCCGCACTATAGTACCTGCTATTTAGCGGCTGAGATGTAAGGGGTATGGCCTAGGTCCCGCCCGGTCGCGGACGGGTGCAGACGGGCTTGCCGGCGCACCCGCTGCGCGGACGGGAAGTCATCATCTTTTTATACGTTGTGGAGGAGGGTGGGAGGCGTCCTACAGCTGGACCGCTACCCTTTCCTCCCACTAAGATGGCGGCTACCCCCTTTGACTCCCGGCGTCAGCGCCTCAATCGGCTGCGCCGGTAAGGAGGTCAGGTGCAGGGAGCCTCGGTGTGACGCTAATCTCACACCCAAGGGTCCGGGACGCTTGGTGAGTAAAACGGACAATTAAAATAATTACAACTTTAAAAACAGATTTACCAGCGAGTAAACAATGAAGCGGGAGAAATAGAGTAGAGAGCCCCCGGCTTCCGCCTCAGGGGAGAAAAAGCAGAATCTGAGTGCTAGCTGTAAAACCCCTTAAGTAATCTGGGAGGGCGGGAGGCGTCCTACAGCTCGACCGCTACCCTTTCCTCCCACTAAGATGGCGGCTACCCCCTTTGACTCCCGGCGTCAGCGCCTCAATCGGCTGCACCGGTAAGGAGGTCGGGTGCAGGGAGCCTCGGTGTGACGCTAATCTCACACCCAAGGGTCCGGGACGCTTGGTGAGTAAAACGGACCATTAAAATAATTACAACTTTAAAAACAGATTTACCAGCGAGTAAACAATGAAGCAGGAGAAATAGAGTAGAGAGCCCCGGCTTCCGGATCAGGGGAGAATAAGCAGAACCGTGAGATATATGGGGATAGAGAGGGAGAGAGGGGGGATAGAGGGAGGGAGAGAGAGGGGTAGAGAGTGAGGGAGCGAGAGAGAGGGATAGAGAAATATAGAGAGAGAGGGGGAGGGAGCAAGAGAGGGACAGAAAGGGAGGGAGAGGGGGCGAGAGAAAGAAAGAGGGAGGGAGGGAGAAGGAGGGTGAAAGAGAGGGGGCGCGAGAGAGAAAGAGAGGGAGAGAGAGAGAGAGGGAGGGGGAGAGGGATAGAGTAAGAGAGGGAGAGAGGGATACAGAGAGAGGGGGAGAGATGGAAGGAGAGCGAGGAGAGACAAAGAGAGATAGAGAGAGAGAGAGAGAGAAAGAGAGAGAGAGAAAGAGAGAGAGATAGAGAGAGAAAGAGAGAGAGATCACACTGTTCCCTTTTCTGTCCGCATTTGTCTTTTTTTCTTCCTTTCATCTCTCCACCCCCGACTGGCTCTGCTTCAGCTACCTATGGGGCAACATGCATCCCAGACAGAGCACGACTGTGCTACCTGTATGTCACAATATTGACAGCAGGCAACACTTAAACCAAAAGGTCCATAGTCATAGAGATGTTTTAAGGGTATGGACATGAGATAAATGCACATCCACCGAGTCTGAAATGGAACACATTACACAGTCTGTGCTTATCCCAACAACAGCCAAGGATCCAGCCTAAATGGACCAAACTTGGACGCCTCTGAGTCACCATATCAAAACGTGTTGTAAACTGCAGCAGATCCAAAGGAAGAGACAACTTTTTTTACATCACGTTTGTCATCCTCACTTTCCTTTGCTCCTCAAAGTGCAAACAAATGTGTGATCATAAGATTACCTTCGAGGTAATTGTATGATCACCTTGCACCATATGTTTATGAGTAAATGAATACATGTTATAGGTTCGATTATTACAAATCAGTAAATTCATACCACACAATATATGCAATGCTAAAACAGTTAACAACAAATATAAATCCTAAAATAACTCATTGGTTACAAACCACAGCGGTGCCAATATTGGACTAGAGTTCTTTTTGTTGCTAATAATCGTCTGATAATTAATTATGCATTATGTGCTACTATTCCTTCACTCTAAAACTGTGTAAGATGGTTTGGTCTTCATTTTATTGCTTACTGCATTTACACATTTTCCAGACTGTGCACTTTTTGTGGGATCCTAAGTATCAGAACAAACATGCCAATGCCGCTCTGCAAGTTGTACTAGCAATAAGTGATGTGCTTGTGCACTTAGGAATTCAGGGCAGCAAAGTGTGTGTGAAATCGACTCTCCCCCAGTGTTGCAAAACCTGCAGCCCCTGGAGCTCATTTGTGGGTTTTTACAGGGAGAGAGCACTTGACCATGGATTATTCATTTAATGGAAGACATCTTGAGTGTATCTGATTAGGCATTCATAACGTCATGGTGTGATTGGAAGAGAGGGCTAATAATCCAGGTCCTGTCTCAGAAGACCAAAACCGTCCTTGCGCCTGTAGAGTGTGTTGTGGGAGCAAGAGAAGCACCTAGAAGTTGTGCCCTGGATTGTATCCAGGCGCTGAGGGAGCTTTGAGCGAGAGGCAGGCCAAAGGATCTTGGAATGAGTTTGGCTTTAGTGACAGTCAGTATGGCTGAGAACCATAAACCCAGATGAGGATATGTTGCAGCTTCTCCTATTTTCAACTGGCCTCTGCTCCAATACTGAGTTAGCTTACTCTTTAGTTTTCCAAATACCCTCACCTTGGCTTTGCCTACATTCACCGATTGCACTTCTGCAGTTTGTCCGAAGTGCGTTGTATTCCGATTATAATTTAGCCAAGAATACCCAGATCTGCAGCCCGCTGTATAAGCCTCATGTGGTAAATACATGTTTCTTGCAGAATATTGTTGTCGCCCGAGTTAGTATGGTTGATTGAATTCATGGCCACCTGTGAACGAAGCTCAGGAATGGGTAGCTACGCTCATTGAAGCAAGGCTGAAGGCGCTAGCAGGTGAGAGCGAGGCCTCATCTAGACACAGAGCTGTGCTGTGCATATACGGTCAGTGGTAACGGTCGGAATCTCCAGTCCAGACCAGAGTGAGTCAGACTGTGCGAGGCGCGACGCCCCGCAGGAGGAGGAGTAGCAGGGCAACATGCTGAGTAAGGCCTCTCGTCGGAGGGTCGTGAACTGAATTTTGTTTTACCTTATTACAAGGCCTGCCAAAAATTGTGGTGTAATCTGCTTTATTACCGGCTAGGAATGGAATGCCTTTGTGAGTTTGTGTCAGATCTCGCACAGTGATCCACAGGGTGCGCCGTGCTCACGTTACGGCATCAAAGCGAACCATGAAGGGGAAATAGTAGTGCGCTGTGAATTGCTTACAGGACGGACATTCGGAGCACTTTTGTTGTGTGCAAAGTGTAATCCATAGCTCACCGAATCCTCAGTACAATAGGGCCGCATATATAATGTGAAGGCAAGACCTGCCGGCCCGGCATATAGTGTGAAGGCAAGACATGACAATCATCTAATTGATTTGGTGCCGGCCCGGGGTGGAAACACGTACTTACTCACCTCTGCAGTTGGTGGCAGACACAGGGGGGCTACGGCTCGGCAAGCCAGTAGAATAAATAAATGATGCCCGCTCCGGTCAACAAGTGCGCACCTCTGCTCTCTCGTCACTGATGCAGCAGTCACGCGCAGTTTTAATTGGCCAATGCGCATGCAGGAACATCATCAGCCGCACCCTAGAGGCGCGCAGATACGGCGGAGGAGGAGACAGGCACCTCCTCCTCCTCCTCCTCCTCCTCTTGAAACAGGGTTTTGTTGCACAAACACCGGTCAATCTGGGTTGCTGGCGCTGCTGGCCTGTTTTCCCTGCAGCTACAGAGCGGAGTGGACTCGGTCGGAGGCTATTCAGGCCTGTAGTATTTGTATGTATTTGGCTGGGGGGTCGATTTTCAGTCTGGCCGTCACTCACTTCAGAGAGAAGTCACCAGGTGTCGTGTGTGTGTCTGTCAGACACACGACACCTGGTGACTTCCCTTTGAAATAAATGACGGTCGGACTGAAAATCGGCCCCCCAGCTACAAAACCGTCCCCCTGTTTGAAAACCGGCCCCACCACATCCAGCCTACCGGGGGATTGCCCGGTGCCCGAAAGCACCACTCCGGCCCTGATTTCTAGTGTGTTTATCCCAAACTTAATCTTGATACATTGAAAATTCTTTGTGTTAGTTGGAATTATTTCTTGAGCCCACTTATAATCTTCATTAAGTAAAATTGCTATCCCACCTTTCGCATGACCCCGATCAACCTGCTCTGCAGGAATATCATATACGTAGTATTTTTCTTGATCGAAATTTGATGTAGACCAGGTTTCTTGTAGGGCCACTACCGCTGGACAGTTTTTTATTATTTCAGCCATCTTATCTTGAGTTCTTCCGGCAATGTTCCAAGATGAGATAGTCAAGCCTATGTTAAACAAAAGATTTATTATACTTAAGTTGTTTGTTACTGTTCAGGGTTTCCGAAATCCAGGCCCATGAGTAATCCCTCATTGTTATTTCCCTCTTAGGGGAATTTTTACTACAAGTTCCTCTTTCACCATTCTTTATGTAGACAAATATATTTTCTGTATAAGGGTCTGCGGGGGTTGTTCATAGTATTAAAGCTTTGATTCAATCGCTGCATTTTAAGAGATTCTTTTGTTATTTCTATCTTTTGGACTTCTCCATTTAATACTGGAGTCAAATCATAGCCATATTTGTGGAGGATCTCACTCTCCTTTAATATAATTCCTGGTATTACTGGAGACCAGAATTCTACAATCGCTGTTGTTGTTTTGGTTTTTTCCGGGAACATAACTAGTTTTATTTCATTTCTCGCTAGTGAATGTAACGGCTGTATCTTTTGAAGCAGACTGATAATTTGGTCGCGGTTAACTGGAGCATTACCGGAAGGAAATAGATCTGTAATTTCCAGATGGTTTGGCCAAATCTCCTCTACTTGTGGGTTCTTTTTCTCTATGGTAATAGTTCTTTTTGGGCTATCTCTTAATGCTGGGGTCATAGGACCGTGATCTACTAATGAGAAACTTGTTGCTTTTGGATTAAGTTTGTAAAGTTGGTTTGAGTTGCCTCTTTTTGTTTTGACTGGCGAATTCTGCTCTTTTACCTTCGGGTTGCAAGGTATTTCTTCCCTTTCCTCATTATCTAGTGATCGGATTGGTGTAGGAGAAATATTCTGGAACCTTGTTTTACGGGCTTTCTTTTTCTCAATCCTTCTTAGGGCCTTTCTCCTTTTCAATTTTGTCTTCTTTTGTTTTCTTTTGCGATTTGAAATTTCTAGGCCCTGTACGGCATTGTTTGGAAGCTCAGTATCAGCCATTACTTTAAAATGTGGAATTGCCGGACTGCTCAAATTCAGTTGTGGTTTCGCTTTTGTAAAAATTGGATAATATGGTATTTCCTGCTGGCGAGTCTCTGATTTGTTTTCCTTCTTGAAAGTGAATATATCTGATTATGATCCTGTTTGTCCTTAAATTCTTTATGCAGTTTCCTTCCAGTTTGAGTTGCAATTTCTTTCTTAAATGGGGAAAGAGATTTTATAATTTCAGCTTTTGGCTTGGAGGGATTTTCCACTTTGCCTTTACCACAATCTCCTGCTATTGATGTTGATTTTAATAGCTCTTTCTTCCTTTTTTTCTCTACTAGATATTTTAGCATTCCTAGTTGGGTATCAAGCATTTGATCGGAATTTTCCAATATGTTTCCTAATTGAATAATAACTGATTCCAGGATGCTTTGCAAAGTGAACAGAGATTTGGATACTGGGGTATAGTTATTAGAGAGACCTGTGGTTTTAAAAAGAGAAAGATCTGGTGATTTTTCAAGGAATCCCTCTTGATTAGATGGTTTTTGTGGAGTGCTATTCTGAATGTTCTGTGGCTCCTTTTGGGATCCCATGTGCAATATTGGATCTTTGATATTAATATCTGGGCAAGTGATGTCATACTCTTGAGATTGCTGTATTTGGAATGATCCCAGTATTATTGATTCCGATACAGTGAGGTTAGGGATTGACTCCTCCAGATCTATTAGGGTACTTTTTGGGGAGACCGCTGGTGTTCTTTGATTTTGAATTTGGGATTGATCGTAGGTAGGTGTTCCATTCTTTCCAGCCTCATTTTTCCCTTTTTTTTGATGGTCTATTTTATGAGGTTTTTGTAATTGCCCCTGTTCATCTGAGCTTAGTTTTGCGAAGTATTTTTGAATTCCAGGGATCGATATAGTCTTTCCGGCTCTTATCGTCTTCCCAGCGCTCTTTCTAGTTGCCTCTTCTGTTCCCATCCTCTTCATGAGGATAGCTCTCGATCTTAATTTTTTGTATGCCATTAGAGTGCGGAAAATAACAGTATAATTTCAGTTGTGTTTTCGGTCGTCCTGGTTATGCCAAGTGGGCACTACCTGGTGGATCGTGGCCAGCCGTGCGGTTGATCCTACTGTTCCCTGCTGCCCCCCTACTTTTTTTTTTTTGATCCAGCGGGGTCATAGCGCTATACAGTAGTGCACTCCTTGCTGAGCCAACAGGAACCAACGTTAAAATAGCCCTTGGCCCATGGCAGCCAACCCAGCCAGCGAGGTTAAATTCCAAAGCGCCAATATACCGGGGTGCCGCTCATGCAGCACCGAACCTAGCACCAAGTTTCCACTCCCTGACTCTCAGCTTCTTATGTGTTTATACGGTTTTCACAGGCACTAGTCATTAATCATTAGTCCTTAGTTTGTTGGTAACTGAACTGCTATTAACAATGTTACCATTGGTTATTCCTGCTGCTCAAGTAACCTGGTAATTAAAGCCTGTTTGCAGATTAGACTTAAGCCACAACCAGGGCCTTGAAAGGCACTATAATAAATACAGATGGCCACTTAGGTGTAATTAGAGGCAAATGCCAGTGGTAGGCTTCATTCACCGCCACCCCTTTATTCACCTAGACCACCGTCTCCTGTACTCACACTCTCTCCTCGCCTCCCACGCTGTGTGCAGTTCCTCACAGTGTCTTCTCGGTGTCCTTGCTCTACTCTGTTGCTCTGTTACTATCAAAATGAGTTAAATTGCAGCTCCTGCCAAGTAAAAAGGCTACTCTGCCACATTTGGCATGCTTTTTGCTGCTCCTGCCACAATGAAAAGGCCACACGGACCACACGGTCTCTGTCTCGTCACGCAGGGAATCCACGGCTAACAGGAAGGTAAAACTCTGCTTCCGCTGCACTGTGAGACACTCAGCAATGTCCTGCTGGTCCTGCCACATTAGAGACAGCACCCACCGCACGTTGAAGCAATTCGCGGCTCCCGCCGCACTTGGTGGCGACTCACGGCTCCCTCCACACAAGAAGGAGAATTGCGGCTCCAGCCGCACAAGGAAGTAATTTGCGGCTCCCGCCGCTCTAGGAGGCGGCTCGCGGCTCCTGGCGATCCGGGGGAAAATTCGCGGCAATTTGCGGAGCCGACCGGAGCACTGTGGGGGGCCAAGACTCAACACACTTAACCCCGCATGGCTTGGCTTGGCTGCCCGGCTGCACGTTGCCCGCAATCCACGGCTGGATGTTGGCCCCCGTAGAGAGAGAGAGGCAGCGGTAGTCAGCGGAGAAGCCGCGGTTCGCGTCTTCGGTGTCTTCCTGCTCCTGCTTGCTGCTCGCTGCAATCGGCTATCGGCCAACATCAACAGGGTGAGTAACGACCAGGGACTGGGAGTACGAGGGGAGATGGGCACAATGACACACATACACAACGATGTGTAGCACACTGCACACCTACAATGACCCTGAATCATGTCCCTGATCGCCGAGGCACACTGCAGCACACGCATACATAGCAATCACAGCACATCCCACGACATTGTGGTACAAAGTGCAACAGCGACACTGCAGAACAGAGGACACAACTGGCTCTGCTCATGCGCAGAAACAGGCCAATCACATCTAACATAGCAGGAAACTGTGAGATTGAAATGTACGTGTACAACCTCACATCCGTCATGTAGTCCAATGTCCATTGTCCCACATCAAATATTCAGCACCTCCCAAACAGTCACAATGTACACTGTCATGCAGTCTGCATGTAAACTAGAACTATGCGCCAACATACATGTCAACACGATGTCAACATGAATCTCCCCTTCACATTGCAGATGGACAAACAACGCCTCCAGCAGAGCAGACCAGACAACTCATCAGTGATGCTGGAGAGGACCAACACACCTTCGACACCGACGCACTACAACAGCTCATGGACATCTTAGGAAACTCACCCCTAGGAGCAGGGCAGCCAAGCTACATAGAGGAATCCCCAGCCCCTGCACAGACCACACAGCATGAAGCACCCGCCACCATGGCTGGCTCCCAACACCTCACCGTGTCACACATCGCATTCAAATGCCAGGTGTCAGAATGCCAAAAGGAGGTAACCGAACAGGTGCGGTGGGGTCCGAACACATGGAAGACGAACTAGATCACATACGTGGGTGTCTAATTCCCTTCAGGGACCACGTACACCCCACAAGGGAGACCCACACTGCGACAGAGACACATGCACTTGCACATTTCCAGTACTGAACCACACCCAGAGGCACAAAATTATCATTCGCACACCCACACTGGACCTGCGTATTACGGCCCAGTCCACTCCTCTTACGTTTTGAGTGGGCGACGACAAACCTACATGTCCAAGGTCTAACCCGTTGCCTGCCGTGACATGCTTGCGTCCGCTGTACATAGCACAATGTAATATAGTAGGGCCCGTGGCCATCATGCATACTTTATGACCACACGGACACACGCCGATAGTCTGTTCAACTAGCTACGAGCACGTGCGCCCGACCCTATTATTGGCAGGGCCACATGTACAGTGACGCCTGTGCTGGATGTGTGTGTGGTGAGTGTAAGCCAGCCCTCATGGAGTGGTTGGTGCTGGCAACAACTTGAACAGTGAACACCATTAAAATGGAAACTGAAAACACCAGCATGACAGAGACAACTGCGGAGCATCATGGAGGTAGCCAGAACAAGTATAGAGGTCACCCAATATGCCAACAGATGTGTCTGTGAGTTGCTGTGCACTGAGTTTGGGGCACTAGAGCTGAGTGCGCTCATGTGAAGACATTTTCCAGGATTGTGTCCCTTTGGGATATACCTGATGCAGCTGCAGTGGGGTGTGTTACACCTGCATCTTCCTCATCATTGTCCCAAGTCTCCCACACTGCCTGAGGTGACAATGCTGCGTAACCTCTCCATAGCACAAAACTCAATCAGTAACGGTCCAGGGTTTGCGGTGCACTGAGTTAGTGGCACCTGGAGTGCTAAACAGGGTATCAGGCAGATGATGGCATCAGGGCCGGACTGGGAATTGAAAGCAGCCCTGGCAAATTTTGGCAGAGCAGTCCCCATTTGGCGCATGGTGAGCGACCACAGCGAGCGAGCACCACCTCTATTAGGGAGGTTTGGGGGAGTTCTCCCCCAAGACAATTTTGGAAAAAAGCAGACCAAAATGGTGCATTTTACAGTAAATTTTTCATTACAAATGTAATTGTATTAATTTTTAAAGCACAGTCAATAGTAGGTGCAGACCTGAGTAGGTGATGACCCCTTAAAGAGCACCAGGTTATCCAGTCATTATGCCTACAATTAAGACTGGTATTGTAGCACTAACGCGGATCACGGTCTGCTGAACAGACCCGAAGATCGCTTCACGAATACCGGACTCTGACGGTCTTCAGCCATCTCCCCCACGGTTCCTACATCGGGAGCTAGGCTGCGGATCCATAGACCCTGCCTCATCAATTCATTTGCCAACTATCACCTTCACGGCCAGAACGGGACTCCGTTCTTGTGCCCTTACACGACTCTTCGAGCTTACGCTAATTTGGACCCAGCAACCGGACCTACGTTTGACCTTCTCTTCTCGTGCCGTAACTGGGCTCCGTTTTTGTGCATGTACCACCATCCACCATCCTTCGGATCAAGCTTTCGGATACTTATTTCACTATCATTCCATACCAGAAAGGGGACCTGTCTCTGGATTTGCTTGATTCTACAGTTGTGCTTTTTCTCCGCAGAGCAGAGGCAGAAGTGCACACTGCACTGTGCATAGCTGCCAAGGTTTCAGATTGCTATGTGTGACATTTTCATAAATTCAGTGAAATTATGAGTGACATTCAATGACTATGAGTGACACTTTCTCGCAAGCAAAAATCAAGCAATGAACATGAGGGAAACATATAAATATCAGAAATTCCACCTATTTGACCAACCAGAAACTTCAAGATCTTAAACTGCTGCGATTGAAATGGCAGCACAAGGAGAAGAGGAAATTACATTTTCAAGAGTGCGATTGTAATTCAGGAATGCACTGAATTTACCAATGTATGCAGTTGAGCATAGGATAAATAAACAACCACATAAAAAAAATATAAAGATTATTCACCCATCCAGTTATAACGCTCGAAGCAGTGAGCAAGGTTCTATCAAATACTGTGCAACCAGCAGGATTATTCTAAGACAGCACTTTGAAGATTGTAAAAAGCACAGCTTTTCTGACCTTGTATGAGAGAATTCGTCCATGACCCATTCGTAGGAGAAAAGAACTATAATAGTGGAGCAGTATACGACAGAAGGTTACTGATAGTATTCATAATCCATAAAAAAGACAAGTAGGACACACTCAGCTTACAGTTGCCCTCGAAGTAACCACTGTGACGGAGTCCTGATGAAGGCTTTAGCCGAAACGTGCGTTGTCTGTCAACAAGCCACCAGTTTTATGAATACAGCATAAAGAAGGATGATGTCATTATTGATTGTATAATCAAGGGTTACAGAAGACTGTTAGTCTCTTACATATTGTCAAATTGAGGAATGGTGCTATTTGATGAGTTTATGAGTATACATGTGACAATAAGGTTGTTATAAACAAAAAGGATTAGAGAAATATGACTACTGTGAAATACAAGAGATGATGATATATTTTTTGTAAGCCACAAAAAAGATAACATAAGCCAAAAAAAGATAACATATATATATATGTATATATATATATATATATATATTTTTACACAAAAAGAATCTCGCGGCACACTTCTTGGATGGATGCAGTTATTTATTCAAAACGTAGCACAACACCTACGCGTTTCGAACCGTAGTTCCTGGTCACGGTAGTGATTGTGATTAGTCCCTTTTCACTGTTATTTATAACATTGCATGCACCATTGATTTGCTGGGGCATGCTGGTCTTTGTGGTTCAAATGATTTCACTGTTGCATTACTTCATGCGTTTAGGTGCTTGCTATGTACAACAAAGGGGAATGTTTAAGTCACTGCTTATGGAGGCGTGCCTAGTTTTACAGGGTCTCTCGCTTCCAAAACGCTCCTGCCTACTATGTACCTGTAGGCTGGATTTTAAGCGTGACTTCAGACTGATTGTCTTTTGCAATAAAGGGCTGAGTGCCCTACGTCCCCGTTGTTGTCTTATGTCAAGCATCATAAGTTAAATTCTAATAGTGAGTTACCAAAAATATACAGAATGTTCGGTCTGTCACTGCCATTAACTGATTGCTATTATTCAAAGATATGGAGAGTCTGCTTTTCATAAATGGACATAAAGTTCTTCATCGCCATTGAGACCAGCCGGCTGTTTCGTTTTAAACCTGATTATCAATTTTGATTCGAGACGTCTCAATGTTTGTTTACGGTTGCCACCTCTTTCATGTTCAGGAATGTTCGCCAGTCCAAAGAATTTCACATCAAGCCAGGTTTTTGATTCGTGACTGGCCATGTGTTTTGCTATTGCATAAGAAAAGTCTCTGTTTTGAATGGCACGAATGTGTTGCAATATTCTCGTTTTCAGTGGACATGTCGTGCTTCCTATGTATGCTTTACCACAGAAACATTGTAGCATATATACAACAAATGACGACTCGCAGGTTATGCTGGTCCTGATGATGAAGGTTTTTCCTTCTGGATCTGTTAGGTTCTTAATGTTTTTACCAATTTTACAGGCCTTGCAGGTTGGACATTTAGTGAATCCTTTTTTCCTTTGGTCCAACCAAGATTCCGGTTTGTTCATTACAAAGTGACTTTGTGTTAATTGATCTGCAAGGTTGGGAGCTCTTTTGTATGCTATCAATGGATGGTCTCCGATGGTCATACCAATATCAGGGTCTTTGCGCAAAACATGCCAATATTTCATCATTGTCTTTTGTATTTTGTAGCTCTCCTTGCTGTATGTTATTATCAGCCGCGGCTGCTCCTCCTTTTGTGCTGCACTGTGTAAATCAGTGTTTGTCGATTGGTTTGTTTGTTGGTCTTTATTTACGAGGGTGTCTGCTCTAGTTTTGGTACGTGCTCTTGTTTCACATATTTCTAAATCAGTTTTTTTATATCCTCTTTGTAGGAATCGTTCCTTAGTTTCTTTGAATTTCTTTTCCATTTCGTGGTCTTCTGAACAATTCCTTCTCATCCTTAGAAATTCTCCATACGGAATGCTCTTTTTTAACTGATGTGGATGAAAGCTCAAGCCATGTAGGAGACTGTTTGTTGCGGTTTTCTTTCTATGGACAGTTGTTTGTATTTTGCTGTTGGAAATATACACTCTTGTGTCCAGAAATTCAATCTCTTTGGCACTTACTGTATATGTGAATTTTAATCCCAAGTTGTTATTGTTTAAGACTTCAAAGAAAATGAGGAATTCCGATTCAGTTCCCTTCCATAAGAGAAAAAGATCGTCGATGAATCGTAGCCAAAGTGCCACTTTGGCCATATGGTGATCATTTTCCTCTCTCCAAGCCACGCTCCTCTCCCACCATCCCATCACGAGATTCACGTAGCTTGGAGAGAAGGACACTCCCATCGCTGTTCCGCAGCATTGTTCATAGAGGGTTTTGTTGAACAGAAACACATTGTTGTGCAAACACATGGAGATCATTTCCTTGATCATTTTCGAGTGTTCCCTTCGCGTGATAGGTAGTTGGTCCAGAAAGTAGCTAATTGCCTTAAGCCCAATGTCGTGATTGATGGATGTGTATAGTGATATCACATCGATTGTTACCAGCAGATAGTTCGGTTGCCATTCCGTATCCATGAGTGTACGCAAGAAATCGCCTGTATCCTTAATGTAGGAACTTAATGTGGGCACAATAGGAGCAATGAAGTGATCCACATAACTGGAGACATTTTCATAAAGACTGCTGCAGCTCGAAATTATAGGGCGTCCCGGAGGTTTGTTTAAGGTCTTGTGCACCTTTGGCAAGAAATATATGGTCGGGATAATTGGATTCTCGACCATTAGAAATTTCTTTTCATTCTCCGTCAGTAGACCATTCGATTGCCAAGTAGTTAGTTTGATTTCAAGTTCGTGTTTCATCTTGTTGATTGGATTTTTCACTACTACTTTGTAATTGTTGGTGTTGCTCAATTGTCTGATTGCTTCCTCCACATAATGGTCCTTGTCCATTACAACAATGTTGCCTCCTTTGTCAGCGGGTTTGATCTCTATTTTATGGTTGTTCCTCAGACTTTGTATTGCCATGCGTTCTCCCTTTGTTAAGTTCTCTTTTTTGTTTTTGTTGTGTGTTTTGAGTATTCCTTCAATGTCACTAATTACTAATTCATGGAATGTATCAATTGTGTTGCCCGGATATAAGGTTGGGCAAAATTTTGATTTCGGTTTGAAGTTTGTATGGCAATGTTCGTCTGTTGTGATGCCCATTTCGTCTAGCACCTGGGTGTCTGGTATTTGCGTGTCTTCAATCTCATTGGCCAACTCATAGGCGATGCGTAGATGTGGAATTTCTGATGTTGAGTATCCAACCATTTGATCTGCTGGTGTTGGTTCCACTTGAGTTCTATCTACATTCTTAATTTTTTTAGCAAAGAATTTCTTCAATTTTAGTTTTCTTGTATATTTGTAGATGTCGATTTTTGTCTCAGTTAAATCATGGTGCATTTCAGGGCAAAACGAGAGTCCCTTGTTTAATAAACTCTGTTCGTTGGCTGTTAAATTATATCTAGACAGGTTTATCACTAGATTTCGGGGTTGCCCTATCAGTTATATATATTTTCTTTTTACTACACGAAAAAAAGCGAATAAAATGAAATATTTTATATAATTAAAAATATTGTTTGTTCTTGGGTCCATGTACGTCTGGAATTGATATACCTGCAATGTGTTAAAAATCGCCTTGCCTAGGTGTTCCCTTTCCCCACACTGGCTGTGTGTGAGACTGCGATTGCACCAAGCAACACACCCACTGTTCTAGTGGTCTCAAAAGGATAGAATATAAAAAAAATTTCAGTGGTCTGAAAATACAGACAATTACAGCTTGTATGATAGCAGCTATAGTTAGTGGAGCGCGGTAAAGCTATGCAAACTAATGGTTTGTAAATTTCCAGGATTTAAATTCTGAAATGGACTGAAAACTGCCCAGATGCATTTTAGCTTCCAGCACAGCGCTATAAAAAGTTCACAAATACATACAGTCAACAAAAGTGTATCATAATCGTTATGGGAAATATTCATTCTAAATAAAACATTAATGTGAGGCAGGGCAACACAAGAAGGTCAGGCAAAAAGCAAACAGCAACTGGTGGCGCTGTGGTTTGTGTTTACGCGGCTTACGACCGACCCCTTTCCCAGTGGCAGACCCTTAGAGAGACAGAATATGCCCACAGTACCTAGAAGAAGTGAAGGATTTCAAACTAATAATAAAAGCATAGACAGACAATAACTAACACACACAAATGGAGAACAGTGCTGTCAGCAAACTGCAGGTAATTTATATACATGCCTTGCATGGGCACCCTCAGGACGCTTCAGCTTCACTGCTCCCAAGCTCCACGCAGCTTTAGAGTGCTCATTTGGCGATTGTGCCTATTTCTTGGTTCATTTCCACGGAGCACTTCAGGATTCCCCCTCAGCCCTACAGGCCTGTATGCTGCCCCAAGTTCTCTCACCTTGACTGCCCCTCCCTCTGACCCAGCCCCAGCAGTGGAGCCCCCCACTTTTTTACAACACCTCCAGCTTCTTTCATAGTCACACCCTGTTCACATCGGGCATTTACGTCTGGCTCTATCAGCCCTCGTTACTGGCCCCTCTCCTATTCAAAACAGCCTTTCACGTGAGGATCAGGGCCACGCTATTAGGTAGATTATGGCGGTGGTCGAAGCGGCTGCATGAGACTCAGCAGACGGGCCTCTGGGGTGTGTGTTGAGGGACCAAGGTGGGAAAGGGACATCACTGCATTTTAGCGTGCTTCAAGGACACAGAAAGCAGACAGAGGCTTTTCACAGTAGCCAAATTGAGGGAAGTGAAAGGGTTATGTGGATCCAGAGGTAATGCTGGGGACAGTAGGTGGGGGACTGGGGGACGTTGGCAGAGTAGGGGTAAACCTGAGCCTCTTCAAGGCTTGCTGTGTGAAAGGCCAACACATGCGGCTAGTCTTGACTTACTCTATCAGCTCAGCTGCAAGTACCATTGCCGGTACGGGCCAGCCCCAACGACTTCCCATGTCACGTCCTGGTCGGGCACTTAGGAGAACTCCAAGGGCAGCGGCATTGGTTCAGTCCATATCATTACGACGGCAGGGCAACTTTAACTATGCCGCATGCGCCTGCTAACGCTGGCCCGCCTACCGTGATTGGCATTGTGGCCTGACGTCATCTATTGCCGCGGTATATTGCGAAACATTGTAGCACTGCCAGCCGCGAACTGAGCCCAAGCCTGACGCAATCTGTCAGCTAAGAGCTTTGTCAGTCAGAAGAGGTGCTAACTTGGAGTGCTTGGCAGGGCTGACTGTGCAGAGCAGCACAGACGTTGGCAGTCCTGCAAAGTATCACGTATCAGTCATTAGAATAGCGCATTTAAGTGTGGAGCTCCGCATCACTGTACTGAAATGCATTGTCACGCATTAATGCATGTCTCAGTGGTCACTGTCTGAAGCGCTGCAAACATAGCTGCCAAGGTTTCAGATTGCTATGTGTGACATCTTCATAATTTCAGTGTAATTATGAGTGACATTTCAACGACTATGAGTGACCACTGACCTGAGCAACTCGTCTGTCACTGGCCCAGCCCAAACATAGCTGCTAAGTCGTCAGTACGCACATAAGTTAAATTTCTATGTTTTGAAGGCACCTATGACTGACATTCATGTCTCATGTGTGACACCGTCAGCGATACTTTATCACGAGCAGTGGATTAAGAAAATGTATGGAACCAAACGAAAATATTGCATTTAATTAATGCAGTACAGTACCTGGGTTGAATAAACCACTCACCACAGACATTCAGTCAGACAGTCAATGAAGGCCTTTAGGCCTGACTTGTAGTTCTCTGAAGGATGACAGGTAGCTCCGCTGTCTATGGTCTTGCACCTCACAGCTATATAACCTGAGTGATAGCTCAGCTGTCAGAGATCTGACCTTTTAATTGTAGAAAGCTGGGTAGATAGCTCTGCTCTCTTCTGTGCTATCACATCATGTACAAACTCTCTGTTGTGGGGCAGCTATGCCACCTAAATCAAGAACTCTTACAATCAATGTAAACTTGAGAGATAGTGCTGCTTCTGAGGCCATTTAAAGGATAACTTTGGTGTGTGCTTTTAAGAAGTGTGTATCCTCCGAATGCTTTCTGGAATCTAACTCCTGTTAAGCATTGTTTAAACTGAGGGGAATTTTTTTTACAGTGAATTTGAACACTAAACCATCTGCCAAACCCTGCAAGGGCTGTTTCACAGGGGTAGCTATGCTGTCTAAAACCATAGCTTGCAGGATTATCTAATCTGTAATCTGTTGCAATTTTGCTCAGACATTCCTGAGTCTGTAATTTCTGTTTACACCATTTTAGGTGAAGGATACATTTCTAGTATCCTTCCCACCCGAGGACTCCTTTCCTCTGTCCCTCATGGCCTCCTGTCAACCCTCTCTGACTTCACTGGCACCCGCGCTATATTTCTAGAATATTCAATTTCCAGGACACGCGAGATACTGCCAAAACGTCATTAATCACAAATGAGGATCCACCTGTCTCTTAGTGAACACCCACACATACTTAGACTGCAGCCTGCAGAGGCCGCACCTGATCGCGCGCTCCCTTAATTTCTGCAATTATACAAGACTTACTGTCACATACTCGGGGTGGTTGGCAACAAGTGGCTGATAACTACTTACTGTTCTTCAATTTTGAATGATCTAAGCCAGACAGCACTGCGTGCCTGGCAGGCACATCAGTCAGCAACTCTCTGCAAGGCAGCTGGCTCACCTCAGGCCACAAGCAACCCACCTTGCTGGGCAATCCCGTCGGTCCAGGCTGCTGGCGGCTGTCCGCAGTGAGTCCTAGCCTACTGACATTCGCTGCTACCCAGTAACGACCAGTCATGACTCCGTCACTGATAAATCCATCCATTATCTGTACAGAACTCCCCCTCTGCAGGGCTCTCCTCAGAAACTATATAATTGAATTTGCGGCCATTATTAAGTCCTCCACTGCAGACTGTGCGGGCGGGCTGGTGCGAGCAGCAGCGCTGTAGCCCGAGTTGCCCTCCAACACTTCAACCGTCGACCATACAAACTCCCAGCTCTGGCACAGGACGTGACATCCTCACACAGCACCATGGCCACATTTTGTTGTGTCACTGAAAAACCTGACTGGGCCCCGGCTGTGAGACTGACTCACAGATGCGTAGCGCTGCGGGAAATTGATGAAGCAGCAGCAGGAGCAGCGCCGTCAGGCAGCCCATAGGCTAATGCAGGCAGGGCGCTGCCAGCTGAGCTGCCACACACACTTTGTCGGACACAGGCCCGGAAGCATGACGGCCTTCTGATTTTGTTGCTGGGGGACGATTAAAAAAAATCGGCTGCCCCAGTAACAAAACCAGCCTACTGGAAAGAAACCGGCCCCCACCCTTTCTGGCCTCTCGGGGGATTGCCCGGTATTTCCAGTCCGGCCCTGGATGGCATCCACAACAGGTGTGAGCAACTCCATTAGTCTGCCAGTACGACTGTTTTTTGACTCTAGCAGTTGGCAGTTGGAGGAGGACCTGGCAATGGTGACGTGTGCCTCCTGCAGTAATGCGAAGTCCGGGCCGGTCAGGACTCAATTTGATGTGTGAGCCCTGGTGGGCCGCAGTTGAGGTCGGAGGCAGCGGACAGCGCAGAGCCACATACACATGGCGTCGATGGCCCCAAGGCCATCGTCTCAGAGGCCATCCAATATTCTATCAGACCGGGTCCATGACTTGAGCTGCACAGAGTTAATGGCCCCGGATGCACTGTGGCCGGCTCAGGAACATGGCCACTGGACGGTGACTTGCAGTGCACTGCGGTTGCACAGAGTTAATGGCCCCGGATGCACTGTGGCCGGCACAGGAACACCGCCACGGGACGGTGACTTGCCATGCACTGCGGTAGGGCCACGCAGACTGAGCTGGTCCTCATCGATGTCCGAGGTGAATGTGGCGGAGGGTTGCGGGGGACAGTGGAAGATGTCCTGCAGGGCATGATGCAGAGAGCAGAAACCATCCGGCAGCGGCACTACAGCCTTATTACCAGCACATTGGTATCAGCTACTTGGGGATGAAGACACCCCCAGTCCATAGACTCAGACGCCACCAAAGTTCAACCAGAGAGTGTCCATGAATGTTGGGGAACAGACTTAGTGGCACCAGGGCCGAGAGGGAATTCAGTCTGCGATGACGCCGGTACAATGATATGAACTTGGCCGTGGCTAAATCGAGACTCAGTCCCAAATGTGTGACCTACTCAACCGCAATGTAGCGGTCAGCAGTGGCCCACATCGACTTGCCATTGGCTCGCGATGCACTGAGTTAGTGACCCCAGGGCAGTTGTCGGTAGTGTTCGATCACTTCCGTAACGATGATCCTTTTTACCTCCTGACTGAAACGCCTCATCCTCTTACACCTCTCCTTGCGTGAAAAGATATGAACTCTGCCATTGAGAAATCAAGACTCAGTTCCAATTGTGTGACCTACTCGACCGCAGTGTGGCCCGAGGGCAGTTGACTGTGTGGGCCTACAGACATGTGTGGCTGGAATGCTATACAAAGACTTGGTGACACCACATCGTAGGGCGTATAGTGATATAAACTCTGCCAGAAATTATGTTCTCCGCCATAGTGCAATCAAGACTCAGTTCCAAATGTGTGACCTACTAGTCTGTCTGTGTCGCGGAGGCCGTGATGGTCTGAGGAGGCTGCCAGGATCGCGGCCCTCGGGCTTGGAGCTTGCACCGGCACTTGGTGGGCCCTCTTCGACACACGCCGGTGTTGGCAGGTGAGCATTGAGGCCTGGGTGTGCAGGGGTGGGCAAGACTGGTTCGGGGGCCAGCGGCCCGGAGTGCAGTAGGCGCACATGATCTCAGGCAACACCGCTCAAGGCGACGGCCTCATGGCGGGGTGAGAGGCACCGCCCTGGCAGAGACGTTGGGCATTCCAGAAGAAAACCACGCCCAGAGTAACGTGCA
Organism: Lissotriton helveticus; assembly: GCF_964261635.1. Lineage (NCBI taxonomy): Eukaryota > Metazoa > Chordata > Amphibia > Caudata > Salamandridae > Lissotriton > Lissotriton helveticus. The sequence continues at coordinate 85,610,495 of NC_136067.1, read as the reverse complement.
TTTTAGTCACACCCCTACGCTGGCCTGGCACACGCAGGGCCAGCCCACTCCGCTCACGCTTACGGGGGGACATAACAAGCTACATTTCTGCGAGCTTCCCCACTGGCTGGGGTGACATGGTTGCATCCACTGTCCACAACACTCAGTCAGTCAGTCAGAAACACTTTATTCGATTGTTTTAAAATCATAAAAGTATGCTACAGAACCATAATCAATCATACAGACAAGTTTTTAAAACAAGTTAAAAAGTTAAAAAGTTACTATACACATGAAAATTCATATAAAAATCATCTTTGCAAAACATATTTACAATGATCACAGTCTTATAATCCTTTAGCAGTAATCGGGTTATAAATACAGTACAAAACTAGAAAAAATCTTTACAATTTTAAATACAGAGGATGCTAGTCACCAAGGGTAAAGTGCAAAACGTGCAGTTTTTTTAAATCAGATTTGATACGACTGAGGGTTACATAGCCAAAGGTCATTTATTCAATACAAGCAATTTAAAATACGCTAATTATTTGATTTTAGTCTTGCTTGCTTTGACCGAATTGACGTAATCAAAAAATTTGCCACCCCATACATTACTACTGTAGTTTCCATAAGTTGTAAGTACAGTAGGGCTGGTTTAATCTGCACGAAACCTCTCAGAATTGGTTTAATGTATCTTTCTCTCCCATTTTTATAGAAGGGACAGAAGAACAAGAAATGCAATATGTCCTGATCTGAGAAGTAATCGCATTTACAGGGAGCATTTTCGTGAGGCTTACACCATTTTTCAAATTCACCTAACAGAAAATGTGATTGATCGAAACGAAATTTAGTGAGGACCCACCTATGAAAAGGTTTATTTACTATCGTTAAATAGGATTGCATAGATAACGAAGCAATCGTCATCCACTGTCCACAACACTCCAAACACAAGCGGTGTATGTCGACATGGATATGTGTGTGGTCTGCATCCTGCAGTCTGGCCATCACATCCACGCCACACTTGCCATTGTGTACATTCTCATTCATGGGTCACTTGCCTCCTTCGCACATGCCTGGTCCCCACCTCTTCCCACAATCTGCTATCATGTGACTGAGGTGCCATGTCATTGATGGCTTATGTGCATGGCTGGCCGAGGTTCCCACAGTAAGTTGTGCTGTCGTGTCTGGTGGGTGGGCATGTTGTTTGGCATGTTGTATGTGAGTGTGTAACGTGTGCATTCACAGTGCTGTGAGTTGCATGATTGTGGAGTTGAGGTGTGTGTTGTGTTCATTTGGTACTTGACAACAAGCAGTGCATTTCCGTAGGTGCCATCCTGGTAGCCTGGTTGATTATGGACTGTCGGAAGATGTAGGAATCATGCACATTGCCTGGGTGGTTGGCGTAGACGTTGGTGGAGATTCCCCGGAGGTCCACTACTGCCTGCATATTCATTAAATACGTGCGCTTTCTGTTGCGGTTATTGTGTGCACTGTTTCCAGCGGGCACAAGTAGGACATGTGTGCAGTCAATTGCCCCCTAACTCGTGCGGGAAACCAGCTATGGCATAGATGCCTTGCTTGGTCTCCAGCTGTTCCTGCGCAGTGTGGGGGAAGTATAGATAGTGGGTTACCAAGATGATGATGTCATCCACGACCGTTGTGAGGAACTTGGATTGGGCTGGCTGTGAGACTCCTCTGACTCAGGCGGTTGTTGGTTGGAGGATACCAGAGGCCAACACATGCAGCACCACCAGCAGCTTTGTCTGAGGTGGGATGTTGGTTATCTGCTGTGTTGGTACCGTCAGCTTATGGGCAATGGTGGTCAGGATGCAGAGGATGGTTGTCCCTTTGAGCCTGTAGTGGGCAATGACATTCTCCGGTGTTGAGTCTGTAAAGTTTGTGCGTTTTCTGAAGGTCGCTGTTTTTGTCTGCGCTGTGCTCCTGTTGGTCCAGGGTGGTGAGGGGGTCCTGGGGGTGGTGGCGGTGGGTGTTGTGGCCCTCTTAGGTGTTCGGCCCGCATGATCAGTGGCTCCATGGCATCTGTTGCCCTTCAGGTGTGGCTCTGGGCTGGGCTCCCTATTCTGGTGCAGGCTGTCGTCCGACTTTACACTAGGTCAGAGCAGGTGTTAATTTTTGGCTGCTAACGTGCCTTATCGCATGTTTTGTGATGTTATCGCCGATATGGCTGGTCGTTGTGAATGTTGCAGAGTGGTGTTGTCGTGGATTTTTGCACGTGAACACCTACTCTGCATCTCATTAGTGATAGTTGCTGGGGTCATCTGTGGCGATGTTGTTTGCGGCTTCTATCGCAGGTAAACAGGTGATATGGGCTGTTAGCACAAGCTTGTGCACGGGGAGATACATTTATCACCACTTTGGCTGCGATAAAGTGCTTTTAACTCGCCGATATATCCTTGAGAATATGCCCCTAGGTGTAGTGGGTAAGGATCCAATGGTGAAGCATGCCACAGATTGTACTGTGGGTGAAGATCCTAATAAAATATCCAAGAGATGCCAGGATTTCACTAATTTACCTGGGTGTGGATACTTCACTGTCTTGAGATATTCTAGGACCCTGCAACTGATCTCTTAGATTGAAGAGATCATGATAGGTTAACTCTACCTTGGGTAGTGACATTTATTTTACATAATTCTGGGAAATTGTTATAGCATGAACCTAAAAACTAACATGCATAGAACCACTTGATTACCTTAAACTGGGGTTAGAGCCGAGGTCTTAGGATTTCAGGGTAAGCATTGTTAGCCAAAAGACCGCAGCCCCAAAGCTCTCAAGTGTCTCTGGTCCATGCATGAGTAGCTGAGTCACAAGGATTTCCTTTGCATTCTGGTACTTGTAGTCCTAAATTTATACTAGGATAAAGAGGACTACAAATCATAATATTCAAAGACAAAAACCTGCACCGACTGAACTATTCAAACATGGTTCTGGAAATCGTAAGCAGCCTTCATCTGCTGTGACCTTAACCCCTTCGGCACTCATGACGAGCTCAGCTCGTCATGAGTTGTGCCGCTCACACGCTGATGACGAGCTCAGCTCGTCATGTAACGCGGCTTTTAGAAAAAAGCCGCGTAGCGCAAAAATAGCCGCCGCACGCATGTGGTTAAGGTCACGAGTTTTAATCCCAGTTTTACTATTTTTTCCTTACGGTCGGATGTCATTAAATTGGGTAACAGAAGCTCCTTTTATATTAGAAACAAAAGGCAAAACATGGAATTGAGTACTGCATAATGAACAAGCTGTAACAATTAAACTATATTTAGAAAACTACAAGTTCCCAATGCAACAATACAGTTTGTAGGTGAGTCTGAAGGAGCTGAGTGAGGGATAGAGCGATAAAGTAAAAACCCTGGGTCACGGGGACAGTCTGGTAACCAAGACCTAACCTTAGCCTGACTGTTGTAATTATGCGCACCTGACTCGAGGCAACGATTAAAATGAGGTCATGGGGACATAGTTGAGTCGTGCCAGTCCACCAATGTACGATAGCAGCCCCACTAGCCCGCAGGCCACCAGGAAAATCTCAGAGTGGCAGAACGGCCAGTCTGTCACTCGGTGATTTCTATCCAGCACAAGAGGGCCCTGGCGACGTGACCAATCTCTGCATGTTCTCGCTCCTATCCATTTTTTGCTAGAATATAAATGTTGTTCCACAATATGAAAGTTGTGATTTCAGTAACCATAAAGAGAGACAGGAAATACAAGGAACGTGTGTCAGTCAGAGGGTGGTGGGGATCCTCATTAAAAAACACTCTGAGGGTTGACTTTCACTCTTTATTTGCAATACAGGTGATTGTAATTGTAATTATATAGTGCTTACTACCCCTGATGAGGTGCTGAAGTACTTTATGGCAAAGAGCACACTATTCTGGAACCCAAGGTTAGCGGTCAATCTAGTGGTTATTGCGATTAGTCCTGGGCTCTTAAGACAAAAATTGCATGCACTTCTCCAGTTATTTAGAGGTAGATCCTATTAATGCCAGTTAGGTGTGATCATTATTGGGAGCTCTGGGGTTTAAGGTGAATGGTTGGTGAGACAGATAGGCTGGCGGAGATTAGGGAATGTTAGATTACAGGGATAGGGTTTTAAAGAGGAGAGGTTGTGATCTATGAAATGAGGTATCAGCCAATCGCAGAATTACAATAAACAGGATGAAGGCAGACAGCCATGAGACCAAGATGAGGCGATACTCAATAGTAGAAGGCATGCAGAGGGTGGGAGGTAAGACGAGGGTCAGTTTGTAAAAAGAAAGGAGGGGAATCAAGCGGAAGTAGGTCAAGGTCAATTTTTTATGCAGGGTTTGAGTAGTATAGTGGGATAAGGCTTTCTGAGATAGCAAGCAAGCTGAGAATGTAAGATGTAAAAAGAAACATTATACATAGTGCTCCATATCTGGGGAAAACTGTTTAGACATCATTCTGAAGTGTACATCTCATTTAAACATTAAGAGCCTGAAACTGCTGTGCAACAGTTTTAACTATAGTCTGAAGTATTCTAATCTTGATACAGGGTCTGTACGCTGCACAAGGGGAGTTGGCGCCTAAAAAGAGAAGGTTTCATTTAAAAAGCACTATTCTGTAATAAAGGTTTTTTCACTGACTCACCAAATTGGGTATTTGGCACTGGCTAAGAGTGTCTCGTTAATGCGCAGTAAGATTGATACCCTGCTACCTAATCCCATCCAACTGCATATTGTGCGTGTTTGTGTATTTGTCCATTTTAGTATATGTATTGTATGTATAAGGAATATATGATTATACCACGATTTCAGTTACCACGCATGGCTTTACCACGCGAATTTTACCTCGCAAGTGGCTTTACCACGCTGGTATTAACAACGTAGCATTTTACTACGCGTTGCAACGTCTTACCTTCACGTCTTTCTCCACGAGCCCTTACTTCCATCCTCCTTTGAAACAAGCGTCAAAACACGTATACCAAAATAAAAAAAGGACTGCTTTTTTGACGTACACGGCACGTCTTTGGGGGAGGCTCTTTCCTCTTTCTTTTAAATTTATGTTCGTTTTTTTGTTAAAGTAACCTACTTGTTATTTTTTGGGGGGGAGACCCCCCCCAGCCCCCCTCCGAGCCCCCCCCTCCCTCTGCACCCCCATGCCCACGCAGATCGACTTGAAGGAATACCACGTCTCCCCCCTAGCCCGTGGTAAAGACGTCGTGGAAGGTACCCTGCGTGGAAGGCACCCTGCGTGGTAAGTGTCACGTGGTAAACGTGAGTAGTGGTAATGCCTTCGTGGTAAATGATGTTTCCCATGTATAAGGAGAGAAAGTGATGGAGGCTTGAGGGTTCCATTTTGAAAGCCCCTGGCCTGTTCCTTTGCAGGAGAAGGGGTGGTTTTTCCCATACAGTGGAAGTGTGTCAGGAGTGATGCAAGAGGGAGGAGACTTAGACAGTGGAGTGAGGACAAAGTGGGGAACATCCTTTACAACGCGGATGTTACCCCACAGTACCGTTACAACACGTCTTTTACAACACAAGTGGTAACCACGACTTGCGATGGAGGGCACTCAAGGATAAGGAATAGTAGATTTACTATTCCAACACCTTCCCTACTGTACGTAGGCTGGTGTTGGAATAGTAAATTTAACTATTCCTAAGTCCGCACCCCTACAGCGCAAGTCATGGTAATGACTTGCGTTGTAAAAGACGTGATGTAACGGTACGCGTGGTCACTGAGCAATGGAAAGCCAGCCATGTGGCTATATAAGCTGGGCTTTGTGACTGTACATTTAATTCCCAAACCTTTTTTGAAGACAATTTGTTCGCAGTAACGCAATACATTTCTAAATATTACATGCCTAGAACAATATGGGAAAAGATCACTTCCACTGTAGGTATAATTTATTCAGGATTGGATCGCACACCCTTAGTTTAACGTAGTGTTCCTCCAAATTTGTCTTTAAAGTAGATGAATGCGTGCTCATTGGTGACGTGCTTAGCCCACACTGCACGTGAAAAACTATATCACAATCAAGAGGGGCGCCTGTACACCCCAAACCGCTGGCACAGCCACAGTTGCAATTTGCATAATTTTATCTTCCAGTTTTATTCTTATTTTCTCTCTCCTTTTTGAATGTCACTTTCATGCAATACATAACAACAGTATTCTAGAAGCACGTTTTTTTTAAGGTGTCAGATGAAGACGGAATGATCGATTAACTTCAAACCATTTGGACTGACAAGACTCAAAAATAAATATTCAATGTGGAAAAATGACTTTAAATAGCGTATTGTAGATATATGCTTAAGTAAAATGTAGCAAGAAGTCAGTGAGGACACAGGGGGATTATGGGAGATGGAGTATTCAATGGCAAGCTTAGGAAAGCGGTTTGCTAATCACACTTCGCTAGTGCCTAGTCACGTGGGTCAAATGCCAGGGTTAAAGGTGAGAGGTGAAAACGTGTACGGAAAGATTTTAACACGGAGAGGAACAGATGGCGGTTCACTAGAAGGTACGAGCGACAGCAGAGATTTGTAAGGAGTATGGGGAACGCTGCACAGTCTTTAGATACGCATAGAGGGGAGAGAAGGCGGCGAGAGTAAGATCTGGTTTAAAACGCTACCGAGGTGGGGAAGTTAAACAAACAGAAGCGGGAAAGGAAAGTGGAGTGAGGAGTGTCGAGGGAGTAAGGTGGGTAGTGTGGTTTAAGTAACTCTTGGTATCTCTAGATGAAAGACAATGGGAGTAACTCAGGCACATTGAGGACTTCAATGCTTTTAGCATGTCGTAGAAAATATTGTTGTTTGCCCATGGTCCCCCAAACATAATGATTCCACTGAACAGCACCTGTCAATCAAGAGAATATCAGCATGATTATTAATAAGCTACCAACATTGAAATGAGTGTATTGTCACGCACATGAGATGATTCTAAATGTATGTTATTGTTAATTTCAGTTTCCCCTGACGAAGGGCCATATTTGGCTCGAAATGCAGGATACATTAAACTGCTTTTGAAGGATACAGCACTTGTACGTGTTCTGAATTTGAGGTTCTGATGGCCCGTTTTGAACATGAGAAGCCTACGAAAATTGCTTTTGCTTGTATGAAAGTTTGGAAAATGGTGAAGAGTGAGAAAAATGGAGTAAGCACCGAGTTAAAAATGTAGAGAGAAAAAAAGAATAAAACTGGAAGATAAAATTATGCAAATTGCAACTGTGGCTGTGCCAGCGGTTTGGGGTGTACAGGCGCCCCTCTTGATTGTGATATTATTTATTCTTACCCATAATCGGGGCCACTGGAAATATATGCCAGAGAAGGACCTAATTATGTTGCAGGGTTGACTAAATTATATGTCAAGAAAAGGAAAATTATGCGGTGTAATGCGGCACATTTTGTGATAGTATTTCTTCATTATTTTGACTTTTTAACACTTTAACCCCTTCGCTGCTAGGCCTTTCCCCCTTTTTTTGGCTATTTGGGGAAGTCCGCGCTTAGGCCCCTGTAACTTTGTGGCCACATAAGGTATCCATGCCAAATTTGCATCCTTTTCTCCCAACATCCTGGGGATTCTAGAGGTACCCAGGGTTTGTGGATTCTTTTGGAGGGGACCCAAAAATTTGCCAAAGTACAGCTAAATTATGTTTTTGGGGGGAAAAATGGGAAAAAAGTGCTGCAAATGAAAGTGTCTGGGTTTTTCCCTACAAATGGTATCAAAAAAGGGTTTATGGGGCTGAAATCACAAGTTTCCCAGCAATTACGAAATGACAGATTTTTGTCAGAAAACCAAAATTATTTACACAGTTTTAGCATTTTTCTGGGAGATAGCCTATTTTTGCTATTTTTTGTGCTTTCAACCTCCTTCCAGTTAATGGCAGACATGGGTATAAAAGCAATAATGGATCCTGGAAAGCTATACAGTTTTCATAAGTAGACAAAATTCTGAATTCAGCAAGGGGTCATTTGTGTAGATCCTTCAATATAGGAAAAACTGAAAATGAGTTGAAAAAAACAGCCTTTTGTGTCAACGTTTTCCCCTGTAACTTCTTCAAATTATGACAGCTCTTTGAAAGCAATATACTGGTACATCCGCTAGACCTTACTGGTTGTGGGGAAATATAGGACTTGTAGGTTCACCAAGAACCCGACGAACCCAGAGCCAAAAACTTAGCAGCGACTTGCAATAGTTTTTATTATGTACCGGATATATAGCAATTATTCTGGGAGAATGTATACATGGAAAAATCGGTATGAAAGAAACCTTTGCATTTCTGAAATGGGAACAAAATATAGAGTTTTGAAACAGTAGATATTTGCACATTTCCGAAATTGGGAATACTCATACTAGCATGAGAATTATCAATAATTTTTCAAAAATACTTCTTTTTTATACATTGTCTTTCATTTGGACGGCAGAAATGCATCGAAAGTCAATAGGTAATAACAGTTGCTTTACAAATCTGAATTACCCTAAGTCTCCCAATAAAAATGGTACCTCACTTGTGTGGGTAGGCATAGTGCCCACTACAGGAAACGGCTCAAAACGCAACGTGACCACACCACATTTTCACACTGAAAAATTACCCTTTTTTTGCAAAGTGCCTAGCTGTAGTTTTTGAACCTAGCTCTGCCGGCACCTAGGGAAACCTAGCAAACTATACATGTTTGAAAACTAGACACCCAGGGGAATCCAGGATGGGGTGACTTGACTGGCTCCCAACAGGTTCTGTTACCCAGAATCCTGTGCAAACCTAAATTTTTTTTTTAAAAAACACATTTGCCTCATATTTCTGTGGTGGAAAGTTCTGGAATCTGAGTGGATCCACACATTTCCACCCACCCCGTGTTTCCTAAAGTCTTCAGAGAAAAACGGTACCTCACTTGCATGGGTAGGCCTAGTGCCAGAGACAAGAAACGGCGCAAAACGCAATGTGGACACACCACAATTTCACAGCGACAAATTACCCTTTTTTGGCAAAGTACCTAGCTGTAGTTTTTTAACCTTAACTCCTCCGGCACCTAGGGAAACCTAGCAAACCTATACATTTTTTAAAAGTAGACTCCCAGGGAAATCCAGGATAGGGTGACTTGACTGCCTCACACCAGGTTCTGTTACCCAGAATCCCTTGAAAACTTAAAAAATTGTTTTAAAAAAATAAATTTTCCTCACATTTCTGTGGTGAAAGTTCTGGAATCTGCGTGGAACCACAAATTTCCACCCACCCTGTGTTCCCCAACGTCGTCTGAGAAAAATGGTACTGCACTTGTGGGGGTAGGCCTATTGGCCGCGACAGGAAAAGGTGCAAAACGGAACATGGACACACCACAATTTCACAGTGCAAAATGACTCTTTTTTGGCAAAGTACCTAGCTGTAGTTTTTTAACCCTAGCTCTGCCAGCACCTAGGAAAACCTAGCAAACCTATACATTTTTAAAAACTAGACACCCAGTTGAATACAGGATGAGGTGACGTGACTGCCTCTCACCAGGTTCTGTTACCCAGAATCCCTTGCAAACCTAACAAATTGTAAAAAAACTACACATTTTCCTCACATGTCTGTGGTGGAAAGTTCTGGAATCTGCGTGGATCCACACATTTCCACCCAGCGTTCCCTAAAGTCTTCCGAGAAAAAAGGTACCTCACTTGTGTGGGTAGGCCTAGTGCCCGTGACAGGAAATAGCGCACAACGCAACGTGGACACACCACAATTTCACAGTGTAAAATGACCCTTTTTTGGCAAAGTGCCTAGCTGTAGTTTTTTAACCCTAGCTCTGCCGGCACCTAGGGAAACCTAGTAAACCTATACATTTTTGAAATGTGGACATCCAGGGGAATCCAGGTTGGGGTGACTTGACTGCCTTTCACCAGGTTCTGTGACCCAGAATCCCTTGCAAACCTAAACAATTGTCAAAAAACCAAATTTTCCTCACATTTCTGTGGTGGAAAGTTCTGGAATCTGCGTGGATCCACAAATTTCCAACCACCCCGCGTTCCCCAAAGTCTTCTGAGAAAAACGGTACCTCACTTGTGTGGGTAGGCCTAGTGCCCACAACAGGAAACAGTACAAAACGCAACATGGACACACCACAATTTCACAGTGAAAAATGACCCTTTTTTGGCAAAGTGCCTAGCTGTAGTTTTTTAATCCTAGCTCTGCCGGCACTGAGGGAAACCTAGCAAACCTATACATTTTTGAAAACTAACTACCCAGGGATGGGGTGACTTGTCTGCCTCTCACCAGGTTCTGTTACCCAGAATCACTTGCAAACCAATTTTTTTTTTTTTAAAACACGTTTTTCTCACATTCCTGTGGGGGAAAGTTCTGGAATCTGCGTGGATTCACAAAGTTCCACCCACCCCACATTTTCCAAAGTCTTCCAAGAAAAATGGTACTTCACATGTGTGGGTAGGCCTAGTGCCCACGACAGCAAACAGTGCAAAACGCAACGTGGACCCACCACAATTTCACAGTGAAAAATTACCTTTTTTTGGCAAAGTGCCTGGCTGTAGTTTTTTAACCTAGTTCTGCCGGCACCTAGGTAAACCTAGCAAACCTATACATTTTTAAAAACTAAACACCCAGGGGAATCTAGGATGGGGTGACTTGACTGCCTCTCACCATGTTCTGTTACCCATAATCCCTTGCAAACCTAATAAATTGTCCAAAAAACACATTTTCTCAAATTTATGTGGTTAAAAGTTCTGGAATCTGCGTGGATCCACAAATTTCCACTCACCCCACATTCCCCAAAGTCTTCTGAGAAAAATGGTACCTCACTTGCGTGGGTGGGTCAAGGACCCGTGACAGGCAAGGGCCCAAAACCTATTGAGGCGACATCAAAATTACCTATCACAAAACAACCTAGTTTTGCAAGGGGGGGTCCTGTGAGTTTTTGGCCCCGGGCTCGGCGGCCATCTAGAGAAACCTACCAGACCCACACATTTCTGAAAACTAAATAAGTGGGGGAGTCCAGCGAGGTATGGCTTGTGTGGGTCCCCTCACATTTTCTTACCCAGAATCCACTGCAAACCTCAAATTTGGCTGAAAAAAATCACCTTTTTCTCAAATTTCTGTGTGGGAAAGTTCTGGAATCTACGTGGATCCACAAATTTCCTCACACCCAGCATTCCCCCTACTGCCCCCATCTGCTCCCCAGGAGGGGAAAAAAGACAACATTTTGCGACATTGAATTGGGGAGAGCAAAGGCACTTGCCCAAGGGGCCGCTCCCCCCTCCCTGGTGTCTAGTGGTTGGATCCCTGCTTGTGGATCGCCCTCCTGTGACGATCCCCAAGCAGGGATCCACTGCACTGAGATAGCCCCCTGAGCAAGTAGAAAGGGAAACTGAAATGGTCTCTTGGCTCATTTCAGTTTCGGTTTCACTGAAATGACGTCAGCTCAACATGCGCTCTGATCGTCATTTCAGGGAAACCAGGGGGGGTCTCGGGAGCTGGGTAAGCCCTTCCCCAGATCCTGATGCTCTTTTAGTGTAAAGGGAATCCCTCTAGTGCCTGCACCAGAGGCATTTCCAGGGAGATGTGTCATGACGTTCTGGAGCCATCATGAGCACACGCCCACCGTGCATCATGACGGCTCCAGGCCATCATGAGCACGGAAAGGGTTAAAACTGTGTGAGCAAAGGTTTCAACTTAGTAGTACCGGTTTAGCAGCGAAATATAGTAATAGGCAACAGAAGAGGATGTGGTGTAACAGCCAGAACGGCCGACTTTGGAACTAGGAAACCAGGTTAGAGAGATTCAACAAACTGTGATTCAGGACAAATCACTTAAGGTCAGATTTATCATTCTTTCAGGCAGTGCAACGCAGCAAACCACCTTGCTGAGCTGTGTGAAAGGGAAAGGGCAGGAAATATGCTGTATTTACCATTATATGGCTCATTTCTGTCCTTTCTTAGGGCTGGCACACTTTCAGCTCCGTAGTGCAACAGCAGGCACCCCTGCGCCATGTTGCATGGGTGCCTGCACTGTAGGCAGGATTGTTTTGCGCAAAAAGGGGTGCCATACTGCACAAAAACAGTCCTGAGAGGCATTTTCATTTTTCTATGTGTGCTACAGAACACATAGAAAACTTCTTGGGGACCCCTCTGGCTTGTCTGGAACGACTGGGGGATTTTTCCTTGCCCCAGGATCCCTTCTTTATCTTTAAGTACCTTTTACTTGCCCTAGCACATTGAGAGCGCTTTATTTTTATTGACCTCCACTGCGCTGTGTTGCAATACGTCCTAGAGGGATTCCCCCTGCCTGGGGATTCCCCCCTCCTTGTGCATTTGCGGGTGCGTCTTTGTTTTATTATTATAAATTATTAAGGGTGCCACCCCGTTTTAGAGGAGCCTTAGCGGGTGCCCACCCCACTTCTACTTTTATTTTTCATTTCGAGGGAGCCTACCCCTCGTTTTACTGCCGCAAAGTCGCGGCCGGTCCGAGAACCGGAAGTCAGGCAGGCCCGCCCGGGACGTGGGCGGGGTCTGCCCTCAAGCCAGAAGAGGCCGACGTGAACTCTCACAGGGCTCCAATGTGGAAGGGAGAGCCCCGTAGTGGCGGCAGATGGAGTAAGTCTCGGCTCCCAGGAGGAGGCCCGGGTGAATTAGAACCAGCGGCCAAGGCCGCCAACGGCAGTGCGGGGCTCCAAAAGCGCTGCCGCATCCTGAGGAGAAGAATCCCCCGCAACAGAGCCCGGTGAGTAAGGGCTGGGCGGGGGACCGAGCTACAGTGTTTCTGCTCCCTAAGGGAGCAGGTTCTCTTTTGGGCACCAGTGTAAGGTGCCAAGTCAGAGTGGCCCCATCTGTCAGCGGGCCGCTCCAAAGTTCGGCCCCCATTGGTTTAGAGCCGCAAGGGCTCTAACATGGCCACAATTCTTCCTGTTGCCCCTCGTGGGCATGCTTAACGCCCGTACTCACCCTGGGGGCCTAGGGGGTTCAGAGCCCAGGAGGCCCCACCGAAGGGGCAGTGATTGCTTTAGAGAGACCCCAGCAGGGCCGCTAGGGCACAGTTGTGCCAGGGCCCCTTTTGTCCTGTCCCTTCCAGTTCTTTAGGGGACACCTGCTATTTCCACAGCCAGATGGCTCCCACGTTTTGCGCATTGGTTGTTCTAGAGCCTAGAGGGCTCCAACGATTGGCGCAGTTTTTTCAAAGGGCCAGTGAGGGCCCATGCCGCAGTTTTGATTACCCAGCTGCCCAGCAAGTAGTGGGCAGCTGCACCGTTTAGGTTTTTCTTTCTAGGGGACATGTTCTCTTGGACTCAGGAGTGAGTCGCACTCCTTCGCTCCTACCTTGGCCTTCCACAGCTGAGCAGCACTTAGTGACAGCTGCAGCATTTAGGCCCCAGTTCATTGTTCTCATCTTCCCAGCAAGTAGTGGGCAGCTGCAACGTTTAGGTTTTGGTGCAGTGGCGCAACCTGGACCTCCGCTGCTTAGGCAGCAGCCCTGACTCTGTGGACATAGGGCATTTGAGCCCCTTCCTAGATGTCCAGTTGGCCAGGGGGGTTGTTACATTTATAGGGCGCAGGCCCTACTGTGATTTATGTGCTAGATGTGATTTATGTGCTTATACTTCTGGGTGTTAGGAAATGTACTGTGTATACTATTTTTTGCGCACCCTGTGTTTGATGCCTCTAGATATGATTTATGCATAGGAGGTGGTTTTACCTGTTTAGGTTTATGTTAGGGAGATTATACTTCCCTGTGTGATTTACGCCCCTAGTGTAAGGTTTTACTTAGGTGGTGAGGGTCTAATATAGTTAGACTGGTGGGAGACTGTGCATTATGGATTTCATGGCACAGGCTGTTGCAAGTGCAGTGATTATCAGTGTTTACTGACTGTACGTTATATGACCTATTTTTACTTGCATGTTTATGATTTAGTTCACCTTGACCAAGTTATCTTTTTTTACCAAGTGCTGATGCTGACAGTGGTCCATTTGGCTCTGTCAGGTGTAAATAATCCCTTGTAAATATTGCCCGTGCCAGTTGGCACAATGTAAATGGTGTGATTACTATCTGATGTGTTTTTAAAATACAAAGGCTATTTTTTATATAACCTTGTGTGGAGTTCCTTTTGTGGGGGGCCTGGGATGTTGTTGCTGGTGGGTGCGTGCGCAAATGCTTTACACATTGCCTCCGGGTTAAGCCTTACTGCTCGTGCCATGCTACCAAGGGGGTGAGCAGGGGTTATCTTTGGCGTGTAACTCCCTTGCCCTGACTAGAGTGGTGGTTTCTGCCTGACTTTGGGGCAAGCCTCAGCCAACCAGAAATCCCATTTCTAACAAGCAGGACTTATAAGTAAATTAAATGCAAAAAAAAATCAATAAAAAAATACTTTATTTAGACAGTAAAGTCTATCAAAGTGCCTAAATTGTCAAACAACTTTACCGTCATGATTGTTATTACAATTTTTCAAAGGTCTCCATAATTTAACACGTAATACATACTTCATCATCAATACTCACTGGTAAAAACTGTTAAAATACCTTTCAGTGAAATATGGATAACTTAATAAAAATACCTTTGGTATAAAAGAGAAACAAATATTCAGAGAAACTCCACTTCTTCGTTTTGAGATTCAGATTTTTTTTTTGTTGCCTTGCCACGCATCCTAAAAATGTTACTAGTTTTGCGATCACTTGCGGCTGCTTGTTGTTCAGTAGACAACTAACAACAGATGGTAATGTCTGTATCCCCCATCTTACTACATATGAGCATGAGAAATCTTCTGCGCTCAACCAGCAGTACGGGACATATACAGATCAAATGAGTTATTGACTCCTGAAATAGGTTGCACAAATGACAAATGGTTAAATCTGATTTGTCCGCCCATGGTGGAGTTAGATCTATAGATGCAAAGGTTTACATCCATAACTGCAGAAATTTCTTTTTATGATAGGTGGAGAATGGTTCATTAATGTATGTTTGCTGGACTTTTCTGTCGTATCTACCGAGTACCAGGTAGGCATGTTTTATTTTAGCAAATGCACTTTGATCCAATTTCCATGATATAATTTTTTCCTTTCTATTCAGGAGTGTTTTAAACTGCAATGAGGTAATCTCAAGTGCCCTAGCTCCCTTGATTGAGTCTTAACCAGGGTACGAGTAGGGCTTGTGCCCAGATATTTGAGTGTTTTGTGCATTCGAAACTCGCAACTTCAAGTCAGATGAGGTGCTTTAATGATCTATGCACAACAGATCTTGTAGATTGCAGGTATTTTATTATGCTGGCCATTTGTACAAGCATTTGATCCTGTAATGTGAATTCCAACCAAATTTGCGCTGACGAGGTGTTACCTGGCAGTTGAAAGAAAGACCTTAACACTGAGCTCTGTGCCCTGTTTAAAAAAGACCCCAATGTTCCCAGATAAGCCTCTGAGCCATATGACAGTGTTGGCACCAGTTTAGCGGAGACAATTTGCAACAGCGCCTCAAAGGAGAACTTATTTGTGCCCTTGAATATTGTCAGAAAATCTCCTTGCAACGAGACTAATTATGGTTTTAGTGAGTTCATGTGTAGTAAATGACCTCCTTTGTTGTCCAGCCAGCAGCATAACTTTATTATGTGAGAGTAGGATGAAGAAGGGAAGAAAAAAGACTGTTCCTTTCAGAACTGTGTGACCTCCAATATCCCATCATGCCAGAGGCAGTTACCTCAGTTCTTTTTTCCAGCTCCTGCTGACAGGACCCATGGAGCATTGAATTTGACCTTTTTAGGTTTTTTCTTCAAAGTTTAGCTTTAAATATCAATGACTACTGTTTTTGCACTACTTAGGCGCTGCCATCAACACACTTCATACAAGGGTGTGTCCTTCAGAGGAACAACGCTTATCCATTCTCCAGAAATGGCACACTCTCCAGCAAATGTGTCTGCCAACAGTCTGAATGATCTCTTCACTTCTCGGTTCAATGGCCGCCTGCATATTTTTAACTCCCAACGCTCACCTCCACATGCACCCTATCCAGGAATGTCTGGAGGGCCAGTGTGACCAGTTGTCAGGAAACTGGGAAGACTGGAGCACTCTATCCCTTCATGCCATCAGGTAACTCAAGTGGTTGAATTCTCTGAGCATCCTGCAGGGAATGTCATTCCACAAACACGATCCAACACAGTCCAGAAGTTGCACTACTTAGGTGCTGCCATCAACACACTTCATACAAGGGTGTGTCCTTCAGAGGAACAACGCTTATCCATTCTCCAGAAATGGCACACTCTCCAGCAAATGTGTCTGCCAACAGTCTGAATGATTTCTTCACTTCTCGATTCAATGGCCGCCTGCATATTTTTAACTCCCAACGCTCACCTCCACATACACCCTATCCAGGAATGTCCGGAGGGCCAGTGTGACCAGTTGTCAGGAAACTGGGAAGACCGGACCACTCTATCCCTTCATGCCATTAGGTAACTCAAGTGGTTGAATTCTCTGAGCATCCTGCAGGGAATGCCATTCCACAAACACGATCCAACACAGTCCGTCATGACATAGGCCTCTCTGCCCGGATGGGGAGAGCACATTGGTCACCTGCAAATTCAATGTTCATGGTCTCTGAAGAAGAGGACATACCACATCAATCTCCTTGAACTCCGTGCAGTTCATTTGGCGCTAAAGGCCTTTCCCCCATCGTTAACGACCGACAACCTGATTGCTCAGATGGACAATACAGCCACCATGTACTAACTGAAAAAGGTCCAGAGCCCTGTCACAAGAGGCCCATATGATCTGCCACAGGCTCCTCGCCAGGAATCTGATGGTACCAGCCACTCACCTTCCAGGCATTCAGAATGTCTAAGCAGATGCTCTTGCCAGGGCTATTAGCGAATGCCACGAGTGGGTGTTGAACGAAGATGTCATGCAAGTTATCATCTGCTTGTGGGGCACACCCATCACCTACCTTTTGCCACAGCGGAAAACAAAAAATGCTGCGAGGTTTTACCATCCAGGATCATTCGGGAATGCCCTATGGATTGGTTGGCCCAACAATTGCAAAAACAACAATTGATGGACAGAATGCAGAACAGTGTCATACTATTTTTTGCACTCCACACCACCCCAGTATAGACATGGCCATATGCAAATCAGCCTTGACCCTGTGCCTCATGGGAACAGTCCAGCCCGAACTGCCAAGCCATGTCTTTCCTGGACCGGAATCAAGCATCCTAGGACCGGTTTCTGGCTATCAGCCGTCTTCAGCCAGGATAGCTTGACTCCAGTGGTGTGGAGAGCATGGGACTCACGTCTGAGCATACCCATCCCACTCGGGATTCTATAAGTGGCACTTCCACACTAGACACAATAAATCTGCACACATATTCGCGCAGCATTTAATCTCACGAGTTCGTACATACCAAACTCGCCCTTGCACTCCCGACACATCAGGAACTACCATGGACACACATATTCCCCATGCATTCCTATGGGAGGGCAGGCCAATCTCACCACACGCACTCAGAGAGCGCACGCACTTTACACTGGCACACAGTGTCAAAGTGCGCAAAGACCAGAAATCACTATGATTATGTAATATTAAAAGGCAAAAAGTTCAGGGGTGAACCTGCCAGAAAGGCCAAGTCCAACACAATCCCCTTCCAGCCAAAACGCAGGGCAGACCAATCACCACTGTGATTCACTTCCCTGCTTAGGGCTATAGAACACGGACGCGGGCCCGGACTGCCAAGACACCCTCCGGTTCTACGCCACGTTGTTCCACAAAACAAACACACACACACAGAAAAAAGTTCAGGCCCAACTAGGCTACCCCACCGGTACTCCTTACTTGTCCACGGCTAGGACCAGGTTCTAGGCCACCCAGATACCACTGGTCCATGCCAATCCACAGAGTGGGGGGTGGTAAACCCTGGCATACAATAGCCATTCTCCACTCTCCTTCTCAGTGTAGTTCCAAACTACCACTGATCCTTCAACCTAGGGTCCGCACCCTCAGGCTTACCAGAGGTCACGGGCAAGAATGCCCCACCCTACCTCTATTTCTGGGGTTGCGAACTCTCCCAGGAGAAGTACCCTCCAGAACACAACTCTCCCACCAGTTTAGGACCTCTCTCCCTCAACTGGTCTACCACCTGGGATCCACATTCACCGGATGCACAGGGGTCAGAGGAGAGGTACTCCCTCCCTCTGCACCCCCTTCCAGAGTTCTGCACCCTCCCACTGTAGAACAGGGTCCCTCCACTTAAGGTAGGCCCAACCTGCTCTCAGGGTAGTACAACAACACTCAGCCAAGGACCCTAAAGATCCCTGCTAGGCCTGTACCACCCCTTCTGGGAAACACAGGGTCTCTTCACTTAAGATAAGCCCCACCTGTGTTCACAGGGGTACCCCTAGAAGGCAAAACCGACCAGGACGCTGGTTACAGTCGCCCTGACGTCCAGGACAGGCAAACACCTGAACCTGGCTCCCCAACCTAGGAATGCTACCCTTTGGTCAGATGCCTGGCACAACAGGACTTCACAAGTGTGACATAAAACTAATGTCAAGGACACTGCTTACAGTTGCCCTTACGTCCAGGGCAGGTAAACACCTGAACCTGGCTCCTCAACCCAGGGACACCACCCTTTGGTCAGATGCCTGGCGCACCAGGACTTCATGAGGGTGACACATAACTAATGTGTTGTGTGACAAGTCTGCCTGACTCTCAGGACAGAAGTGGCGTCACCATGGTCACTCATTGGCGACACAGCCCTCTGGCTGGCCCCGGACCCACTGGTTCTTCCACTGGAGAGCCTTTCCCCCTCTCACCCCTCTATCTGGACTTCTGCACCCTCCCAACTGGAGCGGTACCGCCAGACACCAGAACTACTGGAACACTGCTTACAGATGTTCCACGTTCTCTAAACACTGGGAGATCAAATGGTCTACAAGTACAGCCTAGGCTCCCCACCTGGTGTTCCCTAAAGAATCCATCCAAGGCCTGAGACAGGGTTTCGGGCACATGGAGACACGCAGTCCCACCCACTCCTTCTCCTTAGAGACAGGACGTGGGCCCCTACACCGGGACCTAGCTGGGCTACTCTGAACCTCTTCTACCACTCTGGCCTGGAAGACACCTCAGCCACTCCTTTTGAAATCACTTCCCACTGCAAGCTCCTTATTTCAGAGAACTCACACCCAATCGACCAGCAAGCTCCTTATTTCAGAGAACTCACACCAAAGCATTCAGCAAGCTCCTTATTTCAGAGAACTCACACTCAATCGTCCAGTGCACCACACCATTCATCCACACACACCCCCCACAGACCGGTGAGACAGATTCTACTGTCCCTGAATCTCAACCTGCACCCCTCTTACTGAGCACCAGGTACCATACTCTGGGACCGGGACAAGGAACACATGCACCGGACACACTTATGCTGCCACCACTGGATCCCACCCTTACTGGTGAAACCAGAAAACTCATACTGCACTTAGGGGGTGATCTACCCTCCCGATCTAGTGACACCATACCAATTAAGTCCCCACTGTAGGCCAACCCAAGAACAAGCGCAATCGCTCAAGGGCAGTCTCTCCTCCAGATTCTCTGGTTTCTGTCCTTGGCAGGACACCCAACTCATAGTGCACAAGAAACACAGTTTTGTAGTGGAGCCTAAGCAGCGGAGGTCCAGGTTGCGCCACTGCGCCAAAACCTAAACGTTGCAGCTGTCCACTACTTGCTGGGCAGCTGAGAACAATGAACTGGGGCCTAAACGCTGCAGCTGGCACTAAGTGCTGCGCAGCTGTGCAAGGCCAAGGTAGGAGCGAAGGAGTGCGACTCACTCCTGAGTCCAAGAGATTATGTCCCTGTAACCGCGGGACCAGAAAAGGGCAGGAGACGTGTTTTTGTGACTCGTGATTTTAATTGGTCATACAGAGCATCTGTACAGGTTTTTCGTACTACTGTCCTCCGCGGAGATCTGCTTCTCTCCTTGCGTGGTTTTCTGCGAGCACCCTCTTCTTTCCTCAGAATCGGGCTCCTCCGTCTAGGGGGCTCTGGAGGCTCCGTGCTGGCCACCCACGCCGACGCCGAAGGGAAAGAAAAGAAAAGAGAGGCACGTATCAGATCTGTATAACGGGGCGGCAGTTAGCAACCCCAGGAAAGGGTAGTGAGGGGAAACACCCAGTGCAAAGCTCCTAGCCCGTTATGATACTTCAAGGAGAAGGGCGTGTGCTCGTGCAAGTCTCCCGTGCGTCGTCCCTCAGATTCCTCCCCCCCCTTCCAGTTAACCCTCTAGCCTTATTGCTGAACCACCCCAGGAAGCGATCACGCACCTCAGTGAGCCGTACCCCTCCAGGCGTACGGCTGGGCGGCGCGTGGTGTTGGCCTCCAGGCGTTCCCCTTTCCTTCTCCGCTCTCTCGGCGTCTTCTCCCTCTGTCAGTGCGCGGTCCCCGCAGCTCTCGGAGATCTGCTCCCAGCTCCGCTCCCAATCCGGCTGTTCTTCTTCCGTGATACGAGTCTCGCCGCTCCACTTGACACCGCCGCTCTGCTTGGCCACGCTTTCTCGGCTTCCTCCTCTCCTCCGCTCCTCTTCTCTGCTCTCCCGTCCTTCTTCTCTCCGCTCCTCCTCGCTGCTTCCCGCCTCTCCGCACCTCTCCGCTCTGACCTCTCCTCCGGTGTATAGACACACCTGGTGATGGGAGTCCTCTGTTTTTATCCACCTGCGGGGCTCCTCCTCTTCTCCACCTCCGGACGGGTTAAAGGGCCAGGCGTCTTCCTCATCACAGCTGTAAGTGTCTGGGCTGTTCCACTCGGAATATTGCGAGGGCTGTGGAAAGAAAAGGGGGGGGGCACAGTTGATCAGTTCGCGCCCTATGGCGGGGTGCGCCAGGGTGGCCCCGTTACAGTCCCCTAGAAAGAAGAACCTAAACGGTGCAGCTGCTCACTACTTGCTGGGCAGCTGGGTAATCAAAACTGCGACATGGGCCCTCACTGGCCCTTTGAACAAAGTGCGCCAATCGTTGGAGCCCTCTAGGCTCTAGAACAACCAATGCGCAAAACGTGGGAGCCATCTGGTGTGGAAATAGCAGGTGTCCCCTAAAGAACTAGAGGGGACAGGTCAAAATGGGCCCTGGCACAACTGTGCCCTCGGGGCCCTGCTGGGGGCTCTCTAAAGCAATCACTGCCCCTTTGGTGGAGCCTCCTGGGCTCTGAACCCCTTAGGTCCCCAGGGCGAGTACAGGTGTTAAGAATGCTCACGAGGGGCAACAGGACGAATTGTGGCCATGTTAGAGCCCTCGCGGCCCATAACAATGGGGGCCAAACGTTGGAGCGGCCCACTGATAGACGGGGCCGCTCTGACTTGGCACCTTACACTGGTGCCTAAAAGAGAACCTGCTCCCTCGGGTAGCGGGAGCGCACTGTAGCTTGGTCGCCCAGCCCTTACTCACCGGGCTCCGGCGCGGGGGACTCTTCTCCGCAGGATGCTGCAGCGCTTCTCATGCGGGGCTCCGCCGCACTCCGCGAGCCCCGCACTGCCGTTGGCAGCCTCGGCCGCCGGTTCTGATTCACCTGGGCCCCCTCCTGGGACTTACTCCATCTGCCACCACCACGGCGCTCTCCCTTCCACATGGGACCCTCGCGCGAGTTCACGCCGGCCTCTTCCGGCTTGAGGGCAGGCCCCGCCCACGTCCTGGGCGGGCCTGCCTGACTTCCGGTTCTCGGACCGGCCGCGGCGGTGACTTTGCGGCAGTAAAACGATGGGTAGGCTCCCTCGAAGTGAAAAATAAAAGTAGAAGGAGGGTGGGCACCCGCTAAGGATCCTCTAAAATGGGGTGGTACCCTTAATAATTTATAATAATAAAACAAAGACGCAGAGTGGGCACCTGCGCTCTCGGGGGCATAAAAATAAGCGGGGTGGCACCCGCAAAGGCACAAGGAGGGTGGGAATCCCCAGGCAGGGGGAATCCCTCTAGGACGTATTGCAGCACAGCGCTGTAGAGGTCAATAAAAATAAAGCGCTCTCAATGTGCTAGGGCAAGTAAAAGGTACTTAACCCCTTCGACGCTCAGCTCGTCATGAGGTACGCCTCTCGTACGCTCATGACGAGCTAAGCTCGTCATGAACCGCGAGTTTTTTAAAAAGTCAGCGCACAGCGGGAAAATGCGCCGCGCGCATGGGGTTAAAGATAAAGAAGGGATCCTGGGGCAAGGAAAAATCCACCAGTCATTCCACACAAGGCAGAGGGGTCCCCAAGAAGTTTTCCAGACCATCCAGGGGCTGGGCAGGGCCCAGGGAAGCAAACCTTCCCCTGGGCCCCAGCAGCAGCACGCCCATTGTAGAATTAAGTCAGGAAACAAGAATATTTTTCATGGGGTCACAGCCCCTTTTTATACACAGAAATCCTTTGTCTCCAAAGGTGCAGGCAAGGGGCAAACCAGATGCAAATGGTTCTTGAGCACTTTGCTTTGCTCAGCCCCTCTCCCTATTCACAGGACAGGCCAGGCCAGGGACATCAGACACACCATAGGGGGTAGAACTAGCATTGTGGAGGGAAGGCCCAGCCCTATTCAGGTCCTAGGTGCAACACCTCCCTCCCATCAACATGCAGATCTCTCCATTCACCACCGGGGCAGACCCATCTTGACTCCTGGAGCCAGGCACACCAGCCAGCTCCAGCCAATCACAAGCCAGACAGTAAATTCACATTCACTGCACAGACATGCCAACTTCTAGAAGTGGCACTTCCACACTAGACCCAATAAATCTGCACACATCATCGCGCAGCATTTAATCTCATGATTCGTACATACCAAACTCGCCCCTGCACTCCTCATACATCAGAAACTACCATGGACACACATATTCCCCATGCATTCCTATGGGAGGGCAGGCCAATCTCACCACACACACTCAGAGAGCGCACGCACTTTACACTGGGACACAGTGTCAAAGTGCGCAACGACCAGAAATCACTATAATTATGTAATATTAAAAGGCAAAAAGCTCAGGAATGAACCTGCCAGAAGTCCAACAAGTCCTTAGTAGAGTGGTACTACTTGTACCCAGTGCATGTTAAAAAAAAAAAACATAACAAAGGGGTTTGTGAAAGATTTTTTCTGTTACCTTGCAGTCTTTCATGCATTAGTTGCATGTTTCCTTGACTATTTACTTTACTTTACTTTACTTGGACCACCGACACAAATAAGGTATCATGTTTATTGGGAGACCAAGGGAAAAGCTGAGTGATAGGACATTTGCTGTTGCTGGGATCCCACCAATTTCACAACAAGAGGGACATGTGACTTTTAAGCTAAATTTGAGGTTTGCAGGGTATTCTGTGTAAGAAAATGAGGAGGGATCCATGCAAGCCAGACCTAAATTCTAAATTTGTGTTACGCTTGTAAGCAAACATGGGTTTGGCAATCTTGTCTTTGTTCGATGTATCCGCATTTAAAATCTGCCACCTTGAAAATACAGCTTGCCTTACCCTTTCATTCAACATTAAATGTCGTGAAATGAATATAAGAGACGCATCTTTCTCTCTCTTAGTACTCTTCAACAAGTGTTGGCGGTGAAAACACCAAGCTCTCTTGTAAGAGTCCCTAATTATCTTCCTTGGATAGCCCCTAGCCAGGAACTTCCGTTTCATATCTGCAGCCTTAGTGTCATAATCACAGATGTTAGTGCAATTATGCCTAAGGCGCAGAAATTCTCCAAAGGGTATTGCATTCTTTTGTATTATGGGATGAAAACTATCGTAGTGCAGCAGTGTGTTCCTGGCGGTCGGCTTAACGAATAAGTCATCCAACAGGACCCCAACACTGCTCTTGATTAGTATATCCCAATATTCCACTTGTTCTGTACTGATGGTATATGTGAAGTGTATATTCTCATCACAGAGATTTATCCACTCCATGAATTGAAGTAGATTCTCTCGGTTATCCTTCCAAATGAAGAAGGCATCATCTATAAAGCGTGACCATTTGGTCACAGATTCATAGAAGGGAGCAATTTCGTTAAACACAAACTTTTTTCAAAAAATGACATATATATGTGTGTGGGTGCACTGCATGGAAATAGTGTTGCTTTGCATTTTGAAAGTTATATGGTGCACCATTTACAACAAAACACACAAAGCAATAAAGTTTAGGGTGCAGGTAGTACTATTGCAAAAATATTTGTGAGAAAAGCCAAAGCTTCAGTTGACAATGGATTATCCACCAATGGAAGTCTGGGTAAGGGTCGATGTTAAATAGTTGTAATACAGTGCTATAACCAAATTCAAGGGCATTGCAGATTGTTAAATATAACCCATTTAGAGATGATTTTACTCACACTGGCGTTATAAGCATGGATCTAAGATATTATGCCATTCAGCTTTTCTCCGAAATGTGTGTAGTGTACTGAAGGTTGTGTTGTGTAGTTCCTCCCAATCCATAGGACCTGCCCATTGTTTGGACAACATAAACTAAGGGCTTGGGGCCCGATTCACAGAACTAATTTACAACAAAATCCTAAACTTACTACTTTTGGTATTCACAGAAGGCATTTAGTAGTCTTAAATTAGGATTTTGTATTAAATTAGGATTTTGGCTTAAGTGAGGATTGTGTCCTAAATTATGATTTTGTCCTAAATTATGATTTTGTCCTCAATTATGGTTTTGTCTTAGGTTAGGATGTTGTCTTAAGTTAGGATTTTGTCCTAATTTAAGATTTTGTCTTAAGTTAGAATTTAATAACATGTCCATGGGGCAGGTTGCATCATAAATCTACTTGTCCTGTAACAAAATCCACTTGTTCCTTTGGTACTATGTAGTGCAGTGACAAATTATGGCAGCAATCTCATTATATAAGAGCTCTGATATAGCCTCCCTGATTATGCCAGGGCCTAATACCATCGCAGTGTTTGAATACTTGCAATCCCCTTATTTTGCCACGTTTCCGCAGATCTAGATACTGGGGCTGAAGGTAGTGGTAAGCAATAGTTCCAAGGTTATAATGCCCTTTTGAGTCTGTGCAAACCTACTAACTTGCATGTTTTAAGGGATTTCAACAACTCTTCTCTAATCTTGTCCCATACTAAGAAATGTTGGAAATGTACTCCTGACAATGGCAGACGTAAACCTTCCAGAGTTGGAAAAAAAGTGGTTGGAGGGAAAGTGAACTTGCAAACACTCAGATTTTAGCATGAGCAAATCTACACATGCATATTTTCTCATGCTAAAATGAGGTTCACAAATATTTTCTAGGAGTACTCTTTCTTGTCCTACTTGGGAATTAACGAACGCTGTACAGCTGCACTTAATGCAAGGACATACACCATGGGTGCACTTTTGAGACTTTCTTTAATAATTGGGCTCCTAATTTGGTCTGCCGTTGACCATGACCTTTTGTGTTTATTAAAATTCTGTCTCTCTGTATCGGCTGGCTTCACTGTGGGTGACAGCATTCTGCTCTTTCACAAGGAGCATATCAGCACACAAAGTAGTTTTGTTCAGTGCCAGTAACTACTGTGGAAGTGTGTGATTTTTTAGAAAATTTTTTGTTATAGTGGTGAGGGCCTGGCAGCTCCCACACCACTTAGGTTTTACAAAAACCATGCCAAAACAATTCACACATTGACAAAAAAAAATCTGACCACCGATTTCAGACCTACTGGCTTTGCCAATGCATGTTTATTTTTTCTGTCCCATAATCTTATTGAAACTGGTTACACTGATTTTCCATTATGAATATTTTTGGGAAATACTAGCATGCATCAACACGTTACTAAATGATGCTGCAAAGAAATGGTACCTGAAATGTTATAGTAGTTCAGCAAAATTACTTTTTTTCTTCTTTCATTTGTTTATGAACATTTTATTTTGAAAGCAAAGAATCAGCAATCTTGCTTTCAAACTTCTGCAAATATTTACATCAAATCAAAGAGCATTCTAAGAGCATTATACATAGCCTCATTGCTAAACTTTGAAAACATGTGTACACATGTTCATACTGGAACCACTGTCAGTAGTGCAGTCAGAGCTTACAACATTTACTTAGGTAGGTAGGTAGCCAAATACCGGTCGGTAACAGCCGAAAATCGGTAAAATCGGCCATTACCGACCGGTATAAGTGCATCAGATGTATGTCACCAAAAACGTACCGAATCGGTAAATACCAGTCGGTAAAACACCGAATCGGTATTACACGAATCGGAATTTACCGAATACATATTCTCCGAATCGGTAAATAAGAAATGGTAAGTTACCGAATCGGTAAATACCGGATTCATATTTACCGAGTCGGAAAATAAGAAGTGGTAAAAAAGGCCATTTGAGATGTAGGAAAGTCAGGAAATACCGAATTTCGTCAAATTCGGTATTTAAGAGTCGGTATTTAACATGGATTGGAAGCAGGTGGAAACCAGGAACAGGATATATAGGAAGCTCCCAAAATGCAACTGCACACCCACAATGGCGGCTTTCTACGTCATTGCAAGGCGGCTACGGATACAGGCAGCAGGAGAGAGGGTCTGGCTAAGGGAGGAGCAGGTATATAGGCAGAGGATCATCCTCTTCCAACTCACTGAAGCAGAGATCCTGCAAAGGTACCGACTCCACCCCAGAACCATCCTGGACTTGATCAGGGACCTCCACCCATATCTAGAACACCCAACCCCAAGAGCACACGCCATCCCACCCCATGTACAGGTGCTGTGCTGCCTACACCTTCTTGCCTCTGGGAGCTACCAGCACGTGATAGCCTCTGTAGGTGGAGTGTCCCAGAGCTGCCTGTCACGCTTCTCCAGAAAATTCCTAAACGCCATGATGCAGAGGATGGAGCACTACATTGAGTTTCCTGAGACACCTGCAGAACTAGCAAGGACAAAAACCGAGTTCTATCAACTTGCACAGTTCCCGCACATCATCGGCTGTATCGATGGGACGCACATCTCACTATGCCCAACTGCAGCGACTGAGCACATATACAGAAACCGGAAGTCCACATATTCAATCAATGTGCAGGTGATCTGCAACGCTAGCAACATGATAACGGACATTGTAGCCAAATATCCTGGGAGTACCCACGACTCCTACATATTCACCAACAGTGGGATATACAGACGCCTTGTGGCTGGTGATTTTGGTGATGGATACCTGCTGGGTAAGTATGTGCGAGACACCCTGACAGTTCATGCAGAAGGTGCACACCTGAGTACGTGACTAATCAAATTATCCTTTCCCACCCAGGTGACAGTGCATATGCCCTGCGGTCATTTGTGCTCACCCCCTACCTGAACCCATCCACCAGGAGTGAAAGGCGGTATAACGTGGCACACAGAACAACACGTTGCGTGGTGGAACGTACATTTGGGCTGCTGAAAAGTAGATTTAGGTGCCTCCATAAGAGTGGAGGTGCACGTCAGTACACGCCAATTATGTGTTGCAAGATTATTGCGACCTTTGCCATGCTGCACAATCTTGCCACCAAGGAGGGCACAGAGATAGAACTGACATATCATGAGGACATTGATGATGGGACAGTACAACCAGATCACAATGCAGCAGGAGCAGCACCTGCAACAGATGGTCGACTGCGACGCGCAGAAATCACCAACAAATACTTCTAATTGAGCAATGACACACAGCCATGTCCAGTGTTTTGAACAATCACTTTAATGTACACTACTGCACCTTCCAAAAAAACGTATATCAAATTAAATGCACTTTGCAAAATGGTTGGCCAAAGTTCACTTCACTTTGACCTGTCCTGTGTTCAATATGTCACTCAATGTTTGCGCTTACGCATGATGTTTTGCGAGCCACGGGGCTGGGGGTCTACATGCGCACTGGTGCCGGTGTCATCAGCATGGAGTCTGCTGCTCCTACGAATGTCCTGAACAGGCGTGCTGGACCCACTCCTGCTCGTTGACTCCTCAGCGTCCCCAACAACCATGTTGCCACCTGTGGCTGTCAGCTGTGTCAGCATTGCCTCCATTGCAGTGGTAACCCTCCCCATCCCCCGGGACAAGTCACTGCAGCAGTGTACAATGTCAGTCTGCAGATTAACAGAGCGGCGACACTGCAGGGTGGTACAAGTTGCCAACCGGTTAATCGACTGATTGAGCAGCCTGACCTCGCGCCTATACCTGCGCCTCTCTTCGTGGTCACTTTCAAGCCTGTCACAGAGGGTGCCCATGCGCACCCCCATGTTCCTCACCCCCTCCGCCATGGACTCCATCCCTTTGCCCATTGCCTCCATCCCTTTGCCCATGGCCTCCATTCCCTTTGCCATGGCACCTATCCCCCGATCGATGTCCGACATCCTGGTATTCTGCCGGTGCACTGCCATGATGCCTTTGGCCCGCATACGCTGGACTTTGACCATTGTGGCTTCCAGCCCTGCACATCCTGCCCCTCATCCTGCTCTCGTGCCCTACGGACATGGTCACCTGCACGGCCAGATCCCAGTGACCCAAGTTGTCCAGCGTGGCCAGCCATTGTTGGTGTACTAGGTCTGGGAGCCTCTACCACTTCCTCATCGGAGCTCTCCAGGATCCTTAAAGGTGGTACGTCCTGCCTCCTTGGCCTCACTTGCATAGGGGACCCTGAGCTGGGTGTTGTGGCTACTGCAGGTGCTGACTGAGTGTGTGTCTCAAACAGCAGGGGCGGCAGTGGCTGAGCAGTGGTGTCGTGCTCCATTGCTGTGGGTGCCTGGGGTGTGGTTGTATCCTCAGGGACAGTGCTAGGTCCAGCTGTGTCTTTGGCCTTCTCCCTCGCAGGCGTTGTTGTGGCACTACACTCCCCTCCCAGCGCTGCTCTGAGCGATGTCTCTCCTGTGAACAGAAATGGACAATGATCAGCTGCGTGTTTTCCCAACACAGATTCCAAACACACGATTAAATTTGCCTAGACTGTTTGTGTATGGGGAGTGTGGCATGGCATGCAGGGTTCGGTGTTGGCAGCTTTGATGTGTGTACCTATGACTACAACTACCATGATGCTTTGCTGGGGACTACAGTCATGTGTGCTGGATTGTGAGTGATTCACCCACATTGGGGAAGGGGCCTGGGAATGGGTGGGGTACATGTCCATGTATCTTACCTTTCTTCCTTGCAGCTCTGGCTGAGCTATCAGCATCCCCGATCCCATGTATGCTCTCAGGCTCCATGGTGGATTCCACGAGCTGCTCCAGGTCGGTGAGGCTCTTCCCCGCACCGGTTGCTGCTGATTCCTTCCTCTGGGTGGCTAGTTTTTTCTTGGTGGTGATCCTCAGATCATACCACCTCTTCTTCATGTCGTCAATTTCGCGGTGGGTAACTCCTAGGGCATTGACCTTGCTCTGTATTGCCAGCCAGGTGTTCCTCTTCACTGACTCAGCTACTTGCACAGACTGTCTCCCAAACAGCTGGCTGTAGTGCTCCACAACCTCCTCCACCAGCACCTGGAGCTCTGTTGGGCTGAATTTAACCTTCCTCTTTCTGTCCCCTCCATCCTTTGGTGCCTCCTGGGACTCCATGCTGTTTCTCTGCTGGTCTCAGTGCAGCCTACTCCTCTGTCTCCCCTCCAGCTCTCTCTGCAGTTCTGTTGCTCTGCACCTGCATGGGTGTGGCCACCTCCAGGTACCGGGGTGTGGTACTTGCATCTGATTGGTTGATCTCTCAGATGCTTTGTTGTGGGGTGTGGTGGGTGTCCCCGATTGGTGCACAGGCTCACATGTCATGTATTCGAATTTTCGAGATCGGATTTTACCGATTCGGTAAATTGCGATTCGGTGTCTCCCATTCATTCCTATGGGACTGGAAGGCCATAGGGTTGTATGGGTGTTACCGACTCGGATATTACCGATTCGGTAAATACCGATTCGGTATTTACCGACTTTGAATACCGATTGATACCGATTCGGTATTTTTTACCGGATGTTTACCTACATTTGGGTTTCCGGTTCATAAATACAGATTCGGTATGAGTCGGTATTTATGAAGTGGTAAAAATAAATTACCTACATCGGGCCCTTAGAGCGCTCACCCTAATAATAAAATCTTTCAATTAATGAACCATAAATACAAGTTTGAACAGCATTAAAATATGGGCAAAAAGATTAACTTAACTGCAGACAGTGCCCTTCCCTGATCCATTATGTTGTACTGCAAACTGGCAGCCAGAGTGATTGTGCTGCAGGGGGTTGGGCCTACTTGTCCCAAGGGCAAAATACATATGAAAACTTGCTGTCCTTGACCGCAAACAATATGTCCGGGGCATCAGGCTATCGGAATTCTACATCCCTGCCGGGGACCCAGGCTGTGGACCTGAACCTGTTCAGAGACATCCACACAGCAGCAGGCTCCAAATGCAAGAGTTGAGAGCTGCCCCAATGGGGAACATAGCCACTTTACATCGTATGGGGAAAAAGAGACTAGAGCTAGGCCCCTGTGGTATCTGCCTGCCCAATAACATGGGGGGGCTGAACCAGTGGTGGCCCCCCACTGCGCTCACCCCAATTGACTGTTTGATCTGAATAGGCCTCCATCCACCTCATGGGAACACCCAAGACAATCATTAAATATGGGGATACCGTGGGCTACTGCAGGGGAGCCTGAGGACATGTGGGGCCCAACTGATCCACCCGGGGGGCCACAACACTGGAGGGCCTGGGGGCAACCCAGATCTTTTTGCTACGCCCGGGCTGCCACCAGCCTTGATCGGCAAGGACGGACCAGACATTGGGACAATACCGGCACTGTCAGCCGACACCTTGGTCTACACTCATTCGGTGCAGGAGTGCCACAGCCCTATTAATCCTGCTGACACTGGAAGGTGGGATCAGTCTATAGACGCAGGCAGACGCATGAGCTCCAGGCCCACAGTCTCATTCTGCCTTCTCACTGCTATTCCTTGAGGGCTGAGAGGATAGAGAGGGCCCCGGAGACAAAACTTACCCTGGGCATTAGGGTGAAGAATACCGATACCAGAGGTCCAAATGTGAATTTGGGAAACAAGTAGATCACGAGGAGACTGCGCAGCCATTTTACTAGCCGTCTGCATCAGCACATACTAGCCATAGACAAGACCCCCTGTCACCTGGGAGACCTATGTAGCAGCAATGGGTTAGCCCCAGGCTCGAACAGCAGGCCCAGCAGCGGATCAAGAAGAGGATACGCCTGCTCAGCAATAAGAAGCCCCAGTGGGCTTGGGCCGATCAGCAGCAGCTTGCCAAGATTCTGGAGACCATAGCTGACATAAAATCTACCCTCCATCAAGACATTAGCACTATCTCTGTGGGCTTGGGGCTACTGCGGGCAGAGCACCGGAAGCTTGCGGAGAGAGTGGGGGAAACGGAAACCTCCATTGCAGCATGCAACCAGCACAACAAAGATTGAGTAAGACAGTGGAGTAACCCACAGACCAGGTGCAAAGATTGGAACTCAGGGCTGAAGACGCCGAGGGACACAACTGCAGGAACAACGTCTGTGTCGTTGGGCTGCCGGAAGGAGCGGTGGGTGCCAAGATGCTGGCATTCTTAGATCACTGGCTCCGCACAAAGCTGGCCCCAGCAGGGTATTTCTACCTTCTACATATTGGAGAGAGTTCATAGACTCCGGCCGCCCGCCCACTCCTGGGTGTCCCCTGTGGCCTGTGGTGGCGCAGCTCCTGCACTTCAGAGACAGGGAAATCCTCCTACAGAAGGCACGCGTGGACAGACCCTTCGAGATTAATAATAGCAAAGTGTCTATTTTCCCGGAATACACGCCGGAGGTGCAGCTGGGCTTCCTTTCTAGAAGTTAAGAAAGCTTTGCATGAGGAAGGTTTGCAATGTTCCCTTATGTTCCTGGCTAAACTTAGTGTAGTGCTGGATGGAAAGACCTACTTTTGCGAAGACCAGGCGGGGCATGGGAGTGGCTAGAAACCTACAGGGCAGGAGTGCCCACCTTAACTCATGCTAACAGAATGGCAACTATAAGTCCTTTCCCAGGCGGAGGGCCCTTAAGAGACTAAAAAAAAAGCGTTCACTCGCCCTAACCCCTCCCAAACTGAGACGGAGAGGGCAGCTGCTCTACAAGCAGTAGCTGATATATTGAAACCCCAGAGGTCCACGCCAGAGAAGGGTTCACCCACCGGGAAAATAACTGCTGAATCGGAATCAGACTCCTCCCATACAGATAGTGTCCAGTTGCCAGTTATAATCCCTAGAGCAGCATATGACCTCTGATCTCGATGGACTGGTGTGCAGAGCACCACATGCGTCACACAAGCTGAGTTTTCTGTGCTGTGGGCCGGCGCGGGCTGACTCACCCACTGGGTCACACCTACAGGCAACCACCCCCACACCAAATAACTGGTTTTGCTCCTCTGTGGAACACCCTGTTTCGTTTGCAGTTTGGGCGCCTGGTGGTTGCCAGACTGCTCCAGGGAGAGGGAGTTTGGCAAGGCCAGGGCTATGTTTTTGTTTATAGTTGGGATTTACTCTTGCAGGAGTGGTGATGCAGTATCCTATATTGGCAAGGGTCGAGGAGAGGAGCAAGGAGGGGCGAGTCAGATTTGGTACCTCCACAAATGGAGCCTGCGCCCTACACATTACATTTCATGTCTTGGAATATTAGGGGTCTGGGGACGGCAATCAAAAGACACAATGTACATCGTTACTTGTGTAGGAGAGGGGAACAGGTCACTCTATTACAGGAGACACAGCTCACTAGTAGTGAGACAGAAAAGCTACACGGATGCTGGAGGGGGGAAATTTACGCAACATCCTACTCTGCATATGCTAGGGGGGTGTTACTCTGGATGCAAGCAGGGGTGCCCTTTCTGCTATTGGACTTATTAATGGATAAAGAGGGCAGGTATGTATTCATAAAAGGGAGACTACTCGGAAGTGATATCCTGCTGGGCAATATATATGCACCTAACCAAGATCAGGTGCCCTAACTACAAAGTCTCTCTGCCCTAGTGGCCATTGACGCCAGGTGAGGGCACGATTATTGGGGGAACTACAACTGTGTAGCCGACACAACTATAGATCGCTCGCATCCCCCCTGCCCAGGGCACATGCCACAGCACAGTGGCAGGATTTACAGAATGGAATACTCACTGGAGTCTCATAGACATATGGAGAGCGCAACACCTTGATGATAGGGACTATTCATATTACTCCACTATACACCAGTTGCACACGTTGATAGACATGTTCCTATGCACACCTGGGCTGGGGCAAGCTATCACCCATACAGAGGATCTTGGGTGTACCTTTTCAGACCATAGCCCCCTTTTACTGACCAAACAACCAGCAGGAAACCACCCCCTAGCCCCGCTGTGGCACCTTGACACCTGTTTTAGGGAGACCTAAGGATCTCCTATAGATGCGTACTTTGACATTAATACCCACATAGCGATCACACTGTCAACAGAATGGGAGGCCTTTAATGTAGTGACAAGAGGGCACAGCGTGAGTGCGCCAGGAAATCAGACAACTAGAAGACCAGTTACATGGGTTGGATAATGCACAAGGGCAGGACGCAACACAACACAACACCAAGCGTTGAGAAATACACAACAGTAATACCATCAAACTCTTGAAAAACTGAGGTGCTATCATTATAAAGTGCATGAGGAGGAGGGTAGGCCAGGTCAGGTATTAGCATGGCTGATCAAACCAGAACTTAGAGGCTCCCCGATCACTCACATCCGTACCTGAACGCACCAACAGATTCTCAACCCACAGGGTATTAATACTTTAATTTTCAAATACTACACAGAGCTATATAGGGCATCCCCCTATGTTCCACAAGACGAACAAAGGGCATTTTCTATCCTTAACACCATTTGGGTGCTTAGACCAGCAGATGTTGGCTGGATTAGGCAACCCTATTGAATTTCACGAAATATGGGTAGCCATAAAGAGCATGGCCACAGGTAAAATTCCAGGCCTAGATGGATTACCAGTGGAGTTTTACTCTAAGTATGCTTCAAGCTGGCCCCCACCTGCCGACTGTATACGCAGAATCACTACACTTGGGTCACCTCCCTGATTCTGTCAGAGATGTATTAGTAATCCCGCTCCCTAAAATTAAAAGCGAGAGCCCACGAGTCTGTGATTTTTGCCCCTTTTCCAGGCTTAATACAGACTATAAAATCCTCAGTAAGATACTGGCCCAGTGCCTGCTCCCACACATCTACTCTGGTCCAGCCAGACCAGAACGGCTTCCTTCCAGCGAGAAACATTTCCTATAACCTTTGTAGGCTTTACTCAGTAATGTACCACCCTACAGTGCGGCTTCTCCCCAATACAGCTCTTCTGGAGATTGATCTAGAAAAAGCATTTGATTCGATCAGATGGGACTTCTATTTGACACCATGCGATGCATAGGTTTATGCGAGGAATGGGTAAAGTGGGTCCAGCTGCTCTATCACAGCCCGCTGCTAGGGGTAGAACGGGAAAAGTAGTCTCCACGCAATACCACATTTTAGTGGTGCGCGGCAGGGATGCCCGTTATCGCCCCTTTTGTTTGCTTGGGCTATAGAACCCTTGGCAGCATTATTCCTCCGGGGAGGGGATGGACTGGGGTTGGAAAATGGAGGACACATGCATTTTATCTCCCTATATGTGGATGACCTGATATACCTCACAGATGCTGTGCGTGTACCGCATCAGCCCTGGACCTACTAGACAAGTTTGAACGAGTCGCCAGACTACAGGTCATCAAAGATAAAACCTACCTCTTCTCGCTGATGCCAGAAAATCCCACCCATCAAGCCTCCCCTTGGACCCTAATTGGGCCCCTTATACCTTTAAGTATCTGGGGATTCATATATTTCACTCTCTAGAAGATATGAGAGACGGAAATCTTGGTTGTGCTCTGTGAGCCCTTAAGACCTGTGTCTCTTTTTAGTGTTCCCTCTGCCTCCCGATCATAGCAAGAATCTCAATCTCCCTGTCAAAAAGGGTTATGTTGCCCGGCCTGCTGTACTTTTTTGTTAACCTACCAATGGTAGTACCCGCTAGATGGTTCTGGCAACTGGATGCCCTCTTCAGAGGTCTCATAAGGGACAAGGGCCGCCAGAGGGTATCCCTGACAACACTACAGCACCCAGTGGAAGAGGGAGGACTCGGGGTCCCGAACTTTGAATTTTACTTCCTGGTCTCACAAATACAGTGTTTGGCACAATGGATAGAAGGTGTGGGACCAGTGGGTACAGATCTGATGGACTTAGGGGAATGCGCACTCTTAATACGAGCTAAGATGTTGGACCTAGCTGTGGCGATCCCTCACCATTCCCTATTACAGACCACGGCATTGAAGTGCTGTAGACACTGTGTAGCCATACGAGCGAAGGTCCCCTTATATGCACCCGACATAACCCTGATAGGCCTCCCACATGGTAACGCCAGGAGGGAATTCTCCTCTGAGCAGCTGTCCTGCTGGACAGCGCTTGGGCTGGAGACGGTCTGGGATTGTTATCAACAGTCTCTACTGGCCCTACTAGGAGACAATCAAAACTACTGGCCTTCTTCTGTATGAAGCCCTGACACACATATTTAGAACACTGTGGGGCTGCGGAAGGGAAGAACCCAAG
Organism: Lissotriton helveticus; assembly: GCF_964261635.1. Taxonomy (NCBI): domain Eukaryota; kingdom Metazoa; phylum Chordata; class Amphibia; order Caudata; family Salamandridae; genus Lissotriton; species Lissotriton helveticus. The sequence continues at coordinate 85,575,057 of NC_136067.1, read as the reverse complement.
ACACATGGACCACTACACTCCGTACTCCCTTTGGATGGGGCACGCCAACAAGTGAAATGGTTTAATGGCATGCGTTCCGAGATAAATGGGTATCAACAAAGCATAGATAAATAACAGATTGGGAATGGAATAGGATATTAGCATAACACAAAAAGGTATCTTAAAACACCATGCTCAAATATATTTAGTTTAACTACACACACAGGACGGTCATGATACCTCATCCGATTTGGGTCCCATTTGGGGGAAATATACTTAAAAGCCAGAGGTGCAACCACGACGATGCAAACTTTACCCATATGATCTAGAGCTATACAGTGGTGAGCTGATTTTGGAGTGAAGCAGTGGAACGCACACGGATAACAGTGGCTCACACGCTTGAACCCACGATGGAGATCTGCATACTGGGACTCTTCCCAAGGCTATCCAAGCGGCAGTAGGTACCCGATTTGTAGACTTGGCCTTCATATTGGCTAAAAGGAGAATAGCACTAAGATGGAAATCAGCCATTGGACATATCATAGCTGACTGGAAGAGAGATGTGACTCACTGGGCATTGGAAACAACAATAATTCCCTTTTGTCATCCAAACCTCAAATATTAATTAACCCATTGGCAGAACTGACACTTTTCACAAGTAGAGCTCGGTCCACTCTGTTGTTATTAATACTAGAACAGTTATGCCAAAGCGACAAATGTCTATACATACATATATATATATATATATATATATATATATATATATATAAAGATTTTTTTACCTGTTTGTAGGCATTCCTGTTGTTTGTATCATATCTGTATATTGCTGCTCTTCCAACCAATTTAATGGTTTTTAAACTTTTTTATATATTTAGATATTAAGATTTGTTGACACTTTTTTTGTAATTATGTATATTGTAATTATGTATACACTTGGACTGGTATAGCGTGTTGGTATGTATTTATTTGCGGAGTTTGCACATTCAATTGTACTCAATTGTTATTTGCACATTCATTATAGCCCACTTGGGCTGTATTATCCTATTAATTTCAATAATGTGGATGATTAGGACGCGACAAATGTTTTATGGTAGAAAGATCGTTCCTTTTTATTTAGAAATTGGTCCCCGGCTTTTACCAATGTCCTAGCTGAGCTTGTTGCACGATTAAATAGATAACAGTTGCAATTTGATTAGGCATGTACATAGGATTTTGATAAAGTAGTATTCCAGTTTTTTTAATTTATTCAGGAATTACTTTTAACATGTGTTTACTCATTGTACTGTTTTGTAATCATGCATCTTAGCTCTATTGATCAATGTATTTTACATGTATAATCACATTCATATTTATTGCATTTTAACTATGGATGTTTTTGACTGCAAGTAGGGAGACATCAGTCTGTCTATGTTCATGCTTTACTATCGGCACGCCATCACTTTAAAAAGGTCACCTTACCTTCTTAGCGTTTGTCATGTGATCAAGGTCCTTCGAGGGCTGAAACGCGTCATGGTCGACTTGGTGTTTGGGCTCCATTAAAAGAATTTTTGCACCAGTCTAGGGTTCGTCTCGTCTTTGCAGGATTGCTTTTGAAGTGGTATATATATATATATATATATATATATATATATATATATTATAAATATATATAAAATTTCCTTTGAAGAAACCTTTTATTCTTTATATTCTTTTATGTGTTATCTTTATTAAAAACCCAGCCAGTTCAATTAAAAAATACAAGAACATTTAAAAATATAAATTACAATCAACTTCACAGTGGAGAGGTGTGGCTCACCGGTTAGAGGCGGCAGACCTGTAAGCAGAGAACGGCCCGGGACCAGGGTTCAATTCCCGACGCGGCTCGATAATTCTCGCCTCAGTGCCTACTCTAACCAGGGAACACACTCGGTAACTCTGGGCATTAAGCTTGCCTCATCTCTACAAACGGCCCCCCACAGACGCCGGGGATGCCTGGTTTCACCCTGGAGATACCCAGAAAGGGACCATCTCACAGGGAAAACCAGGACGGGTTCCCCAGCGGTCTACAGTGCCAGGACACTCGGGTAGAGTAACAGTGCGCTTTACAAGTATCCCACATTTACATTTAGTTCAGATATCAAAAAGCAATTTCATAACACATGATACATTTCCATGAAATTTTGATATTCAAAAGTTAAAAACCAATAGTCAAGTGTTAACGAGGTGTTTCGGTGAAACTTGTACAATCTCGTCACCTTCTTCAGGACAGTTTAGGTACGTTCAAAATTAATCACATTCTAATAAAACTGTGCCTTTTTCTGAGGTACACAAGGTTCAATTTTGTTCTTTAAGAATGCCTTCACACAGGTATTCTTTCTTAATAACTGTCTATATATTGTGAGAGATCCGTAATTTATATGTAGTAAGTCAATGTGATAGTGTGCTGGAGTCAGCTTCCCATATGCTATTGCCTCTTGTATATGGGGAGATCAACATGTATTGGGCTCCTTATTTCACAAACATGATATAGTTTTCACCTCCTCCTTTTCAATTGATGTTCATAGGCATCTTTTTACGGTTATTGTTTGCTTTAGTCTAGGGTGAAATAAACAAGTATTAGGTTCTTCGTATCGAAACACAGTATAGTTATAGCGACCTCTTTTTCAATTAGAGGAAACCTGATATGTGATTTGAACCACAGTGTCCATTAGACGATTGATTGAAGAATAACTACCAAAAGAGGCATAAGACATCTAATTGAAAAAGAGATTGCTACAATGTTGTTTCCAGTAATATATGCTGTCCCTCTTCTTGATATTGGGGGTGACTCCTTGTTGCGTTGTACACTCACTGGGCAGTGCCAGAGGAAAGGGCCTTGGTTAAGGAATATGAAGAGCGCTGAGAAGACACCCCACTGTAGGTCCCAGGAGGGAGGTCCTAGAGAACTGGGAGCACCCTGAGAGATACCAACACAGAAAAGACGATGACGAGCCCAGCTCACACTCAGATAGTACTACTCATGTAGAATTGAAGGGCAGGAGCAAGAATTGCAAGTAAATTGGCCCCTCGAGCCACACTGCCCTTCCCCACCCAACCCAGAGTGACAGGTTTGCCACCCATATTGCCTTTAGAGGCGGAAGATCAGGTCCCCGACTCGGAGTCCACCACTGGGCTGACCTCCCCACCCCACACGATGTACCGGACAAGAACCTGACCTGCCACACCATCCGCATAGTTATTTGGTTTACTGTTACCTTTCCTCTTTCATTATTTAATTTTCCTTTTTTTCAGTTTTTTTCACCCTTTGTTGCTGTTCTTACTTACTTCATATAGCATTACCCTCCTGAGAGGCAACATACACTCCCAATGCTGTGATCCCCTCTTTCCTACCAGACTGTATTCACGTGTGAGACACACATAGCAACAAAGACTAGGACCACTCCTTGGCCCATCACTCCCAGCGGGCTTAAGCTGCAGGCCTTCTTCTAGTGAATACCTTGATGGTATAAATGCGCATATCTATGTCTTGAATGCCATCTGATGTCATATGCGTTTTTTTTCTTTGACAAATGGATAAAGGCTTGATAACTGTTTACGTGCGACTTGCATACTGGGAACGAACTGCTGAAATTTTGATTGTATACTCAAATGCCAATAAAATATGGTATAAAAAAATGTGTGTGTGTGTAACCACAACAAAAAAAACCTTAGGTCTACGACAGGACATACTAGGCATAGTGATGGTTGAGTGTCCCTTTTACGGTGGCATGCTTCATCATAGGGTAACCTCCTCGCACTATGAAACTTAGTCACAGTGCGGACTACAAACCCCTCTCAGAGAGGGAGGAGCTCATAGATGTTTTAGAGAGAGGTATCATAAATATCTTAGATGAGCTGAAGTGTGATGAGGAGTGCAAAGCAAAAAAAGAGTGAAAATTAAAACTAGCTCCAAGGTACGCAAAATACTTTATTAGGGCATCTCTGGGACAGGAATAAAAGCCAAGCTAGAACAAGAGGGAATTCAAGCTGCTTCAAGGTCAATGGTAGGTTGACATGTTTCATCTTATTATCTTTATCAGAGATGTAGCAGCCTTCTTCAGGACCTGTTATTGAAGCTTCTGCAAGGTAATGTGCTCGTTTATACAAAAAGTGAAAGAAACAGAACCAGTGGTCTTTGTGGCAGTCCACATATTAGAGGATCCACTGACAGTTTGCCTGAATAAAACACACACACACACACATATATATATATATATATATATATATATATATATATATATATATATATATATATATATATATATCAAACACACACGTTCACGTTTATCCAAAGAACGAAGTCCAGGCCAGCATAAGTGTTCAAAACCGGATTTATTCCAGAGCCTTCACTCGACTCGAAGGCTCTGGAATAAATCCGGTTTTGAACACTTATGCTGGCCTGGACTTCGTTCTTTGGATAAACGTGAACGTGTGTGTTTGGTTTGTAGGGAGTGGCGACCCTGTCCATGGCCCGCCGCTGACAGAGGCCACCTCAGCTTGAATGCCAAAACTTTTCTTGGATATATATATATATATATATATATATATATATATATATATATATATATATATATAAAACATATTTTTTACATCCATCAATTCAATTAGCAAAAAAGTACTAGGTCAACAATAGTGATCTTTTTTAAGAATTTACCTCACTAATGCTAACCTTTATATATGTATAGTATAATGCATCCACCTAGTGAGAAATGTGGCATCCTCATAATAAAAAAACAACATTGTCCTTTGAAAAAGGTTTGTGGGCTTAATCGCTAATGTCGAATATCATGCCTCAACTTTCAACACCTGCCCTTCCTCTCTTCACATCTTCTCATGTACATTTCCACTTGTGTCATAGGTGATTGCTGGTTGCTGGCTGCCATGGGATGTCTCACCCTCAATGAAGACCTTTTGCATCGAGTGGTCACTCATGGGCAGGTATTCCATGATGGCTATGCTGGAATCTTCCACTTCCAGGTACAGTGTTTGAGAGCAGAGCATTGTGGGCCAAGGAAGAAGGTGCTAACACCCAACTTACTGTACATCTTGGCCAAAGGGATTTGAAACATTATCCGATGCGGCCGCTCCATCAGCACTCGATGTGAGCTGGACCACTATGTACACCCCTGCTGTGTGGAATGAGCTACCGAGGAACTCATTTAGTTGTTCCATTCTCAGGGCTATCATTGAAGCCCTGCAGCAAATAGTTATCAATCACACCCTCTGGGCAGTCGCCCCTCTAGTAATTTTAAGTTGTTAGCTTTTGCCTTAAGTTAAGGTAAAGTGTGTTTATTGTGGACTCAAAATTGTGAGCAAGTCTGATTCTCCCTAGGTGCTCTCGAGAGGAGGGAGGTTCTCCCCCAGAGATTTTTATTTGTTATGTTTATGGGGTCAAATAGTGCATTTCCCAGCACACGTTTCAACCTTTGTCCAAAAAGGCTATAATCTAGAGTATTTTCAGCTACTTACTTAGGCTGAAATTCCCAAAGGGACTTTGGAGGCACGGGGTCATGCGGGTAGGGGGTTTACCCAAGAAAGACAATTGGGTCAAACATTCATTTTACAGTCTAATTGCCTGGAAAATGGGCTAAAATACATAAAATAGCTCAGACTGTTAATGTACTAGCTTCAGTACGCTACATGTGGCTCGCAGGCACAGGTTTTTATTCCAGGAAGATAGTTCAATGAGTTAATGTAAGTTTATTGCAGAGATGTTTGTGTAACCTAAAGGTCAAAATGACAATCTTGTTAAAATAGCTGAGTGGTTTATGTGTCTGATGCAAACAACTGCATGCAACCATCAAGGCTTAACCTTGTGTAAAGCTGTAAAGCTATATTAGATTTCCTTTTTTTAGTGAGATTTATTAAAACCAATTCTTAAACATACATTTTTCATTTGTGACAGAAGGCCTAGATAACTTCGCCAGGCACAAGCGAAAAGACAGATACATTTTTGTATGCATTATTGGTACATTTTTAGTAAAGTTTCTACAAATTGTCAATTGTATGAAGCAATCTAACATTCTATTAAACTATGTATAGAGCTAAGATTTCAACAAACTTTATTGCTTGATTTAAAAAACCTTTGTAAGTTACAAAAGATAAAAAATATTTAAAAGTGTACATATGTAAAAAATGGAGTGCGAATTCCAGTCCAGTGTAAATAAAAGTAGCAATATTATGCTGATGGAAGGTCACTTGGATCGATCACATCACGAACTCTTTTTTCTGCTTGATCCAAAAACCTGACCAGGGCACAGTTTAGGTCGGTGTTCCGAGGATCAAAGCATGCCAGAACTGCTGCCCTGCATGATCTAACCATATTTTTGTTCCAAAGTTTCCTTAAGAGGGAACGTCTTTCGTGCAACAGGTTTGGGCAGAGGCATAGGATGTGTATGATGTCTTCTTTGTGTTTCCCACAAGGTCGACAGGGTTCGTGGCCGTTGACTCTTTTCAAGTTCAAGTTCATGCATTTATAAAGCGCACTACTCACCCAGAGGGTCTCAAGGCGCTGGAGGGAGGGGTTTACTGTTTATCGAATAGCCATGTTTTCAGTTCTTTTCTGAAGGAGATGTGATTCTGAGTAAGGCGGAGGTGGGTGGGGAGTGAGTTCCAGGTCTTGGCAGCCAGGAAGGAGAAGGATCTGCCACCCATGGTGGTTTTTCGGATGCGCGGGACTGCGGCGAGGGCTTGATTGGATGATCTTAGTTGGCGGATGGGATTGTAGAAGGACAGTCGGGTGTTGAGGCATTCGGGTCCTAGCTTATAGAGGGCCTTGTGTGCGTGGGTAAGAAGGCGAAAGGTAATTCTTTTGTTGACGGGAAGCCAGTGGAGGTTTTTTAAGTGACCGGAGATGTGCTCTCGGCGCGGGATGTCTAATATGAGTCTCGCTGATGCGTTTTGGATGCGCTGGAGCTTTTTCTGCAATTTTGTTGTAATTCCGGCGTAGAGTGTGTTGCCATAGTCCAGTCGACTCGTGACCAGTGCATGGGTAACAGTCTTTCTTGTTTCAAGGGGGATCCAGCGGAAGATCTTTTTGAGAATGCGGAGGACGTTGAAGCAGGAGGACGATACGGCGTTGACTTGTCTGGACATTGAGAGGGAGGAGTCTAGAATGAAGCCAAGGTTACGTGCATGGTCTGTGGGTGTGGGCGCAGATCCCAAAGCGGAAGGCCACCAGGAGTCGTCCCAAGCTGAGGGGGAGGATCCTAGGATGAGCACCTCCGTTTTGTCAGAGTTGAGTTTTAAGCGGCTCTGTTTCATCCATTCGGCTACTTCTTTCATACCTTTGTGAAGGTTGTTTTTGGCGGTGTTGGGGTCTTTGGTGAGGGAAAGGATTAGCTGGGTATCGTCGGCGTAGGAGATGATGTTGAGATTGTGTTGACGTGCGATGGAGGCGAGGGGACTCATGTAGACGTTGAAGAGGGTGGGACTGAGTGAGGAGCCTTGAGGTACGCCGCAGATGACTTCGGTGGGCTCTGAGTAGAAAGGGGGGAGTCGGACTCTCTGGGTTCTCCCGTCTAGGAACGAGATGATCCAGTCCAAGGCTTTTCCTTGTATGCCGATGTTGTTGAGGCGTTGTATGAGGGTGTTGTGACAGACCGTGTCGAAGGCGGCGGAGAGGTCGAGTAGAATGAGGGCCACTGTTTCACCGTTGTCCAGGAGTGTTCGGATGTCGTCGGTCGCCGCAATGAGGGCGGTTTCGGTGCTGTGTTTGGCTCGAAAGCCGTTCTGTGAGGGATCTAGGGAGTTGTTGGATTCAAGGAAGGCTGCAAGTTGGCTATTGACGGCTTTCTCGATGACTTTGGCCGGGAAAGGGAGGAGGGAAATGGGTCGGTAGTTTTTCAGTTCTGAGGGGTCTGCTGTTGGTTTTTTCAGAAGGGCGCTGAGTTCGGCGTGTTTCCATATTTCTGGAAAGGTGGCGGAGTTGAAGGAGCAGTTGATGACATCGCGGAGTTGGGGAGCGATGATGGAGTCAGCTTTGTTGAAGATGTAGTGGGGACAGGGGTCAGAAGGTGAGCCAGAGTGGATTGAGTTCATGAGGCGAATGGTGTCTTCAATGGTGATAGGGTTCCAGGAGTTGAGGTAGTTAGTTGGAGGGGTGGGATCTGAAGGGGGTGTTGTGAGTTGGTCATTGGGAGTATTCTTGAAGCTGTTGTGGATGTCGGCAATTTTGTTGTAGAAGAAGGAGGATAGCGCATCGCAGAGGTCTTGGGAGTTAGTGATGTCGTTGGATGCTGCGGGGGGGTTGGTGAATTCTTTGACGATGTTGAAGAGTTCCTTGCTGTTATGAGAATTGTTGTCGAGACGGTCCTTTAATGCTGATTTCTTGGCGGAGCGAATCAGTTGGTGGTGTTTGCGGGTTGCTGTCTTGAGGGAGGCCATGTTGTCTGAGGTTGGTTCTTTTCTCCAATTCTTCTCCAGGGTGCGGCATGTCTTCTTGGATTTTTTAAGGTCGTCATTGAACCAGGGAGCTTTTTTGCTGGATGATTTCGACTGGTGTTTTTTCAGGGGTGCTAGTTCGTCCGCACTGTGGGTAATCCAATGCCTGAGGTTGGTGGCCGCTAGGTCTGGGTCCGTTGCTAGGGTGGGAGTGTTTTGGCTGAGTGATGTGAGGAGTTGGTCGGTGGTGATTTTGTTCCATTTTCTTCGGGGAATGGGTTGTGGACGGTTGTGGGTCAGGGTTGTTTTGTAGCTGAAGTGAACACAGCTGTGATCCGTCCAGTGGAGAGCTGTAGTGTGATCGAAGGAGATGTGCTTGCTGGAGGTGAAGATAGGGTCAAGCGTGTGTCCGGCTATGTGAGTGGGGGTGTCAACAAGTTGTTTGAGTCCGAGATTGGACAGGTTGTCCAGAAAGGTGGTGGTGTTGTTGTCGAGAATGTTGTCAAGGTGGTAGTTGAGGTCTCCTAGAAGAATGTAGTTCTCGGAGGCGAGGGCGTGCGGGCTGACGAAGTCAGTGATGTCGTCGCTGAATTGAGATCGGGTGCCTGGGGGCCTGTAAATGAGGGTTCCTCTAAGTGTGGTCCTGGGGTCGGTGTGGATCTGAAAGTGGAGGTGTTCGGCGGTTGCAAGATTGTCGTCAGAGCTGGATGTAATTTTGATGGTGTTTCTATGGACGATGGCGATGCCTCCTCCAGTTTGATCGGTGCGGTCTTTTCGAATGATCTTGTAAGTGTCCGGTATGGCTATGGCGATGTCGGGGGCAGAAGAAGCATTCATCCATGTTTCAGTAAGGAAGGCTATGTCAGGTGACGCAGTGTCGATTAGGTCCCAGAGTTCGGTTGCATGTCTGTGGACCGAGCGGGTGTTCAGTAGGATGCATTTCAAGTCGTTGGGTTCGGAGCTGTGCGTGGAGGAAGTGTGTTTGGTGAGGGTCCTGAAGCAGTTGAATTTGCAGGAGAGGCAGGTGAATGGGCCGTGGGTACGTCCTGGGGTAGCTTCGCAGCAAAGTGGGGTGCGTCCGGGGTTGAGGGCGAGGAGAGTAGCGGCATCATAAGTTACTCTGGGGGGTTGGGGGCGGCATAGAGCAGGGGGACGGGCGCTGGGCGCGGTCCAGGCGCGGACGGGCGTAGATGGGCTTACCTTTGGCGCACCTTCGGCGCGGCCGCAGCGCGTGGACGCTGCGCGTTGGGACATCTGGCATTTAATGGATGGTGGAGGGGGCGGAGCGTGGGAGGGTCAGCAGCTGGGAGGCGGTAGCGGGGAGGAGGGGCGTGCCTGGGAACAACAAGACAGAACAAAATGGAGGTCAAAGGGGAGGCGAGGTAGGGGCAGCAAATCGCCTGTGGCACCGAGAGTGCAATCGAACTACTTGCAGTTGCTGGTAAAAGTAAACACACAAAGTCGCGTACACAATGCACTGTGCACAAAGCAGGGCGGGCGGCGCTACAATTCCATGCGCTATGATAACAATACAATTACAATGCGGAGCCTACGTTATGTTTATCAGCTTCTAAAATATCAATACGCTAATATTACAAAGCGCAGGCGATACCGTAGTGTCCAGTTAGGGGTGCGAAGTTCACCAAGGGCAGGCAGCAGCAATGGGAGAGGAGCGAGGAGGGAGCAACCGGTCAGGAACGAGTCCGGGCGGTCACTTTCCATTTTGGCAAGTGACACGACAAGTTGATGAGTCCCATTCTTAATTTTAAGAAGCTTAGTTTTGTACGAGCAGTAAATGTTAAGGTTAGGTACGACTGTGGAATCAGCTGGACATAGGATTGCAAGGTCATCCAGCCGTGACTTCTTTTTGCTAGCCGAGCCTTGTCTTCCACTAAAGAGAGTTTTTTAGCGCTTATTTTTGCTAGTCGTTTGAATTCATTTTGGCTTACTTGCAGATTCCAAAGGTCGTTCAAGCCTAGGGTTCTTAGCCCTTTTTCCCAATAGTCATGTCCTGCTCGCCATAGGTTCTTATTAAGACTGGCCAATAGGTGTTGGCCTAGGCTGCCTTCCTTCGATGACCTCAATTTGTGGCAGCACATTAAAAAGCTCATGGCTCTGGCCAAGGATTGATTACAGATACCCAGTTCCAGCCTGATTTGCGCCGGTGATGTTTGGTTTGGTAGCTTGAACACTATTCTATAAATTTTTGCGATGATTTTATCCAAATTTCCACTGTCCAATCCTTTTAACACCTCACTACCATAGGTTAATGTTGGAATGATTTTGGCCCGCGCGACCTGTATTGTTGGTGCAAATGTTGGGCCAAGTAGCTTTTTGTGTAGAGTGCTGATTGCGAAAGCTAGTGCTGCTCCCTTCTTTTTTTGTTCTTCAAGGTGGATTTTATATCTTCCGTTGTTGTTAAAAAAAAACGCCAAGATACTTGTGGCAGCTAGATTCAGCTATGCTTTCCCGGTTCAGGACCCAAACCAGCTTCTTTCCCCTTCCTGGACGCACCGCCAAAATTTTTGTCTTCTTGTTGTTGATCTGAAGAGAGCTAAGATGAATTGGCTATGGTGAGAACTGGCAGGATCACACTATTTGGCATAGTGCGAGAAGCCTTGATTTCAGCCTAGGCATTCCAATCCCAATCTGATTTTTATTCACTGGGGTAACATTGGCAGGGTAATTGAGTGAATTGTATTCTCAATGATAAAACATGCACTGGGTTTTAATCCCAACAAAGTAGGCTTGGCATTTCATTATTTCATGGTTGGTGAATTGACAATGATTAAATTGAGTAATAGATACAGATATCATTTTCACGGCTTCTAAATGGATTAAGGGGCCTATTATGATTGCGGTGAATCAACATCCTCGGGGCCGGCGGAAGCCACCGCCGGCCCCGAGGATGCGGATTCACCGCTGCGGTGATTCACAAGACCCCCCGCCAGATTAGGATGGCAGGAGGTTCGGGAAGTCCGTACGCAGCTTTTCCGCCGCGGTCCCGCGGCGGAAAAGCTCTAATATGGTGGCGGTGTCTCTCAGACACCGTCCACCATATTAGGAAATGCTTAGAAACATGCTTTTCCGCGGCGGATTTTCCGCCGTGGAAAAGCATGTGGAACTTCACTGCGGGGGCCCGTTGCGGGCCCCCTAGGTGAAGGGGGGGTGGGGGGTGCACATGGGGGGTACCTATGGTACCCCCCTGCATTTGTATGCAGAGATCGGCAGGCACCGCGCGGTGCCTGCCGCTTTCTGCATACAAATGCAAAGTATGCATTTTTAACATTGCGGTGGGTGCAGCTTGAAGCTGCACCCGCCGCAATGTTAAGGATTGAGGATGTGACCGCCACCCTGGCCGTCACATCCTAATCTTCACGGGGGGAACGCCGCTGCCCATGCAGGCGTTCCCCCCCCCTACTCTATGGTGGCGGACCTGGACCCAGGTCCGTCCGCCATCATAATCGGCCCCTAAGTGTGGTAAGAAGTACCATACAGAACAAATTATTAAAATGTCCTCCTGCCTGTGGTTTTATAGGCTGGAAAAATGCATAGTTTCTTCTAAGAGCTAAATTAGTTCAATGCATTCAATAAAGGTGACTTACTAAGAATAGAAATCACAAATTCAATCTACACGGGCAGAAAAGGAGACGTCTTTTAAGAAACGAGTTGGGTAACCAAGTGTGAACCAATCACAATTGACTATCTGAAATAAATGTGTCAAAAAATGTTTGTGTTGTTCTCTATAGAACAGCTATGTTAAAGGGAAGTGGTGGGCCCCATTTACAGGTGGATTTCACTGGTCCTAGCACATATTACTATTTTTGAAGATGTCCCCTAACCTCCTTAAAGGCAAATAAATAGATGAGATTGGATTTTCATACATACCTGAATCATTCCCTGCCGTCGAAGTGGGACTTGACTTGTACTGACGTAAGACACGGTCTAGTGTCTGAGTTCCTGCTGTAACAATACACCTAACACCCACCCACCACCAGGCGTCATAGAGCACATGACCCTGGCCAATAAAGGGGCTGAGCGCACGTGCTCATGGCCCATTGCCTATCCCCCAACATGGTGTCTGTGTCTGATTTCATGACTAGCGTTATGAGGGCCTAGCACCCTCACCAAACCTTACAATGGCGACGAGGCGGTAACGCAATGCCATGCGTGCCAGCTGAAAGGAAAACATTGTGGGAGAAGAGGAGAGAGCTGAGAGGCGACATCACGCGCCCCCCCCCCCCCATCCCCCACAGGATCGGCGCCGGCCTGCAGTGAGGCCCGCGGGGCGTGTGCCGTGCCCCGGGCCTGGATGCCACACGAGGTGACCGGGAGCTCACCCCGCACCTCACGTCTACCGGACGATAAGCAGACTGACCGGTGCCCACCCGAGTCGGCTGCGCTGAGAGGCGACTACCGCAGAGCCCACCTGCGTGGTAGAACAGGCCTGCCGGCCGAAAGTGAGCCCCAGCGCTGGAGCAGCAGACCGGGCAGTGCCCACCTGCGCCGGCCGCACCGGTGGCCGGACCCGAGGAAAGCCAGCGGAGCCCACCCGCCACGGACGTAGATATTGAAGAGGCCCGTGGGCCTGAGGTGAGCCAGGACGCTGTGGGGTGCCTGCAAGGGTTGCGCGAGCCAGACGCGACCCCCCCCCATGAAGTTAAGCGGAGCCCACCCGCATAGTGATGCCGCCTGGCCAGGTGAGCTGCGGCAGAAAATGAACTTGATATGAAGCAGGACCAGCGGAGCCTACCCGCGGCCTGCCCGAAGCGTCCCCTGTCCCCGCCGCGTGTGCGAATGGAGGCAGCGGGGTGAATAGTCCCCGGAGAAGCGCCTGCAGCGAGTGAATAGCTGCCGGGCACCGAGGGACTAAGCGGAGCCCACCCGCGATCGACACAAGTTCCCCCCATGCAGCCTCCGAGAGCCGCGACACACACACCACGAGCCGCCAGCAGCAGGTAGAAGCGGCGTTAGCCCGCCCTGCGCAGCCTGAGTGTGATGAGGCCTGCAGCCTGGGGCTGAAAAGACTGCATGCGGTCGGTCCAGACGGCAAACGTGCTAGGGAGCCAGTCCCCCTCCTCCTGAATAGCAGCAGAACAAGAAGGGAACAAGCTTTCCTCTTCCTCCCTCCTCACAAAGCCTCGAATACACAGATAGCAGAAACGCTTACGGGGGGAGAGGAAGAAACCTCTGGTGGTGTGAATGCATTGCGGACAGCATTCAACGGAGCACGGAGGTGTCAGCAGCTCGGGGGCATCAGGCTTTGCAGTGAAGGCAGCACCTGCCACGCTACAGCTGCCCTCCATTCCTCTGCCACAAGGTCGCCCTCCTCGGGCGAAAAAATAAAATAAACAACAGAACAATAAACACAACGGGACCAAACGAGGTTCCAGAGACAAGGAAAACGGCCGTGATCGGCTATAAACTAACCCAGCACTGCCACCTAGTGGCCGGATGGTGAAAATGCACCCAACAACATGCATTAGCTGTGCAGTAACAGCAATACTGACCAAGTCACTGAGACAGTATATACAAGCATTGGACAAACCAAGTGCCACAACCACAGATTCAAAGCAGCCAAGGAAATAACAGCTGCCACACAGCAACCCAAGGAACGCGCCAGGAGGGCAGCGCCTCCACACAGGGACACCATCTGCATGGGGCCAGAGAATAGCCTCACACGAAGACTGAAGGACTGTACACAGATACCCAGCCTAGCACAGCACTGTGATGCGCAGGACGGTGCAAGGAGTGAAGAAACTCCCACAGTGACCAGAAGAAGGACGACGGAGCAGTAGCACAGACCACTGGAAGCACTGAGCTAAACGGAGACCGACCAACGACAGCGGAGCGGCACCTGATGGCCACAGGTTGTCGCTACACCGCAGGAAGAGGAAGGAGCACCACCACGAGACTCCCCACCAGGCAAGTGCGACACAGTGAGGAAGCGCGCCGACCGCCGACACTGCTCCAGGATCCCAGAACGAAAGCAAGCACACCCCGTGAGGTAACGGGACAACCTGAACACGAAGAAGCTCGGAGCGGTGACGTAACCCTCCGCACCCAAAGAAGCACAAGAAGAGCGCGGACAAAAGCGCGCCAACGCTACAGCACCGGAACGGAGCGAACAGACCGAAGTCAGCAAAGAGTGAGGACTCACGCAGAAGACCACCCCGCTGGTCACCCATGAAGTCGACCCCTCAGACGGTCGCACGAAGAACCCGGATGGTCACACACGTAACGCACCCAAGAAGCCGGCCAGCCAGATGGCCGCACCAAAAGCCGACTCACCGGAGGTCGCGAAAGGAGGTGACCGAAGCAAGGGTCAACAAACCACAACACAGCAAATATCCCGCAAGAGGACCAAAGATAGCCTGCCAGCATCGGCAGAGTGGACCGGCCAGAGGTCCAAGAAGTTCGAACACCAAGACACAATCCACGACCAGCGACTAGCGAACTTCAACAACCAAGTCAACATGTAACGTCTAAAGTAAGAGATGAGATCGCAACGCCCGGTCCAGTCACAGATGTGAAGAGACAGTGTCCGTGAACCAGGACAAGACCGGATGGAAGCAGGCGGAGTGCACGCTGCCTGGAGAAGTCTGGCCAGGAAGAGGAAGACAGCAAGGTGACCAGACCGTGTTGCGAAAAGGAAGAAGATGTCTAAGTGGCACATCTGCCACCACCAAGAGAAGAAGAAAGGAGAAGAGGTCTGAGTGGCACGTCTGCCACCACCAAAGAGAAGGAAAAGGAGAAGAGGTCTGAGAAACGCGACGACAGGAAGATAGGAGAATGGAGTAGAACAAAGAGTGTGGACCAAGACACTACGACACACAAGAAGGGGAAACACCGAGGAGAACGTGAGAGGTAGACAACAGTCCACACGCACGACCGGGACACACGTAACATCACTGGAAGCAAGCATCCACGTGCGAACCCGACAGTCATCCAGGAATGACGGAAGCGAGCAGGCCGGTCTGTTGGCAACACCCACCTCTGGGATAGAACGGACACAAGGGCCGCGGAAATCCAGGGGTAGAGGCCTCAGGGACACCGGTGGCAGCGGGTCCCCAACGAGAGACGGACTGTTGCAGCTCGCGCTGAAGATCCTGGAAGACCGAAGGTCGCACAAGACGGAACCAGCGCCAACAGCACCCTTTCAGGTGGAACTTGGACACGGAGCAGAGGACCCGTAGCGACGTCCTTCAACATGTTGAAGAGGCAAGGCGGCATGTCCACCGGTCCAGTGGAAGCCTGGCAGAAAGGCCTCCGGGTCGTCCAGTGAGAGGGGACACCCACGAGAGAGGGGTATCCGTGAGAGGGATAACCTGCAACTGAAGATCCCGTCAAGGACAGACACCAGTTTGAACCAAGTACTTTGTACAGGACGGTCCAGCGGAAAGCAACACACTTGGGACCGGCTATAGGTACTTCTACACGTTCACAGGATGTGAAGCAAAGCGAAATAGACTGTACAGCCCACTTACAAGCTGCAAGTCTGCCAAGGCAAGAAAAGACGCCATTGCCAGCAATTGAAGTGACCAGCAGTAAAGAAGACTATGTGGGAGTCGTCGTGATTGAATTATGGGTTTTGTGTGAACTGTATTATTTCCCACAGGTTGAACTTTAGTTAGTGTAATTTTATTAACTAAGGTTGGGAGGGATGTACTGACGTAAGACACGGTCTAGTGTCTGAGTTCCTGCTGTAACAATACACCTAACACCCACCCACCACCAGGCGTCATAGAGCACATGACCCTGGCCAATAAAGGGGCTGAGCGCACGTGCTCATGGCCCATTGCCTATCCCCCAACATGGTGTCTGTGTCTGATTTCATGACTAGCGTTATGAGGGCCTAGCGCCCTCACCAAACCTTACAGGACTCTCACGGCATAACTGGAAAACAGTATAGTGTTAAGAATGGCTTCAAAATAACCATAAGATTATTTCACAGACCACACTGGACTTTCGCTGCACCTTTCATTTCAGCAACCGGAAAAAGGAGGAGACACTATATCGGATCCATGACTTTGACACTAGTAAGAACAAACTGACAGTGACTGAACTACTCAATGATTATGAAATGTACTGTTTAATTTATTTATTTATTTGGTGTTTTCTATAGCGCGATCAGAGCGCTTTACAATTGCATTTCCAAAAACGAAACCATTTATGTTTCCAAGTCATCAGTTATTGTACCAAGAATAGAACTAAACATTAAGCTTATAATACATCTTTACAAACCCACATAGGGTTGGTTAATGAACGACGAGAGGTAGCATTACAACAGTCATGACAGGTCCGTAGACAATAGCTAGACTGTTGAAAATTAAGGGAGATATTTCCTCATATAGAATGATTTTGCTTCCTTTTTGAATGCCGCGATGGATGGGATTCTTCTAATGTTAGGTGGGAGAGCGCTCCAGATTCTAGGAGCTGCCCAGGAGAAAGCTCGGTCATAAGTTCTTTTGTTACAAAAGCGAGCCAGTTTCAGTGGAAGGTCTGCGTGGCTCTTGGAAAACCGGCCCCCTCCTGATAGAGTGAGTTTCTGGGCTAGGAAAACCTGGTGTTTTGTAATGTATCGCTTTGTGAGTGATGCATGCCAACTTGAATTGAATTCTTGCTTCGAAGGGCAACCAGATGAGTGACTTCAAATGAGGGGAGATATGGGCACATTTTTGGGATCCAGATATTAGTCTTGTGGCTGCATTAAGACAAGCTTTCAGTCGGGCTGTTGAGCGTGGAAACGGGCATTTTTTACCATCGTGTTGATATGTGCTAACATGTTCAGATTTTTGTCCAGAATAATTCCCTAAAATTAAGTAGAGTCAACAATCTTCAGAATACACTTTAGAGCCGTGATTAGGTTGGTCCATTCTACTATATTTGATTTGCTTGTCTGGGGCGTAATCAGCAGGAAATTGGTTTTCTGAGGGTTTAGCTTCAGGTGGTTGATGGTTAGCCATTCGAGGGTTCTCATTAGTGCCTGGTTCATGGTACTTATCTCATCTGTCAATGTGACTTTGATATACAGCTGAGTGTCATCTGCGTACATGTGGAAAGAAATGTTTGCTTTTTGTAATATATCCGTGAGTGGTTCTATGTATAGATTAAATAACGCCAGAGATAGTGTTGACCCTTGCGGATCTCCGATTGTATTTCTGGTTGGACCTGACAATGCTTGGTTGACTATGAAGTTTTGCGATCTGTTCTCAAGAAAGGAACTAAATCATTTTAGGACTGTTCTCTCTAGCCCCATTCTGTTTTTCACGCGATCCAGTATTTTAGCATGGTTTACCGTGTCAAAAGCCGATGAATGGTCCAGCGGGATTAGGAGACATGTTTCATTGTGGTCGAGGGCAAGTAAAGCGTCATCCATGATGTGCAGAATTGCTGTTTCTGTGCTATGGTTTGGTCTGAATCCTGATTGGAAGTCATTTAACAGATTGAATTCCGAAATGTGAAGGCTTAATTGATGTTGCACACATTTTTACAGGACTTTGGCTAGCATGGGAATGTTTGTTACTGGTCTGAAATTGTAGGGATCAGAACTGTTGTTGTTTTTTTAAAGTGGAATGACTTGTCCAATTATTAGGCAGTCCTTGTGTCAACGAAGCATTGATGACCTTTTTCCATGACATGATGAGCAGATGGTTTATAGAAGACCAACACTTTGCAGGTAAAGGATCATTATAGTGATTGTTAGGTTTAGTGGTCAACATGATCTTTGCAATGTCTAGTTCACTGACAGGCTTAAATACTGACAATTGAGCATTGTTTCTTGGTTTTTCTAATTCTAGTTGAAACTGTTGTTCATCTAAAGTACTCTTATCGCTTTCAGGGTCTTCGGTTGCTTTTTTCAGCAACCCCTCCAGTGAATTTGCTTTGTCTGTAAAGAAAGAGGAGAAATCTTCACTATTTAAGATTGTTTTTATAGTGGCTGGTGCCAATTTGGCATATTTATTGGATTGATCTTTTAGTAGATCGAATAGTTTCCTTGGTCTGTTTATTGCATTATCTAGTTCTTTCCTGAAAAAGTCTTTTTTTGACTTTAGAATGCTTTTATTGTAGGCTTTCCTGGACTGTCTCAGTTGGGTTAAGTGGGGCGATGAAGGGTATTGTCGCCATTTACGCTCTGAAAGTCTCAGTGAACGTCTTTTTGTATTAAGGGCACTATTAAACCATGGGTTTTTGTCTTTGTCAGTGATCCTTTTGAGTTTTAAAATGGCTATGTCCTCAATAATGCTTGACATTGTCTTGTTATAGTGCTTCGCGAGGTCACTGACATCAACCATGCTCTTAGGCGGTTGCATTTCTATTTCACAGCGAGTTGCGACGTTATCCATATTGATTCCTATAGTGTCACAAGTCAATTTTTTGGGCTTAAGAGGTTGTGAGGACATTTTGGTTTAACTTTTTATGAAGGGTATTTCGAAGGTAATGATGTGATGTTCAGACCAATCACAGGGGGTGATTACAATTGTATCGATAGCTTTTTCTTTAGCTATGATCCAATCTAAAGTAGAAAATTTGGAGTGGGTAGGTAGATGACATCCTTGGACCTGTGAGTGATCTTCCAGGAAGGCTTTGAAAAGGGTGATCTGCCTGTCAGTATGATCTCCCAGTGAAGATTGAAGCCTCCTATGAAAATATCATTAGACTGCAGATTAGAGTTGGCAGTGATGATTTCTATCATCTGGTCTCTGAACTTTGTCTTTTTACCCGGGTGTTGGTATATAGTGTGGAGTTTACAGTTTTGGTTATCAGACGATTTTAAGGACACGCCCAGATATTCACAAGACTCTAAAGGGTCAGAGTGTATTTTTGTGATGGTAATGTCTGATCTATGTATACAAGCAATGCCTCCTCCCGTTTTGTCACGTCTGTCCTGTCTCATAATACAGTAATTCGGGGGGACTAAAAGATCTAGGCATGGGAAAAAGAGTCAGATAACCATGTTTCTGTTAATATAGTTACGTCAAATTCTTGGTTTAGTACGAGGTCGGCAATGTCAGCAGCATGATTTTTTGCTGACTGACAGTTGAGTAGTATGCAATGAATGTGTTTCTGTAGATTGATCATTGACGAGACAATCTTGTCAGGAATTAATGACACATTTTTTTAGGTTGCTAACATGTAGCCTTCTATTGTTAGTCTTAGCAGTTCTGCCAGCATTTGTTGGGACTGTTTGGATATTGTTTTCACCTATCTTAGTGGGAGTAGCGGGGTGGGTACTTATGAAGTCAGAATGGTTTGGATCTCACTGTCTGTCAGATAGCTGAGTTGCTTACGGGTTGGGGGGGGCGGTATATTCTGTTTGACGCAGCCATTGGGGTAGAACGAAGTTTAAATTGTGTTTCATCATTAGAATTTTGTAGAACCTTTTTTTTTTTAAAGCCATTTTTCCGATAAGCACAACGGTTCTTTACATCTCTAATAGCGAAAAGCATGGCTATGTAAGTCTTGCTAGATTGCGATCTAAGATTATCAAATTCCCTATTAAGTTGAGGGGTTCTAATCTTTTCAGACTCTATTCTAGGTTGAGTAATGGTGGGAAGTTGTGTGGGTGCCCCTGTTAGAGTGCTAGCTTTGAATATCTCTGAGGGATAGGGACAACTGTTAGGTTGTTTTGTGCATGTTTCTTTGTGTCTAGAAACAGTTTCGCATTTCCCTGTGTCAGTCATATGCGTGCCTCTCCAGTTAACCTGGTCAAATACTGTGGATTCCAACCTACTAACTGTTCCCAGTAGCGGGTTGTGATCAGTGTTAGGGCTTGGATAGGAGCTAGAATCGCTGTGGTTAGAGGTGGATGAAGTAGCTATAGATAGATGTGGGCTGATACTCCTTTCTTTAGAATTACTGGCTTCTTGATGCAACTGTTGGGGGTCATCATTGGTGATTGCGCAATCTAACGCCATAGCTTGATTCATCTGTTGGGGTTCTATCATGATGAAGTTTTCAATCACAGACGGTTGATTCCCATGCGAGGCGATGGCTTGGGAATTCTTATTTGGTCGGGTTCTTCAGGGGGGCTGCTAAGGACATGATTTTTTAATGTTGACAAATATTCATCAAATCGTTCCAGGTCTTTGTTGGCAGCTTGAATAAGAAATGTGCCATTTTTATAACAAGTTATGCTTAATGTTGCTCTCAATTTCGAGAGGGCGTTATT
The DNA here is from genome assembly GCF_964261635.1 of Lissotriton helveticus. Lineage (NCBI taxonomy): Eukaryota > Metazoa > Chordata > Amphibia > Caudata > Salamandridae > Lissotriton > Lissotriton helveticus. The sequence continues at coordinate 85,554,506 of NC_136067.1, read as the reverse complement.
AGCAACTTAGTGCCATAAGGAATGATTTTCGATTCCTGTATTTTCAGCAAGTTATTTAAGGTATTTCGCCATTTAGCCATTTTAGCAGTAAAGAAAATAAAGTCGTTAATAATCGCACCTTTTTTTAAGTTGAAAGATGGGTCTAAGATTTCTGGGTTTCTTCTGAGTAGGTTATGTTTAAAAGTTTTGGAGGCATTTTTGGAGAGATTAGGAGGGTATAGTATTGAATATGAATTCCTTCCTTCAGGTTTTAGATGATGCCGTGACATGGTTACGATTAAAAGATTTCGTACCATATTATTAAATCCTCTGTAGTTAAGACAATCTTATAACAGGAGGGCGATCATGGCTGAAATGCTTCTGTAGGTAATGAGACTGCAGTACCTAGCTTCCTTTGCTGAATTAGGAGTCTGTGCATTTGACTAGAATAGGGCTTAAAATAAGTGCCTGAATGCTCATGCTCTCTTACTTAAAGTGGACTAATTGTCTAAACAAAAATGCAAATGTTAGCAATGCCTTGCCCCCACCAAGATGGCTGCCATGAAAGCATCAGTCTCGAGCGAAGTCCTATGACTTTTTCACTACTAGCTTCTCTGAAATGTAGTCCTGTTACTTTCTATTCACCAATCCCAGAAATGTATTCCTCTGTTACTTTCTATTCAACAATCCCAGAAATGTAGTCCTCTGTTACTTTCTATTCAGCAATACCAGAGATTCTACCTGATTCTTTGTCCAACCTTGCCTTGTAGATTTTGATTGTTTGCCTGCAACTTGCTGAATGAATTAGTCCTACCTTTGTTTCACATGTTAAGCCATATTGAAACAAGGCGCATATGAAGTTGGTGAATTGCACCACTCATCTGCAACTTTTCTTACATAACGGAAACAATTAAATGCCTGTGTGCAAGGGACATCAGGTAACCAAAGGCAATGTCAAGACACCAAAGTCTACCTTTCCTAAGCACTTCCCAGGTCCACAGTCAGTCCCAAGTCAGTGACTGTGCCCCAGTATGACCAAATCTACTCGCTTCTTGTTTCTCTTTCTTCCTTCCAGCAATACTGCATACAGGGAATGCCACTGCATTCCTGCGACTCACCACTCCAAGAGAGACACACAGAAAGCACCTCTCAGCTGTTTATGTGACAAGCGCATCGCAATTACCAGCCCTCTGCTGCGGCAAAAACCACGACAGAAAGCTGCATTCTGTCAAGCCAATAAAAACTCCCAGGCCTTTGCACTGCTATAGGGCAAAATACATGTTGGCTGTTCTCTCGCTCATGAACTACTATTGTTTCAACCAAGTAGAAAATTTGAGAAATAATGTCTAATCACTGTTAACTCATGTTTATTGTCATTCTATATCCGTGAAAAACGTACTTATGAAAGGAATGTTATGACCAGTCAATTTCTAGTATGCGCTATTTGTTTAAAAAAAAAAATTATTTATGATTTTCAAACCACAAAAAACAGTGCATCTGATCAATAGACATACAATGGTTATCTCATTCATGCCCGTAGGCTCAAAAGGAAAATACATACAAAGAGTAGTGCACAAGAAAACCAAAAAAGATACATACAGGAAGGGAAAAGGGAGTCAGGAAGTGCAAACTACGCAGTACTAGCAGCAGGTCCCCAGCACAATGTTCAATCCTCCGTAGAGCATGTCAGTATGTAGGCGGTGTATGGCCCCCACACGTCCAGAGGCCTCGACGCACTCAGCAGCTTTTCTGCGTAACACAGGAGTTGATCACGGCAATAAGCAATGTCATGAAACCAATGTTTCAACAGAGGGGCATGTTTACCATCCCAAGTTATTGCCACCCTCCGCTTAGCTAATTGCAAAGTCAACACCACCAATTTGCGGACCCCTGCCGGCAGCTGGGATACATTGCCCAATAGACACATTTTCACATCTCTTTCAAGCGTCACTCCCACCATTGCAGTTAATGTAGTGACCACTCCATCCCAGAGGGTAGCCACTTTGGGAAACTCCCAGGCTAAATGTATGAAGTCGGCAGCATCCATACCACAACGCTTGCAGCACGATGAGTCCCGCAGACCATATCTGTGTAGTTGGACAGGCGTATAATACATCTGATGTATATACTTGTAATGAAAACATTTAAAATTCCCATTGATCACAAAGCTCCCAGTCATTCGACAGCACTCCTCCCACTCCTCGTCCGTAAGTGGCTGTGGAAGACACGCATCCCACTTGGCTTTGGAGGTAACCTGTGCAGCACCCTCATCTAGCTGCGAAGTATGATACAATTGTGAAACCAATTTCGCCTGGGTTTGTGTAGTGTAAAGCAGCTGCAAAGCCCCCAACTCCAAGGGTTCCTCAGGAAAGCAGGGATATAAGCTGTGGAGAGCAGATCGGAGCCGAGCATAAATAAATGTCGACATTGCCTCATTCACCCCATCACTCCTAAAGCCCCGCAAAGAGAGAAATGTCCCCCCTGAAAAAATATCCCCCATAGTTTGCACACCAGCTGCCTGCAACACCTTCAGGGCACCCACCACACCCGTCACGGACAGCTCCACATGATGTAGCAGAGGCATCGCCGAGGTATACAGAGGAAGCCTCCCCGCCCGCCGACCCAACACATGCCACGCCCTTGCCGTGCATTGAACAGTGTCTACTTCATCACGCTCAAACACTGAGTGCGGATTCGCAATCATTGCTATTAAAGGTAAGGGGTGGACCACCCCAGCTTCCACCGCCACATGCGGTGTGAATGGCGGTGCATGTTGCCAATAATATGCAAACTGTGCCTGAGCACAAAGATAATACAATTGCAGATCTGGTACTGCAAACCCACCCAGTATATATGGTTTCGTCAAAGTGTCCCAGCCAATGCGGGACTTCTTGACCCCCCAAACCAGAGTGATCAACAGGGAGTGTACGGTAGTAAAGGAATAGGAAAATTAGCAAATAAATATAAAAACTTTGGCAGCACTATCATTTTAATTATTGCTACTCTGTCCGCAAACGTGAGTAGCAGACGAATCCAGCGGGCCACCTGATCCTCCAACTTTGATATTGCCGTTTCAAAATTGGCCCGAATAACAACTTGGGGATCCCTATAGATCCAAACCCCAAGATACTTTACAGGATCATCAGCCCACTCCAGGGGATAGTCCAACACAAAAGATTTGGTACATTCCGTAAGTGCAAATATGACCGACTTGCTCCAATTAATAGACAATCCAGAGAACCACTCAAAACGGACATACTCTCGTATAACCGACTCAAGATGCGTCTCCAGCTCCCTCACATACAAGACCATGTCATCAGCATGCATGGACACTGCCAAGGGACACTGGTAGAATTGCTAGGCAGATCCAGCATGCCGCTGGCGCAACACACACGCAAGTGGCTCCAACACAACCGCAAAGATCAAGGGTGACAACGGACAGCCTTGTCGTGTTCTCCTTTTAATTGAAAACAGCTCTGACGTATAGGCCATTTATATGCACACGGACTATGGGCTCAGTATAAAGTAGCTTTATCCAACTAGTGAAAAAGAAGGGGACCCCCATGCGGTGCAGTACAGCAAACATATACGTCCATGCAATAGAATCAAATGCCTTGGCGGCATCCAAAAGGACTGCCGCCGCTGGCAAATCAGGTTGTAACAAATGCAGAACTGCAAATAAGGTCCTCAAATTATGCGCTGTGGAGCAGGTGGGAACAAATCCCGACTGGTCAGGCAGCACCATAACTGTTAACAACAAGCGCAGCCTGGTAGCCAAAACCTTCGCCAACATTTTCACGTCGGTGTTCATAAGGGAGAGCGGCCTATAAGTCTCGCACCTATCCAGTGGTTTGCCAGGCTTTAACAATGCAACAATTAACGATTCGCGAAGCAAGGGCGGTAGCCGCTGTTGCTCAAATGCCTCATCATACATAGCCGTTAAATGAGGTAATAGGATATCAATATACTCCTTGTAAAACTCGGGCGGTAGCCCATCAGTACCTGCCGCTTTTCCATTAGGCAAGGAGGAGATGGCGTCTGTAATTTCTGCAGCCATTAGCGGCTGCATCAGAAAAATCTTGCTGCCCTTTAGACAACCAAACCAACACCACATCATCCAAGTACTCCACAATTTCCTCCACACCCGCAGTTCGCCTATCCCCATACATGTCTGTATAATACTGAACAAATTGCGCTAATATACCAGCGGAGTTGGAATGAATGGTATCTCCCTCTGCAATACCCTGAAACGTACAATACCTCGCCCAAGGTTCCAAAAGCCTGTCTGCCAACGCCCGCCCCGGCCTGCCACCCTCACCATAATACCTAGCCTTGGAGCGCCTAGACAAATGTCGCACCTCCTAGTCCGCTATATCGTTATATTCAGTGACACCCGAACGGATAGCAGCCAGAGTCGCACTATCATGCGTCTCCTCATACTCTCTCTCTAGCTTCGCCAGGTCCTGCTCTATCCGGCGCATACAGCCGCGCAGAGATTTAAGCACTCCCGCACGCTGACAAATACATGCGCCCTGAATAGTGACTTTGAAGGCCTCCCACAACGTGCACATACTCTGTACAGAGCCAAGATTGTCACTAAAGTATTTCTCAAGAGCATCACGGAGGCCCTCTTTAAACACCGGATCCATTAAAGCTGAGGGCTGCAATTTCCATTGGAACGGCGCCGGAACATAAGTGGGCACCTGCAGAGCCAACAATACAGGGGCATGGTCCGACAGGGTGCGGGGTAAATGCTGCACACAGGACACCGAGGTACTGACATCAATCGTCGCAAGCCAATAATCCAAACGCATGTGTTATGTGCATGTGTATAGCATGTGCCTTCCTTTACCCCGGGGTGTCGCTCTCTCCAAACATCAAGCAGTCCCAAATCTCTCATGCCGTCATGTACAGCCTGTACTGCTTTTTTCACAGATACATAGGCACCCCCACTTCTATCCAGCCCTTGATTTAACACCACGTTAAAATCTCCCCCACAAATTATGGCAGACGGCGGCAAAGTATGGACTTTGTTCCATAACACTTTAAAAAACTCAGGGTCATCGATATTCAGACCATAAATACTCACCATCGTGATGACAGTACCACACAGCCTCCCCGGCACAATTATTTACCTGCCAGCAGCATCAACCTCCTCAAAGCTACACTCAAAAGGCACATTTTTTTTGACCAACACCATCACACCTCTGGCATACGAGGAGTACATAGAGGCAAAACGTGCCCCCTCCCATTTTTTCGCCACAGCAGATACTGCATGTTGATTAAGATGTGTTTCCTGAAGAAATGCTATTTGAACATTGTGCCGATCCAAATACGCCAGCACCTGCCTCGTTTTCTTAGGGTTATTTAACCCCCTGACATTCCAGGCGATCCAAGGGATCTTCCCTGCCCCCTCCATTACACGCAATAGGGAAACAGCACATAAAGCATAACATCAAACTCTGCACTACCCCACAGATGAGATAAAATAGGTACACTCCAATTGAGACAGATGCACAAAAAAACATCCCAACAGTAGCCACCCCCCACCCATCCCAGCATCATGACTATGCCAAGGACAACCCGAATCCACCTGGATCCCCCATTCTCCCAACCCCACCAAAACAACACAAACCAAAAAACAGGAAACCAAAAGTCCAAATACCACCCTCCCACCGAGGTGCACTCCACCCCTCACATCCCCACTACATAACATCTTGGGGTGCTCCCACTTGAGGGACACCAGCGGCCCATTGAACCCCTCCAACAAGGGAGAGAATGGCGGTCAGGGCACAATTCCAACAACGTACCCCACCCCTCAAAAGAACAGGCACATATATGTGCAACTCAATCAGTCCGGACTGTAGAGACCATACATACTACCACACCCCAAACAATGATCGAGGCTCCCATAGAACCAAGAACACGAGGTGCAGCAAAATATACTGAGCTTCCCCTATGCACAATGCAGCGTTGTCACACACGCAAAATCTAAGCAAGCAAAGCACAAGACGGTGCAATTAAAGAAAAAACAATGACATACCCTTTCTTGCGCCCTGGCAAATCACATGTAACAACACTTCAGCAATAAACATACAGCCCCTCAATGCAGTGCACCAGAGCAGTACCAGAAGAGGAAAAGGGTTATGCAGGAGCACGCAGAGGCCAACAGTCTCTAGGTCATAACACATTTAAAGTAGAAAAATGATAAAACGGTATCCCATGAAGTCATCAGTCTTCACCATCCACCTTAGTCCCTGCCTCCTTAGCCTTCTCCTGACGTTCCTGCTGTTTAACAAACTGTACGGCATCTTTAGGAGTAGAGAAGGACCTCGGCTTGCTTCCATGATGAATTCGTAACTTCACTGGGTAGAGCATTGCGTATTGGATTTGCAACGGTTGAAGCCTTTTCTTTACCGGCTGATACTCCCTCTGGGCCTGCTGCACGGCAGCAGTAAAATCAGGTTAATCGCAATCTCCAACCCTTGATACTGAGCCTTACCCACCCAAAGCACCAGCCGAAGAGCCGTGTCCCTGTCCCGGTAATTAGGGAGCCGGGCGATGATGGGACTAGGAGGAGCTCCCGGGACAGGTCGTGATCCAAGGGAGCAGTGCGCTCTTTCCACCACCATAAGCGCAGAAAAGTATTCCGCCCCAAACATGGACTTAAGCATCTCCTCCGTGTACAGCACCATCTTTCCCAGATTGGTCGTCTCCGCCACCCCCGTGATGCGATAGATTATTGCGGCGCGATCTGGCCACCAAGTCCTCATTCTTGGCTTGTATTACGGCAAGCAGCTTATCCATTTGTGCACAAGAAGTTGAGACCACCTCAACCCTGTCAAGCTCCGCCGTAGAGATACGCTGTTCCGCCTCCATCAAGCGAGCACCATGCTTATCCAACTTGGACGCCATTGTATCCATGCAAAATTTCAGATTATCTATTTTCCCATCGATTGTTCTCAAGCTCTGTTGCATGGCCAGCATCATACCCTCCAGCTTGCTGCAGTCGCTAGCCTCCATGTACTGTTCGGCATCCGACTCTGCCGGGGCAGTGGATTTCTTCCGCCTCTTGGTGTCAAAGGACAGCTTGGATTGCAACTGCCTGTCCGTTTTCCCCATGACAGCCGCTCCCTCTCCGCCTGTCGTGAAGCCCACCAGTGCAGCACTCTAGCCCAGCAAGGACCACCACCCAAAGACCACCCTTCAGTCAAGTCAAAACACACTTTATTCGATTTGATTAAAATCATAAAAGCCAATAAAAATACAATAGTATATACAAGTTAAAAGGATGCATACAAATCATCAGATTTTGCGACACATTAAACAATCATGAAAAGCAGGGCATATATATCAACATTCATGGTACAGTGTTGCCATTGTTAAGCCTTGACTTAATTCTAAATGCTGCAACTAAAAAGCTAGCCACAGAATATGTAATGAAAATATTACCTAAAGACTGTAAGTATAACAGGGCAGGCCTGACTTGAATAAAACCGGCTTCTTTTAAAGCCGGTACTAAATATTTGATTCTTGGCTCTCTAAAGAAACTACAAAACATCATAAAGTGCAACGTGTCCTGGTTGGAAAAATCGTCACATTTACATGGCACACCTAATTCCGGCGTGCTCCATTGCTGGAAGCAGCCCAACACATAAGGAATTTGATTAAATCTAAATTTAATTAGGAGGTGTCTATGTAGGGGTTTATTAACAAAGGTAAGGTAGGGCTCTAAAGATGGGGAGGATAACAACATGTAGTGTGCTCTTACTGATGTTTTTGTCAGCTCGAGCTCCTCCTGAGCCAGCCTTGCATTCTCCATGAAATGTTTTTTGACCCATTTGATGTCCTCAACCCTGATAGAGGATGGCAAATTGAATAGTCCCGGGCGACCTAGTTTTTCAAATGCTAGTCGGACATATTCTAACCAGGGGATTTTCTTCCTGTAATCAAGAGACATGACGTCCTCCAGGATAACATGATTAAGAGATAATTCCTCATTCAGCCATAACTTCAACCAACACATTAGGGGAGCAAGTCTCAACTTGTCTGAAATGTAGTCTAGACCCAGCTCTACGTGCAACGAGAAAGTAGGGGTAGATTGGGGGACAGAAAGTAGTTGTCGAAGGAATTTGTTTTCTGCCCTTTGTAGGAGATCGTGGGACAGGTACCCCCATAAAGGTGCACCATATGAAGCTATTGCTATACATTTTGCATTGTATATTTTTAAAAGAGCCTCCATGGGTCTTGCCCCGAGTCTGTTCGCAAACCCCACAAGAGCTGAAGCGGCTCTAGTCATAGCCAGCTTTTTTAGCTTGATCTGTGGACCCCAGGTACCCTTCTCATCAAAAGTAACGCCCAGGTAAGGGAACGATGTTACTCGGGACACAACCTCCCCTTTACAATGCAATGCGATAATGTTATGCTTCTTTCGGGCCACCACCATGGTGTTGGACTTCTTGGTGTTGATTTTAAGGTTTAGCTGGTCCATAAAGTCACCGAATGAATCCAACAGGCGTTGGAGACCCACCCCAGTACGAGCTATCAGGACAGCATCGTCCGCGTATAGGAGAGCTGGTATTTTTCTCTCTCCTACACGCGGGACATCCCCCTCCACAGCCATCAGATGTTTTTCAAGCCCATTTATATAGATCGTAAAGAGGAGGGGGGCCAGGATGCAGCCCTGCCGTACCCCTCTCTCTGATCTAAAACAACTGGTGCACCTGCCCTCTTTAGTCACTATCACTTTGGCAAACAAGTCCTGATGTAGAGAGGCTATAAAGTTCACCAGAGAGCCATCCACCCCCATCTCCAGCATAACTGGCCACAGTTTGGCCCTATTAACCATGTCAAAGGCCGAGAAGAGGTCCATGAATGCAAGAAACAAGGACCCCTCCTTGGCGACTGTATACTTAGATATTAGTAGCTGCAGGTTGAGACATTGGTCCACGGTTCCCCTCTTGTCCCTGAATCCATACTGTAAGTTGGACAGCCCCACCCCCTTCTTGATGTTTTCTCTCAGTTGGAACAAGAGGACTCTGCCTAGGATCTTCATTGCAGAGTCCAGAAGGGAAATGGGCCTGTAGCAACCTGGGTCATCGCGCTAACCCTTTAAAAAAATTGGCACGATGACCGCGGTTGCCCAACTTTTGGGGAAAGTATTGCTGTTGGCCGCTGTGAAAACCTGACTTAAAACCCCCGCCCACAGTTTTGGGGGCTTTCCTTTTAGAAGTTTCTAGGATAGCCCTTTCCACCTCTCCCACAGTAAAGACCAATGGTGCACACACTAAGGGTTCCCAGGGTTCGATTTGGTTGGTCATCTCACCAAGACCGTAGATAGTGCCAAAGTGGATTAACCACTTGTCGTCAGGTATCACACAGTCCATAGAGCAGTTATCTGACTCAGAGAGAAACGGTTGGTTCACAGTGGCCCAAAACTGTGAGCTATCCCGAACAACTGCTGAGGAAGTTAGGTTGTCCCATGCCGCTTCTTTGAGCGCTTTCTTTCTCCCCGTGATGGTAGCTTTGTACGCCCTTCTAGCTTCTGAGATTTTGACCCTATCTCTCGGGCTGCTTTTCAGTGCCCTCATTAGTGACCTATGAGCTTTTGAGCACCTATCGTCAAACCACCTATGGAGTTTTGGGGAACCTTGGGTGCATTTGACAGTTAGAGCAGTAGAGACCTCTGAGCAGATTATTTCAAAGCTACTCATAATAGCTTGTACGGGTGTGTCTACCTCCTGACAGATCGCAATGTGGGGCCCAATCTTTGGTAACATTTCCTGCATAAAGTTCTCAGGAACCACGTTCGCCCATTTTAATCTGCGTCCTTGATCTATGGGACGTACTGCTGGACCCAGGAAAATCCCCTGTTGCTTATTATACAGCCAATCCTCCCCATGTACCACAAGCAAAACAGGGTTATGATCACTATGGGCTACAAAGAATGCATAATGTATCTTAACTCTGGCTAAAATACCTGGCGACACAAAAATGTAGTCTACTTTGGAACCAGGGGATGTACCCTTAAAAGTGACTGTCCTATCGCCCGTCTCTGTAATATTGGCTTTGAACAGGTTGTAAGAAGCCAAGAGCTCCTCGAGAGCCTCCCCCCCTTTAGTATGTTCAAAATGTGGCACCTGGTTGTACTGTGAATCTTCCAAATCATCTCTTCTACACAATTCATTACAGAGATGTACATTAAAATCACCTAATAAAACCAATTCGAAATTAGTGTATTTATTTAGACTAAACAGTGAGAGAAAATTATCCAGCCGACCAGATGTTCTCTTTCGTTAATTCTCTCCCAAGCATTATAAAAGTTTATAAGAATAATAGTGCAAACTGGTAAGACTACCCATTCTACAACTAAAAGGTTTGGCGAGTCACAATGAATCTGCCTAAACCTACCCTTCAGTTTAAGGGAGAACAGGGACATTAAGCCCCCCTTAGCTCTACCTGACCTACTTGGGACTGCGGGTGTGGTAAAAGTAATAAATCCATCAACCCAGAAGTCAGGGGAGCTATCCCACGTTTCCTGGCAAGCAATAATATTGTGTGCCTTAATAAACTCCAACCAGGATATATCTGCCCTCTTATCTCTTAGGCCTGCAATATTCCAACTAATAATCTTACAGGCCTCTGCTTCTGTTGGTGTGTTGGGCCTAGTGCATATATTTTGTGTGTGGGCTGGTTGTCAGTCCATTTCCTCTATGTCCAAAAGAGGGGCATAACGGTTGGACTGGGTCACTGGCAATGGCTCATTGCCCATAGGCTGAGGCGCCTCAAACGCCGTGATATTAGGGGACGGGGTGCTCCCAGGGATGAAGTGTGACTGTGTCACGGGCCTATGTCCGCCTACCAAAGGGCGACTGGGCTCCCTACGGTTGGCAGGGCGAGAGTGCCATGGTCCCAAAGCCGGTAGTGAGGGCGGGTAAAAATACCCTAAGGGGATAGGTCTTAGATAATCCTCGCTGGTAATATTAGAACCATCCCAGAACAGTCTATGGGCCATATTAAAGATGTTAAAATTTACAATGACACAATCACCCTTGATGTTTTTATGCCTTTTCCCAATCCATTTTACCCTGCGAGCAAAAATCACATTATTAGCTATGTCAGGCCCACCACTGCATGCCCCAGCACACCATAATTTTGCCTTGTTCACAAGGGCCGATGAAGATTCCGCTACCCCTTCTAACAGCGGAGGAACACCCACAAAAACCGCTACAAGCGGGGCAGCTTCTGGGAGTAGTTCAGTAGTTGGATAGCCAGACTGTTTGTCCCGATGCACATCTAACACTTTAGGTTTGCTGTCAATTAACTCAGGAGCTTGCATGGGGTTGGTTAAAAGAGTTCTTTTGACTGTTTGTCGGCCAGCCCCATTCGGGTCTTTAGTGCTCCCACTACTAGATGGTAAGGAGTTCGCCGTGTCTATACCGTCTGATGGTCCCAAGTCCTTTAGGCCAATTCCCCCAGTTAGCTGTGCGGATATAGTAGCAAAGTCTTTAACCATCTTGTCGACTAAAGAACATTTTGCTAATAGGCCAGATAAGCAGGTGTTAAGAGTCTCCACAATGTCCTTAGCTATATCTACAATTAAAGGTTCAATGCGTGAGGTGAACAAAGTTTCTAGTTGGTCGCCCAATGGGCTCTCAGCCAATGAGGGAATAAAAAGTTTCCCCCCCGTTTTCTTCCTCTTATTCGTAGTGTGCTTTTCGCCTTTTGTTTGTGGGGATGAGGACTCTGATGCAGAGGGGACCTTGGTACTGGTAGATGAAGTGGGCCCCCCTGATGTCGCAACTGTGGTGGACTTTACAATCAGCACCTCTGGGTCCAGAGGGATTGATGGCACCATAACTGGTGAAAGAGGTTGTGACAAAGGTGGGGTAGATGGCAGACCCAGTTCCGAGTCTGCATGCGCTATTTCTTTAGAAAGGGCCCCCACCGCTGACGAGAGGTATGATAATATGGATTCAGACTGAGTGGTAATTTTCGCTTTCTTACCTCCCTGTTCGGAATGAGCCATGCCTTTTCTTTTGCCCATAGTGCAGACTTAAGGGGGTGGCCCAGCCCTGCCACCTCCTGCCCCGGACGGCCACAGACGGCCCGCCCTCTGCCCGGGCTCAGCCCGGCGTTGCCCGCGCGCGTCCCGCGACGCGGGAGGTGCTGCTGGTGTTTATGCGCCTCCGGGCGGAAGCAGCAGGCGAGAGGAGGCGGCGGCCCGGTCAGGCAGGGGGCGCTAGGGACGCTTGGAGTTGTGGTCCCGTGAGGTGCTGCTCGTCCCCACTCGGCGGCTGGAATGGTCTTCGACGGCGGGGGAAGCTGTCAGCTGGCTAGCGCCTCTGTGTGCCCCTGAGTACCAGTGGTGAGTGTTGCCCCAAAGCAAAGTAGAAGCCCCAACTCACTTTATTTTACACATTCTGGATGGGGACTTAGTTGAATTAATGGAGCAGGTCCCAGCGCTGAAGAGAGAGTGAGCTCTGCACCATCCCCTGGTGCGCGGGGCCCGGCCGCACTCCCCGCCGGCTGCACCTCTTCAGAGCGGGCGGTCTCCACACACAGACCCGCTCGTGGGGAGTCCTGCTCGCTGCCTTCCCGCCCCGTGAGTAGCGCGTGTCTAAGTGTCAGTAAGGGGAGGCTGGAGGCACCCTTCAGTCACAGGTAGAGTCCAGCCAGCGCCAAGAAGAATAGTCACAGCGCAAGTCCAACAGCAGGGCACCAGACACCAAAGCAGGCCCCCAAGCTCCACAAAGCACCTCCAGGGCAGATGTAGACTGCAGGTATCTCTTGCATCCCACTGCACCCAGGAAGTCAGACCACCGTGCCACCGCAATCCAGAGGCTAGGCTCTATCAAAATATGAAAGTGCTCCACACTAGATCACCAGGCTCCACTGCAGTGCACACAAACCCTCGTGTATTAGCCCAAATATGGCATATATGGCACCTGGACAGTTCCAGCTCCTCCGTAGTGCAACTCAGGATAGGCAACTTCAGTGGGGTCGAGAGATTAGGCTGTGAGAGGAGCGCCAGCTCGATTTCCACTCCAGCCATGTAGTTACACCAGCCGGCCGTCGGCAAGGACCCGCGACGGCAGGCACAAAATGGCGGCGTGCCCCAGCGCCGGAATCCAGCCAAATGTCTGTAGCAGCGCTGCCCAGCCGGGGGAAGATCACAGGAGTCTCATCAGGCTACCCCGCAGCGTGCCGCGGTATCTACCTCTCCCGCCGACACGCTGCGCCAGCTCCCCAGCGAGCGAGGATGTGCCAGAGTCAGCGCAGCGCCGCCAGGCACCACTCCGCAGCCTACCTTCCCTCCGGGCCTCACGTAGGGAGCGGCTGCCCGGCGCCAACCTCGCGCCCACCGCTGCCACCAGTCACAGGAGCCGCAGTCTTCCGCACCAGCTGCAATCGCCGGGCACCAGTATATAGCGACGGCACCCCACTAGCAGCGGCAGCACGGGCAGCAATAAAGAGCCCCAAGGGAGCCGAGCAGGCTATCAGGATTGAATTACTGCCGCAGCTCCCCGACACAGCAGTCTGTCATACAGCCACCACACGGTTAGGCCACAGATTCTCAGATGCTGGCGCTCCTCCAGGTAAGCGTGTCCAGACTTCAAAAAGCCTTCAACAGACTGCCAGCGACACAAGTTGCACAAAGCCTGCCCTTAGAGGTGTGGATGACACGTCAATAGCAGGATTATTGCAGGATATTAGCCCCGACCAGCAGAGCTGCACTAAGGTGTGGCCATCTTGCTTCGGGCTCGCTAGCACCCCCTAGTATGCGCTATTTATAATGTGAGTTTGAGATTGTCTCGAACATGCTTTCTTAATACTGTAGTGTACATGTTCCCATATTTTCAGTATTTGACATACATATTTTTTGAGGGATGGGGGTTAATTTACATCTCACTAAAACATATAGCCATAACAGGCAATATAAAGCTACTCGGACCCCAAGACCCCTTCTTCCTAAAAATCAAAATAACATCTGTTGCAGAGATCTGACTACTCAGGATGTCAAATGCTCCTCAACCTGTGGATTCTCCTCTGGACAACATTGGATGATTTAACAATCTAATAAACAGAGCGACACAGAGATTTATGTTGCCAGTGCCTGCAAAACAATCAGATTGTTTTCTGCATGATTTTAAAGAGAATTTTGAATAATAAATAAAAAACAATCCTTATTGTACATTTGATTGGTGATCCTACAACTTTTCCACACAGAAAGGTGAGGAAAATAGAATTTCTTTTTAGCTAAATTTGAAGTTTGCAGGGGCTTCTGGGTAGGAAACCATTGGGGGATCCATGCAAGCCACACATCCCTGGAATCCCCCTGGTGTCTAGTTTTTAGAAATATCTGTATTTGGTAGGTTTCCCTAGATGGCCACCGAGTCTGGGACCAAAAACACAGGTGAGCCCCATGCAAAACCATGTCATTTTGTGACTGATAATTCTGATGTCTCCACAATATGTTTTGGTCCCTTCCGTGTTGCGGGCACTTGGCCCACCCACACAAGTGAGGTACCATTTTAGGCCTAGGGGAACGCTGGGTAGAAGTACATTTGTGTCAGCCTGGTTATACCACAAATTTCCCACACAGAAATTAGGAAAATGTGAGTTTTTAAAAACTAAATCTGAGGTTTTCAGGGGATTCTGGGTAGGAAAATGTTGCGAGATCCATGCAAGCCAACACCTCCCAGGACTCCCCTGTGTGTCTAGTTTTCAGAAATGTCTGGGTTTGGTGGGCTTCCCTAGATGGCTGCCGAGCCCGGGACCACAAATGAAGGTGACTCCCTCGCAAAACGATAATTTTGAGGTCTCCACAGTACATTTTGGCCATTTCCTGTCACTGGCGCTAGGCCTACCCATACAAGTGAGGTACCATTTTTATCACGAGAACCAGAGGAATACCAGGTGGTAGGTAATTTAGGACAGCACAGTGATCCTATAACTTTCCCACACAGAAAAGTGAGGACATTTATTTCCTTTTAGCTAAATTTGAGGTTTGCAGGGGATTCTGCGTAGGAAAATGTTGGGAGATCCCCTCAAGCCACACCTTCCTGGACTCCCCTGGGTGTCTCATTTTCAGAAATGTCTGGGTTTGGTAGGTTGCCTTGGATGGCCGCTGAGCCCAGGAACAAAAATGCAAGTGACTCCCTCGCAAAACCAGGTAATTTTGCGTTCGATAAATTTGAAGTCTCCTCTGTACGTTTTGGGCCATTTACTGTCGCGGGCACTAGGCCTACTATAATAAAGTTGTGCCGACATGAAGAGGATGAAGTTGTATGCTTTATTTGGTTCAATTGCACTCCAGGAGAAACACCCCAGCCATCAAGCTCCTGCAGGGTCCGCCACCGCTCCCATCAACCGTCCCCTTTATCAATCCTCGATCTCCAGGATTCCAGAAGTATCCCTGTCTCAAATGTCACTGGGCTCGTCGGTGAAGCCCAGTTACCACACCTACCCACACAAGTTGCACACCATTTCATATCAGGAGACTTGGGGGAATGCTGGGTGGTAGGAAATTTTTGGGGGCACGGTGATCCCACGGCTTTCCCACACAGAAAAGTCAGGAAAATGTGATGTTTTTAACTGAATTTGAGGTTTACAGGGGATTCTAGGAAGGAAAATATTGGGAGATCCACGCAAGCCACATTCCCTGGACACCACCTTGGTGTCTAGTTTTCAGAAATGTCTGGGTTTGGTAGGTTTCTCTAGATGGCCTCCGAGCACAACACCAAAAACCCAGATGACCCTTTTGCAAAACCAGGTCGTTTTACGCTAGATAGCGGCCACCTGTTTTTGGTCCTGGGCTTGGCAGCCATGCTGGGAAACCTACCAAACCCAGACATTTCTGAAAACTAGACACCCTGGCAAGTACAGGAAGGTCTGGCTTGCATGGATCCCTCTACATTTTCTTACACAGAATACCCTGCAAACCTCAAATTTATCTTAAAAGTAACATGTTCCTCTTGTTGTGAAATTGGTGGGATCCCAGCAACAGCAAATGTCCTATCACTCAGCTTTTCCCTTGGTCTCCCAATAAACATGGGGCCTCATTTATGAGGCCTTGCGTGAGTTTTGCGCTTCCGATGCGTCACTTTTTGTGACGCATCTGCGGCGTAAAACATGCCTCCTGATGCGCACTATTTACAAAGTGACGCATCTAAGCAGATGCGTCACTTTGTAAACCCCTGCGCTACATTATACCTGCGTCAGGTATAATGTATGCAGAGGGGGCGTTCAACCGCAAAAAGCCTCGTAATAGTGACGCAGTGAAATCTATGAGATTTCACTGCGTCACTTTTAGGACGCTGTTGCGTCAAAATCTTGCGCCTGCCTCACAGCAGGCGTAAGACTGACGCAAGCCCTTTCACATGGGGCTTTCCCTATGTGAAAGGAAGCATTGCTGGAGTTGCGTCACTTTTGTGACACACTCCAGCAATGAGTCACTTTTGCGCCTACAGATACGTCAGAAATACTGACGTATCTGTAACTTCTTGCGACATGATGCGTCATATTATAAATATGACGCATCAATCATGTCGCAGGGAGAGCGCAGTGAAAAGTGACGCATCGCTGTTTTCACGCAGCGATGCGTCACTTTTCATAAATGAGGCCCCAGATACCTCATTTGTGTCGGTGGGCCAAGTAAAGTAAAGTAAAGTAAATAGTCAAGGAAACATGCAACTAATGCATGAAAGACTGCAAGGTAACAGAAAAAATCTTTCACAAACCCCTTTGTTATGTTTTTTTTAACATGCACTGGGTACAAGTAGTACCACTCTACTAAGGACTTGTTGGACTTCTGGCAGGTTCACTCCTGAGCTTTTTGCCTTTTAATATTACATAATTATAGTGATTTCTGGTCTTTGCGCACTTTGACACTGTGTCCCAGTGTAAAGTGCGTGCGCTCTCTGAGTGCGTGTGGTGAGATTGGCCTGCCCTCCCATTCTGCATGGGGAATATGTGTGTCCATGGTAGTTCCTGATGTATGGGGAGTGCAGGGGCGAGTTTGGTATGTACGAACTCATGAGATTAAATGCTTCGTGATGATGTGTGCAGATTTATTGTGTCTAGTGTGGAAGTGCCACTTCTAGAAGTTGTCATGTCTGTGCAGTGAATGTGAATTGACTGTCTTGCTTGTGATTGGCTGGAGCTGGCTGGTGTGCCTGGCTCCAGGAGTCAGGATGGGTCTGCCCCGGTGGTGAATGGAGAGATCTGCATGTTGATGGGAGGGAGGTGTTGCACCTAGGACCTGAATAGGGCAGGGCCTTCCCTCCACAATGCTGGTTCCACCCCCTGTGGTGTGTCTGATGTCCCTGGCCTGTCCTGTGAATAGGGAGAGGGACTGAGAAAAGCAAAGTGCTCAAGAACCAGTTGCATCTGGTTTGCCCCTTGCCTGCACCTTTGGAGACAAAGGATTTCTGTGTATAAAAAGGGGCTGTGACGACCCCATGAAAAATATTCTTGTTTCCTGACTTGAATCTACCAGGGGCGTGCTGCTGCTGGGGCCCAGGGGAAGGTTTGCTTCCCTGGGCCCTGCCCAGCCCCTGGATGGTCTGGAAAACTTCTTGGGGACCCCTCTGCCTTGTTTGGAATGACTGGGGGATTTTTCCTTGTCCCAGGATCCCTTCTTTATCTTTAAGAACCTTTTACTTGCCCTAGCACATTGAGAGCGCTTTATTTTTATTGACCTCCACAGCGCTGTGCTGCAATACGTCCTAGAGGGATTCCCCCTGCATGGGAATTCCCACCCTCCTTGTGCCTTTGCGGGTGCCACCCCGCTTATTTTTATGCCCCGAGTGCGCAGGTGCCCACTCTGCGTCTTTGTTTTATTATTATAAATTATTAAGGGTACCACCCCATTTTAGAGGAGCCTAAGCGGGTGCCCACCCTGCTTCTACTTTTATTTTTCACTTCGAGGGAACGTACCCCTCGTTTTACTGCCGCAAAGTCACCGCCGCGGCCAGTCCGAGAACCGGAAGTCAGGCAGGCCCGCCCGGGACGTGGGCGGGGCCTGCCCTCAAGCCGGAAGAGGCCGGCGTGAACTCTCAGGGCTCCCATGTGGAAGTGAGAGCGCCGTGGTGGTGGCAGATGGAGTAAATCTCAGGTCCCAGGAGGGGGCCCGGGTGAATCGGAACCGGCAGCCAAGGCCGCCAACGGCAGTGCGGGGCTCGCGGAGTGCGGCGGAGCCCCGCATGAAAAGCGCTGCAGCATCCTGAGGAGAAGAGTCCCCCGCGCCGGAGCCCGGTGAGTAAGGGCTGGGCGGGGGACCAAGCTACAGTGCGCTCCCGCTCCCCGAGGGAGCAGGTTCTCTTTTAGACACCAGTGTAAGGTGCCAAGTCAGAGCGGCCCCGACTATCAGTGGGCCGCTCCAACGTTCGGCCCCCATTGTTATAGAGCCACGTGGGCTCTAACATGGCCACAATTAGTTCTGTTGCCCCTCGTGAGCATTCTTAACACCTGTACTCGCCCTGGGGGCCTAGGGGGTTCCGAGCCCAGAAGGCTCCACCAAAGGGGCAGTGATTGCTTTAGAGAGCCCCCAGCAGGGCCCCGAGGGCACAGTTGTGCCAGGGCCCATTTTGACCTGTCCCCTCTAGTTTTTTAGGGGACACCTGCTATTTCCAGAGCCAGATGGCTCCCACGTTTTGCGCATTGGTTGTTCTAGAGCCTAGAGGGCTCCAACGATTGGCGCAGTTTGTTCAAGGGGCCAGTGAGGGCCCATGCCGCAGTTTTGATTACCCAGCTGCCCAGCAAGTAGTGGGCAGCTGCACCGTTTAGGTTTTTCTTTCTAGGGGACATATTCTCTTGGACTCAGGAGTGAGTCGCACTCCTTCGCTCCTACCTTGCACAGCTGCGCAGCACTTAGTGCCAGCTGCAGCGTTTAGGCCCCAGTTCATTGTTCTCAGCTGCCCAGCAAGCAGTGGGCAGCTGCAACGTTTAGGTTTTGGTACTGTGGCGCACCCTGGACCTCCGCTGCTTAGGCAGCAGCCCTGACTCTGTGGACATAGGGCATTTGAGCCCCTTCCTAGATGTCCAGTTGGCCAGGGGGGTTGTTACATTTATAGGGTGCCGGCCCTACTGTGATTTATGTGCTAGATGTGATTTATGTGCTTATACTTCTGGGTGTTAGGAAATCTACTGTGTATACTATGTTTTTCGCACCCTGTGTTTGATGCCTCTAGATATGATTTATGCATAGGAGGTGGTTTTACCTGTTTAGGTTTATGTTAGGGAGATTATACTTCCCTGTGTGATTTACGCCCCTAGTGTAAGGTTTTACTTAGGTGGTGAGGGTCTAATGTAGTTAGACTGGTGGGAGACTGTGCATTATGGATTTCATGGCACAGGCTGTTGAAAGTGCAGTGATTATCAGTGTTTACTGACTGTACGTTATATTACCTATTTTTACTTGTATGTATATGATTTAGTTCACCTTGACCAAGTTATCTATTTTTACCAAGTGCTGATGCTGACAGTGGTCCATTTGGCTCTGTCAGGTTTAAATAAAACCTTGTAAAGATTGCCCGTGCCAGTTGGCACAATGTATATGGTGTGATTATTTATTTATTTATTTATTTAAAACATTTATATAGAGCGACTGTCACCTTACAGGCATCCTGGCGCTGAGATAACCCCAGAGGGGGAAGCACGGGAAGGGGCAGCAGTTCAGTGGCCAGCAATTTAACATTTAGGAAACAGCCAAGTTTTGACACGTTTCCTAAAGGGAAGAAGTTCTTTCGTTTGACGGATATCGAGGGGCATACTATTCCAGAGTTTAGCAGCCGCAACTCTGAAAGATCTGCCTCCGGTCCAAACTTTTTAAAATCTCGGCACTTTTACAAGGGATGCTGTTGTGGAGCGAAGTGCTCTGGTTGGAGAGTACCAGTCAAACATGGCTTGCAGAGAGCTGGGCCCGACTCCATGCAGGGCCTTGAAAACGAGACAGAGGGACTTAAAGGCCACACGCTGTTTCAACGGGAGCCAGTGGAGTTCGGCCATCGCTGCTGTGGCCGAGGATCAGTTTAGCAGCGGCAGATTGTACTCTTTGAAGTCTGTCTAACAGAAAGGCTGGGGACTCGAGTAGCAGCGCATTACAATAGTCCAGGCGACTAAGAATAGTACACCTGACTATTAACGCCCGGGCCTGTAAAGGAAGTAGTGGCAGGATCTTACATAGGGATAGAGTAAGGGCTGAACAGGTGGACACTGTTTTCGCGACCTGGGCTTCCATACTGAGTTTGTTGTTCATCATAACACCCAGGTTGCGAACAGTAGTCACCGGCTGGGGTTTTTCGGAGGATTCTGGGGGCCAAAAATCCATCGGGAAAGGGCGAGGTATCCGGCTTCCTGCACAGTACAAGACCTCAGTTTTGGAGGCGTTAAACTGCAGTGAGTTGTTGTGTAGCCAGCCCGCCGTATCACGCAGACAATCATGAAAGGATTCCAAAGGAATTGATTCCTCACCCTCCCAAGAGAGGATGAGTTGAGTGTCGTCTGCGTAATTGTTGGCCTTCAGCCGGTAGGATTTTATCAACGTGATCAAAGGTTTGAGATACACGTTAAATAGAATCGGGCTGATGGACGATCCTTGAGGCACCCCATGAGATACCGGGGAGAAGGCCGATTGGAACGGAGGAAGGGATACAGCCTGCTTCCTATCACGCAGGAAGGAACAAAACCAGTGCAAGGCAATGCCGCCCACCCCGGCTTCCCTCAGTCTCTCCAATAGAATCCCATGATTAACCGTATCGAATGCGGCAGACAGGTCCAGCAGAATCAAAGCTACTGCCTGACCCCTGTCTGCACGCAATCGAAGGTCCTCCATAGCAGTGAGAAGGGCTGTTTCGGTGCCGTGGGCTGGGCGAAAACCGAATTGTATTTCATCCAGAAATTGATACTGCTCCAAATGTTTGGAGAGACATGAGCTCACCCAACGCTCAGCGATTTTTGCAGGGAACGGTAGCAGGGAGATGGGTCTGTAATTCTGTAGACACTCTGGATTAAGGGAGGGTTTTTTTAGGAGTGGCGAAACAAGAGCCTGCTTCCAAGAAGCAGGAACTGTGCCACTGTGCAGAGATTGATTACAGATCCTACAGAGGGTAGGAAAGAGTTCCTCTCCGGAGACCTTCCAGATTTTATGGGGGATAGGGTCCAGAGGAGATCCAGATGAGATACCGCGAGCCAGTCTGTCGAAGTCCACCTCAGTAATAGGGGGGAGCTCCAGTAGACAGTCCGCAGGATGCCATCCTGGGTTCCCCGCTCCGATGTCTATAATACCTTCCCCAGAGTGAGGGGGACAGACCAGAGTAGGAGGGGTAGTACTCAAACTGCGAATAATAGATTCTATCTTCTCATTAAAAAACAGAGCTAGATTATTGCAGAGGGCCTGTGTGGGGAGGGTCAATTTTTTTGAGCAGTCAGGATGGGTAAGACTGTTCAGAATCTGAAAGATGCTTTTGGAACTATTAGAGGCTGTGCATATTGTTGAGCAAAAATAATCAGATTTGGATTTCTGGATCAAGGCTTTATATTCGGAGAGTTTAATTTTCCAGAGCAGTTTGCTGGCATCAGTGTAACCCTGCCTCCATTACTATCTGATGTGTTTTTATAATACAAAGGCTATTTTTTATATAACCTTGTGTGGAGTTCCTTTTGTGGGGGGCCTGGGATGTTGTTGCTGATGGGTGCGTGCGCAAATGCTTTACACATTGCCTCCGGGATAAGCCTTACTGCTCGTGCCATGCTACCAAGGATGGAGTAGTGTGGCTCACTGGTTAGAGGCGGCAGTCCCGGGAGCAGAAGTCGGCCCGGGACCAAGGTTCAATTCCCGACGCGGCAGGGTCGTGGACTTGGGTCAGCGGACTCGATAATTCTCGCTTCGGTGCTTACTCTAATCAGGGGTTCCACTCGGCAACTCTGGGCATTAGCTTGCCTAATCTCCACAACGGCCCCATCAATTCCGGGGATGCCTGGCTCCACCTTGGGGACTCCCAGCAGGGACCATCCCACAGGGAAAGCCAGGACGGGTTCCCCAGAGTTATACAGCGCCAGGAAACCTACGGACGGGTAGCAGTGCGCTTTACAAGCTCAAATACATTTACATTTACAAGGTGGTGAGCAGGGGTTATCTTTGGCATGTAACTCCCTTGCCCTGACTAGAGTGGTGGTTTCTGCCTGGCTTTGGGGCAAGCCTCAGCCAACCAGAAATCCCATTTCTAACAGGCAGGACTTTTAAGTAAATTAAATGTAGAAAAAAAAAAATCTATAAAAAAATACTTTATTTAGACAGTAAAGTCTATCAAAGTGCCTAAAATGTCAAATAACTTTACCGTCATGATTGTTATTACAATTTTTCAAAGGTCTCCATAATTTAACACGTAATACATAATTCATCATCAATACTCACTGGTAAAAACTGTTAAAATACCTTTCAGTGAAATATGGATAACTTAATAAAAATACCTTTGGTATAAAAGAGAAACAAATATTCAGAGAAACTCCACTTCTTCGTTTTGAGATTCAGATTTTTTTTTTGTTGCCTTGCCACGCATCCTAAAAATGTTACTAGTTTTGCGATCACTTGCGGCTGCTTGTTGTTCAGTAGACAACTAACAGATGGTAATGTCTGTATCCCCCATCTTACTACATATGAGCATGAGAAATCTTCTGCGCTCAACCAGCAGTACGGGACATATACAGATCAAATGAGTTATTGACTCCTGAAATAGGTTGCACAAATGACAAATGGTTAAATCTGATTTGTCCGCCCATGGTGGAGTTAGATCTATAGATGCAAAGGTTTACATCCATAACTGCAGAAATTTCTTTTTATGATAGGTGGAGAATGGTTCATTAATGTATGTTTGCTGGACTTTTCTGTCGTATCTACCGAGTACCAGGTAGGCATGTTTTATTTTAGCAAATGCACTTTGATCCAATTTCCATGATATAATTTTTTCCTTTCTATTCAGGAGTGTTTTAAACTGCAATGAGGTAATCTCAAGTGCCCTAGCTCCCTTGATTGAGTCTTAACCAGGGTACGAGTAGGGCTTGTGCCCAGATATTTGAGTGTTTTGTGCATTCGAAACTCGCAACTTCAAGTCAGATGAGGTGCTTTAACGATCTATGCACAACAGATCTTGTAGATTGCAGGTATTTTATTATGCTGGCCATTTGTACAAGCATTTGATCCTGTAATGTGAATTCCAACCAAATTTGCGCTGACGAGGTGTTACCTGGCAGTTGAAAGAAAGACCTTAACACTGAGCTCTGTGCCCTGTTTAAAAAAGACCCCAATGTTCCCAGATAAGCCTCTGAGCCATATGACAATGTTGGCACCAGTTTAGCGGAGACAATTTGCAACAGCGCCTCAAAGGAGAACTTATTTGTGCCCTTGAATATTGTCCGAAAATCTCCTTGCAACGAGGCGAATTTTTGGTTTTAGTGAGTTTGTGTGTAGTAAATGACCTCCTTTGTTGTCCAGCCAGCAGCATAACTTTATTATGTGAGAGTAGGATGAAGAAGTGCAGGTCAGTGTATCCCATAGGCTGCCATAATAAGGGAAGAAAAAAGACTGTTCCTTTCAGAACTGTGTGACCTCCAATATCCCATCATGCCAGAGGCAGTTACCTCAGTTCTTTTTTCCAGCTCCTGCTGACAGGACGCTTGGAGCATTGAATTTGACCTTTTTAGGTTTTTTCTTCAAAGTTTAGCTTTAAATATCAATGACTACTGTTTCACTTGTAGTCTTTTGTCTCCCTCTATTGTATTTTTCTGTATTAAAATGCCTTTTTTTACTTGACAAATGTTCTTGCTGTGACAGGAAAATGGCCAAAACAGACCCCCTTGAGGTCTGTATCATCTGTCTGCGGTCATGACATCTACCTGCCTCCTGTCACATCTGCAAGACTTTGTTTAGGCGAACCCTGCGTGACAAGGAGAAAATGTTTCCTTCGAGTTGAAGAAGAAAGAAGATGCCAACAAGCCAGTGGGACTTTTGAGCAAGGGGAAGGTAACTCTTCCACCAGAGCTCTTCCCTCAGCCTCCAGTGGTCGCGGTCTGACAGGCGTTTTTCAGGAAGAAAACGCTTTTGGTCCCAGTTGACGTCGAGGCAGTCCACGACGAAAGGAGGTATGGCGCAGACATGTTTGCGGTCAAGGACTGGCTCGATGCCGTACAAATGTCATTGCTCGACATCAAGACACTCACCAGCGACATCGAGACCATCAACACATCACCAGATGTCAAGAAGTGCTTCAGCGTAGAAGGATGCAACAGTGTCTCAACCGACAGTTATTTAGTAGACAAATACATAAAGAAAACAAGTCAATTGGAGCCTTTACTAGGTGGCAACCAACAACTACTTTTGGACAAATGCGAATGTAGGTGGATCGCACTTTGTGACTCAGTTGTCCATGTACTGAACACACTGGATGAATGGAATATCACTACCAACACCCATTAAGTCTCTTACCACCTTCTACCTTTCCTTCCTTGGTTCCATAACATCTTGACATATAGGACCTGAGCAAATATTCTTTTAAACTACATCTTTTGCCTCATTGATAGAACCAGGACCCTTGTTTTGCAACTTTCCACCCCTCCTAAGACCCCTCAGTAAGGTCCAACATCGGTCCCTCGTTGCCTCTGCACCATGATGATGATATGATATACATGAATAGAGTGAATATACCATTGGCCACATTGTTCTCCTTAACTGTCACGTACTGGATATCATTATTGAAATTTTCATTGTATATAATATTGTATATCAAGTTCTCTTTTGTTTTGAAAATGTATGGAATTCCTTCTCTCAGCATGTATATATTAGTTTGGATTACGTTTTTGTTTTTTGAAAACACTTAAATTGTTCATACGATTCACAAGATTGCCCCCTTTGTTTTAAAAAAACATTTCCTTTCTCTATCCTTCTCCTGTGCCACTTTTCTCAACTCAATCCATTCCCCCAACCTGACCCTGTTCTGACCTCCCACGAGCCACTATGGTTTCAGTTTGTTACTTTCCTTGTTCCTGCCCCGATTTCGAACACGGCAAAGACCTGATCACTTCAGGCTCTGTCTCCAGACTTATGCTGGAATTCTCTCCCCCAGGCTTGATTCCTGAGGCTTCCCCGTCCCTTTCTCGGAGCTTCGAGACTACTGTTGAACCTTCAGAAATAAGGTATGACTCCTTGCTTCAATCCCAATCCCTTTACTTTCAGTCACGATTCTGCTTCGCTCAGCTTCCACTTTGTGGTATTTGCTGCATGGGTCCCTGGATTGCTCCCTGGAACCTCTCACGGAGCTTCAATATATTTGTTAACTTCACGATACAAGGTAAGAATCCATTGCTTCATTTCCAATCCCCCCCTTTTCTCCGTCCCGGGTGGCCTCTACTAACCACCCTTCCCCTACTTTTACTTCCAGCCGCGGTGTTGTCTCACACAATTTCAGCGCTTTGGCATATATTGCACCTAAGCCTGGATTCTTCCCTGGAACCTTCGTTGGCTGATACTGGCATGATGGCATCCGCACTCGCCTCCACCGATGCACTTGCCATGGTTTGGATGCGGTAAGCCCCCTCAAAATGCTAGCTCTTACATCTTCTCCAATTTAATTTTAACATAGTTGACTGATCCATACAACCCTCTCGGAACTCAATCCATCAGCCTTACTGTACAGCGTAGTAATTGCTTTTATTCCTCCCCAGACCTTCACCCAAATGACAACTACCGCAATCCTTAACTGTAACTCTGTCTACAAGGTTTATCAGCTACCACTACTAAAGGTAGCAGCACTAATATAACCTAAGCTTCTTCTCATTCATGTTTCTACCCCATACTTATTTTTTTTCACCTTTATTCCTCTATACAACATTGACCAATTCTCTGTAACCTGGTCCTGATGACAACCTTAATTTCTTACAGATTGAAACGCCGTTGAACATTCAGCGCATTCTTGGGCGCACTTTTAGTTTCTTACAAACAATCAAACCGTACAAAAATTAAATATATACTGTTTTGTAACCATTCCTCAAATTATTATTTGTTGCTCCGTTTTTAAGTGTTTTTTCACCTTTCTTCACAGGCCACTTGCGCCATTCACCTTCTACACGAGCATGTTTATGTACACCAATGTTTGGCTTACACTTGCATAAAATGTATTTTAGTGCTGATATACCTTCAACTGCCTAAATACAGACCTACTGCTTAAATACAGACCAATTTACTTGTTTCTTCTTAATTATTGTGGTCTCCCTTTCTTTCTTTTGTGCTA
The DNA here is from genome assembly GCF_964261635.1 of Lissotriton helveticus. Taxonomy (NCBI): domain Eukaryota; kingdom Metazoa; phylum Chordata; class Amphibia; order Caudata; family Salamandridae; genus Lissotriton; species Lissotriton helveticus. Next base: position 85,528,242 of record NC_136067.1, on the reverse strand, counting down.
CAATTGACTTGTTTTCTTAATGTATTTGTCTACTAAATGATTATCGTTGAGACATTGTTGCATTGTTACACATATCTACCCGGGTCTCGACTGGGCCTAAGGGTTACCTCCTGTTTTCATGTCAGTGCAGAAGGAGACGCTTGACGTCGAGAACCAAATGTCGACAGGAGTTGTCGATGTCGAGAAGCCTATGCACGTTGAGATCGAGACGACGGCGGAGGTCGACGTCAAAGTACCTCAATTTGAAGATCTCGGAAACCCTCTAAAAGAACAAGAATCTACGCATCATCTGACTGCATTCCAGATCTTCTTCTGATAGGGGTGTCATCTTCTCCTGTACTGATCTCTTCTCTCCAGCAAATGCGACACTGCCTTTACAGACTACACCTACTAGAGAGTTGCCGGCTCCACACACTTCGATGCCTCCTGTGTTGTTGATACTACCAGCTTTGGTGCCTGCAGTTGCTCCTCTGCATCCTGTGTTGCCGACATCACCAGCTCTACCAGCACCTAGCATTCCACCTCCTCCTGTGCCGCACTTGCCTAGCATTCCAGCCCCTATTCGCTCACGGTCAAGGATGCACCAACGCTTATGCCATGGCCATCATCCATACAGGAGTTCTTCTACTAGATCACGGCACTCTTGTTCACTTCGCAGCTCACGCAATACAACAAGGTTGTGATATCGCTGTCACCACCATGATGATATGTCCTTCCACCAGGGAATATTTACCCATCTTGTCAGATTCTCTTCAGCCTCGTTCTTAACCGGTTGACAACATAAACACCTTTCAAGAAGTTCTTGTGGGAGGTGCAGGTAAACTGAACATACCAATGGCTGTTCCAACATCATCTACCTTGGTGATCTTCGAGCCACTCCACCAAAGCCCGGCCTTGAGACCTTTGCCCCCCCTAATGCCGGGCCTACTTGAGCAGGCCTTGGACTTATTTCTTACCCCAGCTTTGCAGAGGCCGGCGCCCTCCAGGCACTAGACAAAATATTGGCCTCTGGATAAAGATCTGTTATTTCTGCATTCTCGCCTGTCACCTTACTCCGTTATAATTCTAGTTGCCTGCAAATCTCACACCACATCTCCTTTTGCCACTTCTCATCCAGAAAAGGAGAGTAGAAGATTGGATTCTTTGGGCCGCGCAGTCTGCAACACTGCGGCTACTTCAATGAAGGCAGAAAGTGCAACAGCCCTCTTGGGCAGATACGACAGAGCCTTGTTGGATTCAGTTCTACATTTTGCGGTAAACCTACCAAACGAGCACAAGGAGGATTTTCTGGAAATCATCCAAGAAGGTGCTATGGTCTCTAACCAGATCATTACTGCAGCAGCGGATTCCTCTCTCTGAACGGCTCAAAATTACCGCCATGGAGTTTTACTGGGCAGACATGCATGGCTCTGACTGACATCATGGAAACCTGTTGCTCAGCTGTGCATTCAGAAATTGCCATTTTCAGGTTCAACACTGTTTGGCTCTCATGCTGATGACCAAATGGCAAGGATGAAGATGGAAATGGAACAGAGCTGATCGCTCCGACTCTACCACAGTTGTTTTTCGTCACAGAGGGTAAAACCCCTCAATGGCAGACGGAGATCGCAGCAGCAGTACCAAAGGTCCTACCAACCCCAGCGCAAGCAGCAGAGGGGGATGTGTGGACCAACAACAGAACCAGGGTGGCTGAAAACCAACATCAAAGCCCCGAATCCTCTCTTTCCCCTTTTCTATTACCCACTCCGGTAGGGGGAAGCATCTCATATTACCTGGCAGAGTGGCAGCACATAACAGATGCCTGGGTCTTGAATATTGTTAGAAAAGTGTATATTGTGTCCAATTTTCTGTCCCACATCCATCCATTCCACTAAAGTCATCCACCTCCCACTTTTACCTTCTAAAGAAGGTCAACACTGTGTCACAAGAAGGCGGTGTAACCTGTCCCCCTTAGTCAACTGGGAAAGGGCATTTACTCCAGGAACTTCCTCATACTAAAAAATGACAAACAAGAGTACAGGCCGATTCACGACCTCTGGATTGCCAACAAATGGATTCAATAGGAGAAGTTCAGGATGCTGGGTTTACACCAAATATACCCTCAGCTTCACTAGGGAGACTGGCTTTGCTGCATCGATCTGCACAATGCCTATTTTCATATTCCCATTGCAAAGAAACATTGAAAGTTCCTAAGATTTGTCATGGAGCAAGACCACTACCAATATGCCGTCCTAATATTTGGCCTCAAGTCAACGCCCAGGGCGTTCTACAAGTGCATGGCTGTAGTGGCAGCACATCTTCAAACACCAAATCTTTTTTTACTCTTACTTGGACTACTGATTAATCAAGGCATTTACCTTTCAGTAGCCCAACTACATTTCAAATGGACTTGCGATCTCCATCGGTTGGGTCTTCAGGTCAACTTTCTCAAGTCTACGACAACACCAGTCCAGAAGTTGCACTACTTAGGCGCTGCCATCAACACACTTCATACAAGGGTGTGTCCTTCAGAGGAACAACGCTTATCCATTCTCCAGAAATGTCACACTCTCCAGCAAATGTGTCTGCCAACAGTCTGAATGATCTCTTCACTTCTCGGTTCAATGGCCGCCTGCATATTTTTAACTCCCAACGCTCACCTCCATATGCACCCTATCCAGGAATGTCCAGAGGGCCAGTGTGACCAGTTGTCAGGAAACTGGGAAGACCGGAGCACTCTATCCCTTCATGCCATCAGGTAACTCAAGTGGTTGACTTCTCCGAGCATCCTGCAGGGAATGCCATTCCACAAACACGATCCAACACAGTCCGTCATGACATGTGCCTCTCTGCCCGGATAGGGAGAGCACATTGGTCATCTGCAAATTCAATGTTCATGGTCTCTGAAGGAGAGGACATACCACATCAATCTCCTTGAACTCCGTGCAGTTCATTTGGCGCTCAAGGCATTTCACCCATCGTTAACGAGGATCACTGACAGAATATCGACAGTCAAAATATCGAGATGACAAAATATCGAGGTAAAAATATCGACTGCCAAAATATCGACTTCCTATCTTCAAACAGGTAAGTACAAAAATATTGACTCCAAAATATCGAGTGTAAAAAATATAGACAGTCAAAATATCGATTTTTTTGGGACTGTCTAGAGGAAGTTTTGGCGTGGGAACTCCCTCGCACACCGAAGCTGGGCCTCCTTCATGTTATGGAACAAGTGGGGGGTAATATGTACAAACGTCACTTGCTTCTTCTGGGCCTCACAGTGGCCAAAAGGGATATAGCCCAAGCCTGGAAGGCCCCCAAGGCTCCACTGGTGGGGGTGTGGAAACGGGGCATGGACTACAACATGGGACTAGAACGCCCGATATTTGAGGCTAGAGGCTGCCCCAGGAAACACTTTCGGATCTGGAAGAGCTGGGCAGACTACAGGGGCCTTCTTTTGGACCCTCCGGCGCCACGAGCCACAGACATGGACCACATCCGTACTGCCCCTAAGTGAACTGAAGCACACGCTGTTACTATGCTGCTTAGGCTACTGTTTCTGACAATGTAAACACCGTGCAGGGTGGGGGGTGGAAACTGGGTTGGGTTGCGGGGGGGTGGATGTAGGGAAATGTTGATTGAATATCTTGACCTTCATATGCTCACTGTCTTTCTGCTACTATGGAAGCAGTGTTTCTTTCGTATTCTGTCAACTACCAAAACCCAATAAAATTTTGTTCTGAAAAAAAAAAATATCGATTTTTTTAAATATCTTAAATGTAATTTTAAAGTACTATAGTAATAAATATAACTAATTTAAACATACTTAAAATACTTAAATAAACATAAAATAAATAAATAATTATTGTAACTTAAAAAAAAAATGTAAACATATATATATATATATATATATATATGTATATATATATATGTATATGTGTGTATATATATATATATATATATATATATATATATATATACACACATATTATTAACAAAACATATACAATATTTTTTCCGTAGGATAGCGAGAGGTTTAGATTTACTATTCCAACTCCAGTGAGTGCAGCAATAGGGAAAGTGTTGAATAGCGTAGGGGTAAAAATTACTATTCCCACTCCAAAGAGTGCGACAGTAGGGAAAGCGTTGAATAGCGTAGGGGTGAAAATTACTATTCCAACTCCAGCGAGTGCAACAGTAGGGAAAGGGTTGGATAGCGCAGGGGTAAAAAGTACTATTCCCACTCCAGCGAGTGCAACAGTAGGGAAAGCGTTGGATAGCGTAGGGGTAAAATGTACTATTCCCACTCCAGAGAGTGCAACAGTAGGGAAAGCATTGGATAGCGTAGGGGTAAAAATTACTATTCCCACTCCAGAGAGTGCAACAGTAGGGAAAGCGTTGGATGGCGTAGGGGTAAAAATTACTATTTAAACTCCAGTGAGTGCAACAGTAGGGAAAGCGTTGGATAGCGTAAGGGTAAAAATTACTATTCCCACTCCAAAAACTGCAACAGTAGGGAAAGCGTTGGATAGCGTAGGGGTAAAAATTACTAATCCAACTCCAGTGAGTGCAACAGTAGGGAAAGCTTTGGATAGCGTAGGGGTAAAAATTACTATTCCCACTCCAGCGAGTGCAACAGTAGGGAAAGCGTTGGATAGCGTAGGGGTAAAAATTACTATTCCCACTCCAGAGAGTGCAACAGTAGGGAAAGCATTGGATAGCGTAGGGGTTAAAATTACTATTCCCACTCCAGCGAGTGCAACAGTAGGGAAAGCGTTGGATAGCGTAGGGGTAAAAATTACTAATCCAACTCCAGCGAGTGCAACAGTAGGGAAAGCGTTGGATAGCGTAGGGGTAAAAATTACTATTCCAACTCCAGCGAGTGCAACATTAGGGAAAGCGTTGGATAGCGTAGGGGTAAAAATTACTATTCCCACTCCAGAGAGTGCAACAGTAGGGAAAGCGCTGGATAGCGTAGGGGTAAAAATTACTATTCCCACTCCAGAGAGTGCAACAGTAGAGAAACCGTTGGATGGCGTAGGGGTAAAAATTACTATTCCAACTCCAGCGAGTGCAACAGTAGGGAAAGCGTTGGATTGCGTAGGGGTAAAAATTACTATTCCCACTCCAGAGAGTGCAACAGTAGGGAAAGCGTTAGATAGCGTAGGGGTAAAAATTACTATTCCCACTCCAGAGAGTGCAACAGTAGGGAAAGCGTTGGATGGCGTAGGGGTAAAAATTACTATTCCAACTCCAGCGAGTGCATCAGTAGGGAAAGGGTTGGATAGCGTAGGGGTAAAAATTACAATTCCAACTCCAGCGAGTGCAACGGTAGGGAAAGCGTTGGATAGCGTAGGGGTAAAAATTACTATTCCCACTCCAGAGAGTGCAACAGTAGGGAAAGCGTTAGATAGCGTAGGGGTAAAAATTACTATTCCCACTCCAGAGAGTGCAACAGTAGGGGATGCGTTGGATGGCGTAGGGGTAAAAATTACTATTCCAACTCCAGCGAGTGCAACAGTAGGGAAAGGGTTGGATAGCGTAGGGGTGAAAATTACTATTCCAACTCCAGCGAGTGTAACAGTAGGGAAAGCATTGGATAGCGTAGGGGTAAAAATTACTATTCCCACTCCAGAGAGTGCAACAGTAGGGAAAGCGTTGGATAGCGTAGGGGTAAAAATTACTAATCCCACTCCAGCGAGTGCAACATTAGGGAAAGCGTTGGATAGCGTAGAAGTAAAAATTACTATTCCCACTCCAGAGAGTGCAACAGTAGGGAAAGCGTTGGATAGCGTAGGGGTACAAAATTACTATTCCCACTCCAGAGAGTGCAACAGTAGGGAAAGCGTTAGATAGCGTATGGGTCAAAATTACTATTCCCACTCCAGAGAGTGCAACAGTAGGGAAAGCGTTAGATAGCATAGGGGTAAAAATTACTATTCCCACTCCAGAGAGTGCAACAGTAGGGAAAGCGTTTGATGGCGTAGGGGTAAAAATTACTATTCCAACTCCAGCGAGTGCAACAGTAGGGAAAGGGTTGGATAGCATAGGGGTAAAAATTACTATTCCAACTCCAGAGAGTGCAACAGTAAGGAAAGAGTTGGATAGCATAGGAGTAAATTTTAATATCCCCACTCTGGTGAAAATAAATTAATCTAAGTCACATAATTATAAATTAATCAATTAATACATTTTAAATATCAATTAAGAATTAATTAATTACCAATTAAAAAATCTTTGACAATTTATTCAAAATAAATACTAATCAATTAATTAATTAACATTTGTAATTAATTACATTTAAATTACTACCCACCCTATTCCCCTATAAACCCACAACCCACTACAGAAAATAAAGTATTATTAATCAAATAATTGACAATTAAACAATTATTTTAAAATAATTATCAATTAAGTATTAATTATTTATCAATTAAAAATTAATTAACAAATAATTCAAAATAAATACCAATTATTTAATTAACATATTTAATTAATTATAACTAAATTACTTCCCACCCTATTCCCCTATAAACCCACAACCCGCTACAGAAAATAAATTACTAAAATTAAAATATTTATCAATTAATCAATTAAAATTAATTACCAATTATATTTTAATTAATTACCAATTAATAATTAACAATTAATTCAAAATAAATACCAATTAAGTAATTAACATATTTAATTAATTATAATTAAATTACTTCCCACCCTATTCCCCTATAAACCCACAACCCGCTACAGAATTATATTACACAAAAAAAAAAAATATTAATTTTCCTAAAATTCGATATTTTTGTTGTCTATATTATGTCTAGTCGATATTATGTCCATTCTATATTTTTGATTCGATATTATGTCCATTGTATATTTTTGATTCGATATTATGCCCATTCTATATTTTTGATTCGATATTATGTCCATTCTATATTTTTGATTCAATATTATGTCCATTTTATTCGATATTACAATTTTCTAGTCGATATTTTGGTAGTCTATATTATGTCTAGTCGATATTATGTCCATTCTATTTTTTTTACTCGATATTATGTCCACTCGATATTAAAAACTCGATATTTTGACTCTATACCGTTAACGACCGACAACCTGATTGCTCAGATGGACAATACAGCCACCATGTACTAACTGAAAAAGGTCCAGAGCCCTGTCACAAGAGGCCCATATGATCTGCCACTGGCTCCTCGCCAGGAATCTGATGGTACCAGCCACTCACCTTCCAGGCATTCAGAATGTCTAAGCAGATGCTCTTGCCAGGGCTATTGACGAATGCCACGAGTGGGTGTTGAACGAAGATGTCATGCAAGTTATCATCTGCTTGTGGGAACACCTACAACCTACCTTTTGCCACAGCGGAAAACAAAAAATGCTGCGACTTCGCTGCCAGGTTTTACCATCCAGGATCATTCGGGAATGCCCTATGGATTGGTTGGTCCAACAAATTTCTGTATGCTTTTTCTCCAATTCCCTTGATACCGGCAGTCCTGCTCAAGCTTTCAACCAAAACAGCCAAGATGATTCTCATTGCACCAGCGTGGCAGAGACATATGTGGTTGCCAGACCTTCTTCATTGGTCGCTCCGTCCACATCTCAGGCTACCACGCAGGTGAAACCTGTTGACGAAATGCGGAGGACAAATCTTACACAAAAACCTCTCATTCTTGAATTTAGCAGCATGACTCCTGCGATAGTACATAATGGCCTCCTGAACCTGCCTCAGACCTGTATGGAGATTTTCCCTTTGGTGTTCATCCAGACAGATGGACCTTACCCCTTGCCAGGAGGAAGTTATTCTCGAATACCTTTTGCACCTTGCTAAATGTGGCCTCGAATTCTCTTCCAGCAAAATCCACCTGGCTGCTCTCATGGCATGTAGGAAAAGTCTGTCACAACCCTCTTTCTTTAAGATTCTGGTCATCAAAGATTTCCTGTGAGGGTTAAAGAAGGTCTTTCCTCCTGTTAGGTGCCCGCTCCTCCATGGGAACTCAACGTTTTTCTTTCACGACTGATGCTACCACCTTTTGAGCCCATACATAAAGCATCTCCCCACCATTGCACTTGGAAAACTGTTTTCCTTGTGGTAATTACATCTGCTCATAGAGTTAGTGAGATACAGGCCCTTTGTGCTTATGAGCCATACACAGTCTTCCATTCTTCCAAAGTAGTGATCAGGACCCATCCCAAGTTCCTCCCTAAAGTTATCTATGATTTCCAGGTAAACCAGACTATATCTTTACCCACTTTCTTTCAAAATCCATCTACTCCTGCAGAGACATCCCTTCACTATCTGGATGTAAAGAGAGTTTTAAAGTCTTATTTAGATAAAACCAAATCTATTCTCAAATCACAACAATTGTTCACCATTTGTGGCCCGGTTCACTCAGGTATGGCTACCTCCTAACAGTTAGCATCCTATTCTGCTATCAGCTAGCTAATAAGAATTTTGCTGGCAACCCCAAACTACACTCCACTTGGAGCAAGGCAGCCACTACTGCCTTGATGAGAAATATGCCCTTGGCAGATATTTGCAAAGCTGCTACATGGAGGTCAGTCCACACATTCACTAGGTACTACTATTTTGACACAGATGCTAGAAAGGATGCTCAAGTGGAACAGTTGTCCCTCAGGAATCTCTTTGCTTAGCTATCTATCTGCCTATAGTTTCTGTCTACTTCACGCCTTCAGCGTGAATAGTTTTGCTACTCTATTCAATGCTTATAACTATTCATGGAAATTCCCTACAAGAGAAGGTAGTTTCGTACCTGTAATTCCTGTTCTGTCAAAGGGTTATTTCCATGATAGTCATAAGCAACTCTCCCTCTTTCCCGGTGGATTAGACAGACACTTTCATGCTTGCTATTATTCAACTAGTACAGCCTACAAACAGAACTGAGTTAACTGCCTCTGGCTGAGCATGATGGGATGTTGAAGGTCACACAGTTCTCAAAGGCACAGGCTCCTTTTTCTTCCCATATAATGGCAGTCTATCGGCTACACTGCCCCGCTCTTTTTCATACTTATTTCACAAGACAAAAGGGTCTGTGAAGGATTTTTTCTGTTATCTTACAAAGTTTTTCATGCATTATTTGCATGTTTACTTGGCTATTTCCCTTTTGTTGCAACAAGATGAAGAACTGTGGCCACTGTAGCCTAATTTTATAAGCTGCATAATGACTTTAAGTGACTATTCAAGGCCTTCCTGAAGAAAGGCGAACCTCAGCACTTAAGAATATATATTGGAAAAAGAGCTACGGGGGTCTCTGCAGGCGGGACTATTCAACGTTTATGACTATAATGGAAATACCCCTACTAGAGAAGAGGAGTTACAGGCATGAAATTATACCTTTCAAATTCTTTAACCGTCCTTTGAATTTGTCACACTCTGATCTTCCAACAACTTCTTTTCAAGTGCCGCAACTTTAGCCTACATTTTTCTGTTTTAATGCAGTCTCAATGCTTACGACCATCCATCTACGTGAATACTTACTAGATATATAGCTAAAATTGGTTTTAAATGCTTCGTCATCTATGAAGATGATGGCTATATTACGCGCCTAGAGGCCAATTGGCATTATGTCAGCATTGAAAAAATCAGTAAGAAATTTAGCATGCAATTCAGTTCTAACCAGTTTTTTTGTAATTGTTCTAAATTCCTTAAAATGGAATCTGTTTTAGTATAGGGAGAAGGATTTTTGTGTCCAAGGAGTGAGGAGCCTGGGGTCTGTCATGTAATTTGGGGAACTAAATCAAGGAGGTGGGGAGCAGTAGGGGGTACAAGACTTAACAGTGTATCTTATGTGGGTAATTTGGTATTTCATTCTCTGATGGGTCTATTTCACTTCACGCATCTGAGACTCTTGGATTTGTTAGCTTCTTTTCATCCTCGTTAGTAAGTCTAACCCACTGTTCTGCACATGTTTTATCCAGACTGGCAGTACATTGCATGGTCTTGAGCCCCTTTAGCCAGGGTTGGTTCTAGTGTTGGCTTTTTCACCCCATTACCCTCACTATGACCTCATTTATATCCAGGAAAAAAAGATATGTCTGCCAGCTCATTCCATGTGAGGTCGGGTGGGGAGGGCAGGAAGCTAAGGATGGGACTAACAGCTCTTTCCTGACTTTCTCATGTATTGAGGCAGGAATGCTTGTTCACTCACTCCCTTGCTATCGAAATTCGCCACTCACAGACTGTTGACTCTGAAGGAGGTCCCTGTGTGGTTCCGTCAGCTTCCCTCTATGATTCACACATTCATCCCTTAGGAAGTGTGATGGGGTTGTAGACGCTTTTGTGCCTCTATCCTCTGCCATCTTCCTAAACTCTTCCTAGAGCTCTATGCTTTATACTGTAGACTGCACACACTTGTGAGTCTCCGTATTCTGGATACTGCTACTATAATGTCTATATGCAATTCTATTCTGTTAAGCGCTCTGATACCCACGGGTCTTGTTCGCGCTATACAAAACAATATAAATAAATAAATAAATAAATAACCCCTTTACCTAACCAAACTGGTTTATACCTTTGTCACCCGCTGTTAGAAATTAGATTTTTGGCAGGCTAGGGCATGTGCCAAAGCCAGGCAGAAACCACCACTCTAGTCAGGGTAAGGGAGCTACACTCCTAAAATAACCCTGGCTCACCCCCTTGGTAGCTTGGCACGAGCAGTCAGACTTATCTTAGAAGCAGTGTGTAAAGCATTTGCACATAACCAACAGTAATACAGTGTAAGCACTACAAAAGGACACCACACCAGTTTAGATAAATAGCCAATATTGCTATATACTTTAAGGCAAGACCACAAATGATAAAAATCCACAATACAGTACTTAAAAATCTACAGTTGTCAAAATAAGCTTAAAAAACAGTTCCTTGATGTTGATAGCTCCGTCCAGGGCTATCACGGCGTCGCAAGCAAACAAACAGTTCTGGTTGACCGCGGCGTCGCAGGCAAGCTACGGTGTCAGGAAGACCCGCAAACAGTACCCTTTAGAAATGCAGGGGGTCGGCGACCTCTCATTGAGCTTCTGAAACATGGCTTTTGCAGGTGTCGGTTCCGGAGGTTGGTGCAGGAGTCGTCGGGCCCCTCGAAGTCACACGCGTTGCAGGTAGACCTCCTCTTTGTTGGGATTAGGAGCTTTGGCGTCAGCAGGTGTCGTGTGCTGCGGTGCAGCGTGCGGTGACCCCAGGTCACGGTGCGAGCAGCTGCTTGGTGGCGGCGTTGGATGGTGTTGTCGGTGAGACCAGGGTCACGGTGTTAGATGAAGGCAGTGCTCGTCACGGTGCTGGCAGTTCACAGTGCAATCAGCGGCGTCATCGTTGCTGGAGCGCTGGGGCGTGGCTTGAGAGCCGATGGCGGAGGAAGCGTGAGCCCGCAGCTCCGCGCTAGCCCGCCGATTCTCCTGACTAGGGGACTGCTGTGGCCCCCCAAACTGCCCCCGCCGTAGAGGAGCGGCCACAGCACCTGCACTGGTGTGCTGTGGAGGCTGGCGTCCCCTCGGACGGGCTGGGAGCCCTGCGACGACCCCGGACCCGAGACGGGTCGGAGGTCTAAAATGGCGGCGGCCGGAGTATGAACAGAGCGGCAGAGCTATGTGGTTGTCGTCCAACGTGCTTGGGCGACCGGGCGAATCAGCGGGCCGCCGCGAGGACAAGAGGACGATTGCGGTGAGACCCCCCCCTAGACGTACTTAATGTCGGAGCAGTGACGGCCCGCGACCGCCCCTCTTTGCGAGTTGACCCAGGAGGCGGGGTCGGCCGGCGGCTGGCCGTAGGAGCGCTTGGATCGGGCCTGGTGCCGGGCCGGGGTTTCGCCTCCCGCTGGGGGCGGAGACCCGAGTGTCGGCCAGACTGCGGCCTGGAGCTGAGTGCTCTGGGGGTGCGGGAGCGGCGTGAAGGGTAGTGGGCACCTCCCCACCCTCTCTCTCCATTTTTGAGCTCCTCGCCACTCCACCTTTGGCGACTGACTGCTGGGGGGTGGGGGATGGAGGAGCGGCCGTCCCGGGCACTAGGAGATACGCCCGGGGCTGGGAGGGTACTGCAGTTCCTCTGGGCACGGGTGGTGGAAGATCTGCACTGTGACCTGTGCGGAGGAGGCTGCGCTGTAAGAGTTGGGGCGCTGTGGACCCCCGGCCATATTGACACAGGGGCTGCCGGAGGAATACCATTGCTGAGGGGGCCTGGCGCCTGACCTGTCGTGTGATGGGCAGACCTTAAACAGAAGGCCCTGCGCTGAAGACAAGCTCTCCCTCCCCGCCTTGATGAACTAGCGTCGTGGGCGGACTGCCTCTTGCTCCGCGGCAAGCGGCTTCGGCGGGGGCTGTTGTGCGTGGCTGAGTGGTGCTGAACGAGAGCAGAGAGGATTGCGCATAACGAGACCATTGGTGATCTTACAGCCGCTGGCATACCCGGGTGGCATTGACTCGCTGGGCTGGCCCTGACGGGCCAAACCCTGCCTGATCTTGGAGACTCTCTGCTGCAGGAGCTGAGTGTGTAGCGGTGGTGCTTGGCACTCCCTTGCCCTCGTAGGGGTGTGCGCAACCGACTACTTCGGGGCCTGAGGATGGAGGTCACATCCCGGACTGGCCCGGGCCGGCGACCCTTGAGCATGGAGAAACCCTAGGGAAGGCAAGGGGGGACCCCCTTGGACGGCGCGGAGCCGGATGGAGAGCGGGGACCGCGGGACCCGGATGCTGACCCTCCTGGATTACTCCAGCAGCATCAAGTGGACCAGATTCCACAGGCCATAACTGACACTAGAACGGCCCTCCAGCAGGACATTGCACAGGTGGCGACGGGCCTGGGGCTCCTGAGGGCTGATCATGCTAAATTGTCGGACAGGGTGCGACAAAGGGAAATCACCCTGAAGGACGTGGGGCCTGCGCAGCATAAGTTGGATGCTCATGTGGTAGATGTTCTGGCCCGGTTGCAGACCTTAGAGAAGAGAGCGGACGATGCGGAGGGCCGCAATAGGAGGAATAACGTCCGAGTGGTGGACTTGCCAGAACGGATTGAGGAGACGGACATGGTGGCATATCTGGAGTGCTGGTTCCGGGAGATGGTCGCGCCGGAAGGCCTGTCGCAGTTCTACACGCTGGAAAGAGCGCATAGGGTGCTGGCGCGCCTGTCGGACCTGGGACGTCCGCCTCGACCGGTGGTGGCACATCTTCTCCACTATAGAGACAGGGACCTGCTCCTTCAGAGGGCCAGGACATCTGGCCCCTACTCCGTGGACAATGGCAAAGTCACGCTGTTTCCGGATTACATGCTCGAAGTGCAGCGAGTAAGGGCCTCTTTTTTTTTTTTTTGACAACAGATTTTATTAGTTGCATGGTAGAAATACATCAAGTAATTCTCTGATCTCCAGAGACAATCACTAGAGCAAATGATCAATGACTGCAACATGCAAACATTTTGTATAGGCAAGTAAGCAGTAGAATAATCAAACACAGAAATGCCTAATTGTGCAGAAAACCCCCCCGCCCTTCCCCGCCCACCCTCAACTCCCCCTTCCCTCCCATGCGTGCTGCTGCCTACTCCGACCGTGTCGTGCTGTGCGCGTTGCAATGTTCGCCATAACATAGGTTATGAGACTGTCAGATTAACTGTACATCCTCCTCCTCCGGTGGTGGGTCCAGGTCCAGGCCTCGATAGGTTGCCCACCGCTTCCAAATTCTATAGTGCTTGAGAGGGCACCCCCGTGCGACATACAACAGGCTGTTCCAGGCCCATACAAAAGTCCATTCCATTCTGCCAAGCTAGGAAGGAAGGGGCACGGGGCGCCTTCCAGGATCTCGCAATGTCCCTTTTGGCCAAGGTCAGCCCCAACAGTAGTAGATGACGCTTGTACCTGTTGCCCCCAACTCCTGCCAGTACATGAAGAAGAGCCAATTTAGGGTCCCTCTGCAGGTCCCAAGCCAGAACCTCATTCAAACACCGAAACACTCTGTCCCAAAACTGCCGAAGAGCCCCACAGCCCCACACTGTATGTATCAGCGTCCCCACCTCTGTGTTGCACCTAAGACAATTCGGGGAAGCAATCAATCCCGCTCTCCACAACCGCTGTCTAGTAAAGTATGTACGGTGAAGGTACCTGAATTGTATTAATCGCAAGCGCGTGGAAATGGCCGCTCCCCTGGGCCCTTCCAGGGCCTCCACCCAATCTTCCTCATCAAGCTCCCCAACATCCCGCTCCCACTGGGTCCTGAGATGGGCAAGGTCTGAGGCGCTGTGGCGCACAAGGGTCTGGTATATGCGGGAAATCTTTTGGTCAGGCAATTCCCCCATGAAGACCTTGGCCTCAATGGGACTAAATTCCGGCATATCTTCCACTCCCTGGATATACGGGGTTAGATCATGCCGGAACTGGAGGTACTTGTAAAATTGGGCATGTGGCATTTCAAACTCCTCCCGCAACATGGCAAAGGACTTGAGCACCCCCCCCAGACATGACGTCACCCAGGGTAGAGATGCCTATCGCGTCCCAATGCCAAAAGCCCACCAGGGCCGCTAGTTGAGGCAGTCGTCCATTCTGCCACAATGGGGTCTCCAGGGTCAGGACATTCCACCAGCCCACCCTGCGCAGGGCCTGCCGCCAGATCTGAAAGACTACCCGCCTGACGGATGGCAGAGACCTCCGAAGCGACGCCGAGTACAGCAGTGTGTGTAGGGAGGCAGAACCCATGAGGAAACGCTCCACCGCATAAGCAGGATCACCCCTGTTCGCGTACCACCAGTCGTTGAGTACCAGTAGGTGGGATGCTTGATAATAGGACAACATGTCAGACGTGGCCAGGACCCCTCCATATGTGGAGCAGAAGCAAGTCCGCAACGCAACACAGACCGCGCCCCCTTCCCACAAAAAGCCACTCAATGCCGCGTTCAGGCGCCGGAACCAGGTGTGCGGGACCAACGCCGGATGATTCTGTAATTGATACAGTAGGCGTGGGAGCGCGACCATCTTAAAAATGGCAGACCTGCCCTGAATGGAAAGTGGCATCCTGGCCCATGCCTTAAGATCTACTCGCGTACGTTCCCAGACCGGGGTGATATTGCGCTCCAGGGCTACAGAAGCGTCTTCTGTGAGGTATACCCCGAGATATTTCACACCGTCTGCCGTCACCCGCAGCCCATCGGCCCACTCACCCAGTGGCTGCGGACCTCCTAGAGTCCAGTGTGGACTTCCCAGGGTTCATATATAGCCCGACGTTTCTCAGAAAATTTGCAAGGTCCGCATAATACGAGGCCCCGAGCGATCCAAGTTGGTGAGAAAAAATAACATGTCGTCGGCGTATAGAGCTATTCTATCCGCCACACCCGATGACCACTGAAAGCCCCTCAACTGGGCATCGATCCGCACCCATGCCGCAAGGGGTTCCATTGCGAGCGCAAAAAGGTACGGGGAGAGGGGGCACCTAGTTCCCCGCTGGATACTGAAAGAACGGGAAACGCCACCGCCGACACGCACCGCTGCCGTCAGATCCGTGTAGAGGAGCCGTATATATGCCATGAATCGGGGACCCAGATTCAAGCGACCCAAGAGAGCAAACAGATATGTCCAGCTCAAAGAGTCGAACGCCCTATCCATGTCCACCAGCAGCAACGCAGCCCGCTCTCCCAGACCCCGCCAGGCCGAAATCGCAACTTGAGCTCGCCTGATGTTCTGTCGAGTGGCCCGCTGGGGCATAAAGCCGGCCTGGTCCGGATGGACCAAGTCCGTGATGTGGGGCATGAGCCTGTTGGCGAGGGCCTTCGCCTAAATCTTGGCCTCGGTATTGAGAAGTGAAATAGGTCTGTAGGACTCATGCTTCTCAGGGGGGCGCCCCGGCTTCAAAAAAATTACTATCTCCACATGTCTCCAGTCCGGAGGCAGCATACCCTGCTCACGCGCCTCCTTGATAACCGGCCGGAAGTGGGGTGTCAACTGCGTCACGTAGTGTCTAAAAAATTTGCATGGAAACCCATTCGGGCCCGGTGCCTTGCCCGGGTTTAGTTCGCCCAGGGCCGTGCCCAGCTCGTCATCCGTCAGTGGCCGGTCAAGTACATCGCGAACCTCATCCGAAACGGCCCGTGGCGGAAGACCATTTATGAAGCGCTGCACCATGGCGGCATCTAGGCACTCCCGGGGCGCATAAGGGTTTCGTAGTTGGAGGCAAAGCTACCCGCTATCGCTCCGGGCTCCAACAGCGGCTCCCCATCTGGGGCGACTATCTGGGGCAGTGGCTGTGCATGCATAATGCCCTGACACAGGCGGTGAAGCATTTTGCACGATTTATCGCCCCATTGATATATGCGGCTCTGTGTGGCCAGCCAAGCCTGGCGGGCCTCATCCAACAATATCGAGGTATACTGTTGTTGCGCCAATACCAGCTGACGTCGTATCCGTTCGCCATCTTCCCCCCGACCCCTGCGCTCCAGGTCCTCCAAGTCCGCTTCCTGCCGCACCAGGTCCCTACGCTTCTCCCTCCGCGCTACTGAACACCACGAGATATCAACACCCCTCATGGTGGGCTTCATGGCCTCCCATAGGACTGCTGGGGATGCTACCGAGCCCACATTGATGGACAGAAAGTGCGCAAGTTCACAAGTAATGTGGGCGCAATAGGAGGGCTGTGTTAACTGCCAGGGCGGTAGGCGCCACCTGAATGGCTGCCTGGTGCGCCCAGTGTTGACCAACAAAGAGATTGGAGAGTGATAAGAGAGTGCCCGTGGCAAGATATCTGCCGACAGGAGCCTGCCGGCCATCGCCCGCGGGAGGAAAATATAGTCCAAGCGCGAGAACGAGTCTCGCGCGGCGGAGAAGTAGTTTTACTGTTCATAAAGAACCTGTTACTGAAAATCTACAGCGTGGTGTCCGATCGTAAGTGTGGTGTGAGCTCAGTGTGTACGATCCTAGACCCGAAGTCCTCCCCGGCGAGGACCTCACGATAAGACTCGGCATTATCTGTGGGAGAGGTGGGTCATGGGGTGGTCGGGTGAGCATAACCTGGCCCTCTGGGATCGCCCCTTCTAACAGGTGGTAGCTACTGATTCGACCTTCCTGGGGTGTTGAGGGGGGGGGGCAGTTGGGGACTGGGTTGCCCGGGGCTCTGGGGGTCTGGGGGGAGAAACCTGACTGCCAGTAGAACTGTTAATCATTATTAGGGGAGTGGTGCCGCTCTCACCGCTGGGGGCTTGGCTGCTGATACGGGGCTAGGGCTAGAGGGCCTGGTTGATTGTTGTTGCTCGTTCGGCTCTAACCCACCCCCGCCGGATGGTCCACAGTTAGTACGCCTTGATAGTTTGTGGGGGCGTTTGTTGGGATAAGTTTGGATGGGATTCACTTTGTTAGTGCCTGTTCTGGGGAGGGAGGGATGCGTTTGGGGGGGATCTGGGGGAATTGGGGAGGTGGGGAGATTTAGTTTGGGAGTGGCTCTCACCGGCGTGTCTTGGCGTGATCAGTGGTTCATTGTGCTTTTAAATATTGACTATGGGGACATTACCTGATGTTACGTGTATGACTTGGAATAAGAGGGGCTTGCATACGATGCAACGGTGGCATAAGGTCCACTCATACTTGGTACGCAGGGGTGCGCATATAGTATTCCTGCAAGAGACGCACCTGACTAGGGCCGAAGGGATGGCGCTGCAGCGTAGATGGTGTGGGCAGCTCTATTATACTACCTATTCGGCCTTTGCGAGGGGAGCGCTGATCTGGATTAGGGCGGGGGTTCCTTTCCAAATGACTGAGGAAACGGTTGATCCTGAGGGCCGTTACGTGGTGGTTGCGGGACGCCTTTACGGGCGGGACGTGACCCTGTGCAGTATTTATGCCCCCAATATTGAGCAGGTGACCTTTTTCACTCGCATGTCTGAAAAATTGGCAGTTTATTTCACGATCCTGCTCATCATGGGGGGAGATTTCAACTCCGTGACAGATGTGGCCAGGGATAGATCTCACCCCCCGCTGCCTGGCACCCCCATTCATAGACTTTCAAAGGTCCGGGCCCAGTGGCAGGATAGTTGAGGACTAATAGATAGATGAAGGACGCAACATCCCGATGAACATGAATATTCCTACTTCTCGGCATTGCACAAGTTACATGTGCGGCTTGATGCGGTGCTGTGTAGCTCTGGCCTGGCTACCATGGTAAAACGAAGTGAATACTTGGCGCGCACTATATCCGATCATAATCCGCTATTGATCAGTTTCTGCTGGGCCCAGGAGCGCCCGACCGTACCGGCCTGGCAACTGCGTCCGGAGATGCTGGAGGACCCGGTCTTCCGTGCTGAGCTGGAAACGGGAATAGAACGTTATTTTGCCGACAATGAGGGTACAGCCACGACAACTGCCCTGGAATGGGATGCCTTTAAAGTAGTGATCCGTGGCTTGTGTATTACCAAATGGGTGGGTGTATAGAAGTTGCTGTTGCAGGAAATCAACGCCGCGGAACAGACACTTAGAGAAGCGGAGAGGGCTCACTCGACTGACCCTGAGGCCCAGGATTTGGTGTTGCAGGCAAAGGAAGCCGTAGCGGTAGTCGTAGAGCGCTTAAGGTGTTTTGATCATAGGGCTTACCTAGCTAGGGCGCATGCCGA
Source organism: Lissotriton helveticus (assembly GCF_964261635.1). Taxonomy (NCBI): domain Eukaryota; kingdom Metazoa; phylum Chordata; class Amphibia; order Caudata; family Salamandridae; genus Lissotriton; species Lissotriton helveticus. The sequence goes on along the minus strand of NC_136067.1, from coordinate 85,509,665 downwards.
GAGGGATAAGGTGGGTACCTTATTGGCTTGGTTGGCCGACCCCATTCACCGCGGCGCCCCCATCCTGGTGCTGAATTCCCCGACGGGTCAAGCGGAATATACGCAGTGTCAGATTAATACCCACTTTCGCAATTTTTATGCAGATCTGTATGACAGCAAGCTGCAGACCGGTGAGGTAGACGTCCGAACTTTTTTGCAGGACTTGGAGCTTCCTACATTGGAGGCAGAACAGGCTGATTACCCTGGCCGTGACATTACCCTACCGGAAATTAGAAGTGCTATCAAGCATATGGCGCGAAACAAGACCACGGGAATTGATGGCCTGCCCATAGAGTTTTATGCGACATATGTGGAGCTTCTTGCCCCTAGATTGTTGTTGGTCTTTAGAGAAGCGAGAGAACTAGGGAGGTTGCCGGCCTCGACTAGGGAGGCTATCATCATTCCCCTATTAAAACCGGGGAAGGCTTCCACAGACCCTGCTGCGTATCAACCCCTGTCTATGCTCACCACGGATTACAAGATTTTGAGTCGCGTGTTGGCTACTCGACTCCTTCCGCACATGGTGCACTTGGTCCATCCTGATCAGGCGGGCTTTATCCCTACCCGTAATATGGCGGGCAGTGTACGCCGACTGATTCGAATATTGGGGGAAGACCACGATGGGGACCCAGTAGCGGCAATCTTATCTGTGGATATTGCGAAAGCGTTTGACAGTTTGGAATGGCCATATTTATTCTTCATTATGAGAAGGTTATGTTAGTTGGACCAAAATATTGTACTCCTCAGCATTCGCGAGAGTGAAGGTGGGGGCGGTTGTTTCCTCCTCCTACCTGGTGGGCCGAGGCACGCGACAGCGGTGCACGCTTTCCCCGCTGTTGTTTGCATTGGCCATAGAGCCAGTGGCTGTTAGGGCTAGATTGGGGAGGGCATTCCACGGCTTACAACTCCGGGGTCAGACGCATTTCATATCGTTATATGCAGATGATCTCGTATTGTTTTTAAAAGATGCGGGGACCGGATTAAAGGGGACTCGAACACTGCTCCACAACTTTGGGGAAATTTCTGGACTTAGAGTCAACCGGGCGAAGACTTGTGTTTTCCCGGGTAATTCTGCGTGTGGCCTGCCTGTGGCAGCGCGGGGCATCGTGTGGGAGCCTCGCTGCCTTCCTTATTTAGGGACTGTGGACTGTGGGTTGTTGCGGACCGGAATAACAGGCGTGGAGGCCGTATATATTTAACTATGGTAGCTGTTTTTATTGTTCTGTCTGACCAATGTAAACGGGCGTATATACAGAGTCCGGGGTGAAGCTGTAGGCGGCTCCCAGGGGTATACCGGCCAATGGATCTTCCAGAGGTCTTCACGTCTTCCGGGCGTTGGGATGACCTCGGAGGGAAACAGAGAAGCAGGGGTTAGTCCTTTCAGTATGGACTTCTTTGGTACCGGTACCAACACCAAGGCCGTGAGGGGGAAAGAGATGACCGTGAGGAGGGGAACGGACAGGGATACAGACGGGAGGGGGTCAAAGAGGTGTGGGAAGGGTAGAAGAGAGGTGCTCTCGTGATGGGATGGGGGTGTAGGGAGTATGATACACGACTTATCAGTGCAGTGTCTCTTAAGTCTATTATATACAGTGCAAAGGTGCTCTAACAGTGCGGTCTAACTCTATACAACTATATACAGGTTTTTACAAAGTGGGGACACGGAGACGGTAACACGGTACTCACGTGCCCCGCCGTAACTCTCCCTCGAGTTACGGCCGCTCTCCAGCCACCTCCTGAGGACTCCACCACTCCTCGGTCCAGACGTCCTCCAACTCTCCGTCTTCGATCCTCGCACTCCTTCCGCTCTCCCTCGATGGTTCTCTGCGCGCTGTCTCCTGCCACGAGTCGGCTATCGGGAATGCTCTCCTCTCTTCGTCGTCGGCTTTTGTAGTTCCGGGTCTTAGGATGGGGGTGGGACTTCCGGTCTCCCGGTAGGCGGCTTCCGGTTCGGGACTTCCGGGGTCATGGTGTTCGTGATGCTCCGTTCCCGGGACGGGTCTGTGTCCGGTCCTCTGGTCGCGTGCCTGAAGGGGGAACAAATGAAAAGGACTCCTGGTCATCAGAGACGCAGGAGGATTAGAGGTCGTGGTACCCTCACTCGGGTGTCGCTCGGTTGAGGTATGTGGCGTCCCCCTTCCACATCCCCTTTCCCTAGCAATCTTTCTTGTGGGGGAGGACGGTGGGGGATGTCTAGACAGGTAGTCTGCATTGCCCTGCTCGGCCCCTTTTCTATGTAACGTCTGGAATCTGTAGGGCTGTAAGGATAGAAACCAGCGTAGCACTCTGTCATTATGTCCTCTATTTCGCGCCATCCACTCTAGGGGAGCGTGGTCCGTATACAGAAGGAACTCTCGCCCCTCCAGGTAATAACGCAGGCTTTCTATGGCCCATTTAATGGCTAGTGCTTCCTTCTCGACTACCACGTAGTTCATCTCACGGGGGAAGAGTTTCCTGCTGAGGTAGAGGATAGGCCTCTCTATGCCTGCCTGGTCTTTTTGGGAGAGGACTGCTCCCAGTCCCTGTTCTGAGGCGTCCGTCTGGAGAATGAAGGGTTGCGTATAATCAGGACTGATGAGAACTGGCTCAGACACCAGTGCATTTTTAAGGTCCTGAAAAGCCTTCACCATTGGAGGGGAGGGGTGTCGTAGTAGGGTTTCTGTTCCAGGGCTTTTCTTTAGAAGATCGGTCAGGGGTACTGCAATCTGAGAAAAATTAGGGATGAACCTCCGATAATATCCTAAGAGTCCCAGGAAGGCCCGGAGGTCCTTTTTGGTTCGGGGAAAGGGTATTGACTGGTTGGCTTTTATTTTGTTATCTTGAGGTCGTATGACACCCTTCCCCAGGAGGTAACCAAGGTATTTTACTGTTTGTGCAGCCAGAGTGGTTTTAGCGGGGTTGATGGTGAACCCATATTCACCCAAAGAGGTGACCACTCGTTCGAGGTGAGACAGGTGTTCAGGCCAATCATTGCTATAAATGACTATATCGTCAAGGTAAGCTCCTGCGTATTGGGCATGTGGTTGCAGGACAATGTTCATAGCCCGTTGAAAGGTGGCTGGGGCCCCGTGAAGCCCGAAGGGCATAACTCTGAACTGGAATAGGCCGTCAGGCGTAGAAAACGCCGTTTTCTTTTTATCCTCACTCTTCAGGGGGATTTGCCAGTATCCCTTGCAGAGATCCAGCGTGCTGATGTAGCGAGCTCGTCCGATGCGTTCTACCATCTCGTCTACTCGGGGTAGCGGATATGTGTCAAAACTCGAGACCTTATTGACTTCCCGGAAGTTGATACAAAATCTTGTGGAGCCATCGGTTTGGGAACAAGAACGATGGGTGAGTTCCAGCAACTAACTGATGGTTCTATAATGCCCATTTTCATCATTTCTTGTGTTTCCTCTTGGATGACCTTACGGCGGGCTTCTGGGACGCGATAGGGGCGTTGTCTCACGACTATTCCGGGTTCTGTATGGATCGCATGTTCGATAACCGTGGTGTGTCCCGGAGAAGTGGAAAACACCATTTGGATGGGTGACAAGATGTTCTTGAGGTCTTGCCTTTTGTTCGGCGGTAGTTCCGGGTCAACACAACTTATGAAGAGTGGACTCCCTGGTTTGGGCATGCTGGACAGCACGGGTTGGGGGCCTTCCCATTTCTTAAGCAAATTTATGTGGTAGATTTGTCTCTGGTTGCGGGTAGGGTCTAATTCAATTTCGTAGGTAACAGGGGTTATCTGTCTCGTGACCGGATAGGGTCCTTGCCATTGTCCCAGAAGTTTGTGATCGGATGAGGGTAGGAGAAGTAGTACTAGGTCCCCAGGAGCGAAGGTTCTGGGTTTGGCTCCCCTGTCGTATTGCCGTTTTTGTGTCGCTTGGGCGGTCAATAGGTTTAGCCTCACTATTTCCCTAATCTGGCCCAGGTGAGTCTAAAGGTTGGCAACGTATTCAGGCAGAGGTCGGGTACGGTCAGGCTCGGCTTCCCAAGCCTCCCGAGCCATATCTAGGAGGGTTCTAGGGGGCCTTCCGTAGAGGAGTTCATAGGGAGAATACCCGGTGCTGCTCTGGACCTTGCAGCGGATAGCAAAGAGGGCCAAAGGAAGCATTTCCTCCCAGCGACGGCTTTCGAGACCCAACAATTTCTTGAGTGGTCTTCAGGGTCGCGTTGTAACGCTCTACAAGTCCGTCGGTCTGGGGGTGGTAGGCAGAGGTCCTGATTTGTTTAATACCCAGTTGTGAACACACCATACGCATGAGAGAAGAAACAAACGGGGTACCCTGGTCCGTTAAAATCTCTCGGGGAAACCCCACTCGGGTGAAGATAGTTACTAGGGCTCTCGCTATGTTCTGAGTGGTGGGATGTTTTAGTGGGACGGCCTCAGGAAACCGAGTGGCGTAATCCACGAGAACGAGAGCATACCGACATCCACTCTTTGAGGGCAACATGGGGTCTATCAGGTCCATCCCAACCCTAGTGAAAGGGACATCAATGAGGGGGAGTGGCTGAAGGGGTACTCTTGGAGGCCGGTATCGACTGTTCTTTTGACAGACTGGACACTCTTTGCAGTATTGGCTCACTTGTTTGTGTATGCCCGGCCAATAGAACTTTTCCAGTATCGTTTGACCAGTTTTGTCGTCCCCGAAGTGCCCCCCTAACAAATGGCTATGCGCCAAGAACAGTACCTTCTCGCGAAAGGGACCGGGAACGAGCAACTGTGGTTCTTGTTGGGGTCCGCCTTTCCTATACAACAGGCCATTTCGTTTAAAGAAATAGGGACATACGTGCAAGGGGTCCTCGTTTTCCAGGGCACGTCCCCAGGCGTCTTGTAATACTGGGTCTTCTTGTTGTGCTGCACGGAACTCCCGGTCATTTTCCCAAGGATGGGGGGTCCACCTGCACAGGATAGGCAGTGATGTGTGTCCTCTTCTCTTTTTTCTTTTGCCCTTTTGTCTTCTGGACCTTGGTTGTGGGCTCTACGGGAAGAGGGTTTCGGGAAAAAGGAGCCTCGGACCACCATTTCTCCAAGGAGTTTGTAGCGTCATGTAACAGACGGGGCAGTCCGTTGTAATCACTGCCCAAGATAACCTGTTCCGGTAGGTTGGGTACCAGGCCAACATTAAGGGGACTTCTTTCTCCGGAGACCTGTTGTACCTGTACCCGGGTGGTGGGATATCTCCGGGTATCACCGTGTACGCATTGGATATCTACGCTGCCAGTCATAGGCCCCATCGGACCGGGCATCTCTTGCGGCCGTAACACGCTTTGCCGACACCCCGAGTCGGCTAAAGCCATCATAGGATGTCCATCGATCCTTACCGGACACCGGAAGGGAGGAGGACTGGCCTCCTGGGTGAGACACACATAGTTTCGAAGCAGTCCGACCTCCATCGGTTCTTCCTTTTGTGGACAGAACCGTGCTATATGTCCATAACCCCCACAATGATAACATTGAGGGCCGGGAAGGGTTGGTCTTGGGGCCACCGGAAAGGGAACAAAAGGGATAGGCTCCGGTTTTCTGGGAACTAACGGCCTCGGGGGTCGAGGATGGCTTCCATGGGTGGGTCGTGCAGGATGTTCGTCCTTCTTCTGGAAGTCTTGTGCACGGCTGAAGGCACTCGCTATCTCAACAGCGGTGTCCAAGGTGAGTCTCGAGTGCTGACGGACCCACTTCTGCGTAGCTGGGTGTACGGAGGCCAAGAATTGTTCCAGGTATATTTTGGCCAAAATCTCGTCTTTGGTGGATGTGGCAGGCTTCAGCCAGTGGTTGGTGAGGTCTTGGATGCGGAACGACAAGGCCCTGGGGGTTTCCTGTGGTCCTTCACGTGCCTGTCGCAGTCTTGTCCTGTAGGTCTCATCGTCAATCCCAAGCCGCTCGAGGATGCACGTTTTGATGTCCTGATACGGGGTCTGCCCTTGAATGTTGGCCTGTTGGAACGCCGCCTGGAGTTCACCCGTCAGCAGCGGCCCAAGATAGTGGCTCCAGCGGTCTACTGGCCAAGCAGCGGCCTGAGCCAGGCGCTCAAAGTTTTTAAAAAAGAAGTCCGGGTCCTCTCCCGGAACGTACTTCTGTAATACCACCGAGGGTAACGCCGTCGCGGGTCTCGATTGTCCCATGACGTCAACCAGCTTCCCAAGGGCTCGGTCTTGAGCGGTACCCTGGTCTTTCAGGACGTCGTGTAGCTGGCCTCGATCGTCCTCGGCTGTTTTAAGAAACCGCTCCATCATCTTCCCAAGGAGTTCCTGGCTTTCTGCGAGTTGCTTCACGGCGGCCTCCATGCTTCCGGATCCCACTTCTGACACCAGGTGTGGACTGTGGGTTGTTGCGGACCGGAATAACAGGCGTGGAGGCCGTATATATTTAGCTATGGTAGCTGTTTTTATTGTTCTGTCTGACCAATGTAAACGGGCGTATATACAGAGTCCGGGGTGAAGCTGTAGGCGGCTCCCAGGGGTATACCGGCCAATGGATCTTCCAGAGGTCTTCACGTCTTCCGGGCGTTGGGATGACCTCGGAGGGAAACAGAGAAGCAGGGGTTAGTCCTTTCAGTATGGACTTCTTTGGTACCGGTACCAACACCAAGGCCGTGAGGGGGAAAGAGATGACCGTGAGGAGGGGAACGGACAGGGATACAGACGGGAGGGGGTCAAAGAGGTGTGGGAAGGGTAGAAGAGAGGTGCTCTCGTGATGGGATGGGGGTGTAGGGAGTATGATACACGACTTATCAGTGCAGTGTCTCTTAAGTCTATTATATACAGTGCAAAGGTGCTCTAACAGTGCGGTCTAACTCTATACAACTATATACAGGTTTTTACAAAGTGGGGACACGGAGACGGTAACACGGTACTCACGTGCCCCGCCGTAACTCACTCGAGTTACGGCCGCTCTCCAGCCACCTCCTGAGGACTCCACCACTCCTCGGTCCAGACGTCCTCCAACTCTTCGTCTTCGATCCTCGCACTCCTTCCGCTCTCCCTCGATGGTTCTCTGCGCGCTGTCTCCTGCCACGAGTCGGCAATCGGGAACGCTCTCCTCTCTTCGTCGTCGGCTTTTGTAGTTCCGGGTCTTAGGATGGGGGTGGGACTTCCGGTCTCCCGGTAGGTGGCTTCCGGTTCGGGACTTCCGGGGTCATGGTGTTCGTGATGCTCCGTTCCCGGGACGGGTCTGTGTCCGGTCCTCTGGTCGCGTGCCTGAAGGGGGAACAAATGAAAAGGACTCCTGGTCGTCAGAGACGCAGGAGGATTAGAGGTTGTGGTACCCTCACTCGGGTGTCGCTCGGTTGAGGTATGTGGCGTCCCCCTTCCACAGGGACGCATATTTATCATACCCAGGAAGATTTACTGGATGGCAATATTGGTCGGGCGATGCGAGGCCTCAAGACTAGCATGCAGTTCTGGGGGACGCTGCCATTGTCAGTGGCCGATCAGGTGGCCCTGTTAAAAATGGTAGCACTCCCTAGGCTACTTTATTATTTTAGAACGTTGCCAGTGTGGATACCCGCCTTCTTTTCGACAGCTCAGGTCCATGGTGGGCAGCTTCATCTGGGGAAGTGGCAGGCGGAGAGTGGCACTTAACACACTAATGTGCTCAAGAGAGGAGGGGGGTCTCGCGGTCCCTGACTTCGAACTATACTATCTGGCCGCACAGTTCCAGGTCCTTACTCAAGCAGTGGCGATGGAATTCAGGGGCCCGCAAAGGGACCATGGTCCGGAGGTACGCCAGCATGTGCTGTCGTTTATTATATTCCAGCAGAAATTGCACGTAAATTCACTATCCACAAAGGAACGCACGTTATTGCTGGAGCGCTGTCGACGGCTGATGAACTGGAGTCGATGGCACCGGCGTCGGTAGGCCAAGGCTGTTCGCACTAAGTTGGCAGGGTATGCCCAGACGTGGGTCCCTTGTTCACTTTGCCACTGGATTCAAGCTAGCCTGGCTGATGACGGCTAAATAGCCAGAAAACTGACCCAGGATGCTTGTTTCTGGTCCAGGGCAGACATAGCTTTGCAGTTCGGGCTGGACTGTTCCCATGAGGCACAGGGTCGGACTGATTTGCATATGGCCACCCTTCTAGGAGGCTCAGCACAGGCACGCACCCCAAGACTCCAGTAAATTAAACTGCACCAACCCAGGGGGCAAAAAAGACGGACGTCAAGGGCCGCACAGAAGGAAAGCAGGCCAAGCTACAATTTACGGTGCACAAGATGCGTACATAAAGTCACTGCTCCTCACAATGCGGAACATCGAGTCCAAGATGGACGCAATGAACATGTGAATGGACTTCATTATGCAGAGACTTGAGAAACGCGATGGCCGAATAGCTGAAATGGTACAACGACTCTCTACACTAGAGGACATCTCCTCAGTATGACATGAACGCCTCCAAGACATGGAAAAAGATATAAAAAATTATAACCGCTAAGAATGAGGACTTGGAGGCGCGCTTGCACTGGAACACCGTGCGCATCCTGGGGGGTCCCAGAATCAACCGCCACAGGCCGCATGGAAGAGTACGTGGAGAAAATCCTGCTGGAATTGTTTGGGGCTGAGGCGCTCTAAAAAATCCTGGTGGTGGAGAGAGTCCATCGAACACTCACAACTCGGCTGCCAGTGGGCAACCCCCACGTCCCGTTCTGGCCCGGCTGCTTAACTGCAAGGGTGGTGACACAGTGTTGAGATTGGCTGGAGTAAATCATGAACTAATCTATGAAGAGAACAAATTGTCGATCTACCCGGACTTCAGTAAGGCGGTGCAAGAGGCACAGAGAAAATTCCCGCAGGTCAAGCAAAAACTTCAACAGGCCAACATACAATATTCAATGCTCTAGCCCGCCAGGCTACGTGTCCCGTATCATGGAAAGATGCATATATTTAATACCGCACAACAAACTCAGGACTTTCTAAACAACATGAGAAACGACCACCCTCTACGCCGAATGAAGATCCAGCTTCAAGACATTCGTCTTCGGCTCCTGAAGAAGATTAAAGACTGGAATCATAAAGGTAATGCCCATCCATACACATGGCGAACTTGCATGCCCCACCTAGGGCAGACCTTTGATGCATAAAACTGAAATGACAATGGGCTATGCAATTGCCTCTAGGTCCGAACCTGCACAATAGACATGGCCGGTGGCAATGGGCTAACCTCTCCAAAAATGACTTTCCGGGCACACCCGCTCTCCAGCGTGGAGTGCAAACGCCCTCTCTAGTGTATTCCCCCATCGGGAATCCCCTGAATGGTGTATCTGGTTTGTTTAAAGTTAGTCATCTGGTCCTTTTTTTATTTCTATGGGTACTGCTCTGGACTGCACTCAGACCACATTGCATGCTATACAAATGCTCTCAAATCCGCTGACCCCCCCGCCCCCCCATTTAATGGGAGGCCCACAGTGGTCTAAAGACTGTAAGATGGACTGGATTTTTACGGGACACTATTGGGAGGGTGACTATTTACCTCTTGGTTTGGGCCACAGGTGTGGTTGGGGGGAGGGACAAACTTATTGGTACAGTTTTACAATATTACATGGTACAAGTAAATCAGATGTCTACACCAAAATGCCTACACTCAAACCACTTAGCATATCCTTAGAGCGACAGTTTCCACAAAGAGATTATGTCAAGGGATAATATGACTGCTACAAATAAGGCAAACCCGAATGTAACAATCACATACACTATTTTAACATGGAATGTAAGTGGACTCAGTGACCCCGCAAACGAATACAGGTGGCAATGCTACAAGAGACGCACCTCGACCCCAAAACAGCACCATCCTTTGGAAAACAATGGCCAGTGCACAGCTGCTTCTCAGCATACTCAACATATGCCAGAGGCACTCCCATCCTGGTTAAGGCCAGCGTGGGGCATTGCCCAATGGGAAAGCTACAGGATCCGCTGGGCAGATACAGAGAGATGTGGGGCAGACTGGTGGATCACACAGTAATGATGATGAGCTGCTAGGTCCAAAAATAGATGATGCTGCATTCTAGATATAGGCTCCACCTTTATCATATGGGGGGGAGACTTTAATATAGTGCTCGACCCGTCTGTTGATCGCTCGCAAGTGCTTTCGCCATCACACCCGCAAGCGACCAAACACCTAGGAGACATTGTCGCAGGCCACCAGCTATTTGATGCTTGGAGGTCTCTACACCCAACATGGAGGGAGGGCACCTTTCAATCTAGCGTACGTTCTAGCTGGTCCTGAATAGATTTTTGTCTGCTTTTCAAAAGCTTGAACACATGGCTTCGCGCAGCGACGCACCTGCCGCGTGCATTCTTTGACAACTCCCCTGCGCTACTGACCTTAGCCACATGCAAAAACAACAGTTGATGGACAGAATGCAGAACAATGTCATACATTCACCCCAGTACAGAGATCTGGGCCTAAATCCATAGTTTTTTTGCACTCCACACCACCCCAGTTCAGAAATGGCCATATGCAAATCAGCCTTGACCCTGTGCCTTATGGGAACAGTCCAGCCCGAACTGCCAAGCAATGTCTTTACTGGACCGGAATCAAGCATCCTAGGACCGGTTTCTGGCTATCAGCCATCTTCAGCCAGGATAGCTTGACTCCAGTGGTGTGGAGAGCATGGGACTCACATCTGAGCATACCCAACCCACTCAGGGTGACAAATGCAAAAACAACAGTTGATGGACAGAATGCAGAACAATGTCATACATTCACCCCAGTACAGAGATCTGGGCCTAAATCCATCGTTTTTTTGCACTCCACACCACCCCAGTTCAGACATGGCCATATGCAAATCAGCCTTGACCCTGTGCCTCATGGGAACAGTCCAGCCGGAACTGCCACACCATGTCTTTACTGCACCGGAATCAAGTATCCTAGGACCGGTTTCTGGCTATCAGCCGTCTTCAGCCAGGATAGCTTGACTCCAGTGGTGTGGAGAGCATGGGACTCACGTCTGAGAATACCCATCCCACTCAGGGTGACAAATGCAAAAACAACAGATGATGGACAGAATGCAGAACAATGTCATACATTCACCCCAGTACAGAGATCTGGGCCTAAATCCATCGTTTTTTTGCACTCCACACCACCCCAGTTCAGACATGGCCATATGCAAATCAGCCTTGACCCTGTGCCTCATGGGAACAGTCCAGCCGGAACTGCCACACCATGTCTTTACTGCACCGGAATCAAGTATCCTAGGACCGGTTTCTGGCTATCAGCCGTCTTCAGCCAGGATAGCTTGACTCCAGTGGTGTGGAGAGCATGGGACTCACGTCTGAGAATACCCATCCCACTCAGGGTGACAAATGCAAAAACAACAGATGATGGACAGAATGCAGAACAATGTCATACATTCACCCCAGTACAGAGATCTGGGCCTAAATCCATCGTTTTTTTGCACTCCACACCACCTCAGTTCAGACATGGCCATATGCAAATCAGCCTTGACCCTGTGCCTCATGGGAAAAGTCCAGCCCGAACTGCCCGCATGGCTTGGCAGTTCGGGCTGGACTGTTCCCATGATGCACAGGGTCAAGGCTGATTTGCATATGGCCATGTCTGAACTGGGGTGGTGTGGAGTGTAAAAAAACTATGGATTTAGTCCCAGATCTCTGTACTGTGGTGAATGTATGACATTGTTCTGCATTCTGTCCATCAAGTGTTGTTTTTGCATTTGTCAACCCGAGTGGGATGGGTATGCTCAGACGTGAGTCCCATGCTCTCCACACCACTGGAGTCAAGCTATCCAGGCTGAAGACGGCTGATAGCCAGAAATCAGTCCTAGGATGCTTGATTCCGGTCCAGGAAAGACATGGCTTGGCAGTTCGGACTGGACTGTTCCCATGAGGCACAGGGTCAAGGCTGATTTGCATATGGCCATGTCTGAACTGGGGTGGTCTGGAGTGCAAAAAAACGATGGATTTAGTCCCAGATCTCTGTACTGGGGTGAATGTATGACGTTGTTCTGCATTCTGTCCATCAACTGTTGTTTTTGCATTTGTCACCCCGAGTGGGATGGGTATGCTCAGACGTGAGTCCCGTGCTCTCCACGCTACTGGAGTCAAGCTATCCTGGCTGAAGACGGCTGATAGCCAGAAACCAGTCCTAGGATGCTTGATTCCGGTCCAGGAAAGACATGGCTTGGCAGTTCGGGCTGGACTGCTACCCATGATGCACAGGGTCAAGGCTGATTTGCATATGGCCATGTCTGAATTGGGGTGGTGTGGAGTGCAAAAAAACAATGGATTTAGGCCCAGATCTCTGTACTGGGGTCAATGTATGACATTGTTCTGCATTCTGTCCATCAACTGTTGTATTTGCATTTGTCACCCCGAGTGGGATGGGTATGCTCAGACGTTAGTCCCATGCTCTCCACACCACTGGAGTCAAGCTATCCTGGCTGAAGACGGCTGATAGCCAGAAACTGGTCCTAGGATGCTTGATTCCGGTCCAGGAAAGACATGGCTTGGCTGTTCGGGCTGGACTGTTCCCATGAGGCACAGGGTCAAGGCTGATTTGCATATGGCCATGTCTGAACTGGGGTGGTGTGGAGTGCAAAAAAACGATGGATTTAGGCCCAGATCTCTGTACTGGGGGGAATATATGACATTGTTCTGCATTCTGTCCATCAACCGATGTTTTTGCATTTGTCACCCAGAGTGGGATGGGTATGCTCAGACGTGAGTCCCATGCTCTCCACACCACTGGAGTCAAGCTATCCTGGCTGAAGACGGCTGAAAGCCAGAAACCGGTCCAAGGATGCTTGATTCAGGTCCAGGAAAGACATGGCTTGGCAGCTCGGGCTGGACTGTTCCCATGAGGCACAGGGTCAAGGCTGATTTGCATATGGCCATGTCTGAACTGGGGTGGTGTGGAGTGCAAAAAAACGATGGATTTAGGCCCAGATCTCTGTACTGTGGTGAATGTATGACATTGTTCTGCATTCTGTCCATCAACTGTTGTTTTTGCATTGGTAACCCTGAGTGGGATGGGTAAGCTCAGACGTGAGTCCCATGCTCTCCACTCCACTGGAGTCAAGCTATCCTGGCTGAAGACGGCTGATAGCCAGAAACCGGTCCTAGGATGCTTGATTACGGTCCAGGAAAGGCATGGCTTGGTAGTTCGGGCTGGACTGTTCCCATGAGGCACAGGGTCAAGGCTGATTTGCATATGGCCATGTCTGAACTGGGGTGGTGTGGAGTCCAAAAAAACGATGGATTTAGGCACAGATCTCTGTACTGGGGTGAATGTATGACATTGTTCTGCATTCTGTCCATCAACTGTTGTTTTTGCGACTGACCGTAGCCACGCCATGTAGGGAATCCCCATATAGATCCTGGAGACTACAACCCACAACATTATGCTTTTTGCGAAGAGATACCACAGGAAATTAAGTTTTTTTTCTTGCCGCAACTAAAATAGTGTCCCAATATTAGCATGCATTTGGGAAAGCTTCAAGGTCACAATACCTGGGAGATGTACAGCCAAGAGTGGAGAATACTGCATACCATTAGGGGGACCCTACACTCACTAAAAAAGGAAATCAAGAAGATAGAGGGGCGCCTAACTAATACCCCCACCCCTCAATTGAATGCACAGCTTAAAGAACTACTAATAGACTACTCGGCCTAGACAGAGCGCGAGTCCAAGTTCCTCTCCAAATATCCCATGGCAAGGGCTTATGGGAAGGGCTTATGGGAAGGGCGAACTCCCTGGAAAGGCCCTAGCTGAACCAAAAAGAATCCCCAGATTCTCTAACCAGGTCAGTTAAGTATGAGGTTTTGAGGGCTATAGACCTATTGATTCACAGGAGATTCTCAACACTTTCACTGAATATTACGAAAGGCTATATTGCACACACAGGCAACCTCCCACTGACGCCGCATCTTACTTAGAGGACACCTCCCTCGAGAATTCTTATCTGCTGACATTGAAGAGGATGAAATCTGAGCAGCCATAATAGGCCCACGGGCTACCTGTAGATTTTATAAGTGTTATATCGACTAGCTAACCCCATTTCTCAAACTGGTCTTGGAAGAAGCTAGGGAATGTGGGACTCTTCCTGCGACCATGCAACAGGCACTGATCATTTCCCTACTCAAGTCGGGCAAGGATGCCAAGAAATGTGAGGCGTACAGACCCCTAACCTTAATTATACCTGGCAGAGCCACCTCCCATAATGTACGTACCCTGTTTGCACTGATACTTGTTGCGGATCCAGAGATTTCTTCTGCTGGGATTTTTGGGGACGCCACAAAAGCCTTTGATTCTCTTGATTGGGATTACATGTACACAATATTAGGTAGGATGTGCATCCCCACACCATTTCTGGCATGGATAAAACTACTATATTCCCAACCAGAGGCCATTGTACAAATCAATGGTTAATACTCTGATCCAAATCCCATTACGAGAGGCACTCAACAGGGGTGTCCTCTCTCCCTGGTATTATTTGCCCTGGCAATAGAGCCCCTAGCAGCTAAACTACGACTGCATCATAGACAATATGCTATACAATACCCCACACGTCAGATACTAGTGTCATTGTACGCTGATGACATCACCCTTTACTTACAAGACCCACGCATCAGCCTCCACTTCATTTATGTGAATTCATCAGATTTGCAGACCTGTCTGCGATAGGCATAAACTGGGGTAAATCACAGATCTTCCCTCTCACGCCCAACACAGCAATGTTACCTCTGGAATTCCCACTGCAATGGTGTGAGTTGGAGAGAAAATACTTAGGCGTAGTGATAACAAGAAGCAGAGAGGAAAGTATGGCACAGCCATCAAAGCAATTACTAATTGGGTGGCACAGTGGATAGCACTACCCCTATCGCTCGCTGGCAGAGTGGCGCTGATGAAAATGATTACATTGCCCAAACTACTATACCTTTTTATAAACATACCCTAAAACCAGGGCGCCCCTTTTTTCACACACTTCGCTCACTGCTTACCAGGCTAGCTTGGGAGGGGGGGGGGACAACCCTGAGTAGGTTGGCGAACCTTGACGCAGGTATTTACCAAAGGCAGCATTGAAGCTCCGGATATGGAGCTGTACTAATTCTGTGCCCAAGCACACTATGCTGTTTACTGGCACAACCCACCACCATTCATGCCACACTTGGCTATAGATCAGGGATACATGGCAACTATGCCCCCAACCGCATTCCTAGGAACGCGCCTCCCTGGAGAGGGAGTCGCTCACCACACGGTTACTTGTACCAACCGAGCCTGGGAGCGCATAGCTAGACTAGTGCGCAAACCCGTGCTATATTCCCCGCTGTGACCCTTGTCGCACCTCCAAATTATACCAGTCACGCAGGAGGCCGTGTGTAGGGAAATGCTCTGCAAAAGAGGTCTCTTGACCTGGGGCTATTTATACCACAAGGGCACGTTTAAGGATCGACAAGAACTCCTGACAGGAGAAACTATCACTCCGCTGGAGGTATTCCTATATTTGCGCTTAAGACATGAAGTCAGGACCAATGTCCCAGTGTTTCCACATGAACCAGACACCAACGAGACGTTGCGCAATTTATTGAAAATGACAGGGCCTGCACATGCGGTGTCTAGAATTCACCGCACAGTGCTGCTAGAACCACCACAACAGTCGCAGGGGGCCAGGGAGGCATGGGACCAAGGCTTAGCTGCTTCACTCACTGACAAACAGTGGTCATACTGCTGCGCGCAGACAGAAGCCATTATGGCAAGTAGCCGATTAACAATAATGCATTTTAAATTCTTGCGTAGAACTTACTACACACCCGCACGCCTCCGCAAGTATAAGCTGAGGGACGACGACCGATATGAAAGATATCGGGCCTCATTTATGAGGCCTTGCGTCAGTTTTGCGCTTCCTATGCGTCACTTTTTGTGACGCATCGGCGGCGTAAAACATGCCTCCTGTTGCGCACTATTTACAAAGTGACGCATCTAAGCAGATGCGTCACTTTGTAAACCCCTGCGCTACATTATACCTGCGTCAGGTATAATGTATGCCTGGGGGGCGTTCCCCCGCAAAAAGCCTCGTAATAGTGACGCAGTATAATCTATGAGATTTCACTGCGTCACTTTTAGGACGCTGTTACGTCAAAATCTTGCGCCTGCCTCACAGCAGGCGTAAGACTGACGCAAGCCCTTTCACATGGGGCTTGCCCCATGTGAAAGGACGCATTGCTGGAGTTGCGTCACTTTTGTGACACACTCCAGCAATGTGTCACTTTTGCGCTTACAGATACGTCAGAAATACTGACGTATCTGTAACTCCTTGCGACATGATGCGTCATACATTAAATATGACGCATCAGGAATGTCGCAAGGAGTGCGCACTGAGAAGTGATGCATCGCTGCTTTCACGCAGTGATGCGTCATTTCTCATAAATGAGGCCCAATTTGTGCGGACGGAGCAGACTTCCTTCACCTTGCCTGGCAATGCAGCGCGGTCCATGTGTACTGGCAAGAAGTGGGACTGCGCTGTCAGAAACGAGCAAAGTCCCTCTCCCCATGTCCCCTATGTTTGCGCTTCTGGGCTGCACAGCTGACATACAGACGCCACCTAAAAAACTCCTTGCATTAGGTCTTTTATTGGCCAAGCGCAGAGTGGCGTGCAGGTGGGGCAGGGGGTGAGCCCCGAAATTTAAGGACTGGATTTCTGATTTCATTTATTGAAAGGACCAGTTAGCGACCTACGTGGAATTGCTGCCTGCCTCACCCTGCCCCAGAGAAATCTGGCAACCCCTGGTGGAGTACTTGAGGGAACTCTTGACCGGAGTCCTGCTGCCAAGGTGGGAATGATCAGGCGGGAAAATTGAGATCCGAACCTCTGTGGCGGGAGTGTGGGGGACAAAAAACATGCTCACACGCAACCAAGCTGTCCATAGCAATCACTGCATTGTGAAATAGAAAAGTGACCGTCTCTCCCAGGAGGTGTTTGTCTTTACATGGGAATCTGTACTTACCTTAATGTGGATAATGCAAATATGTGGGTACAACTTAATAGCGACATCAGTTACCTGTATGACATCGATATGTACAAAAGTTTTGTTGATATTGAAATACATCAATATGTGAAATTATTGTATGCCTCGATGTATGAAAGTTGGAAAATTAATTTAAAAAAAAGGTGTAGCTGTAATTTGTGAAGGAAGGCTGCTTCCTCGTTCTTATGCGACTGGAGATTGGACATGTAATGTACCATATAGGTATGTGATGGGGCAGATACACCAGCTCTTCCGCTTCAAGGGGAACATTACGGCTCAATTAATCAGATGATGCTCCTCTTGCCACCTTTTCTACTGGTAATTTGCATCTCTTGGGCACCTACAGTACATTGAGACTATATCCACTTGATTTTTCTTGTCAGTCGGACCTTTTGATGTTCTTCCTGGACTCAGGTTGACTTCTCCTGGCAGGTGCAACCCAGCTCAATGCTCAGGGAGGTGAGCTCTTTATCTTTTGACAGGTCACAGCTGCTGAACCTTCACACGGGATTCCCATACTGAGCCCAGTCTGGAGAAATGGTGACCACCCAGTAGAGATTCTGCTACTGGTCAGTTGTCTTATAGTCTTCTGGTGGCCAAGGTGTTAAAAACTGAGCCTTCCACAGGGTCTTCTCTGCTTGAAAATGTTCTCACTACTCCGGACTTGGAGATGGTCATGTCTCTTTTCTAAGTCAGATAGGTTTAGACAGGTACAGGTGATTTGTAGATTGAGACTAGGAGAGTTCTCACCTGTTCCTGTTACCCCTGGAAACGCAAGCACTGCAGGAAATGAGGGATGTGCAGATTTTCCTTAGGGGTGGGGTGTGAAGGCGGGGTCTTTATCTGAACTAAAGAATGAACTGGTAAAGTCCCATTCCACCACCAAGTACAATTGGTGTTCTGGAAGGGGTTTGGTCAGGAGTATGTGCAGACTGCAGCCTGGCATGCCTAGTGTGAATGTAGCAGGCTTACACAAATGATTCACCATCTTGTGAGACACAAACACAGGAACCAAATGCACTACAATTTTCAGAATGTCATCTATGAGCCATATTCGTACCACACATTCCCTTACACCTAAGTCCTTCCAAACGGTAAAACAATGCATCAGAGTTATGGGGAGAGAGCAGACCTTTAGCAGAGAATAGTTGCTAAGCAGTCCCGTGCAGAGCCTCATGCATTGAATCATGCTGCTTCCAACACCAGTCTCCACATAGCCCGAGATTAGAGTCAATAGCTAACACCATCACTTTGTGCCTTTAGAAAGGACTGAGGGTTTATCTGTACTCTAAAAGCTCCCTGTGGTTGAAATGAGCACTGGGTTTGATGAAAGCCAAGATTAGATATTATGCCTGGTTATTTATTGATGCAGGAAACATCTTCCAAAATGTGTATATTATGCACATTTGTAAAAGTTCTTCCCATTTCAAAGCTGCAAAGTTCAAATATGTGTTGCCTGTGAGGCACTGGCTTAAGCAGATAATGTCTTGAGGTAACCTCAATACTGCAGCCAAGGTGCTACAGCGCCCCACATAGAGATAATAAGCGCTGTATAAATGCTACAGATTTGGAGGCAACTTGTGAACATGTAGCACAGTTTC
Organism: Lissotriton helveticus; assembly: GCF_964261635.1. Classification (NCBI taxonomy): domain Eukaryota; kingdom Metazoa; phylum Chordata; class Amphibia; order Caudata; family Salamandridae; genus Lissotriton; species Lissotriton helveticus. The sequence goes on along the minus strand of NC_136067.1, from coordinate 85,491,065 downwards.
GCAATGGGAATACGCGCATTTAATGGCTCAATGCATTTGTCGCGGTGAGGCTGCTGGAAGCATTTATGTTCTTTTAAGGCCTTGTTGTTATCTCCTCTCTGCCCAGTAATTTTGCCTTTTGTCTGTTCTTTTTATTCTCTCGTCATTACCCCTCAGATCTGGCAGTATGGAAAGTGGGTGGACGTGGTGGTCGATGACAGGTTACCAGTCAAGGATGGCAAGTTGATGTTTGTGCACTCCGCCGACCTCAAGGAATTCTGGAGCGCACTGCTGGAGAAGGCCTATGCCAAGTAAGTGGTCTTTGCATCCCCCCACCAAGCCTATAAAGTCCAATAATGTCCTGAATCTTATCTTACCATCTTACCATTCCAGAGGGTTGAATTTACAATCACCACCCCAGTGGCATGAGGTTAGAAACTCTGACCACAACAGAGGCTATAGTTTACAAACAGTGACCATTTCAGAGGCTAGAGGTTACAAAACACTGACAACACCAGAGGCTTGCGATTACCAAAGAATGATCACACCAGAGGCTTGAGGTTACAAACACTGACCACATCAGAGGTTTGAGCTTACAAAAAGTGACTGCATGAGAGGCTTGAGTTTACAATGACCACCTACAGGCTTTATGTTACAAAACAATGCCCACCCCAGAGGCTTGAGTTTGCAAACAGTGACCAGACCAGAGGTATGAGGTTACAAACATTCTTGAATCAATCCCTAGTCATCGAAATGGGAGTCCCACAGTAACATAATCAAGCAGTAGTTAACAAATATCATAGGCTATAATGGCCCATGCCATGTTTTAGCCGATCTATGCCCATTTTTAAACAAGCATTTGCAATGCAATAGATCTCGCATTCATTAAGTTTGAGCTATTGGCATTGCTAAATATTGCAACACCAATTGCAACCAAAGTCTAAAAATTGTAGGCCAAAACAATGTGTATTTATTTTTGTAGCAATGGTGGCATGCTGCGCTTTAGATGAATATGTTTAAAAGTAAAGTGCGCCATACTGCGATTGCTACAATAGTTAATTGTGGATGCGTTAACAATTGATGTATGCACTGATGGCTGGTGGTGTGTGTGTCTGTAGAAATTGTGCACTGATGGCTGGTGGTGTGTGTGCCTGGTGGAAGTGTGCACTGCCGGCTGGTGGTGTGTGTGCCTGGTGAAAGCATGCACTGACGGCTGGTGGTGTGTGTGCCTGGTGAAAGCGTGCACTGACGGCTGGTGGTGTGTGCCTGGTGAAAGCATGTACTGACGGCTGGTGGTGTGTGTGTGCATGGTGAAAGTGTGCAGTGACGGCTGGTGGTTTGTGTGTGCCTGGTGAAAGCATGCACTGACGTCTGTTGGTGTATGCCTGGTGGAAGCGTGCACTGACGACTGGTGGTGTTTGTGCCCGGTGAAAGCGTGCACTGACGGCTGGTGATGTTTGTGCCCTGTGAAAGCGTGCACTGATGACTGATGGTGTTTGTACCTGGTGAAAGTGTGAACTGACAGTGTGATTGTGTGTGTGGTTGTGTGTGTGTGGTTGTATGTGGGGTTGTATGTGTGGTTGTGTGTTGTTGTGTGTGTGGTTGTGGTTGTGTGTGTGTGCAGTTGTGTGCGTGTGTGGTTGTGTGTGTGGCTGTTTGTGTGTGTGTGTTTGTATGTGTGGTTGTGTTTGCAGTTGTATGTGTGGTTGTGTGTGTAGTTGTGTGTGTGTGGTTGTGTGATTGTGAGTGTGGTTGTGTGTGTGATTGTGTTTGTGGTTGTGTGTGTGTGCGTGGTTGTGTGTGTGGTTGTGTGTTGTGTTTGTGGTTGTGTGTGTGGTTGTGTGTGTGTGGATGTGTGTGTGGATGTGTGTGTGGTTGTGTGTGGTTGTGTGTGTGGTTGTGTTTGGTTGTCTTTGTGGTTGTGTGTGGTTTTGTGTGCTTGTGTGTGTGGTTGTGGATGCGTGTGGTTGTGTGTGTGGTTGTGGGTGGCTGTGTGTGTTGTGTTTGTGGTTGTATGTGTGGTTGTGTGTATGTGATTGTGTGTGTGCTTGTGGTTGTGTGGTTAGGTGTGGTTATGCATGTGTTTGAACGTGTGGTTGTGGTTGTATGTGGTTGTGAGTGGTTGTGTGGGCTTGTGTGTGTGCCTGCGGTCGTGTGTGGTTGGGTGTGTGGTTGTGGGTGGTTGTGTGTGTGGTTGTGTGTGTGGTTGTGTGTGTTGTGTTTGTGGTTGTATGTGTGGTTGTGTGTGTGATTGTATGTGTGGTTGTGTGTGTGATTGTATGTGTGGTTGTGTGTGCTTGTGGTTGTGTGGTTAGGTGTGGTTATGCATGTGTTTGTGTGTGTGGTTGTGGTTGTGTGTGTGGTTATGTGTGTGTGTAGTTGTGGTTGTGTGTGGTTGTGAGTTTGTGTGGTTGAGTGTGGTGGTAGTTGTGTATATGTGTGGTTGTATGTGTGGTTGTGTGTGTGTGGTTGTGCGTGTGGTTGTGTGTGTGTGGTTGTGTGTGTGGTCGTGTGTGTATGTGGGTGTGTGTGGGTGTGTTTGTGTGTGTTTGTGTGTGTGGTTGGGTGTGGTTGTGTGTGCTTGTGTGTGTGGTTGTGTGTGTATGGTTGTGTGTGTGGTTGTGTGTGTGTGTGTGTGTGGTTGGGTGTGTAGTTGTGTGTGTGTGGGTGTGCGGTTGTGTGTACTTGTGTGCGGTTGTGTGTGTGGCTGTGTGTATGTGTGTGGTTGTGTGTGTGCTTGTGTGTGTGCTTGTGGTTGTGTGTGTAGTTGTGTGTGTGCTTGTGGTTGTGTGTGTGTGTGGTTGTGTGTGGTTGTGTGTGGTGTGTGTGGTTGTGGTTGTGTGGTTGTGTGTGTGTGTGGTTGTGTGTGTGTGTGGTTGTGTGTGTGGTTGTGGCTGTGTGGTTGTGTGTGTGTGTGGTTGTGGTTGTGTGGTTGTGTATGTGGTTGTGTGTGGGTGTGTGTGTGGTTGTGTGTAGTTGTGTGTGTGGTTGTATGTGTGCGGTTGTGTGCGTGGTTGTGTGTGTGGTTGTGGTTGTGTGTGGTTGTGGTTGTGTGTGTGGTTGTGTGTGTGTGTGTGGTTGTGTGTATGGTTGTGGTTGTGTGTGTTGTGTTTGTGGTTGTATATGTGGTTGTGTGGTTGTGTGTGTGGTTGTGTGTGGTCGTGTGTGTGCTTGTGGTTGGGTGTGGTTGTGCGTTGGTGTTCGTGTGTGGTTGTGTGTGTGTGGTTGTGTGTGGTTGTGGGTGTGGTTGTGTGAGTGTGTGTGGGTGTGGTTGTGTGTGTTTGTGTGTGTGGTTGGGTGTGGTTGTGGTTGTGTTTGTGGTTGTGTGTGTATGGTAGTGTATGTGATTTTGTCTGTGGCTGTGTGGTTGTGTGTATGTGTGGTTGTGCGTGTGGTTGTGTGTGGGTGGTTGTGTGTGTGGGTGTGGTTGTGTGTGGTTGTGGTTGTGTGTGTGTGTGTTTGTGGTTGTGTGTGTGGTTGTGTGTTTGTGTGTGGTTGTGTGTGTGTGGTTGTGTATGGTTGTGGGTGTGGTTGTGTGTGTATGTGAGTGTGTGTGGAAGTGGTTGTGTGTGTTTGTGTGTTTGGTTGTGTGTGGTTGTGTGTGGTTGCGTGTGTGGTTGTGGTTGTGTGTGTATGGCTGTGTGTGTGATTTTGTGTGTGGCTGTGTGGTTGGGTGTGGTTGTGTATGTGTGTGGTTGTGCGTGTGGTTGTGCGTGTGGTTGTGCCTGTGGTTGTGTGTGGGTGGTTGTGTGTGTGTGGTTGGGGGTGTTTGTGTGTATGGTTGTGTGTGTAGTTGTGGCTGTGTGTGTGTGGTTGTGTGTGTGGTTGCGGTTGTGTGTGGTTGTGTGCTTGTGTGTGGTTGTGTGTGTGTGTGTGCGTATGTGTGTGGTTGTGTGTTGTTGTGTGGTTGTGTGTGTGTGTGGTTGTGTGTATGTGCGTGGTTGTGTGTGTGTGGTTGTGTGTGGTTGTATGTGTGTGGTTGTGTGTGTTGTGTTTGTGGTTTTGTGTGTGTGTGGTTGTGTGTGGATGTGTGTGTGGTTGTGTGTGTGGTTGTATGTGTGTGGTTGTATGTGTGTGGTTGTATGTGTGTGGTTGTGTGTGCGTGTTTGTGTGTGTGGTTGTGTGTGTGGTTGTGTGTGTGGTTGTTGTGTGTATGTGGCTGTGGGTGTGGTTGTGTTTGTGTGGTTGTGTGTGTGGTTGTATGTGTGGTTGTGGTTGTGTGTGTGGTTGCATGTGTGTGGTTGTGTGTGTGTAGTTGTGTGGGTGGTTGTGTGTGTGGTTGTGTGTGTTGTGTGGTTGTGCGTGTGGTTGTGGTTATGTGTGTGGTTGTGTGTGTGTGGTTGTGTGTGTGTGGTTGTGTGGTTGTTGTGTGTGTGTAGCTGTGGTTGTGTGTGTGTGATTTTGTGTGTGGCTGTGTGGTTGGGTGTGGTTGTGTTTGTGTGGTTGTGTTTGTGTGGTTGTGTGTGTGCTTGTGTGTGTGCTTGTGGTTGTGTGTGGTTGTGCGTGTGGTTGTGCGTGTGGTTGTGTGTGTGTGGTTGGGGGTGTTTGTGTGTGTGGTTGTGTGTGTAGTTGTGGCTGTGTGTGTGTGATTGTGTGTGGTTGTGTGTGTGGTTGTGTGGTTGTGTGTGGATGTGTGTGTGGGTATGTGTGTGATTGTGTGTTGTTGTGTGGTTGTGTGTGTGTATGGTTGTGTGTGTGCGTGGTTGTGTGTGTGTGGTTGTGTGTGGTTGTGTGTGTTGTGTTTGTGGTTTTGTGTGTGTGGTTGTGTGTGTGGATGTGTGTGGTTGTGTGTGTGGTTGTATGTGTGTGGTTGTATGTGTGTGGTTGTATGTGTGTGGTTGTGTATGTGGTTGTGTGTGTGTGTGGTTGTGTGTGTGTGTGGTTGTGTGTGTGGTTGTGTGTGTGTGGTTGTTGTGTGTATGTGGCTGTGGGTGTGGTTGTGTTTGTGTGGTTGTGTGTGTGTGTGTGGTTGTATGTGTGTGGTTGTGTGTGTGTTGTTGTGTGTGTGGTTGTATGTGTGGTTGTATGTGTGGTTGTGTGTGTTGTGTGGTTATGCGTGTGGTTGTGTGTGTGGTTGTGTGTGTGGTTGTGTGGTTGTTGTGTGTGTGTAGCTGTGCTTGTGTGTGTGTGGTTGTGTGTATGTGTGTGGTTGTGTGTGTGGTTGTGTGTGTGGTTGTGTGTGTGGTTGTGTGTGTGGTTGTGTGTGTGGCTGTGTGTGTGTGGTTGTGTGTGTGTGGTTGTGTGTGTGTGGTTGCGTGTGTGGTTGTGGTTGTGTGTGTATGGCTGTGTGTGTGATTTTGTGTGTGGCTGTGTGGTTGGGTGTGGTTGTGTATGTGTGTGGTTGTGTGTGTGGTTGTGCATGTGGTTGTGCGTGTGGTTGTGTGTGGGTGGTTGTGTGTGTGATTGGGGGTGTTTGTGTGTGTGGTTGTGTGTGTAGTTGTGGCTGTGTGTGTGTGGTTGTGTGTTTGGTTGTGGTTGTGTGTGTGGTTGTGTGTGGTTGTGTGTGTGGGTGGGTATGTGTGTGGTTGTGTGTTGTTGTGTGGTTTTGTGTGTGTGTGGTTGTGTGTGTGTGTGGTTGTGTGTGTGCGTGGTTGTGTGTGTGTGGTTGTGTGTGTGCGTGGTTGTGTGTTGTGTTTGTGGTTTTGTGTGTGAAGGGTTGTGTGTGTGGATGTGTGTGTGGTTGTGTGTGTGGTTGTGTGTGTCGTTGCATGTGTGTGGTTGTATGTGTGTGGTTGTGTGTGGTTGTGTATGTGTGTGGTTGTGTGTGGTTGTGTGTGTGGTTGTGTATGTGTGTGGTTATGTATGTGGCTGTGGGTGTGGTTGTGTTTGTGGGGTGTGTGTGTGGTTGTATGTGTGGTTGTGTGTGTGTGTGGTTGTGTGTGTGGTTGTGTGTGTTGTGTGGTTGTGCGTGTGGTTGTGGTTGTGTGTGTGGTTGTGTGTGTGTGGTTGTGTGGTTGTTGTGTGTGTGTGTAGCTGTGGTTGTGTGAGTGTGTGGTTGTGTGCATGGTTGAGTGTATGTGTGTGGTTGTGTGTGTGTGTGGTTGTGTGTGTGTGGTTGTGTGTGTGTGGTTGTGTGTGTGTGGTTGTATGTGTGGTTGTGTGTGTGGCTGTGTGTGTGTGGTTGTGTGGTTGTGTGTATGTGTGTGGTTGTGGTTGTGTGTGTGTGGTTTTGTGTGTGGTTGTGTGTGTGCTGTTGTGGATGTGTGTGTGTAGTTGTGCGTATTGTGGTTGTGTGTGTTGTGGAAGTCTCGCCAGACCAGCACATGCGCTGGGTCAGGTGAGACCTAAAAAAGGACCAAATGTTGAATACAATCAATCAGTTTCTAGCACTCTCTAGTGTAGTGTAGTTCATATATTCCCAATAGGCTCTGTGCATTGAAATAACATAAACAATAGTTTAGACATAGCACTAAGGTCGACTAGGTCTCTATTGAATATGTTAGACTTAATTATGAATGCCAGCTAGCTCAGAGGTCACTAGAAACTTTCTCGAGTGAACAGGAAGGAATTAACTTTCCTGAATAGACAAGAAGGGATTCGTTTCTGACAACCGCATAAACATGACAACTTTGCTCCCTCCAGAATAAGGAGTATATCTCCAGAGTCGCGGAAACAATAGATGGCTATTTCACTCAGTCAATCGTGCATGCTTATTTTCACCAGGAGTGCAGAGAAATAGAGAGACGGGCGTTTTCAATAAAAGTGGTTATTTATTGAGCAGTCTTCTTTCTCATGCAAGAGAAGTGAATTGCCACAATTGCAATACTTGTCATAAAGTAAAGTGCGTACAGTAAAAGGAGTATTATGAAATAATACTGTAAAAGCATTTATATGGTTTCTAAGCCAAAAGATACTTAAAACGGATAAAATACATACAATGATAAAAGTTGACTAAACATACTCAACTGGTGTTTCTAAAATACGCCTATCCCGGTGTACCTAACCTAAGCCTAGTACGTGGGAAGGAGCAAATGATATATAGTTTGAGTTAAGATAGTTTTGCCGAAAATCTGAATCAAGAATTCTCTAAGGATCTAATCAGCTCCGTACCTTGGTTATAAAATGAAGGAGGTCTTGCATCTCTTTCTCAGGACTCGATCTTCCAGCAACCCGCAAGGGTGACTGGAAACACTGGAGCTGGATTTCTCGGCAGGAGAAAAGACAGCATCTCTCTCAGTGCGTCAATGGGAGGGTCGGCTTCCTTCGGCACTCGTCACAGCAGGGCGTCGGGTAAGTAGATAGCCGATCTGCTCCAAACCACCGTGTGTTTGCTAAGGCAGCTGTTGGTATATTTATACCTGGAAGGTGCCGAGTTTGACGTAAGGTTGGACATAAGACGTCACTAAGAACTCGCAGTTCTTTTAGGACTCCAGGAGTTCTTGGACAAATAAAACAGAACCAGGGGGAATTCCCGGGCTGCTGGAGGCTTGGTTTGTTTAAAGAACGCGTTGTACTTTCTAGGAGTCTATGGGAGTAGCCTTGTCGTATTTGGACTGCATTGGCTATGACTAAATATGGATATGATTCTTATGCCTTTATAAGGATATGATTTGTTATAACCACATAAGGGCATGAATCTGGAATATTTAAATAGGGTCCTAGATACGTTCACAACACTAGAACACTTCCAGCAGAGGTAGATTCCTTCAGATTTTCACCACACATCGTGTGTGAAGGGAGTCTCCCTTGAGTTCCACTCAGTTCTTCTTCAACTTTCTTGATTTTTTCCAGGAAATTTAATTTTTTCATGCTTGTCTGATAAAAAAAAGGTCTTTTTTGCCCATGTAAGACCTGCGGCAGGAAAAGAGTTCATGTGGATGATCCACACAAAGACTGCATTTATTGCCTCCACCCCAACCAAGTATGGGCGAAATTTGCAAATTCGCGTTCCGTGAATTCGCGCGAAATCGAATTCGCAATCCGCAAAATCCACAAATTTGGGCGAATTTGCGGATTTTTGTTTTTTGCGTGTTTGCGGGGTTTTTTGCGTGTTTCGCGGGGCTTTTTGCGTGTTCGCGGGCCTCTTGCATGGCGAAGTTACCCATGCGGTCGTGTATGGGCACAGCACCCTCTGGTTCACCACTGCCACCCTCTGGTTCACCACTGCCACCCTCTGGTTCACCCCTGCCACCCTCTGGTTCACCCCTGCCACCCTCTGGTTCACCCCTGCCACCGTCTGGTTCACCACTGCCACCCTCTGGTTCACCACTGCCACCCTCTGGTTCACAACTGCCACCTCTGGTTCATCACAGCACCTCTGGTTCACCACTGCCACCCTCTGGTTAACCACTGTCACCCTCTTGTTCACCACTGCCACCCTCTGGTTCACGACTGCCTCCTCTGGTTCACCACTGCCACCCTCTGGTTCACCACTGCCACCCTCTGGTTCACCACTGTCACCCTCTGGTTCACCACTGTCACCCTCTGGTTCAGCACTGCCACCCTCTGGTTCACCCCTGCCACCCTCTGGTTCACCCCTGCCACCCTCTGGCTCATCAGAGCACCCTCTGGTTCACCCCTGCCACCCTCTGGTTCACCCCTGCCACCCTCTGGTTCACCCCTGCCACCCTCTGGTTCACCCCTGCCACCCTCTGGTTCACCCCTGCCACCCTCTGGTTCACCACTGCCACCCTCTGGTTCACGACTGCCACCCTCTGGTTCATCACTGCCACCCTCTGGTTCATCACTGCCACCCTCTGGTTCATCACTGCCACCCTCTGGTTCAGCACTGCCACCCTCTGGTTCACCACTGCCACTCTCTGGTTCACCTATGCCACCCTCTGGTTCACCCCTGCCACCCTCTGGTTCACCCCTGCCACCATCTGGTTCATCACTGCCACCCTCTGGTTCACCCCTGCCACCCTCTGGTTCACCCCTGCCACCCTCTGGTTCACCCCTGCCACCCTCTGGTTCAGCACTGCCACCCTCTGGTTCAGCACTGCCACCCTCTGGTTCAGCACTGCCACCCTCTGGTTCATCATAGTCACCCTCTGGTTCATCACTGCCACCCTCTGGTTCACCACTGCCACCCTCTACCGAGACCTTTTGTGACGCAGCGGCAGCACAAAAGATGTGCCATGGTGCTGGGTATTAACAACGTGATGCATCTGAGAGATGCGTCACGTTGTAAAGCTCTGCTCCATCAGGAGGCGTTCCGGCGCGTGGGAGGGCGTTCCTGCGCAGGAACGCCTCCTAAAAGTGGCTGAGTGAAATCTACAAGATTTCACTCCGTCACTTTTAGGCCAATGCTGCGTCAAAACCCTGCGCCTGCTTGAAGCAGGCGCAAGGCTTGATGCAGCATTGGGGAGATAGGGCGTGTTTCGCTGGGCTTTTTGCGTGTTCGCGAGCCTCTTGCATGGCGAAGTTACCCATGCGGTCGTGTATGGGCACAGCACCCTCTGGTTCATCACTGCCACCCTCTTGTTCATCACTGCCACCCTCTGGTTCACCCCTGCCACCCTCTGGTTCACCCCTGCCACCCTCTGGTTCACCCCTGCCACCCTCTGGTTCACCCCTGCCACTCTCTGGTTCACCACTGCCACCCTCTGGTTCAGCACTGCCACTCTCTGGTTCACCCCTGCCACCCTCTGGTTCAGCACTGTCACCCTCTGGTTCACCACTGCCACCCTCTGGTTCACAACTGCCACCTCTGGTTCATCACAGCACCTCTGGTTCACCACTGCCACCCTCTGGTTAACCACTGTCACCCTCTTGTTCACCACTGCCACCCTCTGGTTCACGACTGCCTCCTCTGGTTCATCCCAGCACCTCTGGTTCACCACTGCCACCCTCTGGTTCACCCCTGCCACACTCTGGTTCACCACTGCCACCCTCTGGCTCATCAGAGCACCCTCTGGTTCAGCACTGCCACCCTCTGGTTCAGCACTGCCACCCTCTGGTTCAGCACTGCCACCCTCTGGTTCAGCACTGCCACCCTCTGGTTCACGACTGCCACCCTCTGGTTCATCACAGCCACCCTCTGGTTCATCACAGCCACCCTCTGGTTCAGCACTGCCACCCTCTGGTTCAGCACTGCCACCCTCTGGTTCAGCACTGCCACCCTCTGGTTCAGCACTGCCACCCTCTGGTTCAGCACTGCCACCCTCTGGTTCAGCACTGCCACCCTCTGGTTCACCTATGCCACCCTCTGGTTCACCACTGCCACCCTCTGGTTCAGCACTGCCACCCTCTGGTTCAGCACTGCCACCCTCTGGTTCAGCACTGCCACCCTCTGGTTCAGCACTGCCACCCTCTGGTTCAGCACTGCCACCCTCTGGTTCAGCACTGCCACCCTCTGGTTCAGCACTGCCACCCTCTGGTTCACCTATGCCACCCTCTGGTTCACCTATGCCACCCTCTGGTTCACCACTGCCACCCTCTGGTTCACCCCTGCCACCCTCTGGTTCACCCCTGCCACCATCTGTTTCACCCCTGCCACCCTCTGGTTCAGCACTGCCACCCTCTGGTTCAGCACTATCACCCTCTGGTTCACCCCTGCCACCCTCTGGTTCACCCCTGCCACCCTCTGGTTCATCATTGTCACCCTCTGGTTCATCACTGCCACCCTCTGGTTCACCACTGCCACCCTCTACCGAGACCTTTTGTGACACAGCGGCAGCACAAAAGATGTGCCATGGTGCTGGGTATTAACAACGTGATGCATCTGAGAGATGCGTCACGTTGTAAAGCTCTGCTCCATCAGGAGGCGTCCCGGCGCAGGGGAGGGCGTTCCTGCGCAGGAACGCCTCCTAAAAGTGGCTGAGTGCAATCTACAAGATTTCACTCAGTCACTGTTAGGCCAATGCTGCGTCAAACCCTGCGCCTGCTTGAAGCAGGCGCAAGGCTTGATGCAGCATTGGGGAGATAGGGCCCCTCAGAGCATTGCTGGAGCTGCGTCGCAAGCGCGACGCAGCTCCAGCAATGTGCTGCTTTTACGGCACAGATGCGTGACGCATCTGTGCCATTTTTGCCACATGGTGCGCCGCATTGTAAATGCGGCGCCCCATGGGTGGCGGAGCTGCGGCGCACAATAACTGGCGCATCCCTGGGGATGCGCCAGTTATTGTAAATCTGCCCCTATACATGTAGCCAACGAGGGAGCATTTACTGATTAGACAGTAGAAAGTACTCCAGTTGAGTAGAGGTATTGCACAAAAAGGTGGCATCTTCGTGGACAAACACGCAGGGCGGGATTCATTCTGCCCCCTGTTAGGCTAGTTTTTTGTGCCCTTCTGCCCTCTTAGACTCGTTTTTCCCTTGTTTTTCTGCCCTTCTGCCCTTTGTTAGATTCGTTTTTCCCTTGTTTTTCTGCCCTTCTGCCCCCTGCTCGACTCATTTTTTTTGTGCCCTTCTGCCCTCTGTTAGACTCATTTTTCCCTTGTTTTTCTGCCCTTCTGCCCTCTGTTAGACCTGTTTTTTGTGCCCTTCTGCCCTCTGTTAGACTCGTTTTTGTGCCTTTCTGCCCCGTTAGACTCGTTTTTTGTGCCCTTCTGCCCTCTGTTAGACTCGTTTTTCCCTTGTTTATCTGCCCTATGTTAGACTGATTTTTGTGCCTTTCTGCCCTCTGCATCACCACATCATCACTCAGCGCTACCCCAGCATCACTCAGCACCACCACATTATCACTCAGCACCACCACATTATCACTCAGCACCACTACATTATCACTCAGCACTACCACACCACCACAGCATCACTCAGCACCACCACAGCATCACTCAGCACCACCATAGCATCACTCAGCACCACCACAGCATCACTCAGCACCACCACAGCACCACCACAGCACCACTCAGCGCCACCACAGCATCACTCAGCACCACCACAGCATCATTCAGCACCACCACATTATCACTCAGCACCACCACAGCATCACTCAGCACCACCACAGCATCACTCAGCACCACCACAGCACCACTCAGCACCACCACAGCACCACTCAGCACCACCACAGCACCACTCAGCACCACCACAGCACCACTCAGCACCACCACAGCACCACTCAGCGCCACCCCAGCATCAATCTGCGCAACCATTCAACAACAACTGGTTCAACTATGTTCTCTCAATGTTTCAAACTTTATTACAAATGTCACAAAAAGATGTTAATATTTCACTTCTGTTCTTGGATTTTCGTCATAATAAAATACACTGAACATAATCTTCACAAAAGTTATTTACAAAAGTTTAAGCTATTGCCATTATAAATTAAAATCACTTTTATTTAAGTATTAATTATTTTAAAAAAATTAAAAGCCATTGTAATTTGTAATATCAATACAGCTAAGTCACGTTAATACAAAACATGTTGCATTACAAATGCTATGGGTGTCACATTTGCGAAAGTTATAACTATTGGCATTGTAAATGAAAAAGCTATTAATTTAGCTATTTTCAAAACCAACACATAAATAAAAAAAATTGTCATTTAGAAGACCAATAGCTCAAACTTTCCTAATGCGAGACCTATTGCATTGCAAAGGCTTGTTTTTATATCTCTCAGTGCTTCCTGTTGAGGTTTAATTTTCGTGACAGGCGCCTCATTGCCTACTTGTAACTATTCTCCGACCCTGTTTCAAGGGTCAGAGCAGGGTCAGAGAATAGTTGCAAGAAGGCAACGAGGCGCCAGGAAGCACTTACAGGCTTACAGCAGCAGGTGCCCAAGTTGAAGTTAATTTCTTTGTAACCCTTTTGTAAAAGGTTACAAAAAATTAGCTTCAACTTTTGCACCTGCTGCTGTAACTCTGTAAGTGCTTGGCTGAAAATTCGTCCCTGCTGATTCGCGGATCGCGAAATCGTGGAAAATCCACAAATTCCGCGAGCGGAACGAATTATCAGCCCATATGCCGCACTTTCTTATCAAAGACTCTGCGGGATAAAAAGGGGAGGCTGCTTTTTTGGCTGCAGTAGACAAATCAACAAAAGTCACCTGATGAGGAGAGTGATGGTTCTTCTAGGCCTCACAAGAGAGACAGATCACAGGACAATAACTCTGGAGAGGGCAGGAAACACCTCAAACGCTCCCAAGAGAGAAAAAGCTCTAAGAAGGAGAAACTTCATAATGTCTCCTCAGAGCCTGCATCTTTCTTACCTACCATGCCTTCAAGTAAGGAAAAAGATCGTCCTCAAGCCTCTTCCTCAGATTCTATGAGGCACAGAGCTGACAAAAAAACATTGTTGTAGATATCACTGACAACAGCACTATGCTCATCAAAGACTACAAGTACTATAGTGTGATCGTCAGCGCTATTGAAGGCAGGAACAGTGACTGTAGCCATCTCTGGTCCTTTACCATTGACGAGAATCTCCCAATCTAGGAGCCTATCGACAGTGAGTATTCCTCCACCGTTGTTGGCAACGAAAGAATTATCAACGTCAATCCTTTTAACTAAGATCTCATCAACGAACATCTCATCGACGAAGACCCTATCGACGAAGGCCCCGTCGACAGCTGATCTGTCGACAATGACCCTGTTGACGACAGAAACTCCTGTATCGTTGATTACAGTATCGTCAACGCCAACATCAGCAAAGGTAAATATTGCCAAGGTTACGAAAACCTTCCTGCATCCGGAGGTAACTTCAGGCAGTACGATTTCCACTGTGCCTCCTTCACACCTGTTGGACTTACAAGATTTTTATGATGATGATGATGGAATGGATGGGGTAACTCAAAGCCCGTCTGAATTACATGTCAAATACCAGGAGGAAGATTAGAATTATGAAGATGAGGAGCAATATTATCAACCATTTCTAGCTCCACCACTTCATTACCAACCTTATGGCTATCCCCCTGAGCCTCGTCCCAGAGAAATGTCACACTTGCCACCTTCTCTTTTCCAGGACCTTCAGGCAATGCTGGCTGACCACAGACCATAGTTTCCACCTCAGGGAGGGTTACCAAATAGAACCACCACCACCTCAGTCGGAACCTCCAAGAACACCGATTTTTGCATCCACCAGTGACACCTACAATAACACTGCACCACTAATAGCGGCGCCTGCCACTGAAGATCTCTCATCCTCAGATGAGGATAGAAAACAAGGAGGGATCCCGGATCTTCACCCAATGACGGATCCTTGGGACAATTACATTATTCCCACTCCCTCCCCTCCACTACATCCTCCAGCGGACTCGCCTCCTGAAGACATTGGGGGTTCCACAATTTAATGGAAAGAGGAACCACCAGGTTCCATCTGCCAATCACTGTGAAGCATACATCCTGTATGATTTTAAAGAGGAAACTAGAACATCTGTACAAATGATCGCCATAATTGATTACATCTGTCAGGAGGGAGTCAAAATTATGGAGACACCAGCTAAGATATCGCCAGGGCTCCCTCGGATTGATAAGAAATACAGGGTTTCAGAGGATTCCCCTTCTTGCCTCACAGATCACCTAAGGCCAGATTCTGTCATTTCCCCGCAGCACAGAGGATATCTAAAAATTCAGCCGCTCCCATCACAACTCCCCCTGATAAAGAAGGGTGTAGTTTGGACATTATGGGGAAACGTCTTTCCAGCATGGCTGCAGTCCCAGTTCGGGCAGCCAACGCCCAAGCCGCAACGACCGTCAGATATGGTCTGACAAGGCTTCTATGTTAAACCTCATCCCAGAAAATAGAAGGCAAGAGGCTAGAAAGATCCTATTGGAAGGAGAGTGAGGGGCCTCGGAGACCATCAACTGTGTTATGGACATCACAAATACAGATTTCCGCTAGCTGGCAGGTGCAGCAGTGTAACGGTGACAAGACGTCACTACCTTCAGACCCGAAGTTCACACAAAGATATCAGACATTGCGTTTGATTGGTAAACTTTGTTTGGGAAACATATTGACGAGGCGCTTGTAACTATTAAGACTGACACAGCAAAGGCTTTGAGCATCCTGAAATATAGAAAAATGCCTTTCAGAGGAGCCAAAGGACGTTGTTTCACTGCATTCAGAGGTGGTTATCAGAGAACCCACCAGCACCAAGCCTATCAGCCGCAATATAGACAAACCTACCAGACTCCTACATACCGCCAGTCCTCTATGGCTGGTTTCTCTCGTCAAGGGGGCCGCAAAAGAACACCGACCCATAGACGAAACGCAGGAAGAAACCAATGATCTGGACCCTTCCTTCTCCCCATCCTGTGGGTGCGAAGATCTCCAATTTCTTGCGAAAATGGGAGGAAATAACGGACCAATGGGTATTAGATCTGCTCACCTTTGGTCATAATCTAGACTTCACGAAAAGACCTCCCACTACTCCACCTAAAGGAGCCCTCCCCCTCGCCTTGACTTATTGCACAAGGAGGCAAAATTCATACTCTCAAATGGCGCGATCAAGGAAGTTCCAACTCTACAAAAGGGTCAGGGTTTCTACTTCTGTTTTGTCTTGATAAAAAAGAAACCAAGGGAGTGGAGACCAATACTGGATCTCAGGAAGCTCAACAAGTTCCTAAAAAACACAAATACTCAGGATGGTAACTTTGACCGAGATCCTACGTCGCCTCAAAAGAGGAGACTTTATGACCTTCCTCGATCTGGAAGACTCATGTTTCCACATCCCCATCCATCGAAACCATCAAATATCTCAGATTTACGGTAGCTGGTAACCACTACCAATTCAAGGTCCTCTCTTTCGGCCTCAAATCAGCACCCAGGATATTTACCAAATGCCTCTCTCCAGTAGCCGCAGCCCAACACTCTGAAGGTCACCAAATATTCTTTTACTTGGATGACTAGCTGTTGAAGGCGCTAACTGCATGACAAGCTACCTGAATGACAAACGCTTGTCTTCAATTGTTCCACGATCGAGGACTGACAGTAAACTTAAAGTCATTGTTTCTTCCTAGACAAGTTATATCATTTTTGGGATTCAAACTAGATACAGTCCAGTGCAAAGGCTTTCTATCAGCCGAACGCCAGATAAGACTACAGCCGTTGGCATTAGCCATCTCAAACAAGCATTGGCATAGCCAATTGGTCTCGCCTTTGGGACCTTATAAGAGATTATTAAAGAGATGTCCATGACTGTACATGGAGGTTTTATTGAATCGTTAACACATTGCCATTTAGAGCCTGCTGCATATGCATACAAATTGCAACATAACAAATGCTGACAGCAGCAGGGCCCATACAGATAGCAATATAAAAAAGAAAGATTGCAGCAGTCACACACAGAGAGCAACACAACAAATACTGATTTTTGCTTAATGGAAAAGTTAACAGATTAGCTTCACCTTTCTTACACTCTTTACTTTAGATTAGAAACTCACCCACTGCAATATAACAGGCGGGGCAGCTTCATTTAAGGATCTAAAGGTTTTCAGTGCTTGAAGCATATAATCCACACCTCCAGTGTTGCAGATCTGTCAAGGACCCCAAAGAAGACTCGCACGGAGGTCAGGATTAGGGGGGGGGTTCAAGACACAAGAATCAGGTGGGCCCACAACTTGCACCAGAACCTTGCTGGCCTCCTCCTAATCGCAACAGAGCTAAACTAGATGGGTGCGTGATTGTAGAAACTTTAAAGGAAGTTCTTTGTATCATCCCTCCTAACCAACGTCACAAACTGATGCACGTTTTCAGCGACAGCCCTACAGGTAAAAATTGAACTGTTGCTTGCCCGCCCTCTAGCCTAATATCCATGAAGGAACAGTTTCTAACATGCTCACGGATGGTGCACAAGCTTACAAAAGGATGCATCAGTCAAGTCAAAAACTTGTTAGTTAAAAAATCTGTAAGACAAGCAGCACATCATCGGGGACACTGTGCTGTATGGTTAAAACCCTTTCCAAAGCCAGAAGGTGTTAAAGGCGAGACCTATTGGCTTTACCAACACTTATTTTCTCCAAAGGTCTCTCCCATGTATTCGTGTGTATGTATTGCTGCCACCTGACTGTTCTTTTTAATGGAGTGAACAGTATTTAATGTCAAGGACAGTAAAAACAATGAAAGAAATCACTGAAACTTTCACCTTATCATTGCATATTTAAAAGAGCAAATCTAGTTGGAGATTACCTAGCAACTAATTAAACATACAGTAAATACATAAAAAATACAGAGGGTCATACTCACATTTCTATTTATGTTTTATGTCCAATCCTTACTGAATCTTAAAACAAGAACAAATGGTTGGTATCTTCCTCTGGAAAAGGTGGCAACCCCTATGTGGGGAGGATAAAACTAAGTCTGTCTTGTAGCGTATGTTTCAGCACTAACACAGTTAATGAACTGGACAAAAAACAGCCAATTAAGATAAGATTCCAATATAGCACAGTTTGCAGCAATATTAGCATGCAGCATCTGCTGGGCACAATTCAGTGTGCATTACTCACTCCATTCTGATAACTTGAACTAACCCTACAGGTTATTTTTATATTACACATTTATATTGTTTCAGAGGAAGGCAAGTTGCCTTCCTCTAAAAACCATGGAAGAGAAAAGGTTGATTGGTCTGTTGTGTCTATTTAATGTAGCAACACAACTTTGACAGCTGAGGGTGTTTAACATCACAAGTCTTCCAAGTGCGGCGTTTTTCTTTGCAGACATGTTTTATGGGGCTTTCTCCAGGTGTACTGTGATCCAATGTGCCATCTTAGTGAGGGTAAACTACCCCAGTGACAGGCAAGATGAGTTGTTGGTACAACTCTCTAGTCTGGAAAACACAAACTAGATTAGGCTACAAACGCTTAGGGAACAAATGCACAACGTGTACTGGAGGGAATTTTTTTTTTCCCATGACAGGTTGTTAGAAAGCTACCATTGTCGCTACTCTGCAACGATTATTGGTAGCAACAAACTAGAGATGGATACTCTCTCCATTCAGTCGGAGTCGAGATGGCACTAATCTTTTTACAATACATTATGAAAGGCATGCAGATTTCTGGTACATTCCTAAAAAAAAGTACAGCTGTAGGATGGCCATGGAAAAATAAACGTGTTCAGTGTGTCTTGTTTTAATAACCAGGAGTACATTGTAAGAATACAGTATTTTATTTACGAGGCGTTTAATTATTACTAACATCAGGGAGCCTGGTTACGACAAACCCTGTGAGAGCTGTTCACAAGACTTGGTACGTTAGGCTAAATGTAACAACGACTGTGATCTACAGGGCCTTGTCTCGTAAAAAGATGGAAACTTCACTATATATTTACTTCTGGCACCTTCAGCAACCGATTATGGCATTATTTGTTGTCTTTGAAAGACCACCATCCTCAGTGCAACCAGAAGATGCTCAAACAGCTATCTCGACTCCTTTATTTCCACAAGAAGCTTTATTGTGCCCTCTGTCTCACCCAACATGCTTGTTAAATAACCTAATCAAAGGCTTAAAGCAGTAAAGAGAAGTTGGGTACCAGTGTGAGCATGCAGCATACGCCTATCAAGAAGATATCAGCCACTGCTCCAAGATGTTGCGGGCTGCTGCGCCGATGAACTTTAGTTAAGGAAAGAGACAGGCCGCAAGATCTGACTGTGCCCACTTGCACCTCATTAGATTTACCCGTCACCATATTCCCTACTACTACAGGTCCGATGCCAAAAAGTCCCAATGTGAAGTGACTAAATGTTTTTGTAAACCATCTAGCAGAGTCCTAAACACCCCCGAATCCCAAACAGGATAAAGGCACGCATATAGCCACGCCAGTGAGGAAAGTAGACGCCGACCTGAAGCACGAGCGTGGTGCTGATAAAATAAAAGGAGCGCAACCTCCCAAGTCATACTAATAAACAGTTTGTGCAATTCAAACATACCACATGCTCTGCCTGCTCTTAAAGAGATTGTGTGAATTACGAGCAGCAACTGCCGCTGACATGATAGGGAAACGCAGCGATGGTGGGGAGGTGGTCGGGGGACAGCACCGCGAGTTGAGTAAAAAAAACACAAGCGCGCGCGCCTGGCACGCAAAGTAAAACAAAAGCAAGCAAGCGCCTCGTGCAAGCAGGGGGTGGGGGGAGTGCGGCCGAGGGCAGGCAGCGGTTCTCTTGCAGGAGCCAGCGCGATAACTGATAACATATGGCGCTGCTCGCTCCCGCAAGGCAATCGCCAAATGAGCACACGCTGCATTCAAAGCAATGCAACAAGTGCACGTTTTTGCCCACAAAGCTGATTCGATTGCAATAAGTCTTTTTTCCTATTCAGCGCATGCGCGCTGCGTAGGCGAGACCTAAAAAAAAGGTAAATTTCCGTATGGAGGTACAAATGGCTCCTAGGAATGTACTCATTTGCAATAGACCTAGTGCCCTTGGCCAGAATCAAGATGAAACCTCTTCAGGAGGAACATCAACATCAGTGGCTGCCAACAACGGGATCCTTTGAAGACATTCTTCATGTCACCCCGATCATGAAAGCAGCAATGCAATTGTGGTAGTACAGGCCAAACCTCTTGAAGGGCCTCACTTTCTTGCAAGGGATTCTAGATTACATCCTAACAACGGACACCTCTATGGGAGGCTGGGGAGGACACTTACAGGACCTCCAGATTTAAGGCAAGTGGTCCAATACTCAGAAATGCAGAATCCAGAATCAACAGTCTGGAACTAAAAGCCATAGTCCTCTCTCTAGAGGCTTTTTTCAATGAGGATACCTGGTGCCACCGTGCTGGTTCATATGGACAATACGACTAGTACATTTTATATAAACAAACAGGGGGGGACCAAGTCTCTTATGATTTCGCAAAATGCTCAAGAGTTACAGGAGGGGACAACGGACCATGGGATATCGCTCAGAGCAGGACACATTCCAAGCCTACACAACACACCAGCAGTTTCTCTTAGCAGAGCACCAGGCAGTAATCACAATGGGAGCTCTCTTAATACCACCTGGACAGAGTATTTGCAATGTAGGGAAAACCATCGCTAGACCTATTTGCCACAGACAACAATGCTAAATGCTAGTCCTGTGCCAGCAGGTTCCCTCTCCCAGGTTCTCAGGGCAATGCCCTTTCGATGCGATAGTCAGGTACCTAACCCTTTCCCCCATCCCACTGATCCTTAGAGTGCTGACCAAAATGAAGCTGAACGTTGCCACCTGATACTTATAGCTCCCAGGTGGCCCAGGCAACATTGGTCCCCAGAACTTTTTTATCTCTCCAAGTCCAGACCCATACGCCTGCAGACATCACCTTCTCTCCTGACCAGGAACAACAGACAGGTGTGCCATCTGGAACCAGCATCACTGCACTTGCATGCTTGGCTCCTAAGTTCTTGTAATTCAAGGAAATTAACATCTCTCAGGAATGCATGAACATTCTCGCAAAGACTAGAGCTGAAAGTACCAATAAAATATACAGACTGAAATGGAAAAGGTTTTGCTTCTGGTTCCAAGGAAACAATGTGCATCCATTTCAAATATCCCCAAAGCAGATTTTGCCATACTTCATCTCCTTTTCAAAATCAGGTTTGGCTTTCGCCTCAGTCAAAGTAAATCTGGCCTCTATCTCTTGTTACAAAGGAGTTTCCATAGCTCCTTCGCTTTGTGCCTCTAACATAGTGAAACAATTTGTGAAGGGTCTTTTCTGCACCTTCTATCCGGTGCGAGCACTTCCTCGGAACGGAAACCTAACGTGGTCCTAGCACAGTAGATGAAACAGCCATTTGAATGGATTCACAGAGCTGAATTATAGTTCTTGAGATGGAAGGTCGCTCTTCTCCTGGCTCGCACTTCAGCTAGGTTGGTGAGTGAAATATAGGCATTCACCGCCAAAAAGCCATTTCTCCAGTTCAAAGAGGATGCTGTGATTCTGAGAACTAATCCTACCTTTATCCCTAAAGTACCATTTCAGTTCCACCTAAATGAGCCGGTTATACTCTGTTCATTCTTCCCAAATCCATCAACACCAGCAGAGAAGGTGTTGCACACACTTGATGTTAAACAATGCCTCAAGTTCTACCTGCAGAGAACAAAGGACATCCAAAAGACGGATGAATTGCTTGTGACTATGGCCAAGGCAGGAAAGAAACAGCAATCACGAAAGATACAGTTGAGAGATAGATTTCTCTGAAAATTCTGTTTTGCCGCATTAAGGCTAACAGGCCTTTGACAAGAAGGACTAAAGCTCACTCCACCAAATCAATAGCTACGTCAGCATCCCTTTTCGCTGGAGTGACACTGGAAAAGATTTGTCATGCTGCGACTTGGAGAAGTACTCATACCTTCATGCATCACTTTTGTCTGAAATATGCATAGAGTATTGACACAGCCATTGGCCAGGGGGTACTACGCCATCTCTTCAACGAAGGTAAGCCTCTTTCTGGCAAAGAGAGCCCTTGTTCTTCTGGTAACAACAGGCACATATAAGATTATGATTGCATATAATATAAGTAAACATATTTATATATGTATTAGATTGCTTTTTTTCTTTCCTTCCTTTGATATTTTGTAGATCAAGATGAGATTCTATAAAAGGTAAGTTAGCATTTTCTCTGAATCATTATATAACTTGTCTCATATTCTTTATTTAAGAGTATGTTTTATTGGCTATGATCTATTCAGCCAGGATATGTAGTAACACTCAAGAAATTTAATACGCATGCGGATATCTGTAAGTATATCTAGTATAGTATTACAAACTTTGCTAGCAACATACTTTAGATGTCTCCCACCATCTACCACAGGCTACATGGTCTTGGGTGTTACTGTTTGCTATTCTGATTCAAGCATGTGAGTATATGAAAGATACCCAATACTGGATAAGAAATAAGTTACTTACCTGTAACCACGGTTATCCAGTATTGGTATCTTAGATTCACATGCAACCCACCTTCCTACCCGTAGAGGCTTTTGTCATTTGGTTATGGGATACTCACTTTAAACATGTGCTTGGAAAATCTCAGGCAATCTGTCTCTTCTGGGAATGTTCTAGAGGGTGCTAGAAGCTGATTGGTTGTATTCAACATTTGGTCCTTTTTTTAAAAAGGTCATAGATAGGCTAAAACATGTCATAGGGCCATTAAAGCCTATGATATTTGTTACCTACTGCTTGATTATGTTACTGTGGGACTCCCATCTTGATGACCGGGAATGATTCTAGCATTTGAATCTGTAAAAGATACCAATACTGGATAATCGTAGTGACAGCCACTCTGGCCCAGTCCTACAAATCTCTATAGTGGAGGGAGAATGCAGCTTTCCTTAAAGATACTACTCCAAATCCAGTAGATGTTTAAAAAAACTTTACAATATTCTATATCAGCCAGAGATCGGTCTACTAGCTGCCAACATGTTACAACTGCAAATGATTGCTAACATTCAGATTCAGTTAAAGAATCCTTTCCCTTCAGAATTTTGAAGGCTGATAATTGGGATGAAATTGCTGTTTTCTTTTAATGTTATTTTGTGACTTTAGTATTTTAATTGTGATGATTAGTGGTGATAAAAGTAGGGACAATAAAACAAACTGAAATACAAATGAATGTGAATATCTTTTATTGTTTTTAGCAACTGACTTCACCAACTTTAGAACTTAAGTTCTCAAAGAAGTTGCCTTGCTCCGTCGATGAATTTGACAAATAATTCATTAAACCCATTAGTATTTCGCCCAGGTTACACAAACACTTCCTAGAACCAGATAAACCGCATTTTGTGTGCTTATAGTTATATGTGATTAACTCTGTAAAAATAAAGAATGTTTTCTTTTGAATGTACTTGTCTTTGAATACCTTAGACCCTGCTGTATCTTATGACAGCATTGACATTGTTTATTAGTCACTCCACAACCGGTTAACTCTCTCAATACTTTACACTGACAAGACACAAAGAGGACAAAAACAGCTATGATTTCAACCCATCATGAGTTTGGATCAGAACATTATATTTACGTTTTACTTGAAGACGAAAGATTAGGAACTGGTCTTCCATCAGTGGAAACTTCCATTTATAAATTGCATGCTCATGCTTCAGTTTTGGAATGATAGAGGGCTGTGAGTTTTTGGTTTATACCTGACGCTTTTAGGTAATTTGTCTGGATTTAATTTGCACCCCGTTCTCTATGAGGATGGAAGCAAGGAAACCTTCTCACAAAAACATACTGTCTAAAAAATCTATTACACTTTTAGTGTCCACCTTATCCACGATGCAAATCTCAAAACATGATGACAGCATATCTGTTACTACAATAATTTTCTTACCACATCATCCTGCTAACTTTGGGGTCCCATAAAATTCAATGTTATCTCTTTCCATGGTAAGTTTGGACAGCCCAAAGCACCTATAGAAGGACTGAAGGTTTTGCAAGACTTGCCTGCTGCATCGCAGCTTGCTCACGTCCTCACAAATATCTCAACGCTGGGCCACCAATACAGGTTTTTGAGTCTCCTTTTTAGTGCGCATGATGCATGAATGCCCATCATGGCAGAAACGTATAATCTTCTCTCGTAATTCTCTGGTTGGAATAATTGTCTCTTCCTTCACTAAAAAAATATCAATCTGATAGAGACATCTATCTGCAGATTCCTTACCTTTGAATTTCCCCAGGCATCCAGAATCTTTTGCTTGAGCAATACCCGTGTGCATTCCGTCGGGTAGCTCCATTCGGCTCCCCGATCCCCACCTCGTCTGCCTTTGGTGTCTCTAGCGTGACCACGACTCAGTCCTGTTTGGACTGTCTGGCCATGGTTCAGAAGGCCTGGCAGGAGTGGGCTATGAAGCACCATGTGGCCCTACAGTCAACACCATCCAGCGAGACTCTGCGGATATCCCAGTCCCGATCAATGAAGAGGAAGTTGCTGGACTGCTCCCGGAGCCCTAAGTCCTCTTCTCCTACTGGAGGTCCTTAGAACACTCATGGAAGAAGCATAAGAAGAAGAATAAGTCCAAGTAGACTTCATCTTCACATAGGTTGGCATCTGTCGATGAGAGAGATAAGGAGCATCAAAGCTCTAGGCCCTGTTCTGTAGAGCTGTAGCCAGGGTCGACTTTGCATTCCCTCCCCTTCCGGGAGCAGGAGTGACCCCGCTCAAATTAAATAGTTTTACGAGGCCATGCACCGCGTATTGGAGCAGGATGACTCCTCTGGTAAGCTGTGGTGTTGGGGGGACCCCATCGGATTTGATGCCGTTAACTCAGGCCACAGTGCTGGTGGGACCTCAGGGATCCAATTCGGGGATGGCCCTGGTCGTGCCTATACAATCTTTCCTGCCTTCAGACCCGAAGTCAGTGCCTGCCGGTGCTGACCAGCACCGACCGGCGGTTCCAGCATCATCCTCATCCCTGATGACATATAATCAGAAGAGCATTGCTTGGCGCTGATTCTGGCGCTGGTAGAACCCAGGTGTTCGATGTTGTTGCATGCTGATTTTCTTGACATTTAAGGCACAGGAGAGGGCTGGGATGGTTCAATGGACTCTTTAGAACACCACAATGTATCTGCAGAGCAGATGGAGTGGTCTAAGGAACTTGGAGAAGACCATGGACTGGACACATCTCTCTCTGCCAAATGTGGCTAGGGAGGAGGGGGCTTCTTATGCCATGGTGTATAGGAGGGCAGCTGAGGTCCTTGGACTAGAGTTGCCCTCTGTGCAGGTCAGAACCAATCTTTTGACTGAAGTGCTTCAGTCTGGGGCTTTCACCTATTAACCCTTTGTGCCTTTCAACGAAGCACTAACTGATGTCCTTCTAGAAATGTGATACACGCCTAGCACAGGGGCTACTGTGAACAGGACAGTTGCTAGCCTCCATCACCCAGCTCTGGGTGACCGAAAGTCCCTCGTCCAACAACCCCACCCTGAAAGGTTGGTGGTGTAGGGTTCAAATTTCGAGGGTTCATTCCCTTCCGGCTCCCATCCCGGACAGGGAATCCAAAAGGCTGGAATCAGCCTGATTTAGATGTATTTACCACCTGAATGATCTGTTCTAATGTGTTGGGAGAAAAAGCGAAGGACGAGTTGGTAAAAGTGGAATCCGTAACTTCCTCAGTATTCTTAGGGATGGTGTCAGTGCTGTCTTTCAAGGATTTGTACACCCTCTAAACTTTATCCTTGAACGACTATCCCAGTGCGTTGCAGAATTCAGCACTGCTTTCGGTCCTCGGTGTCTCTTAGATAGTTTGCCTATTTTGTTTACTGTTGAGAAGAGCTTCTTGCTGGAATTCCTTGCCTGAAGGATTTTTGATGAAATGTATTTACTTTTTTCTTATTATAATCTGCCAAGGATTGAGCATACTTTTTCTATGGGGTCGTAATTTGCTCTCCACTTTCTTTCAGCCCTTCTACAGGTTTGTTTTAGAGCTCTTAGTTTATCAGAAAACCATGGTTCTGATGGGTTTTTCCGCCTCGAGAGAAAACTCTTCGTAGGAGCTAAAAGGTCTACAGCTGATTTGATCCAAGTGGACAACGTAAAAACAGATAGGGTCAGTAGTAGGATCTGGTTTTGAGTGGAGTAAGGTTGCTTGCAAGGTGAGGGGGTCGATGTCGTCCCAGTCCCGGCAATTGACTGGGGCTGGTGGAATTGAGGATCTTGACGGGTGCTGATCTGTACTTAATGTGAAAATGGAGGCTTTATGGTCTGACCAGGGGCGGGAGTCACTACTGCAACTTTAAGAGATGGATTTGATGTAAAGATACCATCTAGGTGTGCCCTGCGACGTGTGTGTCGTTCTTGACAATCTGTGTCAAGGAAAAGCTAGCCATTGTATTGAATAGTGCGGTTGTGTCATGGTCCGCCGATTCTTTCCAAATGAAAATTGAAATCACCTAGTATAGTAAAATCTGACGCATCTAGACTGGATTTTAAGAGAGGGCTGATGACATTCAGGAAAGAGGTTCTTGTTCTGGGAGGCCTACGTCGAAGAAGGTCTTTTAATGTGTAATTATTACTTAGCAAGATCTGGAAGGAAAACGTTTCACAGTCTGTGGAGCTTCCAGCAGAGGTTCCAGTAACTTGCAAGTTATCTCTAAAGATAATTGCTAGTCCTCCCCCGTGCTTCTTTGCCCTATTAGCTCTAATGATAGAATAGCCTACTGGAATTACTAAGGCAAGGTCGGGTCAGAAGATTCAACTGCCATTGTTTCTGTGACAAATACCATATCAAGCATATGTGCGCCCACCATTTCCGCAACATCAATGTTGTGTTTTGGCAGTGACCGTGTGTTAATCAGCACAGCCTGGAATACCTTAGTGGGTCCCTCATGTAATTGTTTGATCTGGGGGATTGTGACCTTAACTTTAGTGAAGCTAAGGTGCAGTTTACAGTGCTGCCACTACTTAGGCTCACTGCAGAGGTCTAATAGAGGGCAGCAAGAGTTTGAATCAGCCTTGTTTAGCCTGAGTAGTTCATCCCTGGAGTATTTGATAATGACACTTGCCCCGAGGGGGAGGTGTGCAGGGGTTTGGGGCTGGGCGGGGTCCAGGCGCGGACGAGCTTTTCTTATGACGTGCCGGTGGTGCTTCTGCTGCGCGTCCGCTCTGGCATCAGGCTAAGTAGGGTGTGCAGCGAGAAGACTAACCTGCGCACCACCTTGAAGTGTCTGCCTACCCCGGAAGTGAGGGAGAATCAGGAGCCAAGGTATAATCACTCCACACAGCACTTGCCGCGGCGAACCAGGGCTAGAAACCAGGCTGCAAGCTTCCCAGGACACCTCCTGCGTGCCACCAGCTGTGACAAGGTAACAGTGGGAAATATACAAACTGAGAGTAATTGTGTGTTAATCCTAAAGTGCAAATGTGCAGATCCCTAAGGAGCTGAGCACCATATGCTCAACAGTCAGACCAAATTAAAAGAATAACATAGATACACCAGCGTAAAATAAACATATAAAATCCACAGATTAGAATGGTAAAAAAGAGAAAAGCAGCCACTGCAATCTTACCGCACCTAGCTCGCAGATGAAGCACCTACTAGAAGCCGCTCCAGCGACAAGAATTAGTATAGAACAAATGCTTCTTTTACTTTGTATAAAACCATTACAAAGAGAAGATGATTTGGTGTTGCGCTTTAACAGGTGCTACATGAGTTATAAGATTAATGTAAAAACACGCTACTATATTTGAAAGTTCAGTTATTGCTTGAACTCTGGCATATCCTGGGTGATGCATAAAATTATCACATTATTCAAGAGAAATGGTAACAATTTTGATGTGGTGTCCTAAACTGAGTTGTGTAACACTTTTAAAATTGTGTGCTGCTTTGCAATACTGTTTTTATGCCATGAGATTAACTGAAAGATCTTTGTAAACTATTCCAACAAGAAAAAAACCAAATAAAAATAAATAAATTTGAGATGGTCATATTAGGATTTTTTAGGACTAGTATCACTAACCCATCTTTTATGGTTGGAGGGAACAAACCCTGTGCCTGTGGAAACTGAAGTGTAAAGTATATTCCTAATGGCTGTGGCATTTCCAGGAATCAAAGGTTGCAGAGCGGAGACATGACATGAAGAATCAAGAGAACCGGATTTAAACTTCAAAGAAATGGTCAACAGATCTGTTAAATCAAGCGTCAGATGTAAAGATATGATGGAGGGTTGATCTGGCAGATCTAAGATTGGACTTATATGGTTGTCATCTCCCTGAATTGCTGCAAACATGTTAAATATCTTATCATCATGGTATATTGTTGCTCGAGTCTTTTGATAACTCAATTTTAGTAGAAGAGTTAGTAGAGAAATCATTAAGAATAGACACAAACCTTGGTATTCAGAAAAAGGATTGTTGGACATGGCCCTTTTTGCATGGTTAGCCCCATACTTTTTGCCTTCTTCCTCTTATTTTACCTGACCTGTTTTTGTTGGCTTTAGGACTCTGGGCACTTTACCACTACTAACACGTGCTAAAGTGAATATGATCTCTGTGTAAATTGTATTGGTGATTGGTCTATCCATGATTGACGTATTTGATTTACTGGTAAATCCTTAATAAAGTACGCCATGTATGCCCAGGGCCTATAAATCAAATGCTACTAGTGGGCCTGCAGCACTGATAGTGCCACCCACATGAGTAGCCCTGCAAACATTTCTCAGACCTGCCACTGCAGTGTCTGCGTGTGCAGTGTTAAACTGCCATTTTGACCTGGTACATACACATACTTGCCAGGTCCAAACCTTCCCTTTTATTACATGTAAGGTGCCCCTAAGGTAGGCCCAAGGCAGCCCCATGGGCAGGGTGCAGTGTATATAAAAGGTAGGACATCTACTCGTATGTTTTACATGTGCTCATAGTGAAATACTGCTAATTTCGGTTTTTACTATTGCAAGGACTACCTCTCCCATAGGGCAGTATGAGGATTACCTTGAAATATATTTTAAGTGTATTTGCCCACTGGGAGCTGATAGAGATTTGGGAGTCTCTGAACTCCCAATTTAAAAATACATCTTTTGGTGAAGTTTTTTAAATTACATGTTTCTAAATGCCAATTTTAGAAAGTGGACATTGTCTTGCTTAACCATCTGTGCCTCTGCCTGTTTGTAGAAGCCACTTCTGGGTTGGATGATCGTTGGGCTCTTGTGCATTCACTCTAGAAGCCGGTCCTAGAGGGCCAAATTAATGGCTGATTTTAAGATTACTACATTTATGTAAATGGGGATATGCTAGAAATCTGGCATGAGTCCGGCCCCACAGGACCGACTTTAGTGAACCCTGCTCTAGGCAGTCACACAAAGGGAGCTGAGGTGTGCCCTGCATATCCATCACCAGGCTGATGGGCCTTCCTGAGCTAGAGTGGTAGGAGGAGTTGTACCTGACACCTGAATAGGGCTGTGCCTGTCCTCACACAACGCTGTCATCACCCCCCGTAGTGTCTTTGGAGCCAGGTCAGGAAAAAGCAGGGTCTTCTGCACTACATACACTTTCCTTTGAAGTTTGCCTACTTCAAAGGCAGAAACTGGTATAAGTACTGAACACCATAACCTCAGGACACTTTTGGACTAAAAGACATTCTGCCAGGAAGAAGAGCTGGATGTTGTAGGAGGGACTGCCGTTCTGCCTGTTGCTCTGTTATGCTAGCCTGCTGCTTCTGTCCTGGGAGTGAAAGGTCTGGAATTTGCTTTCAACATCCTGCTTCCAAGGTTCTCCAAGGTCTTGTGTATGCTTGCCTCCTGTTAAAAAATCTCAGGGCCGATCAAAGACTTCACCTACTAGTGCTCTTGGCACTTCTGCTGAGAATCCTAACTCGCCAAGTGGTGCCAGATCCGGGTCCGGGCCCTTGGAAGTAGAATCTGGTGATCTAAGAAGAAACCGGCTCCCAGCACTTTTTTTATCGACGCAATGTGAACCAAGATAGACACATCACCACTGCATGCCCTGAAGTGTGGTTCCCGATCAGTGCATAACTTGTCATCGCAGTGTGTCAGAAAAATTGCTGCATCGTGGGTCCTGGCGCCCGGGTCACCGACGTCTGTGGCACTGACTCTGATGCATCCCCCGTTTGTGGCTATGGAAAAGACGCAGCACTTGCTTCGCTGCTGCCGCATCAATGTAGCGCATCCGAATTTTTGACGCAGCGTCCCTGGGCACCAATTCTTCATCAACACCACACTGCAGTAAGGAACTTGGGCTGCGTGTCCAGACCTCAACACATCACACCCCTTACTAGCAAGGAATTGACTACCTCTCCTGTCAGCATGGAATCGACGCATCACCTCTTCTCCCAGTAAGGAAACAGCGCATCAACTTCTCTGCCAGTAAGGATCCGACTCATCACCTCCTCTGTGTAGTAAGGAACCAATGCATGACCATATTTTCCCACACTTCACCTCTCCTGTGGCCCGCATCGTCATTGTTTTTGACGCATCTCAGGGACTTTGTGCTAAAACACCAACATCCATAGATTTCTATGGATTAACACTTTGAAAAGCCTTTGAAAAGTGATATCTTGACTGGTTTGTTTTATTTGTGTTATTTTGGTCTTGTTTTATTCGGATAAATATTGGCTATTGTTCTAAACGGGTGTGGACTCATTTCAGTGTTACTGTGTGTGTATGTAGAAATGCTTTAACATTGCCTCTGAGATAAGCTTGACTGCTCGTGCTTAAGCTACCAAGGGTGCAAGCAGAAGTTATCTTAGCTGGGTGATCCCCTACCCTGACTAGAGTCAGGGTCCCTACTTGGACAGGATGCAAACCGTCTGCTATTAGAGACCCCATTTCTCACAAGGATTATCCCATCTGCATCCATCTGGGCCATACAAAAATATTTTGAAATGAAATGTATAATTTTTAAAGACAGCCATGGAAGGTGAGGGGGAGAAACAAATGAGCACTTAGTGGATAGGTCAGCGTTTTGGGGAAGCAATGGGGAGATGGCTGGGCTGATGGGAAGGAAAAAGTAAATGCAAAAAGGGAAAAGCTAAGAATGAACTAATGATGCAGGATGAGAGAGCATCATGGAACTCTGGGAAGGGCAGATATTGGAAGGGTAAAGCAGCACACGAGGGAGAGAGATAGAAAACGCCCATACTTTCGTGAACTGCTGAAAGAAAACACATAAGTAGTTCCCTGAATGTGAGCAGTGGAAGAATGTAATCAAAAGATGGTTAAGAAGCTATGCTCCAAGGGAAGAACAAATCCAAGAAGAGGAAAGCAAGCCATTTATTAAGAATCAAAGTAAATGAGAAAGCCAACCAGTGAAGGGCAATGGACAAGAAAGCCAAATCAGTGGTAAACATTGGGCTGCCTGTAAGCCCACTGTGAGATTTTGGTATGGTCCACAAGAGGTCTGTCAGCAACATACAGCTAGAAGCCTGTTTGAAATCTAGAACTTAAAAGCTTAAGGATAGAGATGATTTGGGTGTTAGAAGCTTACTGGCTTGGAATACAAATGGCACCAAGATCACTCCAATTACCAGGTATGAAGTTCATCATCCACCAGAGTGCTGGTGAACCTAGGCTTCTTATTCTTCTGATGCCTATTACTGGTGGTCGCAAGCCGGGTCCAACTTTTAAGAGCAAGGGGAAGATGATCATAGAAGAAGTGTTTCTGGTTACTGTAAGTAGACGATTGTTACAGAGGACAGGCTAAATGATATGTAAGTCGGGTAGAGGTTTAGTCAGTGTGTTAGATCAACCTGTGGTTCAACCAGGTCAATGGGAATATGTCAGCAATATAGACCCTGAAACAATTAGCTCTTTGATGTTGACTGCTTCATTACCTATACCATGCATGAAGACAAGTTGGGACACATCAGATTGCAGACCAGTTAACAGATGGGCTGTAATTCTCAGCCCAAAAATGATTCTGCCCTGCCATGCCAGATAGGAGATATCCTTGAAGCATTATTTCATATGCAGAAAACTGAAGTGCAATTATTTGTGTACTGAGAAACATTTATCTTACCAAGTTGTCTCATAGTTCTCAAAATTCAGATTTTTCTTTAGTTTCTCGCCCCTAGAGGCATTAGTGGGTTTTGATTCGTTTCTCACTTGTAAGGTTAAATATGTTTTAAGATTGTTAGTGTATTTTCTGTAGTTGCTGGCATAGGCTGTGTATGTGTTTTTATGGCATTTAAGAATTTATAAGTTTTGTGTATTTTTTATTCAGTTTTGCGCACTCCTATTCTGTTTCTGACCCTGAAAATCAGGGAATACATGTTATGAGTTTCATGTATTTCCGGGCTTTATATCTTTAATTTCTCACGCTTGGGCTGTTTCTTATACTCTAAGACTGTGGATATGGTTTGTTGAATTTCGTGTATTTGCAGGCTGTAAGATGTTTGGTGAGTCTTACGTATCCGTGGAGTATGTTTTCATGACTTTCTCATTACCGTAGGCTGTTGTAAAAACAGGTCAAGGGCAACCAATATTTGCCCGGCGGTATCGCCTCTTTAACCCACAAAATCTTAATCAATGAAGAGGCAGGCGCTGGAGACTGGAAGGCAGGAAACAAGGTTTATTCTCTCCGGAGGAGAACACATCAGTTCGGACAGCCAGTATCGTCACGAGGTGCTCTAACCGCATCTCTGAAGCCTGGCCTCTTATACACAGTTTTGTGATCTTTATTGCAGGTAACACATTCTTGCAATGCTTTGAAGTATGAAAGGACATTCTCGGAATCTCCCCTTCAGGCCCGTTCCCACACACATTTACAGTTGAAGTCCCCACCCCGGTCACAATAGGTGATGATTATCGCGCAGCTGGACATTCCGCCGATTCACGGAATGTGTGGGGTTGATCGGATATCATAGGGTGGGGGCTTTGATCAATTCGAGGGTCCTTTAATGGAGGAAGCTTCCTACTGTACGGGGGGGGGGGTAATAAACAGTATCCGCAGGGCCAGGTGGCGGCCTGGGAACGGGGAAGACAAACGGGCACACAGGAAAAGGGGGTTTGTATCGAAGGGTCTGGGACCATGAAAGGAACGAAGGGAGGTGTCGCGCTGGGAACAGGATGGGGTTCTGAGGCAGAGCTGCGCTGAAGAGGGGTTTATGACCCAAGGCATGTGAGAGCGGGGGGGTGGCCAGTGCGTGGGGGGCTTGTGAGGTCGAAGGGCTGTGCTGGGGGCCAGTGGCGTGCAGAGGGTGGTTCTGATCGAGGCACCTAAAATGGCGGGTGCGCACGACAAAAAGTGTGGCATCAGGGGAAAAGGCAAGATGGCGCAGATAATGTTTACCAAACCGTACTAATTTTCCACACTGTGATTATGTTTTTTGCTTCTATACCCATATAAGTTACCAACAGATACCGGCAATATGTAGCCATCTAGAAGGTCCCCACTTCCGGTTCACTTACTGTTTTCTTGCAGGCTTAATAGCTCCTACGAGGCCATTGCTGCAGGCAGATTGACCGAGGGCTTTGAGGATTTCACAGGAGGCGTGGGAGAGACGTACGACCTGCAGAAGGCTCCCGAGAAC
Source organism: Lissotriton helveticus (assembly GCF_964261635.1). Lineage (NCBI taxonomy): Eukaryota > Metazoa > Chordata > Amphibia > Caudata > Salamandridae > Lissotriton > Lissotriton helveticus. The sequence goes on along the minus strand of NC_136067.1, from coordinate 85,458,317 downwards.
CTGTACCGAATCATCAAGAAAGCACTGGCGCGGGGCTCATTACTGGGCTGCTACATTGCGGTAAGGACCTTTTTGTTAGCTAGAACAAACACTTTGGGGTCTCATGTATGAGTTTTTGCTGTAGGGCAGTGCCGCAGGCCTTCCTCCTGCGCTGCTACGGCAAAATAAAAGGGTAAAAATGCGCCATATCTATCAGATACGGTACATTCCTGTCCTTTTCCACTGCGCTGGCGCACGATGGGCTGCTGTGCGCCAACGCAGGCACCTTTGCACCTTGCCTGCGTTGCGGGGATGATCCTTCCAGCCAGTGCTTAATTTTAAAAAAATGAAGTGCCGGGGCCGAAAATACTGCCAAGGAGGCTACAGCCCACTTCTACCTCCAGTGTGCCCAACTTCCAACACCTGCACTGCCTGTCTCTATCCTGTAACTATGCTCTGCTGCCTGTTCCCTAAGACATGCGTTTTACTTCTTTACCTACACCGACAGATGAGTGCAAAAATAAAATGTACACCAAATGGAAATGCTTTTTTTGAACATATTAGTGCGGTCTGACTGGGTTTGTTGCAGGTCAGGAGGCTGCTTAAGCACAGCAGGTCATGTCACGGCTAGTGCTGCCTGTAATTAGTTTGGTCCAGTTATGACGACGGCATAGGCATCCACTTCTCAGCTTGCTGTGGCCCTGCCTGCTACAGCGCAAGCACTGTCCCCAGCCGCAATGCTGCATTGGCTGTGAGACGTGAGTATGGCTGTTGCCCCTGCTGGGCTCAAGCACACTCAGCAATTAGCATGCGTGGAGGCAGAGCACGGAAACTGTAGGTGACTCCATAGCGCACAAAAGTTGCGGTGGGCCACAGCCACATAAAGCTCGTTGAGGACAGTAGCAATGCAGGGCTGCAGGCCCCCACTACAATTATCCAATGGGAGGCTTAGGCTCAGGCAGTGGCAGGGTGCAGCAGACTCAGGGAATAGAATGCAAGCCATTCGTTAATGATGACTTCTTGGATTCATGACAGGCGTGTCGACATCATCACTAAAGTGATGATACACATTCATGCCTGCCTGAACAGATGTATGCCTGCCTATGAAAACATACCAGCCTGTCACCATGCAAGTTATGTGGTTCTTTTTATTTTAAATTGGGCAATTAATATTGAGACCACCACCTGCAGGACCAGAAATCGTAGCCCCGGCCCTGTGGAAGAAGTGCCGGTGCTGAGCACCTGAAAGCACCTGCTCAAATTAAGCACTGCTTCCAGCACAAAAACAACCACAAGAGCCTTTTTCCTCTTTTTATGTGTGCTGCAGAATGCAGAACACATAGAAAAAGGAAAAACGAGGAGATCTAAAGATATTTCTCTTCATTTTGCTGCCCTTACCCCTCCCCTGGGTTGGCACAAGTTCTGGTGCTGCCTCAGATTTGCGATTTCCTGTAAATCTGGGGCAATGTCAAAAAGCCATGGATAATGCTGGGAACGGCCAGCAACATCCATTGCACACCCCTTTAATGCAGAAAACTGTGCTAAAGGGAAAAATATTTACGGGGCATCATTAAGCCAAAAAAGTGGCTTAGTGCTGCCTCGTAAATATGGAGCAAGCCCCTGCGCCACGTTCCGGTGGCGCAAGGGGCCTCATAAATGAGGCCCCTAGCTTGTTCATCTGTCACATGCAGAGCTTTTCAGCAATCAATATCTTCACTTGTGCCTTTTGAATTACTTGGATATTCCTTGATTACACCCTTGTGAGTCCTGATTTCCAGTTGGCAGAGACCAGTGTGTATGAAGCCTTATCCACATATCCTATCTCGGTATGAGTGATGGGCTGTGTGTGTGTGTGTGTGTGTGTGTGTGTGTTGGCGGGGTCGTTGGAGTCAGTATCCCCAGATTCAGTTATGAATGTAATCAAAAACATTGTAAGAAATTGTAGCCTTCCTCCTTTAGAAAAAATAATTGAAGTCCACATCTGTCGAACTGGAATCAGAAGATTGACGGGGACTTTTAAAGGTGGACCAATGTTTACACAGCTGTCCATAGGCTTAGCATCGCTGCCTCCTCTCTGGACCAGAGATCTACTTGTTTCACAGAACTTTGGGGCCGATTAGGATGGCGGACGGACTTTGTCCGTCCCCCATCCTGTCGTAGGAAGGGACCGTGCGTCGAATTAGGATGCACCCGCCACAGTGGCGGGTGCATCCCGCACATTTAACATTGCGGTGGGCATTGCTGGAAGCACCGCCCGCCGCAATGGTAAAAATGCATGTTGTGCGTTTCAAAGCACAACATGACAGGCACCGCGCGGTGCCTGCCATGCTGTACTTTGAAACGCAGGGGGGTACCATAGGTACCCCGCATGTGCACCCCCCAGCCCCCCTTCACCCTGGGGCCCGCAACGGGCCCCCATGCAAAGACCGTATGCCTTTCCACGGTGGCAATTCCGCCTTCGCGACCGGCGGAAAAGCGGCGGACGGTCTTGCCGTCCGCCACGGACTCCCCCGTCATCCTAATGTGGCGGGGGTCATTTCTGTGAGGATGGCAGACAGCTTTCCCCCGGCGGGCCGGCGGTGGCTACCGCCAGCCCGGCGGGGGCAATCCATCCGCCATCCTAATCGGCCCCTTAGTTTGGATCAAGAGCCTTAGTGATATGTACCTTAGGTATCAGCTTCAGGGTTATTGACAACAACCTGTATTATTCATTGCTGGGAAAGAACAATCTCTTTCTCCAAGCGGACTAGGATATTTTGGTAGCTTGGACATTATATGTGTGAATTGTTTTAATGTATATCTTTAATGGTTTTTTTTAAAAATCGAATAAAGATTAATGAATTAATAAATGAATGGTAGCTGGGACATGTATTTGAGGGTGGTGGAATAACCCCACAAAGAGTTGATGTCACTATGATCCACTCTGGTCTGTCCCAGTAAACTGATATCAGCCACTGCGGCTCTCCACCTCCAAATGCTGGACATTGAAGATGCACAGATTAAGTTAATATTAATAAAATTCAATATGTAGCACGTTAGAATTAAGGTAACTATGAAGAGCGTTGTAAAGAGGTGAAGTTTAGCTAAAGGATATTTTAATGTAAGGCGTTGAGGAAAAGAGTTAATTAGATGATAAATTAAAGTATTGGGGTCAGTTTAATGGCCTTTGTGTTATCATAGAATTAATGGTAGTATGAAGTAATGCTATGTGGAACGTAATGACCGGCAATCAGGCTCTCTACTGTTACCCATGCAAAAGTAAATACAGCTGCACTTCTGGAATTATTCCTGAGAAGCTTTTGCATATGAATCTCTTTGCATGTATTTAGACAGGCTCTGGTTATTGACGTTTCTTTCTGCTTGAGCACCAAGGTTCGCTGGCCACAGTGCATACTGTTTCAGTGGATTCTTGTGTTGGAATGGGAGCGTCCACTTGTATGGCTCATTTAGAGCTCTACGAACTTCCACCAGCCCGCAAGAAACCTGCATTCTGCCTCACCCACCCTCACTCACACCCCCCTCCCTGCATCAGCCACAGCGAAGCAGATTAGAACCTCTCTAATCACAGACACTCAAGACCTGGGTTTTCGACTGAGACATGGCACCCTCAGCACCCATATACCACCGCTCCGTACAAATAGTGATTGCTGTTGGGTTTGTGCTGTGCGACTGACTTCCAGGATGGTGTCAATCCATGGGAGGTGTTCTCTCTCCTTGTGGTTACTCAGGCAGCCTTCTACCGAGATTTATTGAGATCTGATAAATCCATTGAGATCTTCCTCAGGCTTCGACAGAACTAAAGATGTTGAAGCTGTTGTAGCAGCCATTAGGCAGGACCATGTTCCTGATAGGAATCAGATATTTCCATTCAGAGTTTGGGTTTGGTTGTTGGTCATTCTAGGGGTAGGATCCAGTTGTGCGACGAGGGTCTGCCAATGGAATGAGTAGAGCCAGCAGGGTGATCACGACATAATTCAAATACTGAACGCAGGTGGGTTTAGTGTTGATGGTACCATTAAGACCAGGAGCACAATCCACTTTGGGTCTCCGTCAGACCCATTCCTGCACCGCGTCTTCAACAAAGCAAGCAGCTCCATCGCACCCCACCTACGCAATGTCATCAATCTCTCCCTTGAGACCGCGACCTTCCCAGAGAGCTGAAAACACGCTGAGATCAATGCTCTACTCAAAAAACCCAAGGCAGACCCAAGGGACCTCAAGAACTTCCGACCCATCTCTCTGCTCCCCTTCCTGGCCATGGTCATCGAGAAAATCGTTAACAGACAGCTAACCCGATACCTCGAAGAGAACAGAATCCTGGTCCCTTCCCAGTCAGGGTTCCGCAGCAACCACAGCACCGAGACCGCCCTCATCGCCTCCACCAATGACATCAGGACCCTGCTAGACAACAGGGAGACTGCAGCACTCATCCTCCTGGACCTCTCTGCCGCCTTCGGCACCGTCTGCCACCGCACACTACGTGCACGCCTCCACTCTGCAGGAATCCGAGACAAGGCTCTGGAATGGACCACCTCCTTCCTCTCCGGCACAACCCTGAGCGTCCGCCTCCCCCTGTTCCATTCCGAAGCCTCCGAGATCATCTGCCGCGTAACCCAAGGATCCCGCCTCAGCCCGACACTGTTCAACATTTACATGGCCCCGCTCGCACACATTGCCCGACAGCACAACCTCAACATAATCTCCTACGCCGACGACAATCAACTGATCCTCTCCCTCACCAAGGACCCCATCACCGCCAAAGCCAACCTCCACGAAGGAATGAAGGCCGTCGCCGACTGGATAAAAATCAGCCGTCTGAAGCTGAACTCGGACAAGACGAAGGTCCTCATTCTCGGCTCCAACCCGTCAGCCTGGGACAACTCCTGGTGGCCAATGGCACTGGGGGCAGCCCCGACCCCCACCGACCACGCACGCAACCTGGGAATCCTCATCGACTCAACGCTCTCAATGACCAAGCCAGTCAACTCTGTCTCCACCTCCTGCTTCAATACCCTCCGCATGCTCCGCAAGATCTCCAGATGGATCCCGACAGATACAAGAAAGACAGTCACCCAGGCCCTCGTCAGCAGCAGACTCGACTACGGAAACGCCCTCTACGTGGGAGCCCCGACCAAGCTCATCAATCGACTAAAACGCATCCAAAACGCCTCGTTATGACTGATCCTCGATGTACCACAACACGCCCACATTCCCCCCCACCTGAGAAACCTGCACTGGCTCCCCGTCAACAAGAGGATATCCTTCAAGCTCCTCATCCACGCACACAAGGCACTCCACAAGACCAGCCCAGCCTACCTCAACAGACGGCTCTCCTTCTACACCCCCAACGGCCAGCTACGCTCCACCGAGCTCTTACTCGCCACCGTCCCGCACATCTGAAGAACAACCATCGGCGGGAGATCCTTCTCCCACCTCTCCGCCAAGACATGAAACACCCTCCCACTGAGCGTTCGACAGACCCAAGACCTGCCTACCTTCAGGAGGATACTAAAGACCTGGCTGTTAGATCAGTAGCGGCCCCCACCTCCCCCCTCCCCCCCCCAGCGCCTTGAGACCCTTGTGGGTATGTAGTGCGCTTAACAAACAAATGACTGATTGATTGATGGTTTGTGAATGGATGGGGCTGGGAACTGAGGCCACTGTAAGAGTACACTGCTGGAAACTGGAAGCCGAGCCATGATGTGAACATGGTGTTTTTTAAGCATGCATAGGGACTTTTAAGCCATTTCCCTACATGAACAACCAACATCCGGCCATAAATCTTCCGAGACTCAGGCCTGTGTGCAGTAGTGGGCAGTAACTGGTGGTGCCTGTGTGCAGCGGTGGACAGTTGCTTGTGGTACATGCGTGTAGTAGTGCACAGTGGCTGTAGGTGCCTGTGTGCAGTAGTGGGCAGCGGCTGGTGCTGCCACTGTGCAGGAGTGAACAGAGGCTGGTGTTGCTTGTGTGCAGTAGTGTAGAGAGACTGGTCGTGCCTGCATGCAAAAGTGGATGTTGGGTGATAGTGTCTACCTGCATGTGAAGGTGGTATCTGCAGAATACCACTGGAATACACCAGATGCAAATTAAAAAGAAAGAGTGTAATTGTTGTTCTCATCAGTGCCCAATCTTGCCTTCCATTGTGCTCTTTAGATAGCAAGTGTCTCTGACATAGAAGCCGAAACGTTGGAGAAGTTGGTGAAGGGCCACACTTACTCCGTCACTGCACTCAAAGAGGTGAGTTTCTTTTCATAAGATTATGCTAATGTGACTGGAGTGCTGTAGATCCCTGTTTAAATGTCAATTTCGGTACCCTTGGTCTGTGTGTGATAGGTGAATTACAGAGGTCACGCGGAGCAGATCATACGCATCCGGAACCCCTGGGGTGATGTGGAGTGGACGGGTGCCTGGAGTGACAAGTGAGTGACAATTTTACTGCAGAAGTCAAAACTCTGCAGGGGAATCCAGTTTCTACTTAGAAAATGGACAGTGCCCCAGTCCCCTCCCCCAGTAAAAGCACTGCACAGAAGCTCATTGTTTCTCAATACCCAGTGATATGCACAGGAGTTCACAGTGCCCCAGTCGCTTCTGGTGACAGGCTGACAAGGTGTTGGTCACCCATGCAAGGAATTGGGATTGTTCTGCTGCTGTCATGGGATGTGAAAACTGAAGTCTGAACTCTCAAACTAGTGTCTGCTTTCTTACTGCCTCTGCTCTCTGCCACAGCTCGCCTGAGTGGAATGAAGTGGATCCCGCAGAAAAAAAAGAACTTAACGTGAAGATGGAGGATGGGGAGTTCTGGTAAGAGAAGGCGGGCAATTCATGAGTTTCTTTAACCGCATGCGTGCGGCGGCTTTTTTCGCGCTGCGCGGCTTTTTTTAAAAAGCCGCGTTACATGACGAGCTCAGCTCGTCATCAGCGTGTGAGCGGCACAACTGATGACGAGCTGAGCTTGTCATCAGCGCTTAAGTGGTTAAAGCAGACACAACTCCCTCATTCACTGGTTAGAAATTACCTCTTCAATTCACAAAGGTTGTTGGTTTACCCATAGGAGTCCTTGAACTGTCTTTCATAGGGATATTTTTGCCCACATGCATCAAAGGGAATTGCATTCGCAAACGGTGCGAATCGCAAAATTCGTCCGTTTGCGAATGCAATTTCATTTTTTGGGATGCATCATTTTTTGTTTTTTTTCGCAATTTAAGGAATCGCAATTATGTTGCGATTTCTTAAATTGCGATTGTATTTAAGAAATCGCAATCTGTGATTTCTTAAATACAATGCATGAATATTTTTTTTTTGCGAATTCGCAAATTGGAAGAGGTAAATTACCATGAAGTCAAGGAAGAGGTGTGGCGCCGCGGCCAGGGCGACTGACGCTGGAATCTGGGGACCACGGTTCGATCCCCGGCTCCGGCGGCAGGTTAGCCCAGCACCATGTGACTCTGGGCAATAGCTCGCTTAATCTTCCCGACGGCCCCCAGCGCCTAGAGACCCTTACGGGTGATTGTGCGCTTTACAAATGTGGACTTTACTTTACTTTAACCTACATGGTAATTTGCGAAAACTTTCAAAAATGCACAAAAGTGCATTTTTGAAAGTTTCATTTTACACACACACATGCCCTTAGGGCATGTGTGTGTGAAAAAAGTACTTAAAGGTACATTTCAGGGGTGTAGGGGGGGTCCTTTGAACCCCCCCCCCTACATCCTTGAAATAGCATTCTCATTTTGCGATTCCTTAATTGCGAATCGCAAAATGAGAATGGCTTCCCATTCATTCCTATGGGCCTCTAAGCTCATAGGAATCAATGGGGAGGGAAAGTTAAGGAATCACAAAAAATATTGCGATTTTTTAATGCATAGCATTTTGCGATTTCTTAATTGCGAAATCGCGAAATGTAACAATGATGCATGTGGGTGTTGATTTCCATTGAAAATGAATATAAAAACATGGGGCCAGATTCATCAAACAAAAATCCGCTCGCAAAGGGCCAGATTCTGAGAATCTGGCCCTTTGCGAGCGGTATTTTTGCATTTGGGATGCATCATCCCAAATGCAAAAATCGCAATTTTAGAAATTGCTAAATTGCGATTATTTGCATTTAAGGAATCTCAATTTGAGATTCCTTAAATGCAATGCATGAAAGTTTTTAAAATAGCGAATTCGCTAATAGGGCACGCAAATTACCATGAAGTATAACTTCATGGTAATTTGCAAAAACCTTGAAAAATGCACTAAAGTGCATTTTTCAAAGTTTCATGTTGCACAAACACATGCCCTAAGGGCATGTGTGTGCGCAACATATGTGCACATATCAATTTCAGGGGTGCAACAGGGTGTCCTTTGGACACCCCTGCACCCTTGAAATCGCAATCTCAATTTGCGAATCGCTAATTGCGACTCGCAAATTGAGATTGTCTTCCATGTCATTCCTATGGGCCTCTAGGCCCATAGGAATGAATGGGGAGGTATTCCTTAATTGCGACTCGCAATTTGCGAGTCGCAATTAAGGAATTCTAAGAAATCGCTATTTTTTAAGTGATTTCTTGATGCATTCCATTTTGCAATTCCTTAATAGCGAATCGGTATTTTTCGCTATTAAGTTATAGCAAATTGGGTTGTTGATGCATCTGGGGGATGGTTTTCTCTTTTACTACACGTTAATAGGGCAGTATGAACATTTTCCGAAAGTTTAAGGAAATCCGAAATTAGTTCATTCAAATGCAACAAATGTATTAACCAGAGAGCTCTCCAAATATATAGCCCCAAAACATCACCTCCCAAGTTTTTTATTTCGCCCTGATGATTGGCAAAACCACCATTCTTTATATCACAAGCCGATGGATCTTTACTTTTTTTTTTTTTTAGTTAGACTTACAAAAACTGATTTCTTTTTTGGTATGAAATAGGGCTCAGGTTACAGCATGTAAAATAATATGAAGGCAAACAATAGTTGGAGCCATATTTAGAAACAGTCCATACATCAAAAGGCTGGATATCACATTCAGAGAGTCAATTTTTTTTTTACATGAATATGGAAATACAGTTGTGCACTGCTCTTAATAGTAATCTTTTCCAGAGCTAGAGTCATTAGCTTGCATATTAGGAAGGTATGATCGCAGCGGATCCCATAGATCATGTGGCCAGGGATGTTGTTGGTCTGTGACGTACGATGCCAACATTTCACTTGAGGTTGCATTGTTCAGCCAGTCTGAAGTATTTGGGGCAAGATCTTTCATTCAAGTCCCTGCTTCACTAGCAGCATAATTATTGCCACCAGTTGTCTAACTGACAGTGGAATTAGTTTATAATATTCCAGCAACAGTGTCCAGGTGATCTCAGCTACCACAGTTATGCCGGCTACCCCTTTCCAGTTTCTTGCTGCCACTGGTCACTTCCATGCCAGGTAGAAAAACCTGGCCGAATCAACTACACTGTGCATATACATTGCAAGGATTTAATGGACTCAATTTTATGTAAGAATTTAAGAGAACAATTCAATCTGTGTAAAAATGTCAAATGGATGAGTTTGTGTCTGTAGTTGATAGAATTTAGCTGGGTCTGAGCACAGCAATACATCCATCTGTATCCTCTCCTTGAGAGCTCCTAGGAATCGTCTCGACAAATTTCAAGGCATCTTTAGCGTTCCCAAATAGCTGAGTATGACCATTATATATGACCCTCAATCTGGCTGGATACAATATGGAGTATTTGGAGCGGCTGTCCAGATGATTTTCTTGGCCTTAGCAAACACAATTTTTGACTTCTGCACCATAATAGTAAAGTTGGAGTAGAAAGAGCTTGTCACCTTGGTTGCGAATTATCCCTTTTTCTCTTCCAAGGTAAAGCACTGTATCCCGGTTCCGGTAATTAATCAGTCGATTATGATTGGCCTGGGTAGGGCCACAGGTGGTAATCTGAAACGAAGAGATCTATGTGCCTGCTCGACCACTAATACGTCTGAAAAGTTAGGCTGCCCAAATATCTCTGCAAAGAGCGACTCAGTACGTTTACAGCCTCTCCATATCTGTAGTCACTGGAAGACTCATGTGATTATTATTCCTGCATGAACGTGCTTCCAGTTCTTCATTCTTAGCGGAGATCCTATGCATCTCAGTTTCCAGTTTCTTCAGCATTTCTTGCATGCTTGGGGTTTTGTTCTCCAGACCAGAAATACAACTCTCAGCTTCATAAAAGTGGTTACCATGCTTGTCTAGCATGTGATTCATATGCCACAGTCGCACATTTAAGTGATCAATCTGAGTTTCGATTGCATGCAGACTAGAGTACATGTACGTTAGTATCTTCTTGATGTCAGAGTCTGACAATTTAATTACTTCATAAGCTTTATGCATGCTTGACTGGGAACAGGGGCAAGATATATTGTTACTTGTTTTTTATGCTGAAAATGGAGCTTCCCTTGTTCAGTGTCAGTTCTCTTAATTTTGTTGGTTGTTATTTTACCAAAGGAGCTCCTTGCAGTGGTCAGGCCTCACCAGTAGGGCAGCAGGGTGCGCTCAGAGTCTGGGTGGGTCCTTCATTATCGTGCAGTGTAAATAGCTGCCAGCCAACATAAGAAAGACCAGTTAACAACCTAGGTTGTATACAACAGTGTGCACCTACTGTTTGTTGCTGCTCACAGAAAACAATTCAGAAAAGGGGGTGGTGATGGACAGAGCATCTGAGTTAAACAGAACACTCATACCCAGTCAAAAGATCAGGGCTTCATCCATCACCGTTTTTTAGCTCACTGCACCATCCCAGTTCAGAACCTGGCTACATGCAAATTAGTCTGTCCCTGGCCCAGTGCATCATGGGAACAGGGCAGACCAAACTACCAAGCCAATTCTTTACTGGAAAGGAAACAAGCTTCCGGGGACCGGTTTCTGGCATTGCAGCCGTCTTCGGCCCGGCTTGCTTGAATCCTAATGGTGCAGTGAGCAAGGGACTCACATCTGAGCATACCCTGCCACTCCTATAGTGGCCAAAACGATTCCTTTCCAGTAAAGAATTGGCTTGGTAGTTTGGTCTGCCCTGTTCCCATGATACACTGGGCCAGGGACAGACTAATTTGCATGTAGCCAGGTTCTGAACTGGGATGGTACAGTGAGCTAAAAAACGGTGATGGATCAAGCCCTGATCTTTTGACTGGGTATGAGTGTTCTGTTTAACTCAGATGCTCTGTCCATCACCACCCCCTTTTCTGAATCGTTTTGGCCACTATAGGAGTGGCAGGGTATGCTCAGACATGAGTCCCTTGTTCACTGCACCATCAGGATTCAAGCAAGCCGGGCCGAAGACGGCTGTAATGCTAGAAACCGGTCCCCGGAAGCTTGTTTCCTTTCCAGTAAAGAATTGGCTTGGTAGTGTGGTCTGCCCTGTTCCCATGATGCACTGGGCCAGGGACAGACTAATTTGAATGTAGCCAGGTTCTGAACTGGGATGGTGCAGTGAGCTAAAAAACGGTGATGGATCAAGCCCTGATCTTTTGACTGGGTATGAGTGTTCTGTTTAACTCAGATGCTCTGTCCATCACCACCCCCTTTTCTGAATCGCTCACAGAAAACAGGCACCGTAGGGAAGCCGAGAGAATTTCATTATTCAGATGGCTGCTTTAAAGTCAAATTTGCGGACACCGTCTTTGGCGGAACACTGAGGTGTATAATCAACCTGTTCCATCGGCTGAAGGCCCTGAATCGAGCCCCCTCTCCACCATACCAAGCCTGGAATATGGATAAATCATAGCCAGGTGTAGGATCATTGCTTCCACATCCTCAGGAGATCTGAGCAGCCTCCGTGGATGATCAGGAGTCTGCGGCCACCACTCTCACTTCAGCGGCTGCAGCACTTGCACCACTCCCTCTGCCTCCAGCAGTCTTCAAACCATACTGATGGGCCCAACTAATACCCCTCAACACCAGGGCTCTGTCACATCATCAGGGAATCAGCATTTGGGGCAAGTGGCAGAAGATTAGGGGCCAAGGAGCCAAAGCGCTACAACAAAATGGCTATATTGGACAGCGGTTGTCCATGCCCCCTACCTCCAGGAATCTTTACTTTGAAGCAAATAAAATCTGCCTGTCTCCCTATATTCTGCAGTTTCTGGTCACTGAGTCAAAGGACCCAGTCCTTGATATAGCCTTGTATATTATATGTGTTGTAACCACTTTTTGTGTACACAAGTCTCTTCCTGTTTTCAGCTGTGCATATCTGGGGACTAAGGAGACACATTGAACACACACATACACATGCTTTATTATTTTCACATTACACATTTCAAAAACACAGCCAGAGTTGTTGAATCAGACAATATATATGGATTTAAGAAACTAAGATGTCCAAGAATTTTTGTCTGTTTTCCTGAGTCAACTAGTTATCAGTGACACAAGATGAAGAGTCCCTTTAAGAAAGGTTACTATAATATGCATCCTTGTAGCAAGGTAGTATCCTTCTAGCATGGATACCCCTACTTTGTGCCTGGTGTCAATGTGGTATCAGTGTGTTTTTGACCTAGTCTGACTGGGGTCCTGCTAATCAGGACCCCAGTCATTGTGCTTTTTTTCCCCCTAAATGGGCATGGTAAGTACTTTTGTACCTCTAAAATTGGCTGCTGGTGTATCATTGAAAGTCCCTAATATATATGATACAAAGGTACCCAGGGTACACAGGGCATATATATACCAGGGGTTTCCATGGGCTACAGCATGTATTGTGCCTCCCATGAGAGACCACTCAAGCTGTGACTACAGGCTTGCCATTGTCGCCTGGGTGAGTTGGTGTTAGTGTGAGGATGTCCCTGCATGAGCAGGACACCCCTACAAACCCCAGAGTCTATTCTCAAGGTTTTATAGGTATGGTCAGCCATTTTAATACATATAGTGGACATCAGTCATTACGAGATGTCTAACTACATATTGGCTGCACCAAAACCAGTCATGTTTGATATCAAACATGTTGAATGTTGGAATCATATCCCAACACAGATTCCAGTGTTGGAGGTATGATCTGATGTACTGGGGGCCTCCCTTTGGTGCCCACCGTACTCCTGGTAACAGCCTTTCAGAGTCTGCCAGGAAGCTAGTGTGGCTGCCGACCACAGACATGAAGACTTGCAAGGTTGGGTATTTTACATCGAATATCATTGTGAAATGTATAGATTATATAGTTAAAGGTAATCATATCAAAGTCTATGATCCTGGCAAAATGCCATCGGTTGAGTGTCCAAATAGTACTGTGCCAATATGAGATAGATTTTTTGAGAACTGTAGCTCTCTGGTGTTTCGGGTATTTGACCATATTAAATCGGGCGAGCACACAGCCTTAAGCCCCATATCTGCTCTTCCCCGCTGCGCCCCTCCCAAGACCGACCATCCACACCCATCCCATAGATACCTCCCATAGCCATCCCAACCTCATCACTATCACGCCAGGGCACCCTGCACACACCTCAAAGGGTAAGGTGCGAGCCCGCATTTTACATGGAAATGGTAGGCTTTACAGTCTCACTTTACGGAGTACCGCATTGTCACTTTTACAATGCTGTCTGGTTGTCATGGGACTAATTCAGCTACAATGCCCCCCCCCACCGACTCTTGAACACGAAACCTGTCTCTTCATCCTGCCATGTAAATATTACTACTACACGTTATTAATAATACAGGTCTACTGTCTGCTGTTCGCACATATTTACTATTTGCCTCAACGTTTTTTACACATGCTGCCTCCTCTGTTTCAACTCTTTGATATGATATCCTGTAACTATATAATCTATATATTTCATGATGATATTCGATATAAAATACCCAACCTTGCACGTCTATATGATTTCCATTATTCTATCCTTATCCTGCTCCAGCTCTACCCTACTCTCCCCTTTCTTTTCTTTTTTCTTTTTTTGTCTTGCTCCAACTGTTTGTGATGACTAAACCATCTTCCTTCGGGCAATATTGCATGTCCCTCTAAATGCCTCTATGAAAGGCATAATTCTCGTCTAATCTATGCCTTTTTATATCAACACCCGGTCTCGTATTTCTGCCTGTAAATGCATTATGCTCACAATTACAATACGATCTGATGCGTACATCTGATAGGACATCTAGCCGCAGATTCCTTAACTTAGAATATCCCCAGGCGCCAGACTGGATCCGTAAGTTTTTTATTTTGCCGCAGCACCTCTGCACGCCTGGGGACGGTGCCACACAACCCCGCCCTGATGTCGTCCACATACGTGACGTCAGCAAGGTCATATAAGTCCCTCCAGGTGCGCTGACGTCAGTTTCCTTCAGAGTAAGCGGTTCCTCTGTCTGTCTTCAGGCCCCTTTCCTGTTTTCAGGTCCCTTTTTGACACTTGGCATCTGGAACAGTGTGCGATGCCTTCAGGTTTTAAAACTTGTACTTCCTGTTCACGGCAGATGTCCGCGACGGACCCGCATCTTATTTGTATGTGGTGTCTGGGCGAGCACCACGACTCCACAGACTGCGACACCTGCCAACCCCTTAAGCCGAATTCCTGGCAGGAGCGCCGGATGAAGCTTCTTTCGGGACGGTTGTCCCGATTGGAGTTGTCTTGTCCCCCAGCCTCTTCATCGCCGGCAGGTCCCTCTACTTTCCGGTTCCGCCGTCGATGGCCCTCAGGGGTCCGGGGCCGTCGTTCGCCACTTATAGGTAAGTCGAGGTGCATGTCGCCGAGGTCCTCGACCTCACTTTCTTCTCCCGACAGTCGCCCCCCCTCTATCCTCCCTTTCCGGGTATCGGGGCGACTCGGGCCCAAATGGTGGTCTATGCCGCGGCCTTGCAGGCCTCCCTGGGGTCCTCTCCCGTTCCTGGGATCTCCAACGGACTCGCTGGTGGGTTCGTCCCCAGCACCGATTGAGCCTTTGCCCCCAAGGACGTCGGAGATGTGGTGTTGTCAGGGCGCGGCCCGGCTGGGTCCCCCTCTATGGTCCACATGGTGTCGTCAGGGCACGGCCCGGCTGGGTCCCCCTCTATGACCCACGGCACCCCTGCCGCGCTGCATAGTCCTGCAGGGCACTTTGCGGCGTTGCAGGTGGTCCCCGGGCAAGCGGCCGCCTGTCCGGAGCTGGGGTCGGTGCCGTTCCGACGCCGTACACTTGCCTCCCCGGCTCCGCCTCGGCTTCTTTCTCCGGAGTCGGAGCCTGTCGTGGTTGAGGCAGAGTCGGCGCCGGTGCGACACCGGAGGCTTGCCTACCCGGTCCGGCGCCTTCTCCTTCTTCGGAAGGGGAGCTTGTTGTGGTTTCGTCGCCGGACGGGGCTGACTCGACGCCGGATGGAATCGAGTTGGCAATTGATTAGGCAAGATCGGCGCCAACAAACGTCGATTTGGACCCGCGTTGACGCCGGGTTGTTGACTCTTCTCCAGAAGCCTCTGGAGAGAGTTTGGCGTTGCTCTCACGTCCTGCGACGCCGGATGTATTCTTGCCTGTGCCACACTTAGAATTTGTGGAGCCTCCTCAGGAGCCTCCAGACCTGGCAGGCTCTTCGCCTCCTCTAGAGCCCCATCAGGATCCTCATTCTTCAATGGGGCTCCCTTCAGTGGGGCATTGGTCGCACCCTCAGTGTCTTGGCAGGCTGAGCTTACAACCCTCCCCTACTCATGAGCTGCTGTCCCCTCTACGGAGGGCTACCGAGGCTAGTGCGGCTTTTCTGAGAGTGGTCTCCTCGGCCACTCACATTTTGAACATGCAACCCCCTTCAGCCCTCTTGTCTGCGGACCCTCTACTTGAGGTCCTTCACAGTAAGTCCGGGAATGTGGAGCCGCTTCTGCCTTTTGAGGCGTCCCTTTATGATGTCCTTTTGGGTGCCTGGGTTCGGCCTGCTTCAGGTGATCCGGTATCGCCGTTCAGTTTTGCCCCGACACCATCCTGCTCCACATGATCCTTTTTGCCTTTTCGTGCACCCTGAAGTGCAGGGGTTTGTTTCGCAAACTACCTTCCCTTCCTTGCCCTGGCTAATGCTTCTTCCCTCCCGGGAGTCCAGATGGCTTGAGTAATGGGGTCGGAACATTTTTGCCTCCACTAGTGCTGCCCTACGGTCCTTAAATACAGTGTGTGTTTTGGCTCGGGCTACCTCTGCCATGTGTGACTCTGCAGAGTCTTTGCTTTCTGCCACCGGTGAAGGCGTTTGTGTTGACCTCCTTCATCTCTTCGGGAAAGGCCGTGACCTTGCCAAATTCACGGTCCGCTCGGCCATGGGTACTGCAGATTCCTTAGGCCGGGCTATGGCTGGTTCTATTGCCTTACGGCGCCATGTTTGGTTGCGAGATAGCGTATTCCCGGAGAATATCCGGGAGCGACTGGTTGGTTTACCCTTTGATGGGGTTTTTCTGTTTGATGCTCACGCCGAATCAGCGGTTCAGCGCCTCCTTGCGGGCTTTCTCCCTCCCAGTTAGGCCTGTCTTCCGTGGTGGTACCCTTTTATTTAGCATCCTTTAGATGCGTTCTGTGTTTTAGATGGACAGTAAGCCTTAGGTCTTCTTATCGTATGGTTGAGGGTGATTACCCTTTCATTTGGCATCCTTTGGATGCATTTTGCTTTTGAGCTGACAGTTGGCCTGCTGTGGCAGTATTCCACAGGTTGCTGTGTCTGGTTTTCTGGCCGCCATCAACCTCACACAATGGTTAACCCAAACGGCCGACAAATTAGCACCCATTGAAAAAACATCAAACCAAGCAAGGTAGCAAGAACGCCCCCTGGTTCAACGATGACCTTAAGAAATCCAAGAAGCTCTGTCGTTCCCTTGAGAAAACTTGGAAAACAGACCCAAACACTATCACCCAAGCCGCCTTCAAAAACGCCACCCGCAAACACCACCAACTTATCCGGACAGCCAAGAAATCAGCGCTCAAAGACCGACTTGACAACAACGCCCACAACAGCAAGGAACTTTTCAACATCATCAAAGAATTCACCAACGCCACCGCCAGCTCTAACGACATCATCCCCTCTCAAGTCCTCTGCGACTCCCTTGCCTCATTCTTTCATGACAAAATCGCCGACATCCATAACAGCTTTGACAACACACCTGTAAACCAATCCACCCCACTCACCTCCGAACCGTTACCTCCTCCGAATATCCTTCTCGAATGGAACCCAATCACCACAGAAGAGACCATTCGCCTGATGAACTCCATCCACTCAGGATCCCCTACAGACCCATGTCCCCATCACATCTTCAACAAAGCAGACTCCATTATCGCACCCCATCTCCGAGATGTCATCAACTTCTCCCTTAACTCCACCACATTTCCAGATAGCTGGAAACACGCCAAACTCAGCGCCCTTCTGAAGAAACCCACAGCTGACCCCACCGAACTCTAAAACTACCGCCCCATCTCGCTCCTCCCATTCCCTGCCAAAGTAATTGAGAAAGCCATTAACAATCAGCTCGCCACCTTCCTCGAAACTAACAAATCACTCGACTCCTCACAGTCTGGCTTCCGAGCCAAACACAGCACCGAGACCGCCCTCATCGCAGCAACAGACGACATCCGAACACTACTGGACAACGGAGACACAGTCGCCCTCATCCTCCTCGACCTCTCCGCAGCCTTCGACACAGTCTGCCATAGCACCCTGACACAACGCCTCAGAAACATCGGAATTCAAGGAAAAGCATTGGACTGGATCATTTCGTTCCTCGCTGGAAGAACTCAGAGAGTCCGCCTCCCCCCTTTTAAGTCAGAGTCCACCGACGTCATCTGCGGCGTCCCACAAGGATCATCACTCAGCCCCACCCTCTTCAACGTCTACATGAGCCCCCTCGCAACCATCGCACGTCAACACAACCTCAACATCATCTCCTACGCTGATGACACTCAGCTGATCCTCTCACTCACCAAAGACCCAACCACCGCCAAAACCAACCTACACGAAGGGATGAAAGAAGTAGCCGAGTGGATGAAGCACAGCCGTCTGAAACTGAACTCGGACAAAACGGAAGTCCTCATCTTAGGCTCATCCCCTTCCGCCTGGGATGACTCTTGGTGGCCAACGGCCCTAGGAAAAGCCCCCATACCGACGGACCACGCACGGAACCTGGGCATCATCCTGGACTCCTCACTCTCGATGACCAGACAAGTCAACGCCGTCTCATCTTCATGCTTCAACATCCTACGCATGCTCAAAAAAACATTTCACTGGATCCCCACCGAAACAAGAAAAACGGTCACCCACGCACTGGTTACAAGCCGTCTGGACTACGGAAACACCCTTTACGCCGGTTCCACCGCGAAACTACAGAAAAAACTCCAACGCATCCAAAATGCTTCAGCCAGACTCATACTAGACATCCCCCGCACAGACCACATTTCCGCTCACCTGAAAGACCTTCACTGGCTCCCCGTCAACAAGAGAATAACGTTCCGTCTCCTCACCCACGCACACAAAGCCCTATACTAACTTGGACCTGATTGTCTCAACACGCGCCTTTCCTTTTACACCCCCACCCGCCAGCTGCGTTCGTCCAACCAAGCCCTCGCCGCTGTTCCGCGCATCCACAAAGCCACCATGGGAGGAAGATCTTTGTCCTACTTAGCGGCCAAGACCTGGAATTCCCTTCCCATCCACCTCCGCCTTACTCAAAACCACCTAGCCTTCAGAAAACAACTTAAAACATGGATATTCGATAAGTAAACCTCCCCCCCCCTTCCTCAAGCGCCTTGAGACCCTATGGGTATGTAGTGCGCTATATAAATTCTGACTTGACTTGACTTGACTGTGGTTTGCCCTAAGAGGTGTTCTTTGTTGTTTGGGGTGTGCATACTCCATGTGGGGTGCTTGTAGGCTATTATATAGCTCTGCTTATATCAACTGGGCCTTGAGATCCCGTGGGCTCTAGGCGTTACCCGGTGCTGTTATGTTCCCTTGTACGGTGCTCAATGTTCTGCCCTGGCGCCATCTTCTGTCCGCCATGGGTTGTCTTGCCTTTTGCCTGTTTCACCTCCTTGGGAGGGTTTCATGGTGTTTCTCCTCTCTAATGCGGCTACTGATACTTTTTTATAGATAGAGGTGTTGTGACTCATTACAAAGAATTATGAGTAAATGGCCAAAGAGTGGCCAAAGAGTGGTAACAGCCAACGCATGTTTCGCCCCTTTTACAGGGCCATCCGGCCTGGGGCTTCCTCAGGGCTGTACATGTGGACATTATATTTGGACATAATAGGCCAAAGTAAAGAGACAAAATATAACACCACAATGTTCTAGACACTGTCTTGACTCAAGTTGTGGTTCTCATACCACTATTTTAGTATATGGTTGCTCTTCCCCTGGAGCCCACTGTGCATTGTGCTACTTACATCTGGTTCTTTGCTAATGTATTGTGTGCTTTGTGTTGCATCCTTGTGTAGAGGATACTAGAGAGTGTTATATAAATAAATACATTTTTTATAACTACTGTATGGTTCTCCTTTCATTTAATTAAATACTCAAGGTGATCTGGTAAAACAAGCTGCTTTACATTCCTTCAAGTTTAAGCCTGAAGGCTGCTCTCCACAGCTACCACTAGGATAGCTTCCTAAAGGTTATCTTTGACCTCATACATCATAAGGGTCATTTGGACTGGTGCAAGGTGCCCACTTTAATTAGTGGACAGCATATACCAGATACATCTTTGTATTGATTAACTGAAAACCACTAAGTATGAGGTACATATAATACTAGCTTAGAATAAGTAAATTCTACTGAACTTGGGTAGTTAAGGGTCTAACACACCCATTCTCCAACCTAAGAGAGTTTAGTTTCCCACTAGGTTAGGTAGGTGCACACACCACACCACACTTAGTATATCTACTAAAGGAGAAGCCACCAGTGGCTCTCTGCTTTCTGAATACAGTGAGCTTACATTCCATGAATTGAAAGCCCTGTGTGTCTCTAGAAAGTTGAAGACAGGAAGAAGTGGCAACACTCAATGCCTCATTGAGGTGTTACTGTTAGATGACCGTAGGAAGACCCCCGATCAGATGAACAGGAAAGAGTGGGTGGGACAGGGAATGAAGACAGGTCAGGAGGAGAAATCCTTTATGACCTAGATTTAAACCCTGGCCAGGAGGACCACCTGGTTAACTCAGATATTCAGGGAGATACTGAAGAAGGCTAATGGCCCCCTCTTCACCCCTCCTGCAAGAGTGCAGAGTTTACCAAGGAGATCTAGATCTCGCTTTGCAGAGTCACATCACTCAGGACAGTCTGTAGGGACCTCTGTATTAGGCAAGACAGGGAGTAGCAACTGCTTGAACTTGAGAAAGCTTGGTTTAGGCTCAGGCAAGAGCAGTTGAACCTAGACAAGGAATCCCTAGAAGTCCGGATAGCTAATCCCTAGAAGTCCGGAGAGCTAGAAAAAAATTGGGACTTGAGTCCCATGGGTGCAGCAACAGTGTCCCCAGAGCAAAGGAACATTCTTTTGACAATAGGAACCTGAGCAAGATTGTCCCTCCCTACCATGTTGGGGATGACATCCATAAATTGATAACTGCTTTAGAGAGGGCCTGTAACGTTTAGAGGGTCCCTCAAGAGCAGTGGGCAGCTATCTTGTGGCTCTCCATTGATGACAAAGGTAGACATAAGCTTCTCACTGTTAGAGAAGAGGATGCTGACAATTACTCAGTACTGAAGAGTGCTCTCATTGATGGGTTTGGCTTAACCACTAAACAGTACGGGAGTAAGTTCAGAGACACCCAGAAGGCACAGAATCAAGACTGGGTAGACTTTGTGTATATTGCTAGTAAGGCTCTGGAAGGCTGGTTGCTTGGCAGCAAAGTGAATGATTTCAAGGGATTGTCCAATTTGATTATGAGGGAGCAGATCCTTAATAATTGCCAACATCAGTTGTTGAATCAATAACTGGTAGACTCTGATCTGACTTCTCCCCAAGAATTGTGAAAGAAGGCAGATAAGTGGGTCAGAACCAGGGTGAAGCAGAAAAAAACAGAACTCTGGTGGTGACCAGAAGAAGCAGGATTCTAAACCTCCAGTTAAGAATGGGGACAAGGGTAAAGATCAAAAGTCTTCATCAGGGCCCCAAAAACCTGCATCTGGGGGGGGAATCACAATCCAACAAAGAAAAAGGTAAGAAAACACCTTGGTGTTACTTTTGTAAGGTAAAGACCCATTGGACAAAAGATGCTGATTGTCCAAAAGCCAAGGAAAATCCTCCTACCACCACTGCCCCTAAGGCAACTGTGCCCCTTAGCACTAGTACGGGTGGTAGTAGAGGGAACAAGGGATTAGTAGGGTTAATCTTGGGGTCTGAGGTGGGTATTGGCCTAGTCAGGACCTCAGCTCAGGCTGTGATTATCTGTGATGGTGGCATGGATATTGCCACTTTATTTGTCAGTTCCACTATCCTGGGAAAATACAGACAGCAGTATTTGATTAATGGCAAGGAGGCCATGGCATACAGGGACACAGGAGCAAATGTCACCATGGTGACAAAGGATCTTGTGCACCCTGAACAGATCATACTTGGTGAGATGTACAAAGTGACTAATGCTAACAATGTCACAACTGATCATTCCTTGGCAGTTGTTAATTTAAACTTTGGGAGGGGTAGCTGGTCCAAAGATAGTTGTGGTTATCTCAGACCTTCCAGTGGAATGCTTGTTGGGCAATGATTTGGAAACTTCAGCCTGGGCTGAAGTAGAACCCAGGATTCATGCAGCAATGATGGGCATATCTGCAGATGCGTTTGCTGCGACCAGGTCACAAGCCAAACTGATGTCTACTGAACAGGCCCTGAATCCTGAAAAGATGGACCAGGTGCCTTCCAAGAGAAGGAGCAGGAGAGGTAAGGCTGTGTCTCAGAGAGAGGATCAGTCTCTTGAGGGAGATGACCCCAGTCCCTGTGAAGGAACTGTCTCAGATGAACTGGAACCTGATCAGGTTGAGTTTTTGGGGACAGGGGGCCCTTCCAGTGCAGATCGGAGTCAGAAGCAGCAAACCTGCCCCTCTCTTGAACACCTCAGACAGCAAGCTGCTGCTGAGACTGCTGGGAGTGTCAGTGGGTCCCACAGGATCTATTGGGATGAGGGACTCCTTTACTCAGAGGGTAGAGACCTTAAGCCTGGTGCCACCAGGAGGTTGGTAATACCTCTGAAGTTTAGGGCCTTCCTACTCACCCTGTCACATATTCCCTTGGCAGGACACCCAGACCAAAATAAGACTTGGAAGGCTTGTCCCTCACTTTCACTGGCCTCACATGTCAGAGGATACCAAGGAGTTTTGTCGCTCCTGTACCACCTGTAAAGCCAGTAGTAAGTCAGGTGGTACCACAAAGGCCCCGCTAATACCTGTGGTGGGGGTTCCCTTTGAGAGGGTTGGGATTGACATCATTGGTCCCATGAAACCTCCAACTGTATCTGGGCACAGTTACCTTCTAGTGGTGGTGGACCATGCCACTAGGTATCCAGAGGCTATACCCCGTAGAACGACTACAGCTCCTGTGTTGGCCAGGACCCTCGTGGGAATTTTTGGGCTGTTGGCCCAGGCCCCGTGGGAATTTTACCCAGAGTGGGTTTCCCTGAGGAGGTCTTAATTGACTGAGGTGCAAACTTCATGTCTATCTACATCACTGCAATGTGGAAGGAATGTGGAGTAACTTACAAATCCACCACCCCTATCACCCACAATGCAATGGGTTGGTTGAAAGGTTCAACAAAACCCTCACGTGCATGATTATGGGCCTCCCAGAAAAGCTTAGACAAAAATGGGATGTCCTGTTTGTGAGAA
The DNA here is from genome assembly GCF_964261635.1 of Lissotriton helveticus. NCBI lineage: Eukaryota > Metazoa > Chordata > Amphibia > Caudata > Salamandridae > Lissotriton > Lissotriton helveticus. The sequence continues at coordinate 85,435,595 of NC_136067.1, read as the reverse complement.
GGTGGCTTGGTATATGCTGTCCACTAGTTAAAGTGTGCACCCTGTACCAATCCACACGACCCTTATGATGTAAGAGGTGAAAGAGAAAGATAACCTTTATGAAAGCTTTCCTAGTGGTAGCTATGGAGAGCAGCCTTCAGGCTTAATCTTAAAGGAATGTAAAGCAGCTTGTTTTACCAGAATATCACCTCCTAAATGACTAAATAAAGGAGAACCTCAAAGTAGTTATATAAAAATATGTATTTATTATTATAACACTCTCTTCTATCCTCTACACGCGGTTAGAACACAAAGCACAATAGAACAGTTGTAAGTAGCACAATACACAGCGGGCTCCAGGGGGAGACCGAACCATATACTAAAATAGTGGTATAACAATCACAACTTGACCAGACAGTGCCTAGAGTACGTAGAATCGCTGAGACCCCAATGAACCACCCAAGGTGATGACACAGGAGACCCACGCAGGACGGGTGCAGTGAGAAAACATGAACGCGTGCTCCATACAACTCTATGGGAAAGTCATGGTTGCAAAGTTAAAGTTTAAGGACCCTTCTAGGAGGACTTTGGGCAAACACTTTGGAAGGTAAGAGTTTAAAGAGCCACCCCACCCGTGGATCCCGTAGTATCGGAGTTACCTAACCCATGGAAGCCTGGTGCATAGGTCTGAAGTGGCGCCGGAAATTCTCGTCGTTCTTTATGGCAGGAAGTGAAGGTGAAAAGGGTCCGGTGGAATCCAATCCTGGATTCTGGATGGAAGAAACCTGAAAGCAGAGGGGACAGAGTCGGGTGCTTCAGGTGCGTAGAAGGGATGCTTGACTCTGCCTCCGGGACCTTGTGGCTGCAAAGAGTATGACCAGGAGTCGTAGGTGAGCTGTCCCACGAAGGATGTCGAGTGCTGAGGGGTCGGTGTCCAGCAGGAGCACCAACAAGCCTTGGCAACAGCAACCCATGTAGGAAGGACAACCAGGTTACGGTGTGCACTAGCAAGGTCCAGGGGACTCTTCAAGCAATGGAGAGTCCGGGCACGTCTGGAGCAACCAGGAAAGCCCAAGAATAATCAAGATGACCCACAGGGGGACCCACAGGCCGAAGGACCAGGAGTTGTGAGGGGACCTCAAGCAAGATTGCAAAGCACCAGCCCACGGAGCATACGGTGCGAGAAGGCTGGAGTTCTTTGGTGCAAATACTGCTCATGATCAGGACCAAATGGGGTCTAATGCACAAGCACAGGAATTGCCAACAATCATATGCACTTGAAAATGAACGCGGTGCACAGGGGTTTGGGTTATGCAGCCCCGACGAGGGATACTGGCCGCAAACTCGGTGAGAAGGCAGATCAACCTCAGGGACCTTCAGGAACCCACCTCCTGTGTTGCTGAAATCTTCGTAGTCCGCCGGAGCTCAGGTGCAGCTTCTGGTCAGTTGAGCTTTAGATGCCTGCAAAGCAGGGGAGTTACTCCTTCACTCCAAGGGAAATTCTTCGGTTGTCTTAAGTGCCCCACAGGTCCTGCACAGAGCCTATATGGAGTCACGGCAAAAACTAAGCTTCGGAGGGAAAGGTGGACGAACTCGAGCCCAGTCGAGGTCCAACGAAGTCCAGGTATCCAGACGGCCGAAGGTCACTGGTTTCTTCTTTGTAGAATCTTGTCCACGTAAAATCCAATGTCCTGTAGCCAGGTAACCCATTTAAACCCACGGGAGAGGGTTGGACAGATTTAGGGGACCCTCCTAGGGAAGGGGCAGGACAGAGGGGTGGCTACACCCATGTCCTTTGTCCAGTTTTGCGACAGAGCAGGAGACAATGGCTCCCAGAACTGGTTTGCACAGGGACACCAAATGTGGGCCAAGTGCAGACTTTCAGGCACTCTTAGAGTGCACCCACCCAGCCCCAATACACTAAATCCTGTCCGAGAGGTGGTTTCACCTCCCTGTGACAGGATGCCTATTGTGCTGCCTTCCTCTGCTCGAGCTTTGCTTAGCAGCAGGAGGGCAGACTAGTGTCTCTGGTCGGCAACATCCATTTTGTGCTTTTCGGATCGAGAAGTCTGGCACCTGTAAGACCAGTGACCCCACGAAGCTCGCTTCAGAAGGGTGGAATCGTACCTCCAGACCAGTTACTGGTGTGGAGGTATGATTCCAAGGTGTTTGACACCAAACTCGATATGTTTCTATGCAGCCGTTTTCGCTATAGCATTTACTGCGAGGTTATAATGCACCTCTACCTATATGTCCGGCTGAGTCACAGACAACCCGGGAGAATGGTCTCTGAAGGCTAAGAGAGGCGCTGCTCATGCAGGGGCATGCTCTCAACAAAAAACTCAGCACCCTGCCTTCAGGATTGTTAAGCCCTGCTATAGGGGTGACTTATACGTTTTAAGTTTAGTGACTATAGATAAAGTGAACCTATATCTAATATAAGGTGTGCAAGTAGCAGACCTAGAATTCCATTTTGCATGGCTTCTCATGGGTGGTATAATACATGCTTCACCTGGGGTACCTATGCCCTGGATACATGTGTACCATATACTAGGGACGTATGAGGGGTACCCCAGTATTCAATCTATAGTGTACCTAAGTACATACATAACATTTTAGGGAGAAAGCAGATAGACTAGGGTCCTGATTAGCAGGATTTCAGTCAGACTAGTCAAAAACAGTGTAAGATCCAGCAAAAAGTGGGGGTAACCATAAGAAGCAGATCCTACTTTCCTACACAACCCTCCCCCAAACGTAAGGAGATGAGACTAACCTTGCCCAGTTGAGTGCAATAACATCAACACCAATTTGACCTCAAACAACGGGCCTAGTCGAGAAACTTGGGGTCAAACTTGGGGCCATTGCCTGAATAACCTAAAGGGCTTATTACACAGCCCAATGGAAAATCCAGCTGGAGGCTCCCGGTCAGAGGGACACACCACAAAGGGCAAGACACAAAACAAACTTCCCCCACGCCAAGCAAAGACAAGCCTATCCCTAGGAACTCCACGGCCGAACCACCAAGTATCAAACTGGAAACACAGTCCAAAGAAACAACTAGCGGAATACTCCAATCAGAACAGCTATACACAGCAAATCCACTGCCGCCAGCAAAACCAAGAAAAAAAAAACAGGCAGCAGAGGTTCTGGTATTTTACCCTCTTTTTACATCCAAGGGACCTCAGGACATACTGAACTGAGGCAACATCTTAAGATTAACAGGGTCAATACCAGCCTATCCATCACCTCTACTAAGTGACGGAAGCCCAGCACCAAAAACTCACCAACTACACTTAAACTGTGTACTCAGAGGAGCACGGGGCAGATCCCGCCAACAGAGTGCCAACACGGATTGGGATCAACAAAAAACTGCACCCCGGTCAGCTGCTATTACAACCCAAGGCCTGAATAACAAATCAATATCGCGAACCATCATCCTACGCTCAGAGGAGCACTGACGTGATCAGCAAGTTCAAAGCCACAGCAGTACAAAACAACCCCTTCTTAGATTATGCTCATGGAATATAAACGGTTTAGCAACAAAAATTGAGGATTCCTGCAATGCGTAACAAATTTTGACATAATCTTCTTACAGGAAACCTGGCTCTCGGTTCCTCAGCACATTGAGGGTTACATTTGCTTTGCGAGCCCAGCAAGAAGGATGGGCAGATTCGGCCACTGCTCTGGTGGGTTGGCAACTTATGTCTCCTCAACAAGCATACCCTCACCAACTCTTAAGGACTCAACGTCAAACGCAATATTGGCAGTTACAATATCAATCCTCACAGAGGACGAAGCATTGGAGGTGTGCCTGATTAACTCATAGGTTCACCCTTAATGGAAAGCGAAAGACTCTACTGAACTTATAAATCAAGTAGCAAAGTTCGCAACAGTGATGGAAAACCCAAATTTCTTTTTGACAGGGGACCTAAACCAGTATCTAATAGGTTCGCCACAAAGAAAGGAAGTAGCTATACAAAATGTAATTCACAATATCACTATACAAAGTCATCCACCTAATAGGAAGAAGAAGCTCTGCAAAAGTTGCCTACTTGCAGAATTACAACATCTAAATCTGCGAGTTTTAAATGGAAGATTCTCGGACGACACTCCACCAGTTGATTCTTACTATTCTCTTACAGCAAGCTCCATACTGGACTATACCTTTGTAAGCCTTACACTCTTTCCATACATACTTGGGTACAGAATGGGGGATAAGGGTGATAGCGACCATCGCCCACAAGAATTTCAAATAACAGCGACCGTAGCAAGGTCTATCAGCACAGATGTAAATCTGGGGCGCATCCCCATGTCCAACTTAAGAAGGATAAAATGCACAACAAATAATACAAATTCTAAGGCCGAAGCAGCAATTCAACTCTTTAATTCGCTAACATTCAGCCCAGAAGACAAAATTGAATACTGGGAACAGTTCACGGACAAGCTTTTAGATCAATATGCAGAAACAAAAAACAACTCCCAGAGAGCATGGGAGAAAAATAAACTCTCGCAAGACCAGAGACAGCAGCTGAAACACGCCAAAAAATCAATAAATGCAACACTGCGCAGGCTGAGAAGATCCCCAGAGAATGCCATTGTACGAGCCTCCTTGAAAGAACAAAGGGCAAACTAAAAAAGTCTGAAATGGAACATCAACAGCAACATTGAGAATGTGTTTTGGGCAAAACTTTTATACAACACAAACCGTAACAATAGTGCCCGCTTCTATAAGACGGTCAACGGGATTATTCACCCATACCATAAGGTATAGGGTCACACATTTCGGAAGCAAACTGGGTAAATTTCCTTAGCACCCACTTCAACAATCAGACCGATAGTGCTGGAACGCTAATGATCGAAAGCAGGACATCTGAAGAACAAGATGGAACAAGTAAATTGGAGATGAGGGATCAGGAGCCGCCGCTCAAAGAAAACAGAGCTCTCACCTCAGACAACTGCTCTCAGCCCCTCTTAATCAAGAAGCTGATAGCCAAAGGGAGGAAGGAAGGGGCCCCGGGTCCGAACGGGATCCCACCAGCCCTGTTCAAAGCTAAGTACGAGGACTGGGTGGACATACTGCATCTTTTATTTTTGGAAGTTGGGCGGTTAAATAGAATACCTGAATCATGGGAAGGATCAACTATAGTGGCAATCCACAAAAAAGGTGAAGAAGCTGAGGCCAATAACTATCGCTTAATATTTTGAAGATAGTGGGGGGCGCACAATCACAAAGTCCAAACGAGGTCCGACTGCAAAATACTCCAGCGTGAGAGGTCCGACTGCAGTCGGACCTCGCACGCTGGAGTATTTCGCACGCCGCTACCGAACTGTCCGGATCCGGGGACAGCGATTGATTGCACACATAAGAACCTACTCATTTCCTTTTCATCGTGAAGAGGATGAGCGATATGAATTTCCAGTGGCTACCCTTGCCTGATAAATATTATTAAGAGGTCCTTCGTTTTTCTACTTGCGCACATTGTCCTGGGACGATTATTCCTTAGGATTCCCAATTCGCTATCTGAGCTTGTCTCCATATACATTTATGATTGTTGGACATTCATAGGAGTGATTATATTTAAGCGACAGTGGACTACAACCATATTCTTCACCATTCTACACATTGAGAGATTTAATCCCAATCGAAGATCATCTACTATACTGCCCTGAGGAAGCTCCCTGTGAGGGAGAGAAACGCGTTGGCTGATTCTTTTATGAATGAAATGATGAACTTTTCTACATCTTTTAATAAATAAAGAAGGAACAATATTCACACAAATTTTGCTCGTTTGGACTTTGTGATTGTGCACCCCCCACTATCTTCAAAACGTTCTATGATCTGGAAACACAGTGACGCCACTCAGCAGCTGACGTCAGGGTTGGCAACACATCTATCAGTACATATCTGGAACTGGGAATAAGGTGCGGCTTTTCGAAGGCCCGCTGCTGCTTTCAACTATCGCTTAATAGCTCTAATAGACAATGAAGCAAAATACTTCTTGGGCACTGTACTAGAAGAGCTGAGAAACTGGGCGGGGATGAATTCTCTAATGCCGCTGAATCAGACCGGCTTCCGTAAAATGGCCAGTACATCCACAAACATCCTCACAATCTCGCTAATAATTGATGCAGCCAAAGCCTCAAAAATACCTTTACATTTATGTTATATTGACTTCAGCGCTGCTTTCGATAACGTTGATAGGGGCAGATTGTTGAGGAAACTGGCACAATGGGGCATACCGCAGCACACTGTAAACATGCTACAACTTCCGCACACGGATACCTGGGTGCAGGTGAAATTAGGTGGTGGCACACACATCTCCGCAAAGGTTCCCCACAACAAAGGGTCTGAAACAGGGCTGTGTGCTTGCCCCGACCCTGTTTAATCTGTTTATGGCTGACCTTTCAAAGGCGCTCAACTCCTGCAATTCCCACTCACCAGGGCAAACACTGTCAAATCTCATGTATGCCGATGACGTGTACTGACGGCAATGCAGAACCACGCCTCAGAAAACATTCTGAATAAACTTGAGCAAGACACTTGAGAAAATTAACTTGAGCAAGACACGGACAATGTTAATAAACTACAAAAAGAACCTCCAAAAAAGCTGGTTCCTTGGCGGTACAAAACTTGTCCCGGTTCAAGAATACAAGTACCTTGGAGTGACATTCGACAAGGATGGGGCGTTTAGGCGTCAGAAAGAGGAAGCTAGAAGGAAAGGTTTACTGATTGCCTTAACAAGGAAAAATCTTGCAAGTAAACTGATGGGGCCTACCGTGACTCCGCTTCTGAAAGTAGTCCGGGCCAAATTACTCCCCTCAATTACCTATGGCAGTGAGGCAATGCGGGGAAGAGATGTAAAAGAGTTGGAAAGCACACAGGTCAAGGCTTACAGAATCTTGTTCAGCCTTCCATCCTACACATCACCTGCTCAAATAAGGCTGGAGTTTGGCCTCCTACGGCAAGATCTAGCTAGGCATGGTGCGTATATCATTTGCTTGCACAGGATCAGAAGTGCCACTACAAATAGGCTAAACTATCTGCTGTGGCAGGACATACAGCATAGGGAGCATTCCCAAGCTAGAAGCTACCTACAACTAGACCTAAAATCTACCCAACTCACAGAACTTTGGAATGCACAAATCGGCTATCCCAATTTAATAAAACTGGTGTGGAAATCCTTAAAACAAATCTCTTTGGTGGAAGACAAAGCAACCTGCTCAAACAGATCGCACGCCTGGATGACCCTTAACTCCTATAAAACACTGGCTCCACAAATTTATTTCAACCAGGGCTACTCGAAGTCCATAAAAATGAACTTCTTGAGGCACAGGATGGGAATTCTTCCATGCGCTCAGCACCTTCCACCATGGCAAAGGCCACTAGCACATGAGTCGTGCAGGTTGTGCAACAAGAAAGGAGGTGACACATTACACTTAATCTGCTTATGCAAGGAAGTGGGCCAAGCACGGAATCAGCTCCTTAAAGAACCCTTCAGACAGAAAGGCATTCCGACCAGGAGACAAGCGGTGTTAGCATGCTTAAATACAGGAAATACACAACTAAATTGTAAATTGGTCAAATTCCTTATGCTGGCTGAACAAAAAATGCCCAAGTTAGCGTAAACTGAACAAGGCCTGGGCTCCACAACGCTAAAAAGCATACGTTCCTAACAAGACCATAATAAGAATATACCGCCAGAAGTAAAGGGTTACCCCTCACAACAAGCGGAGATAACTGGACCCAAACAATTGAAAAGGCTGGACTAAAATAACATGTATCGTATAATTCATAGTAGCAAGACACTCAAAGTCTCATATAATGCCTACAACTAACTCAGACTTTTTTCTGGTAAAGATGTTCCCAAAAAGGGGTTTTAAAGTTTGTTTTAACTAGATACACACACTGATGAATTTGTTAATTTATTTTTGTATTTTATGTAGTAACATTGCAATGGTTTTAAGTAACTATGCAGGAAATAAAGAATCTGAATCTGAATAAGTTGAGTCTTTATTTTGGTGGAAAGATCTGGAGAGTCCATCTGCATTGGCATGGTTATTCCCAGGTCTATGTCCCACTGTATAGTCCATCCCCTGTAGGGAAATGGACCACCTCAAAAGTTTGGGTTTTCACCCTTCATCTGTTTTAGCCATAGGAGGGGCTTATGGTCTGTCTGCACAATGAAGTGAGAGCCAAACAAGTATGGCCTCAGCTTCTATAGTGCCCAAACCACAGCAAAGGTTTCCCTCTCAATGGCTGACCAACGTTTCTCTCTGGGGGTCAGCCTTGTGCTAATAAAAGCTACTGGTTGATCCTGACCCTCTGAATTAATTTGTGACAACACAGGCCCTTCCCCCAACTCAGATGCATCTGTTTGGGCAATGAAATGTTTGGAATAGTCAGGACTTTGCAGAATGACTGCAGTGCACATGGCCTGCTTGAGATCATCAAATGACTTCCAACAGCTAGTTGTCGACTGAACTTTCTTGGGCATTCTTTTGATGTGAGATCATTCAAGGGAGTCACTATGGACCCATACCCTTTAACAAATCTCCTGTAGTACCCAGTCAGGCCCAAGAAAGCTCTGACCTGAGTCTGGGTAGTGGGAGCAACCCAGTCCATTATGGTCTGGATTTTGCTCTACAATGGTTGAACCCGGCCTCCACCCACAAGGTGGCCCAGGTATACAACATTACTCTGCCCTATCTGGCACTTGGTGGCCTTGATAGTGAGACCTGCTTTCTGCAGAGCCTCTAAGACATTCTTCAGGAGGACCAGGTGATCCTCCCAGGTGGAGCTAAAGACAGCGATATCATAAAGATATGCTGCACTATAGGCTTCCAGGCCTGTAAGGACTTTATGTTCATCAACCTTTGGAATGTGGCAGGTGCATTCTTCAAGCCAAATGGCATCACAATAAATTGATAATGTGCACTAGGGGCTGCAATGCATCCTAAGCTAGTCTGATTTGCCAATATCCAGCAGTGAGGTCAAATGTGCTCAAGAACTTGGCTGAGGCCAAAGTGTCTATGAGTTTATCTGAAATAGGAATAGGGTGAGCATCAGTCCTAATGGATGCATTGAGCCCCATGTAGTCCACACAAAACCTAATTTCTCTTTTACCTCCCTGGGTATGAGGTTTGGGTACCAGGACCACTGGATTAGCCCAAGGGCTATCTGAGGGTTCAGTCACTCCCAATTCCAGCATCTTTTGGACCTCAGTCCTGATGCAATCTCTGACATGGTCAGGCTGCCTGTAAATCTTATTTTTAACAGGTAAGCTCTCACCTGTGTCCACTTCATGGGTACACCAGGTGGTCTGACGAGGAGTCAGAGAGCATGTGTCTGCAATGATTGAGGACCTTCCTGCAATCAATCTGATGTTTCTCAGTTAGGCTGCCTGCTAAGGCTACACTATCTACTGAGCCATCAGCAGGGTTCTGTGAGAGGAGATCAGGGAGTGGGTCACTCTCTTCCTCCTGTCCTTCATCAGTAGCCATGATGAGAGCCAAAAGAGAATGTCCTATTAGGGAAGACGTACAAAAGTGGAGTTTGTCCTTCAATGAATACAAACAAGAAGAGAGTATGTCCTTTATTGGAAGATTTACCAAGATGGAGTTTTTTTTGTAAGGGAAGCTGATTGCTTTCATAATTACATAATTTATTGTTGAATGTTTGGATATCTATTCAAAGATAGAGTTCTTTAGGTGAAACTGAGCGAGAAGACAGTGTGCCCTTTACAGAAACCAACAAGATGGAGTTCTTGCAGGAGCTTATAGAGGAGAATAGAGTAGATGTTTGTAAGGATGATGGACCAAGATGGAGTCCATAAATGAGCAGAACTAGAAGAGAGCATAGCCTTTTTGAGAAGACTTCTAAAGAGCGAGTAGATATATCAAGGTTGCCACTCACCTGCATGTTGTGAAGAGACCTGTTTCCAATCTTGGGCTTTCATTTGTCAGTTTCATGCATTCTTGGAAATCCTCTGTTTGCTTTGGTTGAAAGGGTTCGGCTGACATATCTGATAATAGTGCTCTGTAATGGAAGTGACCAGGAGTGTAGACACAGTGTCCTCGTGACATAGAGCGAGGTGTCGACACTAGGATCTTAGGAGGCGCTGGTGAATGAGCAGGGGCCTACTTGCCCAGGAGCCAGTCTCTTGTTAGGCCACGGGCGATTCTTGGTGAAAGCCTCAATGTGTCAAGAATATTGATTATGTGAAACTGGTTTTGTTTCTGAGGCCTCGGATCATGGGTGCACATAAGTCACATATGTTCTTCATTTCATCTGTTTAGACGGGATGTGATTTCTCTGTTTGGTTCCTCTAAGGATCTCTTTGCATATAAGGCACTTTCTTGAGGAGCATTCAGTATGGCAAGCAACCATGCTAGGATTTCTTACCTATTACTCAGCCTTGGCTAGGGCTCGGACGATCACCCCATGTCAATGAGAAGTCACGAGTCACTGTATTGTGTGAAGAGTGGTGATGGGGCTGGGCATGCAAAGAGATAATCTTACTTTTGGGAAATGTGTACTGTTAAGCTGAGTTGTTGATTTGATTTTCCCTTAAGAAGACTATGTGCAAGATGATGCCTCAGCAGGCTTCTGTCAAGAACTCCATAGCCTTGATCCATGAGACATCGCTGTAACCTGTATACTCTGCAGGAAACTCTAATCTAGCGACTCTTAGGAGGATGAGAGGTTTCCTTGTCCCACACAGTTCTGGATATCTGTCTGCAGAAAGTGTACCCTTTCACACTGATGGGAGCTAGAGGTTGATGGGTGCTGTATTAAAGGGATCTCCAAGGGAAGTTAGTGTTAGCAGCAGTGAAGGTTTTTGCACCATACAGGAGTTGGGTATCATGATCGTGGGGCTGTGTAACATTAGTCGTGCGAGAGGTCGTGCACTGTAGAAGAGGGCTAGGCACATGGGATGAGGGTGTCCATTCCAACATTATATGATTGACCCAGACCTGAAAAAAATGTATCTTGTATACTTGTCTCAAACGGTATAATGGTACCTCTGTTTGCAGCTTTGTATTCCACAGATCAACTTTCATGAAGGACACAGAGCGCTGCATGCCTTCAAACCGCACTGCAGTCCTTGCCAGAGGTTGATATGTGCAGTTTTCTGGATTATTTTTTCGGGTTTCCTGTGTTTGTGCTTGTTCATTTACCATTTAAAAACACTGAGCAGTACCTGTATTTTATTTTCTTACTCTGTAATAATTCGGTGGTTGATATATATTTTTTTAAGTATATCACCTCCATCCCAAGGTCTACTCATCTTATTATTACCTGATGTTTATATCACAAACACTTATTCCGTCTGTGTTCCCCATCACTTTGCACCCCTTAGGATGCCCTTCCAGGAATTTGTAGAACAATTTTCCTGTCTTGAGATCTGCAACTTGACTCCAGATGTCCTGAACAAGGAGGGCGTGGGCAAATGGCACACCACGCTCTTTGAAGGCTCCTGGCGTCGAGGGAGCACGGCTGGTGGCTGCATAAAGTTCCTTGGTAAGTGAAATAACTGCAGTGGAAATGCAATCTGCCGGAACTACAAGAGTATATACCGCACTTTTGTTGTCCCAAAACAAGTTTCAGAAGGGGCCTTGCATGGCACAAAGGCACATGTCAAACCTTGACCCATCTTTGGCGCACGTATCCCTTAGTGCATCTGCACATTGTGGGTCATACTCTAGTCTGTGATGGAAACATGGAACTATTTTTAGGTCTGGCTTGACAGAGCAGGTACCTGCAAGACATATTGTGACCAACTGTTTCAAATACACATTGAATGGGCTGTGGCTCCATCCAGAGGATTACCTTCTCCCTTCATGCTGTTGGCTCTTTGGGTTATCATTCCACCTCACTGGAAGTGCTATAATCGTAGTGTATGTGGATCTATGATTTGAATATGGCAATCGATAATTACCAGCTTTGCACATTCAAGTCCTTCGATCCTATGTTCATTTTATACAGAATACAATCATTTTTTACTACCTTTTCACATCACTTGCAAAACCAACAGGACAGGCTTTAATATTATAAATAATAACTGTGCGTGCAATGCTTGTAAACAGCATTTGTGAATGCAAGTTTTCACATGTGTTGGCACATTAAAGCCAGTCCTAATGGGTTTGCTAATGCTTGTTAGAAAAGTCACCTTCAGGTATGCTACAAGCATTATGAGGCTTTATTTATAGCAAATTGTGTGCTATAGTCAAGTCAAGTCAAGTCAAAACCACTTTATTCGATTATTAAAAATGATAAAAGTATACAAAACAAATATTAGTTTCTTTTTTTTTAAAATAGTATCAAAGCATAAAATTCCATTAAAAACAGTTAAAACAATTTCATGGTAAAAGTCAATTAATCGTTATCGATAGACTTATGTTGACTGGTTTCCATTTCTACTTGTGCTGCCTGTCTGACCCTCCTCTTTCTAATAGACGCGACAAGAAAACTTGCAACACCAAACATGGTTACAGGGGATTCCATTAATTGTAAAAACAATAAAGCAGGTTTGGACTGTATAAATGCATACTCTTTCAATACTGGAAGAATAAACCTTTTTCGAGCTTCATGGTACAGGGGACAAAAAACATGAAATGCATGGTATCTTGGGGGGAGAAATCATCGCATTTACAAACAGCCATATCCTCAGGCCTATTCCATCCCTTAGAGTCACTTAATACCAAATGGATCTGGTTGAAACGAAATTTTGTCAGTAGCCATCTGTGGAAAGGGATCGTAACTATGGAAAGGTACGATTGCATGGCTAGTGACGAAATGAGCAAGAAATGGGCCCTAACTGCGGGTTTACTTAGCTCTTCTGATTCCCGCCCTAGCTCGCTGAGCTTAATGTAATTTATTTTAACCCATTTAAAGTCAGCTTTACATAGACCTTCAGGATTGGAGAAAATCTCTGGGCGCCCCAGTTTCATTGTTATCATTTTAATATAGGACAGCCACCGGATTTCCTTCATTTTATCTAAGTTTGTACAATCCTTCAGAATCTTGTGGTTCAGGGTAAGATTCGAGTTCAACCAGATTCTAATCCAAAGCAGTAATGGGGCCATTTTTATTATATCTAAAATATAGCCTATCCCCAACTCAAGGTGGACCGAGTGGCTCGCTGTCGATTGGGGAAGGCCGAGGAGGGCACGTAAAAATTTGTTTTCTTCTCTTTGAATAGAATCAGATTTAATATATCCCCGTTTTGCAGCCCCATACCTAGTAATTGATATAGTTTTAGCTTTGTAAATTGCTAGGATTGCTTCGCATGGTTTTCCCCCCAGTCTTTTAGCAAAACCTAATATTGCCGCTGCGGAGCTTCTCACAGCATTGACCTTAGTGGAGAGTTGCGGTGCCCAAAGTCCTTAGTCGTCAAAGACAACACCCAAATAGGTAAACACTTTCACTCTTGAGATTGCTTCCTTGTTGCAATAAAAGGATTTAATGTTATTTTTCCTCATGCCAAATGACATAATATGGGATTTACCATTGGACCACAAGGTCCAATGATTTCTTAAAATCCCCGAAAGAATCTAATCATCTTTGTAGACCAAGGGGGGTCTGAGCAAGTAAGACGGCATCGTCCGCGTATAGGAGTACAGGGATGGGCGTTCCTCCCATGCGCGGACTATCTAGTGTTGCCGTTAACAAGTTTTCTTCCAGGGTGTTTATATATAAGATAAATAACATAGGGGCCAGGATACATCCCTGGCGCACCCCTCTGCCTGATTTAAAACTTGCGGTACATTTCCCCTCCTGCGACATCCTTATTGAAGCTCTCAGGTCTCTATGTAACTCAGCTTAAAAGTACACCAAGGACCGATCAAGTCCTAGATCCAACAACATGGTCCACAGTCTTGATCTATTGACTAGATCGAAGGCTGTGGACAGATCCATAAATCCCAGAAAGATTGATCCATTGACAGCCTTCGTATATTTAGATACAATTAAATGTAGATTAAGACATTGGTTCTCCGTCCCCCTCCCCATTCTAAAGCCATACTGGGCATTACATAGAATATCTTTCTCCGTAGCCCAGTCTGTTATTTTAGCTAGAATAACCTTCCCTAAGATTTTAATGGAGGAATCTAGTAAAGATATTGGCCTATAACACCTGGCATTTCCCCTTTGGCCCTTCTTAAACACAGGGATTATAATTGAACGGGACCATGATTTCGGGAACCCTGTGGCAGCCAATGTGTTAAAAACATTTGTCAGTATTTTTGCCCAGTATTTGGGATTAATCATATACATGTCCAAGGGCCCGCCGTCAGGGCCTGGCGCCTTGCCCCCTGCCGTACCCTCTATCGCTTTTTCAACCTCCACTGTATTAAAGCTGATAGGTAACAACGGTGGGTCAGAAATTGGTACCTCAAAGGTTTCTAGGTCAATATTGCTCCCATAGATCTTTTCAAAGTGGGTTAACTCGCAGTCGTCTCCTGTGCCCTGTTGTAAACGGAGAAAGCGGAGGAAATACCTTGTTCATTTTGCCCAGCAGTTTAAAGGACTGGATTTTGGACCCTGAGGAATCCTGAGCCCGTGTGCTCCAACGGAGGTCTAGCGCCACAGCTGAGGGAGTGGAAGCAGTCAGTGGGAGCGGGACTGCGAGGCCCAGAGGTGCTTGCGCCACGTCATCGCGCGCACCTGGTGCCTCTTCCCGCCCCCCCTCCTCCCCGAGGGCTCTTAACGACTCGCGGCCCCCGCTCCGCGGGAGCCGCTCGCAGTCGTCTCCTCTGCCCTGTTGTAAACGGAGAAAGCGGAGGAAATACCTTGTTCGTTTTGCCCAGCAGTTTAAAGGACTGGATTTTGGACCCTGAGGAATCCTGAGCCCGTGTGCTCCAACGGAGGTCTAGCGCCACAGCTGAGGGAGTGGAAGCAGTCAGTGGGAGCGGGACTGCGAGGCCCAGAGGTGCTTGCGCCACGTCATCGCGCGCACCTGGTGCCTCTTCCCGCCCCCCCCTCCTCCTATATTTTCTTCCTACCAGACGCGAACGCGGGACGCGCGCGGACGGAAGCGCGGGCAAAGACCGGGCAAAGAGCGGGCCGTTTGAGGCCGTTCGAGTACGGCAGAGTCCGGCCCCGGCCCATCCTCTTTGCCCGACCCTGCTTTGCATTTCTTTGTTTCCCTTTGCTCCCTGTACATTGAGTCCACTGATTAGTGTGTGAAACACTATACAGTTATAAGCAGATTTTAATATGCCTCTAAGATCAGGTAAAGAACGCACTGTCCAAATCTAAATCACCAACGGAGTTGTTTCAGGCCCTTTGGACGCTTTTATTACCCGAGCCACAGGGATTCTAGAAAAGGAAATCGCGATGGTGGAAAAAAGACTTTCTCTTGACCTTGTCAGTGGGAAGCGATCCTCTCTGGGTGGTTTAGCAATGATTACTAGCCCTGTCACACATGCAGCTTTTAACTGTATTACCACTGAGGCATTAGTTCATATTGATAGTGTTGGAGAGGGCCTCCCTGTTTCCTCCTCGTCCCATGTACACCACAATTTGGAGGATACTCTTTCAAGCGGGGGAGACGAAACCCAGGATAGTGGGGGTAAAGAACCTAGTTTTATATCCAGTCTAAACTCTTGTCACCTATCTCCTAATGTCTCTAATACCAATAACATTGTCTCGTATTCCCCAGTAGAGGCAGACCACTTGGGTCCAGATCCAAGTTCTCGTAAGAGGAAGCAAGATATGAGTCACAGGGGGGGGGAGAGATAGCAAGATGCCCAAATTAAAAGACACATCCAACAAAGTTACTTCAGCCCACGAGCTCCCCCGGGATACACAAATACCACCAGTTTTCCCAAATGTGCTATGCCCTTCCCTTAACTCCTTAGGATCTTCTAACCCCTGTCCCTTGTGTCTAAATAGTGATGAAATCCTATTGGCAAAAATGGAGGCTATCATTAAAACTCTTCTACTTCCCGTATTGGAACGTACAAGATTGATGACTTCTAAAATAGATACCATGGAGTCTACAGTAAGGACAAATATGGGTTTGCTACAACGGTTAGCCAGCCCTTGTTCTGTTGTAGGCCCCAGTACACAGCCAACAACAAAGATTACCTGCACTAAAAATGCCCTCACTAGTAAAACTACCAAACCTATAGTTACAGGGGCAGACAACAACAAATCGATAGGGGGGGGGGAGACCAAGAGACATCCCTAATAAGGCAATTGAGGGCAATTCCTCACAGGCTCCAAAGACGAAGGTAAATGATAAATCTAACCCTGTTAAACTCAATCCCAGCACTCCTCGCCAGCAATCACTAAGGTTTACATCTAACCACCGAAGCCCAAACATCCCGAGGGTGGGGAAAAATTCTAGGTACACTAACCCCCGTGCAGATCTCCCTCCGGAGGCAACACAATACACAATAGTATTAACTGGTGTTGCCCCTCTAAAGCCTGGTTACAAGGAGTCAGACGGGGATCTACGTAATAAGGTGATCTTCTGGCTGAATAAAAACCGTCCCCTGCCGCAATCTTTGTCAACGGAAATTCTCTTCGTAAGAAGAGTTGATTGGGTGGGTCACGGGACTAAAGATTTAGAGGGTGACTGCATATTAACCTCATTTAAAGACCCTTGGGTAGTAGACACCATCTGTAGAGAAGCTAGGTTTGCTAGACAGGGTGATGTTCAAACTCTGGGGCTAGCATATTTCTATCCCCAGAGACAGTGTTCTTTTGCACCTGTCAAAAACTCTGGGAGACCACCTGTCAGGAGGCATCCCATAGCGATGACACCATATCCCCAATCACTCCCATTTCTCTTCAACCGCTATGGCCCCCTTTCTGATCTTGAGGCCGTAGATTGACATCACATATCATTCAGGCAGCCTAATTCAGCTGAGAACTGTGGGCTTGTGTTACCGACACCATGTCTGGAGGTTATTTTGCCCACTAATAATGCTGAGGAATGTTCGGGAGTATTGGACACCGAAGAAACCGAAGAAGCCATTGTCTCAGTACCAAGGGTCCCAAAGGAGGTTATGTTGGTGGGACAAACTCCGGATAACCACAAAGGTACAGAGAGAAGGCCGGGCATAGGGGGTGAATTGGTATCTATGGAAGCTCCGGCCCCTTTGTTCCCCAATGTTGCCCCCTCTTTGGAACCATTTAACATACTGTCTTGGAACATTGCCGGGGTTAAGGGTCGTATGCTCTCTGAGGACTGGCTGGAGTTCATGGACACATTTGATATCATCCTTTTACAGGAAACATGGGCACCAGACCCAGTCTACAGGTTGGGATATGTCAACTTTTTTAAACCAGCAATCAAGGGTGGTAAGGGGCGAGCTTCCGGGGGTCTGTTGATCTGGGTGAAGCAGTCACTCGGTTATTACCCCACTGAGATACACGTAGTGAACCCTGATCTTTTGATAATTAAGTTAAGTAAGGCAGGCCAATGTGATCTGGTAGTATTTAACATATATGCTCGAGGTTTACCTGGCGGTCGCTGCCCCCCCTTGTTGGATGTTTTGGACCACAAACTTGCTGGCTTGGGTAGTGGAATTGTTACCATCTTAGCAGGTGATTTAAACTGCACTTTCGAGCCACTCTATGATATAGGGGACAACTGGGGAACAGCAGAGGATGCAGCCTGGGGTATTCCCGATCTATTACCTGCTAAAATTGTTAAAGCGAGTGAGGCTGCAGTAAGCTGGACGGCTCTTTGCTTAACCCGAGGATTTCGGGCCACAAACGGACGTACCAAATCAGACTTAAGAGCCAATTTCACTTTTGACAATGGTCAGAGGAAAAGCCGGATTGACTATTTTCTGCTAAAGCTGGAATATTGGCAGTTGTTGGTGGACATGGAAGTGGTATCTCGCCCTGAAAGTGACCACAACCCCCTGGTACTTAAATTAGGGATACCAGGAACGAGGAGATTGGAGGGTCCTGGTTCCTCACAGACAGGGGATGTGTATCTGACTAACGATCGGAAAAGGTTAAAATGGGTTAGATTTGTGAACGATGAGTCCTTACAGGAAAATGTTAACTCTGTGGTCTTAAAAACGCTGGATGAAATAATGTTATATGAACTGCCGGAGGGTAGCTCTGAAAATACTAATATTAACATAATCATTGATCTTCATGAATGCTGTTTTGACCATCTTAAGACCCTACTTTCTCTCCCATGTCAGAAGGGAACTGCCAAATCAATTGTCCCCCGCCAGAAATGGTATAATAAAAAGTGTAGGAGGCCCACGGTAACGTTATCAAGGCAGTAAAATCCCGGAATATGGATGTAATTAAAGCGGCTAGATCACAATATAAGAAATTCCAGTGGGAGGCCAAACGGGAGTGGGAGGACACGTATTGGTCAGATCTTCTGGACGCTTCCACCATGAATGACCCGACTAAATTTTGGAATTTGGTAAAATGGGGGAAGGATCCCGACTTACGTACCCCCTCCAACCATGTGCCTCCCGAGGCTTGGGTGACTTTCTATGCGGCACAATTTAGTATTGAGAATATTAATCCCCCTTGCACTTTGGGCAAGGCGTTTTTGCCATTCACCTGCGCGGAGAAACTTAATTTCTCCGAAGACGAGGTAGAACTAGCACTTGGATTGACGCAGCGGGGGAAAGCACCAGGCATGGATCTCATCCCTGCTGATTTGCTAAAATGTAAGCCTGCCCTCTGGGTGCCTTATATAACCAAGATCGCTAATGCAATTGCCAAGGGTGCCAGAATTCCCAAGTCGTGGAAGGGGGCGGAGATACTCCCAATCCATAAAAAAGGGGACAGGTCTAACCCGGGTAATTATCGTCAGATTAGTCTCTTGGACTCTATCCAAAAAATCATTGCACGCATGGTTCTGGGCAGGGTCCAAGGATGGATCGAATTAGAGGACATATTATCGCCCATGCAGGCGGGCTTCAGATCGGGAACAAGTACCATCGACCAGGTGTTCAGATTTTGTCTGATCTACTGGAAGGTGGTCTTGCTTGGCAATGGTACCATCTTTGCAGCATTTATCGATCTGAAGTCCGCCTTCGATCTAGTGCCGAGGGATAAACTATGGGTTGTCCTGAGGGAACGAGGTATACCCATGGAGCTACTAGACCTAATAGTTAGAATGCATGAAGACAACTTTGCAAGGGTGAGGTGGGGTGGTCAGGGTCAAGTGACGGAACCGTTCCCCGTAACCCGTGGCGTTCACCAGGGGTGTGTCCTGGCACCTACCCTTTTTATCTTATTTATGGATCAGTTAGTTAAATTCTTTGCGGACACTCCTACCGATGCCCCTATGTTGCAGGGACTATGTTCCCAATGCTTATCTTCGCTGATGACACCCTACTCCTCTCTAGAACACGAAGCGGACTTCAGCGGGCGCTGGACCGCTTTGAGGAGTTTTGTGACATTAGCGACCTTAAGGTAAACGTGGACAAGACCAAGTTCATGGTCCTCACAAGGAACCATCCTGTCCGGAGCTCTGTAAGCATGAGTGGAGTAAATCTGGAACAAGTTGAGACCATGACATACCTGGGGGTTACACTAGATCGCTGTCTGAAATGGAAAGACCAAGTTGGTGCTCAGCAGCTTAAGTTCACCCGTCTTGCTGGGTGTCTTTTGAAGGAACAAAAGAAATCAATAACTAAACGGGTCATCCCAGCTCTTAAGATCTACGACACTAAAATAAATTCAGCAATCTTATATGGTGCCGATCTTTGGGGCTATATGGATCTTTCCAATCTTTTTAAAACTCAGTGTAAGTTTCTACGAAACTTGATTGGATTACCGCAATCGACCCCTTCCATTCCCCTTTGTTTGGATCTGGGGTGCCTTCCTATCGATGAGATGGCCAGATTTAGGCTGGTGGCCTTTTGGAGGCGTATATGGACCTCTCAGGATCTTGCTCTTTTCGCGAGGGAATTGGCGGAAGTAAGGTCAATTGGGGGTTCTGGGAGAATTCCCTGGCTCCGAATGGTAAAAAAGATCCTAGTTGACATGGGGTTGGAACAGTTATGGACATCTCCCAGTATCAGTGCCTTTCCTTCCAAACAGGAATTTAAGGCACTCTACTGGGCCTCACTCCGCAGAACACGTGTCCTTGCCTCCGGTACCACTAGTCTCACCGGACGGTTCCTGACCTTCAAGTTGGATCCCCTTCGGGAGTTATATTGGGATATAATTACCAAACCACTAGACAAGAAACTCTACCACCAGTTTCGGGTGGGAGCCTTGCCATTAAACACCTTTACGAACAAGTGGACTAACGTTGCTACCAAATTTTGTAGATGGTGCCCATCCCACAAGGAAACCGAGGGCCATTTCTTGTTCGCCTGTCCTGCCTACTCTGCACCGCGAACCAAATGGCTAAAACCCCTGTTCCAGCGCCTTCCTTTCAGAAAGTCAGCAGAGGCCTTCATGGTTCTTAGATCTAACACCTCAGAGGTGTTCGTGGTAAGTCTAGCTAAATTCCTAGGTTGGGCCTGGATTATTAGGTTAAAATGAAGTTAAAATTGCTAAATAGATCCTCCGATATTCTCACTCTGTGGTTACCTGCTTCCACCCCCTTTTAGCATAGGATATTACATAACATCTGCTGTTTCTGGAATGGTTTTGCTAAATCCTTAATCTTATTTTTTATAAATTCATGGTATCTGAGAGTTTTTTTATATGTTTTCGACAGGTTTGTCTTTATATTCCTAGTTGTTTAATAACATCTTAACTTTAATCTGTTTTTTTCTGTTCTGCTTATTTTTTTGCCCAGTTTTCTTTTATTATTTTTGTACTAGGTTGATACTGTTACGTTTTAAACTCATAAATTTTATAAATGTACATTGTTAATATAACTATATAGCATGAAAGATTTATTTTAATATGTTATAATGTGTCTTTTATGATTTGTTATAAATCGAAATAAAGACTTTAAAACCTGAACCTGGGTTAACCATACCTCCTCTGAGATGTTAACTTCTAATACAGCGTTCTGGGTACCAGTGAACAAAGGATTGTTGACAATTGCCCAAAACTTGGCACAACCTTTCATTGTTGCTTTTTCCATTAATGCTGCCCAAGCATCTTGTTTAATTTCGTTTTTCCGTGCCTGGACTGTTAATGAGTACTCTTTCCTTAGCTGAGCTACTAAACTTTTATTCCTAGGAGTCTTGTTAAGAGCCTTTTTAAGTAAGTTATGAGCTTTAGTGCATTTATGATCAAACCAGCCGCAGGCAGAATTCGGGTCTTAATTGTTCTTTAGCCACTTGCTGGCAGATAGCTTCACACGATGCTATTACATCCCCCACATAAATGAGGGGGTCTGCACATAATATTTAGTTCCGAGCCCACCTTTGTAGTAATGGTGTGCAGAAAATCTTCCGGAGTAACCTTACACCATTTTAATCTCCTCCCTTGATCTTTAACTTTTAGATCAGCTGCAACTTGGACCAGAGATGTTTTATTCAGGAGGGCAAGACAGTTATCCAGTTCAATCACTACCGGATTGTGGTCACTGAAGGAAGAGGGTATAGCATTATAAAAAATAACGTGGCTTAAAAGTCCAGGGGATAGGAATATGTAATATATTATTGATTCGCAGTCCCTAGCTCTGTACGTTGGAACACAGTTATTCTCATCAATAAACCCCACCTCAAACAAGTCATTATTGGACAAAAGTGCCTCCAAAGCTTCCCCCTTGGAACTATGTTCGAAATGTTGAGGGGTTGTGAAAGCAGGAGCATCACTGTCGCTATATTGGCAGTTTAAATTACATAAATGTACATTAAAATCTCCCATCAGGATATAGTGAACAAAAATGGTTTGATTTTCCTTATAAGTTATTTAAAAATTTGACAACGAATGCAGATGCTCGTTTGGGGACTCCCCTTGCAGAGAGTTGTGACAGTTAATAAGAATTAGTTTAGTGTTATTTGCCAAACTTACTTCTAATATTAGATAGTTTGGGGAAGTACAATCCACCTTTTTAACTCTTCCTGTAATGTTTACTGAAACCAGAAACATCAGTCCCCCTCTATCTCTCCCTGCTAACGAACTCAAGGCAGGTACACAGTAAGATGTAAAGCCATTAATCCAAAAATCACAAACCTTGTCCCAAGTCTCTTTCACCAAATTTAGCCAGACATTATCATCCCTTTTGGACCGAAGGCCAGCAATATTCCAACTTAATATTTTTACCTTTTCCGCCACTCCCTCAATATTGCTTGCACATAAAGGTTGAGTATTATTATGGGAAATTTTTACTTGTGCAGATTCCATACATCCTGGATCAGCCAGTCTCTCCCCTCCCTGTTCCTCCCAGACCTCCCAGACCTCACGCCAGTCACACGCCTCTAGACCCGAGAGTGAGTCGAATCTATTCTGTGTCATAACATTGGGCCCTTCCCTGCAGTGATTTTCAACGTTATAGAAGTGTGTTACTGTAGGGGCCTGAGGCACAATAGGGGTAAATGGTCTAAATCTCCCAGGATTAGGATTAGGAGGAGCTTTGATTAAATGGGTGTAAAAGTAACCAAGTGGTCGCACGCAAATACTATTTGTATCGTAAACCAAGGAGGCTGCCCTTAACAAAACTGTGGCAGCATGTTGAGGATGTTTAAAATTTACAATAATACAGTCCCCAGTGCATGTCTTTGTGGACGGGCCAATCCAGTTTGCCCTTCTGGTGGACAATATTTGGTCGGAAAATATAGAAGGGAAGCCGCATCTCCTACTCAACCATGACACTGTTTTGTTTTTTAATGAATCGTGTGATTCCTCCTGTGACTGGGCAAGATGGTGATCAGGAGGCGGGACATTAGTAAGAACAACCATGTAGGGGGATGTATGACGTTACAACGCATACTTTTACAACGCCTACCTTTACAACGCATTTTTTACACCGCAACATCCATTACAACGCACACCATTACAACGCATTCCACTACAACGCATACTACATTTACAACGCATACCATTACAACGCATTACGTTACATTGCATGTAAGGTAAGTGTTGGATAGTGTAGGGGTAAACATTACTATTCTAACTCCAGGGGGTGCAACAGTAGGGTAAGTGTTGGATAGTGTAGGGGTAAAAATTACTATTCCAACTCCAGGGGGTGCAACAGTAGGGTAAGTATTGGATGGTAAGTTATGTGTTGTAATGGTATGCGTTGTAATGACTGCGTTGTAATGGTATGCGTTGTAGTGGTGTGCGTTGTAGTGTCATGCGTTGTAATGACTGCGTTGTAAATGCATGCTTTGTAATGGATTTTGCGTTGTAAAAGTTTCGTTGTAATGGTAGTGCGTTGTAAAAATTGCGTTGTAATCGTTGTATACCACGTAGGGTGCACAATCAGGGGGAAGGTGTATGAAGCGACTTATCTTTGGCTGTCTAAATTCCAATGTACTATCTGGACCTGGAAAATGTTGTTTAGTAGTACGAGATGATGGGGTAGGGTCAGGGGGAGTAGCTTCACTAACAGTAATATGCTGGCTTCGTTGCTGCTGGTTATCTTTACTTTTTCCCTGTCCCACACCAACAGGACCCTTAGCGACAGCCTTCACTTTTTCGACCGAGGCCAAGTGTGTTGCTAGCAAACCTCCTAGCCTCTTAACTTCTGAGGTGACAAAATCTAATTTGAGCACCAGGGGGTTGATGATTTCCTCCATCTTAGCCTCAATCTTAGCTTCTATGTTGCCGACCAGTAAAGCAAATTGTCTGGGCTTATGTTAAAACTGGCTGCACTATTTACTTACTGTGGGTCGGTTCCAGCAACACGATCACTTTGAACTGATTGAGTAGTTTCTACTCTTTTTTTACTGTGCTTCCCCCCGCGTTTAACTTGTAATTTTCTGCAGGTTCTCACTGGTCTAGAAGCTGGCGGGACCTCCTCTGAATCCTCAATAGATATATCAGGTAATTCCTCCTGCAGCTCGGAATGGACCTGTGCTTCAGCCCTTACGACCACCCGATTATCCAAATCAAGCGTGTCATCAGCTAGGATTTCCACTGGGGAATTAGGGGTATCTTGGTGTAAAACAGGTGGGCTCCCTAAACCTAGTGAGGCTCTCATATCTTTATTAATTTTATCTACCATTTTTACCAAGTAATTGTCCAATGTGCCTGCACCAGGTAGAGCCTTATCAGTTTTAGCTTTAGACATAGTCAGAACTTGAAAATAATACTTTGGTATTAGATAAGAGACCTGGCAAGTGATAAGAGTAATATGCCCTGGTACTAAGGTTACAAGTATGTTAACTAGTTTAGTACCTAATACCTATAACAAAACCCTATCCAAGTTCAAAAGAGATACAGAGTCTCACTTAGGCCAGAGTAACGTGTGTTGCAGGACCAAAGGTCCGTGGCCCGGCCCGGCCTCCTTCGGCCTTGGACGGCCACAGACGGCCCTCCCTTTGCTCAGGCTTAGCCCGGCACCCGCCCGCGCCCGTCCCACGTTGCGCGTCCCGCGTTGCGCGTCACTGTTTGGACCTTTAAGGTTATGACGATGATGGGGCGGAGCTACGGTGCTGGTGTTGGCCCCGCGGTCTCCTGGGCCTCAGAGTCCTTCACAGTGCCCCCAAACGTTGCGCCTTTGCTCGTAGGCGAAGCGTCTCCCGCGGAGCGGGAGGCGCGAGCAGTAGATGAAGCCCCGGTGAAGAAGGGGCGGAGCTACGGTGCTGGTGTTGGCCCCGCGGTCTCCTGGGCCTCCGAGTCCTTTACAGTGCCCCCAAACGTTGCGCCTTTGCTCGTAGGCGAAGCGTCTCCCGCGGAGCGGGAGGCGCGAGCAGTAGATGTAGCCCCGGTGAAGAAGGGGCGGAGCTACGGTGCTGGTGTTGGCCCCGTGGTCTCCTGGGCCTCAGAGTCCTTTACAGTGCCCCCAAACGTTGCGCCTTTGCTCGTAGGCTAAACAAATGTCGACTAATAATGACAGCAATTTGTGTGCTAAGGCAGTTATAAAAAGTGATGCATGATAGCTGTGTGTACTGCATCTCAAAGGGCGGATTTCGTTTGTCATACTCTAGTTTTCCTTTAAAAACAATGAAGACTTTGGTCATCGATAGTTAGAATCCAGGTACGATGTACTCTACCAGGGGTGTTGATGTGAAGCCATGGCATGTTGTAGTGAAGTGAAATAAATTATTTTTGTTCTGGATATGGTACATTATTTAAGCTGTTTTGTTAAATCAGAAAAGGCTGTGACTGGAGAATAGGTTGGTATTACATCTGAAATTAACAAGTAAATGAGAAACTCAGCTTAAGAAATAGAAGCAGATTTTGTTCTTTCAATGTTCCAGTACATTTGGAGTGTGAATATCCCTTATCATTTTGTAAGGTATCCAGTTTGTGAAAAAGCATCACTGTTAGAAGGGGCGATCTCAGAGGGCCAGGTTATGCTCACCCGACCACCCCGGGACCCACCTCTCCCACAAGTAATGCCGAGTCTTAACGTGAGGTCCTCGCCGGGGAGGACGTCGGGTCTAGGATCGTACACACTGAGCTCACACCACACTTATGAATGGACACCACACCGTAGGTTTTCAGTAACAGGTTCTTTATGAACAGTAAAAAGGAAGCAGCACTCTTATTTACAAGCGATCGAGGGATCGTAAAGTCTCAGGAATTCGGGAAGAGGGAAGCGGGACAGTCTCAGTCTTTAGGCCAGGACGAAGCGTACCCTGCGCACAGCTCTCAATCCTCGAGCCGGGGGATACGGAAGATGATGGTCGTACTGGTTGCTTCACTCACTTCGAGTCGACTCAGGTCGTGTTGGTAGCGTCGATGGTCCAGCAGGACCAGAGTTCTCCTCGAGCCGCGACGAGGTCAGCAGGGCTCGATCCGGAGGTGTTCTTGAGGAGCAGCGACAGCGTCAGCAGGGCTCAGGAGGTTTCACCAAGATCTCTTTAGAGTTCAAGCTCGAGCCGCGACGAGGTCAGCAGGGCTCCGAGGTTCTTAGTTCCGTCTTTGCGAGGACGAGCCGCGACAGCGCCAGCAGGGCCCTGATGTTCCAGTTCCGTGTTATGAGAAGGAGCCGCAACAGCGTCAGCAGGGCTCGAAGATTTCAGAGGTTCAGTTTTCCCCAAGGGTCAGCCGCGATCAGATCAGCAGGGCTTTCTTGTCCAGGATACAACTGCCCGCTAGTTGTTGGGAGGGCCTTGATATAGTTCAGTGGCCCTTTGATGTCCGGACCCTCGCAGGCATAGGTCTCATGCCTTGGGGGGCTGGTCGTTGGGGAGGTCCGGCGGTTGGCTCTTTGATCCTTTTTGAAGATGCGCCCGGGAATTCCCAGACGCCCAGCAGGTCTGGAGCCAGCACTCGGGGGAGCCAGAGGTGCGATTGAAACTGGCCCTCAGGGGGAGGACAGAGGTGTGAGAGAAACCAGTCTTTCGGGGGAGGCCGGAGGTGCAATCGAAACTCCCTGTCTTATCTCACTCGGGGGAGCCCTTTACCCCCCAGCCGGGACTGGCGCGTCTAGAGCCTAAGTTTCGCTGGGGCCGGGGTCATGCTAGGCCCAGGGAGTCAGGGGCCTCAGGAAAAGAAAATGGCTGTCGGGCCCTGTGGGGTGATGCAGGGGCATGCGGGGCTGGTCGTCGGCTGCGGGGTCGTGCAGGGAGTTTGGGCGTACAGGGAACAGGACGACCAGGGGATTCTGGGTGCAGGGCTAGGCTAGCTGGGTGCTGAGGAACGGGGGGGAACCACGCCACAAGGCCAGGTCCAACACGCGTCCCCCCCAGCTAAAAGGCGGAGAGAACTACCCATCCCCTTGGGGGTTCTCTTCACTGAGGCGGAAGAATCGGGACAGGCCGTCTGCGTTGGAGTGGTCAACACAAGGACGGTGCTCGACAGTAAAATCCATCCCCTGGAGGGAGATGGACCATCGCAACAGTTTGGGGTTCTCCCCTCTCATTTGCATTAGCCACCGGAGGGGTCGGTGGTCGGTTTGGACCCGGAAGTGAGTACCGAACAGGTAGGGCCTCAGCTTCTTCAGGGCCCAAACCACTGCGAAGGCCTCCCACTCGATGGTGCTCCACCTTTGCTCTCGAAGGAGTAGCCTCCGGCTAATGAATGCCACTGGCTGGTCTAGGCCGCGTTCGTTCACCTGAGATAGGACTGCTCCGATGCCATGCTCGGGCGCGTCCGTTTGGACCACGAACTCTCGGGAGTAGTCCGGGGCCTGCAGTACGGGGGCAGTGCACATGGCGTCTTTTAATGCTTCGAACGCCTCTTGGCAGGCGGGGGTCCAGCTAACTTTCTTCAGCTGGTTTTTGGAGGTTAACTCCGTGAGGGGGACTACGATGCTGCTGTATCCTTTTATAAATCTTCGGTAGTACCCAGTGAGCCCTAGGAACGCCCGCACTTCCGTCTGGGTTGTGGGGGCCTCCCAGGCCACAATCGCATCGATTTTGGGCTGGAGGGGGGCTACTAGGCCGCTTCTGACCTGGTGCCCCAGGTAGACCACGGACCCTTGTCCGATTTGGCACTTGCTTGCTTTAATGGTGAGACCTGCCCTCTGCAGGACCATCAACACCTCCCAGAGGTGTTGGAGGTGCTCGGACCAGTGGGAGCTGAACACCGCGATATCGTCTAGATACGCGGCACTAAATTCCTCCAACCCAGCCAGTACCTGGTTAACCAGCCTCTGGAAGGTGGCGGGGGCATTTTTTATTCCGGAGGGCATCACCCGGAAATGGTAGTGACCATCCGGGGTGGAGAAGGTGAATCTCTCTCTGGCCCCCTCGGTGAGGGCGATCTGCCAGTATCCGCTGGTCAAGTCGAACATGCTGAGATAGCGAGCAGCTCCTAGGCGGTCAATAAGCTCGTCAGCTCGGGGAATGGGGTGAGCGTCGGTCCTGGTGACTGCGTTGAGCCCGCGGTAGTCCACGCAGAACCTCAGCTCAGGAACAGCGCCGGGGGTGGCCGCCTCCGGAACCAGGACCACGGGGCTGGCCCATGGGCTGTCAGAGGCTTCAACCACTCCCAGGGCTAGCATCTTGGAGACTTCGGCATTGATGCAGGCCCGGACTCGGTCAGGGACGTGGTAGGCTCTGTGCCATACCGGTGGGCTATCCCCGGTGTCCACATCGTGGACGCACCAACCGGGGACGAGGGAGAAAAGGTCAGATAACTGTCCCAGTAAATGGCGACAGTCCTCGCGCTGCTCGGGGGTGAGGGAGGGGGAGAGACTCACTCCCTCTACGGAGCCATCTTTCTCTTTCGTACACAGGAGATCGGGGAGAGGCTCCGTGTCCTCCTCCGCTCTGTCGTCGGTGGCGAGGAGCAAACTCAACTCGGACCGCACGAAGTTGGGTTTGAGGCGGTTCACATGAAGGACCCTCAAGGGGTTCCTGGGGGTCTGCACATCGATGAGATAGATAACCTGGCTCTTGCGTTCCACCACCTTGAAGGGTCCTGTCCATTTGTCTTGCAGGGCACACGGTTCCACTGGGGCCATCACCCAAACCTGCTGTCCGGGCTGAAACTCGACCCAAGTGGCATTCTGGTCATACCAACGTTTCATTTCTTCTTGACTGGCCTCGAGGTTTGCCTCGGCCAGTTCTCGGAACTTCCGAGTCTGATTTCGGAGGGCCAGGATGTATCGAAACACATCTGGAGGGGGCTCCGGGGCCGCCGTTTCCCAACCTTCCTTGACCAGGCTGAGGGGCCCCCGGACGGGGTGCCCATAGAGCAGCTGGAAGGGGCTAAACCCCAAGGATTTCTGGGGGACTTCACGGTAGGCGAACAGGAGACAGGGAAGGAGGACGTCCCACTTGCGCCTCAGGGGCTCCTCGAGACCCATGATCATTCCCTTGAGGATCCGGTTGAATCGTTTAACCAGGCCGTTACCTGGGGGGTGGTATGGGGTGGTGAACTTGTACGTCACCCCACACTGTTGCCAGAGGGACTTCATGTACTTGGAGATGAAGTTCGTTCCCCTGTCGCTCACCACTTCTCGCGGGAATCCCACCCGGGAGAAGATCCCCATGAGAGCCCGCCCTACCACGGGGGCCGTCACCATTCGGAGGGGAATGGCCTCGGGGTATCGAGTGGCATGGTCCACCAGGACGAGGATAAACCGGTGGCCTAAGGAGGTCCGGGGGTCTAGGGGCCCCACGATATCTATTCCCACCCATTCAAAGGGTGTACTGACCACGGGGTAGACTTGGAGGGGTGCCTTGCGCCTCCCGCCGCTCTTCCCGCTGGCCTGACATGTGGGGCAGGACCTGCAGTGGGCCTCCACATCGGAGCGCATGCCGGGCCAGTAAAAGTGCGTGACCAGGCGGTGGTACGTTTTGTCTTGTCCCAGGTGTCCCGCCAGGGGCACATCATGGGCCAGGTTCAGGAGGAAGCAGCGGAAGCATAGGGGTACCACCAGCACCCGGGCTGACCCTAACTCGGCGGACTTCTGTTCACTATATAACAGGCCGTTTTCCTAATAGACAAGGTGGGAGCCGGACTGGTCACCGTCGGCCTGGGTGGCGGCCTGCTGCCGCGGCCCAACTAGAGAAGGGCTGGAGGTCTGTTCCAGACAGAATTCTTCTCATGAAGGTCCTCCTTCCTGGCGCCACTGGGCTAACTCAGGAAGGTCGTCCAAGTTCGGGGTCTGTTCAACGACAGGGCCTAGGGGATCTGCATCGGGGTCAGTGCTCTCACTGTGGGGAAGCTCGGGGACTTCGGATTGCTCGCTGCCCTCGGGGTCGTCAGAGACCGGGCGAGGGTTTTCAGGTTCCACCCCCCCAGGGGTGGACACTCGGGCGGTCATGGATCGTGTGCTCACGCATGCCCACTCGGGCAGGCCCACCATCTCTAGGTAGGTCCTTTGCTCCACCTGCTTCCATGGGGAACTCTCCAGGTCGTTACCTAGTAGGCAGTCCAGGGGCATGTAGGTGCGGACCGCTACCCGCAACTCCCCGGAGACGCCCTCCCACTCGAACGGGACCTGAGCTATTCGGCAGGTGCGGATGGAATTATCAGCTGTTACCACCCTGCAGGAGGCGTGGGGTACAATTTGGTCTTCTGTGACTAGGTGACACCTTACTGCAGTAATGCTGGCCCTGTGTCTCGGAGCGCCCCTATGCAGTGGCCGTTGACGGTCACCTGCTGTCGGTACTTCTCAGTGTTGTCTGGCAAGGGGGCTCCGGGGACCATTTCCCTATCACCCAGGGAGACTAAAGTCATGGCTGCTGGTTCCCACCCCTCGGGGTCCTCTATCTCTTCCTCTTCTAAGGCTACGGTGGCTAGCTGGCGTGCTGGGGGACCCGTCGCAGCGGGTTTCTTGAGCATGGGGCACATGGGATCACTGGCATAATGCCCTGTTTGTTGACATCGGTAGCAGGCTGTGCTGATTCGGGGTCCTTGTCTAGCTGGGGGAAACCCTGCTCTCGTTTCGGGAGTAGAGGTTCCGGACTGGTTTCTGGGGGGGCTTTGTTGGGGCCCTGCCTGGGACCCCCTATGTCTACCCTGACCTCCCCCTCCCCTCTGGCAGGAAGATCCCTGCTCGTTTCGACCTAGGGACGTTTATTGCTCTTGAGGCGGAAGCCGGGAGCTAGTTTTCTGATTTACTAAATTTTAATTTGTCATTGCCTGCTCTTTTTAATAAAATATTTTAACTGCGTATTTTGCACCAGACACCTTCACGAGTGTGTGAATAGACCCACCGCGCGCCGCGCCATTCCAGGGACCTCTTAGTTTTCCTTTAGCCAAGTTGGGCATTCTGTTCTCTGGGACCTAGAGGGGCCGATCCACCACAGCGGCCATCTTGGGGGAGGACGAGGTTGCCGCGCTAGTTGTTGGGAGGTAGGGCTGGACACGCCGCGCCAAAGCGCATATATTGAGCAGGAGAGAGCAGCAGGGTAAGACCTAGGGACGTTTATTGCTCTTGAGGCGGAAGCCGGGAGCTAGTTTTCTGATTTACTAAATTTTAATTTGTCATTGCCTGCACTTTTTAATAAAATCTTTTAACTGCGTATTTTGCACCAGACACCTTCACGAGTGTGTGAATAGACCCACCACGCGCCGCGCCATTCAAGGGACCTCTTAGTTTTCCTTGAGTCGAGTTGGGCATTCTGTTCTCCGGGACCTAGAGGGGCCGATCCACCACAGCGGCCATCTTGGGGGAGGACGAGGTTGCCGCGCTAGTTGTTGGGAGGTAGGGCTGGACACGCCGCGCTAAAGCGTATATATTGATACGGTCCCTCTACGCGCTAGCGTACGCGTTTGCGTACGCGCCTTATCGCACCAAAGGAGCGCCTAAGGAAAGCCCGTCTGTGCCCGTCTGTGCCTGGTCGGGCCTGGACGTGGCTCAGGGGCTAGAACTATGGAACCCTTATCTCACAATAACTTCTGTTACAGTGGGGAACTGCTTAGGGCACTCAGAGGAGGTGTTAAGGCCAGCTGTCCTAGGGAGACACTACCAGAGGAGGTAGTGGCCTTCTGTCCACATTGCAAGCCTTTAAAATTAGTGTGTGGCAAAAATAACATCTTTTCTTTTGCCCTGCTAAATTGTCGATCTCTCCCGAGGCATGCGGTGGAAATCCATCTGCTCTTAGAGGAACGAGATTTCGACGTACTCTTTTTAACTGAGACTTGGCTGACTGACGTGTCTGACCCAGACATAGTCCAGGCACTCCCGCCCAACTATTCTATTATCAGACGGGATCAACAGAAGGGGCAAGGAGGAGGTGTGGCAATTATCCATAAGAACAACTTTAGATGCAGAACCTCTGAGAGTCCACTTATAGAGTGCGAGAGTCTTGGCTTCTCTATATCCTTTACGCCCACTTGCACTTTATCAGGGATCCTGGTTTATAGACCTCCGGGTGATTACCACGACTTCTGTAACAATCTTCTAGATAAGATCTCTCTCCCCATCAGTAGTGCCCCTAACTTTTCCATCTTGGGCGATCTTAATATTCACCTGGATGAAGCCGATGCTGCTTCATCGCAATGTCTGCTGGATACCCTGGGAGTAGTACATTTGGAACAAATTGTAGCCAGCTCCACTCATGTAGGTGGGCACCTACTAGATCACTTTTTTACCAATCTTGAGAACATCGTGTGTGATCAGCCTAGTTTTGTTCCTTGGTCAGACCATGCCCTACTTTCCTTTGTGTGGTCCCCAGTAATACAGAATCACAGGGCCACCCTTTCAAAGAAAGTTAGGCGAGTATGGTCTAGACTACCGGTTGAGGACTGGGAGGCAGCCCTGAAGAGGTGCCCGCCTGTTCCCCGTGAGGATCCAGTGGTAGCTAATGAAGCCTTTGACAAGTGGCTTAATTCCACCTTAGATGCCACCCTCCCTAAAAAAGAGGTACGGCATTTAGAGGGCCCTAATAAACAACCATGGTACTCTGGGGAACTTAAGGAGCATAAAAAACTGTGCAAACGAGCGGAAAGGAAGTGGAGAAAGGACTTTGCCCCTGCGGCGAAAACTGAATATAAATCATCCCTGAGATCGTACAAAAAATGATTAAAATCTACACAAGCCGCATATCATCAGGGTAAAATCGCGGAAGTAGCTA
Organism: Lissotriton helveticus; assembly: GCF_964261635.1. Taxonomy (NCBI): domain Eukaryota; kingdom Metazoa; phylum Chordata; class Amphibia; order Caudata; family Salamandridae; genus Lissotriton; species Lissotriton helveticus. The sequence goes on along the minus strand of NC_136067.1, from coordinate 85,403,123 downwards.
ATACCCCCAGAGAAATTTTTAAAATCTTTCAATCTCTGATCACTACCCCTAGGCCCACCAGTCCTGCTCCGAACCCACAGAAACGCTGTGAGGACCTAGCCGCTTTTTTTGCGGCCAAAGTGTCCAAGATCTACTCCAGTTTTGTGCCAATGGCATATATTCCAGACAAAATGGAGAGTGCAAACGAGGGGGCTGAGGAGGTAGACCCAAATTTTTCTGGAGGTCTTAAAGCCTTCTCGCCATTAGATCTGGCTAGTGTGGAAAGTCTCCTTAGCAACCTGAAATCGGGGTCCCCGCTGGATGCTGCACCTCCGGCGGTTCTTAAACAGGTATCGGGGACAGTCTGCCCGGCGATAATGCAGGTCATTAATGCGTCCCTGGCCTCAGGAGTAGTGCCCCTCAACTGGAAGCAGGCAAAGGTCAGGGCCCTGCTAAAAAAAACTAGTTTGGACCCTGAAGACCAGGCTAACTACAGGCCTATTTCGTTACTACCGGGTCTCAGCAAAATAGCTGAAAAACACGTGAATCAGGCCCTCTCTTCTTTTATTGAGTCCACGGGTGCACTTCATGCCACCCAGACAGGGTTTAGAGCGAAGCAAGGAACAGAGACAGCTTTGGTGGCGGTGGTGGAGGCAGTCAGAGGCATTGTGGATGCGGGAGGCTGCGCTGCGGTGGTCCTGTTGGACCTCAGCGCAGCCTTCGATACTGTGAACCACTCTCTCCTGCTGCTCCGGCTACGTCTTGCAGGGGTTTCCGGACTAGCCTTTAAATGGCTCCATTCCTTTCTATCGGACAGATGCTTCTCATTTTTGAGGAAGAGGTGTCATCGAGCCAGCTGCAATTGAGTCACGGCGTTCCCCAGGGATCATCACTCAGCCTTACTTTATTTAATACTTACATGAAACCTTTGGCTGAGGTGGTGCTTCCCTGGGGAATCCAACTTGTCACCTACGCCGATGACACGCAGCTGGTCGTGTCTTTGGTGAGGGACGATGCTTTAGATCAGGGGATCAATAATCTGACCCCGTGTCTCACCAAAGTCCTGGAATGGATGACCTCTTCTTTTTTAAAGTTAAATGGGGCCAAAACGGACATTATGCTTTTGGGCTATAAAGCCCCAATCAACTTGGACCCCTGGTGGCCGCATTGTCTGGGACCCCCTCCGGTGCCTAAGACCCAAATAAAAAGCCTGGGGGTCTGGCTGGACTCCTCGCTAGGATTCCAATACCACGCCAAGAAGGTGGCCGCGAGTTGTTACGGATTGCTGAGAGTCCTTAAAAAAGTCCTAGATCTCCTTCCATTTGAAGCTAGACGAGTGCTGGTCCATTCGCTGATTCTTTTGAGGCTGGACTATGCAAACGCCATCTACATGGGGGCCCCAGCAGGTACCATAAAAACTCTGCAATCTGTGCAGAACTGTGCAGCTTGTCTGCTCATGAAAGTCCCCAAACGATATTCGGCTAAGGCCTCACTTCGGTCGCTTCATTGGCTACCTATTCAGGAAAGGATTATGTTTAAAACCTTGTGTTTGGCGCGTAAGTCCATCCATAGTGCTGGCCCTTCAATTCTTGATCCCCTGTTTAGTCGCCATCAATCATGAGATCTCTTAGATCCAACCAGCGAAATCTGCTGGTAGTACCCAGGGTGAAGTTGGCTCGGATGGGTGGCCGCCGGCTCTCTGTACAAGCAGCCAAAGGATGGAACAAACTCCCAGACAACATCAGGCATGAATCTAACCATCTAGCTTTCAGGAAGCGATTAAAGACATTCTTGTTTCAATAATGTTCTTTTAACGTCCTCAGGTCTTACAGCGCCGGGAGGCTCAAGGGTAGCCATGCGCTCTACAAGAAAGTATTCATTCATTCATTCAGTCTCCCACGGGCCCTCGTGGGACTCTGGTGCTCACCCAGCGATCTGCTTCGACAGCCAGCTTCCGGGGATCTGCCAACTTGCTGTCCAGAAGGTGCTGTCTCAGTTCTACAAAGCAGTTGTGGATAAGTGTTCATAGGCAATGAGATCAATGAGTCCTTCAAAAGTGGTAACTTTGCTGCCCCTGATCCACCCTTCCAAGGCCCGGCGGTAGAAATTCACATATTCTACCCAGGTGGTGCCGGGGATCTTCTTGCAGTCTCTAAACCGTTGTCGATACATCTCTTGGGTGAGCCCGTATCTCGTGAGGAGGGCCTCTTTCATGTGGCTGTAGGAGGTGTGCACGGAAGACGACAGATCGAGTAGGGTGTCTCTCCCCTCGCTCAGGAATCGACCCCACAACCCGGCTCCCCAATCCTTCTGCAGGACTCGGTGGGAGGTCATGGCGACTTCGTAGGCCTTGAACCATTGCTGGATATCGTTGTTCTTGTAGTACTCCTTTACCACATCCTTGGGGATGTGGACTTTTGGTTCCACCGGGGGAGCGGCTCCTCGGTCCCCCGAGGTTCGGGTGTCTTCGCTCCGGGCCTTTAGTTCGATCTCTTTCAGGCCACGCTCGTGCTCCAGCTGGAGCCTCTTGCCTTCATGTTCCCTCTGGAGCTTCTTCTCCTCCAGTTCTCCTTGCAGCCGTAACTGCTCGATGGCCAGTTTCTTCTCAGCCAACTTGAGCTCTCCTTCTATTTTAAGGCGTGCCAGCTCTAGCTCGTGGCTTCGATTGCGTTCTCGGTCTGTCATCTCCTCCAGTGACAGACCTCTCTCCGTGCTGGGACTCCGCGTCAGGGAGTCGGTTCCCTCACCCTCTTGCTCGCGGGTTTCGGTCTGTGGCCTTCCCTCTCCACCGTCTCCTTCTGGCAGGGGAAGATCGGCTCCGGTCTCTACCCATGCTGTCAGGGCTTTTTGGAAGTCTTCTTTGGTACTTAAGCCAGTGGTAGCGATATGGAAGTCTTTGCAGAATTGCTTCAGTTCTCGGTGGGTATACTCTTCCAGAAGGTCCTTTTGGAATGTGGTCTTTTCGCTTGTTCCGGTGAGACTCATGGCTGTTCTTCGTTCAGGTAGTGTGTCAGTCTTTTACTGTACGATCTCTAGACGTAGGCTCTTATCCCGTCGCTTGCCACCAATGTTAGAAGGGGCGATCTCAGAGGGCCAGGTTATGCTCACCCGACCACCCCGGGACCCACCTCTCCCACAAGTAATGCCGAGTCTTAACGTGAGGTCCTCGCCGGGGAGGACGTCGGGTCTAGGATCATACACACTGAGCTCACACCACACTTATGAACGGACACCACACCGTAGGTTTTCAGTAACAGGTTCTTTATGAACAGTAAAAAGGAAGCAGCACTCTTATTTAAAAGCGATCGAGGGATCGTAAAGTCTCAGGAATTCGGGAAGAGGGAAGCGGGACAGTCTCAGCCTTTAGGCCAGTACGAAGCTTACCCTGCGCACAGCTCTCAATCCTCGAGCCGGGGGATACGGAAGATGATGGTCGTACTGGTTGCTTCACTCACTTCGAGTCGACTCAGGTCGTGTTGGTAGCGTCGATGGCCCAGCCGGACCAGAGTTCTCCTCGAGCCGTGACGAGGTCAGCAGGGCTCGATCCGGAGGTGTTCTTTAGGAGCCGCAACAGCGTCAGCAGGGCTGAGGAGGTTTCACGAAGATCTCTTTAGAGTTCAAGCTCGAGCCGCGATGACGTCAGCAGGGCTCCGAGGTTCTTAGTTCCGTCTTTCCGAGGACGAGTCGCGTCAGCGTCAGCAGGGCTCCGATGTTCCAGTTCCGTGTTACGAGAAGGAGCCGCGACAGCGTCAGCAGGGCTCGAAGAGTTCAGAGGTTCAGTTTTCCCCAAGGGTCAGCCGCGATCAGATCAGCACAGCTTTCTTGTCCAGGATACAACTGCCCGCTAGTTGTTGGGAGGGCCTTGATATAGTCTAGTGGCCCTTTGATGTCCGGACCCTCGCAGGCAGAGGTCTCATGCCTTGGGGGGCTGGTCGTTGGGGAGGTCCGGCGGTTGGCTCTTTGATCCTTTTTAAAGATGCGCCCGGGAATTCTTAGATGCCCAGCAGATCTGGAGCCAGCACTGGGGGGAGCCAGAGGTGCGATTGAAACTGGCCCTCAAGGGGAGGACAGAGGTGTGAGAGAAACCAGTCTCTCGGGGGAGGCCGGAGGTGCAATCGAAACTCCCTGTCTTATCTCACTCGGGGAGCCCTTTACCCCCCCTGGCTCTAGACTGGCGCGTCTAGAGCCTAAGTTTCGCTGGGGCCAGGGTCATGCTAGGCCCAGGGAGTCAGAGGCCTCAGGAAAGGAAAATGGCTGTTGGGCCATGTGGGGTGATGCAGGGGCAAGCGGGGCTGGTCGTCGGCTGCGGGGTCGTGCAGGGAGTTTGGGCGTACAGGGAACAGGATGAACCCAAACACTATCGGCCCATCTCCTGTCTGCCCTTACCCGCAAAAATCTTAGAAAAAGCCATGAACCAGGAAATAATGCGGCATTCGGAGGAAAAGAAGCTACTCGATTCCTCACAACACGGCTTCAGACCCCTACACTCTACGGAATCAGCCCTTATCATGGCCACTGAAAAAATTCGCAAAACCATGGACGAAGGTGGGCGGTCGGCCCTGGTACTATTAGACCTCACAGCGGCCTTCGACACCGTAAATCACTCTGTCCTAATAAAAAGACTTGCTTCCCTAGGCTTCACCGGTTCTGCCCTGGCACTCATCGCCTCCTTCCTAACCACCCGCACTAACCAAGTGATCTGGAATGGACTGCAATCCGCTGAATTCTCTCTTCCGGGTGGAGTCCCACAAGGCTCGGCACTGTCCCCAAATCTATTTAACTTATATGTTACTCCTCTAGCTGCCCTGATCAGATCTCATGGCCTACAATTGGTGTCTTACGCCGACGACACACAAATTATTGTGTCAATCTCACAATCCACTGATGCCACGGCAGAACGTTTTAGGAACTGCCTTTCTCAGGTCAAGAACTGGATGAGCAATAACTTCCTAAAACTAAACACAGACAAAACTGAAGTCATCGAGTTCGATCATAAACCTCCATCTGGAACGACCTATGGTGGCCTCCAGAAGCAGGAACTTGCCCTCTCCCCGTAGATAAGGTCAGAAACCTTGGCTTCTTTTTAGACAAAGAACTCTCGTGCAAAGCCCAGGTGAATCAGGTGACTTCCGCCTGTTTCTATAATATCAAATTGATCAGGAAAGTCCTTCCCTACATCCCCGAAACACTAAGAAAAACGGTGATGGGAGCCCTTGTAATGTCCCGAATTGACTACTGTAACTCCCTCTACCTGGGTGCAGGAGAAAAACAGCTGTTTAAACTACAGGCAATCCAAAATGCGGCGGCCAGAGCCTTATTGAATATCCCCAGATGCCACCCCACGTCCAAAGCTATTGGGGAGCTACATTGGTTCCGGGTCAGACGTCGCATTCAATTTAAAGCTCTCTGCCTGGTTCACAGATCTCTTCACGGCATGGGACCAGACGACTTCAATAACTTACTGCCCCGTTACACTCCCCCGCGTACACTGAGGTCAGCCACCCACGACCTAGTCTGCCAACCCAGAATAAACAGAGCTCGATGGGGGGGAAAGTCCTTCTCCCACCAGGCGGCAAAAATCTGGAACTCGCTACCTCCAGCACTTCGTGCCCAAAAAGCTAAAACGAGCTTCAGAAAAGAACTAAAGACCTGGCTTTTTACCTAAACTGATCTAACCCTCTGCCTCCCCTCTTCTATGTATCTTTTAGCGCCAAGACGCCGCGGCATTCGTGCGCTCTACAAATGTTTCAGTCAGTCAGTCAGTCAGGGGATTCTGGGTGCAGGGCTAGGCTAACGGGGTGCTGAGGAACGGGGGGGAACCACGCCACGAGGCCAGGTCCAACACGCGTCCCCCCCAGCTGAAAGGCGGAGAGAACTACCCATCCCCTTGGGGGTTCTCTTCACTGAGGTGGAAGAATCGGGACAGGCCGTCTGCGTTGGCGTGGTCAACACCAGGCCGGTGTTCGACAGTGAAATCCATCCCCTGTAGGGAGATGGACCATCGCAACAGTTTGGGGTTCTCCCCTCTCATTTGCATTAGCCACCGGAGGGGTCGGTGGTCGGTTTGGACCCGGAAGTGAGTACCGAACAGGTAGGGCCTCAGCTTCTTCAGGGCCCAAACCACCGCGAAGGCCTCCCGCTCGATGGTGCTCCACCTTTGCTCTCGAGGGAGTAGCCTCCGGCTAATGAATGCCACTGGCTGGTCTAGGCCGCTTTCGTTCACCTGAGATAGGACTGCTCCGATGCCATGCTCGGACGCGTCCGTTTGGACCACAAACTCTCGGGAGTAGTCGGGGGCCTGCAGTACGGGGGCAGTGCACATGGCATCTTTTAATGCTTGGAACGCCTCTTGGCAGGCGGGGGTCCAGCTAACTTTCTTCGGCTGGTTTTTGGAGGTTAACTCTGTGAGGGGGACTACGATGCTGCCGTATCCTTTTATAAATCTTCGGTAGTACCCCGTGAGCCCTAGGAACGCCCGCACTTCCGTCTGGGTTGTGGGGGCCTCCCTGGCCACAATCGCATCGATTTTGGGCTGGAGGGGGGCTACTAGGCCGCTTCCGACCCGGTGCCCCAGGTAGACCACGGACCCTTGTCCGATTTGGCACTTGCTTGCTTTAATGGTGAGACCTGCCCTCTGCAGGGCCATCAACACCTCCCAGAGGTGTTGGAGGTGCTCGGACCAGTGGGAGCTGAACACCGCGATATCGTATAGATACGCGGCGCTAAATTCCTCCAACCCAGCCAGTACCTGGTTAAACCAGCCTCTGGAAGGTGGCGGGGGCATTTTTCATTCCGAAGGGCATCACCCGGAAATGGGAGTGACCATCCGGGGTGGAGAAGGCGGATCTCTCTCTGGCCCCCTTGGTGAGGGCAATCTGCTAGTATCCGCTGGTCAAGTTGAACGTGCTGAGATAGCAAGCAGCTCCTAGGCGGTCAATAAGCTCGTCAGCTCGGGGAATGGGGTGAGCGTCGGTCGTGGTGACTGCGTTGAGCCCGCGGTAGTCCACGCAGAACCTCAGCTCGGGAACAGCGCCGGGGGTGGCCGCCTTCGGAACCAGGACCACGTGGCTGGCCCATGGGCTGTCAGAGGCTTCAACCACTCCCAGGGCTAGCATCTTGGAGACTTCGGCCTTGATGCAGGCCCGGACTCGGTCAGGGACTCGGTAGGCTCTGTGCCGTACCGGGGGGCTATCCCTGGTGTCCACATCGTGGACGCACCAACTGGTGCGCCGGGGACGAGGGAGAAAAGGTCAGAGAACTGTCCCAGTAAATGGCGACAGTCCTCGCGCTGCTCGGGGGTGAGGGAGGGGGAGAGACTCACTCCCTCTACGGAACCATCTTTCTCTTTTGCACACAGGAGATCGGGGAGAGGCTCCATGTCCTCCTCCGCTCCGTCGTCGGTGGCGAGGAGCAAACTCAACTCGGACCGCACGAAGTGGGGTTTGAGGCGGTTCACATGAAGGACCCTCAAGGGGTTCCTGGGGGACTGCACATCGATGAGATAGATAACCTGGCTCTTGCGTTCCACCACCTTGAAGGGTCCTGTCCATTTGTCTTAAAGGGAACACGGTTCCACTGGGGCCATCACCCAAACCTGCTGTCCGGGCTGAAACTCGACCCGAGTGGCATTCTGGTCATACCAACGTTTCATTTCTTCTTGACTGGCCTCGAGGTTTGCCTCGGCCAGTTCTCGGAACTTCCGAGTCTGATTTCGGAGGGCCAGGATGTATCGAAACACATCTGGAGGGGGCTCCGGGCCGCCGTTTCCCAACCTTCCTTGACCAGGCTGAGGGGCCCCCGGACGGGGTGCCCATAGAGCAGCTTGAAGGGGCTAAACCCCAAGGATTTCTGGGGGACTTCTTGGTAGGCGAACAGGAGACAGGGAAGGAGGACGTCCCACTTACGCCTCAGGGGCTCCTCGAGACCCATGATCATTCCCTTGAGGGTCTGGTTGAATCGTTCAACCAGGCCGTTACCTTGGGGGTGGTATGGGGTGGTGAACTTGTACGTCACCCCACACTGTTGCCAGAGAGACTTCATGTACTTGGAGATGAAGTTCGTTCCCCTGTCGCTCACCACTTCTCGCGGGAATCCCACCCGGGAGAAGATCCCCATGAGAGCCCGCCCTACCACGGGGGCCGTCACCGTTCGGAGGGGAATGGCCTCGGGGTATCGCGTGGCATGGTCCACCAGGAGGAGGATAAACCGGTGGCCTAAGGAGGTCCGGGGGTCTAGGGGCCCCACGATATCTATTCCCACCCGTTGAAGGGGGGTACTGACCACGGGATAGGGTTGGAGGGGTGCCTTGCGCCTCCCGCCGCTCTTCCCGCTGGCCTGACATGTGGGGCAGGACTTGCAGTGGGCCTCCACATCGGAGCGCATGCCAGGCCAGTAAAAGTGCGTGACCAGGCAGTGGTATGTTTTGTCTTGTCCCAGGTTTCCCGCCAGGGGCACTGTTGGAAATGGGATCCCCGGCTGGCCAGGGCTTTCGCCAAAGTCAGTCAGAGACCACCACTCCCAAGTCAGGGCAAGGGAGTTACACGCCAAGATAACCCCTACTCACCCTCTAGGTAACGTGGCGCGAGCAGCAAGGCTAAACTTGGAGGCGATGTAAGTTAAGTATTTGCGCACGCACCCCAGCAACAACAACCAAAGGCCCACCACAAAGGAAACTCCACACAAGGTTATATAAAAATAGCCTTTGTATTACACCAAAACACATTAGATAAAACACACACTTTACAATGTGCCAGAGGCACGGGCAGAATTTACAAGGGGATATTTACAAGACAGGGCCACCTGGACCACTGTCAGGAATCAGAAGTAGCACTTTCAGAAATAGCACTTAGTACATAGAATATAGCACAAAATAGCACACAACCAGTAATCACTGGTAACAGGACCTCACTAGCACCACCTGTACTAGGGAGAAAACAACCACCTATGTATCACAATACCTGTAGGGGTGTAAGAACATACACATGATGCAATGCATGACATTCATTCAGAGGTGTAAAGGCACATGACGCATAAACAATACATTCAGAGGTGCATAGAAAGTACAATTGCGCCAAACTCATGTAAGTCACCACCTGTGACTGTCCCTAGGCCCTCTGGCCTTGTTGGGGCTAGGACGCCCTGTGTCCAAAGTGTCAGGGTCCTAAACGTGGCAGCTGCCCACGAAGTGCTGGGCAGCTGAATCACTGTTGGGCCACTGCGGGAGCCTCGCAGGCTCTGGCCAAAACAATGTGGGCAACAAGGGAGAGCCTCTCAGGGCTCTAAAACAACAATGGGGCCAATGTGGGAGCCTCGCTGGGCTCTCAAGAAATAAATTGGCCCCCTGAGCCTCTCTTAGGCTCTAGACACAACTGTGGCGCTTCTCTTTGGGAGTCCCCCCTCTGGGTACTCGAAGTGAAAGTGGGGCGCTCAGAGCCTCTCAGGGCTCGTGAAATAATTGCCCCAATGAGCCTCTCGGGCTCAACTACCACATTATGCCCCCGGAGCCTCGGGGCTCGCAGACAGAAAATGCCCCTGAGCCTCGCAGGCTCCAACAACCAAATGCCGCCTTTACGAGCCTCTCTGGGCTCTAAACACCAAGCGCGAGGTCGCGCTACCGAGGGGGGGGGGGGGGCGGACACCGACAATGTGTCCCGGCGCCCCTCCCGTGTCTGGTGCACTCACCGGCTTCCGGTGCAGGTCCGGGGCTCCTCTCCAGCTCGGGGAGCCTCGGGCGGCCCCCGCAGGCAGCGCCTTCTTCCACTCCGCCAATCAGAGCACAGGTCACCCGGCGAGCCTCCCGCAGCCACAACCAATGGCAGCGCGGCTCCCGGGTGACGTCAGCAGCTGCTCCGTGGCTTCTCCTCGGCTCGGGGAAAGGCGGGGCTGCTTCCTCCGGGCTGCGGCGGTGCTTTTCACCCGGGGTAAAGGCGGTGTGGGCAGCCGCTCGAATGTTCCAAACCAGCGAGGTGGGCACTCGCTTTACAAGGTCGATAAGGCGCTCCCAAGCGCCAGGGGGCAATCACAGCGCTCCCAAGCGCTACAATTCAAAATAAAGCGCTCTCAGCGCTGGGGTGAAGGCACAGCGCTCCCAAGCGCTACAAGCCAAATAAAGCGCTCTTAAGCGCTATAAGTAAAATAAAGCGCTCCCAGGTGCCCTCAGCAAGCAGGGCAGAGTCCCAGCAGTCCTTGGGCAGGCAGGGGGGGGGCAAGGCTGGGCCCAGAGCCAGCACACTGGGTCTCCAGGCAGGGAGACACCCCAAGTGGCGGTCCTCTGGCCCAGCGACAGCAGCAACAGCCCCCTCAGGATCCTGGAAAAGAACAACATTTGTGGGGACACAGCCCCATTTTTATACACCATTTCCCTTTGTCTGAAGGTGCAGGGTGGGGGCGGAACCAGTCGCAGCTGGTTCTTGAGTACTCTGTTTACCTCAACCACCCTCTCTATTCACTGGCAGGGCTTGGGTCATTAGACACACCACAGGGGGGCGGAGCCAGCATTGTGTGGGGAAAACCCAGCCCATCCAGGACACAGGTACACTCCTCCCACACATCACTCATGCTAATCTCCCACTCACCACCGGGCAGACCCATCCAGACTTCCTGGAGCCTGGCATGCCAGCCAGCTCCAGCCAATCACACGCCAGCACCCTCACAGCACACGTACAGCCATGTCTAGAAATGGCGCTTCGCTACTAGACACATACATACTGCATACACCATCTCGCAGCATTCACTCTCACGAGTTCACACATACCAGACTCAAGCCTGTACACCCCACGCATCAGGAACTACCAGGGACACATACATTCCCCATGCATTCCTATGGGCGGGCAGGCCTAGCTCAGCACATGCACTCAGAGTGCGCACGCACTTTCCACTGGGACACAGTGAAAGTGCGCAGAATCCCAAAAATCACCATTGCCAGGTCACCATTCCACGCATAAAGTCTAGGGGTGAACCTGCCCTAAGGGCCAAAGTCCAACATAACCCCCTTCCAGCCAAAACGCAGGGGAGACCAATCACCACCGTGATGGACTTCCCTGCTTGGGGCGATAGAACACGGACGCGGGCCCACAACTGCAGGGACACCCTCCTGTTCTACGCCATGGTGAACCCAGGGGATTCCTTCTAAAACCACTGTCTGGACCAACTGGGCTACCCCACTGGTACTCCCAAGCTGTCCACGGCCAGGACCAGGCCCTGGGCCACCCAGGTGCCACTGGTCCTTGCCAATTCGCAGAGCGGGGGTAGTAACCCCTGGCACATAGGAGCCATTCTCCACTCTTCCTGTCTGCAAGAGAGGACTAGACTGCCACTGGTTCTCCAGCCTAGGGCCTACAACCTCAGGCGGACCAGGAGTCTCAGGGAAGGCTCTCCTCCCCTTACCTCTTCTCCTAGGGTTCCTCCTCCTCCGGCGAGGGGTACACCTAGAACGCCATTCTAACCCAGGGCTTATCCACTCAGGTTGCACCGGGGTCAGAGGTGGGCTCTCCCACCCTCTGCACCCCCTTCCAGAGGTCTGCCCTCTCCCACCTGGAGAAGTTCCTCTGGAAGAAGAAACGGTCAGGACACTGGTTACAGTCATCCTACCCTTCAGGTCAGGCTGATCCTGAACCTGGCCTTCCAACCTCTGGTCTAAAAACTTCGGTGGAACAATTGCCTGGCACTCCAGGACTTCTGGGGATTCACACGCAATCCCCCTGAGGCTAACAAATGTCACATCTGTTGCGTGACTGTCTGTCTGGCGCAGATCTCCCGCCCTCTGTCCACCTGACAGTGCGTGACGATCCCCCAGACCAGAAGTGGCGCCACCCGGGTCACTACACGGGAACCTAGCCCAACTGGGTAGTCCCTGACCCACTGGTCCTTCCACTGGGGAACTCCCCCAATCACTCCTCACTCTGGACTCCTGTACCCTCCCTACTGGAGCGGTACTGCCAGACTCTAGAACCACAGGAGCTCTCGTTACAGACACTCCAGGTCCTCTACTCACTAGGAGATCCTCCTCAAGTGGACTAACAGGACAGCCTAGGTCCCCAACCTGGTGTTCCCTACAGAAACCATCCAAGTCCTGAGGCAGGGCTTCGGGCGTCTGGGGAACCTCGGTCTCCCCCTCACTCCTGCTCCACTGAGCCAGGCAGTGAGCCCCTACACCCTCCTCGCTATCCTGGGACCTAGCTGGGCCACACTGAGCCTCTTCCACCACGCTGGGCTGGAAGATCCCTGAACCACTACTTTTGGAGTCACTCACCAATGACTCTAGAGAACCTCTGGCCCTTTCCCAGCAGTCTGCTTCATCTGCAAGCTCACATGCGCTAGACAATCCACACCCCAACAGGTGCGTGCGCAACCCTGGTGAACAACAACTGAGCAGATGCTCTTTGACAATCAGACCAAAGAAGACATCAAAATCATCTTTTGTGTGAACTTGCACCCAAGCCCACAGTGTATCACAACATTCATCCTCAAAATCTACCCAAGACTGGTGAGGCAGTTTCCTACTGTCCCTGAACTTCAACCTTAACTCCTTCTCTGGGGAAAAAGGTACCAGACTGGGGGAATTGGGACTGGGATTTCCTACACTGAAATCTAAATAGCTGCCACCACTGGACTCAACCCTCCCTGGGGGATCCAGAAACTCAACACTGCGCGCAGGGGATAGTCTACCCTCCAGAGCTACTTTGCCTCTGGTGGCGGCCCTCTCAGCCTCCTCGATCCTGTCCTGCGCTAAGACCCTCTCAGTCTCTAGCTGTTGCTTCTTAACCTCCAGCTGTTGCTTTCTAACGCCCAGCTGTGCCATAGCCTGGGCATGCTCCAACCTGAGCTTTTCTAAAGCCAGCTGGTGCTCCCTTTCTCTCCTCCTATCTTCCAGCTCCTCTGGGGACAGGGAAAGGGATGAGGCGCTGCCTCCTAAACTGGACCCAGCAAGGGACTCCCTATCTATGGGGTCCTCCCTCTCTACTGGCATCCAGGTGCTGACATCTTCTCCCTCCTCTCCTGAATCTTCAGGGCTCCCCACAGACCAACCACCCTCCTGGTGTGAAGCCCGGGCCCTTTCCTCACTGCGCTCAAGGTCCCACTGACACTTTTGCCATAGGATCAGGCTGCTCCTAAGTTCGGACTGAGTGTCTAACTCATCCACCCCTATGTCTCTCTTTACAGAACCTTACCAACTCTCCCATACTGTATCTAAACAGAACACAGAAATCAAAAGCAGGCTCCATTCTGGCGGACGTATTAGTGAAAAGATCACACAGGGAACCTAGGGGTCTGAGCTAACACAGGAGTACACAATTCACAAAGGTATCAGCGAGCTCTCTACCCCAGAGAACTCACACTCACTTGCCTAGTGCCACACACCATTCATCCACACACAACCCTCCCCTCGGACTGGTAAGGCAGTTTCTACCACCCCTGATTTCTCAACCTGACCACAAGTGACACAGGTACCGACTCTGGGCTCAGGGAGGGGGACAAATGTACTGAACACAATTGCACAATGATACCTTTAGGAGAAGAAAATATGAAACTTCCAAAAAAAACAATCCCCTAAAATGTGGTCATCTAAAATGCAGAGTTTTGTGGTGCAGCCAGCTGCTACTAAGGTACAAGGCAAACACAAATCCTTATCCTCACCGCTTGCCGCCAATGTTGGAAATGGGATCCCCGGCTGGCCAGGGCTTTCGCCAAAGTCAGTCAGAGACCACCACTCCCAAGTCAGGGCAAGGGAGTTACACGCCAAGATAACCCCTACTCACCCTCTAGGTAACGTGGCGCGAGCAGCAAGGCTAAACTTGGAGGCGATGTAAGTTAAGTATTTGCGCACGCACCCCAGCAACAACAACCAAAGGCCCACCTTTCCAACAGGCACATCATGGGCCAGGTTCAGGAGGAAGCAGCGGAAGCGTAGGGGTACCACCAGCACCCGGGCTGACCCTAACTCGGCGGACTTCTGTTCACTATATAACAGTCCTTTTTCCCAATAGACAAGGTGGGAGCTGGACTGGTCACCGGCGGCCTGGACGTCGGCCTGCTGCCGCGGCCCAACTAGAGAAGGGCAGGAGGTCTGTTCCAGACAGAATTCTTCTCGGGAAGGTCCTCCTTCCTGGTGCCACTGGGCTAACTCAGGAAGGTCGTCCAAGTTTGGGGTCTGTTCGATGACAGGGCCTAGGGGATCTGCGTCGGGGTCAGTGCTCTCACTGTGGGGAAGCTCGCGGATTTCGGATTGCTCGCTGCCCTCGGGGTCGTCAGAGACCGGGCGAGGGTTTTCGGGTTCCACCCCCCCGGGGGTGGACACTCGGGCGGTCATGGATCGTGTGCTCACGCATGCCCACTCGGGCAGGCCCACCATCTCTAGGTAGGTCTTTGGCTCCACCTGCTTCCATGGGGAACTCTCCAGGTCGTTACCTAGTAGGCAGTCCACGGGCATGTCGGTGCGGATCGCTACCCGCAACTCCCCGGAGACGCCCTCCCACTCGAACGGGACCTGAGCTATTCGGCAGGTGCGGATGGAATTATCAGCTGAGATCACCCTGCAGGAGGCGTGGGGTACAATTTGGTCTTCTGTGACTAGGTGACACCTTACTGCAGTAATGCTGGCCCCTGTGTCTCGGAGCGCTCCTATGCGGTGGCCGTTGACGGTCACCTGTTGTCGGTACTTCTCAGTGTTGTCTGGCAAGGGGGCTCCGGGGACCATTTCCCTATCACCCAGGGAGACTAAAGTCATGGCTGCTGGTTCCCACCCCTCGGGATCCTCTATCTCTTCCTCTTCTAAGGCTACGCTGGCTAGCTGGCGCGCTGGGGGACCCGTCGCAGCGGGTTTCTTGAGCATGGGGCACATGGGATCACTGGCATAATGCCCTGTTTGTTGACATCGGTAGCAGGCTGTGCTGATTCGGGGTCCTTGTCTAGCTGGGGGAAACCCTGCTCTCACTGCGGGAGGAGAGGTTCCGGACTGGTTTCTGGGGGGCTTCGTTGGGGCCCTGCCTGGGACCCCCTCTGTCTACCCTGACCTCCCCCTCCCCTCTGGCGGGAAGATCCCTGCTCGTTTCGACCTAGGGACGTTTATTGCTCTTGAGGCGGAAGCCGGGAGCTAGTTTTCTGATTTTCTAAATTTTAATTTGTCATTGCCTGCACTTTTTAATAAAATATTTTAACTGCGTATTTTGCACCAGACACCTTCACGAGTGTGTGAATAGACCCACCGCGCGCCGCGCCATTCCAGGGACCTCTTAGTTTTCCCTGAGCCGAGTTGGGCATTCTGTTCTCTGGGACCTAGAGGGGCTGATCCACCACAGCGGCCATCTTGGGGGAGGACGAGGTTGCCGCGCTAGTTGTTGGGAGGTAGGGCTGGACACGCCGCGCCAAAGCGCATATATTGAGCGGGAGAGAGCAGCAGGGTAAGACCTAGGGACGTTTATTGCTCTTGAGGCGGAAGCCGGGAGCTAGTTTTCTGATTTACTAAATTTTAATTTGTCATTGCCTGCACTTTTTAATAAAATATTTTAACTGCGTATTTTGCACCAGACACCTTCACGAGTGTGTGAATAGACCCACCGCGCGTCGCGCCATTCCAGGGACCTCTTAATTTTTTTTGAGCCGAGTTGGGCATTCTGTTCTCCGGGACCTAGAGGGGCCGATCCACCACAGCGGCCATCTTGGGGGAGGACGAGGTTGCCGCGCTAGTTGTTGGGAGGTAGGGCTGGACACGCCGCGCCAAAGCGCATATATTGAGCGGGAGAGAGCAGCAGGGTAAGATCTAGGGACGTTTATTGCTCTTGAGGCGGAAGCCGGGAGCTAGTTTTCTGATTTAGTAAATTTTAATTTGTCATTGCCTGCACTTTATGATAAAATATTTTAACTGCGTATTTTGCACCAGACACCTTCACGAGTGTGTGAATAGACCCACCGCGCGCCGCGCCATTCCAGGGACCTCTTAGTTTTCCTTGAGCCGAGTTGGGCATTTTGTTCTCTGGGACTTAGAGGGGCCGATCCACCACAGCGGCCCCCTTGGGGGAGGACGAGGTTGCCGCGCTAGTTGTTGGGAGGTAGGGCTGGACACGCCGCGCTAAAGCGCATATATTGATACGGTCCCTCTACGCGCTAGCGTACGCGTTCGCGTACGCGCCTTATCGCGCCAAAGGAGCGCCTAAGGAAAGCCCGTCTGTGCCCGTTCGTGCCAGGTTGGGCCTGGACGTGGCTCAGGGGCTAGAACTATGGAACCCTTATCTCACAATAACTTCTGTGACAGTGGGAACCTGCTTAGGGCGCTCAGAGGAGGTGTTAAGGCCAGCTGTCCTAGGGAGACACTACCAGAGGAGGTAGTGGCCTTCTGTCCACATTGCAAGCCTTTAAAATTAGTGAGTGGCAAAAAAAACATCTTTTCTTTTGCCCTGCTAAATTGTCGATCTCTCCCGAGGCATGCGGTGGAAATCCATCTGCTCTTAGAGGAACGAGATTTCGACGTACTCTTTTTAACTGAGACTTGGCTGACTGACGTGTCTGACCCGGACATAGTCCAGGCATTCCCGCCCAACTATTCTATTATCAGACGGGATCGCCAGAAGGGGCAAGGAGGAGGTGTGGCAATTATCCATAAGAACAACTTTAGATGCAGAACCTCTGAGAGTCCACTTATAGAGTGCGATCGTCTTGGCTTCTCTATATCCTTTTCGCCCACTTGCACTTTATCAGGGATCCTGGTTTATAGACCTCCGGGTGATTACCACGACTTCTGTAACAATCTTCTAGATAAGATCTCTCTCCCCATCAGTAGTGCCCCTAACTTTTCCATCTTGGGCGATCTTAATATTCACCTGGATGAAGCCGATGCTGCTTCATCGCAATGTCTGCTGGATACCCTGGTAGTAGTACATTTGGAACAAATTGTGGCCAGCTCCACTCATGTAGGTGGGCACCTACTAGATCACTTTTTTACCAATCTTGAGAACATCGTGTGTGATCAGCCTAGTTTTGTTCCTTGGTCAGACCATGCCCTACTTTCCTTTGTGTGGTCCCCAGTAATACATACAGAATCACAGGGCCACCCTTTCAAAGAAAGTTAGGCGAGTATGGTCTAGACTACCGGTTGAGGACTGGGAGGCAGCCCTGAAGAAGTGCCCGGCTGTTCCCCGTGAGGATTCAGTGGTAGATAATGAAGCCTTTGACAAATGGCTTAATTCCACCTTAGATGCCACCCTCCCTAAAAAAGAGGTACGGCATTGAGAGGGCCCTAATAAACAACCATGGTACTCTGGGGAACTTAAGGAGCATAAACAACTGTGCAAACGAGCGGAAAGGAAGTGGAGAAAGGACTTTGCCCCTACGGCGAAAACTGAATAAAAATCATCCCTGAGATCGTACAAAAAATTATAAAATCTACACAAGCCGCATATCATCAGGGTAAAATCGCGGAAGCAGCTAATACCCCCAGAGACATTTTTAAAATCTTTCAATCTCTGATCACTACCCCTAGGGCCACCAGTCCTGCTCCGAATCCACAGAAACGCTGTGAGGACCTAGCCGCTTTTTTTGCGGCCAAAGTGTCCAAGATCTACTCCAGCATATATTCCAGACAAAATGGAGAGTGCAAACGAGGGGGCGGAGGAGGTAGACCCAAACTTTTCTGGAGGTCTTAAAGCCTTCCCGCCATTAGATCTGGCTAGTGTGGAAAGTCTCCTTAGCAACCTGAAATCGGGGTCCCCGCTGGATGCTGTTCCTCCGGCGGTTCTTAAACAGGTATCGGGGACAGTCTGCCCGGCGATAATGCAGGTCATTAATGCGTCCCTGGCCTCAGGAGTAGTGCCCCCCAACTGGAAGCAGGCAAAGGTCAGGGCCCTGCTAAAAAAAACTAGTTTGGACCCTGAAGACCAGGCTAACTACGGACCTATTTCGTTACTACCGGGTCTCAGCAAAATAGCTGAAAAAAACGTGAATCAGGCCCTCTCTTCTTTTATTGAGTCCACGGGTGCACTTCATGCCACCCAGACAGGGTTTAGAGCGAAGCAAGGAACAGAGACAGCTTTGGTGGCGGTGGTGGAGGCAGTCAGAGGCATTGTGGATGCGGGAGGCTGCGCTGCGGTGGTCCTGTTGGACCTCAGCGCAGCCTTAGATACTGTGAACCACTCTCTCCTGCTGCACCGGCTACGTCTTGCAGGGGTTTCCGGACTAGCCTTTAAATGGCTCCATTCCTTTCTATCGGACAGATGCTTCTCCATTTTTGAGGAAGAGGTGTCATCGAGCCAGCTGCAATTGAGTCACGGCGTTCCCCAGGGATCATCACTCAGCCCTACCTTATTTAACATTTACATGAGACCTTTGGCTGAGGTGGTGCTTCCCTGGGGAATCCAACTTGTCACCTACGCTGATGACACGCAGCTGGTCGTCTCTTTGGTAAGGGACGATGCTTTAGATCAGGGGATCAATAATCTGACCCCGTGTCTCACCAAAGTCCTGGAATGGATGACCTCTTCTTTTTTAAAGTTAAATGGGGCCAAAACGGACATTATGCTTTTGGGCTATAAAGCCCCAATCAACTTGGACCCCTGGTGGCCGCATTGTCTGGGACCCCCTCCGGTGCCTAAGACCCAAATAAAAAGCCTGGGGGTCTGGCTGGACTCCTCGCTAGGATTCCAATACCAGGCCAAGAAGGTGGCCGCGACTTGTTACGGATTGCTCAGAGTCCTTAAAAAAGTCCTAGATCTCCTTCCATTTGAAGCTAGACGAGTGCTGGTCCAGTCGCTGATTCTTTCGCAGCTGGACTATGCAAACGCCATCTACATGGGGGCCCCAGCAGGTACCATAAAAACTCTGAAATCTGTGCAGAACTGTGCAGCTCGTCTGCTCATGAAAGTCCCCAAACAATATTCGTCTAAGGCCTCACTTCGGTCGCTTCATTGGCTACCTATTCAGGAAAGGATTATGTTTAAAACCTTGTGTTTGGCGCATAATAATAATAATAATAATAAAGGGGTTTATAAAGCGCCTGGTGACGCCATCCCGGCGTATCCCCGCGCTGTGGAGCGAGAGTCAAGAGGGCAGAAACAACCATCCCTAGAGGGCAAACAAATGTGTTTTTAAAAGTTTCCGGAACATAATTTCCGTTTTGGCTAGTCTGATCACAGCTGGCAGGCTGTTCCATTGGGTGGCTGCCAACACCCGAAAAGAGCGGCCTCCCATCCTGGCCCTTCTTACACGAGGAACTGTAAGGAGACCCATACCCATAGAGCGAAGTGCTCTTTGGGGCAGATAGGGGATGGCCAAGTCCTTCAAATACTCTGGAGCTTTTGCAGAAGTTATCCTATAACAAAAGAGTAGGGCTTTAAAGAGGATTCTTTTCTTTATAGGAAGCCAGTGAAGGGCAGCCAAAGTAGGCTTGGATGCTGTTCTTTTGGGGAGTCTGAGGACTAAACGGGCCGCCGTATTTTGCAGCACTTGCAGTCTTCTCAGGTTCTTCTCTGTAGTTCCTAATAGCAGCACATTCGCGTAGTCAACACGAGAAGTGACCAACGCTTGGGTCATAGTACGTCTGGCCTCAAGTGGCAGTAGGTCCAGAGTACGGTTTAGGGTCTTCATAACCCCAAAGCATTTCCCCACCAGTTTGTCAACATGACTCTCAAAAGAGAGTTTAGGGTCAACCCAGACCCCCAAGTTCTTAGCCTCACTGCACGGGATGGGCAGAGAGCCAAGGCAAGGCGGCCACCATTCCTGAGTCCAGCTCGCCCCATCTCCCCCTATCACTAACACCTCCGTTTTAGCCCCATTGAGCTTCAGGCAGTGTTGATCCATCCAGCCAGCGAGCTCCTGCATGCAGGTTTTAAAATTGGCCGCTGCTAACTTGGGTGATTGTGACAGGGAGATGAGCAGCTGCGTGTCATCGGCATAAGATACTAGATCTATGCCGTATGACTGAACAACAGCTGCCAATGGAGCCATATACAGGTTGAACAGGGTGGGACTCAGGGCCGAGCCCTGAGGCACCCCCTGTTCTAAGGCAACGCTGTTGGAAAGGAACATACCTCTCTGAACCTGGAAACTGCGGTCCGAAAGAAAGTCCTTGAGCCATCCCAATGCTGCCTTGGTAACCCCAGCGCTGCTCAGACACCGTAGCAGGGTGGAATGTGCCACAGTGTCAAAAGCAGCGCTGAGGTCTAGCATAATGAGTGCCATAGTGTTGCCCTCATCAGCTCCGATCCGTAGAGTTTCGGTTGCTCTCAGCAGGGCAGTCTCAGTGGAATAGTTCTTTCGAAAGCCGGACTGAGAGCTGTGAAACATATTGTTTGACTCTAAGTACTCCATGAGCTGAGTGTTTACCAGTTTTTCCGTCACTTTCGCCAAGTAAGGTAAAAGGGAGATTGGACGGAGATTTTCCAGTATATCCTGGCTTACATTTGCTTTCTTTTTTATCGGCAAAACTATGGCTTTCTTCCAGTCTCCTGGAAGGGCGGCCGAAGAGAAAGACAGTTGGATAACATGTCTGAACAGAGGCTCTAGCACATCCAGACTGGCATTGAGTATTTTGGGGGGGGCCGGATCACGGGGGGAGCCTGATTTAACCTTCTTGCATACAGTGACTAGTGTTTCCGCAGCAGGGACCTGAAAACTGGGCAGTTCTGAATCTAATAGACCCACCTCCCTACTACTGCCGAAATCAGGGCCACCAGTCAGATTACCCGTAAAATTGGCATAGATGTCCGTAATTTTACCTGCAAAGTATTGAGCAATGTTGTTGCAGGTTTCCACTGAGTCAGCGGAGGGCACACTGTTGTTCGAGATTACAGATATCTCTTTGAAGATTTTAAAAAGTTCTTTCGAGGAGCATAAGTCCATCCATAGTGCTGGCCCTTCAATTCTTGATCCCCAGTTTAGTCGCCATCAATCGGTGAGATCTCTTAGATCCAACCAGCGAAATCTGCTGGTAGTACCCAGGGTGAAGTTGGCTCGGATGGGTGGCCGCTGGCTCTCTGTACAAGCAGCCAAAGGATGGAACAAACTCCCAGACAACATCAGGCATGAATCTAACCATCTAGCTTTCAGGAAGCGATTAAAGACATTCTTGTTTCAATAATGTTCTTCTAACGTCCTCAGGTCTTACAGCGCCGGGATGCTCGAGGGTAGCCATGCGCTCTACAAGAAAGTATTCATTCATTCAGTCTCCCACGGGCTCACCCAGCGATCTGCTTCGACAGCCAGCTTCCGGGGATCTGCCAACTTGCTGTCCAGACGGTGCTGTCTCAGTTCTACAAAGCAGTTGGTGGATAAGTGTTCATAAGCAATGAGATCAATGAGTCCTTCAAAAGTGGTAACTTTGCTGCCCCTGATCCACCCTTCCAAGGCCCGGCTGTAAAAATTCACATATTCTACCCAGGTGGTGCCGGGGATCTTCTTGCAGTCTCTAAACCGTTGTCGATACATCTCTGGGGTGAGCCCGTATCTCGTGAGGAGGGCCTCTTTCATGTGGCTGTAGGAGGTGTGCACGGAAGACGGCAGATCGAGTAGGGTGTCTCTCCGCTCGCTCAGGAATCGACCCCACAACCCGGCTCCCCAATCCTTCTGTGGGACTCGGTGGGAGGTCATGGCGACTTCATAGGCCTTGAACCATTGCTGGATATCGTTGTTCTTGTAGTACTCCTTTACCACATCCTTGGGGATGTGGACTTTTGGTTCCGCCGGGGCAGCGGCTCCTCGGTCCCCCGAGGTTCGGGTGTCTTCGCTCCGGGCCTTTAGTTCGATCTCTTTCAGGCCACGCTCGTGCTCCAGCTGGAGCCTCTTGCCTTCATGTTCCCTCTGGAGCTTCTTCTCCTCCAGTTCTCCTTGCAGCCGTAACTGCTCGATGGCCAGTTTCTTCTCGGCCAACTTGAGCTCTCCTTCTATTTTAATGCGTGCCAGCTCTAGCTCGTGGCTTCGATTGCGTTCTCGGTCTGTCATCTCCTCCGGTGACAGACCTCTCTCCGTGCTGGGACTCCGCGTCAGGGAGTCGGTTCCCTCACCCTCTTGCTCGCGGGTTTCGGTATGTGGCCCTCCCTCTCCACCGTCTCCTTCTGGCGGGGGAAGATGGGCTCCGGCCTCTACCCATGCTGTCAGGGCTTTTTGGAAGTCTTCTTTGGTACTTAAGCCAGTGGTAGCGATATGGAAGTCTTTGCAGAATTGCTTCAGTTCTCGGTGGGTATACTCTTCCAGAAGGTCCTTTTGGAATGTGGTCTTTTCGCTTGTTCCGGTGAGACTCATGGTTGTTCTTCGTTCAGGTAGTGTGTCAGTCTTTTTACTGTACGATCTCTAGACGTAGGCTCTTATCCCGTCGCTTGCCACCAATGTTAGAAGGGGCGATCTCAGAGGGCCAGGTTATGCTCACCCGACCACCCCGGGACCCACCTCTCCCACAAGTAATGCCGAGTCTTAACGTGAGGTCCTCGCCGGGGAGGACGTCGGGTCTAGGATCGTACACACTGAGCTCACACCACACTTATGAACGGACACCACACCGTAGGTTTTCAGTAACAGGTTCTTTATGAACAGTAAAAAGGAAGCAGCACTCTTATTTACAAGCGATCGAGGGATCGTAAAGTCTCAGGAATTCGGGAAGAGGGAAGCGGGACAGTCTCAGTCTTTAGGCCAGTACAAAGCGTACCCTGCGCACAGCTCTCAATTCTCGAGCCGGGGGATACGGAAGATCATGGTCGTACTGGTTGCTTCACTCACTTCGAGTCGACTCAGGTCGTGTTGGTTGCGTCAATGGTCCAGCCGGACCAGAGTTCTCCTCGAGCCGCGACGAGGTTAGCAGGGCTCGATCCGGAGATGTTCTTGAGGAGCCCCGACAGCGTCAGCAGGGCTCAGGAGGTTTCACGAAGATCTCTTTAGAGTTAAAGCTCGAGCCGCGACGAGGTCAGCAGGGCTCCGAGGTTCTTAGTTCCGTCCTTGCGAGGACGAGCCACGACAGCGTCAGCAGGGCTCCGATGTTCCAGTTTCGTGTTACGAGAAGGAGCCGCGACAGCGTCAGCAGGGCTCGAAGAGTTCAGAGGTTCAGTTTTCCCCAAGGGTCAGCCGCGATCAGATCAGCAGGGCTGTCTTGTCCAGGATTCATCTGCCCGCTAGTTGTTGGGCGGGCCTTGATATAGTCCAGTGGCCCTTTGATGTCTGGACCCTCGCAGGCAGAGGTCTCATGCCTTGGGGGGCTGGTCGTTGGGGAGGTCCGGAGGTTGGCTGTTTGATCCTTTTTGAAGATGCACCCGGAAATTCCCAGACGCGCAGCAGGTCTGGAGCCAGCACTCGGGGGAGCCAGAGGTGCGATCAAAACTGGCCCTCAGGGGGAGGAGAGAGGTGTGAGAGAAACCAGTCTCTCGGGGGAGGCCGGAGGTGCAATCGAAACTCCCTGTCTTATCTCACTCGGGGAGCCCTTTACCCCCCAGCCGGGACTGGCGCGTCTAGAGCCTAAGTTTCGCTGGGGCCGGGGTCATGCTAGGCCCAGGGAGTCAGGGGCCTCAGGAAAGGAAAATGGCTGTCGGGCCCTGTGGGGTGATGCAGGGGCATGCGGGGCTGGTCGTCGGCTGCGGGGTCGTGCAGGGAGTTTGGGCGTACAGGGAACAGGACGACCAGGGGATTCTGGGTGCAGGGCTAGACTAACGGGGTGCTGAGCAACGGGGGGGAACCACGCCATGAGGCCAGGTCCAACAATCACCACTCAAAATGCCAGAGTAACATCCCAGATGGGTCTCTTTCGAGTGGTTCGAGGAACAAATGGGGAATATAAAACTGAGTCTTGTTAGAAATTGGGTCTCTAGTAGACAGAAGTGTGCATCCTGTCCACGTAGAGACCACAATCCTGGTCAGTGTAAGTTACAACACACCTTAAATTATCCCGTGCTTACCCTCTGGTGGTCTGTCACAGTGCAGTCAGGCTTAACTTAGGAGGCAATATATAAAGTATTTGTGCAACACTTCATACAACAACACAGTGAAAACACCGCAAAAAGACTCCATACAGGTTAGAAAAATAGATTATGATTTTTGTAGGAAAGTGCCCATTTTGACGTATTCACCCCCACTTTTTGCCTGGTATTTGATGTGATTTTGACTGGAAATGCACTGAGTTCCTGCCAACATGGTCCCCAATGCCAGATCTTTCCCAAAACTGTGCAGTTGTTTTCCACAGTTGACATTACTTTTAGTACCCTCTCTGTAAGTTCCTAGTAAATGATACCATGATATCTAGGGCATGGAAAAAAGCCATTACATCGCACGTGTTACAACGTGGTTGTTACAACGACCCAGTTGTTACATTACAGTACATTACAATGCAAGTCATTACATTGCCTTTCTGTAGGGGGGCGCGGTAACCTAAGGAATAGTATAATTTACTATTCCAAAACCTTCCCTACTGTTGCGCCCACTGGAGTTGGAATAGTAAATTGTACTATTCCTAAGTCCAGCGTGCCCCCTACAGCAAGTTGATGTAACGACTTGCGTTGTAATGTACTGCAACGTAACAACGCAGTCGTTGTAACAACCGCGTTGTAAACGCATGCAATGTAATGTGCTATATTCCTAGGGCATGAGGTACAAATGTATTGATTGATGAATGAGGGTCCCAAGGCCAGCACGCTGAATTGTGCCCCCCTAAAGTGCCCCTCGCCCAGCTCGTGCAGATTGCCACTTCAGGCTGCGTGTCTTGGTGCCGACAAAGGTAAAAACATGGCAGACAGCCTTGGTGTCCTGCTGCTGACATTGCATGCAGAATAAGTAAGTCATCCCTACAGCAGGGCTTATCGCCCTAAGGCAGGGTGCACTATCCGACATGTGAGGGCATAAATGCATTAGCAGATATGCCCCTGTACTGGCCAGTTCCATTACTGCCAGTACAAGTGATCAGGGAAGCCATTTTAAAAGCATGTGCTGGACACTGGTGAAAACTAGTTCCCAGCTACATGAGGGCTTCACTGAAAATAGGGATATTTGGTATCAGAGATCTCATATTAATAAACCCACACTGATGCCAGTGTCGGGATTAGTAATACATGCACCCAGAGGTGCCCCCTGAGGCCCTACCAGCTACTGGTGTGCTGGCTGACTGGTTTTCAGCAGCCTGCCACCAGAGACAGGTTTCTGACCCCAAAGGGTGAGGGCCTTTGCTCTTCGTGGCTCATAAACCAAGCCTGCTCGGGCAGGGGGTGCTTGGCACCCCTGCCCACAGAATGACATACCGATTAGCATTCCATGACCAGGGAGCTTCAAAGAGCCCCTTTTGTCCAGAGGCCTTTGGCACCTGGACAGGCAGAAAAATTAGCTAGGCAAGTCAGGTGTGTCTACTCTCAGGCGAACACCACCCCTGCTACCTGAAGTGGATGCGACCTTTCAGAAGTGACCATCAAGGTTATGGCAAATTTAGGATCTCTGGGACAGGGTTCTGCCCACCTCCTCCAGGAAGTGGTCATATAGGGGCTCATAGTGACCCCAGGAATAGGTAGCCCATTGGCTACTACCCTATACTACCTTACATTCTGTATGTTGGGAAGCCCTGGCCCCAGGCAAGGAGATCCTGCTGACGAAAAGAAGAAGGGCCGAAGAGCAAGAACTGCAGAAGAAGCAACTGACTTGGCACCAGCCTTCCGGCCTGTTCGCCTATTCGCCTATTCTCGACATTTGGCCCAAAGTCGCCTAACCCTGCAAACTGCTGATTCTCCAAAGCCTGGGAGAACTGTCAGAACTTCTCCGAATACTCAAGAACTTCCATAGAATAGCAGAGCCATTCCCTTGCATCTTGCAGGTACCAAAGACTGAGCTGTGAGGTTTCCAAGAACTCAAAAACATAGCACCATAAAGCACCACTGTACCCAAGCCGCCTAGCTGAGTTGAAGTGGGCCAACTGTGCCAATATGATCCCAAGATTCCTGCTGACCCATGAAGAAGGGCCAGAAATCTGCAAAAGCAAGAACTGTAGAAGAAGCAAATGAGTTGGCACCAGCCCTGCCAGCCTGTTCGCCTGTTCTTGACCATTGCACAAAGGTTGTCTAGCCCAGCAAGCTGCTGATCCTTCAAAGCCTGGCAGGACTGCCAACACTTCTCCAAAGAACCAGTGACTCCCATGCAGCAGTGGAACTGCTTCCCTGCATCCCGCAAGCCCCTCGAAGAGGTCTGCTGGACTCCGGGACCGCAAAACTTGATACCGCAAAACACCACTGCACTCGCGTTTCCTACCCTGAGCTGAAGTGGACCAATGGTGCCAGCGTGGTGCCCGACCTTCCACAGACAAAGCCCAACTTGGACTTGCCCACTATGGACTTCCTGGCACCACCTGCAGCCTCTGTTAGCAGGCCCCCTCTATAGTAAGTGCTCCCGAAGCCTTTGAATGTATTTATTTTTATTTATTTATTTGAAAAGTTTTATATAGCGCTAGCTAGACCCGGAGGTATCAGAGCGCTTTACATGAGGACGAGCATTGTTTCATAGCATAGTTACATGTTACATCGTTACAAGATACACAATTTCAGAGCATAGTTACCAGTTGCTGGAGCGCAGTTGCATGTGTTAAAAACAAATGCTTAAGGGAAAAGGCAGGCAAGGGATAGATTCAGGGGAGAGAGGATAGGAGCAGGAGAGGAAGACCAAGAATGAACGGGGGAAAGAGGTGGCGGAGGGAGATGGAAACTTAACTGGGAGACACGGAAAAACAGTGTCCAACGTCCGCTGGGCTGTGATCCCAGTGGAAAAGGTGTCGTTCCCACACCTCCAATGTGTGTGGCTCCCTATATGCTGTGGAATCTCTCAGAGGGGTCACTGAGACTTCAGGGCATAAATACTGGATCCCTCCCCAACAAGGGGATAGGGAGTGCTCTGGCAAGGGGTGCCATTCCCACACATCTCCTGTGTGTGACTCCCTTGACGCTGTGGATTCTCTCAGAGGGGTCTCTGAGACTCCAGGGAATAAATGCTGGATCCCTCTGGAGAACCGGGCCTTATGGACCCAGCGGCGCAGGGCACGCCTAATATCTCCGGGTTCACCTGCCTTGTCAGACAGAGACACGAGACACTCTGTTAGGCGTAGAAAATCACATTTATTAGCTGCAGCCAAGCACAGTTGTCCAAGAAGTTACAGAAGGTAGATTCTTAGGAGACTGCCACTTATCCGTGGCTCACAATCTCTTATAGGTCGCATGTTCGCAAAGCCCACTCCCAAAACATACAAAACTGACAAATAGGAATAGTTCGAAAACAAGCTATTGAATGTCAAAACACACCCTCCTTTCAGACCCCGTGTGCTCTCCTCCCCTCAAGTTAATCAACACTAATGTCCGTAATTCAATTTACAGGTGGTAGAACATCTTTGAATGCTTCAAAGGATAGTTTATGTAACAAGAGAATACACGGAGAGAATATCGAAGGTCAGTCAAATAGAATGAAGTCAAGAAGAATGGTGGGACCCAAACAGTGGAGTTAGACAAGGATTAATCAGTCTAGACACAGATTTGACAAACTCGGCCAGGCCCTGACATCGGTTTGGTAATCAAGGACAAGGGTTACTCTTTAACAGACGAGACACGTAGCAGGCTGAAAAGGCAAAAACACCGCGTTCGCCGTGCTGCCTGAGTGAGGCAACACAAAATGGCGGTTAAACACAAAATGGCGGCTAGATACGAAGCGGAGTCGAAAACTACGGAACCTCACCTCCCCAACAAGGGGAGAAGGAGCGCTTTGGTAAAGGGCACATGGATAATAATAGTTACAAGATACAGAGTTTCAGAGCATAGTTACCAGTTGCTGCGGCGCAGTTGCATGCGTTAAAAATTAGGCAAGGGCAGAGATTCAGGGGAGGGAGGATAGGAGCAGGGGAGGAAGACAAAGAATGAAAGAGGGAGAGAGGTGGGGGAGGGTGAAGGAAACATTAACCGGTAGACACGGAGAAACAGTGTCCAACGTCCGTGTGCTGTGATCCCAGTGGAAATTGTGTCGTTCCCACACCTCCGCTGTATATTGCTCCATTTTCGCTGTGGACTCTCTCAGAGGGGTCTCTGAGACTCCGGGGCATAGATACTGGATCCCTCCCCAACAATGGGATAGGGAGTGTGTAGTATTCTGAGTTGTATATTTATGTTCCTGCATTTCACTGCATCTAGCTGTTTGTTCCAGAATTATACTTCCTACTATCCTGAATATGGCTGAATAAACCTACTTCATAACTCCACTACATATGCCTTGGCTACATCATTTCATGTATGTATGGACTAACATACTACATATTTTATGGCGACGATTCGGAGACTTTCCTGCGCACAACATGCCATCTAACAGGAATTAGAACTATCCAGTAACATTAATGGAACAAGAAACTAGCATCTCAAGAAGAAACCTATACAAATGCAAAAAGAAGCCCCACCAGTGTCAACTACACCTGACAGCCTAGTCCAGTCGTCAAGTCATCAAAAGACAAAGTCTCTGCGTCGGAGATCATCTATGAAGCTGCCAATATGACGCAGAGGAAACAACATCTATTCTAATGCTTTTGGAAGCAAGCTGTGTCAGCATGGAACCTGTCTGTGAAACCAAGGTATTTGGTGTCTCTCTCCATTTTGGAACAAGTGCGTGGTACGTGACTCTCTTTTACTCGATGTTGGATGTGTAACCATCTTCATATACATAACCATCAATGTACGTTTATTCATCCGTACTAATACTGTACATGGATGAAATATCATTAAGACTGCTTGTGTAAATTGTCAACGACCTCTATGACAGTGTTACGATTGTTCTAAATATCAATCAGAATCGTCCTTGCCTAACTGGGAAGAAACCGACACAGTAAGTGGGAGGTAGCTGACACAGTGAGTGAAGTTTTCGAAAAAAAAATAAAAGAAAAACGTTTTAGTGTAATTTTACGAGGCTTCACAATATGACAGTTTGATTTTGTTTTAAAAATTTGAAAGGGCTTGCGCACCTTATCTGGCCCAGGGCGACACACAGAGCAGCTCAGGAGCTTCTTGTGACGTGATCTGTGCTGCTTATGGACACTCTGCAACTGGAGCGCACCGTGAGCCATCTGGCATTTACGTCATTTGCGTGCCTCCATTTTGAACTTTGACTTTCCTCCTATGATCCACATTCCTTATTTCTGACGCGGTATTGAAGGTCACGAATGGAGTTTGTCAAGTGTTTTCTCACGATTTCAACTGCAGCGTTAGTAGGTCAGTGTTTGCTACCATCCGATGTCAGATTCGGTGTACTTCATGACAGTGTACATTTGGACATAATGAAAGAGTATATGGAAGGTTTTTACCACTTGACAATACACATTTTTGAAGATGCGAAGCTTTTTGGAGCCGATGTCATTTTAACATGAACTAAATTGCATTATTTCAATGCTCTTCACAAGGTTATGTTGCCATCTAGTGTCCAAAGTTGGAATTCTTTAGGTCGCGCCTGCGATGCAGGGGCGAAAGCCCCTGCTGTCGCAAAGCGATCTATTGTAATCATTTTAGTCCTTTTCCCGTTCAAGGACTAGGCAGAGACAACAGACTGTCACGCGCACGCAGCCGGCCGGAATCGGATCAGGTCACGCGCTCCGATCCCGGCCGGCTGTTCACAACACATGCACACGCAGGCACACACGCAGGCACAGGCAGGCACACAGGCAGGCACACACGCAGGCACAGGCAGGCACACACGCAGGCACACACAACACACACACACACAGACAGACGCACGCACACACATTCCCCCCCTCCCCCTGCGCTCCGATCCCGGCCGGCTGTTCACAACACATGCACACGCAGGCACACACACAGGCAGGCACACAGGCAGGCACACAGGCAGGCACACACGCAGGCACAGGCAGGCACACACGCAGGCACACACAGACTCCAAGACACATACACACACGCATACACACACGCACGCATACACACAGACTCCAAGACACATACACACACGCTCACACACATACAGAGCCCCCCGCCGCCCCACGCACACACACATGCCCCCCGCCCTCGCAGCTCAGCAAAGGCCCCCACTCACCGGTACTCGTCTCCAGGCGAGGGCTCGTTGCAGGCGGCGGCGGTCTCTTCCTTCTGTGCGTGCGAGGCTCTCTCGCCTCACGGGAGCCCGCCCGGGCTTCCGGTGTGTCTTCACGTCCTGCCACCGGCCTGCCTGACTTCCGCCCGGGATTGTAAACCTTGTAATATACATGAGGGTGTTCGTTCCCAACGACCGCCGGTGGAAATGATGCTTTAACAGAAGCAAATCTGCATTTATGTGGATACCGACAATCTTCTGAGTTTGTGAGTCTTCTCCTGTTTTTCAGTGTGCCCCACCCAGCAGTAACACTGTTATTATTGCAGCATTCAGAAGTTCAATTCCTAAATGTAAAAGTTACGTTCTCGGAGTTGCTGTTTGCGCACCTGCGTTACACTTCGCTGCATAAAATGCTTTGTGAATCAACGCCGGTACCTCTCTAGTTTGAAAGATCTGCCGACAGGGGTTGATAGTCCTGCATTGGATGGGTGCTTACACGGGCCAGAAGGATTCTGGGAAATGTGCTGAGTGCCTTCGATGAAGGGTGCAAGTTGTCATCCTTCCTGAAATGTTGTTTGGACCGGGCTGCGCAGCACCATTACGATGTTTAGGCAAGGCATCTAAAAAAACACGTGACGTCATCGATGTGCGATGTGTGTTTTATTTTTTCTTACGAAGGGGGTAAACAGAAGTACAAAGCTGTCATAACTTTTAAACTAGAAAGGCCATTTACCACCCGTAAGACTCATGCAATATGATAAGCCAATAGAATATTTGATACACAGAAAGATCTTTAGGGTAAGTGAAATTCGTTTTTGGCTTTCATTATACGAGTTAATTTCTTTTTTGCATATTATCTAGCTGAACCCAAAACAATAGTCACTCACCCGAAAGAAGACTTTTCGACAAATGTGCACTAGATAGAGTGTAGAGGTATTTATGCACTGAAAAACAAATTCATTATAACGCGGAAAATAAATATGATTGGTCTGATGATTCACAGACATGGCGTGTGTTGGTTGGTGTTGCCATGGTGAGAAGCCTTTATGGGATTATCATATGTAAATGCACATTACCATTGCATACACGTATGTCAAAGAGATCAAAGCACCAACATGTCATTTTTCAGAACACAGACCCAGCGTTCTGACAGAATAGCAATAAATATTCACTCTAAATCACCCCAACAGTAGGGCTCCTGAGAAGAAAAAAGGCAGAAGAAAAACTGCCTTCTGCCGGCACATTATCTGCCAGCTCACAGAGCCATGCTTCTTGTATGTGGAGAAGTGTGGCTCAAATGGTTAGAGTCTGAAGATGAGTGCGCTACGTGGGTACGTAAGCGCATCCCTGTATGATAGGCACACTTGTAAATGTTCAGGAAGGCCTGACTCAAATATGGGTTCAATCGAAAATAGTTCAAGAAGATGGGTTCAAAGTTTCATCATCGTTTGTATTTAGTGGATTCACAAAAGTGTACAGTCAAGCGTTACATCACGCTGTGTTCATTATGAATCAACAGTAGTTCAACAAATGCTCCAATGCATTTCGGACTGGAGTAGTCCTTTATCAAGGAGCGCTTTTAAATAATTCGGCTCGGAAATTAAAATATTCGAAGCCTCTCACTTTAACAAGATGTTGCCTAAAGGGCTCTTAAGATGAGCAAAAAAACTGAGGTTACAAATGTGTAGAAATGTCTGGGTGGTATGTATAGGAATGACAGCAGTCTTTGAAGTGCAGACTGCACGCTTATTAACGCATTTAAAGGTGGTGTCTGTCAATCAATGAACAATGGAAAGCCTACTTCCTTCTTTGCTCAAACAACGTCGAACCTTCTTAACTCTGTGTCTAAATAAAGGGAGATTTAAGAACCGAGAAAGACTTTTTCAGGGAACATGAAATGTCTTCAATAACACATCACACTTATTTACCACTGGAGTAAAAAATGGAACTGGCTATTGGCAGGTAAGTTAAAACATCCACAAGTGTGTAAAAAATAATTTCTTCTGCTTTTAAGCTCAAAGCGGTTATTCGTTGCTTAGTTACCAAATGTGCTTTATTTTGGAAAAGACGAAGGTCCTTCCCCGCAAGTCACAGAGGGCAATCTAAAATGTGTAGGTGCAGCAGAATATAAAGTGGACATAAAATGTGTTTCTTGAGAGTTGTCCCTGATATGAGCAATTAAAAGGCGTCTGACATTGATTCAGCTTGCTATAATTTTACAATTATTTCAGTAATGTAATGTTTCATCTAGCTTTACCCTATAAAAACCTCTAAGGTACCCTTTACAAATTGTGCTGATAGTCCTCAGAGAAGAAAAGAGACCGCAGTTCAAAACCCAACCAGCAGAAGAGAGACCGCAATAGAGGCTGCCACTGCAGCCATGCACAACCGTAGGATGGTGCTTGCATTGCTGCAGCTCATTTGTTGCATTCCTCCCAAGGCATGTTATTTACAAAAGTTTAAGCTATTGCCATTATAAATTACAATAACTGTTATTTAAGTATTAATTATTTAAAAAAAATAAAAGCCATTGTTATTTGTAATAGCAATACATCTAAGTCACGTAAATACAAAACATGTTGCATTACAAATGCTATAGGTGTCACATTTGTGAAAGTTATAACTATTGGCATTGTAATTGACAAAGCTATTAATTTCGCTATTTTCAAAACCAACACACAAATAAAAAATGTGTCATTTACAAGACAAATAGCTCAAACTTTCCTAATGCGAGACCTATTGCATTGCAAATGCTTGTATTAAGTTAAAGCCATTTGCTTTGCTATACTATACCATTAGCAAAGCAAATGGCTTTAACTTAATCAAAGGCGAGACCTATTGCATTTTTAATGCTTGTTTTTTGAATTTTTTTGAATTTGTGATCATTTATTTTCTGTGGCTTTAATTCATCTGAGTTTCTTTCCTTCACTTCTTCAAGAAATGTTTCAAGCCACGCCAGTCTATCATCGCGGTGACAGGCACACCTATGACTGTGTTTAATCAACTAGCATGTTTTTAATTTACAGATTGTTTAAGAAATGTGTGTGTTCTTTATCTGACATGTCATGGTGTCACATTTCATATGTTGGGTTCTCTCACCCTCATTTCTGTGCTTTAGTTTGCTTTAGTTTGGTACATGAGTTCTCCTACTCATGTCTGCGCAAAAGTTTTGTTTAAGGGTTCTCTCACCCTCGTATGTCTATCATTGTTATCCCTGTTTTGGGATGGGTTTGGGTTGCGGTCCCATTTCCTCGCTTGGTCTTTTTACCATTAGTTAACCCTCATGTCTGGGTTATGGGGTCAAAGTTTCTTCTTAGGACTTTAAACCCTCTCTGCCTGTGTTGGACACTTTGTTGTACATAATCTGTATGCATGGTCTCATGTCCAGTGTGTAAGACACCCTGTGCATCACATTTTCGGTGTCGTGTGTAAGTCGCCATGTGCATCACGTTTTCAATTGCGTGTAGTCATTATTTGACTAACTATGTCTTGTGTGTAAGCTAGTTGTGCTTCACTTTTTCCATGTGTTGGTTTGACACATTGTGCTGCACCTTTTCGTGCCGCTTGTGTTTTTGGGTATGTCCTTGTAACACATTCGTTTATGGGTAACCCCATATTTTTACTGTTCCTCACTTAGGAAGTGGAATTGTTGCCACATTGTGCTGCACCATTTTGTGCCGCGTGTGTTCTTAGGTCTGTCCTTTGTAACACATTCGTTTATGGGTAGCCCCATATTTTCAGTGTTCCTCACATGAGGAGTGGAATTTTGCCACATTGTGCTGCACCTTCCAGTGCTGCGTGTGTTCTTAGGCCTGTCCTTTGTACACCTTCTTTCTGGGTTTAGCCTTTGTGTTCTCAGTTCCTCATTTGAGGAGTGGCTTTTATATGCCACAGTCTACCTTTATGGAGGTCTTTTCTTCATTTTAGGTCTTTCTCACTTGCTTTGTGAGTACATTTTTATCTTTTGCAATATTAAAGGAGGAGGATAGTGTCAGTGCTTGTGTTTACTGTCTCTTTCTTCCTTCTTTATCTTGTTGTCTGTTTTCCCTCTCGTGGTGTGGTTTCTTCCTCATCCCTGGGTTTACGGATTATTATCATCAATTGTAATTTCAGTGTTTATAGTTTTCCTCATTGCTGATAGTTTCTTCTTTCTTTTCTTTTCATGAGGGAGAGGATAATGTAGTATTCTGAGTTGTATATTTATGTTCCTGCATTTCACTGCATCTAGCTGCTCAGCCAGTGTGAGTGTTCCAGGTAAGAATGTTGATGTGATTGACATGTATGGAATGCTTGGGTGCTTGGTATGAGAGTTGGCAGTTAAAGATGGGCTGAGCAGCTAGGAGGCTGCTCCTGGTGGGGCTGTTTGTTCCAGAATTATACTTCCTACTATCCTGAATATGGCTGAATAAACCTACTTCATAACTCAACTACATCTGCCTCGGTTACATCATTTCATGTATGTATGGACTAACATACTACAGAGTGCTTTGGCAAGGGGCGCCATTCCCACACCTCTGCTGTAGTGTAAGTCCTATAATTCCAATAGGCTCTGCGCATTGGAATAATATATACTATAGGTTAGACTTAGGACTGAGGTCGACTAGGTCTCTATTGAATATATTAGACTTAATTGTGAGTGCCAGCTAGCTCAGAGTTCACTAGAAACTTTCTTGAATAAACAAGAAGGGATTCGTTTTTGACAACCGCATAAACATGACAACTTTGTTTCCCAAGAATAAGAAATATATCTCTAGAGTCGCGGAAACAATAGATAAGTATTTCACTCAGTCAATCGTGCATGCTTCGTTTCACCAGAGTTGCAGAGAAATAGAGAGACGGGGGTTTCCAATAAAAAGGTATTTATTGAACAGTCTTCTTCCTCATGCAAAAGAAATGAACTGTTACAATCGCAATACTTGTTAGGAGGTAAAGTGTGTACAGTAAAAAGAGTATCATAAAATAATATTGTAAGAGCATGGTATGGTTTCTAAGCCATAGAATACATACATAAATAAGTAAAAGACTAAAACGTACTCCACTGGTGCTTCTAAAATACACCTACCCCGATGTACCTAACCTAAGTCTAGTACTAGGGAAGAAGTAAGTGTGGTGTAGCATAGGTTTAGTATTTTCTGCCAAGAATCTATCCAAGATTTCTCTTAGGGTCGGCTTCCTTCGGCACTTGCTGTAGCGAGTTGCGTCGGGCAAGTAGATAGTCGAACTACTCCAAACCACCGTGTGTTTGCTATTGCAAATGTGGGCATATTTATACTTGGAAGGTGCTCCGGTTGACGTAAGGTTGGACATAATAACGTCACCAAAGACTTGCAGTTCTTTGAAAACTCCATGAGTTCTTAGATAAATCAATACTCAAGCAAGGGGAAGTCCCTAGCTGCTGAAGGCGGGTTTTTCCAAGAAATCGTTGTGGATTTTCGGAACTAGTGGAAGTAGCCATGCCGTATATGGACTGCATGGGCCAAGCCAAAATATGGTTATGATTTCTATGCCTATATAAGGATATGGAGATCTATACCTATATAAGGTCATGAATCGAGAAAATTACACTCGGGTCCTAAAATTATACATAACACCAACTCCACGTTATATGTTCATCATTACTAAATAATAGGCATTTAAAACATACCTAAAGCATGTGTTTACAATCCCACCCAAAATACAAAAATTTACTTTTAAACGGTTGCACACGAAAAAAAGGAGCAGTGCACTGTACGCATTCTAAGCAGTGTTATCATTCAAGCATATAGTATGACATTGGAAATGCGAACCGAATGAATAACGAAATTACATTTATGAAATGGCTCTTAATACAGAAGAGAAGGTCGAGACCAATTCATTTTTTTCTTTAAACAAATTTTAGTGGTTTTATGTATACAAGTTACAGAAATTTCAATCATTCAACGACTATGGGTAGCAAACCTTCCAATGTTATTCTCAAGCTTATTGTATGGGAGTCTTCAATATAATAAGTCTTTTCAACATAGTAGTGCTCAAACTATCCCTATACAATCTTGCTGTGCGTCCCGACTTTACCATCCATAACTCTAGCTTAAGCTAAACCCAGACCCAATCCACCCCTTCCCCTACCCTCTCCGCCCAATGTGTAGTGCTGTTAGCAACGTGCCAGATTCATTTCGTAATGTAGCCACTATTCAAGTCATTTCAGATTATACCTGTGGGGGGTCTGCATTTTGCTCAGCGCCCTCCTCTCGTTCTTCCTCTACGTGATGTTCCGATAGAGACTGTACCAGCGCCTCCCTTGCATGTGCAGTCTCTAGTGCTTTGTCATTATGCAGACAACGCGCTTGTTGATATCTAAGGGTACTCTCACTACTCGCCCACCTCAGGAACTTAGCCCTCCATCTCCTGCAATTAGCGCCGTCTTTTGATTTCCAATGTCTTGTTATTTCTCTTTTTGCTAGTATCAACCCCATATCCACGAATTTGCTCGTCACCTTTGTTTTGGATGTGTGAGGAAACCAGTGCAGTACACATGTTGCTATGTTAAAAGTTAACTGTCGTTCCGTGATCACGTTCAGTAGGCCTCCCACGTCTTCCCAGTAGTCTCCCAGCTTAGGGCATCCCCATAGCATATGTTCTAGTTCTACTTCTTCGCTCGCGCATCTGGGGCATGCTGCATCTTCCACCTTAAAATACTTACTAATCTTACTCGTTGTTAAGTATGCTCTGCGTAATCTAAAGAAGTGCACCAACTGATACCTATGCATTCCTCGTGCTTTTCCAAGCTCTCCGCACAATCTGTTCCCATACTGTCTCCGGGATAGGTTTCCCGATGCCCGTTTCCCATTTGAGCTTCAATGCGTCCAACGGTGCCAGCCCTTCCTTCAGCATTCTAGAGTACAGACACCTGACCGCCTTGAAAGTCCCTGCCGCCATAACCACGTATTGGCATGCCATTGTCGTAGTGGGCTCAGTGAACCCTTCCTTCCAGTGTGTCCGTAGTGCAGAGACCAGCGCTGCATGTATTAAGAACCCTCCTCTAGGTAAATCATATCTCTCCTGTAATGCCTGGTAGGGTAGCAATACCCCGTCCTCATATAAATCCCCAAGTACTTGGACCCCCGCCTGCTCCCAGTCTAGTAAAGACGTCCAGTCACCCCCGTGAGGCAGCGCTGTAAGAATCCCCAGCGGGGTTTCGGGCGCATAAGGATGTAACTCTCCCGCTCTCCGTTGGGAGCGATTCCAGCACAACCTCAGCGTCCTCTCTTCCATTGAAAGGTCTTTTGCTGCATAACTATGAAGGACAGTATGTGCCGTGGAATCCCCTTGCCTCTCAGGTCCTCAGGGCCCCTAAATTCCTTCGCTAGCGTCTGCATCATTACCTGTAGCTGGGCCGCCAAGTAATACAGCTCAAAATGGGGGACTTCCAATCCACCCTCCGACTTTGGTCTTATCAGTGTCGCTTGGGCCACCCTCCGCCTGCCAGATCCCCATAGGAACCCTACAATCGAGCAGTGATGGTGTTCGAGTGAGGAGGAGCCGCGTTCCAGTCACCTGGCCACAGTGCATGCTGGGAGAAATCCGCGGAGATGCTCGGCACTCGGCAGATCCTGGATAGCGAGGAGAGAGCGAGCCGCTGGCAACTGGATGAGCCGTGCGATCTGCACAACATCGCCGTTCCAAACCGCAAGATAACAACTCAGCAACGGTTTAAGGAGCTGTGCGGAACTGAGCCGGAGCCGAAGCCGAAGCCGAATGGCAGGAGGGAGAACCGGTTTATGAACTCTCCAGTGCGGACGCTCTACCCCGCTCTATCGAGGTGCCTCGCAGAGAGGCTCTTCTGCTGCCTTTTAAACCTTTACCCATCCCTTCATCATAAGCTTATCTGTGCTGCTCTTTCGGCGCTTGCGAACTTTAAAGGCAACTCTCCCGTGCTGAGGCGGAGATCTGACCGGGTAGCCCGCCAATATTGGAAATATCTAACTGCTGGCAAAATGACCACGAGGAGTCAGAAAACCAAGACCAAGACAACAGCGCTACAAACGGAGGGGGAGAAGGAGAGCGAAACCACTACCCAGCAGCAACAACACCCGAAAGGTAAGAGAGACTTGGGGGCTATCAGAAAGACTACCAAGACTAACCTTCCTATGGGTGCGGGTAACTCCCCCTCCATTAGTCTTCATTTTCCTGTGATCAAGCCGGCAAATTCAATTGAAAAAGAGGGGGGGTATTGGTACCGACAAGAACACGCCCACTTCTAACCCCCAAGCACCCTCTCCTAACACTGAAACATTCACCTCCAGTGGGGCACAGATAGCACCCCTAGCTATCGGGGAGAGTGAGAACCAGTCTATGGAAACTGGCCTTAACGAAACCTCAACCTTGAACCCTGCTCAGGTGTCTAGCGAGGGGGAAGCTATAAACACAGCGCTTACACAGCCTCCAGGCTCTGAGCATAACACTGAAAATTTCTACTCGGTTACCGACGGATCGCTCTCAGAATCAGGATCATGCAGAGAGGAGTCTTCATCTGCAGAAGGGCAGTCAGAGGATAATGAGTCTGAGGTAGAAAGCCTCCCTAATAAAACTCCTGAACCCGATACTGTACTAAGGAAAAGACATTCTAGGCGCAAACGAAACCAGCTTAAGGGAGCTCATTATAGCTCACCGAGTTTACCTGTTCCTAGCGATGACCACAGATCCTCCAGCGCATCTAATGCATATAATACCATCGTACCTCAGAAAGATGACGCTGGAAGCACAGGGGATGGTGAAAATTCTACTTTGGTATCTATACTAAACTCAATCAAGGCATTCCAGGAAGAGGTGCGGGCAGACAATCTGGCCGCTAAGACTGCCTCTAAAAAACTCCAAAGCGGGATGAGAAAACTCAATAAGGCGTGCACAGATATTGGTGACAGGTTAACTATGGTTGAAACCAGGACTGAGATCCTAGAAGGGGAGGTCACGGAGGCAAAGGAACAAAGGACCTCACATGAGGCATGCCTGGTAGACTTAATGACTAAGCTGGAGGACCAGGAAAATCGGCAGCGCCGTAACAACCTGCGACTTTTAGGAATTCCGGAGGGAGTTGAGGGAGAGGACCCTAGAGGCTACATAGTAAACCTCCCTCAGAAACTGCCTGGAACTGGGACCTAGAAGTCCAGCGAGCGCACAGGTTCCCCTTTGACCTAAGGCATAAAAGGGGCGATGGCAATCTTAACGGCAAACCCAGGGTCTTTCTCGTATTCTTCGGAAACTTTCTTTTGAGACAATTTATCTATGATAAGGCAAGACCCAATGCACAGAAAGAAGCTAATGGGGTCAAATTTTTCGCTAAACCGGATTTCTGCCATGCAACGGTGGAGCGTAGATGGAGACTACGGCAATTGATCACCCCGTTCCAACAATTAAATGCCCAGGTCTATTTGATGAACCCTGCCAGATTAAAAGTAATTATTGAAGGTAAAACGAGGGTCTTTCTATCTGAAATCAAGGCCGAATAATTTCTAAAAGAAGTTAAAGATAGAAGACAGAAGAACTGAACCGAAACCCTATGACTTTATGACTAAGACACCCCAGCAGATACCTGGTAGCTAAGTTGCTTAGACACTGGCACATGGGACATTGTCTAAAGGGTACTTCTAAGTATAACCAGGATTTCACATTTACAATTTTTTGTTATTATAGAATGGCTGGGTGGCTGGGCCTCACTCATGATCACCATCAAAACGAGTCATCTCGACTGCTCAATCAGGGAGGGGGGTGGGGGGGGGCACCCAAGAGAAATATAAGGGAAAGAAACAGGGACACTAAGGGCACTAATGGCACAAAAGGTACAAAAAGTATAAATGACATGGAGGGTACAAATAAACAGGAGACATCATGCTATAAAATACACTTCAAAAAAGTCTTACACAAGCAAAGAGCGGATAAGGGGATTAAGAATTGGCAGGTTCTTATAGGGACTGAAACAGCTACTAAGTTAGGATGACACAGGTATGTAAAATTAAAATTCTGTCTAGCAATATATGTGGCTAAAATGATCAAGCTAAAAGACAGAGGTGGCACAGGGCTTACGATCACTCGGCCCAGATCTGATATGCCTTCAGGAGACACATGTAATGGGGACACAGAAACAGCTTTTTTCCTCACTGGGTTATAAGGTAATAGCAGCCACCACACAGGGGGTCAAAATAAAAGGAGTAGCAATACTCGCTAGTCACAGACTCAAAGTGCAGGTGGATAGAGTAAAAACAGACTCTTATGGCAGATGGGCTATTGTAGAATGCACTCTTGACTCAAATTGCAAGTTTACACTATGCTCAATTTATGGTAGTAACCTAGATGAGTCAGGGGTCCTAGATTGGTTAACAGGGGAGCTAGCCCACTGGCAAACGCCCATAATATTGTGCGGGGATTTGAACTTAAACCTACCCGTGGGCTGGAGATCGAACAAGGGCTGGAGATATTCGGGAGGAAGCCAAGAGTGTTTCAATCACTACGGAATTTAATAGAGACTCATGGACTGCGGGACGTTTGGTCGGAGCTAAGGCCTAATCAGGATGGGTTCACTTTTTTCTCAGCTCCTCATTTAAAACTTACAAGAGTAGATTACTTCTTTATCTCCTCATCACTGGTTAGCTCTTCTAGCATAGACTTAATACCTAGATTTATGTCAGACCACAATCCGCTGATATTACACCTGGATGGCTTAAAATGGAAAACAAGAGTACAACCTGGTCATTTGAGAAAGCACTGTTATATGATATCAAATATCAGACACACATGAAGAAATGGACAGAGGAGTTCTTGAAGATAAACTTAGACTCCGCTCCCCTAATGGTGGTTCGGGACACTCTTAAGGCCGGGGTCAGGGGGGAGACTCTACGTTTTTCAGTTAGGAAAAATAAAGCTGAGAGGATACAGGTTCAGGAGTTACAGGAGAAATTAGGGCTAGAAGAAACAAAGCTAACACAGGCAATGAAAGCAGGAGGGATGGTGTATGAAACCCAACATGCAGTTGCTGTCATAAAAGCCGAGATTGCCGAGATTGCCTCAATCTTTGCTGAAAGAACGGCGTCCAAATGGGCAGCTACTAAAGGGAAACTGTATGAATGTGGGGAAAATATTGGACATCAACTGGCATTAACAAATAGACAACAAACAACTTTAAACACAATAGCGGAAATTAAGACAGACACGGGGGGTAAACTAAGGATCCCACTGAAATACTTAAGGCTTTCAAAGACTATTTTAGTAAACTGTACACAGAGGAAGATGTCAGGCCCATAGGAGAGCGGAACGTGAATGTTACAGACTATTTAGATTCTATAGATACACCTAAATTAAATCAAATCGAACAAGAGCAGCTAGAACTCTCCCCACCAGGGAGGAGATACATAATGCGATTAAAAGTCTTCCAGATGGAAAGGCGGCCGGCCTTGACTCTATCCCTGCTGAATTCTATAAAATCTTTGAAAATCAGATCAAGGAGATATTCTCTCAAGTAGTAGGGTCAATATTCGGAGGCACAACACCACCAGCATCTT
This sequence comes from Lissotriton helveticus, assembly GCF_964261635.1. NCBI lineage: Eukaryota > Metazoa > Chordata > Amphibia > Caudata > Salamandridae > Lissotriton > Lissotriton helveticus. Next base: position 85,361,619 of record NC_136067.1, on the reverse strand, counting down.
GGTCACTTGCGAAAATTATAATTTTTGCTAAAAAAGAAAAATCCGCTTTAGAAATGGCATCTTATAGACCAATCACTCTAATTAACACCGACTCAAAAATATTCTCCAAACTATTAGCTAACAGGATCTCACAAAACATCCAGAAATTGGTCTCTAACTGGCAGCATGGGTTTATCCTCAACAAAGGAACCACAGAACATGTCAGGAGGGCAATTATGTTAATGGATGCAGCAAAGGTAACAGGGGACCCGGTAGCTTTAATATTATTAGATGCTGAGAAAGCATTCGATCGGGTCTCCTGGTTATTCTTGTGGGAGATCCTAAAAAGGTCAGGGTTTGGCCCGATTATGATACAGGCAATTCAGGCATTATATCAAAAACCTAGGGCCCAAATCATGATCAACGGAAATTTGACTAATCCAATTACCATCACTCGGGGTACCCGGCAGGGATGCCCTTGCTCCCCTCTGCTGTTCGCACTATACATAAACCCACTTATTACAAACATTTGAGCAAATCCAGAGATTAGGCCTGACGTCAGGCAAGGAGTAGAGACAAAAATCCTGGCATATGCTGACGACCTGGCAATAATTACACCTGATCCCGATAAGTCCATTAGAGCCCTGGAATATGAGACACAGAAATTTGGAGAGATATCAGGCTATTTACTAAATAGAACAAAAACCCAGGTAATTATAAATGAAAACATAGCTGGTCCAGCCCCCTAGTAGTTACAAAAGCCAAGTATTTGGGGGTAAGCATCACTGCAAATCTAGACGCAATAGTGGGGAACAACCTGAACCCACTTGACAATGATACTAAAAAAGCATTAAAAAGAATTGATAATTTACACCTAACAATAGTCAGCCGGAGCAACGTAATTAAGATGACTTACTTTCCAAAATTGCTATACTTTCTTAGAACTATCCCTCTGGAACTCAGTGATGCTACCCTCTATCTATTTGAGCAAATTTTTAGCCAGTTCATATGGTCTTACTCTAATATAAGAAGGTCTTACAAATGGCTATCTTTACCAAAAGAAAGAGGGGGGTGAGCGTTACCGAATCTTAAATTATATTATTGGGCGGTCGCTTTGCAGTATAGCCCTTGGTTGCTGCTCGATGACGATACACAGCGCGCTTCAGATCTTCCGTCTCCTTACATATCTTTAGTTGGAGTGAATGCTCAAGGAATACTATGGAGACAACTTGAATTTGGTTATTTTAAGCGGGTGCGGTTTAAGTCTTTAATAAATATTTACCGAGTTTTTACAAAAGTACGAAAACTGGTAGGACTAGGCAGACTAAATTACTACACTCCAATCAAAGATAATGCAACACTTCCTGCAATTTTTAAAGGCTCATATCTTCATAAATGGTACAACGCGGGGGTTACCAAACTGGGTGATCTGATTAATCAGGAAGGGGTTCGGACCTTTCAGGACATTAAAACTTGGTTTCAGATAGATGAGAGCCAATTATTTCATTACTATGCGATTAAAAACTTTTTGGAACACAAGACCGGTGGACCATCCGGATTTAACAAAAATGGCATTATGGATAGACTGCGCTCAAGTAATCCGCCAAGGATAGGAACCATCTACTCCAGTTTTAATGATAAAATGCCGGACGATTTGGAAAGGATTGGGCTGAAGTGGCAAACAAAATTGAATATGGGGCGAAATATTTTCACTAATGCTCACAATATGTCTCAATTTTTTTTACTTTCCACTAAACTGAAGGCACAGTTTTATAAAACGTCTTTTTTCTTATACATTACACCGGGCAGGATAGCTAATTGGGGCAAAGGGGCGGGGACTGTATGCCCTCGATGTCAAGAATATGCAGCAGATCAGATGCATATGTTTGCCACCTGTATAAAACTAAATCCACTCTTTCAGCAAATTCAATTATTTGTAGGGGCGGTTTTAGAGCAAAGGATAGAATTCACCCCTGCTGAATTACTGCTAGGGTGTGATGGCAACACTAGACCAGGGAGACCATTTATCTTTGTAGCTATGACTATTTACAGAATCTGCATTGCAACATACTGGAAAGACCTAACCCTACTTTATTCACACAGTGGCAGGCCAGACTACTGGCGACTTATGAACTGGAAAAGGCAATCTATGCAAAAAGAGGGAAAAAGGCCAGGAAGAAGGGCCTCATGCTCTGGGAACATCTAGAAAAATGGGCGGAGGGCATACAAAGCTGAATTAAGCCGTATGCTAGCAAAAAATTGTTCTTTTATTGTATTTGCTTTGGAATGTTTAGTAGTAGTTTGGCATTAAGAACTGTTTGTTTCTCTCCTTGCTCTTTCTTTTTTTTTCTTTTTTTCTTTTTTCTTTTGTACCTAATACCTTCGAACTTACTCCCGCTTTTGTTTGAAGTTATAAGAGTGAACGATTGTAAGCAGAAGTGGAGCAAAAGTATAACCTGTACATTGTTTATCTTTGAAAAAAAAAAAAATTAAAAAGGAACCCTACAATCAAGGATTTCAGTGACTTAAAAATCAAACACGGTATCCAGGCAATGTCCTAAAGTAGTATAACAATCTAGGTAGTGCTACCATTTTCAATAGAGCTATTCGACCTATCACAGACAACGGGAGAGTGGCCCAAAAAGCCATGTTACCCTTCAATGCCCTCACACATCTGCCTACGTTCCCTTCTAGCATATCACTGGCTCCATGGTATATATGTACACCCAGATATGTCAAGCAGTGCGGCTCCCAACGCACGTCCCTAGGCGTGGTAGGCGGAAGTTCCCCGGATCGCACCGGGAACAAACATGTCTTAGTCCAGTTTACCTTTAGACCTGAGACTTCACCAAACCCTAATAGCAAGTTCACAGCTCCCTCTAGGGCGCCTCCTGCATCTTCCAGGAACATCAGTAGGTCATCTGCATATAGTGAAATATATTGCTGGTCTCCTCTGTATTCTAGGCCCCTATAGCACCCTCCTAATCTGGCTTTTGCCGCCAAAGGTTCTATAGCTAAGGCAAACAATAATGGGGAGAGGGAGCATCCCTGTCTCGTTCCACGGGTCACTTGGTATTGGGGTGAAATCAATGCCCCCACTTTCACCCTGGCCACCGCGGAAGTGCACAGCACCTTGGTCCAATCTACAAAATCCTCTCCTAACCCAAAGCAACCTAGCGTCTTATATAAGTACCACCATTCCAAACTATCAAAGGCCTTCTCTATATCCACCGATAGCACCATAGGTTTCAGCGCTCCAGGCTGACCTTCTTCTAAGAGGCGCACCAATCTCCGTACTTTAGTGGCTGTGTCCTCATTGGGATAAACAAGGCCTGATCTTCATGAATTAAATCGGTCATGTGCTGTAAGAGGTGGGTCGCCAAGATCCTGCTCAAACTTTTGTAATCAGTAGTCAGCATTGACAGCGGCCGATGCAAGGCAGGGTCAGTCCCCTCACGCCCAGGTTTTAATAATGGTATTACCAGTGCCTCCCTCATTGAGGCGGGGAGCCTACCCAGTTCTTTCGCCTCTCTATAGACCTCTAGTAACCTCGGGCCAATAAGTCCACATATTGCTAGTAGAACTCCACAGGCAGCCCGTCTACTCCCGGCGTCTTATTACGGGCCATATGTTGATGGCACTCCATTGTTATTTCGCGGCCCAATCATTTTGCCTGTTCCTCTTCTAGTTGCGGGAGGGGAAACCCATCTAAAAAGGAGTCTATGGCAGAGTGCTCTCCTTCTAATGAGCTACTATACAATGCCTCATAATACCCCAGAAAACGGTTTAGGATCTCAGGTTGAGTAAGCACCGCATTGCCTGCAGCATTCAATAGTGCTAAAATTGGTGAGCCCCACCTCACAGGATTGGCCAGCCAGGTCAGCAATGTCCCCGCTTTCTCTCCCTCCGCATGTGCCTTCGTGACATAGGTTTTATGATCAAAGCACCGCAATCTCTCTATTTCAACCGCCACTGCCTCTTTGGCTTCAACTACCTCTGTCTGCACTTCAGGGTGCCCTGGTCTAGCGGCTTTCCTCAATCTACTTTCCGCCCGGTCCACGTCCTGCAGTGGCACCCTCCGCACCCCTACGTGTTTACCAATGCAGAGTCCCTGCACTACCACCTTAAAGGCGTCCCATTCCACTGCTCTGGTAGATGCCGGGCCAGCGTTTTCATCATAATAGTGTGTTATCCCTTCCCCTACCTCCCTCTGAAAAACCGGGTCATCCACCTGTTTTGCCACTCCAGCCTATGTTTAGTCAATCTATGGACAGGGGAATCCACCAAGGCGGGGTGCGACGTGTCTCGTGACACATCAGCTATAGAGTTAAAGTCCCCACCCAGCACTATGGGGCCTGTGAAGCAATGCGCCAGTTTGCCAGATAAGCAATCTAGGAAGCGCGCCTGTTCAACATTCGGTGCGTAAATACTACAGAGGGCTATTTCCCTGCCGGGCAGTTTCCCCTCCACCGTTACATATCTACCTTCAGGGTCAATGGTCTGTTTCGTCACCTGAAAAGGAACCCCATCTCTTATCCAGATCAATGCCCCCCGTGCGAACGCAGAATATGCGGTGCTAAATACCTGTCCTCTCAACCTCTGCTGCAGCGCTAGACCCTCCGCTCTGGTAATGCTATGTGGATCCCTCTCCTGACTAAATATGCATGAATCTTGTGGCGTCTTGTCATAGTTTGGAGACCCCTCACATTCCAGGTGATGCAGCGTAAGTCAGGTATCGCCCCCATCATGATAGTGTATTGCCCTCATTTCCATCCACGCTACAGTAAACACACCGGTGACCCCCCTAACCCAACTTCCCCCCCAACTCCCCTGTCCCCCCACACCCCAAGAACAGGACCTTGAACCAAACTGATAGTCCCCATCCAAACCACTGCAACGATCAACACACACTTATGCCCACCAGCAATAGCTGATGGCATGCCTTATGGGCAATGAGGGGTGCTCAGTGCCAATGGGTTACTGCGTACTTTCTGGACTTACTGCCACCTAGAAACCCGAAGAAACATGATAGACGTTTCCTCCCCCCCCCACCCTGATAAGGACCTATGAACTCCAACTAGTTGTCCGAGCTTACCACTGCATAACCAAACCGGAGGGGACCCCCCCGCTCCGCATCAAATAGCATTTCCCCCCACCCTTGCATCAGTGTCCTCAAGTTCCTTCATAGTGCTCAGCAGCCTCGTATTGCAGTCCCAGGGTGCGAGCTATTATTCGTCCAGAAGCCCATCCTCTTCCCAGTGTGATTGGTGGCAATCGTATGCTGTCTACATCCGAGATCTCAGTGTCCGATTGCTCCTTGTCCTTTTCTGAGTCAGTGCCCTCCGGGGTGTGTACTGTCTCCAGTACTCCTCGTCGCTCCACCGCTGATTGCGATGTTGATGGCCTCCGCAGAACTCGTCGCCGATGTCGGACGCGCTGGGACTTGCGCATCGGAAGAACCTCTGAAAGTTCATGGGCCTGTCGGTCTTTACCATCCTTTCCAGCCCTGTAAGATTCTAGCCATGTCCATGCCTCCTCTGGGGTTTCATGGAAGCATGTCTTGCCATCCAGGACGATTCTCACTTTAGCTGGAAATAACAAGGAATACTGGTTGCCCTCTCAGTTCTTTTTTGACAGGCAGGAAGGACGAACGGCGCCGTTGGATCTCAAAGGTGTAATCCGGGAACAGATTGACCTTGCTGTTCTCTACTTGAAAAGGGCCTACAGTGCGCGCCTTTTGGAGGAGTAAGTCCCTATCTCGGAAGTGTAACAGGCGCGCCACCACTGGTCGTGGGGGTCTCCCCTGCTGTGGCGGCTTACCTGGCACCCTGTGTGCTTGCTCCAATATGTAAAAGGAAGACAGTCTCTCCGGAGCTACCACCGACTTCAACCAGTTCTCTAAGTATTGCACCATGTCCGACCCTTCCACTTTTTCAGGCAGGCCCACTACCCGGATGTTATTCCACCGATTTCTACTTTCAGCGTCCCCAGCGCGCCTTTCCAGCGCCACAAGACGTTCCAATGAGGCACAGGGTCAGACTGATTTGCATATAGCCATGTCTGAACTGGGGTGGCAGAGTGGGCTAAAGAACGGTGATGAATTAAACCCAGATCTTTTGACTGGGTGTGAGTGTTTGATTGGTTCAGATGCTCCGTCCATCACCACCCCCTTTTGTACCGCTTTGGCCGCCATAAGTGTGGCAGGGTATGCTCAGACATGAGTCCCTTGCTCACTTTGCCACTGGATTCAAGCAAGCCGGGCTGCATTACGCTGTAATGCCAGAAACCGGTCCTCGGAAGCTTGTTTCCGGTCCAGGGAAGACATGGTTTGGCAGTTCGGGCTGGAGTGTTCCCATGAGGCACAGGGTCAGACTGATTTGCATATAGCCATGTCTGAACTGGGGTGGCAGAGTGGGCTAAAGAACGGTGATGGATTAAACCCAGATCTTTTGACTGGGTGTGAGTGTTTGATTGGTTCAGATGCTCCGTCCATCACCACCCCCTTTTGTACCACTTTGGCTGCCATAAGTGTGGCAGGATATGCTCAGACGTGAGTCCCTTGCTCACTTTGCCACTGGATTCAAGCAAGCCGGGCTGAAGAAGCCTGTAATGCCAGAAACCGGTCCTCGGAAGCTTGTTTCCGGTCCAGGGAAGACATGGCTTGGCAGTTCGGGCTGGACTGTTCCCATGAGGCACAGGGTCAGACTGATTTGCATATAGCCATGTCTGAACTGGGGTGGCAGAGTGGGCTAAAGAACGGTGATGGATTAAACCCAGATCTTTTGACTGGATTTGAGTGTTTGATTGGTTCAGATGCTTCGTCCATCACCACCCCCTTTTGTACCGCTTTGGCCGCCATAAGTGTGTCAGGGTATGCTCAGACGTGAGTTCCTTGCTCACTTTGCCACTGGATTCAAGCAAGCGGGGCTGCAGAAGGCTGTAATGCCAGAAACCGGTCCTCGGAAGCTTGTTTCCGGCCCAGGGAAGACATGGCTTGGCAGTTCGGGCTGGACTGTTCCCATGAGGCACAGGTTCAGACTGATTTGCATATAGCCATGTCTGAACTGCGGTGGCAGAGTGGGCTAAAGAACGGTGATGGATTAAACCCAGATATTTTGACTGTGTGTGAGAGTTTGGTTGGTTCAGATGCTCCGTCCATCACCACCCCCTTTTGTACCGCTTTGGCCGCCATAAGTGTGGCAGGGTATGCTCAAACGTGAGTCCCTTGCTCACTTTGCCACTGGATTCAAGCAAGCCGGGCTGAAGAAGGCTGTTATGCCAGAAACCGGTCATCGGAAGCTTGTTTCCGGTCCAGGGAAGACATGGCTTGGCAGTTCGGGCTGGACTGTTCCCATGAGGCACAGGGTCAGACTGATTTGCATATAGCCATGTCTGAACTGGGGTGGCAGAGTGGGCTAAAGAACGGTGATGGATTAAACCCAGATATTTTGACTGGGTGTGAGTGTTTGATTGGTTCAGATGCTCCGTCCATCACCACCCCCTTTTGTACCGCTTTGGCCGCCATAAGTGTGGCAGGGTATACTCAGACATGAGTCCCTTGCTCACTTTGCCACTGGATTCAAGCAAGCCGGGCTGCATTACGCTGTAATGCCAGAAACCGGTCCTCGGAAGCTTGTTTCCGGTCCAGGGAAGACATGGCTTGGCAGTTCGGGCTGGACTGTTCCCATGAGGCACAGGGTCAGACTGATTTGCATATAGCCATGTCTGAACTGGGGTGGCAGAGTGGGCTAAAGAACGGTGATGGATTAAACCCAGATCTTTTGACTGGGTGTGAGTGTTTGATTGGTTCAGATGCTCCGTCCATCACCACCCCTTTTTGTACCGCTTTGGCTGCCATAAGTGTGGCAGGATATGCTCAGACGTGAGTCCCTTGCTCACTTTGCCACTGGATTCAAGCAAGCCGGGCTGAAGAAGCTTGTAATGCCAGAAACCGGTCCTCGGAACCTTGTTTCCGGTCCAGGGAAGACATGGCTTGGCAGTTCGGGCTGGACTGTTCCCATGAGGCACAGGGTCAGACTGATTTGCATATAGCCATGTCTGAACTGGGGTGGCAGAGTGGGCTAAAGAACGGTGATGGATTAAACCCAGATCTTTTGACTGGATTTGAGTGTTTGATTGGTTCAGATGCTTCGTCCATCACCACCCCCTTTTGTACCGCTTTGGCCGCCATAAGTGTGTCAGGGTATGCTCAGACGTGAGTTCCTTGCTCACTTTGCCACTGGATTCAAGCAAGCCGGGCTGCAGAAGGCTGTAATGCCAGAAACCGGTCCTCGGAAGCTTGTTTCCGGCCCAGGGAAGACATGGCTTGGCAGTTCGGGCTGGACTGTTCCCATGAGGCACAGGCTCAGACTGATTTGCATATAGCCATGTCTGAACTGGGGTGGCAGAGTGGGCTAAAGAACGGTGATGGATTAAACCCAGATCTTTTGACTGGGTGTGAGTGTTTGATTGATTCAGATGCTCCGTCCATCACCACTCCCTTTTGTACCGCTTTGGCCGCCATAAGTGTGGCAGGGTATGCCCAGACGTGAGTCCCTTGCTCACTTTGCCACTGGATTCAAGCAAGCCGGGCTGAAGAAGGCTGTAATGCCAGAAACCGGTCCTCGGAAGCTTGTTTCCGGTCCAGGGAAGACATGGCTTGGCAGTTCGGGTTGGACTGTTCCCATGAGGCACAGGGTCAGACTGATTTGCATATAGCCATGTCTGAACTGGGGTGGCAGAGTGGGCTAAAGAACGGTGATGAATTAAACCCAGATCTTTTGACTGGGTGTGAGTGTTTGATTGGTTCAGATGCTCCGTCCATCACCACCCCCTTTTGTACCGCTTTGGCCGCCATAAGTGTGGCAGGGTATGCTCAGACATGAGTCCCTTGCTCACTTTGCCACTGGATTCAAGCAAGCCGGGCTGCATTACGCTGTAATGCCAGAAACCGGTCCTCGGAAGCTTGTTTCCGGTCCAGGGAAGACATGGTTTGGCAGTTCGGGCTGGAGTGTTCCCATGAGGCACAGGGTCAGACTGATTTGCATATAGCCATGTCTGAACTGGGGTGGCAGAGTGGGCTAAAGAACGGGGATGGATTAAACCCAGATCTTTTGACTGGGTGTGAGTGTTTGATTGGTTCAGATGCTCCGTCCATCACCACCCCCTTTTGTACCGCTTTGGCCGCCATAAGTGTGGCAGGGTATGCTCAGACATGAGTCCCTTGCTCACTTTGCCACTGGATTCAAGCAAGCCGAGCTGCATTACGCTGTAATGCCAGAAACCGGTCCTCGGAAGCTTGTTTCCGGTCCAGGGAAGACATGGCTTGGCAGTTCGGGCTGGACTGTTCCCATGAGGCACAGGGTCAGACTGATTTGCATATAGCCATGTCTGAACTGGGGTGGCAGAGTGGGCTAAAGAACGGTGATGGATTAAACCCAGATCTTTTGACCGGGTGTGAGTGTTTGATTGGTTCAGATGCTCCGTCCATCACCACCCCCTTTCGTACCACAAGACGTTCCAAGGCATTCGTCATTGTGGCTTGTAGTGCAGCCTGTGCTGGTTCTACGTCCCAGAGTACTCCCTCCACGTGTTTCACTCTATTTGCTAGTTTAGAGTGGTCCGCCCTTAGTAGGCCGAGGCATGTTGTGACTTGTGCGATATCCTGCTGCAAAGCTGTACGGAAGTCCGCAATCGCTGCCAGGATTTTATTAAATTGCTGCTGCATTCCAAGGTCCTGGGGTGCTTCTTGGGCATCTGGCTCGCCCTGGCTCGGGGGTTCCCTATCCGAGAGCGATTGAGCGCCATCTTTCTTCCCCTTAGGTTTAACCATGGTAAGGTCTTCCAGCCACCCCTCAATCCACGGCAGGAGAGCAATCAGGTCTCAATTTCCCTGGGGAAATTGGGTCTCACTTTCAGTTCCCGTAGCCCCAGCAGGTCGATTGCGCGGATAGTTCCTCCTGTGGTAGTCTAATTGGATGATGACAAGGGCACTCGAACCCCTATCCCCCAGCTACATCCGCACAAGCACTCCAATCAGGCGGTCATGGTCATCTCCGTCTTACCCAGCCCACTGTTGCCTGGTGCTGCTACTGCGCCCGCCATTAGTTTCCAGGGTGCACTATCAAGACCCTCATCAGGGGTCCAATTGGGAAAACATTTTCGCCCTTTGCTCCAACCGGGACTTGCCTCTGTTATCGGTTGCAACGCTGGTCAAGTGCTAACTACTCCGCTCTATGTTGGTTGCGCAAGTGCGGGCCTGCCGCGGATCAGGGTTGGGACTCCTAGGGCAGTCTGTCTCTGAGTCGTGCAGTGTTCTACCTCAGTCTCAAGGTCCCGCTGTAATGGTTCCCCCGGGTGCCGGTGTCTCAAGTCTGAACCCCCGCTTCTACTTAGGTGCCTGGCAGAGCCCGTCCGCCATCTGCCTGCAAGTGCTCACTGCCACGCTCCAGCTCGCAGGCCGCAGCGTCCCCGGGGCCCCGTACTCGCCTCCGCGGCCCGCAGCCCCAAGGCTCGCCACACCCCAGTCACCGGTGCGAGGCCAGCCGTCGCCGCTCCATCCACTGCTCCGGGCTTCGTAGTTGCACCGGTCCCTCGTCGTCGCAGTCCAGGTGGCGCAGAGTTTACCGCTCTCAGCTTTAACCGCAGCGCCTCGCCGCTGCCGGATAGTGTCACGCACGTCTCTGCCCCACGCCTTACCGCCACAACACCGGACCCGTTCTTAAGGGGCCCTCCGCTTCCCTAAACCTCCGGATAGTTGGGTAAGCATCTCTTGGTCCTGCAAGCGGCAATGTCTCTCAAAGCAAGCTCCAGAGCTCTTGTTTCAGCACCGCTGCCATTTTGTGGGCGCCCCCGTCAGCCGTCTCAGATCGGCAAACTGCCCGTAGTTCGGTGGTTGAGCTCCGCATGGCAACAAAGCCGCGTCCGCTCAGTGCCACTCCGCTCACGATTCGTCCGGTGGCAGCAGAGGGTCTATTACGTGATTTTAGCAGGAGTAATGTGGGTTTCTCAGCAGAGCTCAGTGCTCACGCAGTTTTCCGCATCGGCCTCCAAGCCACGCCCCCGTCGAGACCAATTCATAACATATTATATAAATACTGTATACTGTAGTATGCTAAAGGACAAATATTGTCTCTAGGAAGTATTCAAAGAAATCGTGTTCTCTAAGAATAGTTCTACTTTAAGCAGATTACTTTGTGCCAAAAAGAAAAAAATGTCATTTGGAAGAAGTCGAATCAATTTGTAGAAAAATAGAGTTCCCAAGTCAGAATCTTTGTTTTGAAAAAATGAAGGTCAAATTCAGAGTTTCAGAGAACGCTGTTTGCTATTTTCAAAAGTTATTCTCGTTGTTAGGAGAAAACATTAAATCAGGCAGGCTGGCAAAGAATTTGTCTACTCCAGTTGGTTAAAGTTGGACTATGTCAGAAAAAAGATCAATAGTGCATAGATGAGATGCATCGCCGTCAGCGTCATCCGCATTAGCAATGTTCACAGAAGATGGTACCAGTGTGCCTGGTGTTCCACATATCTCACCCTCAGTCGGTGAGACCTCAATGAATGCCGTCATCAGTATCGGTAGCCGCTGGGGACAACAAGATGCATGAGCCGTTACCGAACCAAGCAAAGAGTCAATATCCATAGGCAGTGCTGATGGAAGTGTGAGACATATGTCTAACACGCATTCCTCTCCGCAAAGCAGGCATCGTAGAACAGGTAAGATGCAATCTTGCCAGATTGGTCTGAACGAAAGAAACCATGTGGTATTCAGATCTCTTAAACGAGCCAAGCCAAGAATCTGTTTAATTCGGTCATAGTACCGCATTGCCTGGAGCGTTTGTTCCATGGTAATCTGGGTATTGCTGGTGTCTGTACTTGCCATATCGGAGCAAGAGGAACAAAAATAGAATTCCTGCTACTCGTCCCAAAACGAGAGGCAGGCCGCCGAACACAGAGTGCACGAAATTTAGAAAAATGCTCAGGACTGCTTCAAAGGGTGCTAACAGTGCTGAAAAAATCGTCTTAAATACATGTACAATACCACTGGTATCATACATGTTTAAGATACGACCTAACATTTCTACGAAATGTATAGGGCAGTTCCTTGATAAAAGTTCATGTACCTCTGCAGAGGACCTTGCAACTTGCAGATCATACGTCTCTTTGGAGAGGTCAGTGGCACAGTTTTTTGTAAAAGAATGCCTTTTATTCTGCTTAAAGTATCAATTCGAATAGAAGAGATGTTCAGTGAAGGCCACAGTGGTGACTCCCCGTCTGACTTACTTTTAGGAAACAATACTTGCATACAGCAAGTGACCCTGGCTGACACAGTTACGAGATAGGCTTTTCCTGGCATCATTCCACAACAGCTGTGATCATTCAACATTATGAAGCTACCATTAAATAGCTGCCTAAAAACTGGCTGAATCACTGCTGCCGGTGAACCCTGCAGGTGACAAGATAAATTATTCTCAGAACCATCGCAGGCTCCATGTAAATGAATACCTTGACATAAAAGTGTACCGCTCAGTGAGTTTTTGCAATTTTCACCACTAAGAAATACCTCTTTTCCCCCACTCCAACATTTGTGTGTGTATGGTAAATCCCAGGTTCACTTAATGTATTCTTTACAAACCTTTCATACAGGCCTGACGGTATGTGTTTTAAGCAACACTGAAAATGGAAGATAGTCACGGGTATCGTGATGGTGCCATGTATTATCCATTCTACGACAGGCTTCTCAGAAACTGTTAATGGTAATCTTTCCAGTTTTTCTATGCTCAGCACCGTATAGTCTTCTCCCCTCTGTGCCAAAGAGATTTGTTTATCTGTAAGGTTAAATACAGTAAACAATGACGTAGTGTTGATTAGACGCCATGGCACGTAGCCTGAACGGAGATTTTGTAACGTTCAGCCTAACAGAATTATAGAACGCAATTGAGACTGTCCATGTTGTAACATGAGCAAGTCCTGTTCCATTATGTCTATGGCAGAGGATACAATGCTGTCCAAAGAATATATTTTGGAGGACAGAGTTGTTAACCCATTGTCCACTAGAGCGCTGTCTCTAAATTAATACGGTCAATTTCTCGTATTCTTTCTGCAGTTTCCATTTGAGTGACTTTCCTTGCTTCATTGTAAGCAGCATATATACCGACGTATACGAAACGTTTTTGACGTGGTTTACGAGGTCCCAGAAGGAAATCTCTCAAATCAACGCCATCTTTAAGTAAAGTTAAGTGTTGTTTAATTTCTGGAAGTGTGGATTTCTGCAGCCAATCAAGGCATAGCTTTCCTACACTGTATGTTGTTATTATCCCTGGATGTTGTCTCTGGGAATATCTTGGGTCTGGCCTATGTACCGTAAATCCTTGTATTTTGTTCAGGAATCTATTTTGACAGTTATTCGTGTCTGTGGGCCAGATTAACCATTTGTTCCAATCAGAATTTGTTCTGTTCTGGGGTAAAATGTAGTTTACGTCTACCCCCTCATCTGAAGTACTGTTACTATCTGGTGTGGGCTTGGGTATGTACGGTTTGTTTAGATCTTTGATCTTAGCTAGGCCTAGACAAGATGTCTGTTGAACAGTGTCATTAAAAAACATAATTTGTTCCGGGACGATGCAAGCTCTAAACAGGGCTTCTAAACCTTGCACCTGCCACTCTTTTGTGCCCCAGACAGATTTTGTCTCGATGTTGTCTTTCCAAAAGTCAAAACCTAATGTAGACAGTTGAGCATAAAAGTTTGCAGAATAAATTTGTTTAGTATTGGTAAACATACTTTTCAATCCTGTCTTATTTACGTTTTTAAAGTAAAAACTTTCTGGATTTGTGATGTTAAAACCTGAAAAGTATGGACATTTTCCAAGAAATGTTGTAGAGCTACCTTTCTGTGGCGTTGGGCAATGTTCCCACTGATTATAAGTATAAATATTTCTGGGGTTTGCAGATTTGTGCAAATAACGATGACCATAATGATTAAAACAATACATTTGTTCATAATCTGATGAACCTTCTAAAAATTCTTGTTTAGTAAATTTTGCTGACATTTCCAAGTCTGCCATCATGTTATTAACAGTCTCAAAGTCCCAATCATCAGAAAATGTACTGACTGAAACAAAGTCACTTAAAGAAACCTTAAATTGATGTGGAATTTTCAACAGCTCGACAGGACCATAGATGTCATAATCAGTACTGTCCCATGCTATACCCCCTGGTATAGAGATTGCTGTGATGTTCACTGTTGACAGGTCTCTCTGTTCACGATGAGATGATTTGGTGTGGCTTCAGGAGTAAGTTGATATTCTTACTTGCTGTGTCCTTTTTACTATATTGTCCATCTATCAGCTTCCCCAAACTTAAAACGAGAATCAGTCAAAGGAGGAGAAAAAGTACACCTAACCCAATCCAAAGTTCAACCCATGGTGAAACCAGATATGTGTTTTCAAGTTGATGAAAGAGTTCTGTTATTTTTTCTTTGAAAGTTGTATCCACTGGCTTCGTTTCAGGCTCACTGGGATCCTCAGAAAACGTATCAAAGTTGATGAAATAGCCAGAGGCAGTTCTGTCAATTCTTGGAATTGCATCCAGATTCCTTGAAATCGCTGGAGCTACTTTATTCTCAGTCATATTAGTATAGTCAGATGCTATATCATTGTAGACAGGTGTTTCTTGACGAACTGTTATTTGGGTTTCAAGAGGCACAAGTTCCATAGCTTTGTTGCGTATTCCTGCTTACGGGCCTGGTCCTGTTTTTCGCACTGCAGATTCTTCAAAGGTGACGAGTCTCTCAGTTTGAACCCAGGGGTGTGGAATTTAATAAATTATCTACTTGTCCATGGGCAGGTTGCTTCATAAATCCACTTGTCCTGTAATAAAATCCACATGTCCCTTTGGTGCTATGTAGTGCGACGAAAAATTATGGCAGCAATCTCATTATATTAGAGCTCTGCTATAGCCTCTCTGATTAATCCAGGGCTCATACCATATTAGTGTTTGATTACTTGCAATCCCTTTATGTTGTCACGTTTCGACAGATCTACCTACTGAGGCTGAAGGTAGTGCTAAGCAATAGTTCCAGGGTTAGAATGCCCCTTTGAATCTGTGAAAACCTACTAACTGGCATGTTTTAAGGGTTTTCAACAACTCTTCTCTATCTAATCTTTTTCCATAAGGAGAAATGTTGGAAATTTACTCCTGCCAATTGCAGACGTAAACCTTCTTCTAGAGTTGGGAAAAAAGTGGTTGGAGGAAAGGTTAACTTGCAAACACTCAGATTTTCCAATGAGCAAATCTACACATGCATATTTGCTCATGTTAAAATGCAGTTCACAAATATTTTCTAGGAGTACTATTTCTTATCCCACTTCTGTAAGTTCTTGGGAATTCACAAAGCTTTAAAGCTGCACTTAATGCAAGGACATATACCATGGGTGCACTTTTGAGACTTTAATAATTGAGCCCCTAATTTGGTCTGTCGTTGAAGATGACCTTTTGCGTTTATTAAAATATTGTCTCTATCACTCTGTATCAGCTAGCTTCATTGTGAATGACAGCATTCTGCTCTTTCACAAAGAGCATATTGGCACGCAAAGTAGTTTTATTCAGTAACAGTAACTACTGTGGCAGTGCGTGCTTTTTGAGACCAAAAACTATTTTTGCTTTTGCCAATGTTTGTTACAATGGTGAGGCCCTGGAAGCTCTCCCATCAATAAGGTTTTACAAAAACTAGGGCATAACAATTCACACATTGACAAAACTAAAAGGCTGACCACCAATTTCAGACCTCCTGGCTTTGCCAATGCTTGTTCATTTTTGTTTATCATAATCTTATTGAAACAGGTTACACTGATTTTCCATTGTGAATATTTTTGGGAAATACTAGCATGCATCAACACATGTTACTAAATGATACTGCAAAGAAATGGTACCTGAAATTTTACAGTAGTTTAGTAAAATGTTTTTTTCCTGCTTTCATTTTTTTATGAACATTTTATATTTAATGCAAAGAATCATCAATCTTGCTTTCAAGCTTCTGCAAATATTTGCATCAAATCAAAGAGCGTTCTGGGAGCATTATACATTCCCTCATATTGCTAAACTTTGAAAATGTGTATACACATTTTTATACTGGAACCACTGTCGGTAGTGCAGTCAGAGATTACAACATTTAAACTTTGAAAATGTGTATACACATTTTTATACTGGAACCACAGTCGGTAGTGCAGTCAGAGATTACAACATTTACTTAGAGCGCTCAATATTACAGGCTTTCAATTCATGAACCATAAATACAAGTTTGAACAGCATTAACATATGGACAAAAATATTATCTTTACTGCAGACAGTGCCCTTCCCTGATCCATAATGTGGAACTGCAAACTGGCAGCCAAAGGGTTTGTGCTGCAGGGGGTTGGGCCTACTTGTCCCAAGGACAGAATATATATGAAAACTTGTTGTCCTTGACCCCAAACAATATGTCCTGGGAGTCGGGCTATAGGAATTCCACATCCCTGGAACCTCTTGGATAGTAGTCAGATTTGGTTGTCTGGAACATCTTTGGAGTCCACTTGGCCTACTACTTATTATCGGCCACATGTTGTGGTTTTACCAGGTCGATGGAGACAACTCTGTTCTCCTGTCTTCCAGCAAGGGGCGTAGTAACATTGATCTTGTTCCAAGGGTTGCTAAGACAGGTATTGGTTTTCTGTAAGAAGGCCCAAATTCCTTCTTCACCGCCATCTTTTCTCTGACCAGATCCCCAATTTGTGGAATCCAGACAGGCCTTGCTGTGACAGGTGGTTGTTCTTCAGTGGTCGTTGGCTTCTGTTTTGTGTTGCTCAGACTTTTTCTTGTTTCATTTAAGTCCTGTAAAACAGCCAAACGGTCTTTGATATCAAAGGGTTTCTGTTCCACCACTAAAGTGTGACGATCAAGATCCTGGATGAGCATTCTAGTACCAAAAAGCATTTCATATGGAGTGATACCCCCCAGAGAAGATCTTGGCAGATTGTTAAGACTACGTTGGACACTTATTAGTTGTTTGACCCACCCATCACAAGAACCTAATACCCTAGCTGTTATAGATATCTTTATGTCTCGTTTTTTTCTCTCCACGACCGCATTACCCTCAGAATGGAAGGGACTAGAATACCGCAATGCAACACCCAAGCTGACCATTGCCTCCTTGTAAGCTCGAGAGCTAAACGCAGGACCTTGGTCAGAATGTAGCGTACCGATTGCGTATGTGTCGATAAACACTTGCAATCTTTATAACAGATCGAGCGTCAGCTAAGAGCTGGGGCCATAACCAACTAAATCTTGTCCTCGTAGTTGTGGGAATGCATCTGTCCATTCGGACGTCTGCTTGTAGCTAGTCTAATGCTGTCTAACAATGGTGTCTGTACTGGGCTGGATACACTGTAGTCAGGTATCTGGGGGCGTTTTCTGCTGCGATCTCTATTGCAGTTTTGGCAATTAATTGCAAATGAGTGAATGTGCCCATTCATCCCAGGCCACCAGTACATCTCTTTTACTTCTAATATAGAATCAGAGATCCCTCGATGTATCAGAACCTCTCCTATGCGCCTGACACATTTTCCAGAACTTACGATGGAGGAGTTTAGCAAATTTGTAGCGAAAGTTAAAACTGGCTCCCCTATTGATCCTCTACGACCAACTCAATTTAGAGAGTCCGCTCCTTTCTGTCTCCCTCCACTGCGAGATCATGTTAATCTATCACTATCTTCAGGTATGGTCCCGGCTATTTGGAAACAGGCGCAGGTTATTCCCATCTTAAAAAAACCAGCTCTGGATCCTCTGAAACTGGAGAACTACCGCCCCATTTCCCTCCTCCCCATGGCTGCTAAATTGACCGAGGTCCATGTCAATGCCATCCTATCTAACCATCTTCATTCTGCGAACATATTAGATCCTTCGCAGAACGGGTTCCGGCCCGGTCACAGTACCGAGACAGCGCTGCTCTCTATGGTCGAACACCTTCGGGCTGTGGTAGATTCTGGTCAGACTGCGGCACTGGTGCTCCTTGATCTCAGTGCCGCGTTTGACACGGTCTCCCACGCTGTTTTATTACAGCGGTTGGTTGAGGCAGGTGTCGATAATGTGGCACTTGAATGGTTTCGATCTTTTCTATCTGGTCGTACCTTCAAGGTTATCACCCCACCATTTGAATCTAGACCCTATTGCATTGACCAGGGAGTGCCGCAAGGCTCGGCCCTCAGCCCCACTTTATTCAACCTTTATGTGCAGCGGCTGCTGTCGCTAAGCGTTGGAACCTTACCATGGTGTCCTACGCTGACGACACGCAGCTGGCGGCTGCAATAAGTGGGGCCTCTGACCTGGAACTTGCCAGGTTTCGTGAGGGATTCCTCTCAGTGGCACAATGGATGACGGACAACTACCTTCAATTGAACGCCAAAAAAACCGAGGTGCTCATTGTCGGTAAGCAGAGCCATCTTTGGGGCGATAAATGGTGGCCATCTGAGCTCGGCCCGACCCCTATTCCTGTCACCGAGGTTAAAAACCTAGGGGTCTGGCTTGATTCCCAATTTAACTTTGTCACTCATACAAAAAAAGTGGCTGCCACGTGTTTTGGCACTCTCCGCAGACTCAGATCTACCTTCCGATTCTTCGATGCTCCTACTAGACAGCTTATTGTACAAGCTACGATCCTGTCCAGATTGGAATATGCAAGCTCCCTTCTGCTTGGAGCTAATCAGGCTGAACTCTTAAGACTCCAACGCGTGCAGAATGCTGCCGCCAGGGCTCTGGTTGGCCTACCGAGATTTTGTTCAGCCCAAAAAATATTCAGAAGCTCCACTGGCTGCCGGTGGCCCAGCGAATTAAGTTTAAATCCCTCTGCCTTTCGTTTAATATTCTTAAACACTCGTCTCCTCAGATTTTGGAGCACCTCATTTCCCCTTATGTTCCCACTCGCTCTCTGAGATCTTCTAGTCTTCATTTGGCTATAGTTCCACGCTTCAAGAGGACCAGAACCGGCGGCCGCTCCTCTCGTGTGCTTGCTGCTAAGCTGTGGAATTCCCTCCCTGTGTATATCCGCGCTATTAATAGTCTTTTGACTTTCAGGAGAGCTGTAAAAACTTTTCTTTTTCCACTGGATTTCTAAGGTTGATGTGTTGTTTTTTTGGTATTACCTGTGTTCCGGATTTCTGTTCTACCAGCGCCAGGACGCCCCTTTGCTGGGGCATCTGTGCGCTCTATAAATACGGCTAACATAACATAACATAACATAACATAACATGTGTGCTTCGTGTATTAAAGCCCCTCTCCGCCTCCTGTTTGGAATTACTCTTTCCCCCACTCCAGGGATTCGTGCAAAGGGAGCGGAGTTCGCGTCTATTATGTATTTGTATTTAAGTGGATAATTTTGAGGCAAAGTTGCTCCGCTGTTTTTGATCGTTGCGCTAACAGCTAACATTATTTCGCCATCGATTTTTGTTTTTGAACGTGCGATTGGAGCTATGGAAGCCATTTGCACAGCTGCCTTCGTGGCTTCATCAGCCAATTAATTCCCTGCAACGTGAACGCCATCACGCTGATGACTCAATTCAATTCAAATTTATTTGTTTGATTAATTAAAATCTTACAAAAATGTGACTTTAGAAAAAGTAGCAGCATCAATATACATTTATACGTCATACAAATAGTAAATGGCCTTAAAAATAATTAAAATAAAAAATGAAAAGTTATAAAACTAAATGACATTGTCCTTATGACCTTTAGCAATCACATTTAAAATTTTTACAAAAGCAACATTCATTGGTAGGTCGTTTGGGTTTAGACAGGCCATTACTGCTTGCCTACAGGTTCTTATGTTTCGGGCATTGAACAACCTCCTGAGGATTTGTCTCCTTTCTGGGGCTATAGCAGGGCACAAACATACCAAGTGCACAATGTCTTCTTTTCCCTCCTTGCAAAGTCTACATAACATATTACCCTCGTTTAGTTTCCAAGGTGGGAGATGACACAAACCAGGCCATACACCAAAGCGTGCTCCTATAAATGTTCGCTTACTTTGGGCTGACCATGCCGTATGGAGGTAGGCTTGGACTTGTTTTTTTTTGTAGCCATTTATGATTGGCCATGAATGCTTGCGTTTTGCTAACAAGGCTTTGTCTTTAAGCAGCGATAGGTGAGCTACCAGCTTATTTATTGTTTTTTTAAAGCTTTCCTGCGTTACAGTGTTTTCCCAGATTGCTGATATTCCAAATTCTTCTTTTGCGTTGTTTAGATATTTCCACGCTTGCAATTTCTGGTTGTCTTTAACCTCTCTCCACAAAGCTATAGACGATTGATTGTCCTTGTCGTTTTTTACTCTATTCCAAACTTTCAATATTTGGCCTTGGCGGGCATATATTTGATTATTCATACCAAATTCCATCCTTATTTGTGCTTGTGAGGCATTACATGGTAGGGTAAATAATATTTTATAAGTTTTTGCTACAGCATTGTTGATGAGCACAGCATCCTTCCCATTTAGCACTTCACCACCGTAAGTTAAGGATGGTAGTAGTTTGGCAGTTATAATTTTTAACAGAGGACCGTGTGACAGTACAGATAGATTCTTTTGTAGGGTTCTAAATGCCGCAATCAAGCTATTAGCCTTCCTTGCAATATCTTCCCTTTGTGGTACAAAGCTTCCGGACTCGTTGAAAAGGACACCGAGATATCGAAAGCTCTCCACTTGCTCTAGATGTGTTTGTCCCAGCAACCATTTCGTCTTTTGTCTTTTTTTTCCTGTCACAACCATT
Organism: Lissotriton helveticus; assembly: GCF_964261635.1. NCBI lineage: Eukaryota > Metazoa > Chordata > Amphibia > Caudata > Salamandridae > Lissotriton > Lissotriton helveticus. The sequence continues at coordinate 85,340,854 of NC_136067.1, read as the reverse complement.
ATTTTTGTTTTTGTCTCGTTAATTGTCATTTGGTTATCCTTTGCATATTTAAGTGTACAGTCGATCAATCTCTGCAGTCCCACTTTTGTGTGGCTCAGCAAAACTACATCATCTGCATATAGCAAGTTAGACATTTGCTTTCCGGCTATCCTAGGTGGATGTGAGTTTACCTCGTTTAATGAATTGGTAAGGTCGGCCACAAATAAATTGAAAAGTAAAGGTGCGAGCACGCATCCCTGCTTAAGGCCACGAGTCACCGGTATTTTTTTGGTCATGGCCCGGCCATCCCCTATCCTCACCTTCACCCAATTGTCAGAGTATAGTAACTTAATGAGAGACAGTAGAGAGCCTGGGATTCCGTAGTCCTCCAGTTTTTTCCATAGGAGGGGCCTATTTACTAAATCAAAAGCCGATCTAAAATCGACAAAACAAAAGTAAAGTGACTGTTTGTTAAGAAGAGTCTTATCCATTAAAACTGATAAGATTAACAGGTTGGTTGTGGTGCCTAAGCCCTTAATGAAGCCGGTTTGGTTGGGGGGTAAAATAGATTTTTCCTTAACCCAGTCTGTAAGAATTGATAATAAGAGTCCTGCGAATAGCTTGGCGTCCGTATCTTGTAGGGTGATCAAACGGTAATTCTCCGGTAATTGCCAATTACCCTTTTTGAACAGAGGCGATATAAGTGATCCTCTCCAGGATTGTGGTATTTTCCCTGTATAGATTATTTCGTTGAAAACCTTTGTCAGATATGTAGCCCATAATAGGGGGTCCTCTTTATATAGGGCAAAAGGAATACCGTTTGGACCCGGAGCTCCATCCTTTTGTCTCTTAATTATGTTCGCTACCTCAGCGATTGTAAATTTTATCACCAGATCCATTTCAGTTGGTCTAACAGTGGGATCTTTATAGCCCCTACCGTTGGTACCTACTTCTATTTTTGTGAAAAGAGTTTTTTTAAGGAACCTTACCCAGTCCTCTTCTGTTATTGGCGAGGCTATTACATGCTTGTTTGGTCTGTTTATTTCGTTAATCATTTTCCAAAATTCTCTAGAATTTGTTTGATTACTGGCGTGGAAAAGTTTTGTCCATAGCTCTTGTTGGATTTTATTTTTTTCAGACCATATTAATTAACGCTGATGACTCAGTGTATGGATCATGTGAGTCTTTTGTAGTTATTTCTGTAATAGAACTACTTGTTCCCAAAGCATTTTATGCTTAATTGTGCCACCTTTTGCATCTTTGAAACCGTTTTGAACCCAGTTTTGCAAGTATTCATTGTAAGATTGAACGCAGTAATACGAATCGCACACTATGAGTGTGAGGAATTCGTAATCAGCATTTTCAAGTGCCATCTTGAATGCTTGGAGTTCAGCTCGCTAAGCTGTACAGTCTCAGAGTGATTGAGTTTTTGTGACCATCGGTCTGAATTTACCATTGCGCCAGCGACCTTTAATAATTACGCACACACCACTATAAGCTTGTTTACCCCCAATTGCGGGTTGTGCAGATCCATCTGTATAGATTACACATACGTACTGTTGTAGAGGCAGAATCTCAACGGGCAGAGGACATTCGTGTTCGTATTGTAGAAATTCTTGTGTTTTCAGGTTGGGATCAAAAACGTATTCAACATCTGTTGCAGCACGATAATTAACCCATTGTATCCATCTTGGATGTAAAGCTTTAGCATTTGCAATGCTTGCTTTCGTCACTGCCTCTAAGGCAGGTACAGGTGTAAGGACCATTATGCGTTTTCCCTGTGCAAGGGCTGTCTCTTTTGCCACTGCAGTTTGACCCGCTGTCAGACTTTTTTCTGTTGAAGTGAATTTTATTTCAGCTTGTGTATACAAGTGTGATTTGTAAGCAATCAGTACCTTTTCACCTTCATTAAAGGTTAGGTATGTGAATCCGCATCTTCCTTGGATGATTGGGATCACAAGATTACGTAAGTTTTCGCGTGTCTGTAGCTGTGTTTTTGCTAACATGTCTGTTTGTAATGAATGCAAAATTTCTGTGTGTTTTTGAGTCCAATTACTTGATTTGAAATCAGGTTTGATTAATTCGTAGAGAGGTTTAACCCTTTCTGCATAATTTAGAATGTAAGTTCTTCCAAAATTCAGGAAATCTAGAATTGACTGCAAGTTTTTCAGCGTTTTTGGAGCTTGGAGCAGCACACATTTTCCCAAAAGTTAGCCGCCAGGCTTTTCTCTTCACTTGAAAGTTCATATCCCAGAAATAAGACATTGAAGTGGGCAATTCGTGATTTTTTAAAGTTGAATTTGTACCCTTCAGAAGCAAACCCAAGTACAATGGTGTTCACTATGTCCAAGTGCCTGTCCAAATCATCGTCTGTAAGATAGATGTCATCGACATAAGATAATGGCTCATCATCATACGTTTGTAGTAACTCTGTTACTCTGGCTGAAAAGAACCCTGGACTATTCTTGAATCCCTGAGGGAGACGACAAAACTGTCGATGTGTCCCCATTGTTGTGAAAGCGGTCAAGTAGCTGCTTTCAGGTGCTATATTTTGACTGAAGAAACCATTTGAAATATCTAATGTCGTTTTGTATTTTTTGCGCACAATGTTATTCATTAGTGCTGCACTGTGTGAGTTTTGCAACAACTGTTTAAATGTCTGTAGTCCAAAACTAGACTGTATGTATTGTCTGGTTTGGAGACAGGAAACAAAGGATTGTTCATGGACGAAGTGCATGTTTCAATCACCCCTTGGTATTCAAGTTGATCTAAGATCTCCCGGACCTGTTTTTTAGGTTCTTGCTTAACTGGGTACTGCCTTTGTGCAGTTGGTTGATTTTTTAACTGTATTTTATGATGAGGAGAATCCTTATCCCATCCCACATGATTTTTATATAATGCTGGAGCCTGGGCTACAGCCCATTTTCTGGCATAGGTGTATTTTTTATGAATTGGAATGTGACTTGAGAAGGCAGGCATAATGATCTCTTCGCCATGTGGGCACTCCATGACAAATTCTGGTGGCCAGTCTTTTTCAGCTAGAAGAATGTCATAACCCTTAGATAGCTTCTCCCAAAAGAGAGCTTTAATTTTTCTAGTTATATCCCCTTCTATACGGAGTGTTACTTCATATAGCTTGTGGGGTACACTATCCCTGGTGTCAGCAGTTTCCACTTGAATGCATTCATTCAAGTCTACTGTCTCCAGATGATCCATGAGGATCTTGCGAGCTATGGTCACTTCTGCTGCGCTGTCCAGCACTGTCTGGGCCCACTCCCCGTTCCTGAGTTGTGTCCTCAAGATCCTCGGCATGTCTGATTTTTACACTTGCTACCTTCTTTTTGGCGTTCCTCCTTGTGTTCTGACCGTCCTCTTCTTTCCGATTTCTGTGTGGAAGTCTGAAAATATCGTGAGGAACGTGTATCAGTATCTTGATATCTATCAGGTTTTCTCAAATTATCCCTATTCCTGAGGTTATACCTCTTTTCAGAGGGCTCCTTTTGAGGAAACCTACCTCGGGAATGCGAACGCTCTTTTTTATGAAGAGTCTGTTTATTGTTCTCCCACTTCTTTTTTGGAGTAGTGAGAGTGTTTTTAATAAAAGTCTTTTCAGGGTTTTCTGTTAGTTGTGGTTTGATTGGTTTTCCACCCAAACTATCTCTACCTAGTTCTTCTTGGATTTTTCAATTATTCTCGCAAGTTCAAATGGTTGTTCAGTAATATCAAGTTCTTTTAGTTTTTGGCGGATCGCCACAGATGCTGCTTCACCTTTAATGTTTGCTAATAATATAGCAGAGACCTGTTTGAAATCCTTTAGTAATGTCATACCAAGATTCAAGGCAGGTTCTGGTCCGTATTCATTTTGAATCTGTTTCAGGACATCTGGTACTACCGCCATGGACGGAACACCATGAGTTTTGGTGTAGATTGCAGCAAAGACTGTACCCCAAGTGTCGTAGTCCTCTAGTTGTGGTGCGATCCCCGTTGGTAAACAGATTGTCAGAATCCTGTGTTTTTCATGAGGTGTACTATCAGGAAACACTGCCTACATTTGATTAATTATTTGAGCTAACCAGAACGGAATTTGTTCCCGTTTTGCTGGTAATTTACCAATGACTGATTGTATAGTCTGTGGTGTAATTGTATTTGTGTTCCCCTGGTAAGGGGTGTGCTATGGAATGTTTACAGCAGGTTGGACTGTCAGAGTCCGCATGACATATTGTACTAATTGTCTATGGATTTTAATTAACTGTTTTAGCTGAACTATTCGTTCAGCACTTGTCAATGTATCAATGTCAGGATGTGGTGTATAGCTTGCTAAAACCGGCCATGTTGCTCCTGGTCTACCTAGTGGACTGAGCCTGGTAATGTGATTTTGATGTTGTAGGGCGCCTTTAAACCAGAGTGCATGCTCTTGGTATGTTAATGGAATTTCAACATCCTCGAAAGGAGTGTTTTCCGTCGGAGGTTCACCTTCTTTGTAGAAGTGAAACACTTGTGTTACCGGATTAGCTACAGGAAAAGTAATCCATGAATAGAATACCTCTATCTGCCGATATTCATGTGCCTCTATAACAAATATTACCTTACCACCTCTTAGTGTAAGGCCATTTGCTGTCAGCTTTGTAGTGATGGCTTTCCTCAAGTTTTCCGGGATGATTATAGCATCCGCGTCATTATCAGTAATGACTGGTTGGGCTGCTCTTGTAGCTCTATTTCTTTCATCGTCACTCATTTTGTTTTATGAAAGTTTTTGCAGAACAAGTTTCAAGGAAACAAAGATAAGGTGCACAATATTTTGGAACACTGTATCCTTCAACGTTGAACAAACCAAAAAACGAATACATAGGATGTTTCGTCTTACTCAGTTTTGGCGGATATTATCCTTTCACCCACTCCAGACGTCTATTGGAGTATTTTACGGGAAAAAGGGGTCCCTGTGAAAAGCACGACTTGGTTACTCTAGTATCTAGCGTTAAATTAGTGCCTTACCAAACGTTGGGCGCCATGTAGTGTAGTACCTATATTCCCAATAGGCTCTGCGCATTGGAATAATATATACTATAGATTAGACGTAGGACTGAGGTCGACTAGGTCTCTATTGAATATATTAGACTTAATTGTGAGTGCCATCTAGCTCAGAGGTCACTAGAAACTTTCTCGAATAAACAATGAGGGATTAGTTTCTGACAACCGCATAAACATGACAACTTTGTTTCCCAAGAATAAGATATATATCTCTAGAGTCGCGGAAACAATAGATAAGTATTTCACTCAGTCAATCGTGCATGCTTCGTTTCACCAGAATTGCAGAGAAATAGAGACGGGCGTTTTCAATAAAAAGGTATTTATTGAACAGTCTTCTTCTTCATGCAAAAGAAATGAACTGTTACAATCGCAATACTTGTTAGGAAGTAAAATGCACACAGTAAAAAGAGTGTTATAAAATAATACTGTAAGAGCATGGTATGGTTTCTAAGCCATAGAATACATACATAAATAAGTAAAAGACTAAAATGTACTCCACTGGTGCTTCTAAAATACGCCTACCCCGATGTACCTAACCTAAGTCTAGTACTAGGGAAGAAGTAAGTGTGGTGTAGCATAGGTTTAGTATTTTCTGCCAAGAATCTATCCACGATTTCTCTTAGGGTCTAATCAGCTCCGTACCTTGGTTTTAGAATGTAGAGGTCTGGTATCTCTCTGTCTCAGGACTCGATTTCCCAACAACCCGCAAGGGAAGCTTGGAAACATTGGAGATGGATTGCTCGGCAAGAGAAAAGACAGCGTCTCTCTCAATGCGTCTGCTGGAGGGTCGGCTTCCTTCGGCACTTGCTGTAGCGAGCTGCGTCAGGCAAGTAGATAGTTGAACTGCTCCAAACCACTGTGTGTTTGCTATGGCAAGTGTGGGCATATTTATACCTGGAAGGTGCAGCTGTTGACGTAAGGTTGGACATAACGTCACCAAAGACTCGCAGTTCTTTGAAAACGCCATGAGTTCTTGGATAAATCAATACTCAAGCAAGTGGAAGTCCCTAGCTGCTCAAGGCGGGCTTTTCCAAGAAATCGTTGTGGATTTTTGGAACTAGTGGAAGTAGCCATGCCGTATTTGGACTGCATGGGCCAAGCCTAAATATGGTTAAGATTTCTATGCCTATATAAGGATATGGAGATCTATACCTATATAAGGGCATGAATCTGGAAAATTAGGAAAGAGGGAAAAAGTGGGAGGGGGAGAGAGGGACAGGGGGTTGGGAAGCGGATTAAATCAGGCAGATCAGCAGTGGGAGTGGAAAACCTCGTGGGAGCCCAAGAATGTAGAGAAAACTGGTCCAAAGCTTAGCTGGGATCTCATAGACATTAAGTCCAGTGTGAAGTTAGGTAAAAATAATTTCCGGTTCATCGCCTGCATTTACCAGCTTCTCCCACTGCACCAGCGTTTTTCTCGCATATACCACTCGGCTGCAATGAGGACCTCCATGAGGATCTTAACAGCGGAATCCTCAGGGAAATAGACTGCAAGTCGGATGCGTGTCCCCCACAGTAACAGTGAGCCCTGGAGGCTAAGGCGGTTCGATTATATGACTTGGAGGAGGCAATCATGTTAGCAACTCTTCATGCCTCTGTCTAAGCCCTATCACCCTCAGCCAGCAGTTCTAAGATGGCTGCTGCAAAATACACAGATCCACTCCCAGAGTGGAGTGAGGACTAGCACCAGTGTGGGGAGGCATAGTGATTGACGCGCCTCGAGGGCCCAGAGGGGTAAATTAGGAGGAGGAGGGAAGAAAGGACCTGAGGTCGTGTACCTGGCCTCTCCGATTGACATCTTATGGTGCACGGAAGGGCACAAGCTCTGTTTTATGAGTGGCAGCAGCAGTGGATCGGCTGGGATCAATTTGCACTGCTTGTGGTCATATAGTACTTTACTTTGTATTTTCTACCTCTGGCCCAGACACAAGCCCCTACCCAAAACAAAAGCTAGGAGCCCAGTGAGGTGGTAGCGATGACTCTTGGCATAGGTGACCAAGTTCATCAATCATATAATTTGTAATGCGCACTACTACTCACCCGTGAGGGTCTCAAGGCGCTGGGGTGGGGAATGCTGCTACTGCTCAAAAAGCCAGGTCTTGAGGAGTTTTCTAAAGGTCAGCAGGTCTTGGGTCTGCCTTAGGTGGATGGGGAGGGTGTTCCAGGTCTTGGCGGCAAGGTAGGAGAACTATCTACCGCCAGAGATCGCTCTTCGGAAGCGGGGCACTGTGGCGATGGCGAGGCCGGTGGAGCGGAGCTGGCGGGTGGGGGTGTAGAAGCTGAGTCATCTGTTGAGGTATGTTGGTCCGGTGTTGTCGAGTGCCTTGTGTGCGTGGGTGAGGAGCTTGAAGGTTATCCTCTTGTTGACCGGGAGTCAGTGCAGGTCTCTCAGGTGGGGTGTGATGTGGCTGCGGCGAGGGATGTCGAGGATCAGGCGCGCAGAGGCGTTCTGGATGCGTTGGAGCCATCTCAGGAGTTTGGCTTCTGCGTAGAGGGCGTTTCCGTAGTCCAACCTGCTGCTGCGAGGGCCTCGGTGACCGTTTTTTTCGTTTCAGTGGGGATCCACTTGTAGATCCTGCGGAGCATGCGGAGGGTGTTGAAGCAGGAGGAGGAGACGGCGTTGACATGTCGTGGATGTCTGCGATCTTGCGGTGGAAGAAAGTGGCCATCGAGTCGACACAGGTCTTGCGAGGGTGGGACGTCATAAGTGTTGGAGCTGGGGTTGGAGAGTTCCTTCACGATGTTGCAGAGCTCTTTGCTGTTGTGCGCGTTGTTGTCTAGGCAGTCTTTGAAGGAGGCACTTTTGGCGTATCTGATGAGGTGATGGTGTCTGGGGGTGGCGTTCTTGTGGGCTGCGTGGCTGTCCGGTGTTCGTTCACGGAGCCAGATCTTCTCCAGATTTCGGCAGGTTTGCCTGGAGGCCTGGAGGTCTTCAGTGAACCATCTGGCTTTCTTGTTGGTGTGACTGCTGGAGGGTTTCTTGATTGGGGCTAAGCGTGAGCGCAAAATGCGCTACGCTCGCGGATTTTGCGAATTTTCGGTAAATCCGCGATCCGCGAACTCTCGCGAATTTACCAAAAATTCACAATCCGCGAGCGGCGGATTCCGAGGCCAAAAGTTCAAGCCTTCCTGGCCTGTTGTTGTAACTATTTTACGATGGCGCCGGCAAGCTGCCAGCGCCATCGTAAAATAGCTACTAAATTAGCTTCAACAGGAAGCACTAATAGATAAAATCAAGCAGGCGCTCGTGCATCTGCTTTATTTTATCTATTCGAGCTTCCTGTTGAAGCTAATTTAGTAACTATTTTAGGATGGCGCTGGCAGCTTGCCGGCGCCATCGTAAAATAGTTAACAGGCCAGGCAGCTGTGCCCTCTTCCCAAATATACCATCGAAAATCGGCTGTGATGCTGGACAGAGGCCTTTGCATCCTTGACTGTCACGAGCGCAATCCTCGTGCTGTTCCTGTGGACAGGAGCTTTTATAGCTCACTCAAGGGACCCCTGCGCCCTTCGGCGCTATTGCATAGTAACACACACCTGGTCGCTGTAGACAACTCTCTGGCACTTTAGGCAGCTGTAGTGTAGTGTAGTGAAAGCACTATACATTTAGCCAACGAGGTATGGCACAAAACGGTGGCGTCTTCTTGAATAAATATGAAGGGCAGGGTTCATTCTGGCACGATGGTCCTGGCACAAAAATTAAACCTCAACCGGAAGCACTTACAGATATTGTTGGACAGGCCGCATGTTCGAGCTGTACCCCCTCCCCGCAATGGGACCAGGACCCTGGCTCTCCCTGCATCCCCAGCCAGAGTCCACCAACGACCACCCGAAGTACCCTGCAATCCCTCCACTACAAGACCCCAGCTCCGGACCCAGCTGGCCCGGGTCACCATCTACCCCACGACATCGACCCGGCCGCCATCTTGGGACACTGCAGCACGAGGCCGCGTGGCCTCAACTCGACCCTCACCCTGGGCCCGGCCGGGCCCGACATCGAGGCACCAACCTCCCCCCAGGAGGCAGAGTGACCACTTGGCGAGTCAATGGGAGAAGGAATCGTCAACGGCTCTCCTCCGCCAGGTGTCGATCCCCCCAGGCCGCCTGGGCGCTGGCTCCACCCCCCTGCTGGGTGTCTGGACTCCCTCATCCCGGACCTCCCGGCCCCCAGGCGCGAGGGTCCGGACATCAAAGGGGACCAGACCTATAACTGGGGCAGGACCAGACCAGGAAGGCAGTTGTATCCTGGAGTCGAGAGACCCGAGAAGAACTCATCCGTGACTTGGCCTGCTGGCGCTGCCGCGGCCCTCTGCCTCGTGAAACCATCTTGGCCTGCTGGCGCTGCCGCGGCCCTCTGCCTCGTGAAACCATCGTCTTGGCCTGCTGGCGCTGCCGCGGCCCTCTGCCTCGTGAAACCATCTTGGCCTGCTGGCGCTGCCGCGGCCCTCTGCCTCGTGAAACCATCGTCTTGGCCTGCTGGCGCTGCCGCGGCCCTCTGCCTCGTGAAACCATCGTCTTGGCCTGCTGGCGCTGCCGCGGCCCTCTGCCTCGTGAAACCATCGACTTGGCCTGCTGGCGCTGCCGCGGCCCTCTGCTTTATGAGACTATCACCTTGGCCTGCTGGCGCTGCCGCGGCCCGATCCACAGACCCTCCAGCTCGAGGATTGTGAGCTCGCCTTTTACCACCACCTGTACCGATCCGGTACTAAGACTGTCCCGCTACCCCCTTTCCCTACAGAGACTAGAAGTGAGAGGACCCCCGGGTCCAAGTTATCCTGTATCGCTGATATCCTTGCCTTAAGAACCTTATATAAAGCCTTGAACTCGACTTGGTGTGGTGCCTGTTTGTGGGGAGGGAGGGTACTTGTCTGTACGATCGCCGGAGACGGTCCCCCTCGGGGATCTCTCCCTCGGTATCCGGCCGACCCTCAGGGTCCCCGTCTAACATTGGTGGCCAGCGACGGGATCCGAACCTACGCATAATCGTACAGAAAGTCACTCGCCCCACCACACACAACAACCATGTCAATAGAGAGCGGAACAACGGAAAAATTTCAGATGGAAAAATTGGAAGACTACAACCACCGGGAACTGAAGCAATATTGCATAGAACTTGGACTTCCAACCACAGGTCTTAGCACAAAGTAAGACTTCAAACGAGCCCTAGAAGCTTGGGCAGAAACGGGTACGGCCGTACCCCGAACACAAACAACCGAAACGAGCCCCGCACCAACTAAAGAAAGAACGGATCTCTCCCTGGAAGAGATCCGAGAAAGAGAAAAAACCAGACTCCACGAATTAGAACTTGCCCGACTTCGCTTGGATGGGGAACTCAAGCTGGCAGAACAAAAAATAACCCTGGAACACTTACGGCTCAGGGAAGAGCGGGAAGACAAGCAAAGACAGAGGGAGCTAGAGGAAAAGAGACTAGAGTACGAACATGAGCGCAATCTCAAAGCACTGGAGATTCAGAAACAGAATAAAGACCTCGGGCTCCCCGAACGACCGACCCCGTCTGCCTCGACCGAACCCAAGGTTCACATCCCCAAAGATGTCATCCGGGAATACCACAAGAACGATGATATCCAGCAGTGGTTTAAAGCCTATGAGGTGGCAATGACCTCCCACCGGATTCCCCGAAGCGATTGGGGAGCCGGATTATGGGGGAGGTTTGTCAACGAAGGGCGGGACGCCCTGCTGCAACTCCCGGACCAGCTGATGACCTCCTACGACCACATGAAGGCCGCCCTCCTCACTCGATACGGGCTCACACCTGAGATGTACCGCCAACGGTTCCGCGACTGCAAACGGATTCCGGGTACAACTTGGGTGGAGTACGTGAACTTTTTTAGCCGAGCCTTCGAGGGGTGGATCAAGGGCAACAAAGTAACCACCTACGACCAACTCTTTGACCTTATCGTATGGGAACACCTGTCGAACAACTGCTTCGTGGAGCTCCGGCAACACCTCCTGGACAGCAAGCTAACCGACCCTCGACAACTCGCCGCCGAAGCCGACCGGTGGGAAAGCACCCGAGTTGGCCGGAGCGCACCCAGCGAAGTATCCAGATCGTATCGCCCCCGAGGGGGAGGAGGAAGTCAGGGTCGGGGGAGAGACCCCGGCCCCTCGTCACCCCCCAGAAACCCCTCGACCCCGGTTGGCCGGGGAAGCCCTGCCGTCCGGGCCGGTTTCCGGGCCAACATTACGTGCCACAGGTGCCAGCAACCCGGCCACTACGCCAGTGATCCCAACTGCCCAAAGAATCCGAACACTACTCCCCGCCAAGTTGCAGCGGCGGCCCTAGGGGAAGAAATAATCCCGGAAGACCAAGAGGAGTACGAGACCGATCCCTCTGAATGGGCACCCGCCGCCATGGCACTGGTCTGCTTAGGGGAGAGAGACATGATTCCGCGGGCCCCCCTTCCCGCCAACACACAGAAGTACGGTCAATGGGTCAACATCAATGGCCGCCGGGCGGAAGCCCTCCGCGACACCGGGGCCAGTGTAACGGCGGTCCGACGCCACCTCGTCACTCCAGACCAAATCTTGCCGAACATTCTTTGCCCTGTTCGATCAGCCGACAATTCCGAAAGCCTATGCCACATGGCCTGCGTCCCCTTCGAGTGGGGAGGAGTAACAGGGATGTTAAAAGTAACTGTCCGCGATGATGCCCCCGTGGACTGCCTCCTAGGAAACGACCTTGAAAGCTCTCCCTGGGCAGCTGTCGAACGGAGGGAGCACCTGGGGATGCTTGGCCTCCCCGAATGGGTCTGCGTCACGACCCGGTCCATGACCGCCCGCGCGGTCCCCAGCCCAGAAGAGCCCGAGTGGCCAGAACCTCCTCCCGCGCTCATCCCAGAGGAGGCCGCCCCAGAAGCCATTCCCTTGACCCAAACCGAAGAAGGACCCGACCAGCTTCGGGACGTCCCTGACCTGGCACAATGGCGGCAGGAGGGAGGCCCCACGCAGGAACAATTCCGGGCCGAGCAACAAACCTGTCCTTCTCTCGAAGGACTCCGGCAGCAAGCCCTGGCCCAGAGCACCGGGGATACCTCGGGGGCCCACTGGATCTACTGGGACCAAGACCTGCTCTACAGCGAGCAGAAAATTGCAGAACTAGGGGCCAGTCGGGTGCTGGTGGTGCCCCTTCGCTTCCGAGACTTCCTCCTGAACTTAGCCCACGATGTCCCCCTTGCCGGACACCTGGGGCAGGATAAAACCTACGACCGCCTGGTGACCCATTTTTTCTGGCCCCACATGCGGAAGGATGTCACCAACCACTGCAAGGCCTGCCCCACCTGCCAGGCCAGCGGAAAAAGTGGCCGAAAAATCAAAGCACCATTACAACCCTTTCCTGTCGTCACCACCCCGTTTGAACGAGTGGGAATAGACATTGTGGGGCCCCTCGACCCTCGAACAGCCCAAGGACACCGGTTCATCCTGGTCCTGGTAGACCACGCCACCCGCTATCCCGAGGCCATCCCTCTTCGGACTGTGACGGCCCCCGTGGTGGGCCGGGCCCTGATGGGGATCTTCTCCCGGGTGGGGTTCCCCCGGGAGGTCGTCAGTGACAGGGGCACAAACTTTATCTCCAGATATATGAAGTCCCTCTGGCAGCAATGCGGGGTCACCTACAAATTCACGACCCCCTATCACCCGCAAGGAAACGGACTGGTCGAGAGATTCAACCGCACCCTCAAGGGGATGATTATGGGTCTAGAAGAACCCCTTCGACGCCAGTGGGACGTACTGCTGCCATGCCTCCTGTTTGCCTATCGGGAGGTCCCGCAGAAGTCCCTCGGCTTCAGCCCCTTTGAACTACTGTACGGACACCCCGTCCGGGGCCCCCTCAGCCTAGTCAAGGAAGGTTGGGAGCAGCCTCCCCAGAAAACTCCCCCGGACATCTACCGGTATCTCCTGGCTCTCCGCAACCAGACCCGGCGGTTCCGAGACACCGCCAAAGCCAACCTCGAGGCCAGTCAGGAGGACATGAAGAGGTGGTACGATCAGCACACGTCCTCCATTGAGTTCGAACCTGGACAACAGGTCTGGGTGATGTCCCCGGTTGAGCCCTGTGCCCTCCAAGACAGATGGTCCGGGCCCTTCAAGGTAATCGAACGCAAGGGGCCCGTCACCTATTTAATCGACATGGAGACTGCCCGGAACCCCCTACGGGTCCTCCATGCCAACAGGCTCAAACCCCATTTTGTGCGATCCGAACTCAGCCTCCTAATGGCTACCGATACTGGGACAGAAGAAGACTCCGAACCCCTTCCGGACTTACTGAGGGCCTTCGAGCAGGATGGCTCAGTGGAAGGGGTCCAGCTCTCCGAGGCCCTGTCCCCGGAGCAACGCCAAGACTGCCAAACGCTCCTGAGGCAGTTCGCCTCCCTGTTCTCCCTCACCCCCTGGTGCCTCCACGATGTGGACACCGGGGACAGCCCTCCTATTCGACACCGAGCATACCGCGTACCAGACCGGGTACGAGCCTGCATCCAGACCGAGGTGTCCAAGATGCTGACCCTAGGAGTGATCGAACCCTCAGACAGTCCCTGGGCGAGCCCAGTCGTCCTGGTTCCCAAGGCAGCTGCCCCGGGCGTTGCCCCTGAGCTCCGGTTCTGCGTGGACTATCGAGGGCTGAATGCAGTTACCCGGACCGACGCTCATCCCATCCCCCGGGCAGACGAGCTAATTGACCGGATGGGGGCCGCCTGCTACCTGAGCATCTTCGACTTAACAGCGGGCTACTGGCAGATCGGCCTCACCCCTAGGGCCCAAGAACGATCCGCCTTCTCTACCCCAGACGGGCACTACCACTTTAAAGTCATGCCCTTCGGCATGAAAAACGCCCCGGCAACGTTCCAACGGCTGGTAAACCAGGTACTGGCGGGCCTGGAAGACTTCAGCGCCGCCTACCTGGACGACATTGCTGTGTACAGCCACCAGTGGACCGACCACCTCCGCCACCTGCGGGAGGTTCTACTCGCCCTCCAGCAAGCCGGGCTCACCATCAAGGCCAGCAAGTGCCAAGTTGGCCAAGGGTCCGTGACCTACCTGGGACACCAAGTGGGAAGCGGGCTGGTGGCCCCTCTCCAACTCAAGATTGCTGCCATCCAGGCCTGGCAACCCCCTACGAGCCAAACGGAGGTCCGGGCCTTCCTGGGGCTCACCGGATACTACCGGCGGTTCGTGAAGGACTATGGCAGCATCGTGGGGCCCCTCACAGAGCTCACCTCCAAAAAGAGCCCCAAAACCGTCAACTGGACCCCGGGCTGCCAATCAGCCTTCGAGAAGCTAAAGACCGCCATGTGCACGGCCCCCGTGCTCCAGGCTCCCGACTACAGCCGGGAATTCATTGTGCAGACGGACGCCTCCGATCATGGTGTGGGGGCCGTCCTCTCCCAACTCAACGCCGAAGGGGTCGACCATCCGGTGGTCTTCATCAGCAGACGCCTCTTGCCCCGAGAACAGCGCTGGAGCACCATTGAGAGGGAGGCCTTCGCCGTAGTCTGGGCACTCAAGAAGCTCCGGCCATACCTCTTCGGCACCCACTTCCAGGTGCAAACAGACCACCGACCCCTGCAATGGCTGATGCAAATGCGGGGGGAGAACCCGAAGCTGTTGCGCTGGTCCATCTCCCTGCAGGGGATGGACTTCACGGTGGAACATCGTCCAGGCCAGGACCACGCCAACGCCGACGGCCTGTCACGCTTTTTCCGCCTCAGCGAGGAGAGTCCCCAGGAAGATGGCTGACTCTCCCCGCCTTCAGCTGGGGGGGACGCATGTTGGACAGGCCGCATGTTCGAGCTGTACCCCCTCCCCGCAATGGGACCAGGACCCTGGCTCTCCCTGCATCCCCAGCCAGAGTCCACCAACGACCACCCGAAGTACCATGCAATCCCTCCACTACAAGACCCCAGCTCCGGACCCAGCTGGCCCGGGTCACCATCTACCCCACGACATCGACCCGGCCGCCATCTTGGGACACTGCAGCACGAGGCCGCGTGGCCTCAACTCGACCCTCACCCTGGGCCCGGCCGGGCCCGACATCGAGGCACCAACCTCCCCCCAGGAGGCAGAGTGACCACTTGGCGAGTCAATGGGAGAAGGAATCGTCAACGGCTCTCCTCCGCCAGGTGTCGATCCCCCCCAGGCCGCCTGGGCGCTGGCTCCACCCCCCTGCTGGGTGTCTGGACTCCCTCATCCCGGACCTCCCGGCCCCCAGGCGCGAGGGTCCGGACATCAAAGGGGACCAGACCTATAACTGGGGCAGGACCAGACCAGGAAGGCAGTTGTATCCTGGAGTCGAGAGACCCGAGAAGAACTCATCCGTGACTTGGCCTGCTGGCGCTGCCGCGGCCCTCTGCCTCGTGAAACCATCTTGGCCTGCTGGCGCTGCCGCGGCCCTCTGCCTCGTGAAACCATCGTCTTGGCCTGCTGGCGCTGCCGCGGCCCTCTGCCTCGTGAAACCATCTTGGCCTGCTGGCGCTGCCGCGGCCCTCTGCCTCGTGAAACCATCGTCTTGGCCTGCTGGCGCTGCCGCGGCCCTCTGCCTCGTGAAACCATCGTCTTGGCCTGCTGGCGCTGCCGCGGCCCTGTGCCTCGTGAAACCATCGACTTGGCCTGCTGGCGCTGCCGCGGCCCTCTGCTTTATGAGACTATCACCTTGGCCTGCTGGCGCTGCCGCGGCCCGATCCACAGACCCTCCAGCTCGAGGATTGTGAGCTCGCCTTTTACCACCACCTGTACCGATCCGGTACTAAGACTGTCCCGCTACCCCCTTTCCCTACAGAGACTAGAAGTGAGAGGACCCCCGGGTCCAAGTTATCCTGTATCGCTGATATCCTTGCCTTAAGAACCTTATATAAAGCCTTGAACTCGACTTGGTGTGGTGCCTGTTTGTGGGGAGGGAGGGTACTTGTCTGTACGATCGCCGGAGACGGTCCCCCTCGGGGATCTCTCCCTCGGTATCCGGCCGACCCTCAGGGTCCCCGTCTAACAGATATCATTTAAGCATGTGCCCTAGTTGAAGCTTAAATTCAGTGACTCATTCATCGGCCCAAAAAACAATTGTGAGCGTTGTCAAGGCTGGGCAGCTGTGCCCTCTTCCCAAATATACCATCGAAAATCAGCTGTGATGCTGGACAGAGGCCTTTGCATCCTTGACTTTCACGAGCGCAATCCTCGTGCTGTTCCTGTGGCCAGGAGCTTCTGTATCTTCTTCATCCGCTGCTCTGATCGGTCTCTGACCTTTTATACACACAAGAGGCATGTGCACTCGCATGGAAGCCCCGCCCCAAATCCGCAAATCCGCTAATCCGCAAATACGCGGATTTTGCGGATCCACGATCCGTGAATACGCAAATCCGAGAATCGTGGATCCGCAAAATCCGCCCATGCTTAGAGGGTGTTGGCGCAGTCGTTGATCCACTGAGGTTGCGGGCGGTGGTGTCGGGGTCGGTGGTGTCGGCGGGTGGGCTCTGGGCGAGGGTGATGGTTAGCTGGTCTTCGGTGACTTTGCTCCAGCAGCGGCAAGGCATCTGTTGGGTGTGGTTGTGCGTGGTGGGTTTCTTGAAGGTGAAGTGGATGCAGCGATGGTCGGCTCAGTGGAGTTCGGTGGTGTGGTTGAAGGAGATGTGGGGGCTTGGGGAGAAGATGGGGTAAAGCGTGTGACCGGCGTAGTGTGTGGGTGTTGTGACGAGTTGTCTGAGTCTGAGGTTGGCTAGGTTGTCGATCAGGGTGGTGGAGTTGGTGTTGTTGTTGTTCTTGATGTGGAAGTTCAGGTCCCCGAGGAGGATGTAGTCCGTGGAGGCGAGGGCATGTGTGCTGACGAAGTCGGCGATGGAGTCGCTGAACTGTGGTCAGGGTCTGGGGGGGGGGTCTGTAGATGAGGGTTCCTCTGAGGGTGGTGTTTCGGTGTGGATCTGGAAGTGCAGGTGTTCGGCGGTGCTGAGGGTGTCATCGGTGTTGGTCGAGACTCTGAGAGTGTTCCTGTGGACAATGGCGATTACTCCTCCTGCTCCGTTGGTGCGGTCCCTTCGGGTGATCTTGTAGCCTTCCGGACGGCTATGGCTAGTCGGGTGCAGAGGCGGGGTTCAGCCAGGTCTCCGTCAGGAAGGCGATGTCTGGGGAGGCTTAGTTGAGTAGGTCCCAGAGTTCAACGGCGTGTTTGCGGGCGGAGTGGGTGTTGAGAAGGATGCATTTGAGGTGGTTGGGTTCTTTACTGGTAAGCAGCATGGTGGAGCGGATGCTTGTGAAGCTGCAGTTCCAGCAGGTGAAAGCTCTGTAGGTGCGCTTCGGGGCGGCCAGGAAGCAGGTGTGTGATTGTCCGGTTTTGAGTGCACGGAGGGTTCTGGCATCGTAGCAGTGTCGGGCGTTGTTGCGTTCGCGGGGCCCAGGGGTCCTGGCACTGGGCGCGGTCCAGGCGCAGACGGGTTTGCCTTAGGCATGCCTTCAACACGCCAGCGACGCGCCAGCAGAGTGCGTCCTCTGCGCAGCCGCTGCGGGGCCTCCATATAAGGGGATGGGGAAGGGAAGAACAGCTGGGAGGCGGGAGCGGGGCGGCGAATGGGATTGCAGGAGGGCGGGGCCACAGGGACGCAGCGGCGGGAAAAACGGGCAGGGGCCGCGGGAGAACTGGGCGCAGGAAGGAAAAATAAGTTTAGGCAAGAAAACAAGTACAGGCACATAGGAATAAAAACAAGTCTGGGCAAGAAACCAAGTACAGGCACAGGGGAATAAAAACAAGTCTGGGCAAGAAAGCAAGTTAGGCACAGGGGAAAAATACAAGATTAGACAAAAACCATGCAGGCAGAGCCGTGTAGCAGCGTGGGGAGCGACCTACCTGCGAGCAGGGTCAGAGGTTAATGGGATGCCAGCTCTTGCACACAGGTTAGCTCATGGAGACCACTGGACATGGATGAGCTGCGCTCTTCTTGTCACTTCTTCATCAATGGGATCATCTCAGGGCACTTTGAGTACATTTCAAGGATGGGCACAGGACCCGTTTGCAGGGGACTGGCAAACCATTATAAAGTACAGTAGAGGTTGGTAGACTACTTTCCTTTGTAGGTGACAATTAACTGGGCAGGCACTCGCGGTTAGTTCTCCAGTTCCCCACTGCTGCTTCATTGCGGCCGCTGCTCACTTATGGCTCCGCCTACAGCTGTTCTCACCCCTTAGGCACCAGGGGCCCTTTGTCACGTGATCGGTCACCAACGGGGCCAGTCGCTCAGGGGGTGTCCCTGCCGCCTTCTCACTATGCTGAGTCCAGCGTCATCTCCAGGGACCCTCGCGGTGTCAGCTTACCCGAGTCCCCGGCGCTGCAGGCCATCTCCTACCAGCGCTGCTCCCAATTACTCCACAGTACCTGCAGCGGTTGCTCCCCTTCTACTGCCGGCACCAACCGGAGGTGTGAAGAAGGCAGCTCTAGGTCTCGCTGCTCCCTCAATGTAGTCTCCCAGGGGCCGTTCCTGATTTCGCGATCTCCGCCTCTGTTAAACAAAGAGGCCAGTCTGCTCTGCTTCCAGCGCCATTTTGAGGCACGATCGCCCGTCGAGATTTCAGCTGATTTAACAGCAGCGAATCGGTTTTGGAGAAAGGCGCCTACAGCGGCAGACGCTCTCAAAGCTCCAATGTCGGGAGTGAGCTTTCCAGTCGGTTTTGTTGTGATTGAAGCACAGCGCTAGGCTGCCGTGTGTGGGGCTTCCACAGAGCTACAGCCCCGAGCAGCCATGATGGTTAAGCCTAAAGACATCTTTGCACCCGTCGTCTCTGGCCACTGAAGATGAGGTCCAAAGATGTACCCACATCCCCAAACCTTGCAAGAGTTGAGATCCTCTGTTGATTCAGCCTGGCTGGTCCCTCAGGCCAAGTTTACATCCTCCTTTACGACAGACTGATCTCCATAGACTTGAATGGGGCACAAGACGCTGTAAGTCACCTCTGCTCCCGGCCGCCCCAATGCCGCTCGAAGTGAACTGTTGGTGTTGCCTTGGAACTTGCCCCATACCCACCTGAAGTCCAGAAGATTGGTCCCGTAAGTTGCTGTTCAATTGCCCGAATACAATGCATGTTTTCCCTCCATAGGTTAACATTACTCTGAAGTGCTTCAGTCACGATTTAAAGTATGAAAATCACCCCATGTTGAAAAACACAAATCTGCACCCGGACGCCCCCATGCCTCCTGAAGCGTACTGTTGGTGCTACCTTGGACCATACCCCATACTCAACCCTAGTCCCGGGGAAGAGTCCTGTGAGTCGTTGTTAAGTGACTATGTGCAGGGTATGTTTTCTTCCTAGGATAACAATTCCACAAAGTGCTTCAATTACAATTTAAAGTATCAAAAACCTGTTTTCATCAAAACTGCTACTTTAAAAAGTATTTATCTGATTGTGATTATCTTAGTGGCTAAAGTTATATAAATATATTTGTTATTCTTATAATTTGGTTTGGATCTCCCTATTGAGTCGTGTGCATCATTTATTGACTATTGTGTATATTTGCAGATATCTGATACTCCTCTCTGATAAGGCTAAGGCTTCTAGACCACACTACTCATAAA
This sequence comes from Lissotriton helveticus, assembly GCF_964261635.1. NCBI lineage: Eukaryota > Metazoa > Chordata > Amphibia > Caudata > Salamandridae > Lissotriton > Lissotriton helveticus. The sequence goes on along the minus strand of NC_136067.1, from coordinate 85,321,283 downwards.
GAGAGCCCCTTGGAATTGTTAGAGCAAGCCCATGTCCTCTAGTAAGGGAATACCTGCACTATTTGCAAGGTATACCTTTTTTTGGTACTCCATATAAAGAGCCAGCTTCCTACATTGGTGGCAGTGGTGAGACACAAGACTTGACATCTGCTGTACCACATGGTTAACTAATGATTCCACTAAGGAATCCAAAATTAACCTAAAATATTTCTTCAGATCCTCAACTTTTTCTAAAAATGTTAAAACCTAACTGTTAGGGCTTTGTGTTAAGTCCCACAATAGAATTGTTTAGATGTTAAGAAGTAATTAAGTAAGTTAGGCCTGTAGAAAGTACTTATATTTGTTTGTTGTTTTCTAAAAAGGTTCCAACTACTTTGATACCATGTCTAAGACAGGTCCTTCCCAGGAGCTCTAACATGAAAAGACACACCTGGACAAGGTGAATGGCAAATGTTACCGGCAGAACATTTCCAGAGCACATCCAAAAATAATAACAATAAATATTGTCAAAAAGGATATTTATTTTTTATGTTTTTGTACCATAATTTATCAAAAAATCTTTATTGTAGAATAAATACATATACATTTTTCTGAATATATTTTTTATATATAAAACCAATATTGCGATCGTTCAGTGTAGTCTTGCAGAATGAGAATGATACATAATGTGATACAAAAAGAGTATGTACGACTTAATCTCTTAAATCAAAGATGATAACAGGATCCATGATCAAAATATAACAATATAACAGTAAGTAACCATGATATACAGAGACTGGCGATATGTTGTCACATTACGCGTGTTTCGGCAAGGCCTTCGTCAGGACTCTGTCACAGTAATCACTGTAATTAGATAATATATATATAGTTTGGCGGGGAATTGAAGTCAATCATTCGCTGGGAGATCTTGCGAAAATGTATGGGGACACTTGTCCTCTCACTTCTAATATTGGAAGGTAACTGTTCAAGGGCCCATAGTCCTCTTTGAAGTTAAGTAGAGTGATGGGTGAGGTTCACACGTCACTAATGACTAAAATAGACTTTCACATCTGGCAAAATATAGTGTTCACAGGCTCCTTCTAGATGGAATAATGGAATAGATGCAGTGCACGTAACGCTGTTCTAAAAAGGATAGATCGTGCCGTCGGTATGTATATATGATAAATACACGTACCAGATGCCGCGCTCCAGGATTATGATTTACAGCTTCATGTATCAACTGTCGGCAGCATGGAGGGAACCCGACCGTATGGCAATTGAAGCCACATGTTAATGAGATGTACACTCATGAGAAGAAGTAGGAGCGATTCTTTTTACTGGATACCATTAATATTTCTGCATACAAGTCCTAAAGCCAGCAAAAACAAGGTCAGAAAAATGGAGGGAGGTAGGCAAAAAGTTGGGAGAAGACACCTCTAAGACTCTCAGGGCTAACAAGCCTTCTATCACAGTCTGCAGACCATCACACTGAGGGGCTTCCAAAACATCTTGAGAGTTGTGTGACTGATAAACTAAATTACCAGGAATTGCTAATTGGGAGTATATCACTGAGTCAAAGCGCTTTTGTCCTTTTGTGACTTTACGTAGCATAGTTGGCTAACCCAACCACAGTAGCCTCACTGAGGGATTAGGATCTGGACAGTGACACTTGGTTCAGTACTGCTGGAGTACCGGATTGCACCGATGATATAGTGAAAGATTAGAAGGATTTGTTGTAAATGACTGTTTTGTCTATCGTTTTTAGGTCTCGCCTGGCGATGCAGCACGAAAGCGCTGTCGCCAACGAGATCTATTGTTATCGACTTGCCTGCCAAGTGGTACAGACTGGGGCAAGCGCCGATTGTGGTCTGTGGACGCACTTCTGAGATGCCTTGCGCAGACGCGCTTACACGCACACACAGCCAGCCCCCTCCTGCTTTCACTTCGCTTTAATTGGAAAACACACACAGCCCCCCTCGCTTTCACTTTCCCTTGGTGCGCGTTAATTTAGGCTTGCATGCAGCAAGTGTGTGCGCGCACACACACAGCCAGCCACCCCCCCCGCTTTCGCTTCACTTAGGACACACATGCCCCCCCTCCTCCCTTCTTTCGCTCCAGCGATTCAGCCCATGCTCTCCTACTCTGCCCGCTCTCACCTGTTGTGCTTCATCAGCGCCATTGAGTGACACAGCCTGTCCGTTTCGCTGTGTTAGTGGGCGGCAGGCGGCCGGGGGCAGCGGAACGGCAGAGGCGGTGACCGGGTAGAACGGGGAGAGTCGAGTCCGCCTCTGCGGTGCAGCGCATCTGGCGCCGGAAGCTACCCGGGACGTGTGTGCATCACTTCCTGCATTGCTCTCCGCCTGGCTCTACCGGTACAGTGGACGCTGGATGTGGCACTTGAGCGCCGGGGCTGCTGCGAGGGCGGTGAATAGGACTCTCCGGGGGTCTGCATTCTCCGCAGAGGTGGGTCTGGTTCCTCCCCTTGTCTCCAGCTCCATGTGCGTGCATTGCACAGAGCAGTGCATGCTAGGAGTTGTAGTCTTTTTTTTAAACAGCAGACTGGGCACATTATTTTTTTTAATATATCTACGCTGAGGATTCGTTATTTTCTATTAACTTTTAAAAGCTAAGTGAAATGTGCTAGTTTTATCATGTTGATGTGCTGTAAATATAACATGTCGCTCTGAAGCTGCAGCCGGTATGGCGCTGCTAGAAGATCCCAGCTCCATGGCGAGCTCTCTGGCTGGTCTGGGGCATGCCCGCAGGCTCTGTGGACCCCGCAGGCTGGCAAACCTCTGGCATAGGCACGCTTCTATGTACAGGCGGGCTAGGCACCGTGTTTCGATCTTACCACCCTGTCTGGTCTCTTGACACTGGTCAGCCTGTCCTCCGTGCCCGTTACACACGCACACACACTTTGCTTTCCTTGCACTGCCCCCACTTTATCATCTATCCCTCCACACACAACCACACTCAATCACTGCCCTACACTGCACGCCAGTCACTATTCCATACCATACCCTGTCCCTACAAACTACCACGGATAAAGAGATGCACTATGGTTTGCATACCTACCACTGCCCCTACATTCGACTACCGTCTCTACACTCAACCTCCGTCCCGCACTATACAACCAACCGTCTCTACTCTCTACCATTGTTCCGCACTCTACCATCGTCCCTACACTCGATGACGGTACCTACGCTCTGTTTCTATTCCTAAACTCGACCCCTGTCCACACACTTTACCCCTGTTCTCTCACTCCACTTTCCTCTACGCAGCCCCCTGTTTTGCCACAGCGCTTCCTGCCAGGGCACATCTCCGGGGCTGCTGTCATAGCAAATAGTTTAGCTTAAACCAGGTTATCTCCATATATTCTCCGTGGAATAAACATGTTAATGTCACAGTTGTATGACTGCATTTCTCTTGTTTTACAAAGGGCTTACACATTGCGCAAAAAACACATCTAGCAGTATTAGCAAAGGCCTTAGCTAGCACTTTGGTGCAAATGGTTGCATTTCAAGTCTGTACAAAAGGCATACTATTCACCTTTACAGTATATGCTGAGCCAGCACTGTGCATAGCGTTCGCACCTATTGCGGTCACTGAGCCTGAGACTGCAAACAAAAGTACTCAATTAGCACACAGTGCAAAAGGTGCCTGCAACTTCTTGCACACAAATAGCCCAACCACATGTAGCTTTTTTATACAAAGGGCTTACAGACAACACATCTAGGGCCAGATGTAGGTAGGGTTTTACCGGTCGGTAACGGCCGAATTCGGCCGTTACCGACCGGTATTTGGCATTTGATATGTAGGGGCAGGTAAACAGGGAAAATCGGTAATTTTACCGATTCGGTAAATATACCGGTCGGTAATACCCCATTCATTCCTATGGGCTTCAAAGCCCATAGGAATGAATGGAGCATTACCGGTCGGTATTTACCGAATCGGTAAATACCGATTCTTAACGATTCGGTAAATGGAACATCTGGATGTTCCTACATACCCCCACTTCTTATTTACCGATTCTTAATTACCGAATCGGTAAAATTCGGTAATTAAGAATCGGTAAATAAGTTTTACCTACATCTGGCCCCTAGTACTTTTAAGGAAGGGCTCAGTGAACACTTTTGAGCAAATTGTTGCATGTTAAGTCTGTGCAGAGGGCACACTGTTTACCTTTATATTACATGATTAGCCAGCACTCTGTATAGAGTTAGCACCCATTGCGGTGCATGTAGGCCACAGCTACAGTTTGCAAGTGAAGCATACTTTTAACCTTTTAACAAAAATCCAAATTAACATCCAAGAGTTATGCTCAAAACACTATTTTTAGGACAAAAACAAAGCTGCAAAGTGTAGCCTACTATTGGCCTAGTTGTGGTGAATTAGCTGGTAAAAGCAAGATATTTTCTACTTATTAGCATCTACTGTGAGCAGTTACTATATCTCCATGGGGGAAATCTGCACGTGTACAGCTGGCGCCTTGCACATAGTTTCGTTTAGTTATTATTATCTTGGCCGTTTGCTGGCACCGCAGCCAAAGTGTGGCCCATATTGGCATAGTTGTAATGAATTAGCTGGTAATAGCAGATTATTTTGGCTTTTGAGGGTTTACTGTGAGCTGTTACTTTAATAATTACATGCCACATAATTACACTGCACACAGTGCAACATACACTCAAAATACCACTCAGTGCCACATAATTACACGCCACATAATTACACTGCACTCAATGCAACATACACTCCAAATACCACTCAGTGCTACATATTTACACTGCGCTCAACACAACATACACTCCAAATACCACTCAGTGCCACATAATTACACAACACATAATTACACTATCTATCGCCCTCACTCTATCTATCGCCCTCACTCTATCTATCTATTGCCCTCACTCTATCTTTCGCCCTCACTATATCTATCTATCTATCTATCTATCTATCGCCCTCCCTCTAGCTATCTATCGCCCTCACTCTATCTATCGCACTCACTCTATCTATCGCCCTTCACTCTATCAATCTATCTATCTATCGCCATCTATCTATCTACCTATCTATCTATCTATCTATCCTATCTATCTATCCTATCTATCTATCGCCCTCCCTCTAGCTATCTATCGCCCTCACTCTATCTATCGCACTCACTCTATCTATCGCACTCACTCAATCTATTGCATCACCACAGCATCACTCAGCACCACCAGAGCATCAATCACGGGTACCACAACATCACTATGCGCTACCACAACATCACTTAATGCCACAGCATCACTCGTCGTCACCACAACATCACTGAGCACCACCACAGCATCAATCTCTGCAACCATTCAACAACAACTGGTTCAAATATGTTCTCTCAATGTTTCAAGCTTTATTACAAATGTCATAAAAAGATGTTACTATTTCACTTTTGTTCTTGGATTTTCGTCACAATAAAATACACTGAACATAATCTTCACAAACGTTATTTACAAAAGTTTCAGCTATTGCCATTATAAATTACAAAAACTTTTATTTAAGTAATAATTATAAAAAAAATAAAAGCCATTGTTATTTGTAATAGCAATACATCTTAGTCACGTAAATACAACACATATTGCATTACAAATGCTATAGGTGTCACATTTGCGAAAGTTATAACTATTGGCATTGTAAATGACAAAGCTATTAATTTCGATATTTTCAAAATCAACACATACATAAAAAAATTGTCATTTACAATACCAATAGCTCAAACTTTCCTAATGCGAGACCTATTGCATTGCAAATGCTAGTTTGTACTCTAATGACTTATAAATAAGATACCTCAGTCCAATGAGACACATTGTTGCTTACTACTATTTACTCCTTTGTGTTTGCGCCTATGAAATCGTTTTTTTGTTAACTCCTCTGTCATGAACGCTCCTTAGTATTTGCTCTTTCTCGCCTTTTACCTTGTAAGTTGCTCCTCTCTTCGCCTCTTCATGCATTGCTCCTTGGTGAGCTGCTCCTCTCTGTTAGCTCTTTCACACATTACCCCTTTGTAAATTGCTCCTCTTCTTTCGCCTCTTTTCGCATTGAACCATTGTAAGTTTCTCCTCTCTGTTCACTCTTCCACTTCTCCAATAGTAGGTTGTTCCTTTCTTGTTTCTCCTTCACGCAAGGCCCCTTGAACCTTTCGTGTTGGCCCTTTCCTTTGTAAGTTACTCCAGGTTCTTCGCTCCATCTCACATTGTTCGTTTGTAACTTGCTCCTTTGCAGTCAGTTCTTCTCCTTCTTCTCTGTTTGTACAGACACGTTCTGGATCAACCCCCAGTACAAGGTCACACTCTTGGAGGAAGACGAGGACTCAGAAGACGACAATCCTGCGTGCAGCCTCCTTGTTGCCCTCATGCAGAAGAACCGGCGACAACTTCTGAAGTTACACGAACCCAAACTCCACATTGGCTTTGCCGTGTATGAGGTACTTAGCATCTTCAAACGTTACTGCCATGCAAAGAGATTGCAAGCAGCAGTTCAAGCACATTGAGAGCAGTTCATGCTTCCTCACATACATCAATTCATTGCACCATGAAGTAGAAGGTTGAGGGAGAGCTGTTTGGGCACCGGATTCATTCTTAATGCCTCTGATTCGGGCAGGGGGTGAAGAAATTGCCTTGAATCCAACTTCTGCATGTTGTTGAAAGTATCCACTTGCTTCCAGATAAGGTATCGCCGCAAAGGAGATTGCACAGTTAGCCCATGGTTCATGACAATTCGATGCTGTTGAGATATGTGTTATGGTAGTGGAAAATAGTGTGTCAATGCTTACGGAGCAAAGATTTCTTAAACAATGATGTGTAACTAAATTCTGCACATCAGCAATATTTATTCATCAAATGTTTAAGTTTAATGATCGACAGAGAAACCTAACATTGAAAACAGGGTAGGAGTTTACTGTCTATTATTGAACTCAATTGTATGATAACATGTGGCTGATATTTCAAATTTAGTTATGCTTCATTGTTGTTTAAGGAATCTTTGATCTAGGGGGACACCATTTTTCATTAATGTCTTCATTATGCCCCAGTCCCAACGGTCCTTGTAGAGCCAAACACATTAAAGGTGATGGGACGATCATTGCAATAAGTCTACCCACTGACAATCGCTTTGGGAAGCATTCCAACCCATCATTCTTTCACTCACCCTGCAACCTCAGATTAGACCCAGCTATAAGCAAATCAGTCTTGACCCTGTTCCAACAGGAAGAGTACAGCCAGAACTGCCAAGCCAGATCCTCTCTGAACCAGAACACAAGTAACCCAAGACTAGTTGTGCCCTGATTGGAGCACTCCATTCAGATGTACCTTGGTTCCAGTAGCACAGTGAGCAAGGGACCCACATCTAGGCTTAACCTTGGTCACTTTGGATGTTACATCAAACACACAAAAGGTGATGGGAAGATGCTTGCAATAAATCTAACCAATTGTCCAGGATAGCATTCCACCACTTCGTTCTTTTGCTCTCCATGCCACCTCAGATTGGACCAAGCTATATGCAAATCAGCCTTGACCCTGCTCTATTTGGAAAAGTACAGCCCGAACCCAGGTCCTCTCTGAACTGGAATACAAGCAATCCGAGACCAGTGTTGCTCTGGTTGGGGATTTCAGTCAGGTGTAGCTTGGCTCAAGTGGCACAGTGGGCAAGGGACACCCCTCTAGTCATACCCTAGGCCACTTAGGGCGTTACATCAAACGCACAAAAGTTGATGGGACTATGCTTGCAATAATTCTAACCACTGGCAATCGCTCAGGGTTGTAGTCCAACCCATCATTCTTTTGCTAACCACTCCACCTCAGATTAGACCCATCTACAGCCTTGACCTTGCTTTGATAGGAACAGAGAAGCCCGTAGATCCAAGTCTGTCTAGTCCATAAGCAGTGATATTTGTTGGTATGTAGTGCCCGCAGAGAACCAGTTGGAAACATCAGTTCAATTCCAAGAGGCACCTAAATGAACAAATAATAATACATTGCTAGGACTAGTCCATTTAAAAAAACCCTGTCCAACAATACATTTAACCCTACGTACCTTTGCCCAACTGATTGTCCAACCCGACAAGATGCTGGTCGAATGGCAGAGTTTCACTCATGCAATAAAGTCAGCGGTATTCCGCCCATGTCTAATGCCACAGTCGTCAGTTCTAAGTCCAGTCGATTGGAATAGGGGAGGTGCTTCTTTTAAAATACCTTCTCTCAGCACAAACATATCCAATGTATGTCTATTGTAAGCCACTTGTTGTTTGTTTGTGTGAAAGGTTTTCATCTTAATGAGTTTACTAGGATTTTACTTCTGTAGAACTCAACATTTAGGACACTTCTACACAACTGTACATTTTGTAACATGTTATTAAATGATGCAAGTTTCAGAGCTAAACCACAGCAGTCTCTCTTGACGCCTCTCTGATTCTTTCCCACTTCTGCTGGTTCTGACAAACGTAGTGCATCACTGCTCTACCCTGCCCCATGTTCCTCTGAAAGAAAACCACAGTGAGGCTGTGCCACCTGCCACCTTTCTGTAGATCAGAGGTTCTTACCCGGGGGTCTGCGCTCACCTGGGTGTCCAAGACACCTACACAAGGGTTCTGTGGCTGTTCACAAATTAAACAATATTAGCAGAGTAATAAATTATATATACATAAGAAAGCAGACGCAAAAAGGCACATTTTAAAATAATCTGTAAATGTGAAGGAATTTGAAAGTGCAAGCTGAAAGTTAAGTTGGTATGCTTAATGCGATTTGAGGGAGCAGCCCATGTAAAGCAAACAGAAGCAGGTAACAACACATACGAATTGTCATTTACTGTCATCAAAGGCAGAAATTTATATTCATTCGAAATAGGGTTCTGAGCTGTGCCACTTAAGAAAGGAGTATTCTCCCAAAATCACAGTTAAAACTGTCACTTACTGTACATTCTGTGAGGTCACATGTATTGAACAAGACACCCCGCGCAGGAGAGGTGTCCATCTATGTGTGGGAGCTGTCCAGTATCGAACTTTTGAGGGGTTGATGGAGAGTTTCGTAAGCTTTTGGTGCGTGTTTGGGCCAGGTGGGAGCGTAACAACACCCATATATTTCGAAGTCTTGATATACATAACTTAACATAACATAACATGTATTTGTAAAGCGCACGCTCACCCGAGGGTATCTTGGCAAGGCATAACAGATGTTCATTGTTGCCCAACTCAATGGTACTCCTTTAATGGACCTCAGAAGGATGAAAGGCTGAGTGGACCGGCCGGGATTATAATTTGTGACCATGATTTCGAACACATGGCCCTACAGTGGATGCATTAGTCCACTAAGCCACCAGACCCAGCTTGATTTAGTGCGTAACGTGGAGCCATACAGCTCTGCTTTGGTATTATAAGTTGCTACATATCCGAACCATGCCTCTTTCCTGGGTGGTGGGCCCTTCATCCAGTGGAGGGGTACCTCTCTCTTTGCTATTAATAGAAGTAGCAGCATCAACCATCAAGTATTTTCAGCACATTACCAACATAACACATCACCGTGATGGAATATAGACAGTTGATGGCCTCAATTCAAGCACTGGTACATGCAGACACAAAGAGAACCTCCATGAGAAGCAGAAAAAGACAGTGATTCGCTAGAATCAAGCATATCACTTCATCTTTTAGAAATAAAACAACATTTTGAAAAGCGCCAATTAAAAGTACAATTTTGTAATATATATTCTTTTGTTGTTGAATGACATTAAAAATTCCATAATTTGTTTCTTAGGGGCATATTACCAAGCAATAGCGATAATTATCGCAGATAAACCTTGGTATTACCAAGGTTTATCGCAAATGCGATAAAAAACGGCCGCAATGCATGAATATCGCTGAAAAGTCAGCGATATTCATGCATTACCGAGCTAATGCTCTTAGCCATGTTATCCACCTCCCGTTGGATAACATGGCTAAGAACTGCTCAGGGCAGGTGTTAGCGTTTGGAGATATTCGCGCTTAGCGCGAATATCTCCAAAAGTTGGTAATAGGAGATAGCGATGTTAGCGACTGTTTCCAGTCGCTAACATCTTGGCACGCCCACTTTGCATGTCATTAGTGATAAATATCACTGACATGCAAAGTGGGGCCCAAGATGGTCGCTATCTCCTACTAGCTGTCGCTAACTGGTGTTAGCGACAGCTAGGTAATAGGGAGATCATTTTATCTCTGCTTTCTTGGCTTTTAAAGCCAAAAAAGCGGAGATAAACCCCCTTGATAATATGCCCCTTAGATCTCTATTTGTGTATTTTTCTCTATTGATTTGAGGTTCAAATTGTAGTAATTAAATAGGCATGGGTTCCCAGCTTCCTGTACTGATTCAGTGGGGGTCCACAGAAGTCAAATGGTTAAGAACCGATGCTGTAGATAAAGAGGGTCTGATTTAGAGTTTGGCAGATGGGTTGCTCCATTACAATTTTTTTTTTTTAAAACAATTGTTATTGAAACAATTTGTAGAGTATTCCAATGACAGCAAAGTGAACATGTCATGCTGGTACATAACTATACTAGTCACCTAATGTAAATGTAAATGTCATGGTACTTATAGAGCGCACTGTCACCAGACGGTCACCTTGCGGTGTCGCCTATGCGGTTTCCTGGCGCTGATACTCATACCGCTGTGGAACCCCTCCTGGCTTTCCCTGTGAAGTGTCCACTCCTGGGCACCCCCAGGGTGAAGCCAGGCATCCTTAGCGCTGTTGGGGCCGGTGTGGAGGCTAAGCAAGCTATTGCCCAGAGTTGCAGCGTGGGGCCTGTGATTAGAATAGGCACCGAGGTGAGAATTAACAGGTCCGAGGAAATTGAGCCCGAGACCCCACCGAGACGGGAATCGAACCCTGGTCCCTGGCCAGAACTCTGCATCAGGGTCTGCCGCTCTAACCATTGAGCCACACTCCTCCACCGTCTAATTGTCATTACATTCCTCATAAAGCACAGCTCTTCTGCCCCCCCCTTCCAAATCCCCCCCCACACGTGGTAATGTGTTTTAGTAGGTTGCACAGTATAAATTATTCAAACACTCGCATCCGAATCAGAATCCTCCGGAGGCGGGGGTTCGCATATGCCTCCCCGGTAAGAGTTCCAACCTCCCCAGACCTTCTCCGATTTTTTCGGACAGCCTCGATGTATATAGACTGATCGTTCTGCGATCATCGCCAGGTCCATATCCTTGTACCACTGAGTAAGAGTGGGGCTAATCCTAGACCCCCATCGTTGTGCAATATTTTGTTTCGCGACTGTCATACCTAAAGTTACCCAGTCTCTGGCAATAGTGTTTAAGTCTGTTGGGATGGGATATAGGAGTATAATGAAAGGAATCGCCAATCCAGGGATTTTTCTTTGACCTTAAATAAGTCTGTTGGTTCCCATATATTTAGTAGGCAACACCTCGGGTCTAGCAATACAGTGACTCACGTGACCTGGGAGAGTGTCCTCATCACTGCCATCCAATACCCGACAATTTTTAGGGCAAGTCCTGATGGTATGGTAAAACGTCCCTGTCTCCCCGCAGTGTCTCAGACAGAGCGGTGTGTCCGCCCTCCCTATCCTATGCAGAAGTGTCTTAGTGTAATATGTGTGGTATAGAATTTTCAATTGCACTAGTCTAAGCCTTGACGGAATAGCAGCTTCCCTAGGGGAAGCTAGCGCCTCCCTCCAATCCGCCTCGTCAATGTCTCCCACCTCGTACTCCCACCCAGCCTTCAAGGTCTCTGTGGGGTCAGGCCTATTATTGACTATTTTCCTATATGCCAACGAAATTGCCTTCTTTTGAAGGTGGTCTGTCAGGAGTCTATCCTCCAACGGAGAGGATTCCTCAGGATTCATATCTGGCGGTAATAGGGACGGGCAATGCGGGCCGAACCTGCATGTAACGGAAAATGTAAGCACAAATGCGATTCCTTAAATGCATTCGCATTTTTAGGAAATGCAAAAAAAAGCGAATTTTGAAAAATTGTTTCATGCATACCAAAAACGTATTTAGGAAGCGCTAACGGCCGAATGTACCGATTCGCACCGTTTGCACTTCCTAAATAGGTTGATGCATGTGGCCGAGAGTTTATGGCACAAACATTTTAATGCTAAAGAGCAATTCATATGGCGTCTGCCCACCCAGAAATCTTCTAGGGAGATTATTAAGTGCACGTTAGACTCCATACAAATGAGTTAGCCAGCCCCTACCAGTACGTAAAACCCTCGCTGTCAAAGATTGCTTTAAGTCACAGGTCATCCGCTTCACAATAGAATTGCCCTCAGGCCGATATGGAGATGAGAATTGCACCTGCACCCCCAGAGACTTCATCGCATCCCGGTAAGCCTTAGAGGCAAAAGCCGGACCTTGGTCAGAATGGAAGGTGCCACAGACAAATGTCCCTACAAAGAAACGCAAATCTTTTTTAACAGTTCGAGCGTCAGCACTACGTTGCAGCCAAACTCAAAGAAATCTAGTGCATGAATCCACTGCAACAAGATATACTTAAAAGCATTATACAACTAAACAGTTGATTGGAAATGTATATTTGAGTATGGGGTGAAAGTGAAACAGTTGAATGCTTAATCTTTTGACAAATGTCACAGGAAAGAACATATTTACAGATCTGTTGGTATAAGCCACACCAACAAAAACGTTGCTCTAAAAGCGAGATAAGTGCTGTCACGCCGGCCTGTGCAGAAGCAACACCTTCATGTGCAGCCACTATCAAAGAAAGTCTACGGTCCTCTTTGGGAATCGGCCGATCACCAACCGATCGAATAGTTACAAATGGAATTTGATCAGATGTTAAATGATAGGTATAAAAAGAAGGGTAACCTTGATGAAACTCCATCCCCTCCTTCATCGTAGCTATAGCTGCCAGATTATCATCATCAATTTTAGTCATGGACCTAGTAACTGCTGCTACCGAGCTTGTGGGTAATGCAGATTTGGCTCCCTGATCAGCAAGTGAATTACCAGCAGCATGTGCTCCCACTCGTTGATGGCCCAATGTATGGATAACATGTGTGAGTGGCAAGCTTTCCATTGTGTGTCCGAAGAACAAATTGTCATTGAAGGATTGTACACAGTGTAAAGAATCACACACTACAAGTGTAGGGACATCTGGATCAGCAAACTCAAGAGCCAAAAACAAAGCACGTAGTTCGGCCAGTTGTGCTGTGCAATCCCCAAGAGACTGTGTGTGCACCAAGGAGGATTTGAAATCACCATCTACTATTGTGCCTGCCACAATTCCGCAGGCTGCTGAATAAGCATGTTTAGAACCAATGGCACGCTGTTCAGACCCATCAGTGTAAATGATGCATTTGTACTGATCAAGAAAGAGCAATGATAAAGGAGGAAGATGAACAAGTTCATATTGTAAAAAGTCCTGTTTTTGCAAAGAAGGGTCAGAGATAAAGTTGACATCAGCTGACATCGAAGAACTAGCCCCTTGTATCCAATGGGGATGAAAGGCTTTAGCATTTGGTACTCTTGCCTTCGGAACAGCTTCTAAAGCAGGCACGGGCAAAACCATGAAATGCATTTACCCTGAGCCAGAGAGCGTTCTTTCAGAATCACCATCTTAAATGCTGTCAAAATGTTTTCTTTAGAAGAAAAACGCATCTCAGCTGGAGTATACAAATGCGATTTATAAGCAATGGGGACTTCTTTGAAAGTCACATAAGTAAATCCCAATGCTTCTGGTACAATCCGTAGGACCAAATTAGTTGTATTATCTCCCATTAACAAGAAGTGAGTCGCAAGCATATCAGCCTGCAAAGACCTAAGTACTGCGGTATGTTCTGGAAGCCACCTAGAAGCAAAAATGATGGTTGTATCAACGCATAAAGTGGTTTGATACGCTGGACATAATCAGAAATAAAAGTCCTGCCAACATTTTAAAAAACTCTGCAAAGACTGCAATTTTTTAAGGGTAGACTGAGGCTGTAATTGAGCACATTTCTCCAAAAAGTGGGGGGCCAACCCCCAACCTTCGTTATTGAGTTCATAACCAAGGAAAAGTACTGCCAGAAAGGCAATATGTGATTTTGATAAAATACATTTGTAGCCTAACTTTGCAAAATGTGTGACAATGCGATCCACGTGCTTAAGATGCTGAGTCATTTCATCATCTGTCACATAAATGTCATCGACGTATGAAAAGGCATCAGGGTCAATCTCATGTAAAGTTGAAACAAGGCATGCCGCAAACATGCCTGGGCTATTCCTATAGCCCATATGCAATCTCGCATAGCGTCTCTGATTGCCTAGTGCACTGCATGCGGTCAAATCACGGCTCTCAGGAGCCAAAGAATGGCTGAAAAAGCTGTCGGAAAAATTCAAAGTAGTTTTATACTTTTTTCGGACAATGTTGTTTACTAACGCAGAGCTATGTGTGTTCTGAACCGCAAAGGTACGAGAATGACTGTTCAAATGTCAGTAGTCTAAAACTATACGATGTGAACTGTCCGGTTTCAATATTGGAAAAAGAGGATTATTCATTGATGAAACACAGGGTTCAATCACACCCTGAAATTCCAACTGAGTCAAGGTGTCACTCACACATGCTTTTGCGTCACGTTTAATCGGCTATGTGGTTGGGGCTGCGATGTAGAACGCAAAGGAATCACATGAACTGGGGATTCCTTGTCCCAACCCGCCTGATTACGATATAATGCTGGAGCCAGGGATAATGCCCACTCCGATGCATAAACCAGTTAATCCTCATCAGGCCCATATTGCAGAAAACTGGGGAGAATAACATCCTCCCCTTTGGAGGAAGGAAGGACAAAAGGTGGAGGCCAATCAACCTCTGCTAACAAAATATCGTAAGAGGATGTCAGATTTTCGCAAAATACTGCTTTAACTGAGCGTTCAATATCACCTTCAATTTGGAGGCTTACTTCATAAAGCCTATCAGAATGAGCAACAAGAGTATCGGCTGTTTCTACGTTAATAAAAGTGTCAGTTACTGTCACCTCCTGATGCTAGTCGAGTGTCTGCTGCACTATGATAACCTCTAACTGGCTGTCGAGGAGGGTTACCGCCCAACTCCTTTTGAGGAGGAGTGTTCTCACCCTATGAGGCATACTTTGCTGTCAAAGCTGCACACTTTTTATGGTGGGGTGCGATATTGAGGTGGATCCTCCTGCTTGACTTTCACGTAAAACTGGCACTGCGGGTCACGTCTTGCTTGCAAAAACTCATTTTGACTGCGATCCTGACGCCCTCCTCTGTCCAATTGATGATGCTACGAATCCTAATAAGAATGAGGAGAATGGGGATCAGGCACCCGGAACCTCTCGGTGTCTCAATTTTAGAGCGGTATGCAAATCATATCTATGTTCTGAAGCGTCAGGTGGAGGAGAACCCGGCGAGAACCAGGCTTCTGTTGTTGCTGCCGCACATTTTTGTACCAAGCCTTTTTAGGAAGACTGGACGATCCTTCTTATCAAGAGGGTGTTTACTCTGTGCCTGTGTGAATGGTCGAACCTCCAAACAATTATGTCCCAAGGATGAATGCACATCAACAACTGACGCTCCACATTCATCATCCCAAGGATGAATGCACATTGGCAACTGTCCCTCCAGATCCACGTCCGCCACCAGGCATTGGCGGACTTGCAAGCAAACTGCTTCATCTTTAATGTTGGCCAGAATTATGTCGGAGACAACAGCGAACATACCCACTTATCTTCATACCCAAATCCAGGGCTGTACCAGCCCCGTCTTCATCCTGTACCTTCTTCAGAACACTCGGCAGAACGCTCATGGAGAGGGTGCCAAAGCAATGTGTAAACACTGAAGCGTACATCATTCCCCAGGTGATGCAGTCTGCTAAAGGAGGAATCTGACCACTCGGCTTACTCGTAGTAGGGATCCTGTGGTTTTCAACAAGAGTTGTATGTGGAAGAACAGCTTTCAGCTGCTCAAATTTGTGTTCAAGCCAAAAATGGCAAGTCATCCCGATTTGGAGGACATTCACCCATCACTGAGATAATCATGACCGGACTAATCACAAGTCCGCCGCCGTGACCTTGCGCAGCCGGAGCAGCTCCAGCCGAAGCTGCCTGAAGTGCACAAGACATAAACTGTATGACTCGTCTACGAAGATGAACCAGTTGTGTGTACAATCGACGTAGCTCTACAATAGTAACATTGAGATAATTAGGGTGTGGTGTAATACCAGCCAAAACAGGCAAAGTGGGTCCACCGATAGACCAGGGGCCCATTCGAACAAAAGAGACAGCTTGAGGAAGGGCGCCATTAAACCAAATGGTATGCTCCCAGGACGCCAATGGAACTTCAATTAATGTATAAGGACGATACTCTGCTGGTGAAGCAGTGACCGTTTTAGCGTGAAACAAATTATCATTCGCATTCATCGCGGGAAATGTAACCCAAGAATAAAACACTTCAAAGCGGTATGCGGGATCAGTCTCAACCACGAATATAATGTTTGCCCCTGCATTGGGGACTCTGTGTTGAGTTAAGTAAGCTGTAACCGTTGCGCGGTTAGGTGCCACATGAGCGACAGGTTGTGCCATGTTTATAAAGAAATCAACAAGTAAAACGGCAGCGTAACATAGGTCCAAAATATCTTGTAAACTTCAAGCTTGAAAAACCTGTAGAAATAGGTATACTCTAAAAATATAGGCGGTTAAGCCCCCCCACCACAGACGTCTCTGGGAACCGGTGAGAAGGTATCGTGGACAAGCACAAGCGCTACTCAGGGGTCTTGTAAATAAGTACCAGACCAAATATTGGCAGCTCCATGTGCAGGGATTCTGCCCAAAAACAGAACTATGCACAGGATTATGGGACCTTGGTGTATAGGGACGGAGTCATCCTACCACCTTAGTACCTATGAGCCCAGGACCGACTAGCTATAGTGTCTCACTTGCTCTCCTACTCACTCACAGAGAAACAAATGATTAGACCCCCCCAAAACACAACACTCCCAGATGTCTTAGGAATCGCGGTAACAAGACACACCCTTTCGCTCACGTTCCTGTACTTGTCCATAATAAGATCTGACAGAGACACGAAACAGTTTAAAATATTTATTTTAACTAACGTGCTCTAACATGCAGTATACGTACCACAACAAGCAGGAAAATGCATAGTACAAATACAGTTAGCATAGCATCTAGTCCATAAATCTTGAAGGGAGATGTTATCATGAAAAGACAACAGAGCCTAACCTCCCTTCCCCTGTTTAGAAGCATCATTATTATATTTTAGCAGATCTCTGGGCTTTGTCAGCAGAACCTATACCTTAGCCTATACAGAGTAAATCTACATCATAGGTGCTGTCTTGCTCTTCTCCCTGGAAAGATCACTCTCCTAGTGTGTGCTACCTATTTGTATATTTCAATAAAATCTAAGTGCTTTGTCCCCAACAACAGCTGCATTTTTATGTTTTGTCTAGGTGCTAAGGCCTAGCCAGAAAAAAATAACAAGGGGCATTGTTGTTCGACCATCCTCACAATGTTCAGTCAAAATCCCAGGAACCCGCAGAGTGTGTACACAGCGATGAGTTCTCATGTGAAAACAGCCATAGAAATTATTACAAAAATAAAGTTGCGTAGTAACGTGCTCAAAGCAGCGGGCAAGCTTCAGCGTGCTCATGCTAACAACAATGTCCCCATGGGCCTAGTGACACCCGCCTGCGTGAGCATACCCTAGCGCATCTTCTTTCGCTTGCGAAACTCTTGTGTTCAGTAAAGGCCTTGGATCCCGCCCATTGCTTGCTGCTCATTGGTGGCATCATTGTCACTCTTCTTTGCTGCCTTCTAATTAGGCACCTCTTGCCATGCGTCACTTTTTTTTCCTGTGGCGCACGGACCAAGCACAGATTAATGTTTGATTAGTGTCCCTCCTCTGGCCTTCTGCTGCTGGTGCTGTAATTCAGGTATTTCTTCTAAAAAAAAGAACCTTTTTGCCTTCTCCCAACCCTGTTTCTGTTTCTTCACCCACCTGTCCTCCTTTCCCTGTTTCTTCTCCCCCCTCCATTCAGAAGGAAAAAAGAAACACTATGAAGTGGCAGGCGCTTGCAGCTTCAAAGCACTGTTTTTTACTCATCCATGTTACCCATTCCCACCTGATTGCCAAAGCCAATAGTTCACCCACAGGTGAGACCTATTGGCTTTGCCAATGCTTATTTGTTTCAGGGTTTAGATTTAGGATGTACCTTTTGAATTCTGCATAGTTTTGATTCAGCAAGAATACTTCAGCGTGTTTACAATTAGGTGCTTATGGTTTCTGCGCTTTAAAACAGGTGGATTCCAGAAGGCAATATCATGGCTTGTGTGCATAGCTTTGCTGCTGTTGGTGATTGTCATGTTGGACTCTCTTCAGTTCAAAGGTGATCAAAGCGTCCCCCTTCCGAAAGACTTCTTCTTCCAGCATCAGACCTGTGCACGCTCTGGGAGGTTCGTCGACCTTCGAGAGGTCAGCATGCGCCTCCGCCTGCCGCCCGGAGAGTACATCGTGGTCCCCTGCACCTTCGAACCGCACAAGGAAGGAGACTTTGTCCTGCGCGTCTTCACAGAAAAACTCTCCAAAACAGAGTAAGTGAGATGTCCTTAATACCATTTGAGGGTCATGTATTGGAAATTGGGGTCTGAGTGATTCAGAAGTGGGTATATCAAGCTATCTCTCGTCACGTGCCAGATTTCTGAATCACAAATCTGGGCAGCAATCCTCTTACAATAAATTAAGGCACTCTTGGCGTTTTCATTATGAATTTGCCTCAAAACTAGACTTTTCTGGGATTTTTTGTGTGCTTCTATCTTTGATTTCCTTCACATAACCTGTCCACAAACCTGTGCAACATAGAAAAGAAAGTGAGAAGTGAGAAGGCGGAAGCAAGATGGCGGAGTGAAGACGCCACAGAGGGAATGCTCCACAGAACCCTGACCCTCGAGTTTGAAGAAATTCGAATGAGCGCTGTAAATCTATAATTGAATGGCTATCGAGTGGAAGATACAGAGACGCTATTGAGGTGCCATCATTAAAATGTTATAGCTGTCCACGACGGTATCGGGTACAAGGCTGGCGTGATAACGATTCAGCAGAACGTACCTATGAGCCATCTGTCTGCCTGGCTCGGAGTTTGAGGAGTCGGGTTCTGCGGAGATCTGCAGAGACGCGGTCTGGCGGACTGGCGGACTGGTGGACCAGCAGGTCCGGTAGAGGCTGCAGCTGCGGTAACCGAGAGAGCTGAGGTGAGCTGGAAAGAGGAGGGGGAGGAGCGCTCGCAACGCTGAACGCCGAAAAATCAGAACAGGGACGGCCGCAGCAGCGGAAAAGCGGTAAAAGCAGCAAGGAGTCTGTTTATTAACTCACGAAGGGGTATTCTTTTGTTAAAAAAAAAAAAAAACTCTGGAGGTGTTTGAGGTGGTCTCAGGTTGCTCAAAATTCGTCGAGAGCTATTAAAGGGGCCGCGTCATTGCAAGGAACTGGTTTTGGGACTTTGTTTTGCTTGCTGAGTACTGAGCGCCAAGCACTGGGACTTAAGAAAAGAAAAGAGTAATACATACCGGGCCCCTTCATTTCTTTAGAACTAGCTCCAGTAACATTGCCTCAGTTGCCAGCTGCTAGTTGTTAGGGGGTCAGGTACATCTGGTACATCTGATACATCGGTACATTGTTTTATTGTATACTGAGCTAAATCATCGTGTCAATGGCTCCTAAAAACACCAAGAGCAAAGCAACCAGAGGCAATCCCTTGGAAGATGGGCTTGATGAAGGGGTCTCTCCAGTACTCAAAACAATTTCACCAGCAGTGGTAGCGAGGATGCCTCGACAGGTGGATAAACAAGCTGGTAAACAGCAAACTATTCAATTCAATATAAAAACTCCTAATAAAGTTAACACCACTGCTGCCACTGCTGCCAAAAATAAGGATAAAGGAAAGGATAAAAATGAAGCTGCAGAAATATATGACAATAATTCAGAGCAACCGATTGGAAACTTAGCTAAAGACCGCAAGGGAGTGCTAGATACAGCAGGTAAGAGTGCTGCAGTTAAGGTGGATAACGCAAGCAAGACTGAGCAATATGAAATTATCACGACTGATGCTCTTACCGCTCCTACCTCAGATACAGCAGATGCTGCTATTGAACTACACTCTAAACCTCCCCAGCCTTTACCGGTTTTAGATTTAACTGAAGCAGACGAGAGAAGCTCTGGTCATCATAATGTTACCGACGTGATTGATACTACTGATAGTGAGACTCAATTAGAGGTTAATTCTGATGATCCAGAGTATGAGGAGATGGTTGAAACTGGTGATAATGAGAGTGGCGAAGATACAGGTGCGGACATAGAATATACCTCTGCACAATTAAAAGCTATCAGATCCTCCGCTTTAAGAAAAAGGGGGAAGACAAAAAATAAAGCCAAGAAGGGGGGGAGAATTCTGACCCCTGCAACGTTATTAAATACATTGATACCAACTATGAGCGGGGGGAAGCTGCTTACAGATCAGAATTCACTTGGTAAGTGGCTCCAGGCTCAAAAAAGAGAGGCCAAAATTCTTCCACCAAGTCTACCAAGTCTACCGGGAGGAAACACTTTGGTAGGGGTGAGCCCGAAGTCACAAGCCACTCCGTCCAATAGTGATACTTTACTTAACGCGGAGGTAAATCGAGTCTCTGAACTGCCAATATCGCCTTTTTTAATTGATCCCTCTGCTCCTCCAAACACATTACCTATTGGTATCACTAGGATTGATAACAATGCTACTGCTACTGTTATTGCTGGGGGCTCTCAGAAAGATACATTTATTGCAGCTACCACTTCACACTGCGGGTCAATAGTAACACCTATTATTTCCATCTCCTCTTCACCGGCCTCTGTTCATGCCAACGCTGATGTTAACGCTAATGCTTCATCTTTGGATTTAATCTTAAAAACTTTAATGGATCATCGCCAAGAGGTACAAGAGAACTTTCGACAACTAAGAGAAGATAACACTAAAATGCACAGCTCCCTCCAGGAAGTTACTAATAAACTAAGTGGCGTGATTCAAGAAATCGAGAAACTACAGCAAAGAGTTGTGGAAGTGGAGGAAACTCTTGCTACTACTTCAACATCAACAGATCGTCATAACGAGGAAATAGGGGCTCTGCAGAATAAAGTGGAGGATCTGGAAAATCGACGGAGGAGGCAGAACCTGAGACTCTTTGGGATACCCGAGGGATCCGAGGGAGCAGATGCAAGGGCCTACATGGTAAAGATTTTACAGAGGGCATTCCCGGATTTGTCAGATTGGGACTGGGACTCTCAGCTTCAGCGGGTACATAGACTTCCTGTCACCCCTAGAACCCAAGAGAGCAAATATCCACGGCCTTTTCTAATCTACTTTGGTAACTATCTGTTGCGACAAGCAGTCTCAATGAAAGCTAGGCCAAATTCTCCAGTTACAATTGATAATGTAACCTTTTTTGTTAAATCCGACCTCAGCAAGATCACCATGGACAAAAGATGGGGGCTACGTAAACTGATCGATTCTTTTAAGTCCCACGGAGCAATGGCCTACCTACAAGAACCTGCTCGCCTCAAAGTTATCAAATCTGGACATAGTCACTTCTTTCATGATGTCAAGGAAGTGGAGCTGTTTCTTTCAAAAATGGACTTAAAAACTTAATTAAGTTAACCTTGAAAGTAAATGGGTAGAAGGAAATGGAGGCAAAAAAAAAAAAACCATATATAATACTAATCTGGTATGGGCACTACTTCTGTTTAAAACTCACTAGTCTCATTTTCTTCCTTCTTATTTTTGTATATCACCTTTTGGCTGATGGCCATTCTAATTGATGGCAATATAGAGGGCTAGGGTTCATGTGGACTCCTCTCAGGGTGGCTGCCCCTCTAACGGCAGCAGAAGATGGAGGGAGGCTTCCGGGTAGGTACGGGGGGAAGGGTACCAGTGGAATGGAAGGGAGGGAAGGGTGGGGGGGAGGATGGACGGGGGGGAAAGAAAGAAAAAGACAAGGCAAGGTTAAAAGTGGTTAACAATAAAAATTGTAGACAAGGAATGTTATGGCGATTAATGAGAGGTGCAGAACGTTTTTTATTATCAAGAATTTATAATGCTGCAATTTAGGTGTTTAGCCTGGAATGTTTCGGGCTTGAATAATAAGAACAAGAGGCGTATGGTGTATGAAGAACTTAAAATGTATGACCCACATTTAATTATGCTAACAGAAACACATGTTTGTTTTAAAGATAAGAAAATACTGAGTCAATTGGGATACGAGGTGGTGGTGTGTACTATTTTAAACGCTCCTATTAGAGGAGTCGCAATTTTGAAAAAAAAACAACCATGGGGGGTAGTGATTAAAACTGCCTCGGATAATGGAGGCCGGTGGGCCATTACTCAAATGCAGGTCGAGAACCGTAAATTTGTTTTCTGTGCTATATACGGACCAAATATTGATGACCAGCGTATTTTTGATTGGCTAAATATCGAATTGCTTTCATGGGAGGGGGAACTTATCATGATGGGGGATTATAACTGTGTACTAAACTATGAACAGGATGTGACCAAGAGAGGCCCAACTAGACGCATGCGCAAAACCAGGGCGGCGATATTAGAACTAGCTCGGATACACAATGTAAAAGATGTATGGAGGAGCTTGTATCCATATCAACCTGGCTACACATTTTACTCCTCACCGCACAAATTGTATTCACGTATAGACTTGGCGTGGGCTTCAGATGAGGTTATTGAGGCTGGACGTATGGAAATCTTTCCAAAGGTCTCGTCTGACCACAACCCAATTTTATTGTCATTTAGTATAACACAAAGGGACCCGGAAGTTAGATTGTTTACTTTTCCTAGATATATATTGGCAGATGCAGTTTTTGTTGGAACGTTGAAGGCACATATCAGAGAATTTATTGAAATCAATGTAGGAAGCGCTACACTTTTATCAATCTGGGATGCTTGTAAAGCCTCTATTAGGGGGCATGTGCAACAGTATGTATATAAACAAAATGCAGAACAAAGGAAAAAGGATAAGAATGTAATGAATGGTATTTTGCAGCTGGAAAAACAATTAGCCGATAATTTGAGAGCTGGGGTGTTGGGGGCGCAAGATATCGAACAATTAGAAACTAAACTAGTGAATGCACGTTCAACTCTTAAATGTGCTTTAAGGGAAAATAATAGCCGAAAGCTGCTTAAATATAAACTGTCACAATATGAATGTGGGGATAAGGTAGGAAAGGCCCTGGCTTACAAGGTGGCAGATGACCGAGCAACAACATTAGTTAAATGCATTAAAGGCCTTAATAATACTTCATATACTCAGCCAGCACAAATAATGGATCAGTTCGTAACATACTACAAAAAATTATACACTCCAGAGGGTAGCTGCACAGAAATGCAGATACAAATGTATATCAATAAAAATCTTCCAGCCCGGGAATACTTAGATCAAGAATGTGTTAATGGGCTAGAGGAAGAAGTTACGTTAAAGGAACTTCACCATGCTGTTACTTCTCTCCCCTCTAATAAAGCTGCCGGTGAGGATACCCTCCCCATAGAATTATATAAAATATGCGCAGATGAAATCTTACCACTTTTATGTTTAGTTATTAATTCAATTGGTGTTACTGGGCAGGTACCAGAATCGTGGAATACAGCTAAAATTATGTTTTTTCTTAAGAAAAATAAGATACCAACGGAATGCGGCTCTTATCGTCCTATATCAATGATTAACGCTGACGTTAAAGCGTATTCCAAGATACTAGCTATTCGCTTGGCCCCACTTATGCCGCTGTTGGTAAACGAACAACAACATGGTTTCGTAGCTGGGAGGGACACAACTACTCATGTAAACATGGCGATTACTGCCTTCGATGTTGCAGCAACTAATCACACCCCACTCGGGATGATACTTTTAGACGCAGAGAAGGCGTTTGACCGAGTGGAGTGGGATTACTTATGGGGGGTGATGAAACAATATGGCTTTAAAGGACGTTTTTTAAGAAGTATACAAGCTTTGTATAGAACTCCTAATGCAAAGATCAGCTATGCAGGGGCCGTCTCATCTAAATTTTTAATTTCACTGGGGACACGGCAGGGGTGCCCTCTGTCACCCCTACTCTTTGCTCTCTCCATGGAACCGTTTATCAACGCCCTTCAAGAGCAAGCCAGAATAAAACCCATACTTCATGAAGACAAAATTTTGAAAATTACCGCTTATGCCGATGACTTAGCCATCTATACTACCGATGTGGCAGAAGCACTGGTAGGGATCTCAGAAGAAGCCAATAACTTTGGAGCTATCGCAGGTTACAAACTTAATATAAATAAAACGCAAGTTATAATGAATTATCAGACTAATTCTCAAGTTCCAGGATATTGCCTGGCCGCGGTTTATTTAGGGGTTAAAATCTCTTCAAGGATCTCGGAAATAAACTTACTAAATTATGAACCTCTACTGAAAGAAGTTGCTGCTCTTCTAAAAAAAATGGCATAAGATCCCGCTTAACCTGTTGGGACGATTGAATCTGATTAAAATGAATATTTTGCCTAAATTTTTATATCTCTTTCGTTGTATCCCTCTGCGCGTTAATAATTTGTTTTTTAAAAAATTGGATAGCATTATTAATAGCTTTTTGTGGGGCTACAAGAAGCCGCGAAGATCGATGGCAATCCTGAAATTACCACTGGAAAAAGGAGGTCTTAACTTCCCTGATTTTAGAGCTTACTTTTTTGCTTCTTTTTTGAACCGGCTACGCAGCCTGTTTATTAGCTATAATCAACTTTTTTTTCATCAATTTATGCTTGGCAGAGAGGCAAAACAATTTCTGGCGAAGGTGCAGGACCCGAATTATTTTAAACGAGTAAAATGTAAGACTGCACGGGATGCAGTACGCATTTGGAATATGATGATGATCAACTGTCAGACTTCTTTTTTCCACACTGACCTTTGGGGTAATCCTGGACTTCCTGGGATTTTCAATGATAATACGGGACGAGAGTGGACTAAATACGGTATTTTAAAACTGGGAGACTTATATGGCTCAAGGGGCTTCTTACAATTTGAAACTTTGAAACTTTTGTTCAAATTACCGGAATTGATGCACTTTAAGTATATTCAAATAAGGGACTATTTAATCCGTAAAATGAATCTGATATCTGTAAGTAGCTCAGATTTATGGAGTTGCTTTTATTCAACAAATCGAAAATCCGTAATTAGTCTGGGATATAAGTGTCTAAACCAAAATAAATTGGATGAAACTCCTCGATTAGCGACAAAATGGACTTCCATATTAGGATTTAATGTGACAACTCAGAATATTACAGCCGCCTTAGTAAACATCAATAGAACGACTCATTCATCTAGCTTAATGCTACAATCATACAGAACAATATCTCACCTATATTACACACCATTGAGAATTTCTAAATGGGCACAAAATAATTTGACCAGTGACCGTACTAAATGCCCTAAGTGTGGGCTGTTGGCAGCAGATATTGTACATATGATTTACACATGCCCGGTATTAGCAAGGTATTGGTCGGCAATAGAAAATATCTTATATAAACAAAAAGCGATCAGTTCTTCATTATCAGCAGCTTCAATTTTACTTGCTATATACCCGTCTAGCACTATTAACACAGATTTGTTAAATATACTTTTGACCAGTGCTAGATTGGTTATCGCGAGAGCTTGGATCTCTCCGAACCCCCCTCATGCAATGGAATGGTGGGCGTTAGTTAATGAGATCTATACTATGGAGGGTTCAATTGCAAGAAACCGGGGAATAAAAGCAATTAGGAAATTTGCTAAAATCTGGGGCACCTTTCTTTTAGAATAGTACATGATTGCAGAAGATACTAACAGTGGTAATGCCTCAGGGAATACATATCTGTGTTTTTTTTGTTTTTGTTTGTTTCCCTCTTTTTTTCACTTTTTCATTATTGATACAATAATATACACTATCCCATTTGTTTCTTTGTTCTATTTTAAGGTTACATTTGAAAGATGGGTAATGTAAAATGCATGGCGTTACTTTATTTGTATTTTGATCTGCACCGATATTTGATTTTATATCATATGTTTTGTTTAAAATGTATTTGTTGATCATCTTGCCCTGCTTGTCAATAAAAATAATAAAAAAAAAAAAAAAAGAAAAGAAAACCAGACAAAGTTCAATGTAAATATTGTACTAGTGACCTGCGAAGAGTAGGTGTCAATGCCACAAGAATAGAGGGAAATGTGGACTCCAACTTTCATTTTAATACGTGCAATGTTTAACCTTTTATTCCAAAAACATTTATATTTTGGGCACTTGCACAACTTGAAGCTTTATGGGACGTAAGATCCTATTGATTAATGAAGTGTTCTGGTATTTCTATGGTTGATGCCTCACGGTGCTCTGGGACTTATGGCTGAGGCTGATGTTCAGTGGCTGATGGGAGGCTGCTATCAGAGGTTGA
Source organism: Lissotriton helveticus (assembly GCF_964261635.1). Classification (NCBI taxonomy): domain Eukaryota; kingdom Metazoa; phylum Chordata; class Amphibia; order Caudata; family Salamandridae; genus Lissotriton; species Lissotriton helveticus. The sequence goes on along the minus strand of NC_136067.1, from coordinate 85,294,823 downwards.
CATCTGATCTGAGAACTACGTGAGATGCCTGGTGGAGGATAGCTGATATCAGGATGATGTCCAACGTGGTTTTTTGAAGGCTTATCTATGATGGAAGTGATTTTGCATTATCTAATTTGAGATTCATGCTATTGGCTGATCTTAAGGTGATGTTTAGTATGCCATGTCTGCTACTGATTTCTGTATTTTAGACTGATTGATGATGGTCAATCTGCGGCTGATGACCAGTATTGGTGGGGTTTTCTGGGGCTGTTTGAAGCTCACATTTGACAGTTGATCAGAGGCTGATATGTAAATATAATTGTAAGACCATCGAGGTTTTTGATAATATTGTAGGATTAATCTGAGACCGAGGTGTAATGTCAATATGATTGAGCCGAGCTCCCCCTAAAACTGATACTTGAGAGAGGGTCTGAGGGATATAATTTTCTGCTCAACCGAGGTTCATTATGGTTATTCTGTGGCTGTTCAGCGGTAGGTATTAGGTGGTTATTCAATGATGAGAACTAATGCTGCTATTGAAGTATAAGGCGGCTGATGTTGATGCCTAATGGCGGATCTGAGAGTTTTGGTTGATCTCAGGTTGATGTCAGGCAGTGATGTTTGAACCAATAGAAAGAAATAGTTGGTGGCTGACGAAGACTCACGTAGATTTGTTATGTTTATCTTCTATGGAGAAATAAGTGCCAAAATCTCATCTAAAAGCAAGGATATCCACCATTTCTTAGGGCCCCTTTAGTGATTGCATTTTTTTTGTGTCATTAGAGATCTGGGTGATAAAGTTGCGGTAAATCTTCCAAATGAGGTAAGAAATACATTAAGTGAATAATCCATTAAACGTTGTAATTGTTTGAATAATAAAATGTACATTGCACCTATGCATAGAAAAAAAAGTTATTACATTAACGCATACCACCATTTTTGATTTGCAGGATTGGTATATGTACAATAGAAACCTCTAAACAAAAGGTTTAGGCCAAGGAAGAGCATAACATCAATGGATGTATACAACTCCTGTATAATAACATAGCATGAGGATCATTTGAATACATTTTACCAGTTAACGAAAAATCTTATGACTGCAGTCCATTCACTAAGACAGGCCCATTTCACTAAGGATAACAGAGCACTTACTCTTCCTTCCTTGTATGTAAAATGTTTTTATTAATGCTTTACTAGATCACATCTAGATGGATGTATGACGTTACAACGCATACTTTTACAACGCATGCCTTTACAATGCATTTTTTACAACGCAACTTCCTTTACAACGCATTCCATTACAACGCATGCCATTACAACGAATTGTCTAAAAACTACCTTTACAACGCATGCCATTACAACACATACCATTACATTGCATGTATGGTAAGTATTGGATAGTATAGAGGTAACAATTACTATTCTAACACGAGGGGGTGCAACAGTAGGGTAAGTGTTGGATAGTGTAAGGGTACACATTACTATTCTAACTCCAGGGGGTGCAACAGTAGGGTAAGTGTTGGATAGTGTAGGGGTAAAAATTACTATTCTAACTCCAGGGGATGCAACAGTAGGGTAGGTTATGGATAGTGTAAGGGTACTATGCGTTGTAATGGTATGCGTTGTAATGGTATGCGTTGTAATGACTGCGTTGTAATGACATGCGTTGTAATGGTATGCGTTGTAGTGTCATGCGTTGTAATGGTTGCTTTGTAATGGCATGTGTTGTAATGGATCTTGCGTTGTAAAAGTTTCGTTGTAATGGTAGTGCATTGTAAAAGTTGCATTGTAAAGGTTGTTTCCCCATCTAATAGCCTTTTAATCTGTGTAGAGCAACATGTAGACATCAATTAATTTTCAAGACATCATTATTTGAAACATTTTTATTTGGCCACTGGTGAAAGACAGAAATTATATTGTATACCAAAGGTAAGTTTAATCCTTCAGGTAATTCTCCAGTTCCGAGTGATTCAACGTTTTAAAAATATATATAACCTAATTATAGGGCAATTAGCTTAATAGATAGTTTGCAAAAGGTTTTCGCCAATCGGGTTCTAATTAAACCTAACAATTGGATGGAGTAAAATAACATCCTGTCTCAGTACCAAGCAGAGTTTAGAGTAAGAACGAGCACAATTGACTAGGTTTTTAGGCTGATGTGCATAGCGTAGAAGTACACTAAATTAAAGGGAGGATATTTGTACATAGCATTTATAGATCTGAAGGCCACTATTGATCTTATCTCCATGGACTCCCTCGGGAACTCTATAACCCCTTCACTGCGGCGGCTATTCCGCCGCAGTGCTAAAGGTGCGGGCGGCAGCGCGATGGGCTCATGCTGGTGACGGAACCGCTCCGTCACCAGCCGCGGTTGCGCTGTGCTCATGACAGAGCGGTTCCGTCACGGCCCCGCCCGCTGAATGGAACGCTCAGCGCAGGCGCGGAATCCGCGCCGCGCAGGCGTGCCGAGCGGGCCGTGACGGAACCGCTCCGTCATCAGCACAGCGCGACCGCAGCTGATGATGGAGTGGTTCCGTCACCAGCAGGGGAGGGGTTAAAAACCCAGGAAGTGCCTGAAGATCTCCTGGTGCAGATAGTATGGCTACATCAAGACAACTACGCTGGAGTCATATGGGAGTCTAGAGTGAATTTACGGAAACAATCCCAATAAAAAGGGGAGTAAGGCAAGGGTGTGTATTGGCACCTACCCTCTTTTCGCTATATGTAAATGACATCGTAAAACATCTTTGAGGTTGTAAACAGGACTCCCCAAAGCTAGGAGGGGTGCCAATACCGGCATTACTCTTCGCTGATTATACAAACTTAATATTGCTGACACCTAAGGGTTTGCAAAAGTCATTGTTTTAGCTCATTTTGCACTATAAAAGGCCTTGAAATCTATTCAACCAAGACTAAATATGTGACTATAAAACCGCATAAGTCTTTTATGAAAACATCACTGTTTAAAAGCAAAAATTGGAGTATGTGACCAATTTGAACTATCTTGGCATTACATTACACACACCATTGTACTGGAAACCACATATGAATACATGTAAAGCTGCCTTGTTGCAAAACGTCATGGCAATTGTGAAAACGCAGCAACGAAGTATATCAAAGGCAGTGTTTCCAGCCCTGGAAGTTAACAAGTATAGGGCACAATCTGCAACCCTCTATGGTGCAGAACCTTGGGGGGTTAACAGTTTACGCATGCGTACAACAAAGGAAAAAACATTTCTAAGGATGTTACTCTGCCTGCTAGTACACACCACTTTGAGCCCAATATATCAAGATACTAATATTAGTTGAATAGAACACCAAGCCATATTCAGACCTCTGTTATTCTGGGTTCGTTTATGGGTCACGCAAGAACGCACAAGTTACAAAGAAATACTGAGTGCCCACCACCATTCAACACTTCCTTGGTTTCGAGATGTGCGTAGCTGGTTTTATAAACTAGGTTTAGGCTGTTTTTGGGATGCTCCTAATTCGCTAACAGTCCACTTAAAAATGGCCCTGAAAAGTTCATATTGGAAGTATATACAAAGCAGTGTCCATCATTTCCCTAAAATAGGAAGTCTGACATCACTGTTCTTATGTGTCAAGCCATTCCCTGTCTTTCAACCATATTTGGATGAAGTGCAACCGCATTTAACTAATTCATTGTATATGAAGTTCCGCTTCAACGTCCTCCAGATCAAATGTAATACATCCAAATGTTGTTATGTAGTACTGTTGATACTGGGGAGGTTCACTGTACGCTCTGCACATTAGATGATGCAGAAAACGTTTCCCATATCCTATTTTTCTGCACAGCATATGCTACCGCGAGGAAAAAATAGATTAATCCTATCCGTCGTAATATGGGGACCAGAAAATATCTAGAAACATTAAGAATCCTCAAGACAGATACGTCCCTGCCGGTTGTTTTCAGTCTACATATTTGCTGTAAACTTAATATGCAAGGTGAAGGGCTTGATATTTTAACCAATATTGGATTGATTTCATCACCAATTTTAATGCTGTTTTGTTTATATGTATGTTTAATGAGCTAAAATGTAGTTAGCTGTTATTTATTCATTGTAATATGCTGTATAGTATCATTGTTGCTTATATGCTTTTTATGGTTTTTAACCAAAATAAAAGCTATCATATCTCTCTCTCTCTCTCTCTCTCTCTGTCTCTCTCTCTCTCTCTCTCTCTATATATATATATATATATTCACTGAAAAAACCATAGGTTATAGACCATATATAGTTAGGAATTAGCATTTACAAAACCTTGAAAATTCACTGAAAAAACCATAGGTTATAGACCATATATAGTTAGGAATTAGCATTTAAAAAACCTTATTTTACTCACACAAAACCATTGAAATTCCATATATAGTTAGTTGCACTAACTATATATCGCGCACCCGCAATCCACTGCTGATCATGTCACATATTACATCATTCATGACATGGTCAGTGACATCACTGATGACATCATCCAGTGACTGTATAATTCTGTAAAGTTAAAATATGTCTTACATATTGAAGAATGAATGGATGTATAAGTGTCTTGATGAAGGATTTAGTAGGGGCATGGCTGACTGTATGAGTGACTGATTAAATGTGTCTCACTGAGTGCATGGGTTAGTGACTAAACTGTCTTAATTTGTGCATCATTATGTCTGTTGTTCTGTAAACTGCTGCATGTGTTGATCATTAGCTATATGATTAACTGTATGGGTTATTGATTGGTTGCCCAAGCATTTGTATGGGAGACTGAGTGTGTGTGTGGGTGGCTGGGAGGTGTATCACTCTCTGCATAGATGTGTGAGCAGTTGATTGACTGGATGTATGGGTTCAAAAGTGCATGTGGAAACAGCTGTATGGGCGGATGACTGTGTGCATGAGTGTATTGGTGAGTGAATGGATATCTCAGTGCTACATGTCAAAGTAAGTACATATGTAAAACACAGTACATGTGAGAGTTACCATATATAAATAACTGTGCATAAGAGCCAGTGAATGTGTGAGTGGCTGTATGGATCATTGTGAACTTGTATCCAGGATTGTATAAGTGAGTAAATATGTTTTAGTATATGTTTGAATAAGTAAGGTGTGTATAACTGTATAGTTGAGGAAATGGAGGTGTGATTGATTCTTTGCATGACTGACTAAGTGTCTGAGTAACTCCATGGATGAGTGACAGTCTATGAGTGTCTGTTTACACTGAGTGTATCTAAGGTTATATTAGAGTCTGAAGAGGTTTATCGTATTATCACATGAATGATGTCATCAGTGATGTGATCAGTAATGTCAAATGAGATGTCATCAGTGATGTCATCAGTGATGTCATTTGAGATGTCATCAGTGATGTCATCAGTGATGTCATTTGAGATGTCATCAGTGATGTCATCAGTGATGTCATTTGAGATGTCATCAGTGATGTCATCAGTGATGTCACTGACCATGTCATGAATGATGTAATATGTGACATGATCAGCAGTGGATTGCGGGTGCGCGATATATAGTTAGTGCAACTAACTATATATGGAATTTCAATGGTTTTGTGTGAGTAAAATAAGGTTTTTTAAATGCTAATTCCTAACTATATATGGTCTATAACCTATGGTTTTTTCAGTGAATTTTCAAGGTTTTGTAAATGCTAATTCCTAACTATATATGGTCTATAACCTATGGTTTTTTCAGTGAATTTTCAAGGTTTTGTAAATGCTAATTCCTAACTATATATGGTCCATAACCTATGGTTTTTTCTGTGAATTTCATTGGTTTTTTAACAGCTAATATCTGTAGCTGTAAAATGTATTCTTCTTTAAATCCAAAAATATATTTTATATGTTTATGAATAATTTTTTTTTTAATATTTTTTTTTCTTCGTTCCCGCTTCGCAAATCGGGAAGCTTCCCGTTAGCTGACCTTGATGCCGCGAAATAGACCGCGAGCCGGTAAACGTTTCTTTACCGCAAGTGCCGCGTTACAAAACAACATCGTGACGCCTCCCGTCCGCATGACGTTTCACGTTGTCGCGTGATACGTCATATGACGTACTACGTTAGCGAACTGGTACGCGAAGCGAGTCGCAAAGCGCAGGTTTCTGGAAGCAAACCGGGAGGCCCTGCAAAGCGCTTAACGTAAACACAGCAAGTCATGTGACTTGGTAATAACACTTTTCATTGGTTCATTTCACTTTTGGTTTCCTAATGATGTAAGACTAGGTCATATAATCTAAAATGAACACTTTTGATTGGTTGAGAACTCTTGTTTTTCCCAAATGATGAAAATCCCTCCTTCTTTCCTCACTCTGACTTTCATCATTGTGAGAGAAAGACCCTTTGTGATCACTGAGCAATGGCTTCTTTAGTAGCTTCAGCTGGTGCTTCCCCACCACCTCCACCACATCCAAGGAAGAGTGGACCACCTGCTCAAGTTATAATTCAACAAGAAGAAGAAGAAGAGGAACAGGAGGACGAGCACGAAGAGAGGCAGTTTTTGCCTGAGCAGCCCAGGACGTCTCACCGGAAAGAAAACTTCATTTGGCAATTTTTTAAAATTCCCAAAGGTCAGAAAAAAGTAAATGCAAGATACGTAACTTGCCTTATATGTCAAGATAGACTGTCCAGAGGGACCGACAAAAAATACAGTTTCGGAAACTACACAATGCATCGCCATATGACTAGGTGGCATCCTAACAACTACAGTGCTGCACAGTTTCGGAACGACCTAGATAATCTCCCTATTATGGCCAGAAGATCTGTTGTACCGGAAGTAACGGGACCAGAGGGCAGGGAGATGGTGCCAAATATACAAATGAGATTTGGTGATGTAAAACACATCTGCGTATTTTGCGATGGATTCATTTCCTACGGAGAAAAAAGCATCACTCTGATCAACAGAGCTATTGACTATCATATGCAAGTTTGTACGAAACGCCCAAAATAATAAATACTTCTTTTTTTTGTTTTGTTGCTCCTGTTGAGCCCTTTACAATGAATCGTTTTCATTGCCCCCTCCAAGAAAAACCCAAAAAAATATAAAACTGTTCCGAAAAATTCAAAAACAGTAAAAAAAAATTCAGAAAAATAAAAAAAAAAGTTCTTTTCAGAACTACCTCCCCGTTATTAAAAAATTGGTACAATATTTGGAACTGTGCCAACCTCTATTTCTCTTAGTTCGCTTCCCAGTTCGCTCGCCGGTACGCGAACCGGAAGCGAACCAAAAACAGTAAGTATAAGGGAAGGAAACAGACACTTATGTTAAAAGAAAGACAGCTATAGGGGAGTAAACTAGAGATACTATTACCCGTAATCCACTGCTGATGATGTCACATATTACATCATTCATGACATGCTCAGTGACATCATCAGCAGAGGATTGCGGGTTTTTTGGCAACATGCCTTATCCACGGTTTAATAACGCTGCCTTTTGCTTTATATAAGTTTTCAAATTGTATGAAATATATACCAATAGGTCGTTATGAACCTTTAGGTAGTGCTTTTCTTCATGAGGTCTGGTCGCTTCCATACACATACAGATGTTTCAAAGATGATCAAGAAGTTTATCTGAATGGAGAGGAATGCACTGAGACGCCAGATCATTCACTAATGTGTAGGCACATACAGTTACACGGTTCATGCAACAAACACCGACCAAATATGGCTTGCGTGTTGCAAGGCACGCCAGTTCCTGCTATCATCCCCACGTTCAAGTTGTTGGAAAATGGTAGTTATTTGATGCTCAATAATGAAGATTGTTCTGAGTTAATTAAAAGTATTCCTTTTATCGTAACAGTAAGTGAACGGGTTATTTGCTGCAGAAATGTTCTATTTCCTCCCACACATGAACATAGGGAGTTTTCAATCTGGCCACAAATACCAACCTTGGGACACGTTTCAACGGCATGGCAAGAATAAGAGCTCTTTTGTCTCAGAGAGAGGTGGCCTTGAGTTCGGCCCGTGAAACTTTGTACTTCACATAGCGAACACCCGTACAGAGGTGCACACCCTTTTCAATTAAGATTTGCCTTTCAATTTCAGCAACATGTTTCCGACTATCTTTAACGCATCCTCCACAAAGTCCCTGGCGCACTTTTTTAAAGTTGTTACCAGTGGTCTCGTGACTTCATTTGAGAAAATCTTTGGAGTCATCCCTGCTTCCTTTCATTCTATTTTCTCCACTCTGGTTCGTGGATTGGCATTTTTACTTGCATTACCAGCGGACGCTCTTGTGCTTTTTTACATTTTTAAATATGGATGTCCCTCCTATGCAACCTCCCACCCTGCAGCTGCTGACACTGTTCCGCAATCGCATGCTAGAATATTATGGCACAATGCCGTTGGCGATATTAAGCACGGCATATGGATTATCTTTTCGATTCTCCTACTTCACCTGTGTCCAGCCTGTATTTCACTGCCTGACCTGTGATTTCGATTGGGCCATTGATTTGTGTCTCTGCGGACCGGTTTCTCCTGACGTCGACTTTAATCAGCTGATGACTCCTATCATTACTCACGAGTTGGTTTGTCCTGGCGAAAGGATTATGGCTGTGGCATTGATGCATGGACTACTTGGTCCCTGGAATTTACTGGCGGCAGCACAGTCTTTCTTGGAACAGAGCTTTCTTGAAAACCCACCGAGCTGTCCTCTGATGGTGATAGAGGATCCGGTGCTGGGAGAGCACGTATGTTCTTTTCCGCTTTTAAATTGGATGGCTGAACTGTTTTCGGATGAAGACGGTGACTTCCTATTGGAGGCTGTTTCAGCTTATTTTGCATACACAGTTATGTCATAGACCTTTTTCATGTTTGATATGCTGAGTACTAGCATTTCATTGACAATTCATTGACTTATTTGTCAAGTTTTTATTATTTACCTTGCCTATTGGCTTAAGACTCGATAAAGTACTTGGCTGTTTTATTTTTCTTTAGCATTAAATTTTCCTAGTTTTTAATGCTTTACCTTGCGGACCGTCCACATATAAACTTGCAATCTGCTCTCATGAGATGGCACTTCTATTATCTTATTCAGTTCGTTTCCGGATCATGGGGAGGTGTCATCTAGGTCCTGGATATCTTTACACCGTGTTAAGTTAGCATGGGCTCATTACCGGTTTAAACGCCATTTTTCCTTTTTTGCAACTTCTGCACACAACACTTAGTTGTTACTTTAGCTTTCCACCTAGTAGTTCATCGTGGTTTACATGAGAATATGTTATTGCTCTACTATCTGCTTTGCTTGTTAAACTATATCTGTACAGCGAGTGCTAAAGTTTCAAGAACAACACGATACAGAATTGTTATGAGGTCTGATCTCCACGACTTCATACTCATAACATAAGTGCAACTTCTGCCAATTCTGGGCATGAGGCGGGTTTTATATTGCTTTGCCGAACACACATACACAACAGTTGATGCGGTTCACATGAAGAGAGAGCTGGTGTATGCTGATGTGATTCCTTCAAATCTAAGACACTAAAGTATGGGCACGCCCTAAACCAACACAAAGAGACCTTCTTAGCAAATAATATAATATGTGTATTAGGGAGGGTGAGATATAAGCAGCCGCGGGCCGTGGAGGGAGTTACGATGGTGCAGGGAGGCGGGGAGGGGGAGAAGCAGGGTGGAGCCCTCTCTACCTTGCCCCTCCCCCTCCCCGCCTCCCTGCCCCACCGTAACTCCCTCCACGGCCCGCGGCTGCTTATAAGTGTTGCTAACTCTTATTCATTTACAGCATGTTAACATACTGTCACCATTCGCTTTTTATGTACTAGTAACTATGCTGGTAATTTTGCTACTGATAATATGTGTACTTGTATTCTCCACCCTGCCCCTCCCCCTCCCCGCCTCCCTGCCTCACCGTAACTCCCTCCACGGCCCGCGGCTGCTTATAAGTGTTGCTAACTCTTATTCATTTACAGCATGTTAACATACTATCACCATTCACTTTTTATGTACTAGTAACTATGCTGGTAATTTTGCTACTGATAATATGTGTACTTTTATTATCTAAGGTACTACGCCTGAGAAGACGGCATTAGTAAATAAACATTTCAAATACACATCTGTTCTTCTTAACTCCATGTTCTGGTTTTCTAAGAAATCTATAACGACCGACTGTTCATGAGTTCCACGTATCCTGAGGTACTATAAGTTCATATTCTGGATTGTCTAAACATTGAGAGTTTGTTATATCCAATGTGACACTGTACCTAGCTTGATAAGGAGTTTTTCATTACTAACGTGAGTTTTGGGACACCCTAATTCGCCGAGGTTCCAATCCTCTGTCCACAGTTCTGTGTGAGAACAGAAACCCTGCGACAGGGGCACCCCCAACCCTTGCTGGAGCTTCATCACACTTGCGATACAACTCCAGCAATGCATTCGCCGAGGTTCCAATCCTCTGTCCACAGTTCTGTGTGAGAACAGAAACCCTGCGACAGGGGCACCCCCGACCCTTGCTGGAGCTTCATCACACTTGCGATACAACTCCAGCAATGCGCCACCTTTACGGCACAGATACATCACGCATCTGTGCTGTTTTTGCCCCATGATGCGCCGCATTGTAAATGCAGCACACCATAGGTGACGGAACAGCGGCACAGAATGACTAACACATCCCTGGTGATGCGCCAGTCATCATAAATGTATCCCTATGCTTCTTATCTTGTTAGAGATGAACCGCCATATGTATCATCAAAGTTTTTTGCATTTCCTAAATAGCGAACTTTAAGGAATAAATAGCGATTCTTTACCATTCCTAGTTTGCGATGAGCTATTTGCTAATTAGCCGAATGTAGCCCAATGAAGCCCAATGTGGCCCAATGTAGCCCAAAGATGGCCGCCAGACACACAAAAAAACAAATGTAGCCCAAATATCAGCCAGATGTAGCCCAACTATAGCCCAGTGACAGAATGACCAATCAGCTTCGCAAACCTCCGTTACGCGAAGCGGAGCGCTGTTACAGATATATATCTTTTTTTGAACGTTAATTTCTCAAAATCCACTGGAGCACATATATTGAGACCTAGCAAAGGCACATCGGGCTACCAGTCCCTAATATTTTGCCAAGTTTCGTGCAAATCCATTCAGCCGTTCGATTATTATTATTATTATTTTTTTTTGCCCCGCGGGGCCCTTTTAAAACCTCCACATCAAACCTAGGGGGTCAGCGAGGATCTACTATGCCCCCTTATAGTTATTTCCCCCTTTGTTTTGACCTCCTCTTGTCTCTCGATCCTACCGAGAGACAAGATGGCGGCCGCTACGGACTGTTTGGAATGTTGACAGACGCCGGAGAACCAATCAGCTTCGCTTCACAAAGCTCCGTTGCGCGACAAGTACGCGTCCTGGGCCGCTGCCCAGTCCGCTGTTACAGATATATATCTTTTTTTAAACGTTAATTTCTCAAAATCCACTGGAGCACATATATTGAGACCTACAAAAGGCACATCGGGCTACCAGTCCCTACAATTTTGCCAAGTTTCGTGCAAATCCATTCAGCCGTTCGGGCTAAAAGTGAGGCCAACCGCCCTATGGAAATGAACATGGGAAAAACGCGTTTTGGGACCCCCCTTTTTTCTCGGCCCCCCCTTGACGAACCCCCCCAAAATTTTCAGGGGCTGCTCAGAAACAAAATGTGCCATTTTCCTGAAAATTTCAGCCAATTCCGTCCACAAACGCCAAAGTTATTAGACATAGAATTTTCAAAAAACCCATAGAGAAAAAATCCTAACTATATATACCTACTGGCGACCGCCAGTAGGTAATATATATATATATATATATATATATACATATATACATATATATATATATATATATATATATATATATATATATATACATATATATATATATATATGTATATATATATATATATATATATATATATATATATATATATATATATATATATATAATTTGTTCTAATGCTCTCAGAGAGTTCCCTCATGATAACAGCAGTTGTCAGCATTGTACAATAGTGCCCTCCAGTAAGCTGATATTTCCATTTTTAGGATGCTCCATACTTGTGCAGCAGTTTCCATTATTTGTAAATATCACAAATTCCAGGAGTGTGGCATTAATTCCTGTTCTTCTAGGCATGATTTGGACACATATATGTCCATCTCTGCGCTAACACTTGGCGTTGGTGTTTCGCGGCTTGGGATCTGGCTCAGACCAAGTTCTGAACATGTTCCTGAAAACAGCTGATTCACAGAAGCATATTTTAGTATAGGCAGGAGCACTGCTGGAGTGATCTTTTATGTACTCCTCCATGCCTTTGTGAATCCGCCCCGAAATGTCCAACTACCTATTAGCGAAAGTGAAGAGTGAGTACAGTCCATTCTGCGTCCACTACTTGTATATGACTATTATCTGAACAGACCAATTGTAAATGTTTTTCAGACAATTCACAAAGTCATGTGAGAGTACGTAAAAAAGTACTACAGGAGTACAGTTTTATGTACTTCCATATGCTTTTGTGAATCAACCCTGAAACTTCCTACTATCAACTAGTAAAAATGCACTACTTGTAGGAACGTTGAATGTAATTGGTCTTCCGAGTTTCAAGAACTGATTTGTACTTATTTTTGCAAAGATTCTGCTCATACACAGAACTGTGCACATAGACCCAGGACATCAGTGAATTGTGGTGTACCAAAAACTCACCTCAGTACCTAGAAAAACCCCAACCAACTAGCATGAGTGTCTAATTAGCTCTTTGTCCTATAGCAAAGTAACCAATGATTAGACAACCTAGAACATGCGACTTAGGAGCATCTCAGGAATGGTGGGAAGTGAGAGCACTCTTTTGTTATACTCTCATACCAGTCCACAACAGGAGTAAAGAAGAGACACGGCAAGGTTAAAATATTTTTTTAACGACGTGACCTCAGGTGCAGTATCTTAGCCAACATAAGGAGAAAGCATATTATAATGCTGGTGAAATAAACAAGTAGTATAACACCCTCCCTATAGAGGAACTATGTATTATAAACTAAAGAAGGTCTCTTAGGCTTGTTTTGGGGGACCCCATTACCATTCCTCTCAGCTAGAGTATATTACATCTGGATCAGCATAAGCTCTCTGCATCCCTGGAAACGGAAATCTTCCAAGTGTTTGAAATCATGGCAAGTGTGTGATAATAAAGACGCCAGAATCTTAGTTGGCTCACAGCTGCCAAATTGTTACGTCTAACTGCGCTACTCGATCATGCCGAACAACATCAACCCTGTTATGATAACCTTGATGCTTCAGCACTCACTTTACAGACTAGGGGGGCACGATGTAAGTCTAGAGATGTTGAAAACAAACCTTTTCTCATGTATAGACTTTCGCAAAGCCTAACTTGCAAAAACAGTTATATGCAGTGTTGTGTGCAAAAGCAGAAAAAGGAAAAATGGTGTATAAACTTCTAAAAAGCCATGCTAACATAACATGCACACAAAGTAGGCCTCAGCCCATACCACACCAGCTATAATAAATTAGTTTGTATGGATCAGTATCAAATGAGTCATTGGTTTATGAACTATTTTGATGGTATTGTTATTTGTTTTTGTCAAATGTATGTATTATGTACTGTGGTAAATGTTGTGTAAATATGTGAATAGGTGTAAATAGCGGAATTGATGTGATATGCGTTGGACCAGAAGGATTAGAAGTCTTTTTGCACCTGCGTTCTTCTTGATTTATATAATTCTCAAAAGATAAAAAGCTAGTAAAAAGAAACAAGGTTTAATAAATAACCTAAGCATATGAAATTATTCAGTGTGATTATTGCTATAAGAAAATTGCATGAGTCAATCAGAATACCGGGTTCCCCTTTTTTTAAATTTCTAAAAGTGGCATTTTCAGATCTACAATTTAAACACCAACTTCACTAAAGGATATGTTTTTAAATTATAAGTCCAGAGACACCATACTTAAATGTTCTATTTGCTCCCGATTGGCAGATACACTTGTAAGTTATAACAAAGCAGCTCCAATGCTAACCTATCGGAGCGATAGGCCTTGCTATAGTGGAAAACGAATTTAGCCGTTTTTCACTACAAGGACATATTTATAACTCACAAGTACATGTGCGGCCTTTTAAATACACTGCATCCTGCCCATGGGGCTACCTTGGGCCTACCTTAAGGGTGCCTTGCATGTAATAAAAGGGAAGGTTTGGGTCTTGCAAGTAAGTGGACTTGCCAGGTCGACATGGCAGTATGAAACTGTACACACAGGTGCTGCAGTGGCAGGCCTGAGACATTTTCAAAGGTCTAATCATCTAAACATGTGGATGGCACAAACCGTGCTGCAGCCTCATGAGTAGCAATTGATTTACAGGCCCTAGGGACATGCAGTGCACTGTACTAGGGACTTACTAGTAACCCAAATATGCCAATCATGGAGAAACCAAATACAATGACATCTTAGACACAGAGCACATGCACTTTTACCACTTGTCTGCAAAGGTAAAGTGCCCAGAGTACTAAAGCCAGCAAAAACAAAATACAGCACAGTCAAAAACAGGAGGTCAGAAGCAAAAAGACCAGGGAAACCATGTCAAAAGATACCAGGTCTAACATAGGTGTTTGAATACAGTCTTCTTGACATGGTTGCATTGTAAAGAGCAGAGTATTAAGGAGATGTAATGAGGTAATGGTATTTTCTTTCCATAGGGCGTTTGGCAGAACGGCAGTGGTATTGCATAGGGGAGGCAGAGATGAGCAGTGGTATATCATAGGAGGTTCACAGGGGAAGCAGTGGTATTTCATAGGAGGCTCCGGAGATGAGAAGTGGTATTTCATAAGGCGTTCACAAGGGGATCAGTGGTATTTCATAGGAGGTTTGGGAGAGGGGCAGTAGTATTTCATAAGAGGTTCCTGAGAGGGGCAGTGTTATGTCATAGGAGGTTCACAAAGGGAGCAGGAATTGCACAGGAGACGTAGTGAGGGGCAATTGCATTGCATAGGAAAGGCAAAGAGAGGCAGGGGTATTTCATAGGATATTCTGGAGATGGGCAGCGGTTTTTCATAGAAGGTTCACAAGGGGATCAGTGTATTCCATAGGACGTTTCGGAGATCAGCAGTGATATTTCATAGGAGACTCACAACGGGAGAAGTGGTATTTCATAGGAAGTTTTGTAGATGGGCAGTCCTATTTCATCAGAGGTTCCGGAGAGGGGCAGTGGGATTTCAAAGGAAGTTTTGTAGATGGGCAGTCATATTTCATCAGAGGTTCCAGAGAGGGGCAGTGGTATTTCATAGGAGATTCACAAGGGGAGCAGTGGTATTTCCTATGAGGTTCTAGAGAGGGGCAGTGGGATTTCATAAGGGGTTCCAGAGAGGGGCATTGGTATTTCATAGAAAGTCCCAGAGATGGGCAGTGGTATTTCATTTGAGGCCCAGAAAGGGGTAGTGGTATTTCCTACAAGGCTCCATAGATGGGCAGTGATATTTCATAGAAGGTTCACAAAGGGAGCAGTGGCATTTCAAATGAGGTTCCAGAAAGGGCCAGTGGTATTTCACTGTAGGGTCACAAGGGGAGGAGTGGTATTTCATAGAAGGTTCTGTATAGGGGCAGTGGTATTTCATAGGAGGTTCAGAAGATGGGCAGTGATATTTCATAGGAGGTTCACAAGGGAAGCAGTGGTATTTCATAGCACATTTGGCAAAGGGGCAGTGGTATTGCATAGGAGTGGCAGAGAGAGGCAGTGGTACTGTATAGGAGGTTCTGGAGAAGGGCAATGGTATTGAGTGTCAGAGGTGCAGGGATATTTCATAGGAGGTTACAGAGCGGGGCTGTCTTATTTCATAGGAGGTTCCAGAGCGGGCAGTGATATTTCTTAGGAGGTTACAGAGCGGGCCAGTGTTATTTCATAGGAGGATCTAAGGAGAGGACGTGGTAGTTACTATGTGTGATTAAGTGACCTTGTGAGGTTTCAGTGACAGGCAGTGGTATTTCATGACCAATCAATCAATCAATCAGAGCATTTATATAGCGCACTACTCACCCGGAGGGTCTCAAGGCGCTGGGGGGAGGGGGTCCGCTACTGCTCGAACAGCCAGGTCTTGAGCTGCTTCCTGAAGGCGAGGTGGTCCTGGGTCAGGCGGAGGTGGGTCGGAAGGGAGTTCCAAGTCTTGGCGGCCAGGTGGGAGAAGGACCTTCCTCCTGTGGTGGCTCTTCGGATGCGGGGGACGGCGGCGAGGGCGTGGTTGGTCGATCGAAGCTGGCGTTTGGGAACGTAGAAGTTGAGGCCGCTGTTGAGGTATCCTGGGCCCTGGTTGTGTAGGGCTTTGTGTGCATGGGTGAGGAGCCGGAAGGTGATTCTCTTGTTGACCGGGAGCCAGTGCAGGTCTCTCAGGTGTCCGGAGATGTGGCTGCGGCGGGGGATGTCCAGGATGAGTCGGGCTGAGGTGTTCTGGATCCGCTGGAGTCTCTTCTGGAGTTTGGCGGTGGTTCCGGCGTAGAGGGAGTTGCCGTAGTCCAGACGGCTGGTGACCAGGGCCTGGGTAACCGTCTTCCTGGTCTCGGTGGGGATCCATCGGAAGATCTTACGTAGCATGCGCAGGATGTTGTAGCACGACGAGGAGACGGCTTTGACTTGTCTGGTCATGGAGAGGGAGGAGTCCAGGATGAAGCCCAGGTTGCGTGCGTGGTCTGTGGGTTGGGTGCGCTGCCCAGGGCGGGGGGCCACCAGGAGTCGTCCCAGGCGGAGGGTGAAGATCCCAGGATGAGGACTTCCATCTTGTCTGAGTTCAGTTTCAGGCGACTGTTCATCATCCACTTGGCAACGTCTGTCATCCCTTCGTGTAGGTTGGCTCTGGCGGTGGCGGGGTCGTTGGTGAGGGAGAGGATCAGCTGGGTGTCGTTGGCGTAGGAGATGATGTTGAGGTTGTGCTGGCGTGCGATGGCTGCGAGGGGGCTCATGTAGACGTTGAAGAGTGTTGGGCTGAGCGAGGAGCCTTGAGGGACGCCGCAGATGACTTCGGTGGCCTCCGATCTGAACGGGGGGAGGCGGACTCTCTGTGTCCTTCCGGTGAGGAAGGAGATGATCCACTCCAGTGCCTTCTCCTGGATTCCGACGTTGCTGAGGCGCTGTACTAGGGTACGGTGGCAGACAGTGTCGAAGGCCGCGGATAGGTCCAGGAGGATGAGGGCCGCTGTTTCTCCGTTGTCGAGCAGGGCTCGGATGTCATCGGTAGCTGCGATCAGGGCGGTCTCGGTGCTGTGGTTGGCCCGGAAGCCAGACTGCGAGAGGTCGAGGGAGCCGTTCGTCTCGAGGAAGGCGGCCAGTTGCTTGTTGACGGTCTTCTCGATGACTTTTGCCGGAAACGGGAGCAGCGAGATGGGGCGGTAGTTCTTGAGGTCGGTGGGGTCGGCTGATGGCTTCTTAAGTAGGGCGCTGAGTTCGGCGTGCTTCCAGCTCTCCGGGAAGGTCGCGGTGTCGAAGGAGGTGTTGATGATGTCCCGCAGGTGGGGTGCGAGGACAGCGTCGGCCTTGTTGAAGACGTGTTGAGGGCAGGGGTCTGTCGGAGATCCGGAGTGGATGGAGTTCATCGTGTGGACGGTGTCTTCGGTGCTGATCGGGGTCCAGGCGCGGATGGTGGTTGTGGGGGGCGGTGGTTCGGTCGTGGCGTGCGTCGGTTGAGTGCTGAAGCTGTTGTGTATGTCCGCGATCTTGTTGTGGAAGTAGGAGGCGAGGGAGTTGCAGAGGTCTTGCGAAGGGGTGATGTCGTTGTTTCCGGCGTTGGGGTTGGAGAGCTCTTTCACGATGTTGAAGAGTTCCTTGCTGTTGTGTGCGTTGTTGTCCAGTCGTTCCTTGAATGCGGTTTTCTTGGTGGTGTGGATCAGTTGGTGGTGTTTTCGGGTGGAGAGCTTGAGGGCAGTCATGTTGTCCGGTGTTGGGTCTCTGCGCCAGGTTTTCTCGAGTGCTCTGCAGTTCTTCTTGGAGCTCTTGAGTTCGTCGTTAAACCATGGTGCTTTCTTGCTGCCGGGTCGGCTCGGCGGGGTCTTCAGAGGGGCGAGGTCGTCTGCGCAGTCGCTGATCCATTTCGTGAGGTTGGTGGCCGCTTGGCTGGGGTTTGTTGTGCTGGTGGGAGCGTTCTTGCTCAGGGAAGTAGCGAGCTGGTCTGCAGTGATCTTGTTCCAGCTTCTGCGGGGAACCTGTTGCTGGTGATGGTGGAACGTGGTCCTTCTGAAGCTGAAGTGGACGCAGCTGTGATCCGTCCAGTGGAGTCCCGTGGCGTGGCTGAAGGCGATGTCCTTGCTGGAAGAGAAGACCGGGTCGAGTGTGTGTCCGGCGTAGTGGGTGGAGGTGGTCACCAGTTGCTTGAGTCCGAGGTTGGCGAGGTTGTCCAGCAGGGTGGTGGTGTTGCGGTCGTTGTTGTTCTCCAGGTGGAAGTTGAGGTCCCCGAGGAGGATGTAGTCGGAGGAGAGGAGGGCGTGCGGGCTGATGAAGTCGGCGATGTCTTCGCTGAATTGTGTGCGTGGTCCCAGGGGTCTGTAGATGAGGGTGCCTCTGAGGGTGGTCTTGGGGTTGACGTGAATCTGGAAGTGCAGGTGTTCGGCGGGTGCGAGGGTATCGTCGGTGTCGGTCGTGATGCGGATGGTGTTCCTGTGGATGATGGCGATGCCTCCTCCTGTCTGGTTGACGCGGTCCCTCCGGATGATCTTGTAGTCGTCCGGGATGGCGATGGCGATGTCGGGCGCTGAGGAGGCGTTCATCCAGGTTTCCGTGAGGAAGGCGACGTCCGGAGATGTGGTGTCGAGTAGGTTCCATAGTTCCACGGCGTGTCTGTGGACGGAGCGGGTGTTGAGCAGGATGCACTTCAGGTGGCTGCTGCTGGTGCTCGTCTTGGTCGGTGCTGGTGTAGTGCAGGTCCGGATGCAGGTGAACTTGTAGGAGTGGCAGCTGAAGGGTCCGTGGGTGCGTCTCGGTGTGGCTCGGTAGCAGCCCGGGGTTCGGCCGGTGTTGAGTGCGTTGAGTTCGGTGGCGTTGTAGGTCCTGGGGCCGCCTCCGTCGGTGGGGGCCAGGGGTCCTGGCACTGGGCGCGGTCCGGGCGCGGACGGGCGCAGACGGGCTTACCTTTGGCGCACCTTCGGCGCTCACTCGGTGCTCCCGCTGCGCGCGTCCGCTGCGCGGTCGCTCTGGGGGCGTCATAAGAAGGAGCCGGGAGGGCGGGTCAGCTGGGTGGCGGGAGCGGGGCGGCCAATGGACAGGAGGGGGGCGGGGTAGATGGAGGTCTGTGGCGGGAAGGGGGACTTGAGCGGCTCGGCGGCAGGGAGCGGCACCCAAGGTAGGGGGGGTGAGCAGAGGGGTGGAGCAGGGGGTAGTGGCGGCAAGGCAGGTAGAGGCAAACGACATGGCAACACAAGGTAGGGCGGCACAGGAGGCAAAGGCTGGACACACGGCAAGGCGGACACGGGGAGAGACACAGAGGCGGCACAGGTGTCAAGGGCTGACACGGGGGGAACACAGAGGCGGCACTGGGGTCAGCAGCGAGGCAGCAGGGGGGGAAGTCCCACGAGGCGGCAGCGAGGCAGCAGAGCAGCAGAGCAGCGGGCAGGAGCAGCGGAGTGGGGGTGACCTCGCCTGAATCAGGCTCAGCGGTCACTCCTTGTCCCTGCGCTTGGTCCCCTTAAGAAGGAGCCGGGAGGGCGGGTCAGCTGGGTGGCGGGAGCGGGGCGGCCAATGGACAGGAGGAGGGCGGGGTAGATGGAGGTCTGTGGCGGGAAGGGGGACTGGGGCGGCTCGGCGGCATGGAGCGGCACCCAAGGTAGGGGGGGGTGAGCAGAGGGGGGGAGCAGGGGGTAGTGGCGGCAAGGCAGGTAGAGGCAAACGACAAGGCAACACAAGGTAGGGCGGCACAGGAGGCAAAGGCTGGACACACGGAAGGCGGACACGGGGAGAGACACAGAGGCGGCACAGGTGTCAAGGGCTGACACGGGGGGAACACAGAGGCGGCACTGGGGTCAGCAGCGAGTCAGCAGGGGGGGAAGTCCCACGAGGCGGCAGCGAGGCAGCAGAGCAGCGGGCAGGAGCAGCGGAGTGGGGGTGACCTCGCCTGAATCAGGCTCAGCGGTCACTCCTTGTCCCTGCGCTCGGTCCCCTTAAGAAGGAGCCGGGAGGGCGGGTCAGCTGGGTGGCGGGAGCGGGGCGGCCAATGGACAGGAGGGGGGCGGGGTAGATGGAGGTCTGTGGCGGGAAGGGGGACTGGGGCGGCTCGGCGGCAGGGAGCGGCACCCAAGGTAGGGGGGGTGAGCAGAGGGGGGGAGCAGGGGGTAGTGGCGGCAAGGCAGGTAGAGGCAAACGACAAGGCAACACAAGGTAGGGCGGCACAGGAGGCAAAGGCTGGACACACGGCAAGGCGGACACGGGGAGAGACACAGAGGCGGCACAGGTGTCAAGGGCTGACAAGGGGGGAACACAGAGGCGGCACTGGGGTCAGCAGCGAGGCAGCAGGGGGGAAGTCCCACGAGGCGGCAGCGAGGCAGCAGAGCAGCGGGCAGGAGCAGCGGAGTGGGGGTGACCTCGCCTGAATCAGGCTCAGCGGTCACATGACAGGAAAGTCATTGAAAGACAAGGAAAGTAGTATGTGCAGGCAGTGAAATGGGACCATGTAAAGAAAGTAGTACTATCTCTAAAATTATGTATCGTTTAGAGTCTAGTATTCTGTAGAACGTATGATCTGTATTTATACGTACATGTTCACAGAGCATTGAAGGGGAACTGATCAGGTCATCCTACTGGCCTGGGCACGGCAGTCAGTAGGGCACTCACTGCATGCCACTTGATCACAAGTGCTCATGCCAACCATAGGGAGATCCCTGCAGTCTTACTGTCATCGAAATGGGACCATATAAAGAAAGCAGTGCTGTCTGAAAAATGAAGTAACTTTTAGAGCCTTGAATTCTGTAAAAAGTATGATCTGTGTGTATACTCACATGTTCACCTGGCCATTAAAGGAGCACTGATTAGGACATCCTACTGGGCTGAACACCTCGGTCAATGAGGCACTCACTGCATGCCACTTTATCACAGGTGTTCATGCCAACCACAGGGAGATCCCTGCAGTCTTTCTCAAGTGGTAAGTTTGAGGCTTCATGTCACCTTTCATATTTTCTCACAGGATGAAGATTCAGAAGATGCCGTGAAGGTTTCCATTCGCCCTCTATCTGAACAGGTTGCTGGAAAGGTGGGATAGTTACTAGTTCTTACATTATGAATGAAGCTTGAGGGGAAGGGATTGTTTTTCTGATTGTTGTCAATCTCATGGTCTTAATGTGGATGAGCGGTTGCTTTTTAGTAGAGACACAGTACAACAATTGGGATGAAGAGATTTCAATGTAAATTAATGACTGATGAAACTGTCCATAGAGAAGCTCTTAGGCCTATGGGAAAAATGTTTCTCCTGACATATGTACAGGACTCACCCATCAGCCGTTGTTGGTAGTCTTGGTTGGCATAAGGAGATTTGTTATCAACCAGCATACCAAAGTTGCCATACTGAGACTTGGATACACAAAGCTTTCTTATAGAGAAACTGCAAAGAATCTCCTGATAGTGCACGTCTGGTAGACCTGTGAGATGGCCATCCTGCCAACATGTGTATTCAAGGCCTGGCGATGTTGTCCTAGCTCCGCAGTCTACGTCACACGGTAACCAGGATGACATAGCCTATCCTGGTAGGCTACATCTATTTGAGCATCAAGATAATACAGGAATATTGGATTATTTTTCTCGTGCCATCGTGGTTATTGTGTATATTAACTTACTTCTGCCATTACGGTTATTGGGTATATTGACTGGTGCCATCAGGGTTAATGGGCATATTGACTTACTGGGGCAATGCTGGATATTGGGTGTTTTGACTCACTGCTGCCTTCACTTTTATTGGCTTTATTGCCTCACTGCTGCCATCAGGGTTGACAGCATATTGACTTACTGCTGCCATCACAGTTAATGGGTACATTGACTTACTCATGCCATCCTGGTTATTGGGTGTATTGACTCAATTCTGCCTTCATGTTTATTGGGTATATTGACTCACTTCTGCCATCACGGTTAGTGGGTTCATTGACATACTGGTGCCCTCCTTGTTATTGGGTATATTGACTCACTGCTGCCATCACAGATATTGGGTATATTGATTCACTGCAGCCAACACGGTTAGTGGGTATATTCACTTACAGGTGCCATCCTGGTTATTGGATAGGTTGACCCACTGCTGCCATCACGGTTAGTGGGTATATTGGCTTAATGCTGCCATCACAGTTAATGGATATGTTGACTTACTGGTGCCATCACAGTCAGTGGGTATATTGCCTCACTGCTGCCATCAGGGTTAGTGGGTATATTGACTTACTGCTGCCATCACAGTTAATTGGTACATTGACTTACAGCCGCCTGAAACTATACTCAGACAAGACGGAAGTCCTCATCCTGGGATCATCACCCTCCGCCTGGGACGACTCCTGGTGGCCCCCCGCCCTGGGCACCACTCCCAAGCCAACAGACCACGCACGCAACCTGGGCTTCATTCTGGACTCCTCCCTCTCGATGACCAGACAAGTCAACGCCGTCTCCTCATCATGCTTTCACACCCTACGCATGCTCCGCAAGATCTTCCGATGGAACCCGACTGAAACCAAGAAGACGCTCACCCAGGCACTCGTCACCAGCCGACTGGCCTACAGAAACACCCTCTATGCCGGCACCACAGCCAAGCTACAGAAAAGACTCAAACGCATCCAGAACGCCTCCGCCCGACTCATCCTGGACATCCCCCGACGCAGCCACATCTCTGGCCACCTGAGGGACCTGCACTGGCTCCCCGTCAACAAAAGGATCACGTTCAGGCTCCTCACCCACGCACACAAGTCTCTCCACGACCTGGGCCCCAAGTACCTCAACGACCGCCTGACCTTCTACACGCCCACCCGCCAGCTACGATCCACTAGCCTCGCCCTCGCCGCCGTACCACGCATCCGAAGAGCCACCGCCGGAGGAAGATCCTTCTCCTACCTGGCGGCCAAGACATGGAACTCCCTCCCCATCCACCTTCGGCTGACCCAGGACCATCTCGCCTTCAGGAGACAACTCAAGACCTGGCTGTACGAGCAGTAGCTGACACCTTCCCCCAAGCGCCTTGAGACCCTTCCGGGTCAGTAGTGCGCTATACAAATGCTATTATTGATTGATTGAGTTACTCATGCCATCCTGGTTATTGGGTATATTGACTCACTGCTGCCTTCACGTTTATTGGGTATATTGACTCACTTCTGCCATCACGGTTAGTGGGTTCATTGACATACTGGTGCTATCCTGATTATTGGGTGTATTGACTCACTGCTGCCATCATGGATATTGGGTATTTTGATTCACTGCAGCCAACATGTTAGTGGGTATTTTCACTTACTGGTGCCATCCTGGTTATTGGGTATATTGACTCACTGCTGCCATCACGGATATTGGGTATATTGATTCACTGCAGCCAACATGATTAGTGAGTATATTCACTTACAGATGCCATCCTGGTTATTGGGTATGCTGACTCACTGCTGCCATCCTGGTTATTGGGTATATTGGTTCACTGCTGCCATCAATGTTATTGGGTATATTGACATATTGCTGCCATCAGGATTAGAGGGTATATTGACTTTATGGTGCCATCCAGGTGATTATGTTGTCAAACTGCTGCCATCCTGGTTAATAGTTATAGTCACCTAGTGCTGCCTTCACGGATACTGGGTTTATTGAGTCACTGTTTCCATCACAGATATTGGGTATATTGACTCACTGCTGCCATCACCTTAAATGGGTATATTGACTCACTGGTGCCATCAAGTGCCATCACGGTGAGTGGGTATATGGACTCACTGCTGTCATCACAGTTATTGGGTATATTGAGTCACTGATGCTATCACGGTTAGTGCCTATATTGACTTACTGTTGCTATCGCAGTTAGTGGGTATATTGATTTACTGGTGCCCTCCTGGTGTTGTCCAACTGCTGCCATCCTGGTTATTGTGTATACTGACTTACTGCTGCCATCAGTTAATGGGAATATTGGCTCACTGCTGCTTTCACGTTTATTGGATATATTAAGTTATTGGTGCCAGGGTATTTCATAGGAAGTTCCAGAGGAGGGAAGTTGTATTTTATAGGAGGTTCTGGAGATGGAATTTGGAATTTCATAGGGTGATCTAGGGAGAGGCAGGGGCATTTAATGAGTGTGAGATTCAGTGACTTTGAGAAATATCAGTCTCAGGCAGTGGTATTTCACGATAGGAAAGTAATTGATAGGCAAGGTAAGTGGCTTGTATTATGTAGAAAGAATGATCTGTGTTTATACATATATGTTTACAAGGCCATTGAAGGAGCATTGTTTAGGACATCCACAGTCAATAAGGTACTCACTGTATGCCACCTGATCAGTGGTGCTCATGCCAACCTTAGTGACACGCATGAAGTCTTTCTCTGGTGGTGAGTATAAGACTTTACATCACCTTTCTTATTTATCCACAGGGTGACCGTTCAGAAGATGTTGTGAAGGTTTCCATTCACAATATATTTGGACAGCTGGCTGGAGAGGTGAGTTAGTTTTATTTCATACACATCGAATGAAGCTGTAGGGTAAGGATGTTTGTTCTTATTGTTGTCAATATCACACCCTTGATGTGGGTGCTCAGTTGCCTTTTAGGAGAGGCACAGAACAACGATTGGGAGGAATAGATTTCAATGCAAATTAAGGTCTGGTGAAGCAATCCATGATGAAACCTTTAGACCCACAGGAAAGACTTTTCTTCTGATGTATTTACAAGACCCCCTATCAGACTTTGGAGGTAGTATTGGGTGGCATAGGGAGTTCTGTTAGCAAACAGCATACCAAAGCTGACACACTGAGGAGTGGATACACAAAGCTGTCTCATATGGAAACAGGAAAGAACCTCTTGATGGTGCACATCTAGTGGCACTGTGGGATGGCCATCCTGTCAATATGCGTTTTCAAGGGCTGACAACGATGTCCTAGCTATGTAGTCTTCGTCAAAAGGGAACTATGGCATTGCCTGTCCTGGTAGGCTGCATCGCTTTGAGGTACAAGGTAATGGAGAAACATTATATGCTATTTCTAGTGCCATGATGGTTATTCGCTCACTGCTGCCATCACCGTTATTTAGTGTACTGACTTAATGCTGCCCTCATGATTTTTGGGTATATTGATATTTGCTACCCTTGTGGTATTGGGTGTACTGACTTACAGCTGCTATCTTGATTAGAGAATATATTGACTAACTGTTGTCTTCACAAATAGTGGTTAATGGACTAACTGGTGTCATCCTGGTTATTGGGTTTATTGACTCACTGCTGTCATCACGGTTAGTGGGTATTTCATAAGAGACTCCGGATCGATCTAGGGAGAGGCAGTGGTATTTATTGTGTGTGAGATTCAGTGAGGTTGTGAGGCTGCAGTGACAGTCAGTGGTATTTCATGAAAGGAAAGTCAATGAAAGTGGTATGTGCAGGCAGTAAAATGGGACCATATTAAGAAAGTAGTGATGCCTGGAAAATGAAGTAACATTTAGAGACTTGTATAATGTAGAAAAGTATGATCTGTGTGTATACATACATGTTCAAGGAACCATTGAAGAGGTACTGATCAGGGCATCCAACTGGGCTGAACACCACAGTCAATGAGGCACTCAATGCATGCCACCTGATCACAGATGTTCACGCCAACCACAGGGAGGTCCCTTCAGTCTTTCTCTAGTGGTGAGCTCGAGGCATCACATCTACTTTCTTACTTTCTCACCGGACTAAATTTCAGAATATGTCGTGTAATTTTCCATTCGCTATATATCGGGGTAGGTTACGAGAGAGGTGAGTTAGATACTAGTTCTTACACTTCAAATGAAGTTTTGGGGGAAGGAATTGATTTCCCTTCTGTTGCCAATCTCAAGTTCTCTATGTAGGTGCTCTGTTTGGTAGAGGCACAGTACAGCAATTGGGAGGATAAGATTTCAATGCAAATTAATGTCTGATTAAACGGTCTATAATGAAACCCTTAGACCCACAGGAAAGACTTTTCTCCTGATAGATTTAAAAGACTCCCCTTTCAGACGTTGGAGGTAGTGTTGGGTGGCATAAGGAGATTTGTTAGCAAACATCATACCAAAGCTGACACACTGAGGAGTGGATATACAAAGCTAACTCATAAGGAAATAGGAAATAACCTCTTGATGGTGATCATCTGGTGGCCCTGTGGGATGGCCATCCTGTCAATATGTGTATTCAAGAGCTGACGATGATGTCCTAACTTTGCAGACTATGTCACACGGGAACCATAGCCCAGCCTGTCCTGGTAGGTTGCATCTCTTTCAGCAATGAGATAAGGGAAGAACATTGGATGCTGTTTCTAGTGCCATTATAGTTTTTGTATATATTGACTCCCTGTTATCATCACAGTTATTGGGTATAGTGACTCAATCCTGCAGTCACTGTTAGTGAGTATATTGACTCACTCCTGCCATCATAGATATTGGTTGTATTGACTCACTGCTGCCATGATCATTGTTGGGTATATAGACATACTGCTGAGATCATGGTTATTGGGTGTACTGATTTACTGTTACCATCACAGGTATTGGGTATATTGGCTCACAGCTACCATCACGGTTACTGAGTATAGTAACTTACTGCTGCCATCTTAGGTAGTGGGCATATTGACTTTCTAGTGCCCACCCATGACACACATGAAATTTGGTCTCTACGAATTTCATGCCACTGGTATGTGAACAGACTTAACACTTATTTTGGACTGATCACTCCTTGATCAGTTTTAAGATTCCCATCACCACAGAAAGACATATAGCAGCCAAAGTAGAAAAAATCCCAGGGAGACCCTGGTGTAGAATTGCGCTGGAATCCTTTGCAAAAATATTTAGTCATTCTGCCGTTGCAGGTAATCTAAACATCGATCTAGCACTTTCAGAATATGCTAATGGGCTACACAGAGCCTTTTACAAACTTATGCTGTTCCAAAGAAACCACAACTCCACGCATGACGCTTATGCCCCATGGTATACATCGTCTCTTAGAACGGAGAAATTGTTTGGTAAAAAGTTGGAAAAACAGTGGTGGTGTTCCAAAAAAATTAGCAATAGGGAGCTGCACATACCTGTTACCATTCTAATATAAAGACAGTGCGGAAAGTATACATCTCCGAGCAAATCACGCAATCCAAAAACTTCTCCAAAAAACGACTTAAAGTTCTAAATGATTTTGTTAAATGCAGGCATGCTCTCCAGCCATCCAGACATCTCAGTCGCTCTGCAATTCGCTACCTAACCACTTAGAGAAAAAATTCAAACATGAATTATCAGAGCTTTCCCGGCCACCGGGAAGGGACTGGGTCCTTCGTTTCCCCCGCTCTGGGCACCCCTAGTTTGGGAAAGGTCAAAGAATTCTCCTTGCAAGAAATCCAGGGACTCCAGCCACAGCCAAATCAGGCTCTCCTCTGGATATTTGTCCACCCAATATCACAGCAGCCCTTGTCCATCAGCTGGTTCCTGCCATACATTCTATATTCAATCTTTCAGTTAATTCTGGGAAAATTCTGGCCTACTGGAAGGAGGCCCAGGTTGAGCTAATTCTAAAGAAAACTAATCTATCACCGTCGAACCTCTCTAATTATCGTCCACTCTCATTGCTTCCTTTATTGGGAAAGCTCTTGGATGGACTAATCAATTTAAAACTCATTGAGTTCCGTGAGTCTATTAACATCTTAGACTACTTACAATCGGGTTTCAGACTATCTCATAGTACTAAGACTCCTTTGGTTGCGGTGACCGACCATATCCGAGGCTTGTTAGGTGCCAAAATACCAGCTATGCTACCAGCTATGCTAATATTACTTGATTTGTCAGCGGCGTTTGAGACAGTGTCCTATTCTAAATTATTAAAAAAGGCTACAGGAGATTGGCATTCATGGGACAGCCTTAAAGTGGCTGGGAGATTTTTGGTCCAATAGAACCCAAACCATCACCCTTGGTTCTTTTAAATCCTGCACCGTACTATCAGAAAAAGGGGTTCCCCATGGCTCATATCTTATCCCGCTGCTCTTTAATATATACATAGCCCCTCTTGCCAAGATTGTCAGAGCTTTCGGGTTTGAGATCATCATTTATGCTGATGATACACAGTTAGTAGTCGCCTTCGATAAAGACCTAATTGAAACAAAGCAATGCTTTTTTAGATGGTCCGACTGCAATTGCCTCATGGATGACAGAACACAGTCTCCAGCTTAACGTGGAAAAAACAGAGATTGTTATTTGGCAAGGCTCAACAAATATGGTCTGCCGACTGGTGGCCAGCTGAACTTGGAACTGCTCCCTCACCTCAGTTGGTGGTTAAGAACCTGGCAGTATGCATAGACCAGCCCCTTTCAATGAAAGAACAGGTGATGTCTACCTTTGGCTCCTATTTCCACATTATGTGCCTGCTGAGAAGAGCTCTCCCCTTCATCCCATTCTCTGCTAGAAAAATGGTGGTCCAGGCCCTGGTCATTAGTCGCCACGACTACTGCAACATGTTGCTGGCTTCTGCTAATGAGACGTTGCTATCTAAACTGCAGGTGGTGCAGAATTCTGTAGCTCACCTTTTTTGTTATCTGCCTGCTATGGCCGCCTCTGTGCTCCTCCTTCAAACCCATCATTGGCTACCAGTTCAGAATAGAATTATTTTCAAACTGTGCTGTCTTACACACAAAGCCTTAACTGGCCGTGGCTCTGTTTACTTAGCCTCCAAACTTAGACAGTACCATCCGCCCAGATTGTTGAGATCAAGTGACAAATCACAGTAAAGCATGCAAAGTATCAAGAAGGCCCGGTTGGTTTACAGGTCGTTTACCTATCTGGCCAATTTATTTTGGAATAAGCTACCACACTATGGGGCTCATTATGATCGCGGACGGACTTGAGTCCATCCGCGACCATCGAGGAGGAGGGAACCTCCGCATGGCCTGCGGAGTTCCCTCCTCACCAATTAGGATGTGACCGCCACCCTGGCGGTCACCTCCTCTATTTTTAACATTGCGGCGGGTGCACCTTCAAGCTGCACCTGCCGCAATGTTAAAAATGCATACATTGCATTTGTATGCAGAAAGCGGCAGGCACCGCGCGGTGCCTGCCTATTACTGCATACAAATGCAGGGGGGTACCATAGGTACCCCCATGTGCACCCCCACCTCCCCTTCACCCAGGGGGCCCGCAACGGGCGCCCGCAGTGAAGCTCCGTATGCTTTTCCACGGCGGAAAGCCCGCCGTGGAACAGCATTTCTTTTTGGGCATCCTAATATGGCTGGCGGTGTCTGAGAGACACCGCCATCATTTTTGGGCTTTTCTGCCGCGGTTGTAAGCCAACCGCGGCGGAAAAGCTGCGGACGTAAACCTGGACCCACCAGCCATCCTAATGTGGCGGTGGGTCTTTGGTGGGTCCCCTGCGGTTTTTCCGTATCCTCCGGGCCGGCGGAGGCTGCCGCCGGCCCGAGGATACGGAAAAACCGGTATCCTAATCTGCCCCTAGATTAGGACCTGTACTGATAATTTTTGCTTTAGGAAACTACTGAGGGTGGTTTTGTTTTGAGCTGGTTTCACTATGCTGCTTGGCTGCCTGGTTGCGCTGAGATATCCCTTGGGGTGATTTGAGCACGTTATAATTGGCATTACCATTTATATTCTGGTTACTGTGTACATTGACTCACAGCTGCTATCAAGATTAGTGGGTGTACTGACTCACTGCTACCATCACGGTAAGTGGGTATTTCATAGGAGGTTCCGGAGAAGGGATTTCATATTTAATAAGAGGATCTAAGGAGAGGCAGTGGTATTTATTGTGTGTGATATTAGGTGACATTGTGAGGGTCAGTGACAGGCAAAGATATTTCATTACAGGAAAGCCATAGAAAGGAAATGAAAGTGGCATGTACAGTCAATGAAATGGGACCATGTAAAGAAAGTAGTTACATATTCACAGGGCCATTGAAGGGGCACTGATTAGGATATCCTGCTGGGCTGGACACCACAGTCAATGAGGTACTCACCGCATGCCACCTGATCACAGGTGCTCACACCAACCACAGGGATATCCCTGCAGTCTTTCTCTAGTGGTGAGTTTGAGGCTTCACGTCACCTTTCTTATTTTTTTACAGGATGAAGATTCAGACGACGTTGTGAAGGTTTCCATTAGCCGTATATCTGGACAGGTGGGTTAGTTACTAGTTCTTACACTATACAATGAACTAATCCAGGCAACCCTTATGATGATTTTAGTGTTTTTGATAACCTTTGAAAGCTCTCAAAGTGCTACCTGTGGAGAACAGCCTCCAGGCTTATCTTGAAGGAGTGTTAAGTAGCTTGTTTTACCAGATCTAATCATGTAGTGTAGGTTAAACGAAAAAAGAACCACACAGTGTAGTTATACAAACATGTCTATTTATTACACTACACTCACTACACATTGGTTTATCTCCTTCCCTGAGATATCAGCACAAATACACAACAATAGTTCAATTTCAAATTGGTAAGTAAGCACAAAATGCAGTGGTCTCCGGGAGGAGACCAAACCATATATTAAATAAAAAAAGTGGAATGCGAACTGCGACCAAAGTCGTGACTTGGACCAGGAGACTCAGAGGAGCTTGGACACAAGGAACTACCCAAGGTAAGTACCCAAGAACACCACAGAAGTTGTGTGCAGAGTGCAAATACAACTTCTTGCCCAATAGAAGTCAATGGGAAGTTGTGTTTGCAGTTTTTAAGAAGGGCCCTTCCCAGTGGACCCTAAAGAAACACAGTGGAAGACAAAAGGTTCGTGAGTCATCCCCTCTGTGGATACCCCAAGAACCAGGATACCTACACAGGGAGGGAGCTCCGAAATCGAGCTCCTAGAACGGACAAACAAGCACTGTGAAAGATCACTCTCTTTTGCCTCCCAACCAGCCCGTGCTATTAAGATCGTGTACTCACCGGACTCCCGAGCAGGATAAGCCTGAATCGAGCCTGGAAAATGTGGAGCATCGCCACATCTCACTCTGGCTGCTACCTGCTGCCTCCTTGGTGAACGGCGCTTCCCTGTCCTCCCTCGACCCCGGGTCACCCCCTCCCGGAACCGCAGGAGCACCGAAAGGAACGCCGACGCCACCAGTCATGGGTCGGCCCTCACACAGAGCCATCTGAAGAACACCGAAGGATTGCGGAGCACGCTGCAATGCGGTGCCCAAGCGAATCCGTTTCACCTGGACTTAAAATGGCGGCCCAGCCAGGACAGTTCGCCTGAAACTCCCGCCCGTAATCACACTAGAGGCATCCTGAAGCAGGCATAGGGGAAGTGCGCCTGGCCTCACGCCCTGAGACTGACTCCTGCCCCTGGCCTCTCTCTGAGGTGAGCACTTTCAGTACCGGAGCGCCTCACTCAATCTCCCCATTGCACCTGTTTTCAAAATGGCGGGCCAACCAAGCCAGCTCGCCTGGAAACTCCTGGCTGTAATCACTCGGTATTGCGAGTCGCGTGTTCTGGTGGCTATGCGAGCGCTATGTGCAGTTTTTAAAACTTACTTTTGCGTTGTTCAGGAACCTATTTTAATTTAATTTCTTGCCTGCCTCCTCGCACTCGTCTCCCGCTCCGGCCCCGGTCCACTGCAGCTGTTGCTGTTTGTTGTGGAGGGCGGACCAGTGGAGCGAGACACGCCCCCAGCCAGAAATCTACTTAGGAGACAGCCCAGGGACGCGCGGCTGATGTATTGCGAGTCGCGTGTTCTGGTGGCTACGCCAAGCGCTATGTGCAGTTTTTAAAACGTACTTTTGCGTTGTTCAGGAACCTATTTTAATTTCATTTCTTGCCTGCCTCCTCGCGCTCATCTCCCGCTCCGGCCCCGGTCCACCACAACTGTTGCTGTTTGTTGTCGAGGGCGGACCAGTGGAGTGAGACACGCCCCAGCCAGAAATCTACTTAGGAGACAGCCCAGGGATGCGCGGCTGATGTATTGCGAGTCACGTGTTCTGGTGGCTACGCCAAGCGCTATGTGCAGTTTTTAAAACTTACTTTTGCGTTGTTCAGGAACCTATTTTAATTTAATTTCTTGCCTGCCTCCTCGCGCTCGTCTCCCGCTCCGGCCCCGGTCCACCGCAGCTGTTGCTGTTTATTGTGGAGGGCGGACCAGTGGAGCGAGACACGCCCCCAGCCAGAAATCTACTTAGGAGACAGCCCAGGGACGCGCGGCTGATGTATTGCGAGTCGCGTGTTCTGGTGGCTACGCCAAGCGCTATGTGCAGTTTTTAAAACGTACTTTTGCGTTGTTCAGGAGCCTATTTTAATTTCATTTCTTGCCTGCCTCCTCGCGCTCGTCTCCCACTCCGGCCCCGGTCCACCGCAGCTGTTGCTGTTTGTTGTGGACGGCGGACCAGTGGAGCGAGACACGCCCCCCTGTCATGTCTATTTCAGTCCCATCCCCCTCAGGCTCACGGGAGTATAAAAACAGGCACTTGCCAGGAACGCGCAGCGGACGGGCGCAGCGGGCGCGCCGAAGGTGCACCAAAGGTAATCCCGTCTGCGCCCGTCCGCGCACTGCCGGGCCCAGGGGCCATGGACTATAGCCAATTGGCCAGCTACTCTTCGGAAATGTTAAAATCATTGAGACCTCCATGTGACCTTTGCCTCTCCCTGGCCCCCGCCACCCTTAGCCACATTATGAAGTATGGTATCTCCGTGGCCCCCAGTCACTCCTCCCCGGTAGTGACTAGCACTGCTGGTATCAATCAAATTCCCCTTATCGTCACTTATTGTAATACGCGATCATTAGTAAAGCATCAATTGGACATCTTTTTACTGCTCACGTCGGATAAACCCGACGTTCTCCTCCTGAGCGAAACCTGGCTCACTCAGGATTCTCTGCCTGACATCTTGGCTGCCCTCCCGTCGGACTATTACATCTTGTCCGCCATACGAGCATCGGGAAAGGCAGGGGGAGGAGTCGCGGCAATTATTAATAAAAATCTTAGATTTATCACCCTGACCCCCTTTGCACTCCCGGAGGTTGAGAATTTGGTTGTACAACTTAACACAGAGACTGGTTCCCTGGTATTAGTCCTTATTTACCGTCCCCCTAAGTCAATGCCTAATTTTCCCTCCACCCTAAGTGAGCAATTGGCTTCGCTGGTGATCAATTATGATAAGGTGATTTTGGTCGGGGATCTTAACTTTTGGTTCAACGATACCCAAGGGGGGCCACAGGCTGCTGAGCTATCCGAACTCCTATCCAATCTGAATCTACTTCAACATGTGCATAGTTCAACCCACGAAAAGGGACACATCCTGGATCATATTTGGTCACATAATGTCTCCCTATCGATCCCGGTGATTATGCCATGTATTTGGTCAGACCATCATATGATAAACTTTACTGTCCCACTTATCACCCGAGGACAATGCCCTCCTTCAGTAGGGGGCGAAACGAGGAAATGGAACTCGTTAAACAAATCTGACTTTCTCGAAACCCTGGAGAACTCTGTACCGACCCTCGGATATGACGTTAACATCATGATGGAAGAAATCACAGAATGGCTATCTTCAGCCACTAATATTCATGTCCCCATTGCTAAATTCTCTCGTGCTCGTCACTTTGAGGAGCACAAATGGTTCTCCCCTGAACTCAAACAAAAAAAACTTGATTTGCGCAAAGCCGAGAGGAAATGGAGATCAAACTATTCAAACGCTGCTAGGTTACTTTTTGTTAACGCCCGTAGAGACTATAAGATTGCCATTTCCACCACCAAAGCAGCCTACTTCTCCTCCAAACTCCTTAATGCCACAAATAAATCTAAAGAGATCTTTAAGATTGTCAATGAGCTATGCAACGACACCAGAACCTCCTTGACACAGACCCCTACCGAGGAACTCTGCAACTCTTTAAAGCGCCGGGATGCTCTTCGGAGTAGCCGTGCGCTATAGAAGAATATAAATAACATAACATAACATAAACCAATTTTTCTTAGACAACATTTTGTCCATAAAATGCAGTCTCCC
This sequence comes from Lissotriton helveticus, assembly GCF_964261635.1. NCBI lineage: Eukaryota > Metazoa > Chordata > Amphibia > Caudata > Salamandridae > Lissotriton > Lissotriton helveticus. The sequence goes on along the minus strand of NC_136067.1, from coordinate 85,260,764 downwards.
CAATACCCTCAATTGGGAACCGTTGGAAGACACTGCCATTAATCAAAGGGTTTTAAACTCCTTTCCACCTATCTGTACAAAAACCTTATTCTCACTTGCGTCCCGCGTCAAATCAGGCTCTCCTGTGGACTGTTGCCCTTCGCATGTCTTTAAAGAGATATTTACCACCTTACCCCAGTGCGTACTCGGTCTCTTAAATGAGTCACTATCACAAGGCACAGTCCCTATGGCTTTCAAACATGCTACAGTAGTTCCTCTCTTAAAAAAGCCGGGGGCTGATCCCACTCAACCTGTGAACTACCGTCCCATTTCCCTCCTTCCCTTTTTCGCAAAAATCTTGGAGGCCCATGTAGCCAGCAGCCTGTCTAACTTCATCGAAGACTCTGAGTACCTTGAGCCTAACCAAGCCGGTTTCCGCCCGGGTCCCTCCACTGAGGCTGTTATCCTGGCGGTACTGGATACTCTCAGAGTCAATGCTGACAGGGGTGAGCATCAAGCCCTGGTACTTCTGAATTTGTCGGCCGCGTTCGACACGGTCGACCACACCATCTTGTCTAACCGTGTCGAACAGGCCGGCCTGCGAGGCCCCGCCCTGGAATGGATTAAATCCTTCCTAGCCGGCCGCACCCAGGCGGTCAGGCTAGGAAAGTTCTCTGCCCCTAAACTTCCCATTACCTGCGGGGTGCCACAGGGCTCCTCGCTCTCCCCTGTGTTTTTCAACTTATATATAAAACCTTTGCTTCATTCATTAAAAAACAAATATTACAGTATTTAATTATGCAGACGATCTTCAGATTATTTTTTCCCTCACCTCCCCCAGTGCTGTGAGTGACTTTCATACCACCATGCTCCATATCCAACGTTGGATGGATGTGAATCATCTGAAGCTCAACCCTGGAAAAACAGAGCTAGTTCTGCCTAGAAATAGCAGGAACAGCTGGGGTCTGCAATTTTGGCCGTCTGAACTCGGTCCTCCTCCTGTCCCTTCCCACTCTGTGAAAAGCCTCGGCATCACTATCAATGCTGACCTTTCACTTAATGGACCGGTCGGCTCTGTGATCTCTTAAAGTGTTCACCAAATGCGAAAAATAAGGAAAATTGCTCATTTGCTAACTCATTCTGCTCTGATCCAGGTGGTGGTTGCCCTTGTCCTCTCACGGCTTGATTTCTCCAACTCAATCTATCTTGGACTCCCTCTTGGCTTGCAAAAACGACTGCAGATGATCCAAAACCAGGCTGTTAGACTCATCTATAAACACTCTAAATGGTCTTCTGTCAGACCCTACCTGGCCCAACTTCATTGGCTGCCAATAGCTCACCGGATCTCTTTCAAGACAGGCTGTTTAGCTTTCAAAGCCTTTCATGGAAGGAGCCCTAGATTTATTAGTAGCATTCTTACCAAATACTCCCCCTGGCACAGCCTGCGTTCAGCCCATCATCTTCTGTTTGATACCCCCCCCGTTCAGACTGAAACGTCAGGGAGGGTGTAGCTTTTCTCGCCTTGCCCAAGATTGTGGAATTCCCTTCCCCTAGCTCTGAGAAGTTGCAACGACCTCCTCTGTTTTATAAGATCTTTAAAAACTCTGCTATTTGAGCAGGCGTATGCCTAAGGGCCCGGATCGCACTTGCCTTTAGCTACCAGCGCCATGAAACCCTTGGGTGTACGCGCGCCTAATAAATTCCTATTAACAATACCTCGGTATGCATCCTGAAGCAAGCGCAGGGAGAAGCGCCCTGTCACAAGCCCGGAGACTGCCTGCTGCTCCTGGCCTCTCTCTGAGGTGTGCACTTTCAAAACCAGAGCGCCTCGCTTAATCTCCCTGTTCCGCCTGTCCTCAAAATGGCGGCCAACCAAGACAGCTCGCTGGGAAACTCTAGGCTCTAATCACTCAGGGGGAATCCTGAAGTAAGCGCAGGGGAGCAGCGCCCTGTCACGTGCCTTGAGACTGCCCCTGGCCTCTCTCTGAGGTGCGCACCTGCAAAAACAGAGCGCCGTTTCAAACTTGTTTTGCCTGACCTTAAAATGGCGGAGCAGCCAGTACAGACCGACCCGAAATTCATGCCTCATCCACTATGGGGGCATTCTGAAGAAGGCGCAGGTGATTTGCGCCGTATCACAAGCCCTAAGGACTGCCTCCTGCCCCTGACCTCCTTCCTGGATGTTCACATTCCACACCGTAGCTCCTAAATGTATCTCCCCATTTCGCCTGACTTTAAAATGGCGGCCCAGCTAGGACGGCTTGTCCCGAAACTCCGGGCCGCAACCTGTCTGGAGGCATCCTGAAGGAGGCGCAGGTGAGTCCCGCCTGCCACAAGCCTGGGAGGTGCCTCCTGCCCCTGGCCTCTATTCTTGTGTCTTCCTGCCTAACCGGAGCTCCTAACCTACTTAATATGTCCATTTCCCATGACTTTAAAATGGAGGACAAGCCAGACTGCACGTTGGATGCACAGGTCCCAACTTTAGGTGCATCCGGAAGTTGACAAAGGTGAGCTGCTCCGTGCCACAAGACCTGGAGACAACCTCATACCCCTGGCCCCTCTCCTAGGTGTTTTCGTGATGAACCAGACCTCTTAATTGCCCCAATGCTATCAACACCCGACCCCAAAAGGGCTGCATAGCTAGCACCACACTCAGTGACTACCCTCCTTTTTCGGAGAGACCGCAGCCCCACTGCATAGCTAGCACTATTCTCAGTATTACCCCCACCTCGAAGATTCTGCAGCCCCACTGACGAGGCACTGCCCTGGGAACAAGCACATGTTTTTTTTCCCCAAACACACTAGCCACCACTACTACCCCACTCCCCTCCCGATACTAAGCGGACTCAAGCTCCCTTATTCCCTATCTCCCATTGACCCCCTAGACCGCGTCTCAATCCCCTCCAACCCACTACAGAAAGAGTGATTGGTCACCGTTAACAGCCCGTCCGGAGGCACTCATGCCCCATCCGCTGGGGTACTAGAATAACCCAGCACAAGAGGATCCATCCTCATTGACACCAGAGTTATTATGCCTTCCTTCACGACAACCCCCTCTAACCCCCTCTCCTCACCCTACATAAAACGGCATGGCCCAAACTCCTTCTCGATCACCCTCCCCTCCAACCTCGGCCCAAAATAAAAAAAATCCCTCAAACACAAACTGATCAGGCAATTCCCTGAATCCCTCTTTGCTGACGTTTATCACTGCTCCGCAAAAGGTCAAGTAAAAATGGACCTCATCTTTCACACAGCTAGACCCGGCTATTGGCTCTCCACCCTAAGAGCAAAACACCAAAACCACCAAGACGACCCATAGCTGCAACTCTCATTTTACTCACCAAACCACCTGCCACACTACGGGATAACCTCAGTGACCATCTACTCCAACTGCACCGTTCTGATCCAAGCCAATAACGACAGTCTTGAGGCTATTGATCTCCTCTTCCCTTCTCTACTTACCAACTCCACCCACGCACTACCCCCCTTCCCTTTGCTGCCCACTCACCCGGGCAACCAGTCCCCCATACAGAACTCCCTTCTTATTCTGCCCCCCGCAACCACAATCACCTACGCTCAACCCCTAACCCTCCCCATTCCCTGCACCACCAAAGACATGGCCCCGCCCCCTGCTCTAGTCCACCCTCCAGAACTACCCCCTATGCTTAACACCCCCAATCAGCTCCAGACAGCCGCAATACACGCCACAAGGCTCCCAATCCCTGGCCTCTACCCTCCTGCAATCGCCACATCCCGACCCCCCTCATCCTACGCCCTATCAAGAACCCAAACAGATAACTTAATTAACAACAAAAGACAACACAACACCATCAACTCCTCACCCCGCTGAAGAGACCCCGTCCAGAAGCGACCCTTCCCTCCTCAAGAAGAGACGGATTGCCGCCTCACCTGTATCGAAAGCCAAGTCACCATTATAATACAGGGATTGAATCTCATCCTAATCAACCTCTCGACACTACACAATCCCCCCTAAACACCCACTCTACCCCTTCCCCTCCCCACACACACCCTAGGCCTACTAAGCCATCGACCCCTAGCCAGTCATCCTGCCCATCTGTGTCCCAGGCCACAAGACCGAGGATAGCTGCGTAAGCTATGTCCTCAGTGGAAGCGCTCGAGCTGGCCTCCTCATACTCACCCCTTCCACTCACTGCGTGCAATCTACAATTCAGGTAATCACCGGGTTCATAAGTGACCAATCCTTCCCGAAACCCCCCTAGACCCCCAGCCTTCCTCATCAACATCCCGATTGAACCAAAAAAAGAAAGATCCCACACTAACTGCATGTTTATATACTGCAGAGCCGCCACGAAACATGATACAGAGCTGGCAGAATTCATCCTCAACCATGACATAGACATAGCCTTCATCACAGAGACCTGTCTGAATGACTCCTCGACTCCTACCCAGGATATGCTCGTACCGCCGGGCTTCGCCATCATCAACAAAGATAGGAAAGACCAAAAAGGCGGAGGTTTGGCAATTATCCACAACAACACAACTTATCAGTATCCGAAATCGATACCTTTAACCACAACTCCTTTGAATGCCTAACCACCAACATCAGAACCACCAATAACAGTTTACTGCAGTGCCACCTCCAGTACCATCCCCCAGGCAACACCGTCACGTTTACGGAGCACCTGTCAGACCTGATCGCCCAATGCTCTCTCCGAAATACCAACAACCTCATTTTAGGTGATCTCACCCTCCACTGGAATGATAAGAACAGTGCTCCAGTACAAAACCTGAATGAGCTATTAGATTCGAACAACCTTACCCAGCACTGCTCAAAAGAAACCCACAACAAAGGGGCAATCCTGGACGCCATCATTGCCCAACACGATGCAATTACTATAGACCACATCCTTCTGGTCGACTGGTCAGGACATCACCTAATCCTATTCCACTTCTCTCAACCGATCAGGTGTCAATCCTCCATCAAAGACCCCCCAACATGGTCTGGAAACCTACCGGCTAATTCACTTCACATCTCACTATGGTACCTCCAAAAAGCAACACATTCTTCGATGTGTGCTTGAAACAGGCATGCCAAAAATATTGCAACATATGCAAATATTATAATCAAAGTAGCACCTAAGGTACTCTTGTACTGTGTGTCGTTCAAATCAATTCAAAACAGAGAAAAGTCTCATCATTACCTGCCTATAAAAATTTCAATTTACATATTACATACATACAAATACAAATATTATCCAATCATACTAATCCAAAGCCACAGTAAGCGTTACTAAACTACCTTACCAATCCAAGGCATCAAACCAACAGCAAGCGCCGCAGAACGACTCTTACCAAACAAATGGTTGTACAAATTCTAACTGCCAAGTTCTGAATGACCTAACGGCCTTTTTTTTAGAATACTCACGGCATAAATGTTCTCAGTCAGGAGTGACATCATGTGGAGGATCAAAATCAGGAGAATCTCCAGAATCTCCGTGCACAGAGTACTACCTTAGTAGAGTCCTGTCCTGTCCTCCACAGTAGATTTCTGTCTCCTGACAAGATCACTCCTTAGATAGCCACTTCTCTGATGGGTCCCAGGTTGGGCGCCATTTGAAGAAAATAGAAACCTTCTCAGGGGTCCCACTGATACTTGGTCCTTTTAAACCAACAAAGAAGAAATTGGCACAGAAGCTGAAATATAAAAGTAACATCTTTATTAACCTCAAATGAGGGAGACTACGTCACACAGAAGCCTTAGCAACTGAATGAGGCAGTCAAAGGAGTACAGAAAACTAGGGCCTTATATATGCTTAGGGTTACATAGTCAGCATAAGACCAAGGGGCAGTCCTGGCACATGTAAGCATGCAAAATGACTAATATGGGCCTGCAAGATCTGCTTGCTCAACAAAGTGGGAGGAGCTAACAGTTGCTAATTCTGGTGAACACATCCTAACATTTACAGACTAGGAACAGTTGCAAGGACAGCTGCAAGCTCAACTGAGCATGTGCCAAGGTGGAAGATGCTAAATATAGTTTGTTTCTAGGCAGATTGCAAGAGCAGTCAACACTGAGGGAGGACAGAGCACATGGCGAGCACGTGGCAGCACATGGCAAACAAGATGGCTGCCAGAAATACAAAATGACTTTCAGCTCATGCTAACACTTCCCTGCAATATTTAACAGATGGTCCTTTTGGCATGAGCTAAAGACATTCCTAGATCCAGTAGGAAGATAGAAAATATTTGCACCTTAATTTTCATAAATTTATCAACATCCTAATTCATTGCTAGGTGGGCATTTTCCATTCGAAACATTTCATTAAGCGGGTATATGTGCGGTATAAGCAGGAATACAACGGGAACGGAGCATCGGGTCATCATTAACATACAGATAGCAGGAGAAAGTAATGACCACTATTATAAACAGAATTATCATTTTTCTAGTCCTAAGCAAAAGCAAATCATAAAACCGTCTAGTAAACATTTTCAGGGCTCCTATGCATTGCAGTGACCATCCATTTCAGTTTCAGAATTGCTAACAGGACATCTTTAATAAAAACATTTTCCAATTGACTGTTACATTTTCCTTTTATGCGGGTTAGAACATCAATTTAATACATTCAAGGAAAGGGCAAAGTCACATTTTTCAAATTGCTCAGAAAAATGTTTTTTGTGCATAATAAATATAACTAATGCAAATATTAAAGCAACTAAACAGATTATTACAAAAACAGTCCTGTCTCCAAGGGACCAGGAGGCCCACACAGGGCAATAGGTATAGGACGAAGAGCTACAAAGTGCTGCTCCTCCTTAAAAATGGGACATCCAAAGGGGTACATTATTGACAAAAAGAAGAAGTCCTTGGGGAAATTGAAGCTGCTGTACAACCAACCAGAGGGGAGTCTTCTCCCTGTGTTCGTTTGAGCCTCACAGGCAGGCTCTTGTTGTTTTCACGGTGGAGCTGCACAACTCGCAACTCAAGAATCACAGCCCAGTTTCAAGGGAAAAGTCTCTTCTTTCAGGATAGGGCAGTCACCCACCAGGGCAAATGCTCTTAGCGATCCTGTCCAGTGTCTCAGGCAGTGCATCAGTTTTCTTCACTTCAATCTAACAGGCACCAGAGACACAGCACCTGTACCCTGAACTCAAATCCTTCCCTAACTCCTGTATTGCTCTGCTGGTTCACTGCTCATTCCTTGGGGCCACACATTGCATCCAATGTACCCAGGTATGTCTTGATCAACAAACAAAGGAGCAAACTTGCATTCACTTTGGGACCAGAATTTAGAGGCCTGATGCTAGGATCTCTGAAGCAACCCTTGTGTCAAAAGGGGTTACCTCAAGCAAAACCTCCTCGCCATTCTGGTCGGTCTGTGACTCTCAGCTGGGCATAAAATACTTGATCCATCATTTCTCCTTTCTGATTTGTGCCCCGTCGTTCGCCCAAAACAGTGGCAGGGGTACACAATTCATCTCAGGGCTTCCGCCTTCACTGAGGTCCTAGTTGCCAGCAATGCCTGTGAGGGTCACCTTCACTTTGGCTTCAAGCTGGACTGGTGCTGACGCTGACTCCCCAGGCTGAATCTGATGTCCGGGCCCCTATGGCAATGGTTGTAAGGCAGCAAATATCTATTGGTGGAAAGAAAAAAAGGTCTTTAGACAAGGCACAGAAACAGTCTATCAACAGAGAGGATAGTCTCAGAATACATCCTAATCTTGGGACGCCCCATATATTAGCAGGGCACCCAAGAATCACTTCCATCTATCTATGTGAGAGTAAAAAAAACAACATCCTGGACCTATTGGCAAGTATAAAAGGAACTCTTTGATGAACTGACAAAAGTAATACATCACCCAATCCCAAGCAGCCAAGGATGTCTGTTCATTTACTAAATTGTGAGGAAAAGAGAAAAACAACACAGACATACCCTAAATTCTTACATTGGTGTATTCCTGTGTAATAATCTGAAAACCATAAAAAAAGGAAATATTCTACACTTTTGCTCATAAACTTTACATTACTTGTACAGGACTGCAGACACTTCTAAAATGATTTCTTCTTAATAAAAGCACCTACATTGTACGCTTAGGACCATGCTCTCATGTTATTGGAGCAACAGAAAAATCTAAAACTGCTAATTTAACAGGGTTTCTTATCTATAAAACAACATTTCCTTCAAAACATTTTTTGCTAAGGAGCAAATGAGCACCTTCCCTACGTTCTACTTTTCATGATCCAAACTATGCAACATCAGCTCTAATAAGGACTGTCAGTTTATTCACACAGACTAGCTAATATAAAACAAGCAATGCCCTTGCAAAACTATGTAGCATGGAATAACTTACAATAATGGTGTTATCACCTAAGACTTGTAGAACAAAAACTACCCACATCTAGTTCCCCTTAAAGGTATATGGGAACAACAATCTAGACTACTGATCCTGTCATAATGTCATCAAACAGGATGGGCAGTAACATAACATATATATTTATTCATTTTATTAATGCTAACAATGTTTAAAACAGTATTACTGAATAGCCAATTAAATGTCTCATTGCTATTTCACAGACAACTTAGAGAGGTTAAAAAATAAATTGAGAAAAAGAGAGAGCAACATACATTTTACCTAGCCTTTATTTGTAGAGGAGCTAGCCTCCTTCCCCTATTTTGACAGTAGGAAACCTGATACAGGTTTCACTTCTGTCAACACTATCAATCCCTATTTATAGCAACTGGGCATAAACAAAGTTATAGGAGGTAGATAGCACATTTGACTGAACTAATAAAACATGAATACCCAAACCCCAATCCTTTTAGCAAATGTACAAGTGAAACATGAGGGCACATGAAGTCAAATAAATGTCATTGCCTCAGCTTCTGAGCATTAGTGCTGTATAAATATGGCAAAGTTTATCTGTTAATCAAAGTTCACATATACCATTATATCGTTTTCTATCATATGAGTACATTAAGTGCCTCCTTTTGCCAAAAAAGTAAAACTTCTCCTTCTCTCCCCTGTCGTCTTTCAAAAAGTTTGAGAGGTCAAAATGTCAAAGCAGACCTTGCTCTGGGAGCTATGCTAGGCTTCTAAATATAGAACGGACTTTTAACTCTTCCCAGCTTTTCTATTCTGTGTGCAAATGCAGCCCCATTCCCCTGTTTGTCAGTTTAGAGTTAAGAAAATAACTTCTGCTAATTTTTTATACATATTTTCAATTATAAGCAGTGTGCAGTATACTTGTCTAACAATATAGAAGTCAGGCCTAAGGCAAGTTAAAAGCTGCTCTGAATGCAGAATTTCTTATTGAATTAGTGAATTTTGCCCAATTTCGAATTGATGTTTGGGGCGCTTAAAAATGAATATCCTATCAATTATTTGCATAATAGTCATCCTCAGAATGTTCTCTAGATAGCCCCGGAGTGAGAAATCAAAAATACATCATATATCACGTTATAAAAATGAGTTTATTACGCCTGCGCAGAGTGATATTTCGTATGCAAATGTCCTCATTATGCGGTACAACACAACTTAAATTTAATTTTAATGCTAGGAGGTCACAGTATGAGCATTAAGCTTTATAAATATTAAAAAACGAATTTAAAAGCTTTTATATTTTTGAATAATTTTTTCATAATTACTTATTATTATTTTTTGTTTATAAAACCAATCATTTTGATAATGACACGCATCAACTTACCTGAGAGACGCCACTATACTCCACAGCTTGCCAGGAGTCTCACCCCACGCCGCCACCGCCGAGAGTCACCTTACCTGCAGTTTGTTCGCGCCGCCGCTCCGGGACTACGAATCCCGGCAGCCTACGCGGCGGCGCGCGTCAGTGACACCGCGAGGGCGCCAGGGGAGGCGCACATAAGCGCCGCAGGACCGGCGGAGCTCTGGGACACGCATCAACTTACCTGAGAGACGCCACTATACTCCACAGCTTGCCAGGAGTCTCAGCCCACGCCGCCACCGCCGAGAGTCACCTTACCTGCAGTTTGTTCGCGCCGCCGCTCCGGGACTACGAATCCCGGCAGCCTACGCGGCGGCGCGCGTCAGTGACACCGCGAGGGCGCCAGGGGAGGCGCACATAAGCGCCGCAGGACCAGCTTCGCGGGACGCGAGCGGGACGCCCGGGGCGAAGCCCGGGCAAAGGGCGGGCCGTCTGAGGCCGTCCGAGGTCGGACAAGGTTGGGTTGGGCCACGATTCCTTCCCAATTATCTACAGACGTTCATAGAGTTGCACATTCATCATCTGCCAGGTAATACTTTGCTTTTCATTGTAAGCTTTACGCCTTGTTACTACCAAGCCATCTGCATACATGCCTGGGAAAAAGCTAACACCTGTAACTAACACCATGGAGAACTATTTAGTCCAGGTAGTGGCGAAAATAAACAGCGATAGAAGGTCCTCATTGGGTTTGGACTCACCCACACAATCTCCATTAGTTGACATAGAACCAGAGGACCCCTTTGACCTGACAAACACTAGCTTTTCTGGAGTGGCTCAAGCTTCTTCACAAGATACTGTCACTATTCAACCCAGTGGCATAGTGGCCAGCACTGAAGATATCGATGACATTGACGTAGTGTCTCTGAGTCCTATGATCTGTGAGCTTATCACCCCGCCCATTGTTCCAATTCCAGCACCAAGGGTTACAGGGGTCAAAAGAAAAGCTATACAAAAACGACCGGGGTTAAGGTCAGCTAAAAATAAAATTGCAACACCGCCAAGGAGTGTGGAGGAGGATGATCCCCCGGAGGAAACACATGTAACCTTCTCTAACATTCAATTTCAGAAATTTTGCAGTCTGATGGATATAAAAATCCAAGGAATAGTTAAACCTCTGATAAGCAAAATTGACAAGCTATCTGCTGAAGTGACTAAATTGGAAGGTCTCCTTGGTAAAACGCTGGGAGAAGTGGGGAAACTCCCAGAAGTCATCACATCCAATGTACAACCTCTGGTTAATGACATTCTAGCAATTAAATTGCCACTCACTGTTACTTCCATTCCCCCAGTGGCCCCTCTGATAAACCTATTGGAAACTAGCTCTGGGGTTGCATCCCCTGCCCATCCCATTGGGGAACCTATTACCTCGAAAGTGTCTTGTGAGCTGGTGGTGGAAGCCTCGCCATTAGTTCTTGTATTAGCAAATGTGCCCCCTCTGGTTTCTGGTGAAGCTGAATCAACAGCATCGCTTTTAAATAAATCTTTATCTTGGCTAACCAACAACATGGCCATATCTCCGTGGGGGAAACAGCAACTGGCCGAGGAACTGGTAAACGCAAGAAGAGTGGAGTGGATCGGTAACAGCGAAAAAAGGTTTAAGGGCGATTGCGTTGTGCTTAACCTTTCTCACCCTGATGCATTACCAAATATTCTGCCTAACATTTTTCCACCGCAGAGACGCTCCGCTTCTATCGTACCATTGACCCTTGACTTCTTTTACCCCCGAAAAGGCAGAGGCCCCAATCCAAGCACCTTAAGAACGAAATGGAACGTCGTAACCAAAAGGGGTTGCAAGAATTTTTGTTCCGCTGAGTGGGGTCTGGGTTTAGAAAATAGATTCTCTGCTCTTTCTAATCTAGATGCTTGTGATTGACAAATAACTAATTGTATGCCTCAGCTGCTAACACCTTCATCCTTGTGTGCAACAGGGGGGCTTAATCAAGCTATGGGCTCTCCAAATGAGTTATGTACGCCAGATGCTTCAGTGGGATTAACAAATTTAACAGTAGAAGGCAATGTTAATGTGGATGTAAATACGAATAGGCCTGATCCCAGTCCTGAAATATGCAGGGAGCATGACTTTGGGAACCTTCTATCTTGGAATATAGCAGGACTATGTTCCAAGATGGACTGTGGAGAGTGGTTTGAATTCGTTAGCAAGTATGACGCCTGCATTTTCCAAGAAACATGGGCCTGCGATCCTGTTTATGCTTTGGGGTATTTGAATTATTATGTACCGGCAATCAAAGGTCCCAAAGGGAGACCAATGGGAGGTCTCACTATATGGGTCCGACAGTCCCTGAAGATCTTAGTAAAAAATCTAGAGCTAAATCACAAAGACATCCAGCTCATTAGACTTGAGAGGGACTCCTTCACTCCCATTGACATTTATAACTTATATGTTAGAGGGGGAAATGCTGGTAAATCAGTGGTTTTATCGTCTCTGTACAGTTACCTAGACACTTACTCTTCTGGGAATAACATCATACTGGCAGGAGACCTAAACCGTACTTTCGAACCCCTTGATACTGGTGAGGCTTTTTTAGGTGCGGAGGAAGACAATATGTGGGAAATCCCTGCACTTGATTTAACTCCAATAACTCGCTGGACCGAGGATATTCTAAGCCTGAATGCTATGTGCCTTGAATATGGGTTAAGGGCTTTGAATGGTCGTACTAAGTCAGACAGAGTATCAGCCATGACCTTTGATAATGGAAGATCTAAGAGTCGTATTGACTATGTTATATGCTGTATGGCCCTATGGTCATTCATAGTTGATATGGAGGTTAAGGAGAGGCCTGAGAGTGACCACAATCCTCTTTGCGTTCTCCACAAATGGTGGCTGTCTGATGTGATTGCTCCCAGTGCTTCTATTGGTCCCTTACCCCCGTTGATTGTTCCTACAAACGATTTACGCAGGCTTAGGTGGACTAATGTTAAATCAGATCTGCTGGCCATGGAAAAAATAAGCATGGCAACTGACAAGGCTATCATGGCCCTTGAGGGTGAAACTGGGTCTCTTCCTAGTAAAATTAATGCCACTAAGGTCCATGAAGCTCTTTTTGATGAAATTAGTGGCCATTTCCTGAAACCGGCAAATAAAAAGATGCATGCCAATAGACCAGCACGTTGGTATAATCACGAATGTAGGCTGGCAAGAACCTCCTTGGGTGATGCTATTAAAAACAAGAATCTAGAAGTAATTAGATCTGCCAGGAAGCATTACAAACAGTGTATAGTAACAGCGAAAAAAGATTGGGATGAGGCACATTGGAATAACCTAAAAAATGCAAGCGACCGTAAGGACACCAGGTTATTTTGGCATATAGTTAAATGGGGACACGATAGGATAGAAGAAGCAAGCACTAATAATGTCCCCCAGGATGCTTGGGTTAAGTTTTTTAGCGAGCAGTATGCTTCTAGAGATCAGGCAGCGGATAGAAGGTGCACGCATGGTTCACCAACTGGGGATGATATCTTCACTAAGAGCGAAATACTTGCGGCCCTAAAAACTGTCCGAAGTGGGCGGGCTCCTGGCATTGACGGGGTGCCGGCTGATGTTTTCCTGAATGACACTGATAGATGGTGCAGATACATCTATCTGTTGATAAATTTGATCACCAGGGGGGCTGATATCCCAGCGTCCTGGAGGGGCGCTGTAATTATCCCAATATACAAAAAAGGAGACCGGGCTCAGCCCGGTAACTATCGCCCCATTAGTTTAATAGATACCATTCAGAAAATAGTGGGACGAGTAGTTGTCAATAGGTTGCTCGATTGGGTTGAGGAACAAAACATATTATCCCCCTTTCAGGCTGGATTTCGCAGGGCAACCAGCACCATGGATCAAGTCTTCCGTTTCCAACTAATACAGTGGAAGACCGTGGTGCTAGGCGGAGGCAGCCTGTATGCAGCATTTGTTGATTTGCGGGCTGCCTTCGACCTGGTACCGAGGGCGAAACTGTGGGAAGTGCTTGAGACACTCGGTGTCCCAGGAGATCTGTTGATTTTAATTATGCGACTGCATGAGGGCAACTATGCCAAAATAAGATGGGGAGGATATGGGAACAACACTGCCGAATTTCCTGTTGAGCGCGGGGTTCGGCAGGGTTGTTCAATGGCTCCTACTTTGTTTACCCTCTTTGTTAATGGTGTCGTTTCCCGCATGCAATCCCGGGCTGTTGATGCCCCTTCTCTTGCTGGGGAGAAAGTCCCCATTTTAATGTTCGCCGATGACACTTTAATTTTATCAAAAACACCCAGTGGCTTACAAAAAGCTTTGGCAATATTTGACGGGTTCTGCACTGACCACGGACTTGAGGTGAACGCGACCAAGACAAAACTCATGGCTTTTAACCCGCATAGAAATTTTAAATCGAACATTACCATGAGTGGCCGCATTCTCGAAGTTGTAAAATCCTTCACCTATTTGGGGATTCTGATCTCCAATGACAATAAGTGGCAGCAACACCTTAATATTGCCACATTAAGGCACAAGCAGCTATCTGGCACTATAATTAAGGAGTATAGGAAGTCAAAGACTAAACCTATTAAACCACCTCTGATAATATACGAGGCAAAAGTAATTGGGTCTGTTATGTATGGTGCAGAGTTATGGGGGTATGAAAACCTCCATGAACTCCAACTATCTGAAAATAAATTTCTGAGGTTGTTGACGGGTACCCCACAGAGTAGCCCACTATTGCCCCTGCGTTACGAATTAGGTAGAAGAGAACTTACGGAAAAGGCCAAACTGCGCCCGATTTTATTCTGGCGCAGACTTTGGACTACACCAGAACTCTCTCATTACGCGGAAGGGTTTTCTGATGTCATCAAAGCCGATCACTATAATAAAATCAGGTGGTTTAAAACACTAAAGACTGTACTGTTTAGTCTAGGACTTCATGCCTTATGGACAGATCCTGCTGGGGCTTTATTTCCCTCCAAGACTGTTCTAAAAAACATATTCTGGGAACACGTAGCTAATAGTAGCTTACTCAACACCAACAGTGGGACTATGACCATTGGCTACCTAGAAGCTAAAACATTCCCCATTTATGAAAAGTATTGGGATTATATAATGAAACCCCTAGACAGGAAACTGTTATTTCAAATGAGAGTAGGTTCGCTCCCCCTCTGTAATTTAACAGCTAAATGGAAATCTGGGGGGGCAGCATTATGTCCAGCCTGTGGGGTGGGAAATGAAACCCTAGGCCATTTTCTGTTTTGTTGCCCAGTATATTCTGCCCCAAGGCAAGCCTGGTTGGCTCCTATGTGTAGGAATTTAGGTACAAAAAGTAGTATGGTGGCACTGCGTATAATAAAATCTACTACTGAAGAATGGATCAATATTGCAATTGCAAAGTACCTGGGATGGGCGTGGGTTTTAAGGATGAGACTGCTGGCAAACTAATTATTGCCATCAAGTCGCCCAGAGACTGCTAGACATCTGTCTATTCTCTGTAATTGCCTTGTGAATAGGCAGAGACTGCTAAACTAATGTTTATTCTCTGTAAATTTTTTAACTGTTCAGAGACTGCTAGACATTTGTCTATTCTCTGTTTATGTAATGTGTCATTGGCTTGAACATGATTTTTACCGTAATGAAATCTTTTTTTTTTTTAATGTATGATCTCCTGGGGATATTTACATTGCTATTATGAACTTCACCCCTCTGGTCTCTACTTGTCGACGGTAATGATATTTGCACTTGTATATATGATGTGTCATCGTATTTTTATATTCTTAAAATATGTATGTGCTTGTTTGATTGACTATGTAAATGTAATTGATTTTTTAATTGTATGTTTGTTTGTCTTGCTTTTATGAGTAATACTCGAATAAAGCACTTTTTGAATTTGAATTTGATAATTCCACATAGGAAAAGCAAGCTTCATTCCTTGCCTATCATATTTAGACTCATTCATTCATAAGCCTAAGCACAGAAGCCTAACTTTAAACATGAACATTTTTGCGCCACTTTTTAAAAGTACAATCATTAATATCAGAACCACAAATATGCTTATAAACAAAGGCTTTAGGAAAGGAAATCCTTACTTTAAATGTTTTCCTGTTATCCAAAATAATGAACCTGATTTTTGTAGCTTTTTAAAACAGCAGTCTGAAATGCAGGATTTTACCCCGTGTTTGTCCTGACAAAATCCTCCATAGCCTACAATCAAAACAACAGCTGCTGCTAAGCGGCAGTTAAAACACAGCTATTGTAAAGCTTTTTTTAGTGTGGAAATGAAAGCACAGTGACTGTCTATTTAAAACTGAGGCATTTCAATGCATGTTCTATAATATGTATTTAGTTCATCAAAATCCAATTTACTCAGATGATGTGTTTATCTCTAACACAATGTATGTAAGAAAAATGTTGTAATTGTTTATTTATTGCAAAACACACAATTTCGTTTTTGAGGCCTATTTTATTCCTATTGAATGTGAATTCTAAATTTATCTTTTGAGCATTGGCAGTTTGTACATGTGCATAGTTGCTTAGTCTTATCAATCTAATAGTAACATGTAGTTATTTAGCATATCATATGGTTAATTTCTGGATTTTTATTAAATTATATTTAATATTAATTAAATGAAATTTTACATAACAGACTGATGACAACAAGAAAACACAATCAAACACATTGAGCTCATTCCAGACATATACAGAAGGGGTCATTCACTCAGGACACATAATACAGTGCGCTTAAGGCTAGCAATCCTTACACAAAGAGCGCAATTGCTATTTACTCACAGAAGTATCACTAATGGGAAAACCACAAACCACAGACATTTAAACACACATAAACCCACAGATCAACACTTAGGACAGAAACAAAGGAAACCCCACAGACTGTACTTAAATCAAACCATTTGTAAATACTAGTTGTAAGTCATATTTACAAGAAGCGCTTCTCAATAGTATTCCAAAAGACTGCAAAAAAACCAGCCCAACAAACTGTTTTATTTCCAAGAAGCCAAAATACACTCAATTCGCTAGCTTTGTCTGGCAGAACAATAAAAAATCGCTCTGCATATCTCCATTTATAAAAGTGCATAGAAATGATCCTTGTTTGTATTATTGTCATATTTTAATTCCCTGGGGATACAGAATCACCAAGGAAGAAATATGTTTTTATACCTAAACCTATTTAGGTATTCCCTCTAGGGGAGCCGGCTAATTCACTTCACATCTCACTATGGTACCTCCAAAAAGCAACACATTCTTCGATGTGTGCTTGAAACAGGCATGCCAAAAAGATTGCAACATATGCAAATATTATAATCAAAGTATCACCTAAGGTACTCTTGTACTGTGTGTCGTTCAAATCAATTCAAAACAGAGAAAAGTCTCCTCATTACCTGCCTATATAAATTTCAATTTACATATTACATACATACAAATACAAATATTATCCAATCATACTAATCCAAAGCCACAGTAAGCGTTACTAAACTACCTTACCAATCCAAGGCATCAAACCAACAGCAAGCGCCGCAGAACGACTCTTACCAAACAAATGGTTGTACAAATTCTAACTGCCAAGTTCTGAATGACCTAACGGTCTTTTTTTTAGAATACTCACGACATAAAGATTCTCAGTCAGGAGTGACATCATGCGGAGGATCAAAATCAGGAAGACCAGAAATATACTGGCTGCAGAGACAGAGAATCTCCAGAATCTCTGTGCACAGAGACCTTAGTAGAGTCCTGTCCTGTCCTCCACAGTAGATTTCTGTCTCCTGACAAGATCACTCCTTAGATAGCCACTTCTCTGATGGGTTCCAGGTTGGGCGCCATTTGAAGAAAATAGAAACCTTCTCAGGGGTCCCACTGATACTTGGTCCTTTTAAACCAACAAAGAAGAAATTGGCACAGAAGCTGAAATATAAAAGTAACATCTTTATTAACCTCAAATTAGGGAGACTACGTCACACAGAAGCCTTAGCAACTGAATGAGGCAGTGTAAGGAGTACAGAAAGCTAGGGCCTTATATATGCTTAGGGTTACATAGTCAGCATAAGACCAAGGGGCAGGCCTGGCACATGTAAGCATGCAAAATGACTAATATGGGCCTGCAAGATCTGCTTGCTCAACAAAGTGAGAGGAGCTAACAGTTGCTAATTCTGGTGAACACATCCTAACATTTACAGACTAGGAACAGTTGCAAGGACAGCTGCAAGCTCAACTGAGCATGTGCGAAGGTGGAAGATGCTAAATATCCTCCTCTAGCCATTGCGAAGAACTCAAATCAGCAAGAATAGAGTACAAAAACATATCAATAACGAAAAAACCCATTTTTTCTGTACCCCGCTGGACAAGGCAAAAAACAGACCAAGAGAACTCTTTGACATCATTAAAAAACAAACGTCCGAGCCGTATACTACCCAAGTCCAGCCCTCCAAAGCCTTATGCGACAACTTCACCAACTTCTTTAACGAAAAAATCTCCAAGATCTAACTTTCCCTCGACATCAGCCTCCATCCTCCTGACAATAACGGCACCACAGCAATTGAAACTACCTCTAGAGGGCGGCCCACAATTACCTGGTCTTCCTTCGACCCCATCCCTGAAGCTGAGATCCTCAATTTAATCTCCTCCTCCAAGCCTTCATCCCACAACCTCGACCCCATACCCTCCCAAATGGCCAAAGAACTGAGACTCACTCTTGCACCACTCTGGTGCGAAATCATAAACCGTTCCCTAAAGACTGGCATCATACCTGATTGCCTCAAAGTCGGACAAGTCACACCTTCTGAAGAAACCAGGCCTAGACACTAACGATCTGAATAACTTCAGACCGGTCTCCAATCTACCCTTCCTAGCCAAAATCCTCGAAAAATGCGTTCTCCGGCAACTGAACAAACATATTGACAATATTAATTTACTAGACCAGCACCAATCAGGCTTTAGAAAAGGCTGTAGCACCGAAACCACAACCCTCAACATCATGGATGACATTCACAACTCCCTTGATTCAGACTATTGCTGTCTACTCATCCTCCTTGACCTGTCGGCAACCTTTGACATAGTAGACCATAGTCATCTCATCAAGGCTCTCAAAGAGCGGGTAGGTGCAGACGAAGTGGTTCTTCAATGGTCTCTTCCTTCTTCCAGAATCGCTCCCAAAGAGTCAAAATCAAATCCTTTACATCTGACCTTCTCCCCGTGAACAGAGGTGTCCCTCAAGGTTCTCTCCCCTCAACTGTTCAACATATATATGGCACCCCTCACCACCTTTCTGAAAAAAGTCAACATCCCTTTCCATCTATATGCAGACAACACCCAGATCTACCTGGAAACCTCCTCCTTTAACGACATTCTAAGACTCAACAATACTCTCAAAGAAGTCCAAGATTGGCTATCATCGAACCACCTTAAACTCAACCAAGGAAAAACCGAGATCCTCCTCATCTCCAACAAGGAAGAAAACCCACAAATCACTAAATGGCTGAAAGTTATCCATGCACTCAACGGGAATCTCACCCTGACAAACTCGGTAAAATCACTTGGAATCACCCTTGACCACAAACTATCCATGACTAACCACATCAAGAACTCCGCTAAGAGCGCCTTCCTCATTCTGAAGCTACTCAATAAAATCAAACCCCACATTCCACCTATGAACCTCAAACAAGCCACCCATTCCCTGGTGTTGTCTAGACTGGACTACAGGAAAGCAATCCTCTCCAGTACAGCTCTCTCCCCCCTAGCACCACTCCAAACTACCCTCAATGCAGCTGCCAGAATGGTCTCCGGAGTAAAAGAATTCGACCACATATCTCCCGCACTCAAAGATCTAAAATGGCTCCCAGTGGAAATGCGGGCCAGCTTCAGAACTGCCTGCCTGACACACAAAGCCTTGCACACAGGGAAACCGGAATACCTAGCCTCACAACTCAAGAAAGCCGGCCAGTCTAGAAGTCTCAGGAGTTCCAACTCCATCCTACTCATCCCCCTAAAAACACACAAACAAAAAACAGCAGCCCGCTCCTTTGCAGGCAACGCTCATAAAATCTGGAACGCCATTCCTGTGGACATCAGAACTACCCCCTCCTTTCCAAAGTTCAAAAGCTGCCTAAAAGTCCTTTACCTCAACCGTGCCTTCCCAAACTTAATTACGTGACTCACACGCTTCCACCTGGCAGTCACCTGACATCGCACACCTGCATCCTACCTCATCCCCTTTCCCCATCCTATCGCTTTGGGTCATCACCACTAGGAGAAAATCTCAGCATAAAACTTTGTCGAGGCATCGAGAATACACCCTGACTGCTCTACGTCAGTGGCGACCTCAGATTCCTTGATCCCTCTGCCTCAACGTCTTACCTCAGGTGCTCAACTCAATTGTATTCTCTGAACTCTTATGATTACGTGTATTTTGTTCCTTTATCCTGTATTTGACTTCTCCCCATCCTGCTGTAAATCGCACCAATACTCTCGGTCTGGCCAGCGCTATAGAAAACTTCTAAAATAAAAAAAAAAGTGGGGCGTGGCCAAGATGGCGGCGAGAGCGGTTGAATAAATCCTTAGCTCCCGCCGGCGGCCGAATCTCAGCACCGGTTCCGACGTACCGGGACCTGTGATACGGGGTCCCTGGGCTGTCGGAGCCGTAGCGAGCATCTACGACACCAGGAAACCCACTGGGGGTGCGGCAGCAGCACGCCGAGGCAGGCGGAGTGCGGCGGACTGCCTGAACCGCGGAGACCGCAGGCCGCCCATCCCCCCGCGGCATTGGAGCAGCGGCCTGGCCGGATCAGGGATACGGCCCCCAGGCAGTTTGGTGGCGGCGGGTGAGTCGTCCTTGGCTGACCAACCCCGAGCGACCACAGCGCACCAGCGACCAGAGCGGGCCGCCTGGAACCCGGAGGCTGTGTGGAGCCCAACCCCCGCATCACTGAGGAGGCAGTAGGGCCCGCGCTGACGCACCTACGAGGGGCCGTGCTCTGGAGGCCCGGAGTAGCGTCCCCGAGACGGGCAGTGTGTTCGGCAGTGGCGGCCCACGGGACACAGTGAGTGGCGTGCATCGCCACCAGCCAGTTGAGGGCACTGCTGATCCTGAGGCCTGGAAGGAGGCGACACGGAGGGTGCCCAAAACGGGTCCGGAGTGGAGGTGAGGAGCAGGACGCGCCTTGTGGGGGAGCCCTGCGCTAGCACCGGAGACGCGGCGCCGAGACCGGAGAA
The DNA here is from genome assembly GCF_964261635.1 of Lissotriton helveticus. Taxonomy (NCBI): domain Eukaryota; kingdom Metazoa; phylum Chordata; class Amphibia; order Caudata; family Salamandridae; genus Lissotriton; species Lissotriton helveticus. Next base: position 85,239,876 of record NC_136067.1, on the reverse strand, counting down.
GGGGTCTTCCAGCAGCATATCACAGAGCGCGCCCCTCGCAGGGGCCTGCGGAGCCGCTTTGCGTCCTGCCAGCCGGGGGCCCGGTGGATCGTGCGTTGCTCTTGGAGGACGGCGGAGGGTGGTGACTCCGAGCAAAGGCCAGTGGCAGCACAGAGACTCCCATTCCCGGATTTCACCGGCCCGTGAGGCCTGGGCGCTAAGTGCGGATAACACGGACTGGTCGAATAAAGTAAGGAGAGGCACACCAGGGCGGAGTGGTGGTGGCTCCCGACTCGAGGTCGGACCGGACACGTGGCGGTCTGCCACTACGTATAGCAGGGAGCTGCACGGAGGCAATCGTGCGGGGGCACTGGAGAACGCGTCTAAGCCCGGCGAGGCCCGTGACCGCTCTACAGGCGAGTTGAGGGGTGAGAGACACCGGACCGTATATTAGTTCTCAGGGCACCGGCTGGTCCGACGGCAAGGCGGTGGGGATGTCCGCGGGCAGACCGCCCAGGGGCAAGACAGTGAAGGAGATGTTCGCCAAGTCGCAATCTCCCCTACAGAAAGGGGCAACGGCTCCGGCCTTGAAGACAGTGGAGCAGGCCTTGGACGCTGGAGCAGAGCCCATAACGAAGGCCTTTCTGGAGTCCCTCTTCGCTTCTCTGCGCGATGATATGCAGACCTTTAAGACGGAATTCACCAGCGAAATTCGAGAAGTGCTGCGCGAGATGGATGGCATAGGGGAAAGAGTGGCAGACCTGGAGGCCAAGAGCGACGAACGGGAGGTAGAACTTTCCACCCAACAACAGGAAATTATCCGACTGCACGATCAACACGTCGACCTACAACTTCACCTGGAAGATTTGGAAAACCGCTCTAGACGCCATAACATCCGGATTCGTAATGTGGCCACGTCAGACGCCACTCAGGACGTGTTTCAATATGCCAGAGAGCTCTTTAATCATGTCCTGGAGAGGCCACTAGACTCCCCTCTACAGCTAGACAGGGCCCATAGGACCGGCCCGTCCCGCGCAGCAACGGCGCCCCCCCCGACATACTGGTGTGTGTTCAGGACTACTGCACCAAGGAGGAGATACTGCAGAAAGCGGGCCGGAATCACCCGATCTCGTTCCAGGGCACGTCTCCGCTGCTTTTTCAAGACTTGGCGGCGCTTACACTGCACAAGCGGAGACTCTTCAAGCCGGTTACAACCCACCTGCAGCAAAATAACATTCCGTACAGCTGGGGCCACCCCTTCCGCCTAATCTTCAAAGTGGGCAACAAGCAACACCAACTCCGATCAGTCTCTGAGGCCTGCACTTTGCTGGGTATAGAAGCACCTACAGACAATGCGGGGACCCAAGGATCTGCTCCGGAGACGGAGGGGAAAAGGCCGCAATGGACTCAACAGCGCAGGAAGAGGCGAGTCAAGAAGCTGCCGGCGACGGAGATCGAGGCGGGACAACGCGCTGCGGTGGAGGCAGTGGCTACAGACAACAGCACCGGCCCCACGGGGTGAGAGCTTCAACGACTCCTGGTGATCTGGCTGTACGTACAGGCCGCGTGGCCGTTGGCGGGAGGATGCTCCCGAACAGACTAGTAAGACTATCTTACTTTCCCTTTTCTTCCTATTCATCCTTGGATGAGAGACAATGACAATTTGCAGTTGGGGGGGGAGTTTGATTTGGGGTGAGTTTTTTGGAGCGGGGTGGTGGGTGGGAGATGGGGTGGGAATGTGGTTCATGGTCCAATGGTGGTGTGGTGTGTCTGCTTCCCCGGGGGGGGGATGGTGGAGGTGGGAGGAGGAGGGTTGGTCTCCCGGATGGGGCACTGTGGTTGCTACTGTAATAGCTACTTGTCGGACTTCTTTCCTTGAATGTCTCCAGTCGATTTAGTGATTCTTACTCTGAACGTGAGGGGGCTGAATAATCCTGTGAAACGCAAGGCAGTCATCTTGCTCTTAGAGCAGTTCAAGGCAGATATCTGCCTCCTACAGGAGACGCGCCTTCTTGCAAGAGACTGCCACCGCCTCCAATCTAGCAAGTTTCCTTTGCAATTCTTTTCCTCCTGCACAGAGAAAAAGGCGGGGGTGGCAATCCTGGTGGCACGCACATTTAAGGGAAAGGTGCTGGGTAAGATAGCGGAAATCAAGGGAAGACTGCTGGTTTACAGGTTTGCATTAGGAGATCTGACCTACATGATTGGCTCGATCTGCGGGCCCAATGAAGGCCAGGAAAAGTTTCTGCACAATGCGCTCACGGAGGCCACTGATACCATAGACCGTCACCTCCTGTTGGGTGGGGATTTGAACCTGGTTTTTGACAACTTACGGGATCGGTCCTGTCAGCGCTCTAGTCAGGTGGGTGCTTTATCGGCAGCGAGTCTGGCCCGACTGAAGGAACTGGGGCTAGTGGACACATGGCGCGAGCTTCATCCGGGTGAGACTGACTACACACATTTCTCAGCGGCACACAGAACATATGCGCGACTAGATTACCTGCTTGTCTCCACAGCTGCGCAGTCGCTCATCAACAGTGCAGAGATCGGTACAGCGTCCCTCTCAGATCACGCCCCAGTCATGGTCTCTCTCGCTGGGCCGAAGGGCCCGCGGGCGGGCAGGGTGTGGCGACTACGGGACTCACTGCTCTCCAAAAAAGAGGCAGTCTCCAGGATTCAAGGAGCCATAAAGGACTATTTGTCACATAACAGTAACGGGGACACCACGCTAGCCACTCAGTGGGCTGTGCTCAAAGCCGTATTGCGGGGTGAGTTTATCTCGATCTCATCTGCGGAGAACATAGAACGTCAGGTCAAGAGGGATGAGCTAACCTAGAAGACAAGGGAACTAGAACAAATCCACAGGAGGACAGGGGCCCGAGGATTTGGCGCCAATTGAAGGCTGCTCGCCAGCAGCTGGCGGCGCTAGACATGGACAGGGCAGAGTATGCAGCTTTGAGGCTGAAGCATGCATACTACACAGGTGGAGACAGATGCGGGCGGCTGCTGGCGCATAAGCTACGCACGATCACCCAGAAACGGGAGGTCAGGGAACTGAAGGTGAAAGATGGCGCCTGTGTCACCGGAGATCGGGCGATATCAGGTGCTTTTAGCGACTTCTATGCTACTCTATATGAGGCGGCCCCACCCGACCCGGAGGCGGAAATGGCCTTCCTGGAGTCGATCCCGTTACCGGCCCTCACTCAGGAGCAATCTGAGGGACTAGAGAAGGATATCCGCATAGAGGAAGTTATTTCGGCGATTTCCCGACTCAAACTTGGCAAGGCGCCGGGACCAGATGGTTTCCCGGCGTCCTTCTACAAAACCTTCTGCGCCCAACTGGCACCGCTATTGGCCGGACTCTTTACTTCATTCGCGGAGGAGGGGGGATCCCTGGGGAACTACTCGAGGCATCCATTGCGGTTATTCCCAAACCGGGAAAGGACCACACTGACTGCGGGGCATTCAGGCCCATCTCCCTCCTAAATGTGGACCTCAAGCTCTACACCGGGATCCTCGCCTCCAGACTGGGCCCTTGTATGGGGGACCTCATTCAGCCGGATCAGTCTGGCTTTATTCCGGGACGACAGACCTCCGATAACACCAAACGGGCCCTCCACCTCATTGAGAAAGCATCCCGCACACAGGGCGAATATATGATGTTAGCCATCGATGCGGAGAAGGTCTTTGACAGGGTGCACTGGCCCTACCTTGAGAAGGTGTTAGTGAAGGCTGGAATGGGACCCAAGTTCCAGACCAAAGTGATGAACTGCTATAAATTCCCTTCAGCCACGGTCCGGGTTAATGGTCTATCCTCCCCCCGATTCAGGATCGAAAGAGGCACCAGGCAGGGGTGCCCACTATCCCCTCTAATATTTGCCCTCTACATGGAGCCGCTGGCACAGCTAATCCGAACTGACCCGGAAGTTAAGGGGATTAAATTTGGGGCGGATGAACATGTCGTAAGTCTCTACGCCGATGACGTCTTGTTGTCTCTTGCTGAGCCCCGGAGCTCTCTCCCTGCCTGCATGGCCGCCCTAGAGAGGTTTGGCAGCGTGTCGGGCTTTAAAGTCAACATGACAAAGTCAGTGGCCCTTGATCTGTCTCTGTCGTCGAACGCCCGCACTGAGCTACAGGACAAATTCCCTTTGCAGTGGGCGACAGATGCAGTTCCGTATCTCGGTGTCAAACTAGCTCCCTCCTTACAGACCACGGTGGAGGTGAACTATACTCACCTACGACGGACGGTCAGACGGGAGTTGGGACAGTGGAAACATTACCCGCTGTCGTGGCTGGGCAGGGTAGCAGCGATCAAAATGACTGTTCTCCCCCAGATACTTTACATCTTCCGCACTATTCCCTTCGCTCCCCCTAAAGGCTGGATCAAGTTGATGCAATCGGAGCTCTCACAATTTATATGGAATGGTAAGAAGTCGCGCCTGAAAGCCCAGATAGCGATGCTTGCCCCAGAGCACGGAGGGATTGGGATTCCGAACCTAGCCACATACTTTCAGGCAGCGCAGCTACGTTTCCTGGCGGAGTGGGTCCAATGGGAGTCAGGGAAGCACTGGCTGTTCCAGGACCAAGCGGTCGCTGGAAGGACACTGCAAGAGATCCCGTTCATGCACAAGGTCCATAGGCCCCACAACCTTTACGCGTCCTTCATCACCCGAGTCCCGCTGGAGATTTGGGACCGGGTTGGGGTTGCACGCGGCCTCACCACCTTGCCATCACCACTCACTCCCATCCTTGATAACCCTGACTTTCAACCGGGGATGGATGGGAAGGCCTTCGAACGCTGGAAATCGGCTGGATGTCGCTCCCTCTGCCACGTGTACGGTCCCGAAGGAATAGTTCCCTTTCTGCAGCTCCGCCAGGAATTCGGCCTCCCAGAATCCGAGAGGCTCCGCTACTTTCAGGTTAGACACTGGGCCCTTAGTACGACGGTGAGATTGGAGGCGGACAGGCGACTGACGGATTTCGAATACTGGTTGATTACGCGCAAGTTCGACAAGCAGCTGATCTCTGACCTATACAAAAAGCTCACTCTCGAACACAGGTACACTTACAGCGCGAGTAGGACACGCTGGGAGAGAGAACTGGGGAGGTCCTTCACACACAAGGAGTGGGAAGGGATATATTATAGAGCACGACACTCAGCCTACCATATGGGGCTCAGGGACACTCTCACGAAGGTAGTGACTTATTGGTATTACACCCCGGAGCGGCTGTACGAAATGGACAGTAGCAGGGACCCCTTATGCTGGCGGGGATGCGGACAACTGGGTACCCTCACACACATACTTTGGGACTGTAGAGTTGTGCAGGACTATTGGCACCAGGTACTGGATGACGTAGACGCCCACTTTGACACCGAAATTCCACGCTTCCCCTCATACGTCATTCTGGGGCTCCCCAATGCACTGACCTACCCCTTGCGATCAAGACGGGGACGCTTGATGGCCATAGCGATAGGCTCGGCGCTACAAAATATCCTAGCACATTGGCACTCGGCTCTTACTCCCACGCACCAGGGCTGGCTCCATCGACTGTGGATGGTCCTGGGTATGGAAAGGCTTTCGCTGTATAAATCGGGAGAGGGAGCTAAATATGCTGAACTTTGGCAGCCATTTCTGGCCCTCCTGTCCTCGGAGTTCGTGGAGGTAACCTGCCCGAGATACCTTAGATTGTTGAGGCTGACACAGACGGACCAAGAAGGGAAGGGCGCAAAATCCGCCCGTTAGATTGCTAGACGATGTTGTAACTCCAACTGGAACGTGACCATGGACCAAGGGGGGAGGGTGAGGGGGGGCACGGGGGGGTCGGGTCTGTTGGGGGGGGGGTTAAACGGGGTAGAGGGGGAGTTGGGGACGGGGAGGGTTAGGCTCATTGGGTGCGGGGAGGGGTGTGGGGTTTGTTGTTTGATGAGTGTGTCGATCACCAGCGATGTACGGCATCTGGGGCGGGCTCCGAGCCGCACAGGCGAACGGAGGTGAAGGTATATAGAAGGAACGGGAGCGGTCTTCAGCTAGTACTGCAATGTTTGAAACGCGGCCGGCCCATGATGGGTTGTAGGCGGCTTGCTGTGTATAATTTTGCTTTTGGAAATGCAGTATCGTTCTGGACTCCCTCCACTGTACTCGAACCCTAGTTTTTAACGAACTGCTTGGCAACCGCCCACGTTTGTTTGATGATTATTCTGTGTTGACATGCTCAATAAAAGATATTTAATACTAAAATAAAAAATAAAAAAAATAAAAAATACACCAGGGAAGCCGGGTGCATAGGTGTGGTGATATTGTAAGCTGCCGTAGGCCACAACGGAGGACTTCAAAGAAGATGCCTCTGGAGAAGCCTGTGAAAGAGTCCGGTGAAATCCAAGGGTAGATTTTTGATTGAAAGAACTTCTTAGCAGAGGGAACAGAGTCTATGCCACTCAGAGGTGACCAGGAGGCACAGAAGAGCAATGCCCGCCGATGTCGGACTGTTCAGAAGTGTTGACAGTGACCTTGTCGCTGCAGCTGTGAGGACCAGTCTACACTGAGAATGACTAGGATCCATGCAGAAGCTGTCCTCAAGAACCAGGGGGGTTGATGTCCGGCGCGAGCACCAAGAAGCCTGGCAGCTGCAACTGGCGTGGAGAAAGAAGAAGGAACAACATCTGGACCATCAAGGTCCAAGGGACTAACCACAAGCAGGAGAGTCAAAGCGGACACCGACCAAGGCTGGAGAGCATACCGAAGCAGAAGAGGACCCTCAGGATGGCCCCCAGGTCAAAGGCACCGAAGTCGCAAGAGGACCTCGAGCAGCTTGCCAAGAAGAAAGGCCCACGGTGCAGAGGATGTGGTGAGGATGCTGTACTTGGTAGGAAGAGATGCTGGAGGCTGGAGCTTCTTGTAGCACAAAGATCTCTGGAGAGCAGAGCCAACAAGTGTGGGCAATGGCAAGTTGATGCTGTGCACACAGGTTTGGTCCCAGTAGTTGCGACAAAGGATACTGGCCTCAAAATTGCAGAGAGGACAGGTCTGGCCTTGCGGGAGTTGCAGAACCACCACCTGTGTTGCTGAGCCTTTCGAAGTCTGTGGGACGTCAGGAGCAGCAGACCAGTCAGCTTCGTTGCTGTGCCTGCAGATGCAGGGGCGTGACTCCTTTACTCCAAAGGAGATTACTTTGGGTGTCCTTGATACCCACAGGTATGTGGAAGATCCTGGAAGAAGCACAGACACAGATGACAAAGAGAAATTGCAGAACAGCGAGACCAGGAGCAACAGGAGTCTTCCTTTTTGCAGTCTCAGTTTCAGAAGATGTCCAGTGAAGTCCAAGTGTCCAGACGGTCGAAGAGTGACGTGGTTTCAGTCTTGAGTCTTGTCCCATGATGAATCTGGGGACCCACCCACAGGTAATTCCTTACGTCCCCTATGGGAAGGGTTGGAAAAACTCTAGGGTCCCTCCCATAGAAGGGGCTGGACAGAGGGGAGGATACTTCCATGTCCTTTGTACATTTCACGCCAGAGCAGGAGCCAAGGGCTCCCCTGAACTGGTTCAAACTGAAGTATGCAAGGAGGGCTCCAAATGTGCCCTTCAAAGCAGGCAAGCGCCCGCCACAGCTCAATACACCAAGTTCTGTCTGGGAGGTGGTCACACCTCCTTGCAACAGGAAACCTAATGTTCTACCTTCCCCAGCTCGAGCATGGCTCAGCAGCAGGAGGGCAGAATAATTTCTGTTGTCAGCAGCAGCACTAGCTTGCTGTCAGACCCTGAAAGGCTGAAACCGGTCACATATACGCTTTGTCTGTTTAAATAATTGATCAACTGTGAAGAAGCGGACAAGCGCTTACAATTGTTATAGAGAATTTTTGTTGGATTGTTATTCTTGAATCATTTTCTCCTATAACATTGTTATATTTCTGTACCCTTTTTAAAAAAAACAATTTATTTTTGGAGTATTATTTTGGAGTATTAAATACAAACATTTTCATACACACCTTCTCCCTCTCTTCTCTTTTGGATCACTTGCAGTGACCTATATAAATTGCATACAAATTTGAGATTGTTGCTTTGCACTATTGGTCTTATACATATAAGGACCTCAAATATTGTTGAAATTCTATGTGAATTGTATAATAACAAAACCCCTTGAAGGTATTCCTACCCTACCATATCCTTTTCCCAAACCCTCAAGGGTATATTGGGTTGCTCATTTGCCGTTACTCTATCACGGTTAGTGGGCATACTGACTTTCTGCAACCATCCCCTTTAGTGGGTATATTTTCTTACTGGTTCCATCCTGGTTATTGGGTACATTGGCACACTACTGGCATCATGGTTATTGGGTGTATTAACTCATTACTGCCATCATGTTTATCTGATAGAGACATCTAGCCGCATATTCCTCACTTTAGAATTTCCCCATGGCACGAGACTGGATCTGGATTTTTTTTTCACACAGCACGTCCATGCGTCTTTTCTGTGCTTACAACGTGGCTTCCGAGTGGTTAAGAGCTGTCTTTCTAGGCATTTCTCGACGTCTTGTCGAGAGAACCGTATTCTGTTTTCAGACTATGTTGTCTGGGTTTTAACCCTGCAGAACTTGTGATAGACAGATGTCAATCCCGGATTCGCATTCCGTATGTTTATGGTGCCTCAGAAAATCCCACAACTCTGAGGAATGTGGCTCCTGCCAGAGTCTTCAACTGAAGACATTGAAGGAGCGCCGTATGAAACTCCTGGCAGCGTGCTTTTCTGAGAAACCGCAGCGTTGTCACTCTTCACCGAAGCCCAGGGAATGGTTGAGGAGTTGTTCGGGTGAGGGGTCGCCACGGTCGATGTCAGGGAAGGCTCAGAGAACCCAACGGTTAAAACGGAAGTCTGACGTTGTCTCCCAAGCATCGGTTGAGGAGCACTTGCATGTCTTCCCTGCACCCCCTAAATATCCTGAGCTTGGCGCAATTCTAGACCAAATGAGGGAATATTATTTTTTGTTACAAAAGTTTTGGGGGCATTAGTCTCCCTTTAGCCGCAAAGACCCATGAGGTACCTGACTGGGTCTGCACAGGAAAGTTTACCTTCGATGACAGTTGGGGTACCTGAATCCGTTGTTGTATTTGATATGGTGCCAATGCACAGGCCTTTGGACTTCACACCTTCGGTGTCCATTCAGCCGCAGAAGTCAGCGACACCAACCCTGACACTTTGGTGATTAGTTGGCCGACAAAACTAATAGACGTCGATCCTATTTCTGACGCCGAGACGCCACTGAAGTGGCGTCGGACAGCTCCCGGAACAGTGCCAAGAGTGCCATCCTATTTGGGCTCTCCTGGTATTATTCAACTCTTGTCTGTTTTTCGTATGGGAATACAACATTTGTAAACTGTAGAGGTGAATATTAGGGGTTAAAACCCTTTGCATTGTGTTGTCTAGCCGCCTGTGATTGGGAATTGGCTGACTGAACTGGGGGAGGTTAGTGTATTAGAGGCATCCCCAGTGTCAGATTTACTTTCTCCACCTGGTATGGCACTGGAGGGAAGTGCCTCGTTGGCTGGAGTATTGAAGAGGGCAGATTTGGTGTTAAATTGCCAATTTCCATTAGTGGAATTATCCATGGATCCCTTGGTGAATATTCTTCATCAAAGCGAGGTGGGGGTGGAACCTGTGCTTTTAATGAGTCTCCGTTTGATCTTAACATAACATACATGTGTATGTGTAAAGCGCACATTCACACCTAAAGGGGTATCTTGGTGCTGAACAACAGATCTTTATTGTTACCTTCCGCATTTGTACTCATTTTATCAACCTCAGATGGATGAAAGGCTGAGTGGACCAGCCAAGATTTAAACATGTGACCGTGAGGTCGAACACAGGCCCCTGGAGTGGCTGCTTTAGTCCACTGAGCCACCAGACCCGGCTACTTCTTATGGGAGCTTGGGCAAATCCTGTGACCAGAGCCCCAGTTGACCAAGCTGTAGCCCATAGGCATTGTCCTGTCCCGGGTGACCCTCATTGCCTCCTGCAACATCCCACTACAAAAGGACTAGTGGTTCAAGCTGCTACAGCTTCTTCGGACCCTAATGCCCTCCCTTTAGTTTCATCAGGCAAGGAATCCAGATGGTTAGAGAGTTGTGAGAGGAATATATTTTCTTCTGTACACTCGATTTTGAGATCTCTTAACATCACCTGTATATAGGTAGGTTTTCGCATGCCTTATGGGATACCGTAGCGCAGAGGCTGCCTTTTCTATCAGAGGATTGAAGGAATGAGTTTTGCAAGTGGTGCAAGATGGCCTGGAGGCAGCAAGATTCACTATCAAATGTAGCATGGATCCCACTGATTCTGTGGGTAGAAGCAGGGCTCAGTCGGTTACTCTGTCCAGGCATGCGTCGCTGCGTCAGTCTGGGTTTTCGGAGCCTGTACAGGAGAGCCTTAAAGATATGCCATTCGGTGGTGTCCACCTATTTGGTGAACAGGCTGATTTGGCCATAAGGCGATTCAGAGCTGGCTGATCTGACAAGTCAACTTGAGTTATTTTGTAAGCTTGAGATTGGTGATCTTGTGTAGAGGTATCTACACCATTGAGGTATGATGTATTTAAACAGGTACGTCCAGGTTAGTGTTTTGCTTGATAAAAAAGTTATTGACTTAGTGGTGCCATCCTGGTTATTGGGTATAATGACTTAGTGGTGCCATTCTGGTTATCTGGTATATTGACTTACTGCTCCCATTCTGGTTAGTGTGTATATTGACCATTGCTGCCATCACAGTTATTTGGTGTATTGACTCAATGCTGCCTTCATAGTTATAGCCCGCTGGCAAGGGCAATACTGGTTATTAAAGGCCCTGAACCCCTATAATGAGGGAGAGGGCCTTTAACAACAAGGACTATAAAGCTATTAGAACATTCTACCCACTAAAGGTGGAATGTTCTAAATTAGAAAGCGAGAAACACAAATATAAACATTTGGAAATCCGGGCTTATACCAGCCGTTATAAGCCCAGAGCTACTCCTTTGTCTTCATTTGAGCTTTCAGCAATCCTGTTTTCTAATATTCGGTTTATTAATTTACTAGCTCCATCATGGTTATTGGGCATATTGACTTATTTCTGTCTTCATGGTTAATGGGTATATTGACGTACCCTGCCATCACTGTTAGTGGGTATATTGACTCACTGCTGCCATTGTATTAGGTGTACTGACTTACTGCTGTCATCACAGTTATTGAAATACTGACTCTCTGCTGTCATCACGGTTAGAGGGCATATTGACTTATTGCTGCTATCATGGTTAATGGATTATTTACTCCAGTTCACACAGTTTTCTTCCAGTTCCTTGCATGGCCTAAACTGGATGAAACATCACGTTTCACCAACACACTTCTGAGAGGCACTGGAACAAAAATGTTATAACCATAAATGTAGAGCTGTTACAATGAGGCCAGCCTGTGTCTGTGCTATTTTCAATGAAGTAATGTATTCAGACCAAAAACAGAGAGTGAACCCCTATCAAACCAGATAAGGGCTGTGGACCAGGGGAACAATACACTATACAAACAAACTTGATTCCTCCTCCCCCACAATATTTCAAGATTGCTTATATGTCAATAATAAAATTAACTAGAGCCACAAATTAAATATACAAATCCAGCTTTTATCAATTTATACAAAAAAATTCCTCAAATATAATATATATTTTGTCATATTCTTGAGTACATATAAACATAAGAACTATATCCCCATCCTCAAACTCACTTATACAAGAATGTCTCTCTCATTCATACCACGTTCGTACCACAGTTACCCAATACTCTCACCCAACTAAAACCAAGTAAACCTACAAAAGAAGATGAAACTCCTGGGCCCAGCAAATCACACAATACTAGTATGATCAACAATAAATTATTCATGACTACATTTTCTTTGACATCGACATGCTCATTTCAGTAACCCTCTACAAATTATCCCCTTCTCAATACTTAGGAGAGGACTATTTTATTTATTTCCTTTAACTAAAAACATGAAGAGCCTCGCTAGGTCTCCTGCATTGTGCTGACGCACATTTGGTGTGGGACTCCTCTTCGACCATACACCTTCTTCAGGGCACACTAATAAGTTCCACATTTCAAAACGTACAACAGGGACTTTGGAATGGCATGGAGACACCTAAATATATGTAGTATAGGCCCAAATAGCGATCCACAGGAGGACAAACTTGAATAATGTATGCTAAAGAGTAAACTTCGATTTAGTGACTTAAGTCTCTTTGAGTTAATCTCTTTTGTTGTCTTTTCAGCTAGCGCCAAGACGCCCAAAGGGCATTCGAGTGCTTAATAAAACGACCTAACATAACATAAAATACCAATTTGTATCACGCTTTCCTTCTTGCAAACCCTAAAGATTCTAAATCCAGAGGTCTTAATTTAATGAGACAGATCATCTATTGTATTATACATCATGTTGGTCTCATATCTTATAAAATTGACCATTCATATCACAGTTGTCAATTCTCTCTGCTGTTCAAAGAGCTACATAGTCTGGCATTTCCATTCTGTCTGCGTAAAAGCTTCAGATCCCATCTGCAAGAATTTATTAAAAGCGAAGATCACCTTCAGCTTTGTGTTGTGATATAAACAAGATCTTCACTCATGGGAAGGTCTCGCCATGCACATGTTGGTGCAGCAGAGATTACCCCTGTTACTGTCTTTCTATCACTGAGAAAAACTACAAAGTGATGATTGAAATGCTTGAATTGATCTATAATTGATCTGGACTGCATTCTAATTTGTCAATATGTTGATTGCTGTGCCATTACAGACACAAGACATATGGATGTCAGACTTTTGGTCCTGCTCAAATAGGAACAGTCCAGCTTTATCCCTACTGAATGGGAGCACAGGCCCCCAGGCATTTTCAGCTATATTGGGTCTCTTTAGGATAATGGGGCTGCGGGATCTATAGAAAACTACAGTGCCCCCATCTGGCATACTTGATGCACCCAATGAGTGCCACTATGAAATTAAGTGTCCATCAGTGATCAGATCCAGCAGTGGCCCAGAACACCTTAACCCAAGAGAGCAAGGTTCACTTACTTTCTGGGCGACTTTGCTGTTTGTGTTGCGAAATTGTTGGAGGCTCCTGGAGAAGGCGGGTTCCCTTCGTGCTTGAAGACCGGCTGGATCACCATCCGCATTTGGGGCAAGGACTCCAGTATCCAGGCTGCACCGGGACCCACTCACCTGCCGCGAGTGAGGGGGAGGTGTTGCCATCGCACTCAAAAGTGCTGCCTATCCCTCCGCCGTGTGGGACGCGGTACTGGACGACGACCGGGACGAAGCCCAGACAAAGGGCAGGCCTGTCCGTGTCTGGGAGAGACTGGACTGGGCCCCCCCATTTGACTTTGGTAACAGACTTTACCTCATCCTGCCCGTCCGCGTTCCAGGCCACGAGACCGAGGAGAGCTGTGGAAGCTATGTCCTCGGAGGAAGAGCTCAAGCTGGCCTCTTCATACACCACCCCTTCCACTCACTGCAATCTACAATTCAGGTAATCACCGGGTTCAGAAGTGATCAATCCTTCCCGAAACCCTCAAGACCCCCAGCCTTCCTCATCAACATCCCTATTGAACAAAAAAAAGAAAGATCCCACACTAACTGCATGCTTATATACTGCAGATCCGCCACGAAACATTATACAGAGCTGGCAGAATCCATCCTCAACCATGACATAGACATAGCCTTCATCACAGAGACCTGGCTGAACGACTCCTCGACTCCTACCCTGGATATGCTTGTACCGCCGGGCTTTGCTATCATCAACAAAGATAGGAAAGACCAAAAAGGCGGAGGTTTAGCAATTATCCACAACAACACAACTTATCAGTATCCGAAATCGATACCTTTAACCACAACTCCTTTGAATGCCTAACCACCAACATCAGAACCACCAATAACAGTTTACTGCAGTGCCACCTCCTGTCCCATCCCCCAGGCAACACCGTCACAATTACAGAGCACCTGTCAGACCTGATCGCCCAATGCTCTCTCCGAAATACCAACAGCCTCATTTTAGGCGATCTCACCCTCCACTAGAATGATAAGAACAGTGCTCCAGTACAAAACCTGAATGAGCTATTACATTCGAACAACCTTACCCAGCACTGCTCAAAAGAAACCCACAACAAAGGGGCAATCCTGGACACCATCATTGCCCAACATGACGCAATTACTATAGACCACATCCTTCAGGTCGACTGGTCAGACCATCACCTAATCCTATTCCACTTCTCTCAACCAATCAGGTGTCAACCCTCCATCAAAGACCCCCCTACATGGTCTAGAAACCTATCGCAGATCAACACTGCTGACTTAAAAGAAAGAATATCTTCCCTCTGAAGAAAATAGAAATCTTCTCAGGGGTCCCACTGATACTTGGTCCTTTTAAACCAACAAAGAAGAAATTGGCACAGAAGCTGAAATATAAAAGTAACATCTTTATTAACCTCAAATGAGGGAGACTACGTCACACAGAAGCCTTAGCAACTGAATGAGGCAGTCTAAGGAGTACAGAAAACTGGGGCCTTATATATGCTTAGGGTTACATAGTCAGCATAAGAACAAGGGGCAGTCCTGGCACATGTAAGCATGCAAAATGACTAATATGGGTCTGCAAGATCTGCTTGCTCAACAAAGTGGGAGGAGCTAACAGTTGCTAATTCTGGTGAACACATCCTAACATTTACAGACTAGGAACCGTTGCAAGGACAGCTGCAAAGGTGGAAGATGCTAAATATAGTTTGTTTCTAGGCAGATTACAAGAGCAGTCAACACTGAGAGAGGACAGAGCACATGGTGAGCACGTGGCAGCACATGGCAAACAAGATGGCTGCCAGAAATACAAAATGGATTTCAGCTCATGCTAACAAATCCATGCAATATTTAACAGATGGCCCTTTTAACATGAGCTAAAGACATTCCTATGATCCAGTAGGAACATAGAAAATATTTGCACATTAATTTTCATAAATTTATCAATATCCTAATTCATTGCTAGGTGGGCATTTTCCATTCTAAACATTTCATTAAGAGGGTATATGTGAGGTATAAGCAGGAATACAAAGGGAATGGAGCATCGGGGTCATCATTAACATACAGATAGCAGGAGAAAGTAATGACCACTATTATAAAGAGAATTATCATTTTTCTAGTCCTAAGCAAAAGCAAATCCTAAAACCGTCTAGTAAACATTTTCAGGGCACCTATGCATTGCAGTCACCATCTGTTTCAGGTTCAGAATAGCTAACAGGACATCTCTAATAAAAACATTTTCCAATTGACTGTTACATTTTCCTTTTATGGGGGCTAGAACATTAATTTAATACATTCAAGGAAAGGGCAAAGTCACATTTTTCAATTGCTCAGAAAAATGTTTTTCGTGCATAATAAATATAACTAATGCAAATATTAAAGCAACTAAACAGATTATTACAAAAATAATACTGGCTCCAAGGGACCAGGAGGCCCACACAGGGCCATATGAATTAGGACGGAGAGCTACAAAGGGCTGCTCCTCCTTAAAAACGGGACAACCAAAGGGGTACATTATTGACAAAAAGAAGTCCTTGGGGAAATTGAAGCTGCTGTACAACCAACCAGAGGGGAGTCTTCTCCCTGTGTCCGTTTGAGCCGCACAGGCAGGTTTTTGTTGTTTTCACGGTGGAGCTGCACAACTCGCAACTCAAGAATCACAGCCCAGTTTCAAGGGAAAAGTCTCTTCTTTCAGGATAGGGCAGTCACCCACCAGGGCAAATGCTCTTAGGGATCCTGTCCAGTGTCTCAGGCAGTGCACCAGTTTTCTTCACTTCAATCTAACAGGCACCAGAGACAAAGCACCTGTACCCTAAACTCAAGTCCTTCCCTAACTCCTGTATTGCTCGCTGGAGCACAGCTCATTCCTTGGGGCCACACATTGCATCCAGTGTACCCAGGTATCTCTTTACCAACAAACAAAGGAGCAAACTTGCATTCACTTTGGGACCAGAATTCAGAGGCCTGATGCTAGGATCTCTGAAGCAACCCGTGTGTCAAAAGGGGTCACCTCAAGCAAAGCCTCCTCGCCATTCTGGTCGGTCTGTGACTCTCAGCTGGGCATAAAATACTTGATCCATAATTTCTCCTTTCTGATTTGTGACCCCGTCTTTCGCCCAAAACAGTGGCAGGGGTACACAATTCATCTCAGGGCTTCCGCCTTCACTGAGGTCCTAGTTGCCAGCAATGCCTGTGCTGGTTACCTTCACTTTGGCTTCAAGCTGGACTGGTGCTGACGCTGACTGCCCAGGCTGAATCTGATGTCCAGGCCCCTATGGCAATGGTTGTAAGGCAGCAAATATCTATTGTTGGACAGAACAAAAGGTCTTTAGACAAGGCACAGAAACAGTCTATCAACAGAGAGGATAGTCTCAGAATACTTCCTAATCTTGGGACGCCCCATATATTAGCAAGGAACCCAAGAACCACTTCCATATATCTATGTGAGAGTAAAACAAATATCATCCTGGACCTATTGGCAAGTTTAAAAGGAACTCTTTGATGAACTGACAAGAGTAATACTTCACCCAATCCCAGGCAGGCAAGGAAGTCTGTTCATTTACTAAATTGTGAGGAAAAGAGAAAAACAACACAGACATACCCTAAATCCTTACATTGGTGTATTCCTGTGTAATAATCTGAAAACCATCAAAAAAGGAAATATTCTACATTTTTGCTCATAAACTTTACATTACTTGTACAGGACTGCAGACACTTCTAAAATGATTTCTTCTTAATAAAAGCACCTACATTGTACGCTTAGGACCATGCTCTCATGTTATTGGAGCAACAGGAAAATCTAAAACTGCTAATTTAACAGGGTTTCTTATCTATAAAACAACATTTCCTTCAAAACATTTTTTGCTAAGGAGCAAATGGGCACCTTCCCTACGTTCTACTTTTCATGATCCAAACTATGCAACATCAGCTCTAATAAGGACTGTCAGTTTATTCACACAGACTAGCTAATAAAAAACAAGCAATGCCCTTGCAAAACTATGTAGCATGGAATAACTTACAATAATGGTGTTATCACCTAAGACTTGTAGAACAAAAACTACCCACATCTAGTTCCCCTTAAAGATCAAAATATGGGAACAACAATCTAGACTACTGATCCTTTCATAATTTCATTAAACAGGATGGGCAGTAACATAACCTATATATTTATTCATTTTATTAATGCTAACAATGTTTAAAACAGTATTACTGAAAAGCCAATTAAATGTCTCATTGCTATTTCACAGACAACTTAGACAGGCTAAAAACAATTGAGAAAAAGAGAGAGCAACATACATTTTAGCTAGCCTTAATTTGTAGAGGAGCTACCATTTTGACAGTAGGAAACCTGAAACAGGTTTCACTTCTGTCAACACTATCAATCCCTATTTGTAGCAACTGGGCATAAACAAAGTTATAGGAGGTAGATAGCACATTTGAGAGAACTAAAAAAACATGAATACCCAAACCCCAATCCTTTTAGCAAATGTACAAGTGAAACATGAGGGCAAATGAAGTCAAATACATTTCATTTCCTTAGCTTCTGAGCATTAGTGCTGTATAAATATGGCAAAGCGTATCTGTTAATCAAAGTTCACATATACCATTATATCGTTTTCTATCATATGAGTACATAAAGTGCCTGCTTTTGCCAAAAAAGTAAAACTGCTCCTTCTCTCCCCTGTCGTCTTTCAAAAAGTTTGAGAGGTCAAAATGTCAAAGCAGACCTTGCTCTGGGAGCCATGCCAGGCTTCTAAATATAGAACTGACTTTTAACTCTTCCCAGCTGTCCAATTATGTGTGCAAATGCAGCCCCATTCCCCTGTTTGTCAGTTTAGAGTTAAGAAAATAACTTCTGTTCATTTTTTATACATATTTTCAATTATAAAAAGTGTGCAGTATACTTGTCTAACAATATAGAAGTCAGCCGTTTGTATTATACCTAAATGTATGCATTTACTGAGGCCTAAGGCAAGTTAAAAGCTGCTCTGAATGCAGAATTTCTTTTTAAATTAGTGAATTTTGCCCAATTTCGACTTTGATATTTGGGGCACTTAAAAATTAATATCATATCAATTATTTGCATAATAGTAATCCTCAGAATGTTCTCTAGATAGCCGAGGAGTGAGAAATCAAAAATACATCATATACACCGTTATAAAAATGAGTTTATTACGCCTGCGCAGAGTGATATTTTGTATGCAAATGTTCTCATTATGCTGTACAACACAACTTAAATTTAATTTTAATGCTAGGAGGTCACAGTATGAGCATTAAGCTTTATAAATATTAAAAAACGAATTTAAAAGCACTTATTTTTTTAAATAATGTTGTCAGAATTAATAAAAAAAATTATAAAACCAATCATTTTGATAATTCCACATAGGAAAAGCAAGCTTCATTCCTTGCCTATCATATTTAGACTCATTCATTCATAAGCCTAAGCACAGAAACCTCACTTGAAAGATAAACATTTTTGCACCACTTTTTAAAAGGACAATCAATAATATCAGAATCAATCAATCAATCAGAGGATTTGTAAAGCGCGCTACTCACCCGTTAGAGACTCAAGGCGCTGGGGGGGGGGGGTCGCTACTGCTGGAACAGCCAGGTCTTGAGTTGCTTCCTGAAGGCGGGATGGTCCTGTGTCAGTCGGAGGAGGGTGGGGAGGGAGTTCCATGTCTTGGCTGCCACATAGGAGAAAGACCTTCCTCCGGCGGTGGCTTTGTGAATACGTGGGACGGTGGCAAGGGCGAGGCTGGCGGAGCAGAGCTGGCGGGTTGGTGTGTAGAACGAGAGGCGGTTGTTGAGGTACATGGGGCCCGCGTCGTGGAGAGCTTTGTGTGCATGGGTGAGGAGTCGGAATGTGATTCACTTGCTGACGGGGAGCCAGTGCAGATTCTTCAGATGGGCAGAGATGTGGCTGTGGCGAGGGATGTCCAGGATGAGTCTTGCCGAGGCGTTCTGTATTCGCTGTTGTCTTTTCTGGAGCTTGGCTGTGGTTCCGGCGTAGAGGGTGTTTCCATAATCCAGGCGGCTGGTGACGAGGGCCTGTGTGACCATCTTCCTGGTTGCGGTGGGGATCCATCGGAAGATTTTAAAGAGCATGCGCAGGGTGTTGAAACAGGACGATGAGACGGCGTTGACTTGCTTGGTCATCGTGAGGGAGGAGTCCAGGATGAAGCCCAGGTTGCGTGCGTGGTCTGTGGGTTTGGGGGCGGTGCCCAGGGCAGGTGGCCACCCGGAGTCGTTCCAGGCCGAGGGGGAAGGTCCCAGGATGAGGACTTCCGTCTTGTCTGAGTTCAGTTTCAGACGACTGAGCTTCATCCATTCCGCGACGTCCTTCATTCCTTCCTGGAGGCTGGCTCTGGCGGTGTCCTGGTCGTTGGTGAGGGAGAGGATCAGCTGTGTGTCGTCGGCGTAGGAGATGATGATGAGGTTGTGTTTGCGTGCGATGGTCACGAGGGGGCTCATGTAGACGTTGAAGAGGGTGGGGCTGAGCAAGGATCCTTGTGGGACGCTGCAGATGACTTTGGTGGCCGCGGACCGGAACGGGGGGAGGTGGACTCTCTGGGTTCTGCCGGTGAGGAACGAGATGATCCATTCCAAGGCCGGGCCTTGGATTCCGGTGTCGCTGAGGCGTTGTCTCAGGGTGTGGTGGCATACCGTGTCGAAGGCTGCTGAGAGGTCCAGGAGGATGAGTGCGGCAGTTTCCCCGTTGTCGAGCATAGACCTGATGTCGTCGGTAACTGCGATGAGGGCGGTCTCGGTGCTGTGGTTTGCTCGGAAACCGGACTGTGACGGGTCGAGGGATCAGTTTGTCTCGAGGAAGGCGGAGGGTTGTTTGTTGACCGTCTTCTCGATGTCTTTGGTGGGAAATGGGAGGAGCGAGATGGGTCGAAAGTTCTTGAGGTCCGTGGGGTCCGCGGTGGGTTTTTTCAGGAGGGTGCTGAGTTCGGCGTGCTTCCAGCTCTCCGGGAAGGTGGCTGATGCGAAGGAGTTGTTGATGACGTCCCGGAGTAGGGGTGCGATGATGGAGTCTGCTTTGTTAAAGATGTGGTGTGGGCATGGGTCGGTGGGGAAGCCGGAGTGGATGGTGCTCATGGTGCGGGCGGTGTCTTCGGTGCTGACTGGTTTCCAGGTGCAGAGGGTGGCGGTTGGGTGCGCTGGTTTGGTGGTTGGGTGGTTGGTCTGTGCGTTGAAGCTGTCGTGTATGTCGGCGATCTTGCGGTGAAAGAACGAGGCGAGTGAGTCGCAGAGGTCTTGCGAGGGTGTAATGTCATTGTTGCAGGCGCTGGGGTTGGAGAGCTCTTTAACGATGCTGAAGAGTTCCTTGCTGTTGTGGGTGTTGTTGTCCAGACGCTGTTTGTAAGTAGTTCTCTTGGTGGTGTGGATCAGTTGGTGGTGCTTGCGGGTGGCGTTCTTGAGGGCTGTCATGCTCTCTGTCGTCTGGTCCTGGCGCCAGGTTTTCTCCAGGGAGCGGCAGGTTCTCTTAGAGTTGATGAGGTGTCCGTGAACCACAAGGCTTTCTTGCTGTGGGGTCTGCTGGGTGGTTTCTTCAGTGGTGCGAGTTCTTCGGCGCAGTCGGTGAGCCATTGTGCGAGGTTGCGAGCTGCTTCGTTGGGGCCCGTCGTGATGGTGGGAGGGTTGTGGCTGAGGGAGGTGGTGAGCTGGTCGGCGGTGATCTTGCTCCAGCTTCTGCGGGGGGCCTGCTGTGGGTGGTGGTGGGTCGTGGTTTTCTTGAAGGAGAAGTGGACGCAACTGTGGTCTGTCCAGTGGAGGCCGGTGGAGTGGCTGAAGGAGATGTGCTTGCTGGAGGAGAAGACGGGGTCAAGCGTGTTGTCGGTGTAGTGGGTGGGGGTGTTCACAAGTTGCT
Organism: Lissotriton helveticus; assembly: GCF_964261635.1. NCBI lineage: Eukaryota > Metazoa > Chordata > Amphibia > Caudata > Salamandridae > Lissotriton > Lissotriton helveticus. The sequence continues at coordinate 85,218,948 of NC_136067.1, read as the reverse complement.
TGAGTCCGAGGTTGGCAAGTTTGCCCAGCAAGGTCCTGGTGTTGCTGTCATTGTTGTTTTCCAGGTCGAAGTTGAGGTCCCCTAGGAGGATGTAGTCTGGGGAGGTGAGGGCGTGCGGGGTTACGAAGTCTGCGATGGTTTCGCTGAATTGAGTGCGTGGTCCCGGGGGTCTGTAGTTAAGGGTGCCTCTGAGGGTAGTCCTGGGGTCGGTGTGTATCTGGAAGTGCAGGTGTTCGGCGGCTGTGAGGGTGTCTTCCGAGTTGGTCGTGATGCGGATGGTGTTTCTGTGGACGATGGCGATGCCTCCTCCGGTTTGGTTGGTGCGGTCCTTCCGGGTGATCTTATAGCCGTCCGGGATGGCTATGGCGATGTCGGGGCTGAGGAGGCGTTCATCCAGGTTTCCGTGAGGAAGGCGACGTCAGGTGCTGTTGTGTCTAGGAGGTTCCAGAGTTTGACTGCGTGCCTGTGGACGGAGCGGGTGTTGAGCAGGATGCACTTGAGGTGATTCTTGCTGGTGGTAGGCTTGGCGGGTGCTGGGCCGGGATGGATGCAGGTGAATTTGCACTCTTGGCAGGTGAAGGGTCCGTTGGTGCGTTTCGGGGTGGCCAGGTAGCAGGCGGGGTTCCGGCCGGTGTTGAGTGCGCGGAGGGTGGCGGCGTCATATGTTCTTCGGGTACGTTGGCATCGTTGAGATCCAGGGTTCCTGGCACTGGGCGCGGTCCAGGCGCGGAGGCGAGCCTTTAGCGCGCCAGCGGCGCGGCCGAGCAGAACCACAAATATGCTTATAAAAAAGGCTTTAAGAAAGGAAATCCTTACTTTAAATGTTTTCCTGTTATCCAAAATAATGAACCTGATTTTTGTAACTTTTTAAAACAGCAGTCTGAAATACAGCATTTTACCCCGTGCTTGCCCTAACAAAATCCTCTGTGGCCTACAATTAAAACAACAGCTGCTGCTAAGCGGCAGTTAAAACCCAGCTGTTGTAAAGCTTTTTTTAGTGTTGAAATGGAAGCAAGTTGACTGTCTATTTAAAACTGAGGCATTTCAATGCATGTTCTATAATATGTGTTTAGTTCAGCAAAATCCACTTTACTCAGATGATGTGTTTGCCTGTTTATCTCTAACACAATGTATGTAAGAAAACTGTTGTAATTGTTTATTTATTGCAAAACACACAATTTAGTTTTTGAGCCTTATTTTATTCCTATTCAATGTGAATTCTAATTTGATCTTTAAGCATTGGCAGTTTGTACATGTGCACAGTTGCTTACTCTTATCAATCTAATAGTAACATGCACTTATTTAGCATATCATATGGTTCATTTCTGGATCTTTATTTAATTTTTATTTAATATTATTTAAATGACATTTTACATAACAGACTGATGACAACAAGAAAACACAAACAAACACATTGAGCTCATTCCAGACATATACAGAAGGGGTCATTCACTGAGGACACATAATACAGCGCGCTTAAGGCTAGCAATCCTTACACAAAGAGCGCGATTGCTATTTACTCACCGAAGTATCACTAATGGGAAAACCACAAACCACAGACATTTGAACACGCATTAACCCACAGATAAACACTTAGGACAGAAACAAAGGACAGCCCACAGACTGTACTTAAACCAAACCATTTGTAAATACTAGTTGTAAGTCGTATTTAAAAGAAGCGCTTCTCAATAGTATTCCAAAAGACTGCAAAAAAAACAGCCCAACAAACTGTTTTATTTCCAAGAAGCCAAAATACACTCAATTCACTAGCTTTGTCTGGCAGAACACCAAAAAATCGCTCTGCATCTCTCCATTTATAAAAGTGCGTAGAAAAGGATCCTTGTTTGTATTATTGTCATATTTTTATTCCCTGGGTATACAGAATCACCAAGGAAGAAATATGTTTTTATACCTAAACCTATTTAGGTATTCCCTCTAGGGGCGCAGGCTAATTCACTTCACATCTCACCATGGTACCTCCAAACATCAATACATTCTTCGATCAAAAAAAAAAATCAGGGATGTGGAATTCCTATAGCCCTACGACCGGGACATATTGTTTGGGGTCAAGGGCAACAATTTTTAAGGTGCATTTTGTCCTTGGGACAAGTAGGCCCTACCACCTGCAGCACAAACCCTTATGGCTGCCAGTTTACAGTACCACATTGTGGCTCAGGGAAGGACTTTCTCTACATTTAAGGTAAAGTGTGTGTTATATGTATTAAGGGGTCGATTAGGATGGCGGACGGAAATGGCTACTGTCCGCCATGGTGGGGGAAATTTTACTCCTGGCCGCGCCGCGGAGATTCCGCGTTTGGGATTAGGATAATCATGTCACGAAACTCCGACCGCGGCGGACGGATCATAACCAACACCGTCCGCGGTGGGCGGAACACATCCAACTCCGTCCGCGGCGGACGGAGTCCAATGAACAACCACTGCCGCGGACGGAACTGACCGCGGAAAATAAAACATGTACCGCCATACCTGTGAATACTCCGTGGCCGCAATTAGGATTAATCCGCCCGGACCACGGAACTCACAGCCATCCACGTCCGCGGCGGAAAGAATGCTACGATAACCACAGCATCACTGCGGAAGGCCAACACGCACAACATCCCTAGCGGCAAACAAATGTCAGGAAGTCTACCGCTAGTCCAAAGCAAACATACGAACATTGACAACGCCCCCCCCCCAACATCAAGCACAAGCCGCCATGACACGTCCCAATTATCCAATAATGCACACTAGTCAACACGCCCACCTACCACCTGACTGGCAACAACCATTGAGATACGACTATAAAATGACACCCACACGCTACCACAATCCTTTGCATCACAGCATTGCTGCTAGCAAGAGGCCAAAATCGAGATACTGCAAACTCACATAGAAGACACACAACCACCACCCTACCACACCCACCACACAAACACCCACCACACAAATCCTACACACCACACACCTGCACCCCCCAACTCACTCAACTCACACACTGAGCACCACACACCATGGCACCCAAAAAAAAACCAAATTCACGGAGACAGAGTTGAGGGTAATGGTAGATGAAATACTCCGTGTTGAGCGCCACATCTTCGGGGCCCAAGTCCAGCAGACGTCCGTGGCGCAAAAGAACCACATGTGGGACAGGATCGTCACTCGGGTGAATGCCTCGGGGACTGTGCCGAGGACGAAGCATGACATTCAGAGGCGGTGGCATGACCTGAAGACCAGGGTCAAGGGCATCCGAGCTAAAAACTTTGCCAGAGCCAATCATACTGGCGGTGGCACACCCCCGGAGCCCACACCCTACACCGATTGGGAGGAGAAGGTGCTGGTGATACTACACCCAGAGAGCCTAGACGGACTTGACGAAGGAGAAGAGACTGGTGAGTACAAACCAAGCACCACGATCAGCACGACATGGTCAGGCTCACACAACTGAGAAGAAACATCTCCTACGCCCCAACCCATGCACGTTGGACACCAACTCACTAACATGTCCATGGCTCCCAACAGGCCCCCATGCTCACGGGGAGGGTGGTGGTGGTGGTGGTGGTGGTGGAGGGTGGGGTGTGTGAGAGGCCCAAACTACAACTCCCAACAGGCCACCATGCTCACGGGGAGGGTGGTGGTGGTGGTGGTGGTGGTGGAGGGTGGGGTGTGTGAGAGGCCCAAACTACAGCTCCCAACAGGCCCCCATGCTCACGGGGAGGGTGGTGGTGGTGGTGGAGGGTGGGGTGTGTGAGAGGCCCAAACTACTACCCCCAACAGGCCCCCATGCACACGGGGAGGGTGGTGGTGGTGGTGGTGGTGGAGGGTGGGGTGTGTGAGAGGCCCAAACTACTACTCCCAACATGCCCCCATGCTCACGGGGAGGGTGGTGGTGGTGGTGGTGGTGGAGGGTGGGGTGTGTGAGAGGCCCAAACTACTACTCCCAACATGCCCCCATGCTCACGGGGAGGGTGGTGGTGGTGGTGGTGGTGGTGGTGGTGGTGGGTGGGGTGTGTGAGAGGCCCAAACTACTACTCCCAACAGGCCCCCATGCACACGGGGAGGGTGGTGTGTGTGAGAGGCCCAAACTACTACTCCCAACATGCCCCCATGCTCACGGGGAGGGTGGTGGTGGTGGTGGTGGTGGTGGAGGGTGGGGTGTGTGAGAGGCCCAAACTACTACTCCCAACATGCCCCCATGCTCACGGGGAGGGTGGTGGTGGTGGTGGTGGTGGTGGAGGGTGGGGTGTGTGAGAGGCCCAAACTACAACTCCCAACAGGCCCCCATGCTCACGGGGAGGGTGGTGGTGGTGGTGGTGGTGGTGGAGGGTGGGGTGTGTGAGAGGCCCAAACTACAACTCCCAACAGGCCCCCATGCTCACGGGGAGGGTGGTGGTGGTGGTGGTGGTGGTGGAGGGTGGGGTGTGTGAGAGGCCCAAACTACTACTCCCAACAGGCCCCCATGCACACGGGGAGGGTGGTGGTGGTGGTGGTGGTGGAGGGTGGGGTGTGTGAGAGGCCCAAACTACTACTCCCAACATGCCCCCATGCTCACGGGGAGGGTGGTGGTGGTGGTGTCGGTGGAGGGTGGGGTGTGTGCGACAGGAAACAGAAATGTCTAAAAATCTACATAACCATGTAATGTCCACATCACTGACCAGCTCTATCTTGTCCCTCAGGTGATCGTCAATTGACTGGGGAAACCAGTACCCGGCCGCCAGCCTCGCCTCCCACACCTACAGGACTCTCTGGTGACGAGGACACAGGCAGCTCCGGTGCGGAGGATGGAGCGGGACCAAGCACGCAGCCAGGGCCATCTGGCTCACAGGGACTCCCGGGACCGACCAACGTCGCAAGTGTGACTCCAGCGACACCTGTCTCTGTGATCTGCACAGTCCCCACCACCACCAGTACCACCAGTACCACCAGTATCACCAGTACCACCAGCACCACCAGCACCACGACTCCTGCCGGTGCCACCCAGCATAACCCAGCGCACAACGCTGGTCCATCGACCTCACACACAAGCAGGGTGAGTGGTCCACAAACACAGGCAACGGGACATGAGCCAATCAGGCGAGCCACACACCGCCGTGCAGAGGAAGGACAGCTACCCCAGCCAGTGGCACAGTCCCTACAAGCCCTTGCCAGGTGCCAGGCGTCATACGACCGGTCCCAGGCAAACGCTGATCGTGCACACCAGGACTCAGTGGACAACACTAACATCCAGCGCGAAATCTGTGGCATCCTTGGCCAGATGTTGCAGATCATGGGCCAGCAGGCAACGATGTGGAGGGAATGGGTTGCCCGGAACAACCCCACCCCCCTCCACCAAGTGTCGTAGCGCCACCGCCACCGTCACCTCCGCCTCCACCGCCACCTCCGCCTCCCCCGCCACCGTCACCTCCGCCTCCACCGCCGCCACCACCACCACCTGTGCCCCTGGCGACGGATGTGGCCCTTCAACAACCTGCCCTCCCAGCTGACTCTGTTCCACCTCAGAGACGGAGGGGCCGGCCGAGGCAGGAAGTGGCTGAGACCAGTGTTGAAGCGCCATCCACACGCTCCAAGAGGGGACGACCATGACAATGTCACTGCCTGTGCCAGACATTCACCCAGCTAAGTATCCTGTCCCACAGACAATCATTCCCACTGGTCTGCTGGACTACCCTGACACCCCCCAATGTGGTGTCAGCACGGACATTTCAACTGCCATTACCTTCAACTCCAACTCCCTCCACCCCACTTACTTGTAAATATTCACCAGCACAGAAGCACAACCTGTAAATAAATAGCACTTACTCACACAATGATGTTTTGCCTCCATGTTTATTCACATGATTGCCTTCAGAAACAGACGTAAACAGGTTCAGGGATGACAGTCGTACATGATCATGGCGCTGCGGGAGTGACCTAGAGAAAATCAGAGACAGCAAACACACGTCAGGAAACAGATTCACACACATCACAACACAATGCACAGCAACATTACACAAACGACAACCATCACAAAAGCATGGGATGAGAGCACACACATCATGGAGACTTGTATGTCCAAAGAAATGAAGACACACATAAGCAACCATCACAAACAAGAACACCCAGCTGATTAACCCCACATCCACACAACACCAGCAAACATACATGAGGCATTGTCAACCGCCACTAGAGGTAGTTACTCACATTCAAGGGAAGTAGCGATCTATGAGCTGGCGCCTCTGGTCCACACCTTCCTCCTCACCACTATCCTCATCAGTCGACATGGGTGGGATGGGAGGCCGAGGAACTCCTTCGTCTTCAGGGTCCAACAGCAGTTCTATGTCATTGCGTACTGCCAGGTTGTGGAGCATGCAGCAGGCAATCACGATCCTGCATACTTTTCCTGGTGAGTAAGGCAGGGCCCCTCCGGTCTTATCGAGGCACCGAAACCGAGACTTTAGCAGTCCAAAGGTACGTTCGATGACTCTCCGTGTCCTTCCATGTGCATCATTGTACCGCATTTCACCCGCTGTTCTCGGATTACGTAGGGGACTGAGGAGCCAGGGCCGGTTTGGGTAAGCCGAGTCGCCTATGTAGGGGGATGACAGAGACAAACATCACAACAAGATATGGTGGGTACCCCATGCAACACAGAGATCACAAGAGTCCCCACTGCACACTCACCAACAAGCCACGCTTGACCGGGTCGCAGATTAGCCATGAGTCGTGGGACATTGCTGCTCCGCATGATGTGGGCGTCATGTGCAGATCCAGGAAATCTTGCACACACATGTGAGATGATGTTGTTTGCCAGGCACACCACCTGCACGTTCAGCGAATGGAAGTGTTTGCGATTCCTGAACACTTGTTCCCGTGCCCGTGGTGGAATGATTGCAATGTGTGTGCCATCAATTGAGCCCACAATGTGAGGTATGTGGCCCAGTGCATAGAAATCAGCTTTGACAGCTGGCAACTCTTCCGGCCGTGGGAAATGTATGTAGTCATCCTTGTACAGCATCATAGCTGTTAAGACATCCCGAAGAACCGTGCTGAACATGGCCTGTGACATCCCCCCGGCATGTCCAACTGTGTACTGAAATGTGCCAGTAGCAAGGAAATGGAGTACCGCCATGACCTTTGCAGTGGGTGTAATCGACCCAGGATACGTCCTACGTGGCTGCAGATGAGGAGACAATTGAGCTACAAGCTCCAGCAACCGACGTCGATCCAGCCGGAATTTCCGAATCACCTCCTCGTCAACCATATCCTCCAGCACAGTGTATGGCCGATGCACATTTGTAGCCCTCCTGTGTGGGAGAGAGATGTAGCTTAGGTCAACTTGCAAACGACGCATACGTGTACAACTCCATCACATGTGAACCTTACTGACAATACTTCAGTCTTCACCCTAATGTTTAGTAGCCACATCACAGACACACATGCAACTGCATGCACACAAACGATAATTATACACACGCCATGTCATCAAGCACAAATGCCAACACCAATAATGATGTACATACGGTAATGACATGCATGGTGACACAACGTACAAAACACATACACGGAATGCATGTGTACCACCACCACTGTAGTCACCTCGCCAGAACAAGACACAGACAACAGATGCATAATTTGGCCACACAGCCGTGATGTACTGTGTAGTTGTGAAGATGTAAGAACGTATGTAGGGTCACACCCGACGTCAACACGTACAAATGCACATCTGTTGCCCATTGTGTGCCGACCGATGGGCATTGCATGGACACACATGCTACATTGCATGACATATGACCTTTCCCTATCACGCTCACATCCCTCATGACGCAACTGCACACAACACATCACGGTGCAGCGTCTGACAAGATAACATAATTGGCGCCGCCATGGCGGTGCTCAACTTCCGCTACTTCCCAAAGGCCATACGCGGGCAGCGTCCCTCTTCCCATTGGCTGCATGTGCGGGGACCGTCACGGGCACACATCGGCAACCGCACGTGCAAGCCTCAGGCACGGATGCTTCAGTTGCAACAATGTTCTATCACTGGCGCCTCCATGGCGGTGCACGTACTCAGCGGGGGAGGTGCAGGCCAAACACCCTGTAGATGTACGCAATGGACATGCCAGTTCATGACCCCCCTTACAGTCACCTTGCATCATCCACCGTACACCGGCCGGAGCGGCCGGGCCTAGGACGGCCGTGAACACAACCGCCGTGCCCGGCCATGAACACAACCGCCGTGCCCGGCCATGAACACAACCGCCGTGCCCGGCCATGAACACAACCGCCGTGCCCGGCCATGAACACAACCGCCGTGCCCGCCCATGCGGTTGTGTTCATGGCCGGGCACGGCGGTTGTGTTCATGGCCGGGCACGGCGGTTGTGTTCATGGCCGGGCACGGCGGTTGTGTTCATGGCCGGGCACGGCGGTTGTGTTCATGGCCGGGCACGGCGGTTGTGTTCATGGCCGGGCACGGCCGTCCTAGGCCTGGCCGCTCTGGCCGGTGTACGGTGGATGATGCAAGGTGACTGTAAGGGGGGTCATGAACTGGCATGTCCATTGCGTACATCTACAGGGTGTATAGGCCTGCACCTCCCCCGCTGAGTACGTGCACCGCCATGGAGGCGCCAGTGATAGAACATTGTTGCAACTGAAGCATCCGTGCCTGAGGCTTGCACGTGCGGTTGCCGATGTGTGCCCGTGACGGTCCCCGCACATGCAGCCAATGGGATGAGGGACGCTGGCCGCATATGGCCAATCGCAAGTAGCGGAAGCTGGGCACCGCAACAACAGGGCCAGTAATTGGCCCATTTCACGATCACGCTTCCAGGGCTGACCAATTGCTGGCGACGTATGCCACTGACACGTGCTGAGGGCCCTATATATGTGTGTTGGCCAAAATGACACTTCCTACCCTGGGGACCAGTGCTGCCTGTTCACCTCGACCTGCTGCTGCTGCTGAGCTGACCACCGACTGCTGCCTGTGAGCATCACCTCGACCTGCTGCTGCTGCTGCTGAGCTGACCACCGACTGCTGCCTGTGACCATCACCTCGACCTGCTGCTGCTGATCTGACCACCGACTGCTGCCTGTGACCATCACCTCGACCTGCTGCTGCTGCTGCTGAGCTGACCACCGACTGCTGCACTAGTGCCATACTCCGTGATCTTGCCATGTCGAGAGGCAAAGAGATCCGGTCTCGACCCTTCACCGCCGCGGAGCTTGATGTCCTCGTGGACGGTGTACTCCGCAACTATGGACGCCTCTACGGCGCACCAGAACGGGTGGTAAGTGCAGTGTGGGACATGTTGGTGTGCGTGAGGGGGCCAAATAATCTGGCCTATTCCTATCTTAGCTGTGTAGTGTGGGCTAGACATATGTTCCTGATTGTGCATGGCTGCTGACAGTTACGTCTTGCCCCTATGTGTGTGACAGGCCACCTGTCCACTGACTTAAATCCTTTTGTCTCCCATCATGGTAGGTCAAGCTGCACCTTCGCAAGGACCTGTGGAGGAGCATAGCACGGGAAGTACGGGCATTGGGGGTGTGCAACAGACGACATACACACTGCCACAAACGCTGGGACGACATTTCCAGGCTAAGCAAGAATGTAGCGGAAGTAACACTGGGCCTGATTCCAAGGACGCCCCGTCTGGCCCGACGCTCCATGACCCCTCTCATGCACCGTATCATTGCAGTGACGCATCCTGAACTGGCCGAACGTCTGAGTGCCGATCAACAGCAAACTAGCGGTGAGCAAACTGTCTGTGTAGGAAACCTGTGAGTGCTATGCATGTATTGGTGCACAGACACACTATTGAGTTCCGTGTTGCGTATGTATGTCTGTGATGCCATTTTGGTCCCATTGGGTGGTTCTCATTTGACATCCAGGTCCGCCATGTTGACACGCCACTTGCTTAGTAGTTGAGTGTTGAAGCACATCCCCTAGTGGTCCATGGCCCCATGGCAGGAAATGTGAGGATGACTGGTAGAGGTGGGCCATGTGTAGGATGAGGGCTACAAAATCTTTGTCAGCTATGTAATTTGGCAATCCTGTTCCTTCTGTACGTCAGTCTGCCCATGACTCACACATCTTTTATGTGCATTTCAGCTATGAGAGAGGACACTCAGCCACAGACGGTGGAGAGTAGTCGAGGAAATGAGTCCGGCTCAGACTTCGCACACACGCAGACTGACACAGAGGAGGCCAGCGCCGGAGAGGGGGACAGGACCGTCCCTGAGGACTCGCATGTGGAGACACCATCGTCCTCCTCGTCGGACACTCTTGGTGAGCCTGCACTGTTGTCACAGACTGGGAGTGGGCACTCATCACCTTCTGTCGGAAGACAGCACACAGGGCCCACACTTCCACAAACTGCACCATGTACTGTTCGTGGCCGGAGGAGTAGGGGGAGCAGAGTGGCGTTCGGTGCAGGCACCGCTGCCCCTGCCACGGTGAGCCAAAATGCACTGTGTGCTGAGGCCGTTGATCTGCTGCGACAGCTGTGTGTGGGGCAGACCAATATGACAAATGCTTTCCAGGAGCATGATAGGAAGTTGGGGCAGGTGGTGGCTTTCATGGAAGGGATGCATGGCGATCTTGCAGGTCTACACAGGACAGTGCAGTCATTGGCAAGCAGTGTGTCGTCTGCAATAGTACAGTCGCATGAACAGGGTGCTACTTCGGTTTCCCCATCTACACCACTGGATGTCTCAGGGGGTAGTGATTATTCTGAGCAGGACTCAAATACAGGTTATTGCACTAGAAGCAGCGTCAGACAGCACGTCAGGGCACGCAGGGCACAGACCCCATCCCCTAGATCAGCTAAATCTGTTCAATTAGACGACGTCAGATACACTGGAGTACACACACAGGATCCGCAAGTGTTGTTGGGGGACATGCCTTCAGGAGCTACACAGGCATTCAACACAAAAGGTACTCCCAAGGCAAGGGATACTCACATGTCCATGGACTGTACCTTGGACAAGGCCAGTCAGAAGACAAAGGCACCTACTAGGAGCAGGGAGACTCCCAAGGGCAGGCCCACAGCAGAGGAAAGGGACACTCCCAGGGACAGTGACAAGACAAAGGCACCTACTAAGAGCAGGGAGACTCCCAAGGGCAGGCCCACAGCAGAGGAAAGGGACACTCCCAGGGACAGTGACAAGACAAAGGCACCTACTAAGAGCAGGGAGACTCCCAAGGGCAGGCCCACAGCAGAGGAAAGGGACACTCCCAGGGACAGTGACAAGACAAAGGCACCTACTAAGAGCAGGGAGACTCCCAAGGGCAGGCCCACAGCAGAGGAAAGGGACACTCCCAGGGACAGTGACAAGACAAAGGCACCTACTAAGAGCAGGGAGACTCCCAAGGGCAGGCCCACAGCAAAGCAAGGTCCATCTCCCAAGGGCAGGGACACACACAGAGAGCAGGTGTCTACTGGAGACAGGTGCACCACAGACGACAAGTCTGCTGGCAGGAACAGGGCGGCGACCAGGGCACAGGCTACATCCAGAGACAACACTCCACCTAAGGATAAGGCACATCCTACGGACAAGGCATCTAGCATGGACAATGGCGCAATCAAGGACAGGCATACTTCACCCCTGGCTGCACTGAGGCTGATGTTTTCTACTAAACGCCAAACTGATGTCTCCGCCGCGGAGTCCCCCCATACCTCCACTCCCATCCAGGCCAGTCAGAAGCAGAGGAGGGTGTCTCCTGTTGTTGCATCCCCCATTACACATGATTCCGAGTCCAGGCGGCAGGCACAGAGCAAACGACATGCAGGCTCCAGCACGTCCCCAGAAACCAGATCCCCGGCAGCAGATGCTCCACCTATGGTGGGTGGTGATTGTTTGGCGTCCCCACCACTTGGCAGTCCTGTCCTGTCCAGGGTGCACTCACACATCCCTAAGAAACGCAGACACACACCATTGACACCTGCCAACCCCGATTTGGCTCTAGGTCAGCTATCCCCAGCTCCCAGGCCCACCCTGCCTCCAGGCCCATACAGCCCTGTGGCTCATCATTTCAGTTGTCACAGTGGCGCTGGTGCAGTTGACTCTCATGTATCAGATGGTGGCACAGTGTCAGTTGTGCCCTCTCCTGTTGCAGGTCCTGGCAGTGTATCTGGGTCTATGGCTCACGTGTCAGTTAGAAGATCTGTGGCTGTGTTGCACACTCCTGTTTCTGGTGCTGGCAGTCTGTCTGGGTCAGTGGCTCACGTGTCAGTGACTACATCTGTGGCTGTGTCTCACACTCCTGTTGCTGGTGCTGCCAGTGTGTCTGGGTCCGTGGCCCATGTGTGTGTCACTCGGGCTGTGGCTGTGTCTCACACTCCTGTTGCTGGTGCTGCCAGTGTGTCTGGGTCCGTGGCCCATGTGTGTGTCACTCGGGCTGTGGCTGTGTCTCACACTCCTGTTGCTGGTGCTGCCAGTGTGTCTGGGTCCGTGGCCCATGTGTGTGTCACTCGGGCTGTGGCTGTGTCTCACACTCCTGTTGCTGGTGCTGCCAGTGTGTCTGGGTCCGTGGCCCATGTGTGTGTCACTCGGGCTGTGGCTGTGTCTCACACTCCTGTTGCTGGTGCTGCCAGTGTGTCCGAGGCAGGTAGTTCACGCAGTCCCCCTGATTCTGTGATGTGAGGTGCTGAACACTTCACTCAAATGTTATTTCACATGGTGTGTCCATTGAGAACTGCGTGGCACTCTTGTGGTTCCTGTGACGGGTTGGTAGGGACACGTACTTGTGCAGCCTATGATGTACCTGCTCTGTACTCTACATTGCCCTGTTGATGCTCTGATACTGCATACTGCCCTCTCGTTACCTGCCTATGATGTACCTGCTCTGTACTGCGCATTGCCCTGTTGATGCTCTGATACTGCATTCTGCACTCTCACGTGCTGCCTCTGATGGAGCTGTTCTGTGCAATGGACTGTTGATGCACTTGGCCCCTCTCACGTGCTGCCTCTGATGGACCTGTTCTGTGCAATGGACTGTTGATGCACTTGGCCCCTCTCACGTGCTGCCTCTGATGGACCTGTTCTGTGCAATGGACTGTTGATGCACTTGGCCCCTCTCACGTGCTGCCTCTGATGGAGCTGTTCTGTGCAATGGACTGTTGATGCACTTGGCCCCTCTCACGTGCTGCCTCTGATGGACCTGTTCTGTGCAATGGACTGTTGATGCACTTAGCCCCTCTCACGTGCTGCCTCTGATGGACCTGCTCTGTACTCTACAATGCCCTGGTGATGCTCTGATACTGCATTCTGCCCTCTCGTTACCTGCCTATGATGTACCTGCTTTGTACTGCGCATTGCCCTGTTGATGCTCTGATACTGCATACTGCCCTCTCGTTACCTGCCTATGATGTACCTGCTCTGTACTCTACAATGCCCTGTTGATGCTCTGATACTGCATTCTGCCCTCTCGTTACCTGCCTATGATGTACCTGCTCTGTACTGCGCATTGCCCTGTTGATGCTCTGATACTGCATACTGCCCTCTCGTTACCTGCCTATGATGTACCTGCTCTGTACTCTACAATGCCCTGTTGATGCTCTGATACTGCATACTGCCCTCTCGTTACCTGCCTATGATGTACCTGCTCTGTACTGCGCATTGCCCTGTTGATGCTCTGATACTGCATACTGCCCTCTCGTTACCTGCCTATGATGTACCTGCTCTGTACTGCGCATTGTCCTGTTGATGCTCTGATACTGCATACTGCCCTCTCGTTACCTGCCTATGATGTACCTGCTCTGTACTCTACAATGCCCTGTTGATGCTCTGATACTGCATTCTGCCCTCTCGTTACCTGCCTATGATGTACCTGCTCTGTACTCTACAATGCCCTGTTGATGCTCTGATACTGCATTCTGCCCTCTCGTTACCTGCCTATGATGTACCTGCTCTGTACTGCGCATTGCCCTGTTGATGCTCTGATACTGCATACTGCCCTCTCGTTACCTGCCTATGATGTACCTGCTCTGTACTGCGCATTGCCCTGTTGATGCTCTGATACTGCATTCTGCCCTCTCGTTACCTGCCTATGATGTACCTGCTCTGTACTGCGCATTGCCCTGTTGATGCTCTGATACTGCATACTGCCCTCTCGTTACCTGCCTATGATGTACCTGCTCTGTACTCTACAATGCCCTGTTGATGCTCTGATACTGCATTCTGCCCTCTCGTTACCTGCCTATGATGTAGCTGCTCTGGTGCCCACTTTGCCCATGCTCACGCATACACTGTGATTATACCCCTATTTTGTACAATAAAGGTAGTCTATCAAGTCTCGTGGTCTGTCGTTGTCATTCCTGCTTGCGTACTACAAATGTGTATTCGTATATGCTTCTCATCAGTGGTTTCGGTAACATGACACTCCCCCTCCCTACGTCACGTCCCTTGCTGGTATTCCCCTCCAGACAGCCAATGGTTTGTGCCTTACCTGCGTCGTCGTCCATAGTGGGCCATGACTAGGACGTGGTGGATCGCGAAGAGCATCGGGAAAGCGTGTAGCGCTGGGTCCATGGTGGTGGTCAGCTTGCGGTGGGTATCTCTGCTATGTCACCTATGTTCGCTGTGGGGATTCCGCCGTGTTCAGACAGGTTGTTTTTCCGCTGCGGTTTTATGTGAAGTTTCCGCCATCTTGATTTGGGGGACGGTCTTAGACGTCAGTACGTACGGCGGGCCTCCGGAAGTGTTCCGTCCGCCACGTGGTCGTGTGTAGTTCGGCGGCGGTGCGTCCTTTTCCGTCGCGGACGGAAACTTGACACGTTTTCCTATCCTGATATGGCGGACGGAGTATCCGCGGCTGGCGGACACGGAAAAGGCTTTTTCCGCCTACTCCAGGGCCGCGGTGGCTCTTCCGTCCGCCATCCTAATGAGCCCCTAAGTGTGTTAACCGCTTCAGCGCGGCGCGAATTTCCGCGCTGTGCTGAACATTCCATTGGGCTTATGGAACCATGACGGAACGGTTCCGTCATGAGCACAGCTCAACCGACGCTCATGACGGAACCGTTCCGTCATGAGCATGGAAGGGGTTAATGCTGTTCAAACTTGTATATATGGTTAATTAACGCAAAGCCTTTATTATTAGGGTGAGCACTAAAAGTAAATGTTTTAAGCTCAGCCTGCACTACTGACGTTGGTTCCAGGAAAAAAAGGTGTACACACATTTTCAAAGTTTAATAATATGATGCTCTGTATAATGCACCCAGAATGCTCTCTGATTATATGCAAATATTTGCAGAAGCTTGAAATCAAGAGTAATGATTCTTTGCTTTCAAAATAAAACGTTCACAAAAACATGCATGTAAGAAAAATAAACATTTAGCTAAACTACTGTAAGATTTTAGCTACTGTATCTTTGCAGCATCATTTAGTAACATGTTGATGTATGTTAGTATTTCCCAAAAATATTCAGAATGGAATATCAGTGTAACCACTTTAAATATGAATATGGAAAACAGAACAAACAAGCAATGGCAAAGCTAGTGGGTCTGAAATTGGTGGTCAGCCTTTTGGTTTTGTCAAGGCGTGACTTGTTTAGGCATGGTTTTTTGTAAAACCTTAACAGTGTGGGAGCTGCTGGGTCCTCACCATTGTAACAAGCATTGGCAAAAGCAAAACAAAAAAAATGTTGGTCTCAGCACACATTGCCACAGCGGCTCTGGGCACTGAACAAAACTACTTTGTGTGCCAATATGCTTCTTCTAAAAGAGGAAAATACTGTCACTTACAGGGACGCCAGCTGATAGACAGACGGAGAGAGACAGAATAAAAAACAAAACAAAAGGTCATGGTTAAGGCCAGGCCTAATTAGAGGCCCATTTATTAAAGAGAGTCTCAAAAGTGCATCCAGTGCATATGTACAGTTTCCATGAATTCACAAGAATTTACAGAAATAGGCCAAGAAATAGTACTCCCTGAAAATATTCGTGAACTGCATTTTAGCATGAGCAAATATGCAGGTGTAGATTTGCTTATGTGAAAATCTGAATGTTTTCAAGTTCACTTTTCCTCCAACCACTTTTTTCCCAACCCTGGAAGAAGCTTTAAGTCTGCCAATGTCAGTAGTAAATTTCCGACCGTTCATACCCAAAGTACCCTCGGACTTCCACTTGAACGAGCCGTTTATTCTTAAGGCTTTCTTTCCTCACTCGGCTACACCAGCGGAGAGGTCGCTACATTCTCTGGATGTACAACGGTGTTTAAAATTCTATTTGGATCGCACCAAAGGATTTCCGAAATCCTCCCAATTATTTGTTGCTTTTGGTGGTCCAAGCAAGGGTCTCCCTCTGTCAAAGCAGGGGATTGCAAGATGGATTACAAGTGCCATTCTTCATTGCCATACTGCAGCAGGTAAACCACTGACTGGCAGGGTTCGAGCACATTCCAGAAGATCAGTGGCTTCTTCAACAGCCCTCTTCGCGGGTGTGCAGATTAAGGACATTTGCAGGGCTGCTACCTGGAGCAGCGTCCACACCTTTACTAAGCAATACTGCTTGGAATCCTTACAACAAGAAGATGCGGCAGTGGGCCATGCAGTCCTGAGGAACCTCGTCCACTAATTGGTGAGCTTTCCTTTCTATCCCACCTTCCGTTATTTTGCACATTTTGTATCTTTATGTCATGTTGGCTATTGCAAGGTATGTTATGACACAAAATGTGTTTTTATTGCTAACTGCCCACCCACCTCCCCGGGGTAAGCTCAACCTTCAGCAGATATGGTGACTGTTACACAACGGCAACAAAAATCTGAGGCTCCTTCAGGAGGGTTCTAAGGGGTGAGGCTCTTCTGATTGGCTGATGCCTAGTTTGGTCTCTTTTACACAAAGAGGAGGATATGCTACAAAAGGGAATGAGGCCTAGGCCTTTTTCTTTCTCTTTTGTACCTACTGCTATGTTCTTTTTGTTACCGAGACTCCCATTCCGATGACGGGGAATGATACAAAAGCATGGGAATCTATGAAAGTTACCAATACTGGGGAACTAAAGTTACAGGTAAGTAACTTGTTTTCTTACTGTCTTTCTATCACTGAGAAAAACTACTAAGTGATGATTGAAATGCTTGAATTGATCTATAATTGTTCTGGACTGCATTCTTATTTGTCAATTTGTTGATTGCTGTGCCATTACAGACACAAGACGTATGGATGTCAGACTTTTGGTCCTGCTCAAATAAGAACAGTCCAGCTTTATCCCTACTGAATGGGAGCACAGGCAGCCAGGCATTGTCAGCTATATAGGGTCTCTTTAAGAAAATGGGGCTGCGGGATCTATAGAAAGCTACAGTGCCCCCATCTGGCATACTTGATGCACCCAAGGAGTGCCACTATGAAATGAAGTGTCCATCATTGATCAGATCCAGCAGTGGCCCAGAACAGCTTAACCCAAGTGCTGTTTCAAAGGGCTTGTACATGCTTTCAACAACATATGTGCTGTAGCCACTAAACAATTAAGAGCCCGATGTAGGTAAATCTTATTTACCGACTCTAGAATACCGAATTTTACCGTCGGTATTCTAGATTCGGTAAATGAGATGTAGGAAATTATTCGGTAATTTTTACCGAGTCGGTATGATTCGGTAATTACCGAATCGGTATTTACCGATTCGGTAATTGCCGACCAGTATTTGGTGTCCTACATCGGGCCCTAAGAGAGCAAGGTTCACTTACTTTCTGGGCGACTTTGCTGTTTGTGTTGCGAAATTGTTGGAGGCTCCTGGAGAAGGCGGGTTCCCTTCGTGCTTGAAGACCGGCTGGATCACCATCCGCATTTGGGGCAAGGACTCCAGTATCCAGGCTGCACCGGGACCCACTTACCTGCCGCAAGTGAGGGGTGGTGTTGCTATCGTGCACAAAAGCGCTGCCTCTCCCTCCGTGGTGCGGGACGACGACCGGGACGAAGCCCGGACAAAGGGCGGTCCTGTCCGTGTCTGGGAGCGACTGGACTGGGCCCCCCCATTTGACTTTGCTAACAGACAATACCTCTGCTTGTACTGTTATTGCTGTGGGACATAGCTGATGGGCTTGCTCTGAGAGTTATTTCTGGGGCTTGTATAACTTTGGTTAAGTAGTATTTTCTTTAAGGCTGCCTATTACACACGTTAGAGTACATTAGTTTTTAATATTAGCACAGTCTTTGTTTACCATTGGGTAAATCCTCACCTTTAAACGCTCGACCTATGACAAGGCAGAAATCTGAATTAACTGCCCTGGTCACCCATCCCACTGCGATTGATAAAATGCTCCAACAAGCTATTGGTGCCGTATCTAGTGCTACTGAAAGCACAGAGAGGCGCCTGTCGCTTACCCCCTGATTGTACCTGAATCTGCGAACCAAGGGTCAGAGGTTCTCACACCTCTAATACTTGTACTACTGCGATCGAATCTCCTTTCGCAGAGATATCATGTGTGCAGCCTCTACCTTTGGAAGTCTCAACAACAACGTCTGAATGTGCCAAGGGTCCCAAAAACAACAAAGAAAATTAGTCTGAGACACACGAAAGTGAGGAGAGGTAAGATAGCTAAACAATCGCATGTAGTTGGCAATGAGGAAACTGTGGGAGCCCAGGAGGGTACTGACACAGCCCAGCACTCTCAAATCCCTCCAGGTTGGGCATGTCATCTACTGGCAGATCTACAAATGCACTTAGAGAAATTTATCAAATCACAGTTTAAAACTGTGTTAAACCGGATTGACAAAGTTGTCATCCTGTTAAACACCAAGGGACGTTGTGTGGGTGGGAACACCTGTGCAGCAGCAATTGAGAAGAATATTACTACCATAGATTCTGCTAATCGAGAGAACAGTTTGCCCCCAGTAGCCCATGCACGTTCTAAAAGCTCCTCTGTAGTGGGGTTTCCTCTTGAAATGCCCTCTACTTTGAACCCCAAAGCAACAGCTAGTATGTCCAAAGAATGCATAAACGAGGTTAATGTCCTAAATCCATCAACTAACACCCAGGGTGTAAGACAAAGGCACGAACAATTGACACTAGCACCTATTGGTGCAAACACAAAACCACACTCTAATGATATCAACAGCCATCTACCCTGTTTGAATTTGCCACCAGCGGCATCTCCCTATGAGGTTGTTCTAGCCGGGGTCCCGATTTTAAAACCAGACCATCCAGAATCTTATCCTAAAATAAAAAACAAGATAACCTTCTGGTTGAATAGGAATAGATCACTCAATGGACCTGAGCAGGGTGAAATATTTTTTGCCCGCAGGGTTAGTTGGGTCGGGTCGAGGCGCAAAGACGTCTCGGGGGACTGTGTAGTGATTAACTTCAGGGACCGAGGTGTAGTAAATCATATACTTGAGTGGGGATGTGGGAATATAGCTGGTACTATAGAGTCACTCCCACCGGGTTATTTTTATCAATCTGATGCGATGACCTTTATGGGACAACCTGACTATATGACAAGGGAAATTTGTACACCCAGGGGCCACAGGGACTACCAATCTCCATCTGGAGTGCATGCTGGGAACTTTTGTGTCCCTGTTAATAATAGATCTGTTTTCTTGAACTAGTTGATTGACTGCAACTCCCGTTAGTAACACACACAGAGACTTATTCATACTCCCATGGCACTTGTCCAGAGGTGACCAATAACGATGATAGATGCTTTGGGAGGGACGTATTGAGTTTTTCTCCTGTTTCGCAATCACCTTCAGGAAATATAGAAACCAATGGGTATTCCTCTATTCGAGCCTAGCTAGCTCTGAGTTACCCCCCTGCTCTTGGCACCTCATTAGTCGAGTGGCCTAAAACTAGTATTATATCCTGGAATATCGCAGGAATCAGTTCAAACTTGGATATCCCTGATTGGGGGGAATATATAGACATCTTTGACCTGTGCCTATTCCAGGAAACTTGGGCCTTGACAGCCCCTCATAGAACGGGATTTACTACATTTTCAAACCCCGCTTCTCAGGGAGCTAGGGGGAGACTATTTGGGGGTCTCTGCATTTGGGTGGGTACCCATTTAGGTTGTTTTGTGAATTTGATTGACACTCAATCTCCAGATATTTTGTGTAGCTGTCATTAATGTGTATTCTCGTCCTATATCAATTTCACAGACATCGCATACTCTGACCTTGCTTGACACCCTGCTTTCTTCTCTTTCTGCCTCTGTATATAAAATGATAGGGGGAGATTTTAACTGCATTATGAACCACTGCCTGGCATCAATTCTATTACCCATGATGGAGATCTGGTATGGTCCATTCCAGAATGTAATATGTATCCCGCTCGTGGTTGAACCCCTCTATGGGTGCACCTCTATAAGCTTACAGTTTCCCTCTCAATTAGAGCATGTAATGGTAGATTTCCTCTGGATACTCCTGGTAATTTTACTTACAACAGGCCTGGAAGCTGTTCCACCATAGATTACATCATGGTCAATGTTGAATTCTGGAGCTGCGTAAAAGATTTCAGGGTAAGCTCTAGGCCCGACAGTGATCACAACTCACTGGTCTTGTAATTGAAATCTCTCGTAGGACACAGTAAAAAACATCCTTCTGAGGAGCTAATTTAATAGCTGTTAATGGAGGGAGAAGAGTTAGATGCAGCAAATTTGTATAGGCAGAGGATAAGGTTGCTCCATTATACCACCTTACGGTTCCCTCCTTAGAGAATGCTTTTAGTCTATCAAATGACCGCTTTAGCCGGGCCTACCTTACTTCTTTCCAGAACATCCACCAAGAATTATGTGGTAAATTAGCGTTTTTTTTTATTCAACAGCTGATTCCAAGGCACGAGCTCACAGTAATAGTCAATGCCACAATAAATTATGTGGTTTAGCCAAACACGCCTTACTTGTGGAAATTAAAAGAGGAACAGCCCCGAGTATAAGAGCTGCTAGGGCCCACTATAAGAAAATCATCGCTGAGGCGAAGCGGGAATGGGAGGCGGACAGATGGGAGAATATTAAATCTGCCCTCAACAATCGTGACTTAAGGACTTTTTGGAATCTTGTCAAATCTGGCAAGATTGAGGGATCACCAGCAATCGAGCCCAATGTTAGTGAAGCAGCTTGGAGTCTCCATTTGAAAAATGTATATTTAATAGGCATGGAAGATACTTCTTCTGACCCTTCAGCCTCTCCCGTGACCCCCAGTGGTACACTCGATCCTAGAAGTATAGACAATAGTATTCCTCCATGTACTATGCAAGAAGCCGAGGTGGCTCTGGATTCGTATTGCCAGCGAAGGTACCGGGTCTGGATAAAATCCCTGGCGACTTGTACCGCAGCGAACGTAAGGTCTGGGCGCCCTTTCTATGGGTACTCTTCAATGCCCTTCTTCAGGGCACGAAGTTACCTCCAACCTGGCTGGGAGCAGAAATTGTGCCCATATTTAAAAAGGGCTCTCCCTTAGATCCGGCGAATTATCGCCCAATTAGCTTAATAGATGTCTCCCAGAAATGATATGCACGCTTTTTATTGGCGAGATTGCAGTCTTGATTGGAAGAATATCAGATCCTCACACCGTTACAAGCCGGATTCCGGTCTAAGGTCTCTACCATTGACCAGGTATTGATTCACTGAAAGACTGATATTATGGAAGGGGGTAGTCTGTACCTTACATTTGTCGATTTAAGATCTGCGTTCGACATGGTCCGGCGCGACAAGCTCTGGGCCATAATGAGAGCCATGGGTGTGCCATCATACCTATGCCACCAGATCGAACGCCTGCATAAAGATACATTCGCAAGGGTACGCTTTGGGAAAAAAGGGGAATTTACAGCCCACTTTCCGGTGGAAAAGGGAGTCAGGCAGGGTTGTGTTCTGGCCCCCACACTCTTCTCTCTCTTCCTCAATGGCTTGATTGCCAATCTATTGGCCATAAAAGACTTAGATTCCCCTAGTCTGGTGAATCGTATGATTCCAGCACTCATGTTTGCGGACGACACACTCTTACTCTCCAAGTCCCCTATGGGATTGCAAAGGACTTTGATAGAGTTCTGCAACTTTTACAAAAATAAAAAACCTTGAGATTAATCTCTCTAAGACAAAATGTATGGTTTTCCACACAAAGACACTCAATTGTCCAAATCCCCAAATGAATGGGATACCATTGGAGAGAACGTTCACTTTCGAATACGTGGGGATCGGTCTTAATGACCAAATGGACTGGGGGCCTCAAGTAACAAAAGCAAATCTTAAATTGTTACAATCCTCCGGTGATATTCTTAAGGTCCATAATAAATGCAGTTCGAAAATGGTGGGCCCCCCGATGGAAATCTATAAGACTCAAGCCAGGGGGGGGGCTTTACGGGATTGAACTGTGGGGCTACTGCTTTGATAACTCCCTGGTTTTGACAGAGAATAACTTCTTTAGATGTCTCTTAAGGCTCCTGAAGGGTACACCACTTGTCCCTTTGAGGCTCGACCTGGGAGTTGACCCCATAAGGGATATAATCGCCAATCGTCCTCTCCTTTTTTGGCGACGACTCTGGAGCACCCCCAAACTTGTCATCTACAGGGAGGAACTAAAGAACGTCTTGTCCACGTCTTGTGAGAGGGGAAGCAACCATGGCTTCAGCACATCAGACACCTTTGCTTTAAATTTGGGAGACCTAACCTCTGGAATTCACCGAAGGATTCATGTCCCCTTATTTCCAAGAAATCACTCTCCCTGGCATTAAAGGAAAATAATTTGGCGTGTCTAACAGAATAGCCTATTGGGTGTTTTAACCAATAGCTTTTTGGAGGTCAAATACGTTTATATATTTTAACAGATTCTGGACAATATCGAACCCCTTATGGCAAAGAAACTTTACCTGCAATTTAGGCATGGAACTCTCCCATTAAGGGATCTAACTAACAAATGAAGAGGTGTTTTCACCACTCCTTTGGGTTGTCCGGGCTGCACAGAAAAGAAGGAATCGGACCTCCATGTTGTGTTATTCTGCCCCCTTTATAAAAAAAGCCAGAGTAAGGTGGATTCGGCAACTATGCAACAACTTGGGTTTCAGGAACTACTTAGCAGTATATAGGATCCTGAAATATGATTCTACCCCACTGATTGCCTTTGCCACCTCAAGGTTTCTGTTTTTGATGTGGTGCACTCGTAGAGCTAGGATTAAGGCTATAGAAAGTCTGTGTAGTTAGGTTGCTGTATATCAACTGCTATGAATGACAAGTATCCCTTGTTTCCAAATATCATTGTCACTACGCTACATGCTTCCTTGCCTATTTTTATTTTTTTTGTCATTTTAATATTTTAGAATATGCCATATTTGTACTTCGACTCCGCTCGTAGTTTTATTCTGGTTTTATGTAAAGCTTTATATTGCCTATTTGGATTAATAGTTTTCAAATGTTAGTAGATTCTATATTTTGTTTTGTATTCTTCTTTTATGGCTGAAAACTGCCGAAATAAAGCTTTATTGACTGACTGACTGACTTACTTTCTTTTACTTCTCCCACAGGACACGGATATTAGTGTCTGGGAACTCCAAACTATTCTCAACAATGCTGTGAACAAATGTAAGTATGGAGTCCTGCGGATGTCCTAATGTCCCGCTCCTGCCTTGAGTATCAAACACATGTACAACAGAAGCAGAAAATTAGAGACCTGGGCAGGCTGTAAGAAGGTTTCATCATGCCCTGCGTTCTGTAGCTCCCCAGCTACCTTTGAACTTTGTCAGTTCCAGATCACATGGTAGTGTGGGGAGTTCCCTACGTGAATATATGGAGGGAGTGAGAGGTGATGGGGTGCATTAGTCGTTTGGTTAAAGCTATTACATGCAACGATATGGAGAAAAGCACCACACATCAGAGAGAGAGAGACAAGGGAGTATCTGACACTTGGGAGATGGGATGGACAGAATTAGACATGTGTCTGGGTGTGTCGATGCAAGGTTGAACAGGACACAAGTGTCATGGGAGTGTCTCCATGGTAAAAAACAAAAAACACAATTTACAAATTTGCAAAACATATGTATAATTGCAGTCCACATTTAAAAGATGGGTTTTCATTGTCCAGTGGCCAATATGTGCCTCTGTTACCATTCACATGACTGTCTAATTGTAACCTATGTGCCGGCCTCCCCTTCCTACCACCTGAATACCCCATTCCTCCCTGAAGACACCTGCTCCACTCCTCTATAGGTGGCATGCCCATCAGATCTTCTGTTGCCTTTGGCTGTTTGTGCCAATCCTGTATTTTTGCCCATTGGTCCTTCTTGTGCAGTTCTTTGAGCCTTAGTAATCCGAGTATAGCTCTATATGGCTGGCATTCAGTTAAGATTTGCAGAACTAGAACTGACCCTGACCTTTGCCCCCAGACAAGGACCTGAAGACAGGTGGCTTCAGCATGGCATCCTGCCGCCAGATGGTCAACCTACTGGATGTATCCTTCCATGGTGTCTAGTTCATTTATTTGTAGTTTTTGTCATAGTGTGAACAATGAACGCAAGTGGGGTGTCAAAGCACTTAACAAAGCATACAATACAATCATAGAAGAAGAGCCATGACCACGAATCATGAACAGGAGAAAGAACAGTCCTGGTCTATCTAAAGATGAACATAGTCAATATTAGATCTGTAGAACAGAACTTACGTTAATGGAAAAGTATTGTCTTTTTCTGCTTGCTCAGTGGACTCATTTATTCACTCTACAAATCTGTGTTTGATGTCATGGTCACAGGTTCAAATCCATGCAGGTCCACTCAGCCTTTCAAGCTTCTGAGATCGATAAAATGATTATCATTCGGTTGGTTGACAATAAACAAGGTGCGTGATTATCCATACTATTATTATAAAGAGAGAGCCCAAACCTTTGAGGCGGGTAATCTCAGGAACCACAGCACCAATCACAACACCCAATACAGCGTTGGAAAGAGCAGCTGCAGCAGAAGGACATAGGCTATGCAGACGGCCACCAGATATTTTTTTATTTTTTATGCAGAGTTTTATATAGCGCGAACTTGACCCGAACTGAATCAGGTATCAGAACGCTTTACATAGCACCAGTTACGTTACATGAGGACACACATTCATTTTTGTTAGGCACGGGGAGATTAAGTCATTTGCCCAGAATCACAGGATGTTTGGCGTCGTTACCAAGACTCGAACCCAGATCCCCAGGTCCGAGGTCGAGCGCCTTAGCCGTTAGGCCAACTCCTCTATACATATAAAAGGTAAAAGAACAGTGCCAGCAAAGTAGTCCCTTGTGGGCGTGTCTGCGTTGTGCTGTGGGCGTGGGCTGGGGGCGTGACTAACGCTGGGGGCATGTGGTACGGCCATCACATCGTGGGCTGTGGGTGTGTGCTGGGGCGTGACAAATGCTGGGGGCGTGTGTCCGCCCTTCATGCCATGTGAACGCAATTACGCCGCATCAAGGGGCACGTTGGGGGTGTGAGAAACGCTGGGAGCGTGTGCTACGTTCCGCCCTTCATGCCATGTGGGTCGTACATTAATGAGAAGCTGTGGCCGTGTGCTGGGGGCGTGACAAACACGTTCACCTGGAGGCCTGGTAAGTAACATTACTGCAGCCTCTCCTGCGCACTGTTACTGAACTCTCTCATTCAACGAAATTACACGCGGCTGCTACCATCAACGAGGGCTCTAGCCGGGCTTAGGCGGCGGATCACTACACTAATTACACGCGCCTGATAACATCAACCAGGGCTGCAGCTGGGCCTCAAGCGGGGGGAACACGCGCCTGCTAACATCAAACAGGCCTGCATCTGGGCCTCAAGCGGGGGAACACGCAAATGAGCGTGTCTGCAGCCTCTCCTACTCGCTGTCACTCAACTCTCTCATTAAACGGATTTACCCGCGGCTGATAACTCTCTCATTCAACAACATTACACACGCCTGCTAACATCAACCAGGGCTGTAGCTGGGCTCAGGCGGCGGATCACTACACCGCAGCTGGGCCTTCTCCGTCCCTATTCTAATGAAGCAAAAAATGTTGTCTACCGCGAGATTTTAAAATAAATTGCCCTTGCCAAATACACACATTACACACATTCTATTTCATACCCGGACAACGTCGGGACGGGCTGCTAGTATGATATAAGAGAGTAAGAATACATGAGGAAACACAACAGAGGAACAATGACGATGAAATAAAAGTCTTAGTTATCTTGCCTTTTTAAGTCTGATCTCAGTTTGTTTTTATTAGATAGATGTCAATTAGAATCATGGGTAAGTGACAGATTGTGATAGGCAGTGGGAGAACTACAAGGGGGTAAATGTCTTCAGAAGATCCTTCTTGGGATCATTTTAGAAAGGGTTTGGAGAATGAAATATTAAATACATAGACATTTGTGACCCAGCTTCATGGTCGGATTGGTAAGGCAGGCGGTTAACATAAGCCCAATGCTTTGAATTAGGTTCTGGTGTAGTCTTTTACTCTCTGTGACGGCTGCTTCATGATCGACCTCCACCCGTAGATTCAGCAGAACTTCCAATCAATTGCGGTATCTGCTCACCTTCCTTGAAATGTAAATGTGGATCTGTTTGGGCGGAGTCTCCTTCTTTTGGCTGCAGTCTGGTTCGCCGTACGAATCCGCTCCAATGGGGGCTCGACAAAATATTACATCAACACA
Source organism: Lissotriton helveticus (assembly GCF_964261635.1). Lineage (NCBI taxonomy): Eukaryota > Metazoa > Chordata > Amphibia > Caudata > Salamandridae > Lissotriton > Lissotriton helveticus. The sequence continues at coordinate 85,192,399 of NC_136067.1, read as the reverse complement.
AACTGCCTAGCAATACATAGCAGAGATTTGCGACCAAGTTCCATGGCCAGATTGGTAAGGTGGACAGTGGGCCGGTATCTGAGTTACAGCTGTGGGCCACTATTCTGGGCAAAATAGAAGCTGATTTTGGCTATGTCTGTGCTGTTCAGATGCTGCCAGCAGCCCAGTGGGGACCTGAGCGGACTTAACATAGGCAGATGGGCCTCCATTACCTCACTATTACCATGTGAGGCGGTGTCATTTTCAGTCTCTCGTTGGGCCTTCCCATTAATATATGCAGATTGAGCTGAGGCAGGGGGCCTGAGCAGTGGTCTCACTTATATTTAGGTGTAGTTCCCCAGTGTGAACTAATCGGTGCACTGATCCGTGCACAAAGAGTCCTGGCAGCATTTGCATTTTTATCTCCGTGAAGTTAAAAACACATCACTCCATTTGACAACCCTCCCCCTTCATTTCATAATACTTAAAACAGTGAAGCAGTGTTTTGCAAAAAGGTTCAGTCTGCAAATGTAGGCCACTTTTTTGTGTGACTGGCCCAATTTTGCATCCCAATCCAATCCAGACCAGCTCTCTCATGCCTCTGGGAATTTTAGATTTTACCTCAGATGTCTTTGTAGGGGCTTACCACTGCCTTTAAAATACATCCGGGGACCAGATGTTACTTGAACACGAAATACCTTAAAAAACCAAGAGTCATAAGGCATTTGGCAAAACAGAAAGAGTTTGTTTAATTTAACATTGCAGCCGGGATAACAGTTACAGGCACAGGCTCTGAGGACTGGCTCAATTTACATCCAGGTGGCATTTTTCTTAAATACAGTTTTCATCAGGTTGTAAAAGTTCTCCCGCAAACCTCATATGGAGAGGAATGTTGGTTGCTGCCTTACAGTCATAAATTAATTGTCAAATGGTACCACAGGTGCGCCTCGACCTAGTGTGTACATGGTGTGGCTGGTGGTATATGTGTCAGATATCTGGCGTGGGGAGCGTATGATCACTACATGTGCTAGGTCCTCATAGGCTATGTGTTCTTAACTCATTTGACATCTGACTTTATGGTGCTTTCCGAACGCACGTACCGCTTGAGGAAGTGTGTGGTTTATTGAGGGCAGTCTTCCCTGACCATTGTGTTGTCACTGTGTCTATCTGTGGGATTGATCAGGAGTTTGTATGTCCGCCAGCTATGCACCCTCCCACCTGTAACCTATAAATCAGTGACACCGGGCCTAAGAGCATACCTGACTATGTATTTGAAAGTCGGGTGTTGATGTGGCATTCACAACAGGCGATTGTGTTAACAGGTACATGATTTTGTTTTCATAAATGATTGTATTGTTTCTCATATTAGCATCATTGATTTCCATATTAACACAGAGAGTAAGAGAGTTGTGATCAGATATCTGGGGCATTAGGCACAAGTCAAGCAGTAGAGGGAACAGCTTTAAAAAGAGCTGTCCTGTTTTACGGACTTTAGTGGTCGTGTTGAAGTCAGATACTGAAATACTGACCTCTTGGTCTTCAGTCTAGGGAAGTACCTGGCAGTGAGGCTGCTGGGAAATTAGTAGGTGTCTAGGACATTAAACATGGCAAACACAATACATAATGTTTTTCAAAACATCAAATAATCACTAAAGTTGATGGCTGTTACTTATTGAAGTAAAACTAAAAATCAGAAGATGCAAAAAAAAATGTTTCTTTTTAGTGAGTAAATAAAAAGGGTTAAGAAAAAGAATGTAATGTGCAGTAGAAACAGCTGTTTTCAAAAGACCACCAGTGATTGAATGCTGGGACTGGAACCGTTTGTGTTGGATGCTGGGGCTGGGACCATCAATGATTCGATGCTGGGGCTGGGACTCTGAGTAATTAGATGCTGGGGCTGGGACTCTTAGTAATTGGATGCTGGAGCTTGAAGGCATAAGCATCATCAAGATTATTATCCAGGCTTTAAGCGGGCTAGATCTCTCTGGATCTCAACTTGAATTCAATTCAAGTAATTAAATAAACACATTGAAACGGATCCCTATCGGGTTCTGCACTCATGTCCTTAACTTTTCCTCAGTGAAACCAAACCTGATATTATGTTTGTCACTGAGACATGGCTCAATGAGGGCTCAAACCCAACCATCCCCGCTGCCATCCCCGTGACCCGGCGTCAGGGGTGGCGGTGTGGCGATCATTCATAAAAACATCCTCCCTTGCCAGCCATTACCTATGGAAGAGCTCGAGGGAGCCGAGAGCCTTGGCTTCCTTCTGACGGTTTCCGCTCACCAGTCTATTGCTGGGGCGGTAATATACCGTCCACCTAGGCCGGAAGGAAGGTTCTAGAGTCTTTCAGCCATGCCCTCTTCCCAATAGCGGCTAAGTACAATCAGTGTCTAGTCCTTGGAGATTTCAACATACACTTGGATCAATCGATGGACTCTGAGTCCATGAAGTTATGTGAATCTCTCAGTATCTTTCACCTGACTCCTTATGTTTCATCCCCCACCCATGAAAAGGGCCACATCCTGGACCAGATTTTTTCTACAGCTAAGATTGAAACAGCTCTGCCCCTCCCTCTTTTCATATCTGATCATTTTTTGCTCACCTTTTAGATAGGCAAGGAACCAGGTAGGTGTCAGTCCTATTGCAAGCAGCGAGCTAGTAGCTATCAATCCTATGAGCAACTAACTCTGGCGGCCTTAGCTGCTATACTTAATCAGCACCCCATTCCCACTAATGGTACGCTAGAGCATGATGTGCTCTCATTGGAAGGGTGGCTCCAAAAATGGACTACACAACTTGCCTCGGCCAAAATTCGAGTAGCCAAGCAAGGCAGAGCTTCGGCTCTGTGGTTCACCGAGGCACTTAGGAAAAGCAAAAGTGTTTGTAAGTGCCTTGAACAAATTTGGAGGAAAAAAATCAGTCACTGAGTAAAATCATCTATAAATCGGCGTTGAAAGCAACTATGTCTGAGTCCATGAGGAAAAGAAATCCTTTCTGGCCTCTAAAATTGAATGAGCCGAGAACAGTAGTAGGGAGCTGTTCAAGATCGTTAAGAACTTTTCTTCCCCCAATGTCATAAAAAGCCCTTTTACCCCCACCTATGAATGGACGAATAACATTGCACAATATTTTTACAACAAAGTTAAAACTATCCAGGATTCATTTGATGCTGTGACCCCGGATAGCAAGGACAACACTGGCTTGCCCTTCCCCATAAGCCCAGTTGTAGATGCTGTCCTGTTGGAGTTTCCACCTGTACCTATGGTCACTTCACTAAAAATTATGAAGGCATTGAAATCTGGCTCCCCTTCTGACCCTGGTCCTGCCAAAATGTTGCCATCCATCGCTGAGGTACTGAATCCTACCATTAACAGAGTTCTGAATGTATCCCTGTCTGGGGGTGTGATGCCAGACAGTTGGAAACATGGAAAGATTCTCCCGCTTCTTAAGAAAACCTCAGCTGATCCTTTTGTAGCCAGTAATTACAGACCGATATCTCTGCTGCCTTACTTCTCCAAGGCCTTGGAGCAGTACATTAACACGGTCATTACTGACTCTGTAGAGGCTACCCATGTCTTGCATCCAAGCCAGTCTCGGTTCAGAGCCAATTTCAACAGAGACTCCCTTACTAGAAGTCTCTGAGATTATCAAAACTACCCTGGACTGAGGAGGGAAAGCTGTGCTGATACTGCTGGACATATCGGCGGCTTTCGATACCGTGCCCCACAATCTCCTTCTGCGCAGACTACAGGACTGCGGCATTGGGGGCACGGTCCTTAGGTGGGTCTCCTCCTTTTTGGAAAGCCGCCTCCAAACTGTCTGTTCACCTCCCTTTTCGGCAATCATTCCTCCAACCCTGTTTAATGTTTATATGGCCCCTCTTGCTCCTATAGACGAACAGCACGGAGCAAAAGTTGTCTCTTACGCCGACGACACGCAACTGTTGTTCACGTGTGAGAAAGATGCGGCGTTAAGAGGCAACGAAATCAGCACGTGCCTGACCAAGGTGTTTGCCTGGTTCAAACACAACCAACTGCTATGTAACTCAGATAAGTCTGGGATTATTTTTTGGGGACACACTCCTGGGGCTGAATGGCGCAAATGGTGGCCCTAGGATCTGTCCCCCCTATAAGCCCTGCGGCCTTCGTAAAAAACCTTGGGGTGAAACTGGACGCAGACATGGCTATGAAGTCCCAGGTCCAGTCTGTGGCCGGCACCTGTTTTGGACTGCTAAAAATGATGAGAAATTTCCTCCCCCTATTCCCTATTGTGCACAGGAAAACCATGGTCCAAGCCTTGATCACGTCACGGCTGGACTATGTTAATGTGCTATACATGGGCCTCCCTTAATACCTACTTGGCTGTCTACAGGTGGTACAAAATGCGGCGGCTAGGGCCATACCTAGGGTTGGCTCCAGGACACACATGGGCCCTTGCCTAAGGTCCGTGCACTGGCTCTCAGTGAAACACAGGGTCAAGTTTAAAGCCCTGGTGCTAGCCTTTAAGGTTCTTCACAATATTGGAGCACCCTACATTAGGAATAAAATTCAGCTCTATACTCCATCCAGAACTCTACGTTCATCGACACAGCATCTGACGATCGTGCCCAAGTTATTTCGGTCCTGAAAGGTGGGGCGCTCCTTCCAAGTGCCTCCCTCTCTGAGACAGATGCAGGACCTCCTTGGTTTTAGGTGACTCCTGAAGACCTGTCTCTTCCTACAGTAGAGGAGGCACCTTCTTGTTTTCCATCTGCATTGCTTTGTCAAGGGTTTTTGCGACAGTGCCAGGACACTCCCAGGAGTAGCGGCGCGCTCTATAAATACCCCTTAACTTTAATATTAACAAAACACTGATCAATTTTTGAACAATTAATGCACACAAAGTTAAGGACATCCAGGCCAACGATTTAGTTCTGGTTTATATTTGACGTAATCTTTCATTCCTTGAGATTGGTTGCTATTTCTAGGATGTTGGGTTTCTGTATTTTTTTCCTGCAGCATACATCTCCAGCATTGGATCTTTCAGAGATTCATATGTGTGAATTTGTCCCCGTTGTCAAAGTAGGAGTGCCACAGTACCAATATGAATCACTATGATAGGCTATAATGGCTATGGAAAAAGTCACTTTAATAGCCTATCCATGTCCTTTTGTAAAACAAAAAGGACCAAGGTCGCACTATAGCCAATCGGGGAACAACACCCTCTAAAACACTCCCAACTGAGGCTGAGTCCCTCAGATTTTCTACTGTACGTCTTGTGAAGGCAGTCTCCCTGACTTCTGCTCACTTTCTTCAGCTTTTACTTCTTTTTGGGTCATCCAAGAATATTTTTCAAGTTTCATTTCTCTGAACCTGGCACTAATATGTCAAAGTAGCCGAAAACGAGGTGATGGACTACAAAAAATGTCTAAACTTATCCTCAAAAACTCTCACATTCAAAGAGATAAGGCTATTATTGGGACTAGAGAAACTTAAATCTGTCACTTCTGATGATGAAATTGAGGATTCTATCTCCTCAAATGAGAGGTCTGTAGGAAAGTAGGATCATTCTAGTAAAAAACCCTCTGCTTTTTGCCTAGAGTCAGTGTGTTTTGACTGTAGTTGGCTGGGGTCCTGCTTACCAGGACCACAGTGGCAGTGCTCTATCCTCTAAATTCTGTGGTAAGTACTTGGTACACTAACAATTAGCATACTGGGGTACCATTGTATGTCTCTAGAATATGGTACTGAGATACCTAGGTCATTGGTACACCAGGGGTCTTTCATGGACTGCAGCTTGGATTATGCCCCCCATTGAATCCCATGCAAACTGTGTCTGCAGATTTGGCATTGCAGACTGCGTGAAATGGTGCTTGAGCCTTTCACTTTGGATATCAGGTTCCTCTTATATCCCGGTCACTATACTTTCGACCTAAAAGTCACCCTTAAAGTAGGTGCTTCAGTGCAATGGCAGGGTGCTTGGTTCTAAGTGTGTGGGTACCCCTGCATGAGCAGAGGTACCCCTACAATCTCCAGACTCCATTTTCTGGGCTTTGTAAGTGCAGGCCAACCATTATAAGGTATCTAAAGGACACTGGCAAGTCGAGATGTCTAACTACATAATGGCTGCCCGAAACTGGTCATGTTTGGTATCAAACATTTTGGAATCCTGCAATTACACTGATTCCAGTGTTAGTTACATGATACCATGTACTGGGGGGCTCCTTAGAGGATCCCCCATAACTACCTGTTTAGCCTTAGAGGGCTGACTGCCAGCCTGCGCTGCTGCCGAGGCTAGACAGTGTTCTGCCCCCCTGCTGGTGAGCTTCACTCTGGCAGGGGAAGCTGAACAAAGGATTTCCTCCAAAGGAGAGGTGTGACCACCTCTCGTTTAGAATTAGGTAGAGTGAGGGCACATCCGAGCACCACCAGACTGCATTGAAGGGCACATTTGGTGCCCTCCTTGCATAAACCTGTTTTGCCCAGTTTAAGAACCCTTGCCTCTAGCTCTGGCATGAAACTACACAAAGGACAGGGGAGCGACCACCCAACTGCCCAGCTCGTCCCTAGGAATGTGATCAAGAGATCCTTTAGGTGGGCACTTGATTCTGCCATGTTGAATCTTGGCACCTGAGAGCATCTGACTGGCTAGGACAGCTGAGCAGCGTCCCTGACCCCCTCTGATGGGTGGGCCACCAGAGAAGAGGTATTTTCCCTTTTAAGGGTTAATTAAGGGCTACCCTGACAGTGGATCCTTATATTCATCCCGATAACAACTTCTGGAACCGACTGCTTGTCGTCTATAGATTGTTCATAGACTCTTCTGCTAGTGGACACTGGAACTCTGCTGTTCTTCAAGCTAGGACCCATGACAAGACTGCATTCGGTAGGAAGAATCCTGCTGCATCTTTGTTCCTTTGCTTTTCCAAAGATCTGCAACTCTGTGGCAGCGAATCCTCTAAGTCACAAAGACCTCAGCCTGCATCCAAGCCTGAAGGAATCTCACTTGGCATGAGGAAGTCACTTCCCTGCATCTGCAGGCACCTCAACATCGATGACCGGTTTGCTGATCCTGTTGTCCAATGGACTTTGCCTGGCTCTGCAACACAGGTTGTGGTTTGTTGGTTCTCTTGCGGCTTCATCAGTCTTCCCTGCAATTTGGGAGACTGTACTTCCTCTCTAGCCAACGTGGATCACCTCATTCGCACTGTGTCTGTTTGTCGTTACCAAGGCTTGTTGGCACTTTTCTCCAAAGATCTTCATTTTCAAAGTAGCACCTGCCTCCAACACTGCACAGCTCCAGGCACATTGTCCTGCCTGCATACTCTGCATCTTGAGCCTATAACTCCTGCATTCTGCTTTCTTGTGACCTTGTGTGGCTGCTGCCAGAGGGTCCTCAAGGGTGTTAAATCATTTCCTGCTGGCTCTCCATCATGCTGAGGGCCGATTCTGTCTCACCCTTACTGGGTTAGTCCTCGGACTTTGCTGGTCTGTCCCTAAGCATCCTCACCCGTGAACCGTTGTTTGCGTTTTCCATGGTGTGTTGGTGGTCCTACAGATCACTGACCTTCCTGCACTCATTGACCGGCGTGGGACAGCTCATGAAAGGCTCGTGGGCTTCTGCTACATCACCTGCTCTTCACAGCTGCTGGTTCTTCTACTTCGTGCTACACCAAGAACCTTCCACCAGGTCTAGTATTGTGCTCCTGTGCCTTCTGATCAATTCTGGGTGGTTTGGACTCTATCCCCTCAGCTTTCAGGTTCTTTTTGCCTGGATTCTTTGTCCTGGTTACACCGGCCTGGTCCACGAGACGCTGAGGCTCCTGTGCTTCCATGATTCCCCCATTGGCGCCTATGGAGGTTTCCGATACCACTTCACTCCTATGCGCCCGGGTTCCCTGGTGCAGACATCCGTATCTTCTGAGTATCCACGGGTGGGGTGACTCTCCGGCTTTCGTTGATCCAAGTGGGTCCATCGGGATCCTATGAGAAGGGTCCTGGAACTCTAATTTTCCAACCGCGACTTACCCTGTGTTGTCGTAGGGACATCTTCCCGGTGTAACTACTCTGCACCTGGGCGCCTTGGGGTCCCTGGCTTCTCACTGTGAGTGGTTCCTTTCTTCACCTGCGGTCATCCAACCATAGGTACTACTCCCTTTTTGGTGCTCACTTCACACCCCACTATTTTACTATAATGTTTAGCCCCCAGTTTGGCCCTTTGTGTTTTTCTATGACACTTACCTCTTTTGCTTGTGTGTGATTTATAGCTCCAGTTGGGAAATATACCGAGTTAGTGTCTAGTAATAAATATAAAGTATTAAAGTATTTTTCGACTACTCTGGGGTGTTTTTTTCTTGTTTGAAAAGCTTACTGACTGACTATGGTGATACCTGCAACTGCTTTACAGTCTCCTGGATAAGCCTTAGCTTCTCTCCACAGCTACCTCTTGAGAGCTTTGGTTTTCAGTGACCTAAACACGATCACTAAGGGTTGACTGTACTCAGTGTACAATGCCTCAACATAGACAAACAATATATACTGAGCCAATCTCCTACAAGAACAAGCATTTGCAATCTCGCATTAGGAAAGTTTGAGCTATTGGTATTGTGAAAGACACATTTTTTATTTATGTTTTGTTTTTGAAAATAGCGAAATTAATAGTTTTGTCATCTACAATGCCAATAGTTGTAACTCTCGCAAATGTGACACCTATAGCATTTGTAATGCAATATGTGTTGTATTTTCGTGACTTACATGTATTGATTTTACAAATAACAATGGTTTTTAATTTTTTTTAATAATGAATACTTAAATAAAAGTTATTGTAATTTATAATGGCAATAGCTTAAACTTTTGTAAATAACTTTTGTGAAGATTATGTTCAGTGTATTTTATTGTGACGAAAATCCAAGAACAGAAGTGAAATATTAACATCTTTTTGTTACATTTATAATAAAGCTTGAAACATTGAGAGAACATATTTGAACCAGTTGTTGTTGAATGGTTAAACAGATTGATGCTCTGGTGGCGCTAAGTGATGTTGTGATGGCGGACAAGTGATGCTGTGGCGTTCAGTGATGCTGTCGTAGCGCATAGTGATGTTGTGGTGCCCCTGAGTGATGCTGTGGGGGTGCTGAGTGATGCTGTATGCTATGCTATGTTTTGTTTTGCTATCCTATGTTTTGTTTTGTTATGCTATGTTTTGCTATCCTATGCTTTGATTTGTTATGCTATGCTGTGTTTTGTTATGCTATGCTATGTTTTGTTATGCTATGTTATGTTTTGCTATGCTATGCTTTGCTATGCTATGTTTTGTTATGATATGCTATGTTTTGTTGTGTTTTATTATGCTATGCTTTGTTTTCCTATGCTATGTTTTTTATGCTATGTTTTGTTGTGTTTGGTATGCTATGCTATGTTTTGCTATGCTATTATATGTTTTGTTTTGCTATGCTATGTTTTGTTGTGTTTCGTTAACCCCTTCCATGCTGCCGTCGGCCATTGGCCGACAGCAGCGCTACCGCGCTGATGCTGCCGTCGGCCAATGGCCAACGCGGCCCGCCTGTTTTGCGGAAGTGCCGCACTGCCGCAAAACGGGTGGAGCAGCCGAGGGGTTAAGCTATGCTATGTTTTGTTGTGTTTTGCTATGTTTTGTTATGCTATGTGTTGTTGTGTTTTGTTATGCTATGTTTTGTTATGCTATGCTATGCTTTGTTTTGCTATCCTAAGCTTTGTTTTGTTATGCTATATGCTATGTTTAGTTTTGCTATCCTATGCTTTGTTTTGTTATGCTATGCTATGTTTTGTTGTGTTGTTTTGGTATGCTATGCTATATTTTGTTGTGTTCTATTATGCTATGCTATGTTTTGTTGTAGTTTATTATGCTATGCTTTGTTTTGATATGCTATGTTTTGTTATGCTATGCTTTGTTTTGTTATGCTATGCTATGCTAAGCTTTGATTTGTTATGCTGTACTATGCTGTGTTTTGTTATCCTATGCTATGTTTTGTTGTGTTTTGGTATGCTATGTTATGTTTTGCTATGCTTTGCTATGCTATGTTTTGTTATGTATACTATGTTTTGTTGTGTTTTGTTATGCTATGCTATGTTTTGGTGTGTTTTGCTATGTGTTGTTATCCCATGTTTTGTTATGCCATGCTTTGTTATGTTATGCTATGTTTTATCTTATGCTATGTTTTGTTCTGCTATGTTTTGTTGTGTTTTGTTATGCTATGCTATGTTTTGCTATACTATGCTATGTTTTGTTTTGCTATGATTTGTTTTGTTATGCTATGCTTTGTTTTGTTATGCTATGTTTTGTTGTGTTTTGTTATGCTAAGTTATGTTTTGCTATGCTTTGCTATGCTATGTTTTGTTATGTATGCTATGTTTTGTTGTGCTTTGTTATGCTATGCTATGTTTTGTTGTGTTTTGCTATGTTTTGTTATCCTATGTTTTGTTATGCGATGCTTTCTTTTGTTATGTTATGCTATGTTTTGTTATCTTATGCTATGTTTTGTTCTGCTATGTTTTGTTGTGTTTTGGTATGCTATGCTATGTTTTGGTATACTATGTTATGTTTTGTTTTGCTATGCTTTGTTATGTAATGCTATGCTTTGTTTTGTTATGCTATGTTTTGTTATGCTATGCTATGTGTTGTTGTGTTTTGTTATGCTATGTTTTGTTTTGCTATCATATGCTTTATTTTGTTATGCTATGCTATGTTTAGTTTTGCTATCCTATACTTGGTTTTGTTATGCAATGCTTTTTTTTGTGTTTTGTTATGCTATGCTATGTTTTGTCGTAGTTTATTATGCTATGCTTTGTTTTGCTATGCTATGTTTTGTCATGCTATGCTTTGTTTTGTTATGCTATGCTATGCTTTGTTTTGTTATGCTATACTATGTTGTGTTGTGTTATGCTATGCTATGTTTTGGTGTGTTTTGTTATGCTATGTTATGCTTTGCTTTGCTTTGCTATGCTATGCTTTGTGATGTATGCTATGTTTTGTTGTGTTTTGTTATGCTATGCTATGTTTTGTTGTGTTTTGCTATGTTTTGTATGCTATGCTTTCTTTTGTTATGTTATGCTATGTTTTATCTTATGCTATGTTTTGTTCTGCTATGTTTTGTTGTATTTTGTTATGCTATGCTATGTTTTGTTATACTACGCTATGTTTTGTTTTGCTATGCTTTGTTTTGTTATGCTATGCTTTGTTTTGTTATTCTGTTTTGTTATGCTATACTATGTTTTGTTATGCTATGCGTTGTTGTGTTTTGCTATGTTTTCTTTTGTTATGCTATGTTTGTTTTGCTATCCTATGCTTTGTTTTGTTATGCTATGCTTTATTTTGCATCCTATGCTTTTATGCTATGCTATGCTGTGTTTTGTTATGCTATGCTATGTTTTGTTATGCTATGCTGGTGAGGGTGTGTGAGGGTGGGTGAGGTGAGTGAGGGTGAATGAGGGTGGGTGAGAAAAGGGTGAGGGAGGGTGTGTGAGGGTGTGTGAGGGTGAGGGTGTGTGAGGGGGGAGTGAGGGTGAGGGTGTGAGGGTGAGTGAGGGTGTGTGAGGGTGAGTGAGGGTGTGTGAGTATGAGAGGGTGTGAGGGTGTGTAAGGGTGAGGGTGTGTGTGGGTGAGGGGGGTGAGGGTGTGTGGGGGTGTGAGGGTGAGGGGTGTGAGGGTGAGTGAGGATGTGTGAGGGTGAGAGGGTTGTGAGGGTGAGGATGTGAGGGTGAGTGAGGGTAGGTGAGGGTCACGGGGTGTGAGGGTGAGGGGTGTGGGGGTGTATGGGGGTGTGAGGGTAAGGGGGTGTGAGGGTGGGATCACTGAAAGAATATCGACGGACAGAATATCGACCATCAAAAATATCGTTGAGAAAATATCGACAGTCAAAATATCGAGTTTCTATCTACAAACAGGTAAGTACAAAAATATCGAGTTAAAAATATCGTTTACAAAAATATAGTTGTAAAAAATATCGTATTTACTAAAAACAGTGTTAAATTAAATTAATATTAATAATTAATTACTAAAATATACTTACAATTACTTAAATTAACTTATAATAATTAAATAATTAATGAAAGTTAAATAAATATTTTTTTATTTCATATTTATTAACCCTTTAAGTGCTGCCGTCGGCCAACGGTTGTCACGGGCACTACCTCCCCAGTGCTGCGTGTGACCGCTGGACGTCCAGTTCAGCACTGGATAATGGACAGCGCAGCACTGGGGAGGTTTATTTAAGAAGCTCCTAAGGTGTTAAAAATATATATATAGTAATAAAATATAATAAAATAATACCCCAAAACTGAAAACTGACCCTGAACCCTAAAAATACCCCTTTACCCAAAATTGAAAACTGACCCTGAACCCTAAAAATACCCCTTTACCCAAAAACTGAAAACTGACCCTGAACCCTAAAAATACCCCTTTACCCAAAAACTGAAAACTGACCCTGAACCCTAAAAATACCCCTTTGCCCAAAAACTGAAAACTGACCCTGAACCCTAAAAATACCCCTTTACCCAAAAACCCAAAACTGACCCTGAACCCTAAAAATACCCCTTTACCCAAAAACCCAAAACTGACCCTGAACCCTAAAAATACCCCATTACCCAAAAACCCCAACCCTAAAAATAAAAACGATATTACTTCACTTACCTTAAAAACGATATTACTTCACTTACTTTAAAACGATATTTTGGCTGTCGATATTCTGTCCTGTCGATATATTCTCCAAACGATATTTTGGAGTCGATATTATGTCCAAACGATATTTTGGAGTCGATAATATATCTGTGTACCGTGAGGGTGAGGGGGTGTGAGGGTGAGGGTGTGAGTGTGAGTGGGTGTGAGGGTGTGTGAGGGTGAGGGGAGTATGGGGGAGGGGGCGTGAGGGTGAGGGGGTGTGAGGGTGAGGGGGTGTAAGGGTTAGGGGGTGTGAGGGTTAGAGGGTGAGGGGGTGTGTGAGGGGGTGTGAGGGTGAGGGGTGTGTGAGGGTGAGGGGTGTGTGAGGGTGTGGGGGTGTGAGGTGTGAGGGTGCGTGAGGGTGAGGGGGTGTGAGGGTGATGGTGTGAGGGTGAGTGTGTGTGGGGATGTGAGGGTGAGGGTGTGTGAGGGTGAGGGGGCGTGAGGGTGAGAGGGTGTGTGAGGGGATGTATAAGGGTGAGGGTGTGAGGGGGGGTGAGGGTGAGGGGGTGTGAGGGTGATGGTGTCTGAGGGTGAGGGTGTGGGGTTGTGAGGGGGTGTGAGGGTGAGGGTGGGAGGGTGAGGGGGTGAGGGTGAGGGGTGTGAGGTTGAGGGGGTGAGGGTGACGGGGTGAGAAGGGTGAGGAGGTGTGAGGGTGAAGGGGTGTGAGGGTGAGGGGTTGTAAGGGTGAGGGGGTGTTAGGTTGAGGGGGTGTGAGGGCGTGTGAGGGGGGGTGTGTGAGTGTGAGGGTGTGTGAGGGTGAGGGGGTGTGAGGGTGAGGGTGGGTAAGAGGGTGTGTGAGGGTGAGAGGGTGTGTGCGGGTGAGGGGTGGGTGAGGGTGAGGGGGTGTGAGGGTGAGGGGGTGAGAGAGGGTGAGAGGGTTTGAGGGTGTGAGGGAGGGTGAGGGTGAGAGGGTGTGTGAGGGAGGGTGTGAGGGGAGGGTGTGTGAGGGTGAGGGTGTGTGAGGGTGAAGGGGTGTGAGGGTGAGGGGGTGTGAGGGTGAGGGGGTGTGAGGGTGAGGGGGTGTGAGTTTGAGGGGTTGTGAGAGTGAGGGGGGTGAGGGCGAGGGTGTGAGGTTGAGGGGGTGTTAGGGTGAGGGTGTGAGGGTTGAGGGGGTGTGGGGGTGTGAGGACGAGGGGGTGTGAGGATGAGGGTGAGGAGGTGTGAGGGTGAGGGTGGGTGAGAGGCTGTGTGAGGGTGAGAGGGTGTGTGAGGGTGTATGGGGGTGTGAGGGTAAGGGGGTGTGAGGGTGTGAGGGTGAGGGTGTGTGAAATGTGAGTGGGTGTGAGGGTGTGTGAGGGTGAGGGGAGTGAGGGGGGCATGAGGGGGTGTGAGGTTGAGGGGGTGTGAGGGTTAGGGGGTGTGAGGGTTAGAGGGTGAGGGGGTGTGTGAGGGTGAGGGGGTGTGAGGGTGAGGGGTGTGTGAGGGTGAGGGGTGTGGGGGTGTGAGGGTGCGTGAGGTGTGAGGGTGCGTGAGGTGTGAGGGTGCGTGAGGGTGAGGGGGTGTGAGGGTGATGGTGTGAGGGTGAGTGTGTGTGGGGGGGTGAGGGTGAGGGGGTGTGAGGGTGAGAGGGTGTGTGAGGGGATGTATAAGGGTGAGGGGGGTGTGAGGGTGAGGGGGTGTGAGGGTGAGGTTGTCTGAGGTGAGGGTGTGGGTTGTGAGGGGTGTGAGGGTGAGGGTGGGAGGGTGAGGGTGGTGAGGGGAGGGGTGTGAGGTTGAGGGTGTGAGGGGTGAGGGTGATGGGGTGAGGGTGACGGGGTGAGGTTGAGGGTTGTGTGAGGGTGAGGAGGTGTGAGGGTGAGGGGGTGTGAGGGTGAGGGGTTGTGAGGGTGAGGGGTGTTAGGTTGAGGGGTGTGAGGGCGTGTGAGGGTGAGGGTGTGAGTGTGAGGGTGAGGGTGTGTGAGGGTGAGGGTGTGTGAGGGGTGAGGGTGGGTGAGAGGGTGTGTGAGGGTGAGAGGGTGTGTGAGGGTGAGGGTGTGAGAGAGGGTGAGAGGGTTTGAGGGTATGAGGGAGGGTGAGGGTGAGAGGGTGTGTGAGGGAGTGTGTGAGGGGGGAGGGTGAGGGTGGTGTGAGGGTGAGGGGGTGTGAGGGTGAAGGGGTGTGAGGGTGAGGGGTGTGAGGGTGAGGGGGTGTGAGGGTGAGGGGGTGTGAGGTGTGGGGGTGTGAGTTTGGGGGTTGTGAGAGTGAGGGGGGTGAGGGTGTGAGTTTGAGGGGGTGTTAGGGGGTGTTAGGGGGGTGTTAGGGTGAGGGGGGTGGGGTTGAAGGGGTGTGGGGGTGGTGAGGATGAGGGGGGTGTGAGGATGAGGGTGAGGAGGTGTGAGGGTGGGGTGGGTGAGAGGGTGTGTGAGGGTGAGAGGGTGTGTGAGGGTGTATGGGGGTGTGAGGGTAAGGGGGTGTGAGGGTGAGGGGTGTGAGGGTGAGGGTGTGTGAAATGTGAGTGGGTGTGAGGGTGTGTGAGG